>NC_090926.1:626866651-628358001 GCF_040938575.1 Ambystoma mexicanum
GTCCTGTTCTGGATTAGTTGCAGAGGGCGGAGAGTAGAGGCAGGTAGATTTAGAAAGAGGCTGTTACAATAGTCCAACCTAGAGAGAACCAGAGCTTGGGATACCACGAGCTTCTGGGGGAAGGAGAGGAAAGGCAGAGTACCTCTGAGGAGGTGCAATAGGAAGTTTAACTTTTTAGAGACCTCAGAGATGTGGGGGGAGAAGGAAAGGTTGAAGTCGAAGATGACCCTGAGGTTCTTAGCCTCACAGGTGGGGGTAGGAGGAGGGCCAAGTGAAACCAGTCAGAGAGTGAGGGGAAAGGATAGTGAAGGTGTGTAGGGGAATGATGTGGGTATCTTTCTTAAACAAATGGAATTTAATGCAGTTGAATGGAAATGTTCTGGGGGTTCTTGAGAAATCAACACTGCGGGGAAATGGCCACCTTTCCACTAATATTGATTATATATGTGTGAGTGCGAACTTATTCCATAGTTGTTAAAAATGTGTGGTACACAACTCGGCTTGTAGTGATCACAAAATGCTATTCACAGATTTTAATTTGGCCCTTGACATCTCTTATAAAAGCACAACCATTGATTTAATTGTTAATATGGCCGAGAATGCTGTATCCTGCAACATCAAAAATACAGCAACATGTAATGCTTCTGTCAGAGACAAACAGCCTCGCAGTGGCCTATACACACAGGAACTCACCAACCCACCCAGAACATTCAAACAAACACTAGCACATTCCTACTCATTCACTCACCACTGATGGTTCCATACACCTTCTCTCGCATTGTCTCACACCGCATTCTCCACACAGACACATACTTATCCAGACCATTGAAACGCACTATCACATTCATACTCATTCACCCACCAGTCACTCACTCATACACCTTCTCTCACATCCACTCTCACTCCATTCACTACACCGGCACACACCCACTCAGAACATTCAAACACACAATATCACCTTCATACTCATTCACCCATCAGTCACTCACTCATACACCTTCTCTTACATTCACTCTCACTGCATTATCTTCACTGCATTATCTGCACCCACCCACACAGAACAAACACACACGCACACTACCACATTTCATCTCATTCAACCACCACTCACTGACCCACAGCACATACACACATCTGGCATGCACTTCACACATGCAAAATACACATCACGATTTATTTTCAAAAAGCCTTCTTAACTGTTTTTCCAGCTTTGGTCAGTCACTCTAACCATTCATCCTCGGCTCTTCCATCCTGCTCACAAACAGGAACCAGGAAGCTGGTAGACCTGGTTCCTGTATATGAGCTGCGAGGAAGGGGTTGGAGCTGAACGTGACATGTGACATGCCACTCGTCATGGTCAGCTTCAATCCCTACTGAGCGCTTCCTTCTCGTGCTGCAAGCCCCGGCCCAGCCTTCACCTTGATGGGTAGAGACTGTGGCAGGGCACCCACAGTACTGGTGTGGTGGGTTCCCCTACACTGCAGGGGCTGCGGAGTACCCCGCTACTCCAGGCGCTTCATTTAAAAAACAAAAAACATTAATTTTTCTTATTTTATTTACAGGGGCGGCATGGCAGATTGCTGGGTTAGTAAGGGAGAACACAGGGTTCGCGGATGGGACCCCTGGTGACCCCCAAATGACGTCCCTGCCTGTACCACTCCTTTTTTCACATTTGCGCACAGTGCTTTAGCTTAAAGATGAGCTAGTATCTATGAAAGATAACATGATATGAGTGCAGGGCACCCCTACTAGTCTTACCCGAAGGGAGGAAATCTTATAGCGGATGAGAAGAGATGACGTAGTGCTGGCACGAGATGTTTTATTCAGAAATAAACTCCTCAAGAAAAATTCAGCTGGCTTCTTATAGATTAAACATAGAGTGGTACCCAGGCGAGCTGATTTCACTGATGGGGATTTCACTAGACACAGCCCCTGTGAAGAATGCAATGCACACAATGCTATGGGCCTTCATCAGAAAGACATAGTGCCATTTTGCCTCTGCACTTGTACACTTGCAACTGGGTGCAAAGGCCAAAACGTGCAGAGCTCAATTCATAAATGAGCAGCCAGCTCGCGCGTGCAGGCGCTCATATGTATTCAAATCTTCAAATGCACCCATTTGCACAGTCATTAGCTTCCCATTCGGGACAGCATCTTGTATACGGGTATAAAGACACGGAACGATGTTAGCAAAATCACACGCTTTCACGGGTGCCTGTTCATAACATGACTTGCTTTTTACGCTGTTACTATGAAAAGCTCGTCCTTTGGATTTTGAAACAGGCGCAGAGATAAACACAATACATGGAAAGGTCAACTGCTATTCTGTTTAACATTGCTTTAGACGCTGTGTTTCCCTACTTCCTGTTAACCCCTGTTTTATGAATAAAGACACATTTATCCCAATCTTAATTGCACGTGATGGGACCCTTATGGATTGTAATGCAGAGTGATAGGATTCTGGCTCTTCGCTCTTCCTCCAGGATTCCTGGAGCCAATGAATACCTACATATCAGGCGTACATGCCTGAGACTTAAATTATCCTAGTGGGAGCTGAGCTGCAGGACACTACTGTGCCCTTGTAACCCGCCCACAATATGGAGGGGGCCATAGCGAGTAAACTTGTGCATAACGCGCCCTTGCACAACTCAGCATATGGCTGTGTTACACTGAGTTGTAGCATAATCCCGGAACACCTGCGGAGGTATTTCAAAAATGCCATTCCTGCCAGTGCTAACCTAGTGTGCCTCCGTTTGCCAAATCGGCATCCTTGTTCGACATTAACTGAAATCCTCCTTTTCGAATTGGATCTTCGAATGCATGAACTACTTCCAAACTTTTTCGCTCGTGCCTACGCATCTTGAAGCTTTGCTGACACATCATATTTGTACAAAGTGTGCGCCTTTGTAAAGAACCCCATCTGTTTCTGGCTGGAGAAACTGCTGTCTCTATTGTTTAGGCGTCTTGATTGAGCGTGTGTAATTATAATAATTAGCAGCAAAGCAACGCGGACGCAACCTTGGCAGAATGCATGCGGCCAAGCTTCGCCAGATTCCCGGTACCGTCCCCTGTCTTCCCTGATAAAGTAATCCAGGAAGAGTCTGCGAACCATGGAGCCACGGTTACTTTACAGAGAGATGCCATTCTCAGGAAAATTAGGGCTGGTGTGTGATCATCAACTATGCTGGGTCGCAGAAATCCACGGATATTGTGAACGTTCAGAGCGTGCGTGCATACGCTCTCACCTGCGCGGTGGTCTTTCCAGCCCACGTCCTCATGGAATGTTAGAGGCTTCTGCACATCATTCATGGTTCATTTCATAGGAACCGCCGGGAAGGCGCTTCGTGAGAATGCATCCGAGGATTGTGTGTACATTACCGTAATTTCCACAGCTGTGAACCCCGCTGCGGATGCCAGCTCACGTTTTCTTAAATTAACAATTGTGCTGTCAAGAAAGGTCAGCGAAGTTGTCCTGCAGGATGTATGCCACGTACCATGAGGCGAGAACGACAGTGTACGAGGCAATGCAAATTCACAGTAATACTGAATTGGCCTGATTCACAGAAGCGTTTTATAATGGCGCCATCCCATAGGAAAGCGCTCTGTGAATCGGGCCCAATGGCTCCTATAACATGAATTGTTTTGCACGCTGTTACTATGAAAACCTCTTCCTTTGTTTTTTAAATCCATACTTCACAGCAGCTGAAGTTGCCAAAAACAAGGCGTAATGGTTTAAACGCCTGAATCTGATGTAATTAGTTTTTTTTTTGTTTTTTTTGTATTGGCCAAATTATTATAACTGGTTTTACATCAACCCCGCAAACTGTATTATTATTTGTTTTATTTTTGTTTAGAAAAGTAGAGTGCAGAAATTGCGTTTTTGTCACTTGCTATCCCTCCTTCAACTCTATATGTGGACATGACTAGTTTCAACCAACATATCAATGTCTTTTCCTCTTGGCCATTGGAGTGACCCACACTTTCATGATCTAAAACCATACCGAAGTCATCTAATGATACTCCAAGCTCAAGTCATCTGGAAACATGCCCAGCCTGCTTTCATCAAAGAAAATAAGAAAACCCTTCACATAGAAACTAGGCATTTTAATGCAGACTGTGGGGTTTTCTGCACGTAACACAAGGATGTGCTCTGTGAAAAGGCTTACCTGTCATTACAAAAGAAACAGCATCATTTTTATTCATGTGGCAGAAGAAATGCAAAGGCCCCTTTCACATGGAAAGCAGGATTTTCAAACACTGGCACCAAAGTAACTTTGCATGGTCATTTGCAGTGTGGTGATGTATATTGTGCTTCACATGCAAAATACCGGGAAACATTTGAAAAGAAAAGCCCACTTTGTTTCTAGGGGTTTCTAAGAAAAAGTTCCTGTAGGCCCGAAGCAGACAATTTTGCTTGTTGTGGGGCAAACTTCACAAAGGAATACCCCACTGAAAGCCTGGCTGGCATCCCAGCTGTTTACAACTGCAATAAAGTGTGGCTGCAAAGAGTTGTTCAAAATAGACTTTCCCTAAACATGGTGTATCTGAAAACTTTTTTTCTGTGCAGAACAAATGGCTCTAGTGACTGGAATTTGTGGAGGGGATCTCTGTGTTGCCAAGGCCTCCAAAGTGTTTACGAACAGCAGCTTCAAACAACAAATAGACTAATAAAAAAAAACTCTGGTTACAGGCTGGCTCCGAGAGACAAATGGCACTGGGGACAGAGGGGCTCCAATTTACATAACGTAAAGATCACCTATTCATTTGAAAGGACTTTTATCATTTAGGGATTTTTCTCAGCAAGCATCAGTCGTACTTCTGTAAGAGGATTCAATTCAACACTACAGCTAAGTCAACGCCTAGTCTATAATACTGAATGAAAACCCTTATTGATATATCTTTATGTCCAGTTCATGCGTTCTGGATGACTACCCCTATATAACACCCCTCTCTTGGAATCCCCCTGACCCCACTGAGCCAAGAAGTAGTTCTGTTTTGCAAGTTAAAAGGTTTATTTGATAATTTAAAATATATATATATCACACTTTATAATAAATTAATAATTGAATAGCACACTTAATCTGATATGATAAAGATCAACAACGGAGAATCTGGCACTAGCACACTTCTTATAATCACTAATGAGTTGACATGAAATGGATAAGGTAGCACACTGGTAAATAGGAACAAAAGTATAATGTGGTAGAGGATGCTTTATGTAAGCTCAGGTGGATGCAATATTCAATGAATGCAGTACAGAAAATACTCAATATGATTTCAACCAAACAATGTAATCACTTTTCTCTGGCAATCCCCTCCCCCCCTTGATGCAAGGCAAGCAAATGGAAGGTAAACACACAGTTCTCAGAAATGCAATCAATGTAAATCAGTTCACCCCGGCAAGCTTACACTACAGAAAACAGATAGGAGTTTTGAAAACACAGGCAAAATGCTTTGATATGTGCTAGCAATGGATGAGAAATATGCTGGAAATGCTTTTAATTCCCTTTCAGAGGTTCAGGGTGAGTGGTATCTAGTTAATATTAGTCCAGGCTCACACTAGCAATGAGGCAGGGATAGTTAGCAGGTTAAACGAATTTCTGGCAAATGGAAGGCAAGCAGCAGCAGTTTTTACATGTGAAGAAATTTGCAAATCGCGGTAAAATTCGCGAATGCGTGTTCCGCGATTGCGGTACAACTATAAGGAATGCGGTTCTAGGTTCGTAGGAAAGCCACGATTCTAACCTTTCAGATGAAAGTTATTGCAAGTCTCTAGCACAAACGGTTGCGGAGATATGAGCGATTTTGTGAAGGTCGGTTTTCAGATTTGAAATTTTAAAAGCTCAAAATGACACGTGCAGCTTGCAACTAGAAAATGACAAGTGACAGCTTTACAAATGACAGGTGACGGTTAGGAGGCAGTTCTACTTAGATTAAATAGATTGAATTATATTATTTTAACTAGGAGATTGGTTCTGCACAGTTTTCTAGGTACTCACACTATCTTCTTGAGTGAAATGGGCCTCGCCATGGATCTGGTCAGGTTTTAAATTCGCCTCTGGTCTCTGCACTTCACAGTGATCTGGGTCAGCTCTCTCTGGTTCTGCTAACAGGTCAGCTCTACTCTGCTTCTGGTCTGGCCTGATGGATTTGAAGTCTCTATGTTGGCTCTCTGGAGGTTTGATGGAGGTAAAGTATGGATTTTTCCGGCAGAGCTTCCAGCGGCAGATGGATTTGAAAGGTCCCTATCTGTCCTGTCTGTCTGCTTTTATGTGTTTAGAATGTGGGTGTGTTCTAGCATCACTGACCCTACCTCTCTCTCAGCTTCTAATTGGTCAAACTTCCATTTATCATTTGATTGGGGAAGGAAGTGTGTGTCAGCGTGATGTCATTTTATGGCTTGTAGATAGGACACTCCTCTGTCAGATTGCACATATTCTATATTTGATAATAAAAGACATATTTCACAGTTACACAGTTGCTTGAAATTACATATACATGGTGTGGCTGAATTTAGCCATGTCTCTGTCCAAATCTGCTGTTTCTAAGAGCTTGCATTCAGAAATGGCACATAATTGACTTTTTAACTGATTTTTCAATTTCTGACATTGACCCAACTTTACATACATGTGTGCAGGGAGTATGGACATTAACTGATGAAGTTTCAGATTTTTAACATGCATACATTTAGAGTAATATCCACTTTTCCGCTAAAACCCCCCTGAACACGCCACCGGGTCGAAAAACCTCTTAAAATGTGGGCAGAAAAATCACAAGAATTATGGTATCATTTATAAAATTTTCACATGTCCGCTCTATGAATGATCCATCTTTTTAAAGTTATGTTCTGGCTCCAAAGGGGTGTGTTTTCCTCTCAGCACAAGGTAGAAATACTGGTTTATCCAGTTCTGCCAAGCCAGCTTGCTCTCACAGGCAGTGCTCCTCCCAGCTTCTGCCAAGAGGAAGCTACATTTTACGACCATTTACGACTCCTGCCAATAAAACCTTTGCCTGAGCCAGGACAGGGCTTTGTTCAGAGCTCCTGTAGAGCACAGGTAATTCAATTATCAGATAGATGGCATATCCTTAGTGTGAGCAGCAAAAGGGCAGCTAGGCCTGGGAACACAGCTGTGACTCAAGTTTCACTCCTGATGGGGGTAGTTGCCAGGCAGAATTCAGTTCCTTAAACCAGACTTCAGATAAAATGTCACTTTTTGTTCCCCAGTTCCTGCATTCAAATAAAACTAAACATTTTTACATATGCAGCTAGAATGCTGATTCTAAGTTTAAAACTATGACATTTCAACAGTTACAAAGGCATGTGACACCAAACATAGGTCACTCATTTAATCTAAACATTTTCGATTTTAGTGTCTTTAAATCCAGTGCAACTTAAACTGCTGCAATCCACAGCTCAGCCAGTCTTGTTATAAACCTTCAAGTCACTTCAGAATATCACTTTACATTGTATCCACCTCTCAGTAAGTCTTTCTTTAGCCTGCTTTGGGTTCATTCAGTTTTACACAAAAAAGTAAAATCTGGTGTGGTTTTAAAATGCCGGCTTTTGGATAGTGGTGAGTACTGGTACTGCACCCATTTTTGGGATTTAACAAATGAATTCCCCACCATTCTAGGTTGCATTTGGCAATCAGCATTGCCATTCCCAAAGGTTTCAGACTACTGTGCGGGTAGTCCAATGGTGGTTTTAAAGCGCTTTGAAGCTAACCGGCGCTACTGTTTTTCCTTTGGCAACCCATTTCCCTCATGGCAACCCGGCCTTTCATTCTCGCACTGGTGGGTGGCAAGTGAGGCAACCATTTCGGTGTGCGCACAAACTGCGCAGCTTTCCTGGATTTCGGCGCACATGTGGGTTTTCCGCCATCTTGAATTTTCTAAGCCCACAGCACCAAATGTTGTGGCATGATAGCTTAAACGTGGGTCAGGACACCCAACAAGCCCCCCCCACGCGACTGCACTTTGAATTTGAGTCGATGGGGAGTCGCGTGCCCAAGGGTTTTGACCCACGCACCGGTCTGTCCGCATAATCTTCTTCCTCTTCTGTAGATGGCATAGTTCAGCATCTTCTTCTCCATCCGGTACTGATCGATCAGTTCTCCTCGCCGGTCCTGATGGGAGTATTGGGCGGTCCACTGGGCCCATTGGATCTTCGTTCCCGGTCTCCGGATCGTCCTCCTTGGCCAGTCTCAAGGTCTTCTTTCTCCTAGGACGACAAAGGAAGAGCGCCAATACCTACTCATAGACGTTTTTCCACCACTGTTGAGATAGTGGGGCAGCATATGCATTTCATCATCACGAAACATTACATTCTTATTTTGAAAAGAGAAAAAAAAAACAGTATAACTAAGAGACAGTTTCATGCAACTCACAATATTTTAGAGACTAGATGTGGTATGTTTTATGATTGGAACTGAATTAGTCTGATACAGTACCCGCTAGGATTCCAGAGGATTCCTCCAGTTGTTGCAGAGTGTGCCTGGGATGGCAACATTTCAACTGGTTTATGTGGACCCACTTGTCTTCCCCCGCTGCCAAAGGACCTTTGGGGATGTGGATTTTGTAGGCCACAGGGGAGATCTTGTCTATGATTTCAAAGGGTCCTTTCCATGTAGGCAAAAATTTGCGCTGCTTGGCCTGGTTCCTTTGGAAGTTGTATAGATAGACCCGGTCCCCCACCTGATATTCCTTCCTGGAAGTTTTCAGGTCATAGTGGGTCTTCATGCTATCAGCTGATCTTTCTAGATTCCGCTGAGCATAAGCAAAAGCATGTTGGAGGTGTTTCCTTAAATTCTCTACATACTCATGAGTAGTGGAGGCATTTATCAGTGTCTGCTCTTGGGTCCTATAGAGCAAATGCTGAGGAAGCACCATCTTGCGCCCAGTCATCAACTCAAATGGTGACATTTTGGTTGCAGATGAAGGGGTAGATCTGATGGCCATTAGGACCAGAGGTAATCGGATATCCCAACTTGGCCCAGAATCTGCCACAAACTTCTTTAATATGCTCACAATTGTCCGGTTATATCTCTCTACTGCCCCAGAAGAAGCTGGTCGGTAAGCAATATGCAACTTCCTTTTGAACCCCAGTATCTCCCACATCTTTGTCATTACTTCACTGGTGAAGTGGCTACCTCTGTCTGACTCAATCCTTTGAGGTAGACCAAAACGGGAAAAGATGTGGTTAATCATCAAGGCAGCTGCAGTTTCTGCCTTGCAGTTTGGGGCTGGGAGACATTCCACCCACTTGGTAAACAAGCATGTCACAGTCAACATGTACTTATTCCCCCTAGCCGAGCGAATCACAGGGCCTACAAAGTCGATTTGTAAATCTGACCATGGCAGTGTCATCCCCCACTTTTGTAAAGGTGCCCGGTGTGTGAGGGATGTCGGCTGAAATTGTGCACACACAAGACAACCCTTCAAATATTGGTTGAGGTCCTGGCCCATGTGTGGCCAGTATGCAACCTCTCTTAAGATTTCCAGTGTTGTGTGAAACCCCCTATGACCGGCGGTGGCCGCATCATGGGCGTGACTTAACATCAGGCTTCGGAATGAGGTAGGAACCACCCACTGATCGTGGCCAGCTTTGGATTTCCTTACCAGCAAACCGTCTTGGATCCGGAACATTTTTGGACATTTCATCAACACTCTTAGGTCCTCTTTCCCAATGTAATCGGTATCCGTCAGGGGAAAGTTCTCAGGGTCCTCAAGGTGCTGGTAAAATTTACCAATAATTGGATCCCCCTTCTGAGCGGTAATCAAATCAGCATCAGGGGTCTCCTTACTCCATTGAGCAATTGAAAGGTCGTTGTGAGCATTTGTCTGGGACCTAGTGATGGCAGTGACCTGGATTTCCCCCAACAGGGACTCAATCTCAATTAGATCCCCTTGGATGGCTCCGGTTTTGGCCAGCTGATCAGCTAAGTCATTTCCAGTTTTGTCTGGTCCCTCTACTTTGGAATGACCCTTAATCTTCTTCCAATAGATGGTCATCCCATTCGATGTGACCAGATCATCAATGTTTTGGATCAACTTCCCATGTTTCAAGGGTTTGTTGTTAGCACATAACATGCCTCTGGTTTTCCAATTAACCAGGTGCTCCACGAACCCGTTCCGTACATAATCCGAATCTGTGATTATGACCAGTTCATGGAGTTGATGCTGGACAGCAGTGAGGATGGCCTGATGCACAGCCATCAATTCTGCCACCTGACTACTTCGGGGACCAATTTTGTATCCAGCGGAGGGTTCTGGGGACTCATTCACCCATGCATTCCCTACGCCAGCCACCAGTTCTTTCTCCCCGTCGTTGTCAACATGGTAAGAGCATCCATCCACATACACAGTGGGCATTCCCTCACACTTGTCTTCTTCAAAGACTTTGTGGGGGGAATTAAGGTATGCCTCCATGTTGTCCTTTATTTTTAGACTTTCGTCCTCGAGACAGTTTTCTCTGGCACAATCATGCAAGTCAGCCAGACCTTGCGCGAGGGGACTCTTCTTGTTTTGGCCATATCTGACCTCCACAGGAAAGCCTTGCATTGACAGAATCCAGGAAGTAATTCGGGAATTACTCACATTTCCGGCCCGGATTCTGTCACTTTGGAGATATTGCAGAGGCTGGTGTGGAGTCTCCACTATGATGTGTTCCCCCTGGATAAACGGGCGGTAATTCTTCAATGCCCACACCGTTGCCAGGAGTGCCTTCTCACAATCGTTGAATTTTTCCTCCACAGAGGATAAAGTTTTGCTCGCATAGGAGATTACTTTATTGACCTTGTCATGCTTTTCATGCTGTCATGCTTCTGGTATAATACTGCTGTCAAGCACGTATTAGAGAACCCCGTCTCCAGGAAGAACTCCTTGTTTCTGACAGGGTAAGCTAGGCAAGGCGCTTGTGAGAGGCTTCTTTTGAGTTGTTTTACTGCCTCGGCTTGTTCTGGACCCCATTCCCACTTGACCCCCCCCTTCAGGAGATGAATCAGGGGTTTGGTGATCTCTGCGTAGCCCTCAATGAACTTTCTGCTGTAATTAGTCAGTCCAAGAAGGCTCCTTAGTTCCCGCAGAGTTGTGGGGTCTTTCAGTTTCTGAAGTGCTTCCACTTTCTTTTCCTGGGGACAGAGACCCTGAGGAGTAATCTCATGCCCCAAGAAATTAACACGGGTTCTACACCACTGTGCTTTCTGAAAGGAAAGTTTTGCTCCGGCGGCCCTCAACTGTGTCAGAACATAACGGCCCTCAACAGGTTACCCCTTGCACCCAAGTCGGGCATGGCCTTATGTAGGAAAATGTTGAATTCATTGCCGGAGTTGAGGTATCCGAAGGGAGTCCGGGTCCATGTATACTGCTGGCCCCCAAAGGTAAAAGCCAGTTTGTATTGGTCCTCCCTGCTGACAGGCACAGTCCAGTATCCATTGGTCAGGTCTATTGCAGTGAATACCTGTGACCCCTGGATCCGGGCCAGCCCTTGGTCAATGTAGGGCAGAGGCCATCGGGAAGTATGGACCCGTTTGTTGAGCTCCCTGAGGTCGGCGCAGAGTCTCCACTGGCCGTTCGGCTTCAATATTCCCAGCACCGGATTATTGAAGGTGCTGTGGACTGGACGGATTATTCCCCGGGACTCAAGGTTCTTAATTATTTCAGTAAGGGACTCCATTGATGCGAGAGGCAAGCGATATTGCTTCACAAACACTGGAGTCATGCCAGGGTCCGTGGGGATTGTTGTTGTGTGGATGTCAGTGCGACCACAGTCATATGAGTCTACCGCAAAGAGATCTTGGAAATCCAAGAAAACTTGTTTCAACTTTTGCTTTTGTTCCAGAGTCACACAGGCGTCAGCTAGATTGACTCTCTCTTCCACCATCTGCCTGAAGCCTGGAAAGACTTCTGGTTTGGCTATCTCCGCGGCCTCCTCCAGCTGGGTGGAGAAGTCCCTGGTCAGAGTACTGATTTGGACCGGAGGCTTCAGGTGGGAAAGGCAGCCCTCATGCAACTGGAAAATCACCTCATCCCTCCTGAAGTCACAAGTCACATCTTCCTTACCATAGGGGCAGGAAGTGTACACCAGGAAGTTCCCCCCATGCCGGGTAAAAATCCTGTCTGGTGTTGTATTGTCATCGCTGTCACTGTCAAAACAGTCCTTGGGGATTGGTCCTAACAGTTCATTTCCTAAGTCGATGGAAAAATGTCGGTCATCAACCGCCATTCCAATAATGGTGCCTGCGGCTAGAGTATTACTCTTTAAGTCGCTGTTATCCACCTCTATTGGAATGGTGTCATGTTCTATGTTGACTAATGGTGTTGGGTTTACCCCCAACCCTTGCTGTTGGAGAGAAGCATTTAGATGTATGTAAGCATCAGGGTTTTCAACTCTTGTCCCCTTTTAACTTTCACTTCCAGGGAGAAATGTCGGGTCCTTTCTGGGATGGTGACTTCCTCTTTAACCTGAATTTCAACTGCATAAGGTAGCAATTGAGCTGACCTAAATGCTTTTTCTGGATCATCAAAGCCCATGGGATTATCCGCTAATCGGGACCAAGCTTTGAAGTTTATTAGGTCCAAACTAATGGCAAAGCGATTGAGAATGTCACTGCCTAAGTAAAAGGCGGCAGTGACGTCTCGCACGACCCAACAATTATGGACTATGCTCTTGTTGCCAATGGAGATTTTGAGCATACACCTGCTTGGCAGGAGATGTTTTGAATTGGGTGCTTCCAGGTCCATTTCCCATTTGTCTATCAGTTTGAAGGTGGGAATGGCTGGATCTTTTGGGAGTTGGCGAAACATGGCTTCGCTGATGAAGCTCTTACCGTTGTTCACACACACTCGAGCGAGAACAGAGTCCTTCCCATCATTTAACTGAACAGGGATGAACAACTGCTCTCCAATTTGCTGAATATCAGCCAGGCTTTGAGCTGATTTCACATCTTTCTGGACTATAGGAGTGGGAGTTTCAGATTGTGGATTGGTATAGAATTTCAAAGTGTTTCCTTCCAGCGTGGAATACCACTTTAGACTGGAAGGAAGGTTGATTTTCAGAAATAGAGAGGACCCCCCATCACCAGTCTGTTGTCCTACTGCTATGACTGTCACGTCTGGAATTTGGTGGTTCTGGAAGTGAAATTCTACTTGGTCAGATTTTTGTTCAACCATGTGGCAGGTGCCGTTTAAACTAACATGGTTGACACTCTGTTTTAATTTTATGGGTCGGCTAGTCTGGGTCCAGAGGACCTTGTTTACGCAATCAATTAGGGGTGACAACCTTCTCAGGAGGTCATTCCCTAGTAAACAAGGGGTGCCCTCCGGGGTCACAACTATGACCGGGTGTTTCAACTTATGTCGCCCAATTTTAATGTCCAAATCTGCCGTCCCCTCGACGGGAATTTCCTTCCCGTCAAAGTTCTGTAGTTGTCCAGGAAGAGAGGTGAGAGGAATTTGGTAATTCTCTCCCCTTCCTGCATTCAGTTCGTCAAAGGCCCTTCTGGACAGAAGGGTAGCTTGAGATCCCGTGTCCACCAGTGCCGAGATTGTACCCTGCCCCTGTACTTGTACCGGGGCATAATATCTTCCCTCCTTCTCCTCAAGGGGGCACAGATAATGCACATTTTTGGACAACTGGTGGGCTAACTTTCTGGTTTTGGACATCGATAGCGAAGAGATTTGGGCAGAATTCTGTGGAGAGTCTTGGGAATCTGAAAGAAAAAGTTGGCAACTGGAGATCAGAGCCATTGTGGGTTCCCCTGGTTCCGGTTCTGGGCTGCGCCCCCCTTTTTGGAGGCAGTCCCCAGGATGGGTTTGAACCAGGGGATTTTCTTGCTGTTGGTTCTGGGATGAGATGGTGGGCGGCGGTAGCTCAGTCTCCACATCTCCCCAGTCTGGATTTGCATCCCTAGGGACCCATTTTTCTTTGGGGGGAGTTCCCCCCTCTCTGAAGGAGAAGATCCTTTTCTCAGGATCCTCTGAGGATCCCTCTCCCTCAAATTGGAAGATCTGTACCTCCTCCTCAAACTGAGTCTGTTTGGGTCTTTTGTTTCTCCCACCCCCCCTCTGCTTCTTAGGGGGCAGACTTTCAGGGGCAAGAGATTTTGTTTCCGGTTCCTGGGTTTCCAGGGGCTGTTTACAAGTGAGGAAGGAAGCTTCCTCCAAGGCTTTACACCCCCCTTCCCTTTGTGCCTCCTCCCTGGGAACCGGTGAGTTATCGGGGTGCTGCCCCCGTCATTGTTCTGGAGCACCAGGTCCAGAGTTGGGTGCGTTCTGCGCCGGCAGGCCCATCTGAAGGTTCTGCTGAGCCCTCAGTATGTGACCCAGATCCCGCGCCATGTTTTGAACCTGGCGCTCTAACTGGGAAACCCGCTCAGGCTGATACGGGGCCCTGTTTTCTCCCCTGGGCTGATCCCGGGAAGGGTAGCTGTCCCTCCTCTGGTAATACCCCGGGTTGGGAAGATTTGGGTACCCCTCCACCCTTGGCCTCCCCTCTCCCGGATTCAGTGGTCTGGGCTCAGGGAATTGGGGAAAGAAGGATGGATGGTTTTGGGGCTGAAAGTCGGGTGGATATCTGGGGAAAAAGTTCTGCCCAGGGTTTGGTAAATTTCTGCCCTCCTGTGGGAAGTTTGGAGGGAAGTTCCCTGGGTTAGGCGCTTGGCTGGATCCCCCCCCTTGGGCTGGAGGAGTCCACACATAACCCAGGATGGGTCGATTTCCCTTGTAACGGGGACTTACATAATCAGGAGAGCGAGGGACCCCATTTGTGGGGCTGCCTCCCTGGCTCCCTGTCTGTGACTGGCCCGAGGACCTTCTGGGCCTAGCATTATTAGGTGCAGGTAGGTTTTTAGGCCCCCCCATCTCCAAATCCAAAACGGGGGTGACCTTTACCTCTGCCACCTTGGCAGCAGCAGGGGTGCTGTTGGCTTTGGGGTTTTTCTGGGCATTACTTTTGCTATCTACCGGTTTCTGCACCTCATAGATCCGGGTAGCCTGTTCAATGACCCAGTCTAAAGATCTTTTCTCGTGAAAATCCCTCACGAGCTGGGTCATGATATATTTGGGCAAGGCATGGAAAAACGTATTAATAAATTCCCTGCTATCCGTGCGCACCCTTCTTGTGGTCTGTGCAAAAGCACGCTTTAACTCCTGCACAAATTCTTGTGGGGCCTGATCCTCCCCACATTGCAAATTATAGGCTGCCTTGCGAGCCTCTTGAGGATTTCTGTGAACAGAAAAATGTTTCAAGATGGCCGCCTTATAGGTGGACCATCTTAAATGATTTTGGTCCTCCAGCCCCGCAAAGAAACTGGAGTATTCCGGGGAGAAGGTCCACTTTACATATTGAATACAGCTTTGGCTGTCCTTCAAATGGAAAGTCTCCATCATTTGTTCAAACAACTCTAAGTGCTCCCAAACAGAATACTTAGCGTTCTTATGGTAAGGCGTGATGACGCTCCTGATCGCCTTAATCTGCTTTAAAGGGTCCTTAAGCAAGGCCCTTTTTGTCTTATTGGCCCTTTTGGTCCGGGTAACCCTGGTCCAATCGTCCTCGGACTCAGAGGCACTGCTCCCAGAGGTTCCTGTCTGCTCTTCCAGGTTTTCCCGGATTCTGCGAGCCTGGGAATGGCTGGCAGAATGTGGGGACCTGGTCTCCTGTGTCCTACGCAGTTCAGAGGAGTCTTCAGATTCCTCCTTGCTGCCAGGATTTGATGGGTACCCCCTCCACTGACCTAACTGGGCAGAGGTTTTCAGGATGCCCTTAATGGGCCTACTCTCCTGGGGTTCCCCATTGAACTGTACTGTACTTGGGTGCCCATACCCGGATGCCCACCCCTCCATTCCTGAGTGGTACTGGCCTATGAGCCCCATACTCTTAGCTGGATAGTAATCTGCCATCCCTGCAGCCCTGTGCTCATGTGCGCCAGGGGACATGGGGGTGGTAGAGTCCAGGGACTGGGGGAGATGAAGGCCCCTGGTGTTAGGGCTCCTGCGGTTATGGTCAGGAGTCTCTCTTTCCCAGCGGACCTCATCTCTATCCGCCCCTGCTCCCTGTTGCAATGCAAGAGCCTGCATTTGTGCTTTCAGTTCCTCTGTTAAGGCCTTACTCGACTCTATCAGTCTCTCCTGCATCGCTACCTGTTGTTGGAGCCTATCATTGTGTTGACAGAGGGCCTCATTTTCCCTCTGTGCTTCCTGGTTGGTCCTGGAGAACTGGGCCAGTCTTTGCTGCAGGAGGGTTACCTCCTGAGCTGTGTCCCTATTGGCCTGCTCCTTTCTTGCTAGAGCATCCTCCAACCTCCTGGTGTGCTCTAGCAAGTTCTGGTGTTCTTTTTGGAGGTCACCCAGTCCCTGGTGGGTCAGGTGATTTTCTTCCATTTTTCTTTTTAAATGGCAGACTTCCTGGCCTAAGGTATCCCTTTCCTGACTGAGAGCCTGCATCTGTGCTGCCAGGTCGTCCCTTTGCCTTTGGAAGGCACCAGCATTCTGGCGCTCCTGATCAAACTCTGCCTGGGTATCCAGGTCTTTCAGAATTAGTTTGTTGCTCTCTGCCTTCTCTCTATCTAGGTGGCCTTGCAGGGTGACTACCTGCTCAGCACATACCCTGTTGAAGTCCAGTTGTTGCTCCAGCTTTTTCTGGTTTTGCAGTAGGGAGTCCAAACCTTCTTGGTATTCCTTCTGCAAGGCCAGAAATCTGGTATTCTGTTCTACCTTTTCCTGTTGCAGCACATCCATATCCTTCTTTATTTTAATGATGTGCTGCCTACTATCATCTTCTGACTCCTGGCTCCTCTGCAGCCTCTGCTCAGAAGAGTCCAGATCAGATTGGGCCTTCTGTAATGCCATCTGTTGCCTATTTGCCAGATTTTGGCTTTCAGCACATCTATCCTGCATGTCTCCCATATATAGGTACAGGTATGCTGCTATCCTGGCAATCTTATTGTGTTCCTCTTTGGCTTTAGGAGCCATATATAGTTCACTCAGGGCCACATGTAAGGGACCCTGATCTCTCTATATATGTGACCCTGTTTCAGTGACCTGTTGTGTGATGGGCTGCAACCACACATCCTGGCCCTGTTCGGTCCATTCACCTCTCACAAATAGCTTATGCAAGAGGTGCTCTCTGGCTATTTTCATGTCTACTAAGGTCGTCATTCTAGAGATTGGTCTCTGTCCTGACTTACAGAAGTTTGTATTTTATTTTTGCAGAACAGAACTTTTCTTGGAGTGTCCCTTTTGAGGAATGCTTCACAGCGTAATGCAGCGTGGTGATCCGACCGGATGTATGTATCCCGTCAGTTAGCACACTGTATTAAGAAGCACAAGTGGTAAATCTAACCCAACGTCTCGGCTCGAGCACCCAATTTGTAAGAGGATTCAATTCAACACTACAGCTAAGTCAACGCCTAGTCTATAATACTGAATGAAAACCCTTATTGATATATCTTTATGTCCAGTTCATGCGTTCTGGATGACTACCCCTATATAACACCCCTCTCTTGGAATCCCCCTGACCCCACTGAGCCAAGAAGTAGTTCTGTTTTGCAAGTTAAAAGGTTTATTTGATAATTTAAAATATATATATATCACACTTTATAATAAATTAATAATTGAATAGCACACTTAATCTGATATGATAAAGATCAACAACGGAGAATCTGGCACTAGCACACTTCTTATAATCACTAATGAGTTGACATGAAATGGATAAGGTAGCACACTGGTAAATAGGAACAAAAGTATAATGTGGTAGAGGATGCTTTATGTAAGCTCAGGTGGATGCAATATTCAATGAATGCAGTACAGAAAATACTCAATATGATTTCAACCAAACAATGTAATCACTTTTCTCTGGCAATCCCCTCCCCCCCTTGATGCAAGGCAAGCAAATGGAAGGAAAACACACAGTTCTCAGAAATGCAATCAATGTAAATCAGTTCACCCCGGCAAGCTTACACTACAGAAAACAGATAGGAGTTTTGAAAACACAGGCAAAATGCTTTGATATGTGCTAGCAATGGATGAGAAATATGCTGGAAATGCTTTTAATTCCCTTTCAGAGGTTCAGGGTGAGTGGTATCTAGTTAATATTAGTCCAGGCTCACACTAGCAATGAGGCAGGGATAGTTAGCAGGTTAAACGAATTTCTGGCAAATGGAAGGCAAGCAGCAGCAGTTTTTACATGTGAAGAAATTTGCAAATCGCGGTAAAATTCGCGAATGCGTGTTCCGCGATTGCGGTAAAATTATAAGGGGTAGGAACGCGGTTCTAGGTTCGTAGGAAAGCCACGATTCTAACCTTTCAGATGAAAGTTATTGCAAGTCTCTAGCACAAACGGTTGCGGAGATATGAGCGATTTTGTGAAGGTCGTTTTTCAGATTTGAAATTTTAAAAGCTCAAAATGACACGTGCAGCTTGCAACTAGAAAATGACAAGTGACAGCTTTACAAATGACAGGTGACGGTTAGGAGGCAGTTCTACTTAGATTAAATAGATTGAATTATATTATTTTAACTAGGAGATTGGTTCTGCACAGTTTTCTAGGTACTCACACTATCTTCTTGAGTGAAATGGGCCTCGCCATGGATCTGGTCAGGTTTTAAATTGGCCTCTGGTCTCTGCACTTCACAGTGATCTGGGTCAGCTCTCTCTGGTTCTGCTAACAGGTCAGCTCTACTCTGCTTCTGGTCTGGCCTGATGGATTTGAAGTCTCTATGTTGGCTCTCTGGAGGTTTGATGGAGGTAAAGTATGGATTTTTCCGGCAGAGCTTCCAGCGGCAGATGGATTTGAAAGGTCCCTATCTGTCCTGTCTGTCTGCTTTTATGTGTTTAGAATGTGGGTGTGTTCTAGCATCACTGACCCTACCTCTCTCTCAGCTTCTAATTGGTCAAACTTCCATTTATCATTTGATTGGGGAAGGAAGTGTGTGTCAGCGTGATGTCATTTTATGGCTTGCAGATAGGACACTCCTCTGTCAGATTGCACATATTCTATATTTGATAATAAAAGACATATTTCACAGTTACACAGTTGCTTGAAATTACATATACATGGTGTGGCTGAATTTAGCCATGTCTCTGTCCAAATCTGCTGTTTCTAAGAGCTTGCATTCAGAAATGGCACATAATTGACTTTTTAACTGATTTTTCAATTTCTGACATTGACCCAACTTTACATACATGTGTGCAGGGAGTATGGACATTAACTGATGAAGTTTCAGATTTTTAACATGCATACATTTAGAGTAATATCCACTTTTCCGCTAAAACCCCCCTGAACACGCCACCGGGTCGAAAAACCTCTTAAAATGTGGGCAGAAAAATCACAAGAATTATGGTATCATTTATAAAATTTTCACATGTCCGCTCTATGAATGATCCATCTTTTTAAAGTTATGTTCTGGCTCCAAAGGGGTGTGTTTTCCTCTCAGCACAAGGTAGAAATACTGGTTTATCCAGTTCTGCCAAGCCAGCTTGCTCTCACAGGCAGTGCTCCTCCCAGCTTCTGCCAAGAGGAAGCTACATTTTACGACCATTTACGACTCCTGCCAATAAAACCTTTGCCTGAGCCAGGACAGGGCTTTGTTCAGAGCTCCTGTAGAGCACAGGTAATTCAATTATAAGATAGATGGCATATCCTTAGTGTGAGCAGCAAAAGGGCAGCTAGGCCTGGGAACACAGCTGTGACTCAAGTTTCACTCCTGATGGGGGTAGTTGCCAGGCAGAATTCAGTTCCTTAAACCAGACTTCAGATAAAATGTCACTTTTTGTTCCCCAGTTCCTGCATTCAAATAAAACTAAACATTTTTACATATGCAGCTAGAATGCTGATTCTAAGTTTAAAACTATGACATTTCAACAGTTACAAAGGCATGTGACACCAAACATAGGTCACTCATTTAATCTAAACATTTTCGATTTTAGTGTCTTTAAATCCAGTGCAACTTAAACTGCTGCAATCCACAGCTCAGCCAGTCTTGTTATAAACCTTCAAGTCACTTCAGAATATCACTTTACATTGTATCCACCTCTCAGTAAGTCTTTCTTTAGCCTGCTTTGGGTTCATTCAGTTTTACACAAAAAAGTAAAATCTGGTGTGGTTTTAAAATGCCGGCTTTTGGATAGTGGTGAGTACTGGTACTGCACCCATTTTTGGGATTTAACAAATTAATTCCCCACCATTCTAGGTTGCATTTGGCAATCAGCATTGCCATTCCCAATGGTTTCAGACTACTGTGCGGGTAGTCCAATGGTGGTTTTAAAGCGCTTTGAAGCTAACCGGCGCTACTGTTTTTCCTTTGGCAACCCATTTCCCTCATGGCAACCCGGCCTTTCATTCTCGCACTGGTGGGTGGCAAGTGAGGCAACCATTTCGGTGTGCGCACAAACTGCGCAGCTTTCCTGGATTTCGGCGCACATGTGGGTTTTCCGCCATCTTGAATTTTCTAAGCCCACAGCACCAAATGTTGTGGCATGATAGCTTAAACGTGGGTCAGGACACCCAACACTTCCTTGATAGATGTATCATTTTTACCTGAAAATACCAGTCAAACATGCAAAGTAATATATTTTCTTCACAATTCGCACGTTGAATGGAACGCGTTTGAATAACCGGAAGAATTCCTTGCAGATAGAGAGAAAGAAAGCACTTTGCCCAAACACGACTAAACATAGAGTAGACACCTTCAAGTGCTGTGCAATGAAGGAAACACGGGATTAGGCAAGACATTACCAGATGGCTAAGGAGTGAATCCTGAGACATTGGGCAAACAAAAACAAACACGTGAATGACGATTCATCTGACACGCTTAATAATGCATTTAAGATAAAGCTTAGATATAGACCCTTCAACGTGCGAATTGTGAAGGAAATACAAAAACAAACGTGGCAATGTAAACTGGTCTAAGACCATTTTTCTAACATCGCTTAAACAAAACATGTGAATAATTTGCTATTACATATGCTGAAGGATATGTTCAGAGTGAGAAATTGGGCTAAAAGTTAACAAATCCTGAAGAAGACGTTGACATCCATCTGGATGAAACTTGCTAGATGTTGCTAAAGTCAAAGCTGTTAAACAATGGAAGTCCTATGTAAAGTGAATGTGGAACATTTAGGACGCCTATAGTTGATAAAAGTTTTTTTTTTGTGTAGACTAACAGCAAGAGTGGTCATACCACTCCCAGTAAGAGATAAAGGCTTTTTTTGTGTGAACTAACAGTAAGAGTGGTCACACCACTCTTAGTAAAAATGGAAGCTAAAAATAGAAGCCTTGATTTATACAAAAATGGTTCTTAATGATGAATTGATGTAATATTGGGGCATGTTTGATAATGATTATAATATGAATGAATGCAATGGAAGGTTTAATAATGTTTTAGTGAATATGTTTGTAATGATTTTTTATGAAATAATAAAAGTGAATAATGATTCATTAGGATTGCAGTTTAGTCTTTTCTCCTAAACCCTCTTGGAATTCATAGGGCACCAGATCTGTTTAATATATAATACCCCAAGGTGTCTGAGAAGCACGGGTCTCCCACCACTGGTTTTTACTTCACAGAAAGCACCTCATGAAATATACCCTCATTAGGTTCTGCTATGGATTTCTATATATCCCAGCCCAATGTTCACTAGGTATGGGAAAACCCTTTGGGTACAATTTAATGAGATTACAATGTTTAAAGAGCAGACATACTCTCTATATTATTGCACACAGAACTCAGAAATGTATTATAAATTGCATTGAATTGACATCTGACTTAATGTTATTAGCAATGTTATTGCACTGTTTTGAACCCATATACATAGGGCCATTAAAGACGAGGTAGCAATACTTTGAGATGAATGGGGATGCAGAAGTTACTCAAACCTCAATAATCAAACTCACTCAGGAAGTTGCCAAAACTCAGTGCTGATTTATTTGCAATTTTCTAAAACACAGAGTTACAATGGACATCGACGGACGTTGGCTCGATTTCTCTTAGTGTGTTATATGAAAAAGCACAATTATTATTATATACTCATCATAGGTGATGTCACACTACCTGGCAAACTTCAAAAACATACTTGGGGATGTGATAGGATCACAGGGAAATCTAAGTATACGTCCCATACTCACGGAGGAAGTGATTGAGTCTCTACTGTCAGGTGGGCAACTAAGCCCATCCCAAGTGCAAATCATCTTTTGTGTCATACTAATACTCAACACTTCACTGATTATACAAACTATAGGGCTCTCTGATACGTGGGCACCTAAAATTGGTTTGGTACCTTTGTACCCTTTGGAATATTCCCCATGCTAGCAGCACGCAGGCTCCCATATCAGGTGCATGGAAGGTCAGCGTGATCATGCATCCCCTCCAATTAGCCCAATGTCCATCATCACTCTTGCAGTCTGCCAGTCAATTAGGCTTTGAACGTGGCCTTGTAGAGGCTCTTTGTGCATGAGAAATAAATGGAGTATCTTCTTGGTTTCGGTGTAGCTCGACAGCATGTCTATTTTGATCTGACCATGTGACTGGGAGAACACATTTTCAAACCTTTTGCAGCATTTCATTCTATTAAATGGTGAATTATTGACACCTTCAGTGTTTTTCCATTCCATTTCAAACAGAAGTTTGTTTCTTTCTCACATTCATAAAACTACTGGATGGACACCCAGGCTCATGGTGGCCTCTTCTTCTTGGTGCTGGGCTAGCCAAGCCTTTCTTGAATTTCTCTTTCGCCATCAGAAATTTTCTCACTACGCCACACTGAAAACTCTTTCCCATCATGGGTTTCAGCCTTGCCTTAAAGTGCACTGTGGAATATCCAGGTTCTATACATTCCTCGGTATTATACATTGGCACATCGCCACAAAATTATTCACTACGTAGCCAGCCTTAAGATCACTTTGTCTACTTGTGTTACTGCATCTGAACAAGTGTAAACTGATTTACATACTCTTCAGTGTTGCTGTAGCATGAGCATCTTCATCTCAAGCCCAAAATGTTGCTCATCTTTACCACCTCCTCTTAAGAGCTTATAGAATTTCTATGTTCATCTGCCTCGTGCATCTTTTTTAGGTGTGTCATTTTCTGCTCCTCATGACGTCATCACTCTTCTTTCTTTTTCAAATGCACACTTCCTTTGGCACTTTATCCAAAAGGACATCATGTCTTTGTGCTTGTATGTAGGGTTTTCTCAATGGATACCTTGTTTCCATGATTTTCTGTGGCACAGGAATCCTTACTGGTGCTGGCCGTGTTGTAATTTCCAGCTCCCAACATATATGCAGCATGGGGGCAGAGGTTTTGGTGGGGGTACTTGACTCCTCCTCTACAGTTTATTTCCAAATTAAATTCAAAATATGTTGATAATACTTTCCCCAGCAACCCACATTCTGTGACTTAGCAAGACAAATAAAAATGTTGGCTAGAGAATGAAAACAATTTATTTTGGGAAATGATCATACTTATGTTTGAGAAATTCCTTTTTAGTTTTAGTTTTTAGTTTTAGGAGGAGCATGGACCCTTTGGACTGGAATTCACCAATTTAGCCAGGCTACTCCACATCTGCTTCCATGAAGTCAAGACTGCTTCAGATTCCCTCTTTTAGGTTCCCTTGTGGAGCGAAACCTTCGCCTGCAACATTAATCTTACTTTCTACAGCCCTAAATGTGGTCTCCCTCTGATACATATATCCATATTCATAATCCCAGGTGCTGTTGTTTCCTGCGTTTTTTCCAATGACAGAATGGTCTCCTCTGTGCTCACACTATTTGTAAAGTGTTCAAAATGCCCATGCTTATGTCTTGATAATGTCGCACTATGTGATTGGCCAAATATTTCAATTAGGCTACCTCATAGTTATACACTCATTGGGTGTTCACATTTCTATATCAGAAAAATGTTGGGGCCAACCACTCATCCTAATATTTTTTACTTTTGAATTCACAGCATCAAAGTGTTAACCTAATGTAACTGGGAATATAATAATCCTTAGGTGTAGACATATGTCTAGACATGTCTCAATAAACACCAGGGCTTCTGAAGTCCCTATGAAGTCCAGGGTAAACTAATGATGCACACACAGCAACAACCTCATAGGTGCAAGTAAAACGTACATCATTTTAACAATCAACATATGGGGCAAACCAGTCCCCTTTCAAAGAGGGGAGTACTGTCACATGTAACACAGATATGTTTATTCAACAAATTATGCATTCAACAGACATTACATCATAAAGAATCAGCAAATGATATACATGGAAAAACAGAAAAAAGTGTGTTGTGTGAAAGAAATCACAAATATACTCAGGGAGGAGGCACAATCAACTGATGGTGCTAATCTGCCCCATCATAAAAAACCAGGGCCCTCATTAGGACTCCGGCGCTAAACCATGGTGCTATTAGCACCATGGTCCATGCCGGTGTCCGCCACGGAGAAAGGGGGAATTACCACCCCATTCCAAGGTTGGCGGGGCAGTAATTCCCCCTTTCTCCATGGCACTTCCCCATTCCCATTTTTGCCCCATAGGGCTCAATTGGAATGGGGAAGGCGGCAATTTCGGTACCGCAAATTGCGGTACCATATATGCCATCAAAGTCCCTTTGCGGGTCCCAGCCGTTAAGGTCGGGAGCCGCAAAGGGACCTCGTAGTAAGGCGTTAAGGGGTTAACAGCGCCGCAGCATTTTACGGCGCCGTTAACCCCTAAACACCAGGGTCCTAATGAGGGCCCAGGTGGTCCAACTAGTGTACTAAAAGTCACATTCATTCTTCACATATAGACAAGTGACATGACTATTGGGCATATTGCTTCATAAAGTTATGAAATGTTTTCACCTTAATCATTTCAGATTATAATATACAAATTTGATGTCAAATTAAGTCTGATGTTTTAAACACATCTGTTCTCCTCTGCCTACATTTTATAAACCCAGAATTATGAGTGATCATTGCTTGTGCACATAGGGTCAATAGCATATAGCATGTGCTGTTTACCCAGCGACATGTACATTACTGGGCATGCCCTGTAATTAAAATCAGGTATCCTGCTTAGCACATGATCTATATGTAAAGAGCTCTTGTGAGGCTTTGATCAATGACTAAACACACATTTCTGACAGGCCCCATTGTCCTGTTCAGATTAGTCCCAGCAAATGGCTGATTTGTATGAGAGGGCAGGATTGATTCCCTTTCAAAAACGAAATCACCTACATAATTGTATGCTAATAAAAATCAAAGGAACTCAGGCTCCCTCACCCTTAACAGATGGTCATTGTGCAGCAGGGTACTTCAGCCCAACACATTGGGCTCATTAGGAGTTTGGAGGTAGTCATGCTGTTTTTAGTGACATGGCTACCCCCAAACCGGGTACCGGTTCTGGGTCCCGAAAATAGGGAATTAACGGGCCATTCTGACCTTGGAGGGCCCGATAATTCCCTTTCGCGGGACCCAGACTCGATACGTCCCCATTCCTATTTGAGCCCCCATAGGGCTCAATGGAATGGGGAGGATGCTAACAACGGGCCAGTTAATGAAAGGCCCGTTGTTAGCATCCTGGACTGCTAGCAGGTCCCGCTATGCATGTCTGGTCTGGCCAGGTGTCCAGAGCGGGACCCGCTGCAGACCTCGTAATGTGCCGGTCCGTTACGGTACCGTTCATTCCACAGCGACCACACTCCTAATGAGGCCCATTGACTATTACTACTACTACTACTACTACTACTACTACTTCTACTACTTCTTGAGTTCCTCTTTATGTATGTGCTCCTGTCATTTTTATAAACTGGACTTTTTGAAACAGAATCCCTTCTCACGACAAATGTAACATGGAGGTAAACTAAAAAGTTGCTGCAACATAGAAGTAAACTAAAATGTATGATATGTAGCCTGTAAGTCTAGTATTCAGATATTATACTTTTGTGGCTGAATTACAAAAAAGAACATTTTTTCCAGTACCTTTATTCTTGAAAACTCTCATTTTATACAGGATATAGGGCCTCATTACGAGGTTGAAGGTAGCCTCCAAACTCGTTCCAACTCTGCCCTGGTGAATGGAGCAATTACCGGTCCATTCCAAGGTTGGCGGGACCGGTAATTCCCCATTCACCAGGGCCATTCCCCATTCCCATTTGAGCCCCCATAGGCTCAATGGGAATGGGGAAGGTGCTAATAACTGTACCACAAATACCGGTACCATTATTAGCTCTAGAGTCCCTTTGTGGGTCCCGTCCTTAACGCCTGAAAAAACCCGGCGTTAAGGAATGACCCGCAAAGGGAACTCGTAGTAGGGCAGTAAAGAATTACAGGCACCGGTGCCCTTACCGGTGCCGGTAATCCCTTAAAGCCCACCTCGTAATGAGGCCCATAGTCTTGTGCAGATATATTTTCATTTCCAGACCTTTAAAGTGTGTTGAAGTGTGTTGGGTGCATCAATGTTTCTTATGTGTTTTAGCTGCATTGCCTATAAGGCTGTGTTTGAGATTTAGCATGCAGCATTTAAATCCTCACTTTACGTGGTATGTAAATCCCACTGAAAGGACCTTGGATGGTAACACTTGTCTTTCTATTGCCCTCTCCATGTGATTTTCATTTTCTCCTGTTGGGAGTGTGGAAAAGTCTTCGGAATCCAGGTGGTCCCAATCTTTACACCTCCACTGTATAAACGAGGTGATGATAGGACACCAATCTGGCATCCCTTTATATCCAACTTGCTTTATAGCTACTCAAAGGACAATTGATATTTAAAAAGATTCCAATCTGTCTGCCAGCATCTAAATAAGATGTGTGAGAAGACACTGTTGGCTTTGCTGCATGAAGCAAGGGTAAAGCCCAGAGCAGATTTTAAGCTCTGTTCCCTTTCCCCACTGGGGAAATTAAACCAAAATGGCATATTACATAATAAACAGGCTGTATGTTTTTGTTCTCCATTTACCAGCATGTTTTAGATGGCACTAGCCCAAATTACCACTAGCCAAAACCAAATAATGGGCACCCGCTAAAATTATTTATATCGTTCTGAACATGATGTGACAATCATGTGTGTTTTCTGTTGGGTGAGCCTTTATTTGTTTGCTAACCTACTTGAATGTAATTTGAGAAAATGTCCAGCATGTGGAAAGCAACTGTGATCAACAAAATCCCACAATTGGTACGAAGCGTTAAGGGCATGATTATTTCTCGAGAGCACCCATAACATATAAAATACATTGGATATTCTTGGTGTGGACTGGCTGATCACAACTCATTTGCACAAGATATACAGTAGTGATCTGTTCCGGTCCACGGCTATCACTCCAGCAGTCTGTCCGTGCAGAAATCAGATCAGAAACTCAGATACTTTTGACTTTTGAATTCATGCAGCAAAGTGTTAACTTAATGAAACTGGAAATAGCATAGCCCTTAGCTGTAGACACATGTCTAGACAGGTGATGTAACTATCTGCCATATTGCTTTATAAGGTTATGCATTTTTCTCATTTTATTAATTTCAGATTCAAAGATGAGATTTTGGTGTCAATTAAAAGGAGTGTCTGATCTTTGAAACACATCTATCATCATCTTCCTAAATCCTATCAATCCAGAATTATGAGTAATATATGCTTATGCACATAGGGTGAATGATACATTTAATATTCTGTTTACCGAGGGAAATGTACATTACTGGGCATGCCCTGTAATTCAACTTCGGGGCCTCCTGCTTAGCACATCATTTATATGTAGACAGTTCTTAGTGGGGCTCTAATCAATGATTGAGCAGGAACTTTTGACAGGCCCCATTGTCCTGACGGTTGTAGGTCTAAGGATAGAAAAAAAGGGTCAAATGACAAAAGGGTCGAATCAAAAGGACCGAAAACCAAAGGGTCGAATTTTTCACCTGTCCTGATTAATTAGTCCTAGGAAATGGTTGGTTTTTATGAGAGAGAAGGATTAACTCTCTTTCATAAACAGAATTACCTACATAATTGTATGATAATACACATCAAAGGATGCAGGCAACCTCACCCTTATCATATGGCCAATCTGTAACAGGGTAAATCAGGGTAAATCAGTCCAACACATTCACTATTACAACTACGATGACTACTACTATTATTAATACTTACATATACTGAGTTCCAATTTATTTATGGCTCATGTCATCTTTATAAGAATGACATTTTAAAATAGAATCCCTTCTCAAGATGGCTGCAACATTGAGGTAAACTGAAATGTAAAATATATAGCCTATAAATGTAGTATTCAAACAATATACTCTTGTGGTTGGATGCAAGAAATGCATTTTTGCCAGTGCCTCTATACTTGACAACTCTAATGTTGTAAAGGAAGGGTTTTGTATAAGACTTGCCTTTCTGTGGTCATCTCCATGTGATTTTTATTTTTCTCCTGTTGGGAGTGCAGAACAGTCTCAGAAATCCAGGTGGTCACAATGTGTACAACTCCAATTAATAAACGGGTAATGCCAGGATACCATGTGTTTGCATGGAGCTGTGTGACAAATAAGATTCTGCTCTGCAGGAGTATGAGGATATGTAGGGGTAAAATGTCTGACTCAGCACTCACACTTCTACAAACCAAAACACAATACAATGATAAGGGTAAGATAAGGGCAGTTGAGAGATATCCTCCTTCCGAGGGAAGGCATTGCTTTTAAGAGGGGGGTAAAGGTGAACCAGTAGTGACCCAAACATCACTGAATCATAGTATAAAATAAAGGCAATGTCCAATCAAGTTCTATAAAAATATAAGCACTTTAGCGTAACACACCATCTGTACGCAGAATGAAAAGAGATTACTATACAAAACCCCACCCTAAAGGAAGAACAGAAAAGATACCACAGACTGGAGAAAGTAGCACTCTGAGTGCAGTTCCATGGCTGACAGAGAAAGTACTAACCACAAAAAAAGGATATCTTGGTAGAAACCATGGACAATCGAGACCTAACCAGTCTCTAGGGTCCAAGTGGACTGAGGGGGCAGTTCAAGTTAGAGTCAACAGAACCTGGATTCAGTTGTTTGTGGGCTGACACATTCAGACCTGGGGATGAACGTCATTTCAAACTGATCAGGCTCAGTTCGGGAATTTAGGATTGTGGAGGCCTCCGACAGCAACCGGTTGTGGTGTGCAATACAATGGCAGCTTATCAAAGATACAGGTCAGTGTCGTCCCAGGAATGCTTCACAGTTGGCCAGGCTGAGTCAGGCTTTAGCTGATGGGAGGGGTTGATGAGTGACACTCCAGCGGTTCGAGTCGGCGGGCAACTGTCAGTGAAGTGATGATCTAGGGTGCGTTGATGTGCAATCGATGAGGCAGCAGTTCAAGGAGTAGCTGAGCATAGCTGTTGTTGAAACCGCCAGTTAGGGTTGGCAAGTGATTTGGTTCAGGTCCGGCATTGAGCAGTTGCTCCAGGCCTACTAGGTGACAAGTTTTGCTGGGACACGATGCAGTATCGAGTTGGTTAAAGTTGCAAGAAATGTTGCATGGGTGGAGAACAGCAACCAGCACCAGTCACTTCCCAATTGTTCCTGGTGTGGTGAACATGGAATGATCTATTCAGTGTAGAGAAAATGGAGCTTTGGCTGATTTATTCCTCCGGTTGCTGTGAGGGCATTTCAGGGGGACTGGCGGATAGCATGACTCCATTCAGGGTCTGCTCTCCTTGCTCAGATTCTGTGCAGAGAGGTAGGTCCTGATCTCCAACATAGGTTACTCGTGATGTGCTCTGGGAGTGGTAGGCTTTTGTCTTGGATGATTTGCTTCTTCACCTCAGGCTAAGGGCTTTGGAGAGTACAACTCTCTCAAAGGAGGTCCAGTGAGAACATCAGATCGAATCTGCACCCATAAAGCATCTGAGAGGAAAAGACCACATCTGCTGAAGTGGTGAAATACCTCTTTTTTTAAGGGCAAAAGTCTTCACGTGATTGGGCTAAAGCAAGAATGCCTTAGTGGTCCAATCCTTGCTCTTGAACGGGATGGACCTTGCCCTTCTGATGTCACACTCAAAGAGCTTTGATGCAGAGGATGTAGAGGAGACAGGTAAGAAAGAGAGGGACAGTGAGAATCAAGATGGTGGAAACCTTCTCCCATTGGCCAGAGCCTGTGTGCTTATCATAATCCCATCCCTTCCCTTATTACTGAGAACAAAGGCCTTTGGAGATGCAGCTCCCTGGAGTGAGGCTACTCCATTTAAATGGGATTGTTCCCTTGATGCCCGGGCCCGAGCTGCATCTCGGTGGAGGGTATTACCTGCCCTCACAAAGCCATCAAAGAAGAGGTCTGGCCCTTCAAGTTCTCGTCCTGCGATTTGACGAGCTACACCTGACTCAACAGAATACACATCACCTTCCATCATGGAGCTGACTAATAGAAGCTTACAAATGTGCAATATCAATTGGAATGTGGTGGATGTGATAATAAGTATCACCATGCACTATGCCTTAATGTAGGCATAGCTTTTATTTAGAGTTTACTCTGCCACCAGCATGTGTAACTCATTATCATCATAGTTTTGGGATTGGAGGGCATATCTAAACGATGTCTCTGCACTGCAATGACTTGTCTGTCTCTGTGGCTGTCAAGTGGGAATCTCAGGACTTTCGAACTTGCTTTGTGCCACAAGTAGAGCAGGCTTAGGGGATCATGCTACTGATGTGGCAGGGCAAGGGGGCACTATGGTGTTGGCATGGAGTTGATGGGCAAGGGGACATCTAGTTGGCAGATTACCCCTTTTTGAGACAGATTTATTTATTTATTTATTTATTTATTTATTTATTTATGTATGTATTTATTATAATGCACCTTAGGCCCAAAGGGAAGCAGGTACAAACAAATAAAGCATGGACACAGCAATGCAATGCACACTAACTAAAAATAAGAACTGTAAACCCAGGCAAAAAAACAAAGGAAGGAGCACATCTAGACACAGTAAAACAGAAAAAAACTGAGTAAAAAGGAGAGAGAATACAAACACTCAAATTAAAACCTGGAAGTTTAAACATATATACAAATAAAGACATGAAGACCCAGTGGTAAAACAAGTTCTAGGGTCGAATAATGTAAAATAAAATGTTTTCAGGGTTTCCTTGACAGATACAAGAGACGTATCCAATCATAAATAAGGGAGATAGTTTTTCCAAAGGTCAGGCGCAATGAAGTTAGAAGTGCATTTAACAGTCCTCTCAAACTTAATCCGGGAAACAGTAAGTAGATTACTCTGATTAGATATTAAAGGGCACAAGTATGATTTCACATGTAGCCTCTGTTAAAGGTCAACCAGATGATCCTCCAAAAGACATTTATGGGCGAAAGTGAGTATCCTAATATGTAGGCACTCTTTCACCGGTAGCCAGTGCAGTGCTCTACGAGCCAAAGTAACATGTGATATATTCTTAAGGCGGGCCCTGATCCTAACAACAATGCTCTGGAGACCCGTGTAGCTTTTAAATATTACTCTGTGAGGTGCCTACAAGCAAGCTAGCAGAGTAATCTATTTTCACTCCTCTCATTGCCTAAGCAAGCGTGGCAAAATTACCCTCAGAGATGTACAGCCGAATCTGCCATAACAGCTTTAAATAGCATGCTGATGAGGTAACCACAGCATTAACATGATCTTTCATAAAAAGTAACAAATCCAAGTAGAAGCCCAATGTTTTAACCTTGGAAAGAACATCAATGGTGCAGCCGGCAATGGCAGTACTCTTGTTTAAAGTGGTAAGTTTTGCAAGCCCATTATGTGCCATGCAACTTTGAATAAGTTCAAAATGTACATTTATCTTAGCAGAGTCTGCTTCATAGTTACCAGAAAGTTGTGCAGTATTTGAGTATCATCTGCATAATTTGTATAAGGCTATCCCTGTCATCCAACAACTCAAAGAATGGTTTTGTAAAAATGTTGAACAAAGTGGGTGACAAGCAGGAACCCTGTGGAACCCTGCACAGAAGCTCAGCTGGGGAAGCCATTGCTACATAACAAAACATTCTAGCTGATCTACCAGATAGATAAAAAAGATAGAATCCAGTCAGCTGCTGACTTAGAAAACAATGTGGTGAACTGAACTTTGTTAAGAAAAATTGTAAAATCAACAAGATCAAAGGCAGCGGACAGGTCTAATAAAAGGGGAAGAGATACATGACAACTGTCCATATTTTGAAACAGGCTTGATTTAAGATCTAAATTAGCAGATCCGTGCCATGATTGGCTCTGAAGCCGGAATGTATATGACTCAAAAGATCATGCTCTTCCAAGTGAGCCTGTATATGTAAATAGGCCAGACAGTCTCATATTTTCAAAAGGAAGTGCACACTAGTAATGGGACATTTGTTTTTAGAGACGTCAAGGTCAAGAGACGTTTTTGTTCAACAATTGAGTGATCAATGCTTGCTTAATACACTCAGGAACAGAGGCTGCCATAAAGGAAGTATTCACAAATTCTGTAATTACCAGAGCAAGTATTTGAGCACAGGTCTTTACCCTTATCATTCCATGTGTTAGTAAAAATCACAAAAGCCAGCACTTTGCACCCTTGGCAACGCCTCGGAAGCAGGGGTAATAGCCAGGACAGATTTTCTGTTCCGTTTCCTGACCCCATCCAGGAAATTAAACCAACCTGGCATAGGACATAATAAACATGCCGAATGCGTGTTTTCCCCATTTAGCACCAGCTAAAATTGTTCATGTCGTTGTGAACATGATGTGAACCTCATGCATGTTTTGTGTTTGGTGAGCCTTTATTTTATTTGCTAATCTACTTGAATGTTATTGCAGAAAAGGACCAGCATGTGGAAAGCAACTCTGATCAGCAAAGTCAGAAGATTCGTAACAGTGGTTAAAGGCATGATTATTTCTCCAGAGGACCCATGACATTTAAAATACATTGGACCTCATTATAAGTTTGCCAGTCCAGGAACAATGGTACCGTTAAGCTTGCCGGTACAGTTGTTACCGGACCAGCAAACTACGAGATCTGAGAGCGAGTGCCTTTTCACCCTCCAGGTCTGACCTGGGGGGGGGGGTCATTTTCAACATGCATTTTGTCTGTAACCATTTCTTCTGCATGGACCACATCACCCTTGCATCCTTGTCTAACATTCTGGTTCAGCTTGAAGTTAGGCCATTTCACCTGCAGTTTACTCCAGGGGGTCCCAGAAGCCTTTCTCCTCCGTGTACTGTATATCTCCGACTAACTAGAGAGCATGACATGGAAGGTAACCTTAAACATGTATCTGTGCACCACTACCATGCCTCCTAAAGACACTCTGTAACCTCGGAGGAGTCACTGAAAGAGCAATGCTTTGGTGTAAACCCCTGTGACCTGCCAGAGTTGGACCAATCCAGCTTTATAAAAGAATACTGAACAGTTCTGTGTAACTTCTTTATTGATAAAGCATTGTTGCTGTTTCAGCTTCAGTCTGCGTCATCCCATTCATGGAAAAGAATCAGAACCACCTACTCCACTCACTCAGCTATCTCCCTGCTTCCCTCACCTCAAGTCCTCCCTCCACTCACTCAGCTATCTCCCTGCTTCCCTCACCTCAAGTCCTCCCTCCACAGACTCAGCAATCTCCCTGCTTCACTCACCTCAACTCCTCCCTCCACAGACTCATCAATCTCCCTGCTTCCCTCACCTCAAGTCCTCCCTCCACTCACTCAGCTATCTCCCTGCTTCGCTCACTTCAAGTCCTCCCTCCACTCACTCAGCTATCTCCCTGCTTCCCTCACCTCGAGTCCTCCCTCCACTCACTCAGCTATCTCCCTGCTTCCCTCACCTTAAGTCCTCACTCCACAGACTCAGCAATCGCCCTGCTTCCCTCACCTGAAGTCCTCCCTCCACAGACTCAGCTATCTCCCTGCTTCACTCATCTCGACTCCCTCAACTCACTCAGCTATCTCCCTGCTTCCCTCACCTCGAGTCCTCCCTCCACTCACTCAGCTATCTGCCTGCTTCCCTCACCTCGAGTCCTCCCTCCACTCACTCAGCTATCTCCATGCTTCCCTCACCTCGAGTCCTCCCTCCACTCACTCAGCAATCTCCCTGCCTGCTTCCCTCACCTCAAGTCCTCCCTCCACAGACTCAGCAATCTCCCTGCTTCCCTCACCTCAAGTCCTCCCTCCACGCACTCAGCTATCTCCCTGCTTCGCTCACCTCAAGTCCTCCCTCCACTCACTCAGCTCTCTCCCTGCTTCCCTCACCTCGAGTCCTCCATTCACTCGCTCAGCTATCTCCCTGCTTCCCTCACCTCAAGTCCTCCCTCCACTCACTCAGAAATCTCCCTGCTTCCCTCACCTCAAGTCCTCCCTCCACAGATTCAGCAATCTCCCTGCTTCCCTCACCTCAAGTCCTCCCTCCACAGACTCAGCTATCTCCCTGCTTCCCTCACCTCAAGGACTCCATCCACAGACTCAGCAATCTCCCTGCTTCCCTCACCTCAAGTCCTCCCCCCACAGACTCAGCAATCCCCCTGCTTCCCTCACCTCAAGTCCTCCCTCCACTCACTCAGCTATCTCCCTGCTTCCCTCACATCAAGTCCTCCCTCCACTCACTCAGCAATCTCCCTGCTTCCCTCACCTCAAGTCCTCCCTCCACAGACTCAGCAATCGCCCTGCTTCCCTCACCTCAAGTCCTCCCTCCACATACTCAGCAATCTCCCTGCTTCCCTCACCTCAAGTCCTCCCTCCACTCACTCAGCTGTCTCCCTGCTTCCCTCACTTCAAGTCCTCCCTCCACTCACTCAGCTATCTCCCTGCTTCCCTCACCTCAAGTCCTCCCTCCACTTGCTCAGCTATCTCCCTGCTTCCCTCACCTCGAGTCCTCCCTCCACTCACTCAGCTATCTCCCTGCTTCCCTCACCTCGAGTCCCCCCTCTACTCACACAGCAAACTCCCTGCTTCCCTCACCTCAAGTCGTCCCTCCACTCATTTAGCTATCTCCCTGCTTCGCTCACCTCAAGTCCTCGCTCCACTCACTCAGCTATCTCCCTGCTTCCCTCACCTCGAGTCCTTCATCCACACACTCAGCAATCTCCCTGCTTCCCTCACCTCAAGTCCTCCCTCCGCTCCCTCAGCATTCTCCCTGCTTCCCTCACCTCAAGTCCTCCCTCCACTCACTCAGCTATCTCCCTGCTTCCCTCAGCTCAAGTCCTCCCTCCACTCACTGAGCTATCTCCCTGCTTCCCTCACCTCAAGTCCTCCCTCTACGAGGACTATCAAATGTGGAGAGCACGCATATCAGTTAAGGTGGAAAGGAACCTTATTGAGATCTAGTTAATGTTGTTGTTATGCATACATAATGATAAAATACCAAATAGTTCAACCAGGGAATTAAAAGGTCAAACCGGGGGGGAGGAGCGTGGATAAACCAAGCTTCAGCACACTGACCCCATGCCTCCCACTAACAGGGTGCAAAAGAGGTTGTCTGGCACTGCTTTCATTGCAGTCTTGTAATCTCATTTAAACCCTTTAATCTGAGACGGCCTGCTTTTCTTTCTGACTCCTATCTATTCAGACTTCATTAACATTGGGTTCAAAATATGACACACCCAGTTTAAAGAATTTGCATATTATACTGCTCGCACGTTCCAGAAACATATCGGGCTGCGACGGTTTACGCGTAAGGAATATCGACGGCCATTATTAATATCTCATTATTTTGTCATGGTGAGCACTCAAATGAACCTGGTCTTACACAGTGTCTGCGGGCCCAGACAGAAAATGGTGCCTGTGTTCAGTGGGGAGCTCCATGAGTCAGTCAGGCACAGGTGCATGGGGAAACAATGCCAGATAATGATACTTTTTCACTGTATTGCAGCCAAAGGAACGCCTGATATGCAGACGGATTTGAGATTAGATGTAACACAATTCAACATCATTTAACAATTTCATACCTACTCAAAAATCCTATGTTTGTTGCTGCTTTTTGAGCTGGGAGAGCGTGTCCCTGCGGAATGCACCTTGCTCCATTACGTCAAGCAGCATGACGCAGATATATGTCTTCACGTATTTAGGAATGATGTCAAGCAATGAACATAACTGAAGATTTCTGGTATAAAGAAACACATTTTTCCTCAGAGGAAGGCGTGTTTGAACACAATCATGTTGTTATTAATTGTACAATCTTGCACCAAGATATTGCACCTCCATTATCATGACCAGTCGTGATGGAACATTTAGGAGAGCTTTGTTTCACCAATTTTTATTCGGAAGTGCTTATTGCCATAATGTCACTGGTAGGAGGACGGCTCTGCATTACCTCCACGTCCACTCTTCCTCGTCCCAGTACTTACCTCATGAGGCACCCGCCTCCGACATAGGACCTTCTTCTATTTCTTCTTATTTCTATAACTCCTCCCCCACACCCACGTCACTTAGTTTAATTTTTTCCTGCCTCCGGCAGGTTGGGCTTGTTTTTTCTTCCCGGCGCGGGGCGCTGGGGAGCTCCGAATGCTGGCCCCCTGGTGGGGCTGTGTGGCGGGGCCTTCGGCTCCTTCAGGTGTGGCAAGACTCCTGGGTTCCCTGCGGGGCTTGGGACCCGGTTGAGTCAGGCTGCCTTGCATGGTTTCTGCTGGGCTTTGGCCAGCGCAGGGCATCGTGGCCCGGGTTCTGGGAGAACGGACCCGGGTTAAGGTAAGGAGAAGGGGGGGCATGTTTTTCCTGTTGCATGGCCATGCTGCATGGGCGGCTGTGCACGGATTGGCGGCTCCTTTTTCTTGTTTGAGCCACGTGCTCCGGAGGAGGGTGGGCTCCTCCTCTGATGCTGCAGGCATGTTGCCATAGGAATTAATTGATGTTGTTCCTATTGGTTGTTGTTCTTTCTGGCCTCTATTTGAATGTGGGAGAGGCACGTTAGCAATTGTTTGTATGTGGAGCCTTGGTTCAGTGTGCAGGGGTCTTTGGTGAAGCAGGCTTCCTTGGTCACTGTTTTTGGGCTTACTCAACATGGGAAAACATTCTGCAAAGAGCAGGCATCTGGTCCTGTCTTCTTCTTCTTCGTCTTCCTCTTCTCCTGATTTACACAGAAAGAGAAAGAAGAAGGCTAAGCGTTTTTCCCTGACCAGAAAGGATTTGAAGAAGCTGCTTAAGCATCGTAGAGGGAGTCGCACACATGCTCATGGACACAAGCGCAGGCGTCTGTCTTCCTCATCCTCCTCTTCTTCTGGCGCTGAGTCATCGGCCTCTTCTTGTTCCTCTTTGGCTGATGCTGAAGGGAAGTATCTGGACAGAGAGGGAGTGGAGGAGGTGCTGGCTCAAGTTGGAGATTGCATGGGATTTTCAGAGCCCCTGGTGCCGGTGGAGGGGGCCGACCCTTCTATTCGCCAGTATAGGCATACACCTAGGAAGGGGTTGCCATTGGTTTCCGATATCCGGGAAAAAAAAAAAATCCTCCGGGAATGGCATGACCCGGAGAAGATTGCAATGCCCCGCTTCATGTCCAAACTTTACCCTTTGAAGAGCGAGACTTTGCTGTCTGATCCAGTTGAGGTCGACGTTATCCTCGCCAGCCTGGTGGGTCGCTCCTCTATGTCGGCCGAGGAGGCGGCCGTCCGGGATCCAGTGGACCGCCGAGTTAATTCCGGCCTTAAGAAGGTTCATGCAGGGGCGCATCTGGCCCTTCGAGCAAAGATCTATGGTTCCTACACAAGTGAAACAGTGTTGAATGGTATCAGGGAGTTGAAAAAGGCTGTCAATGAAGGCTCTGATTGTGCCCCTTTGCTTACAGACATGCAGAGACAGGTTGAGTTTTTGGCCGATCTGGCTTTTGATGGGGTGCGTGGTTCAGCCATGGCCATGGGGGCTGGTATATCTGCCCGGAGGCATTTGCACCTAAGGGACTGGAAGACTGATGGGTCTCAGAAGGCGGCTGCCCTGAAACTTCCTTTCACTGGGTCCAGGCTTTTTGGTGATTGCCTTGAGGATAAGGTGCACAAAGTTTTTAGGGCGGACAAAGATGCTGACGAACTTCGACGCAAGCCTCCTTCAACGGCCAAGAAATCTTCCTCTGGGGCTGGTCCAGTGACCAGCAGGTCTTTTCCTGGCTCCTCATCACATTCTTTTCGGAGGGCTAGGGGGGGTCGGGGTCCTCCACGCTCTTCACGTCCTGGCCCGGCACCTAAGTCCTGACGGTTTGGAATTGCCGGTGGGCGGGCGGCTCCGGCAGTTTTTTCCAGTATGGGAAAGGTGGTGTTCCGACTCATGGGTTCTGGACACAGTACAATGGGGGTAGCGAGTGCATTTCCTGTCTCCTCCTATCCAGCATTGCATGGTTCGGACTGTGGTTCCCAGGTCTCGGCTCAAGAGGTTGGCCATGGACGCCGCGCTCTCCGAATTAGTGTTGAAGGCGGCCATCATGCCCGTTCCTCTCCCTGTGCAGGGTCAGGGGTTCTACTCACGGGTGTTCCTGGTCCCCAAACCTTCGGGGAAGTACCGTCTAATTCTGGACCTCAAAGCCCTGAACTGCTTCGTCCAAAAGGAACACTTCAAGATGGAGACTTTACAGAACATTCTTCCGATGTTAATAAAGGGGGATTGGATGACATCTCTGGATCTCCAGGACGCTTATTACCATGTGGCTCTCCGTCCCTGGCACATGCAGTTCTTCCGCTTTGCAGTGGGATCCCGACATTTTCAGTTCAGGGTGCTCCCGTTCGGACTGCGATCTGCCCCCAGAGTTTTCACCAAGCTGGTGGCTCCCCTGGTGGCGCACTTACATCTGCGGGGCATTCAGATATTTCCCTACCTGGACGATTGGTTGGTCAAAGCGTCCTGCCGGCAGACTGTCATTTCTCATCTCCGATTGGTCTGCCAGGCATTACAGGACTGGGGTTTCCTGGTGAACTGGCAGAAGTCCCAACTGGAGGCTTCTCAGGATCTAGTTTTCATTGGTGCACAGGTTTGCACCAGGATGGGGAAGGTGTTCCTGTCCCTGGAGAGGGTCCGTCGCTTGCTGACTGTTCTGGGCAGGGTTCTCGGGAGGCAGCATGTCCCGGCCCGCCTATTGCTGAAATTGCAGGGGCACATGGCTTCTTGCGTGTTTCTAGTTCCCTGGGCCCGTCTTCATCTACGCCCCCTGGTGTCCTACCTTCTCTCCCACTGGCTCCCTTCATCTCAAGCTTTCGAGGCTTTGATTCCGGTGTCTCTGGCGCTGCGGGTCTCCCTGCAGTGGTGGTTGAGGGTTCCGAAACTACGGGCTGGGGTGTCCCTGATCATTCCTCCTGTGACCACACTTACTACCGACGCCAGTGGAAGGGGCTGGGGAGCTACGTTGGGAGTCCTCTCTGCTCAGGGGTTGTGGGATCCGGAAGAGAGCCATCGGACATCCAATTGGCGAGAGTTGTGTGCCATTCTCCGGGCTCTGGTGTACTTCAGGAGGTTGCCGATGGGTCGGGCTGTTTTGGTCCGGACGGACAATACGACAGCTTTGGCTTACGTCAACCGCCAAGGGGGTTCCAGCCGCTCCTTGAATGCCCTGGCAGCTCAGATAGGTGCTTGGGGGGAATCACATCTGGTGTCCCTGGTGGCTTCACATATCAGGGGGGTGGACAATGTTCGGGTGGATCTACTCAGCCGCCGGTTTCCCTCCTCGGTGGAACTGGTCCTCTCGACCCAGGTTTTTGCAGAGATCTGTGTCAGGTTCGGGACCCCTATTCTGGACCTGTTTGCGTCTCCAGCCTCAGCAAAGGTTCCCCTCTTCTGCTCTCGTTTTCAGACAGAGGGTGCGTGGGGGGTGGACGCCCTCTCTGTGCAGTGGCCTCAGGGTCTCCTTTATGCTTTTCCACCTATTCCTCTTCTGCCTCGGGTGGTTCAGCGCATCAGAATATCCAGGGTGACTGTATTGTTGTTCGCTCCGTACTGGCCCCGCCGGAGTTGGTTCCCCTCTCTATTGGAGCTTCGGTGCCAGGAGCCTTGGCTGGTTCCGAAGTGGCCTTGTCCCCTTCTGGAGGAGCTACGGTTGGGGGTCCGCCAGATACAATGGGCAGTGTGGATATTGCACGGGCTAGGCTGATATCTCAGGGGTTTTCTGGTCCGGTGGTGGATTCCATAATGAATGCTCTTAGACCCTCCACTCTGAAGGCTTACGGCAGACATTGGAGCCATTTCCGGGACTGGTGTGGGCGGTCTGGGATTCCACCCCTGCGTTCTGGCCTCCCCGCTATCCTTCAATTCCTCCGGGATGGGTTTGACAAGGGCCTGGCGGTTTCCACGCTTCGCTCTCAGTGGGCCTCCATAAAATTCCTTTTGGGGGACTCTGATGGGCACTTGGATGGGGAGGTGTTGGTGGGGAAGTTGCTCAGGGGTTTTTCTTCTTCCTGTCCTTGTACTTATAAGGGGCTTCCTCCTTGGGATCTCCCTCTTGTCTTAAAGTTTCTTCAAGGGCCTCCTTTTGAGCCCATTTCCGAAATTGATATGAAACATCTGACGCTGAAGACTGCTTTTCTGATTGCCATAACTTCTGCCCGTAGGCTTGGGGAGATTGGGGCTCTGTTATGTCACCCCCCTTTCCTGAGGGTTCTGCCAGACGCGGTGGTGCTGAGGTGTGATCCGAAGTTTCTCCCTAAAGTTGTTTCTCGTTTTCACACCTCTCAGGATCTGGTTCTCCCTGCCTTTTTTCAAAATCCGCAAACGCCAGAGGAAGTGGCTTGGCATAGCATTGATGTGCGGCGGGCGGTGTTGGAGTACTTGGCTAGAACTTCCCCTTTCTGCCGCTCTGACAGTCTTCTGATTACTTTTGGCCCGGCTGGGGCTGGGCGTAAGGCATCTGTAGTGTCCATTAGCCGATGGATCCGTCTTGTGGTCTCCATGGCCTATGTGGCTTCGGGCCTGCCTGTGCCTGCGCACGTTCAGGGGCGGTCCACCAGAGGTTTGGCGGCCTCATGGGCCGATGCTAGGGGGGTTTCTCTACAGGAGATATGTAGAGCTGCCACTTGGGCTGATCAGAGCACCTTCATCAACCACTATAGGTTGAATGTCTCCCACTCGAGGGTTGGTTCCTTCGGGGTTGGAGTTTTGTCTGTGGGGATGTGATATTGGAGTTATCAAAGGTGTGTGTTTCTGCACTGTTTTGACTCTGTGTCTCATTGGGACCTTTTTCCCCGTTTGTTGCTTTGGTATACCTCATGAGGTAAGTACTGGGACGAGGAAGAGTGGACGTGGAGGTAATGTTCTGATTACTTACCGGTAATCTTCATTACTCCTAGTCCTACTCTTCCTCGTCACAGTACTGACGACCCTCCTCACCCTCCCTGCGGGGAAGGTCCCATGCTACGGCTTGTTAATATGAAACTAAGTGATGTGGGTGTGGGGGAGGAGTTATAGAAATAAGAAGAAATAGAAGAAGGTCCTGTGTCGGAGGCGGGTGCCTCATGAGGTAAGTACTGTGACGAGGAAGAGTAGGACTAGGAGTAATGAAGATTACTGGTAAGTAATCAGAACATGCGCGATGCATGTGCACGAGGGCACAGAGGAGCTTCCCTTACGCACTCCCTGGCGGATTGGGAGAAGGAGCCGTCGCCCACCAGTAGCACACGCCCACACACCAAACTGCTTCCCAGACAAGCCGGAGATAACAGCGCAGGCAGCGCTCACAGTCACTGCCTTGCAGTAATGGTAATTCAATGCCCTCAAATCAATCGGGCTTCTCATAGAAAGCCGAGGCCTGAGAAGCGGAATGTGTACATTGTTTGGCAATCGCAGCTGGTGAAGGTTTCAACTGGAGGGGCATAAATATATGTTGCCAATATGTGGGAGCTAGCGAGCTTGGTGACGGAGCCCGAACCAAGCAAAGTGGTGTGGAGAGCTTTTTCAAATAATGGGTTCAAATGGTGCATTTTGCAGCACTTTCTGTGAACAATTGGATAGAAAGCCACACCGTTTGCAATTGGTTTTGTATGGCAGCACATGGAAAAATTAGATGAAAGTCACCAACGCTAAAAAGGACCACTTACCAATGTATTTTCATGATACTTTTGCTTTTGCATATGCCGCCAACATATACCAGTATATTAAACATTTTCATTCTGGATGTGCCCATACATGTTCATGCAAGCTGCAAAAATATATGCCAGTATTACCATATAAGGACTTTCTACCAAGAAAAAATGCCATGCTACAAAAATGAAGTACATCCAAACTCACTATATGAAGAAAGGTCAGTATACCACATAATCACACTTAAGTTTATTTTATGTATTTATTCATTTAGATTTTTGTAGGGCGCTACACGCCCGTAGGCCTTAGAGCACTGCAGGTAAGCGAGAGATAAGAAAACCTGAAAAGGGGAATCTATTCGGTGAGATTGAAAAGATGTGTCTTCACTTGTTTCTTAAATATTGCAAGAGACAGAGGCCCTCATTACGGCCCTGGTGTTAAGGGCTTAACGGCGCCGTAAAAGGTGTTGGCGCCGTTATACCCTTAACACCTGATTACGAGGTCCCTTTGCGGCTCCTGACCTTAACGGCTGGTTTGGACCAGCCGTTAAAGTAGGGACCCGCAAAGGGACTTTCGAGGTAATTACGATACCGCAATTTGCAGTACCGTAATTACCGCCTTCCCCAGTCCCATTGAGCCCGATGGGGAAAAAATGGGAATGGGGAAGGGCCAATGGTAAATGGGGAATTACTGCCCCGCCAACCTTGGAATGGGGTGGTAATTCCCCATTTACCATTGGCGGAATCGGTAAGTTACCGGTGTTAACCATGGTGCTATTAGCGCCATTGGTTAATGCCAGAGTCCTAATGAGGGCCAGGGAGTTTTAAATATTTGTGGGTAGGGCATTCCATTCACGGGGTGCATTAAACTCAAAGCTGCAATCCCCAAAATGTTTCAGTCGTGATCTCGGCTGGCTGAGTAAAGGAGTGTCGGAGGAGTGCAGAGATCTACTATGTACTTTCTTCGTTAGTCTTTCTGTGAGGTAGAACGGGGCCATGCCATTTTGGCATTTGTAAGCAAGGGATAGGGTTGTATGCATTATCCTCTGTTTCACCGACAGCCAATGCAATTTCCTCCTGGCTGTGGTAACATGGTCCTGCCTGGCCAGACCAAAAACAGCCCTGACGGCCCCATTTTGGACGGTTTGTAATTGCTTCAAGTTACCTTGAGAGGGTCCCATCAGCAGGCTGTTGCAATAGACCAAACATGAGTTAATTAGTGAGGAGGCTATGAGGGATCTATTGGTAACGCTGAGATAGGGTTTAACCTTGATGTAGAAATCTGATTATATAACCACAAGATGAACGGATTTGGGAGACCTGACTTTTCATGGATACATTTGCGTCAAGTGCTACACCCAATGTCTTCACTGATTTGCTGACAGGGATGGTGTTGCCAGCTATAATGAAGGTCTCATACTGCTGGGATAAACTCTTCAGTCTGGGACCAGATTCAGGATTAACAGCTCTGTTTTTGAATCATTCACCACTAAAGAGATAATCGCCTTCCATGTTTGTATTTTGGCGTAAACTTGATTCACAGCCTCAACATCCTTGTGGTAATTCTCTGATAGTTCGAACACTACTTGCATGTTGTCTGCATAATTGGCCAATTTGACACAAAGTTCCTCCAACAAATCAAGGAATGGTTGAATGTAATTATAAAAAAAGCACGGTGGAAAGACAGGATCCCTGCTGTAAACTCATGTATTGAGTAAGGGAATGGCTTGCTCGTTCTCATCTGCAACTCTAGATGATCCTGGGCCCAAGAATGGGCCTACACGACAACCTAGATACCAATGCATTAGGTTTCAGACCTAGGCTTCTCACTGTAGATATCAGACGCTGCACACTGCAAAGGCAGAACTCTAGATTGGCTAGCAGAATTCAACTGCAATACCAAAAACCTAGCCAATACACCTTGTGCCTGGTCTGACCACAATGTCATTTCCTACGAAATCCTTGATTCCAAACCGCCATCACCTAAGAATTTCCCAGCCCCACCAGCCTTAACTAGGAACAACCGCCTAATCTCCCTAGAAAGCATTCTCCCCCTTATTCAAACTATTATCCAACAACAGCCACAATGGTAGAGCTATACAATCAGAACCTATTAAATGCCATGGACCAACTTGACCCTCTTAAATTAAGGAAAGCAAAACCCCTTGCACGCCTTAACAAATGGTTCACCACCGAGCTAAAAACACTACGTAAAACTAAAAGAGACGCAGATTCATCCTGAAAAAAAAAAAAACATCTACACAGAATAAGGATACATTAATAATCCCCTCCACGTCATTTAAAACTGCTATCCTAGAAACAAAAAGGGAGAACTATAACAACAGAATTTCTAACGCCAAATCTAGCACTAAGGAGCTCTTCTCCATCCTCAAGAAATGGGAATCTCCCATCACCCCACCTGACTCCTGCAATAAAGATGCCCTGTGGTGTGCTAACATCCAAAATGCTCTTCTTAATAAAATCACACTACTTCAATCTAAAATTGAAGTGAAAAGAGCTAGACTGTCGACCACTGCCAAAACTAGCAATCCAAACATCATACAAATGAACCTAAGCTCCCAATCTGCCTCTCCTACTACTCAAGACATAGCTTTCAAATTCAGCCTTGTCACCTCACTAGAGGTGGAATCCATCATCAGAAGCCTTAGACCCTCCAGGTGTCAAGGAGAAATATGCCCATCCTCGATCATAAAAAAATGTGCTAAAGAATACGCCCCTTTCATTACCTCCTTTATTAACGCCTCCTTTGCCTCCTGTACCGTTCCTAAAAATCTTAAAGATGCTTGGGTCATGCCTCTCATCAAAAAGCCAAACCTTGATCCTGATATCCCAACCAATTTCAGACCAATCACCACTGTGCCTTTCCTCCTAAAAATCTTAGACAAGTCTGCACATATCCAGATTCAGAACCACATCGAGATGAACAACCTCTTAGGCATCAGACAATCAGGCTTTGGACCAGGACATGGGACGGAAACAGCCTTCCGAGATCTGAAAATCCAAATCGATGAGGTGAGGGATAATGGCAAGCCAGCTCTACTCCTCCTACTGGACCTATCAGCAGCGTTTGATTTACTCGACCACAACATCTTAACTAACCATCTAACCACAGTTGCCTCTTTCTCCAGAAAAGCTGCAGCTTTGGCCAACTCCTTCCTAGCGTACAGATTCATGAGGGTCTTCTCCCCTATCACCGCAGCCATTCCATCCCCATCACATGCGGAGTCCCTCAAGGCTCTTGTGTATCACTCACCCTCTACAATATATTCACTAAGCTCCTGTTCGACCATCTAGATGACTTAGGGGTATCATCCACGGATAACGCAGACGATAAGCAAATTCTCATCACTCTATCAGGTGACTACCAATCTGACTCCATACTCCTAAACAAAATTTACAGCAAAATTCAGGCGTGGATGGCCAATCATGGCCTTTGTCTCAGCGACGATAAAACAAAGATTCTCCTCATCGGCTCCAAACTAAGACTTAACAAACTAGGCCTGAAATACTCCTCCTTCAATATCGACAGTAACCTCATCAAAGTTGACGAGGTAGCAAAAACCTTATGTGTTAATCTAGACTCTGCATTAGCCCTTCAAAGACCAATCAATGCCACCGCTTCAACAACAGCATATACATCAACACTGATAAATGCTTGCCGACCTTTCCTGAACACCAACAGCTGTCTCACTCTTGCAAGAGCCCTTATACTGTCTAAACTGGACTATTGCAATACTCTCTACTTGGGCACTAGTCAAAGACATTTTCACAAGTTACAAGTATTGCAAAACAATGCTCTCAGAGCTTCCCTTAACATCCCTTGCTCTAACCACATTACACAAATTAGACACAATTCCAACTGGCTCCGTATTCAATTAAGGATCACCTTGAGAACTCTCATGATCACTTACAAGTGCCTCAACAACTCAGAACATGAGTATTTGTTGACCACATTTTTTAGGAAAGAGTCCACTAGGCCTACTAGAACAAACTACACCCATTGTCTAAACATTCCGATATTCAAACTCAACAAAGATGGAGGCTCCAGCTTCCCGGTGTTAGCAGCCAAGACCTGGAACAAGCACTAAGAATCGACCCTGTGTTCCTCTCATTAGAAAAAAAAATGCTGGCTACTCTCACAATCTAACAAAATAACCTCTATGTTCTACCGTGACTTCTAGACTGAGCAACCCTCTTGACCATGCTATAGCTTAGGTTTGTTATTTTCACTGGCCACCTTGGCCAGTTGAATTCCTATCCTAAGCTTCACTATGAACCGGCTCCTGTACATCTTGTAAACTTTCACTACCATGTATATATTTGTAAATGTTATTACTTTCATCCACTACTGTATATTTTATTCTATCCTGTATTGTATTGCACATAATTACTGTAACTATGTACTTCAAGAAGAGCGCCCAGATACCCTCGGGTTTGGTGCGTTATATAAGCAAAGAAAACAAACAAACAAAATAACAACCACGCCGCTCACATATCAAGAATTATACAACCCAAATCATTTATTATCATTGTACCCACCAAGCAAAGCTGGCCTTTTCAGGATTGATTTTTGAGTCTGTTCAACCTTAGACAGGCTGAGGTACAAATAGATTACTACCCTTGGTGTTCAACCCACTAAGCTGTCTTATCGGTTCATTGCCTTTGGCACAATCATCTATAGGCTCTGGCAAGCACTCGCTGAAACCTGCATTTCTAGGAATCCTGATTACTTCACCTTTCTCTCAGATTTTCGAGCATGCTGCTGCCACGAAGACAACCCACCCTGCCATGAGAGAGTTAGAATGTGTGGTTTTTTATGGTAATCCATTTGGGGTGGAGGGATAGCTCAGGGGCAACACATTTTTCGTGGAAGCAAGACAACGCAGCGCAACACAGGTTTGAATCCCGATCCCACACTCAGAAACCAATCTCTGTATTAAGCGCGTTATAAATGAACAATTATATTAAGATTCTGGGATCAGATCATCTTTTCCAAAGGTTTGCTTGGTTGCTGCACACTACAAGGTTACCCTCTACTATTTTTCCATTTGTTGTATGACACAATATTTTGACTCAAAATAGCAATAATTGTCTCACATATTGCATTTGAAGCAACACCGAGTTGTGTTTGCAATTCCTACTTTGGATGGTACGTGATGATACAACAATTTGCTAATTTGTGGTCCCCACTCAGCTATCCTGCAACAATTTTCTGGGCAGTTTCTCGGCCCCTTTCATTGACAATAGGATTACCACAGATGCCATTGTTCAGGGTATAAAGCATTAGAGATGTGGTTCGCTAGACCACCCAGGAAGCGTCCAACGTGAACAATGTATGGCCACCATACTATTTATTTCATTCCCAGCACTTCTCACCCAAAGCACATTGGTTTTCCCCTTTCCTCATGTTCAACTGGTCTTTAGTGTTGACCAAATGTTCGATGATTCTTAGTTAAATGGCACTGTTCTGCATTATGTTCATTAAATCGTGTACTAATCAAAAATGTTTGTTTTTCTTTTTTAACAAGCATGAATGAAGCTACTGTGATAATTGTAAACGTCATGAAGACTAAGGCTAATAGCCGTTAGCATAGCTTATATGGTGAATGCACTAATAGCAAAAATGTGTGTTTGTGAATCTCAATGCAGGTTAATGGTTTGAATAAAAGTCCATCTTTCCATCATCCTGGGTTGATACAATGAGTGTTGGTAGGCATAGTATCATCGGATATTTAAAACACTATCGATTCACATGGGTGTGGAAGCAAGCAACAAATACATCACATTATTATTATTATTATTACTATTATTACTATTATTATTATTATTATTATTATTATTATTATTATTATTATTATTATTATATACCATCATTGTGAAGGGAGGTCTTTAGCTTTACGTTGTAAATCATTTTCTGCAAATAAAAATGTAGTAATTTTTTATTGAAAACGTTACAGATTTACAGATTGATTGCATATTCATTAGGCCTCCCTCACTCTCGAGATGGAACATAACTTGCTGTACAAAAGAGAACGTACGTGCTGGTGACACATTTCTAAAATGACATCTTCGTTGAGAGTGTCTCACTCTCTCTCTCTCTCTCTCTTTTTCTCTCTCCCTCTCTCTCTCTCTCTCTCTTTTTCTCTCTCTCTCTCTTTTTCTCTCTCTCTCTCTCTCTCTCTCTCTTTTTCTCTCGCCCTCTCTCTCTCTCTCTCTCTTTTTCTCTCTCTCCTCTCTCTTTTTCTCTCTCTCTCTCTCTCTCTCTCTCTCTCTCTCTCTCTCTCTCTCTCTCTCTCTCTCTCTCTCTCTCTCTCTCTCTCTCTCTCTCGCTTTCTTCCTCCCACTCCTCTGTCTGAGTTTAGGAGGAAGACTTAGCATTTGGGATACGTTTACTCTTTTCATTGAACGATGGAGACTAAAAACAAATTAAAAGTTCAGCATACAAGATTTGGTAAATGATGGGGTTTACAATGATTGCAGTGTAACTCAGGACGATCATCGTGAACTACGTGATCACTTTTGGGGTTAAGGTCCCTCCCATTCACTCAGTTTGTAATCTCTAGCCCGGGTCGTTTTAGCAGTGCACACGCATGCCTGATTCTTCCTGTCCGGCATCACACTCAGCATGCCATTGTGATCACCCATGCGTAGCCCAACTTAATTTGTAATTATGTTTCTTTTTTTATTGATAAAAAATCTGGTGAAGAAGTTGATTGGGGAAATCAAAATTATGTCGCATGAACTGACACTATCTCCGCTGGCACGCTGATTGCGCATCCTTCCATTCCACGGGCAGATGGATCAAGTTGAAGAGAGGTTCATATTGCTGACTTTAAAACCTATAGGGAAACGGCATTGCCTCCGAAGCTAAGCACACAACCTTCAGGCAAATGATGCTGCCCATGGTGCTGCAATTGCAATCTCTAGTGAAGGACCTGTCCAAGGTGCTGAAGTTACTTTTACACAGAATGAAGCTGCCCTTACTCCGGAACGCAGGCACCTCAGAGGGAAATAAAAACGTAGAGGCTCATTCCAAGTCGGGCGGTCTTGTAAAAAGTGCTGGTATCTGAGGATAACAGCACTTTACCGGACCGCCCAACTATGGGAGTGCCTGTGGAGAAAGTGTGGTCAATTGTTTAGTAACTGTGTGAGCACTAGATGTGCGCTCTAGTCATGCTTTGAAATTTTATTTTACAGTTTTATTCAATACTTGGTCGCTTGTTTCGACGCTGCCTCGGCAGTCCTCTTTTTACTTCTTGAGGGGGCGGGCTTAGCCTCCCTCCCTCTCACCGTGGGCATTTATGTGCCTCATTCACCAGAGGCGTGCTTAAGGCAAGCCCGTCTGTGCCCGTCCGTGCCACGGCTGTAGAAGGCCGGCCCCACATTATACTACCCAGAGCTTTTTTGACTAACTGTCCAACGGACGGTACTGTATTTCCTCCAGGGTGGAAACGTATCTCTAACAAACTTAACACTGCTGAGCCAAAGCTCTCAGCTAGTAGTGCCACAAGTGATTTTACGATGTTACTGCTTAATACTCGCTCGCTTCCAGCTCATGCTGACAAGCTCCGCGCCTTGTTAGAATAACGCTTCCCCACTTTATTGTGCCTTACGGAGACGTGGCTACAGGCTACCTCCGGCCCCCAACTCCTTCAAGCTATACCTCCGGCTTCTGTGTACTTCACGTTGGCTGAGAGACACCACATCATGGTGGAGGAATTGCAGTAATTTTTAGGGCGGAGGTTATGATAACTCAAATAGAATGCCCTCAAAATATCCCCATGGAGTCCCTGTTATTTTGTTGTGTGAGCAAATCCACCATTACTTGCCACTTTTATCTTGTCTATCGACCCCCGGGTACTTCTCAAAGCAGCTTCCTTGAAACTTTCCTGATCTTGTAGCTAACCTTCAGGTCCAATACACTCACCTGGTGGTTCTGGGAGATTTTAATGTAAAATATAATCTTCCCAGGCCTCCTATTCTGGATCAGTTTGCTGAGAGTTTGGCAGACCTCCAACTTCACCAACACATTGATAACCCTACTCATAAATTGGGCAATATGCTAGATCTGATCTTTTCTGAAAAAACCCATCCCTCTTAACACTTCAGTCAGTTGAACCTGTTCTGTGGTCCGACTACTGTCTGATCTCGTGTAGACTTGAAAATATAGGTAATCCCACTAACATCTCAGTAGAAAAAATCTGGCAGCGCTCATGGCGTGCTGTGAACACTCCAAATCTGGCTATTGTAATTCAAACGAGATGCTGTAAGGAATCTACAGTGTCCCTATCTCTATTATCCGAGACTATCTCTGAGGTTGCTAATGAGGCGGCCCCTCTTCGTTTTATCCAACCTCATAGACTGTCCCCAGAGACGTGGTTCACTGACTTCTGAAGGAGGAGTGCCTTAAACTGTGTCAATCAGAACGGAAATGGCATAGGACTTATGATCCCATTCTTAAAGCACAATATAAAATATGTTCAACTGCCTATGCAGTTAAAATTAAAGCTGGCAAGAGGCAATATTTTACCACCAACATTGAATCTTCCATATCTCAGCCGAGGGATCTGTTCTCTGCGGTCAAGGCTCTTGCCTCGATGGAGAGACTTAGCCCTACGGTCACACCAACTCAAGAACTCTGCAATGCACTATCTCGCTTCTAAGACTATCAGGCAAAATATCTCTTCTACTATGATCGGGGCTGCCCAGACACCTACTTCTTCTCCCATCATGACTGCTCCTAATATAATCAATACCTGGTGTGCGTTCCCAGTTTTATTGGAGGAAGCACTTTTGACGTCCATTGAGAAGATTATATCATGTTCCCCCACAGATGGTATTCCTCTTAGGGTCATGAAAGAGATAGCTCCGTATTTATTATCGGAGATCACAAATGCTATTAATAATTCCGTTTCTGACAGGGCTCATCCCACGGCAACTGAAATCAGCAAGAGTAGTCCTCTGTTGAAGAAGCTGACACTGGATCCCGCTATCCCATCTAACTTTCGTCCCATCTCTCTTCTCCCTTTCCTGGCTAAGCTCTTAGAGTCACTGGTGTCCCCTCTGCTCTCTTCCCACCTTGAATCTACTAATCTTTTGGACCCGGTTCATTCCGGGTTCCATCCTGGTCGAGTCACGGAGAGTGTTCTTGTCACCATTTTGGACAACATGACCAGGCTGGTGGACACTGGTGGAGTGGGGGCCCTGATCCTGTTGGACTTATCAGCGGCCTTCAACACTGTCAACCACTCCATCTTGTTGTCCTGCCTTGCCCAGTTTGGTATCTCAGGGCAGGTCGTTCCTTGCAGATCGTACACAGACCCTCGCATTGTCCCCCTTTCATTCCTCTTCTTGTCACCTTAGCTGTGGGGTACCTCTGGGCTCCTTCCTGTCACCTATCCTGTTCAACATTTATATCTGGGCCTTAGTGTGTCTTATCCACTCCTTTGGCGTCAGATGCTACTCGTACGCCGACGACACCCAGATGTTGATTAGATTACATCTTGATCATTCTGAAGTGTCGTTGTGCCTGTGGGGGTGTCTGGAGGCGGTGGGGGACTGGATGGTGCACAACTGGCTCAAGTTGAATGGAGATAAGACTGAGGTGATGGTGGTTGGTTACCCTCCTAATCCCACACTTTGGGTGTCCACCTTTTGGCCCCCCTCTTTGGGTCCCTTAACAACCCCGGTCAAGAAAGTACAAAAATTGGGTGTCATGCTATCAGCCTTTCTGTCCATGGACCAACAAGTTATGGCAGTTTGTCAGACCGGCCACTTCCAATTAAAAACTCTCAGGAAGATTTTGCATCTTATCCGGCCCCACTGCGTCCCCCGGTGGCAGTCCTGGTACTATCGCGGATAAATTACTGTAACTCTTTATATTTGGCCCAACCTAAGAAGCTGATAAAGCGATTGCAGCAACTCCAGAACCTGGCCGCCCGGGTGGCTACTGATACTCCTTATGGAGCTCACATCTCTCAGGTGCTTCGGACTCTGCACTGTGGTCCATCAGGTGGAGTTTAAGGCCCTGTGCATTGTCCACCATGCCCTTCATAGCCAGGGAGCGGAATATCTCCAAGCTAAATGTTCTCGCTATTATCCTACTCGCAATCTTCGTTCTGCCACTGCCGAAATGCTTCTGGTACCAAGATATAATCGTGAATGTGTAGGCGACCGAGCCTTCTCGATTGCCCTGGCATCCTTGTGGAATAAACTTCCACTGGCCATAAAAAAAAAAACCTCTATCTATCTTGAGTTCAGAAAGAGGGTCAAAACCCACTTATTTTAAATCTCCTAGGTGTCTGTTCTCTCTCCCCTTAAGCGCCATGATGCCTTCGGGGGACCATGTGCTATATAAGAATTGTTAACATAACATAACATAACATAACATAACATAACATGCTGGAGGTAAGCCAGGCACCCGACCGGCCAAAAACTTTGTCGATTTTCTTTTTTCCAGGCTCATTAAATTCACCAAGTCTTGATTAGTCATTGTGTTTGTTACGGACATGAGAGACCTCATTCTTTTCACCAATATTGTCTAAAAATTACATATATTTAGACGGTGTATCGCTAGAGACCTGGAGAGTATGACCAGCAGATAAGGATGGCACCTTCCGGCAGTACTCTCCTTATTGGCGGTTTAACAAAATTAGACAATCACATAATCTGATTCTCCTTGTCAATTACTCTGGGCTGAATTATATGATATGATATGAAATGGCATTTATAAAGTGCCTGTACACAAGTGTTTCTGGGTGCAACAAGACAAAGAGGGGGAAACAAAGGGAGGACAAAACAATGATCTTACTAGGCCTTGTGTCAATCAGATTGTGCAAGTGCGGGAAAGAGCGAAGGAGAGAAGTGCCAGGGGGGACAGGAAGGGAGAATTGCAGGTAAACTAATAAGCACAGCCATCCAGTTGCTCATAAGTGCAGAGAGAAAAAACGGGAGGGTTGCAGGTACAGACCCTTGAGTGCTGGGGGGGCAGTGAGAGGCAGTGCGAGGGCAACTGGACATGCAGGAATCCGGGCCCGAGTTCAGAGGGTATGCAGGTGACCAGTGCATGGAGCAGTCGGGTACATCAGCAGAGGAGAGGAAGAGAAAAAGTGGAAGAGAAAAGGAAGCTCTTGAGTTGCTTCCGGAACCAGAGGTGACTCTGCTCAAGTTTGAGGAAGGAAGGGAGGCTGTTACAGAGGGAGGGTCCAGCCGAGGAGAGAGATATGACCCAACTTTCTGCTTAGAGAAGCGCCTGACCCTCAGAGAGTTGGAGGTGGATGAATGAAGAGCTTGAGAAGGAAGTTGTTTGGAAGAGACAGTTGGAGGTAGATCAGTCCCAGGCCCCAGAAAGACTTGTGGATGATGCAGAAGGTCTTGAAGTGGACCCTTGCAGCCATGGGGAGCCAGTGAAGAGATTTCAGAGCTGGAGAGATACAATCCCTGGGCTTGAGGCCAAGGACAAGTCTTGCAGTCCTGTTCTGGATAAGTTGAAAAGGTTGAAGAGTAGAGGCAGGCAGATTTAGAAAGAGCCTGTTGCAGTAGTCCAGCCTAGAGAGGACCAGAGGTCTGTAGACAGTGAACGTGAGAAAAGGAAGAATAACTCTGAGGAGGTGCAGCTGATAGTTTAACTTCTTAGAGACGTCAGACATGTGAGGAGAGAAGGAGAGCATGGAGTTGAAGATGACAACAAGGTTCCTAGCCTCACAGGAAGGAGCAGGAAGAGGGCCCAGAGTGGGCAGCCAGAGAGAGGAAAGGAGGGAGCAGGTGTCCCAACGAGGAGGTTTTCAGTCCTACTGGCATTAAGGAAGAGATCATTGGCAGTACACCATTCTTGAAATGCGGCCAGACAACTGGTATGAGATAAGAAGCAGAGGTGGCTGAGGGGCACCTGAAAGGGAGCTGGGTGTCATCTGCATAAGACTGGAAATTGGAGCACTAGGTAGCGACACAGTGGGCAAGAGGTGCCATGTATTGGTTGAAAAACCAGGGAGAGAGGTTAGACCCCTGGGGAACACCACAGGTAGAGAAAGAGATAGAAGAGAAGAAAGACCCCAATTTGACCTGAGTTTTTCGGTCAGTGAGAAAGGAGGTCAGCCAGGCCAGGGCCTGATCAGGTCTTCATCTTCACGGGTGTTCAGGAGAGCAGTTTCTGTGCTTCTGACAGCTCTGAAGACAGACTGGTGGTTGTGGAGATAACCAACAGATTCAGTATGCAGATTATGCTGGGAGATGTCCAGCTTTTCCAGGAGTTGTGCAGAAAAGGAGCGATGGAGATAGGGTGACAGTTAGCCAGAGAGGAAGGATTGGCAGAGGGCTTCTTTAGAAGGGGGAGCACATGAGACTGCTTAACTGTGGAGGGGAAAGTTCCAGTGCCAAAGGAGCAATTGCAGAAATTGGCCAATGGTGGAGCAAGGGTGTTGATGTGGTCCTTGATGGTTCTGGATGAGCAGGAGAGAACTTGCTTTGACAAGATTTTCATAGATCAGACTTGTCAAAAAACTTCATCAGCGGTGAACAGGCGAAAGGAGGAAAAAGGTGGAGGAGGGACGGCCTCAGAGGGGCTAGGAGTGGTAGAGGAAGAGGAGGTAGAGGAAGCGATGGTGGACAGGATGTCCTCTGTTTTAGTGGTGAAATGAGAAGCCAAGCCTGTGCAGAGGGCTTGGGAGGGATCAGGAGAGGTAGAGAGTGCAGCAGCAGGATTGGCCACCTCTTTGCAGATTATGAAAAGTCTGGCTGAGTTGTAAGATGCCGCAGAGACACGGGCTTCTCTTCTTAGAGAGAACCGAGCGTCTGTACTGCCTTTGGAGCAGGTGGCAGGCCAGTTTTTTACGGGGTGCACCTGATGCCCTCCACTTGCTCTCCACTGACGTACTCTAGCATTTAAGGGTGGCAAGGTCATAATCGTATAAAGTGTTGGACTTGGAATTGGGCTTCCAGTGGATCCTCATGACAGGGAAAGGACATCCAAAGTGTTAGAGATAGAGAGAGATGAAGGTTAGAGAGGGCTGTGTCAGGGTGCGAGTCAGTCAAAGATGCAGGAGCAGGAGAGAAAGTAGCAGCAAAAGCCTTAACTGACACATGCTTCATGGGTCGGATGACCGAGGAGGCAGGTGGCAGTGCTGGAGTCGGCTTGACCTGTGTGGTAGAGAGAGAGAATTGGGAGGAAAGGAGAAAGGGATCATTCCAAGAGAGAGGAGTGGTCAGAGGGTTAGAGAAGGGGAGGTATGAGGATATCAGAACATCCAGGGTGTGCCCTGCAGAGTGAGTCTGGCCAGAGGGAAGAATAGATAGAGAGAGAGAGTCACAGAGGTTGTGAAAGAGTCCTGAAGAAGGGCTGTTATCATCTGAGGATGAGAAGTTGAGAGGAAGAGGCAAGGAGGGAGGAGGAGAGGTCAGCCCACTCAGAGAGGAAGAGGGCAACCTGGCCAATCCTCAAAAATACCCTAAATAGGTGTACCACATGACAAAACATATACCACACTTATGATCATAACATATACCCACATTTCAATTCATGAACATTGCGTTCACAACTACCCCAAGGCATACAGTATACAATTCCTCACACACAGGTGAACTCAATCCAAAATTCCAATGATACATAAACATCCAACAGCCCAAAACACTTCACACTACACAATGGCACAGGTAGGCACCAGGAGTATATTGCTAATGAAAAGGAAGGCAAATAACAAAGAGGCAGTCACACACTTGATAACCAAGTCATGCATCAAATAAAATGATGCACTTTACAGCCTGCATGTCGCAATACTACCGCAGCAAAGGAGGCCATCCTGTGGCAGGAACTCACCAAAAAGGTGAATACCTTGGGAGTGCAAATCAGCACAGTCCATGAGGTCAAGAAGCTTTGTCAGGATGTCAAGGGTAGGTTGAAGAAGAAGCAGATGGTAATCCAATCTGAAGAATCTGCTGCTGTAAGCAAGTGGCCAACCACTACCACCCACCTCAGAAGAGGATGCAATGTCTAAACTGATACACGCATCACCACACATGGTCTGTAGATTGACACTAGAGCATCCAAGCCAGGAAATTGAAGGACAAGAAATGTCAATCACATGTCATTGCTATTAGCACAGGTAGGGCAGATAAACTGTCCAGTTGTTGTATTGTTGACATCAAAATGAGTACAGAGACTTAAACATAAATATGAATGCAAAAAACAAAAGAAAAAGTACAGAAGTTCAAAGAAATGATGTGGCACAGGATGGTTAACATGCATCCCCAGTCAGTGCTGCATCAAACAATGGGCCTCATTACTACATTGGCGGTAGCCCTGCTGGTAATTACCGGCATGACTGCTGCCAGAGTTTGTTTTTTTAACATGACCCGGCAATGCAGATGTAACGAGGCATTCCAGCCCCGGTGGACCCGGTACATCCCCATTGCCTGGTGCCGATAAAACTGACTCCCTGTTCCCAAACAGGGCTCAATGGGAATGGGGAGGTCAGATGCACCGGCACCATTCGGGAATGTTGCCAGTGCATCCGACATGCTCTGCTCGTATGTGCCAGTACATCCACCAGGTGAGACCTGGCGGGCAGAAAGGCATCAGCAAGCAGAACTCGTAGTTTGCCGGTCCGGTAGTAACGGCACCGGTAGCTTACCGGCACCCTTACTACCGGACCGGTAAATATGTAATGAGGCCCAATGACACAATATGTCCATAAATCCAACATAACATATATCAATGCACATGCAACTCAACATAACTCTCACATAAACTGGTGCAATTCATGAGAGCAAACCAAACTTCCACCACTATCATCAAATAACTCCAGTGCACACTAGACAGATGTGATTAACACCATAAAATATCATTACTTGTGCATACCAAACCCAAGAAATGCATCCACCCAATCTTTCCACTGGATAAAGTGTGCATGAGAAGTTCATATTAAACCACTATATTTGTCAACAGACAACTGCCACATTCCACCCCATGTTCAGGGTGGTATATTTCCCATGTGAAAATGAACCCTCATTAAACTCATCCAGCCAATTTGGTGGCAGGTGAATTACCTTGACCACCTCACCATACTCACCACCATCTGCTGCCGCTCTATCCGCAGATATCTTCACTCCTGAGTATTATGACATTACACACATCCTAGACGACACATTGGTTCAACTAAATTCTGCAACATGTCATTCCTTTGAGTACAACACAGCAACCAATTAGCATCTCCTATGAAAACACCTTTAGTTATCGTCCATCAAATCTTCACAGGAGCTCCACATGTTCAGCCTACATGAATGTACCTCTACTCACACACATATCTCCCACCTTCCCTGGATGGTCTGCAGCCTACACCAGGTTACACCCTACCCTGTGTATGATGAGGCCATCTGGAATCAGGCAAGAGTTCTGTTATGTTATCTGCATTTATAAGTTGCACATTCAGCCAAGGGCATCTTGGCGCTAGGAATATAACACATACCTGCTAGAAGACAACACCCTGACGTCTAAAATAACAGAGATTTCAATGAGCACCTAAACGCAGAGATTTTCAATAACCCTGAGAGAAAGTGGCAGGGCATCCCACCATTTGGCGGTTACAATAGAAAAAGGCTGCCTTCCAGACCTGCATAAATGGAATTGAGGAACAGAGATCAAACAGGCATTCTGAGAGCAGAAAAAGTGCCAAGGGATATAAGGGACAAACCTATCCAACAGAAACGTAGGCCTGTGGCCATAAAATGCTTGATGAACTATGCATAAGGACTTGAATTCAACCCTTTGCACAACAGGAAGTCAGTGCAAGAAACTGAGCACCAGGGAAATATGAGCAACATAAGGAGTGCCAGAAGAAACCCTGGTGCCCAGATTATGGAGAAGCTACAACCAGAGCATTAAATAGAGAGGTTGAACCAAAAAAAGTGATTTACAATAGCCAATGCGACTTAAAATAAGTGAGGTAAAGACCAAGGCACAAAGATGGGATAGAAGAAAGGGCAGCATTCTGCGGAGAGCCTTCAGGTGGAAATGGCCAGCTTGACATGGAGAGTTTAACTGGGCCGCCGCCAAAATATTAAAGCCCAAATCTTTAACAGTCATCACTGGTGTAAGAAAGGGACCCAAATCAGATGGCCGCAACCCCACCTGGCTATCAATTGTTTGTTTTGCACCGGCCAGGAAGCACAGCAGGGCGGGGGCGGGTAGTGCTATTATTATAAAAGACTCTTTTTCTGCTTATAATATCAATACTTCCTTAATTGATGACTGCACACTTACTGTCATAAGAAATTGTTGTAAAGGATAATACTACTATTTGCTTTATTAACATCTATCGGCCTCCTATGCCTTTGCCTCTCTTTGAGGAACAACTCCTCATTCTCCTTGCGGACCTTATAAAGACTGCCACCTATGCTGTTGTCCTTGGTGATTGTTACCTGTCAGCCTCTCATACTGAGGATCACCAAGCTACCAACGTAGCCCTCTCTTCAGAAGCATATTGCCTTCATCAACACATAGACACTCACACTCATGAAGATAGTCACATTCTTGATTGGGTCCTTTCTCAACTTCTAACCTTACACAACTTTGACATTATGTTTTGTCCTTGGTCGGATCATAGCCTTATTACTTTCCCTTTGGACCTGCTTAAAAAAACTTGCTAGGCTTAACACAAACCTGAGGGTTCAAATGTTAGTTAGGATTTATCGTACAATTACTACAGCTGATGTATCTGAACTTGCCTCTCCTGTGCTTACCAATTTTCCTAACTCTAACTGTACTGATATTCTTGTTGACCAGAATAACCAGATTAACTCCATAATAACTAAAACTCCCCTACGTAGCTAAAACTGTAGCTAAAACCGTTAAATCTAAAACCTTGGAAATTCTTGCACTAAGAACACTTAAAAGACAAAAGGAACAGGCTTGGCAGAAACACTCCAATGCTTCTACTCTTGCCTCATATCATATGGCATCGTCAAGCTATAAAATCGCAATCATCAAAGCCAAACAAGATATTTATGAAGAGCACATTAAAACTGCATGCTCTTCACTTGAAGAGTTTTTTTACTATCCTTAGGGACTTTGAGGGGAAAGATAATTCCATCCCTGCCCTGGCTAAAAGTGAACAATGGTGCCCTCACATTCAAAAGAGCTTCAGTGATAAATAACCCTCCTCTCCCACCCATACATTTAATTTTAAAGTAATCAACGAAGCTGAGCTTTCGGACACTATTGCTCGCTTAAAACCATCCTCATGTCCTGTTGACATTGCCCCCCCTACTTAAATAATTATTTGCTTGTCTGACCCCTTTGTTGCACACATGGTTAATTCATCTGTTGCTACCTCTACAGTTCAAGAATCTCTGAAGAACGTATGGATTTCTGCTGTGATAAAAAAAAAGCTTCCTTGGACTCTTCCTCAGTCGCTAACTATCGCCCCATGACTAATACTACTTTTCTAATGAAGATTCTTGATAGGTCACCTACTCTCAAATCAAACAACATATTGAAAGTAATAACCTGCTTGTTACTCTTCAATCTGGCTTTCGAGCATTGCATGGTACAGAGACTGCTTGGATTGACCTTAAAGCTAACTTATGTCGAAGAAAGGGACCTCTGTCCAACAGCCAGTCCGGCTTCAGAAAAAAATCACAGAACAGAAACAGCCTTAGTGGAAGTCAGATCTGCCATTGCTGGAATTGTTGACCAAGGCCGTCTAGCCATGCTGCTGTTGTTAGACCTGTCCACTGCATTTGATTTGGTTGATCATGATAGGCTGGTGGACAGGCTAACTAAGGATGGAAAGTGTTCCAAGTTAGCTGCTAATTGGTTTAGATCCTTCTTGGGTCCTAGGAGAGCCAAAGTAGCCTTGGGGTACTGTAAGTCTCAAGAAGTCCTCCTTTGCTGTGGTGTCCCACAGGGGTTCAGCATGTCACATTGCTGTATAACATCTACTCCAAGCCTCTTTTCGATCTCTTGGACAGCTTGGGTATTAAATACGCAAACTACGCTGACAACGCCCAGATTATTCTGGAACTGTCGGACTCCTATGAGGCAGGTTCGCAACTGATCAGCGGGGTTTGTGATACAATCAAAGACTGGATGGGAAAAAAAACTCCATGGCGTTAAATGACAACAAAACAGAGCTTCTAATTATTGGAAGCCCAGCTAAGCTTAAGTCACTAGGTCCTGATCAGAATGCAGAATGGCCAGAATTCAGGTTTATAGTCATTTTAAAACCTGGGGAGTGGTTTTTGACTGCCACCTTAATTTTAAGAAACATGTCTCTTATGTGACCTCCAACTGTTCTTATATGACCCAGCTCTTGTGGCAGATTCGGCCATACCTGTTGGAAACAGAGCTCTTTTAGCCTCAGCAACCATTAATTCCAGGCTCGACTATTGAAACGGGCTCCTGGTTGGTACTACACAGGCAAATGTTAAGAAACTGAAGGTTGTTCAGAACGGGGCTGTTAGAGCCATCTGTGGCATTGGACGGCAAGATCACATCTCGGATGCCCGGAGGAAATTACATTGGCTGCCGGTCCAGCAAAGGATTCATTTTTAAGCATCCTGCATGGTATATAAATGCCTTGCAGGTAATGTCTCCAGCTACCTCTAATCACGGATTGGTAGACTACCGTGCAGACAGGCCTTGCAGGCTAACAACAGGGATTTACTCATTCAACCTCGCACTAAACATAAATGTTTGGAGACCTGAGCCTCATTGCCTGGGGCCCAGGGCTTTGGGACAACTTACCCCTATCAATCAGGTAACTTCCTTCGCTGGCACAGTTAAATAAAACACTAAAATGGGGATCACCAGTCAGGCCCTCGTGTGGCTGACTTCTTTCATTTCTGATCGACCATCCCAGGTCTCTGTGATAAACTGGGGATCACCGTTCTGGCCCTGGCGTGGCTGACCTCTTTCCTTTCTGACTGACCCTCCCAGGTTCAACTTGGGTCCTTCCTCTCCTCTATCTCTATCTCTACCTGTGGTGTTCCCCAGGGGTTTAGCCTCTCTCCCTGGCTGTTCAACCAATACCTGGTGCATTTAAGCTACCGCATTGCTGTGTTCTGCCCCAACTTCCAATGCTAAGTGGATGACACACTCATTTTCCGGCTACGCTCAGCCACCTCTTATCCCTCCCTCATCTCTGACCATCTGTCTGCTATCCAGGAGTGGTGTGCCGCCAATGATCTCTGCCTTAATGCCAGTAAGACCGAGATTCTCCTCATCGACACACCTGCTCCATCCTTTTCTGTCACTCTATGGCCGGCCTCTCTTGGTCCTCTTCCTGCTCCCACCTGTGAGGCAAAAAACCTTGCGGTCATCTTCGACTCCACACTCTTCTTCTCTCCTCACATCTCTAATGTCTCTAAGAAGTCACATCACCAGCTGCACCTCCTCAGAGGTATCTTTCCTTTCGTCTCCTTACCCCAGAAGCTCACTATCTCCAGAGCTCTGTTTCTCTCTAGGCTGGACTATTGCAATAGTCTCTTTCTAAATGTGCCTGCTTCTACTCTCTGCCCTCTGCAACTCATCCTAAACAGGACTGCAAGACTTGTCCTTGGCCTCCAGTCCAGGGATCGTATCTCTGCAGGACTGAAATCTCTGCACTGGCTCCCAGTGGCTGCAAAGATTAAGTTCAACACCCTCTGCTTTGTCCACAAGGCCTTCTAGGGCCTCAATACCTTCAATTCTCTTTTCCTAAATATTTTCCTTCTTGAGCTCTTCGCTCATTCACCTCCAACTCCCTCAGGGCAAGTCACTTCTCCAAGAAATGAGTTGGTGGTAGATCTCTTTCTTCGGCTGGGGCCTCCCTCTGGAACAGCCTCCCTGCCTCCCTGAAACTTGAGGAGAACCATCTCCAGTTTCGGAAGCACCTCAACACCTTTCTCTTTGCTTCTGTTTGTTCTCCTTTTCTCCGCTGCTGACCTCCTGGCTTAAACTGAAACTTCACTGGTTACCTGGACACACTCTGATCTCGGGCCCAGGTCCCTCCCCTGCCAGTTACACACACCTGCACTGTTTTCCTGCCAACACCCGCACTTTGGTACTGTTTTCTGTATCCCTACAGTCCTACTATCAGCACTTGACACCTGATGTCTGCACTTACCCTTGCACTTGCCACACTTATTGTTATTTATTCTATTCCCATGTACTGCAGTGCCCCCTCCCCGTCCCCGCCACACTTTCCCTCTTTCCTCTTCCCATGCACTTGCACGATCTTAATGACACCAGGCCTAGTAAGATCGCTGTCTGTCCTCCCTCTGTTCCCCCTCCCTTGCCTCATCACACCTTGAAACACTTTTATCATATGTTTGATCGTGGAGGAACCTAACTTTAATTTCCTCACCTCGTCTCTCCAGTGCTGACATATTTCCTATGGCTTCTTAGTGCTTTTTCAATGTTCCATGTTTGTATTGTCTGTCAGCGCTCTGAGGCCTGCTGGCGAGTTGGTGCTTAACAAAAATTCTATAGAATAGAATGTCATATTGCAGACTTGGAATTGGTTGCGCTTCTTATGCTCCTCGACCTCTAAGCAGCGTTTGACCTTGTGGATCACTCTTTGCTGCTTGAGAGGCTGGGGAGTATTGCTAACTTCTCTAGCAGTGCCTTACAATGGCAGGCCTCTTTTCTGGGCCGTAGATCTGTCCGGGTGGCCTCTGATGGTTTTAAATCATCTCCAGAACCTCTTACCTGTGGTGTCCAATAGGGAGCTTGTCTCTTGCCTACTCTCTTTACTTTGTATATTCTTTCTTTTTTTCAACTCCTGGTTAGTCTCGGCGTAGACTACACCAACTATGCCGATGATACTCAGTCATCATTAAACTCTCTGGCAACTATGAGAATGACCTCCTGAATATTAATTATATCTACAGTTTGATTGAAAACTAGAAGATAAACAATTCCCTTGCCCTTAATGGTAAAACAACTGAGTTCATGCTTGTTGGCTCTCCCCAGCATCTGCTAAAGCCTGACCCTAGATACTCTGGCTTTGATATTGCGGGTTCTGAGTTGAGTCACTTGCCTACTCAGAAATGGGGTTACACCATTGAAATGATTAACAGGTTCACCATTTAACAACAGCTGCCTGTCAACTCAAACTGTTGAAGCGTCTCTCATCAGTCCTCCCTGGGGGTTAGAACCCGACTCGACATGGCCCAAGTTCGAAGAGATCCGGGTGAGTGCTGCAATCTGCATTTGAACTTAGTCAAAGCCTGATTGCTGTTTGGGCCCCCATGATCCATCTTGCTCCAACTGAGCTTGATCCACTCGCATCACTGCTCAAAGCTGGGTTTGATATGTCGACCCGCCAAAGACCCAAAACAAGGTAGTGTCAACCAATAACTTCCCCTTTGGTCCATTTGGGCTGTAGAGTGAGAGAGACTGATTTGGTCACTTTTGCACCTTTTTTCACCCAAAGATAAATCATTTTTGTGGTTAACAAATTGCCTGTTCCCCTGTATTCATACTCAGAGTGTTTCTTTCTTGTATTTATTGCATATTATCTGATTTTTCTACAAGGGTGGGTTTTACACAGTATTTTCTAGATAGTTATATTGCAGATGATGTGTTTGATTAAAGTATATATGTTTGTATAGAACCTTGATTGGCTATTGCTTTTATTTTGCAAGTATTACTGTGTTGCTTACGTTATCCCATTTGCATGCCTGATAAGAACATAACCTTCCTTCGGACCATGTTATCACAAAAAGTAAAGGAGGTATATCTCTTACCTGTGCCTGTGTTACCTTTATTATTATATTTAATTATATGCCATCACGTGATGCTGCAGGACCTGCCCTTGCAGTTCTGGTAGGCTTTAATATACTAAGACTAGGCTGCATGAAAGTTGAAGATGGTAGAGTGGTGCCACTGTATGTAAAAAATTCAAAAGTTCGAAGATATAGAATATCTCTTTTCCTGAATGTGAAGCGATGGGGCCAAAGTTTCATATTAATTTCAACTCCACAATCAAGATACTTTTTATATATAGACCTCCACATAGCATGCCAGATTTTCTGGCACATTTTACTGACATGATATCTCTTAGTCTCAAACCTAGAACAAGAACTCTTTATCTGGGAGATTTTAATTTTGGATTTATGGACGACTCAGATGCCATGTCCATGATGGTTGAGACCACGTTATTAGACCTAGCATATCTCCCAGCCTACTCATAATAAAGGGAGGATGTTATACTGGGTACTCTCGCAGAACATCACCATTGGGGGTTTGGGAAATAACCAGTGCCCATGGCCTGACCACCCTCTCTTGGAATGGAATATGTCCATGTCCCATTAATATCACTCAACAGAAGTGCTGGGTTTCTTATAGAAACCTCTTCAAGCTTACACCCTCTGGCTTGGTGTCCTTTATTGCACCTACTATTGCCAACCTTCCTAACTTGCATTCCAAAGAGGAAGTGGCAGTTGCTTACCGTAGAACACTTTGAATAGCTGTTGACGGTGTGATCCCTGTTAAATCACGCCTATGAAAAAGTTACCTGACAAAAGGGGTACTCAGCAGATATCCACAACCTTAAGAAAAGCAAGAAGAAGGCATTCAGGCAATGGAAAAAAAAATCCACTGAGGATAAAATCATCTATTACCAGGTAGTTAAGGCACATGATGCGGCTATATCCAAAGCAACAAAAAAAAATATTACGATCAACGAATCTCAGGCAAGGAGCTTTTTTGGAATACTTAAAGAGTTTAAGGACCCTTGCTTGTCCTCTCCCATCACAGATTACCAAAGATGCTAAGTGGTGCAAAACCATCCAAGATACACTATTGGACAAATCAAAAAACATGCAGTCTAAAATTGCTGTTGAAAGCTGAACAGGCAATAAAGAACATAACATTTTAGTTCCAAATATCAATACAATTTATCCCGAATTGAATCTCCATACAATATCTGAGCTTGATCTTGATGAATGTTTAAGAAAGCTAAAGCCAACCTACTGTAAAGGGAGCATTTGTCCTGCTATCACAGTGAAGTCATGTGCCCTGCAGTTGGTTCATCTTCTAACTAAATTTGTGAATGCATCATTTAGGGAAAATCGTGTCCCAAGTGATATCAAACTGGCCTGGATCCCTCCCTTGATAACAAAAAACCTCCTTGGATCCTAGCGTACCGGGTAATTATCGGCCTATTACCAATGTTCCCTGTTTGCTTAACATTCTGGACAAAGGGTCTCACTTGCAAATTGAGGAGTTCCTTTCTGAACATGAAATCTTGGGTCTGAAACACTCCGGTGCTCATAGCACCGAGTCTACTCTTCATATTTAAGATCTTAGAAAGTGGGAACACCACCATGCGTCTGCTACTGGTTCTTTCCGCTGTTTATGACCTGGTGGATCACACCATATTGGTGGAGAGACTATGTAGCACAGACATTTCTCCTCAGAAGCCACCGAGTGCTTGAAATCCTTTTTGGCTGATCCTAGGACCAGGGTTTTCTTTAAGGATGCTCTGGCGGAAGAGTTCTCAATCACATATCGGGTTCTGCAGGGCATGTGTGTGTCACCTACTCTTTTTAACATCTTTATGCTGCCTTTGTTCAGCAATTGGATGAAGCAGGCATTAAATATGTAAATCATGACGATGACACACAATGGATTGTTCCCCTTACAGGGAATTACATTACTGACTCTACCACTCTGAACTCCACTTACGACAATTTCCAAATATAGATGAAAGCTAATAAGCTTGCACTCAGTGACTCAAAAACAGAACCCGTTGTTTTGGGCACTACCACACAGCTGCGTAAGCTTAGTCTGGAATATCGGCTATTCAAAGTTGCTGGTTGTAGTATCCTTACCCAGTTTAAGGTCAAGATGATGGGGGTCACCATGGACTCATGAAAGGACAAGTTAATAATCTTGTCTCCAGTACTTCATATCACCTGAAACTGCTTGCCCAGTTATCCCCATTCCTTAATACCACCAATTACTCCATCATGACATGTGCCATCATAGGGGTAATGCTGGACTATTGGTCCAGTCTACTGCTTGGCATCTCCAAATGTGAACTCATCCATTGGCAGATTATCCCAAATAATGCTCACAGCATGGCTGAGGGATTACAAAGAACAGACCATGTGACTTTGGCCATGAGAGCCTTACATTGGCTTCCCGTCTGCAGCAGGATTGCTTTTCATGTGCACTGTATTACGTACACATGCTGATATGGCCAGGTACCTAAGTATCTGTCTAAACTCATTTAGCTGTTGCCAGCCCGTAGAGCGCTGAGGTCTGATAATACCTGCCTTCTGGAAATACCACAGACCACACTCCACTACCTGGCCCAGAGATCGCTCCCTTGTGCAGCCTCTAGGATCTGGAATGCTCTAACGCTGGATCTGAGAACATGTCCTGTGCTTTCGACTTTCAATCAAAGACTGAAAACAGTTCTGTTCTCCAGAACTCTTGTGATATCTTTCTTCTGATTTGACCCCCTACTTGTTTATTTTTTGTACGTTTTGTCTAAGTACCACTATGCCCCCAGGCCCATGTTACACGCTATCCAAATGAAATAAATAAATACATTGGGTAGGCACTTGGTTTGTATAGGAGTAAGGGCTGAGTGAGCCTTTTTCACCTACTCATCCTTGTACTCCTGCAAAGCAGAATCCAATTTGTCACAATGATACGTAGCAGAATATCTTGTTTCTTTAAATTTCCTTAATGTCATAAACAAATTCTGAAATATGATATCATATGATATGATATGGCATTTAGAACGCACCTATACACAAGTGTTTCAAGGTGCGACGAGGCAACGGAGGGCGAACAAGGCAGGACAGACAATGATCCTACTAGGCCTGGTGTCATTCAGATTGCGCAAGTGTATGGGTAGGGGGAAGGGACAGTGCAGTACATGGGAATAAATAATAACAATAAGAAAAGGTAACAGCCAGCAGGTGGCAAGTGCAAGGGTAGGTGCAGACATCAGATGTCAAGTGCTAGTAGTGGGTCTGTAGGGATACAAAAACAGTCCCCAAGTGAGGGGGAAGCCAGGCAGGCAATGCAGGTGTAAGTGACTGGCGGGGGAGGGACCTTGGCCTGAGATCAGAGTCACTAGTGCACTTCTGGTTACGACAAGGAGCTCAGCAGGGGAGCGGAGGAGAAAAAGTAGAAGCAAAGAGAAAGGTTTTGAGGTGCTTCTGGAACCGGAGGTGGTCCTCCTCAAGTTTAAGGGAGGCAGGGAGGCTGTTCCAGAGGAAGGCTGTTCCAGAGGGAGACCCCAGCCGAAGAAAGAGATCTACCACCAACTTGTTGCTTGGAGAAGCGACTGACCCTGAGGGAGTTGGAGACGGATGAGCGAAGAGCTCGAGAAGGAAGATATTTAGGAAGAGAGAGTTGAAGGTATTGATGCTCCGTGCCCCAGAAGACCTTGTGGACAATGCATAGAGTTTTGAACTTAATTCTCACAGCCACTGGGAACCAGTGCAGAGATTTCAGTCCTGCAGAGATACGATCCCTGTGCTTGAAGCCAAGGACAAGTCTCGCAGTTCTGTTCTGGATGAGTTGCCCAGGGCAGAGAGTAGAGGCAGGCAGATTTAGAAAGTGACTGTTGCAATAGTCCATCCTAGAGAGGCCACAGCTCTGGAGACAGTGAGCTTCTGGGGAAAGGAGGGGAAAGGAAGAATACCTGTGAGGAGGTGCAGCTGGTAGTTTGACTTCTTAGAGACGTCAGAGATGTGAGGAGAGAAGGAGAGTGTGGAGTCGAAGATGACCCCTAGTTTTTTACCCTTGCTTGTGGGATCAGGAGTACTCTCAAGAGATAACTTAAGTGAACCTTCTGCACAATGTGAAGGACACAGCTCAGAGTGCCTCCTGAGGTCATTTGAAATGCACATGTGTACTGTAATCACTCATGATCATCCAATGAGCTTATCCCAAATATGGAATTGTTTTTTGTCTCATGTCATATTGTTAATATGGAGATCCAGCATTCTAAGCGTTTGTGCAGATACAAGTTGAGAAAGCCCCCAACAGTTAGATATTAGGCCTTTAATAGTGACGTGGCTGTCATGTAGACACATGTAAGTTGCCTCATTATAATAAATCTTTAGGATGATAGTTAAATGCACAGCAACATGCACATAGATGCAGCAAAGTATTGAAAAACACATCTAGCAAAAGCTTTTAAACATATTAGGGCAGTATGTTCTTTTTTGAAGTAAAAGTTATTTTCTTTTTGCATTCATTATATATATATAGTTTCCCTTCATAAGCATAATGTTATATTAGGCTGTAGAGTTCAGACATGCCCCGTTATCGAGTTTTTGTTTGAACAGTGTGAGCTGCCACTGGTCATTGTGAGCAGAAGGACGACCATTTTAGTATAACACCAGAGTTACAGGCCGTATATTTCATCACTTTTCAGAACTAGGGACCCCTTAATTCAATTTTTGGTTTGTGGTATGTGCAGGAGCCTCAATGTGAGGATGCTTTGATAGGAAAATCAGACATTGATTAATTGTTGCAAAGAAAGCAGTCCCCATATCTTGAAACTCAATTCCAGACAAGCGGCTGCCGCCCAAGGTTAAATGTGAATAAGGATATGCCATGGCATCAGTGCCAATTCACAAAGTTAGAGCATGAACACAGCTCCCCCAGTGCTATGAAAGGCCTTATTTTGTGAGGTAACTAGCTTGATAATTTGAAGAAAATAGATGACATTAAATTTGAACAGCGGCACCTCAGCTTGACGATTCATCAAAAAGATAGCTGGAAGGTCATGGTGTACTGGTTTGTGGCTTGTGTCCAGATGGGAGACACATGGTGTGCAGGTGCAGGGTTTGGAGAAGAGAAACATCCAATTATAATGTTCAGGGGCTTTTCAACATATCCGTCATCCCTATTGTTTGCCACATTGCCATTAGTCAGATCTCGATGAGACGCAAGGGCTCAAAGTTATCTAAAAAGTGTTATAATGCAATTAGCACAGATCCTCTTTATCAGGAATGTCTCACATGGGCCAGCCAATAAGAACAGGGTCCTAACATAAATGAGGTCATGGTTTGAAGGCGGGTATTTCTTGCGGAGGCACGGGTGGGTCTGCCAATGAGCGAGCAGGATGTACAGTGTTCTATAGGGGTTTTGTGATGCATAGCCAATGATATTCTTCAGTTTTGAATTATTGTAACACTTATCAAATATGCAAAATGTTTGGTTTGCAGCTTTTCATTGTTTGGCTCCAAATGGGCATGTGAGACGGTGTCCAGTTTTTATGCTGTGTGCTCTCGCCTGGCTGTTCCAGAAATAAAGCTGTGTTCTTTCTGCAGTTTGTGTGCTCTGTTCTTGAGAATTTTTTGTCTACTAATTTTGGGTCGTTTTGGGACCTCTCCACTTGTACAAAATTCTGCAGCCTTGGTTAAGACATTGTGCTTCTGAGGTGCAGTGACTATATGAGCAGGAACCAACTAAGCCAGGAACAACCAGGAACAAAAACATGTGTTGTTGATTTCCTAAAGTGAACACGATTAATAGCAGGGACATGTCACAATCAGAGGCATTTTATTTCACGATGGAAGCCAACCTAGCATGAACGGATTATGTGTTTGCCAAGAAGGTAGGAAAATAGCAATCCATCGTCTTGTGAGCAATGCACAAGGATTGTAATTCAGCAATTTATGCAGCTGAAATTAAATATATGATTGTAAGGCAGCAGTAGTTTGCTCGCAATGCTTAGTTCACAGGAAAATCTGTGATGCAGTGTTGTTAATTATCTGGACCTTTCACATTGAGAACTCAGGAAATCCCTTTGAAAGAACATTAACATAGTAAAGCAATGTAGGTGCCCTGGCCAGCATTGTGAGGGTTTTTAAGCTACTGGCCCCTCAGTAGGAAGTCCTTTGTGTTGAAAATATTACAAAAAAGAAGCTTGTGCTCTGAATGCAATGCTTTGGATAAGCTAGGAGCACAGACAGAAACCAAATAAACAACAGTCCAAGGCGGCTGCTGCAGAGAATGAAGCGAAATGTTTGTCATAAAAGACAAAGCGTCCCGTCCATTTCCACTCAGGCTCAAAGGCTAAGAGGAAGCAGAGAAGGTGGAGGGGAAGGTTGATGTGAGGTTCTTAGGTGGCCCAGAGTGCATTCCAGAAAAACAACACGTGGACGTATGTTGGTGACAAAGAATACATGGGGCCTCATTACGAGTAGCCCGGTAAAAGCGGGTTCATTACCGGCATGCCGGAATGAGCGGGTCCGTGCTCGTATGAACCCGCTAATAGCAGGTGATTATGAGTATGCGAGCATGCGCGTTCCCCCATGCCGGTAATGGCAATACTGCCATGCTGCTGAAGGGCCTACAACTCCCCTATACCGGCATCGCGGCACCCGCCCATAGTGGTACCGCCTCATACCAACCGCTAAATACCGGCACAGTAATACCACCATGGTAATACCGTGTTTGCAGAAAACGGACCCGGAAATTACGTCATCGTGCAGGAACGGGAATTGGGTCGGCGGCCATCTTTAAAAACACAATCCATTGCCATCCTCCCCAACCACCAGTCCATTTGTGTTGAGCTGTGGCAGTAAATAACCAGGATGCCCAAGGCAACCAGGAAGATGACCCCAAGGAAGCGCAAACAGCGTTTTTCAGACGCTGAGCTTAGTATGCTCGCTGACACCCTAGCCCAGCATGGGGACACCATCAGGAGTACCGACATGAAGCATGCGGCCCAGACCAAAAAGAAGGAAGTCTGGCAGGAGGTTGCACAGAGGGTGTCGCAAGTGGTGGGATGACCTCCGCCTCAGGGTGAGGAAGATCCTGGCAGACAAGAGGAGGGCTGCCATGGGGACAGGCGGGGGGCTAGACTCCCCAGTGAAGTTGACTCCATGGGAGGAGATAGCCAGTACCTTTATAGATCCCGAGTCCATAGAGGGAATCGGAGAGCAGGAGAGAGCAGGAGGTGGGCGCTGCATCATCCCAAGAAGAAGGTGAGTGCCCATCACATCCCTGTAGGGTAAACCATGATGTGGCACAAGTGATGTGGAAGTGAGACTAGGCAAGGCAATGCATGTCCCAGGCCCACATCAACATATCCAGTCAAGAATGTGTACCACACCCTGCCACACACAAATGCATGCTGAGTGCCAATCCCAATCCCAACACATGTGCAATATGACTCGACCGTGCCCATGTAACTCACCACACAGACACCATACCAATGCCATGCCACCAGCCATGCATTGATTTCCCACATGCCCCTCAGAACACCAAATGCCACACCCCTGTAAGAATTGGATGCATGAATGTATGAACATATCACAGCGCAATAGATTATTGCTGCCATGTGACACCATCACTGATGACCAATGTTCCCTCTAAGCTGTGCGCATGTGCGCTTGCCCAGCTTCCTTCTGGGTGCCGCTCAGAAGATTTTTAGCAGCGCACACAGACAATACTCACCTATTCAAAATGATTTAATAAGGCACAAGCCACAGCAATTACCAGACATTTTCTTTCTCTTAAAATAAGCACCTAGTCGTGATATTCTGCTAATTTGCATTCCTCTACTATGCACCTAAAATCCCTAACAGCAGAATACAACACAAGAGGTTAAAACGAATATGAAAAACTGCCTCCATGAACAGAAGAATCTAACCAAGATATGCCTGCACACATTAATCAAAAATGTTCCCTGCCAACCCATGACTCCTAAACCTGACTCTACCACACTTTTACCTTAAGAGCACATGAAGATGCTACTGGTCAACCTTGACTCTTCCTCTCTTGGCTCTGCGAAAGGTTAGCAAACATGTACCTACTCCACTTGTTTTATGTTTGTTGTAACATGAATAACGTTCATGTGCCAGAATCTCTGTTGCTCATTGTGCCTTACCAGTAGTGTCACCCACACTATATAAACTACAAGCTCAAAATCGGATACTGACGGTAGGTAAACAGGCTACTGGGATGTGTAACCAAATCGCACACTTCCTCTTTGTACATATGTCACGCAAGTGCTTTGAAGGGGCCCCCTTGTAAGTTAACGCATTATAAATCGCAAATATTAATTTGCCCTCCAAATATTTTGAAAAGACAAATGTGATGCTCAGCGTCTCCTACTTTAGCATTACTAACATTACCATATAAGTGGAGAGCAACATTGCAATATCATTTACTTAACCTACAAGGGATAACGGGTTTGGACTATGCCTGGGATTTCTCGTCCATAGTATCAGGGCACCGGATATTCAGACAGGAGAATGCTTTTCACAGAATCTGCATCGTTTCCAAGTGTTCAGAGTTCCTTTGGGCATAGACCTTCACACATTGCATGGTAACTCGCTTCTATACAAAACAGTTTCACTGAGCACTTGTGTAATCCTACACAATGATATAAGGGTGGGGTATATTGCAAACAATCTTGTATGCACTGCAAAAGAATTGTGTACGTGCAGAGTCATGACATTCTTAAAATACACATCATATGTTGAGACATTTAAATATGCCTTTCTTGCAAAGTATTGTGGGTCTGCAAATATCCCAGTGAGTTGTTACTGCTACAATCCCTCACTTTTTACAGTGCTCCATCATCTAGTATGGGAGGCAAGTAAAGGGGCTCGGGAAGGATATGTGTGGTAGCATTACTCTTTGCGGGTGATGAATGAAGCAGCAAATTTCAAAGACCAAGTCAGCCGTTTTGGCTGTACACTGAAGGAAATGTGTAGCGTGTTTGCTAAAGGATCAGAAATGTTAGTACCAATCTAGACAACAGCACCTTCTTTTTCTTTCTATGCTCAACTGCTGAGGACTTTTCAATATAACCATGTGTTCTGTGTGTGCAGTCTCTAGCCCCTCCCTGCATCTTACAGATGAGGGATCCATAGTTATAGAAGAAGGTACTAAATCAGTTGTATCTCTGATGAATTGATGCAATTAACTTAAACGGCATATCTGATTTTCTTCAACAGGGCTCCATAATAAACCTCACTAAGACTCTTGTTTAATTTTATCTAGCCTGTGGTGCGCAAGGGTGGGCAGAACTATACACTTTATTATGTGCCCTGTCATTTAACTCCCTATGTCAGGGTTACAAGCAGGGTTCTAATCAGATTTTGCTCCTTATTTGGAGTTAAATGATTTTTCAGGGAGTTAAAACGTAATTGCTTTGCCAATAGGGATACTTTCTGCTTATTAAAAGATGTCCTTTCCCCATAAAATTCCTTTTGAGATCAGGAATTAATATTATTAGAGTTCCTTCCTTCCTATGCCACTGCTCTCTACTGGTCACTAATTCGAAAAAATATCAGTGGAGCTTTTTGGGTTGAAGCAATGATATGTTCATTGTTTATCGTTTTTGTTAAGCACATTTTCCTTTTTTAGGGTGTAAAAATGCATGGTGCATATGTCTCTTAGATCTAAGGCTGTTGTTATCACTACCCACAGGAGAATGTAATGTGGATAGTAAGCAGAGGCACATGAATTTTGGATCATCATATTCTAAGGTGCAGTTATCATCCTTACACAAATTATTAGAAGCATGTTCTCCTGGCCCTTGATTTACTTCATTAAAGTGGCACTTGAACTCCTTTCAGCATGTTTTTGCCACATTAATCCATCGGCAAATGTATTCTGTTTGTTTGGGCATTTGTTTGTTTGGGCATTTATTTAGCACTACGAACCCTCAGGTATCTGAGCGCTGCTCATTTCCCACGGTGTGTGGTGCTCATTTATCGACCTCGGAAGGATGAAAGGCTGAGTTTGGCCCTGCCGGGATTCGAACTTGCATCAGCAGGCTCTGCGCGGATGTCAAAGCGAGCGCTCTACTCGCTGTGCTATCTGACCGGCTGAGTTTCTGAGTTTCTTGACAGCCACATCAGTTATGACAAGAGATATTTTAGGGCCACAACCGCCAGGGACATTGTTTGCCGAAGTAACAGGCTGACAAGCCATCCTATTCAAGGAGTGGAACCCACCTACCCCAACCCACCACCAAGAGCCAACCTACCTAACGGTCAATGAACAATAACGCACCAGCCTTGATAAAGACCCCTTGGGTCGAAACACGTGTCGGCTGACCATGAGATTGTCGCATCAAGAATAAAATTCCCTTTTTTGAAAAATCAGAATACAAAGAAACATTTTTTTAAGAATAAATATTGTTTGCACAAGATATCTGGGATAACAACTAAGAGATATTTGTGTTTTGTAATACAAATTAGTGATTTTCCAGTGGCATAAAACATACAGGGCCTCGTTAATACTTGGGGCCGTATCCCGGCATAAATCCACCAGAACACCGCCCAAACGAATTACTGTTTCCGCCACTTGGTCCCTAGGAATTTCCGCAGGATTACAACTGGTGGTGGCGATGTAATTCCCCATTCATACTGAGTCCATATTGGGTCCATTGGACTCAATGTGGCTTTTTGGCGGAATTACCGCAGCATAAATTCCGACGATTTCGCCATTCAGTTGGAGGATTTAACTTTAGGATTTTCCTGGAGGCAAATCTTCCACTCCAGGCCCAAAATCATAATTTGGCATAGTAGTAAACTTTACCACTTACCGCCAAACTCGTAATGATGCCGACATTTTTCTCTGCGCAGAAGTAAGTTTGCAAGGTACTGTGGCAGATATTGAAGTCTTGGACTGGTTGATGAGTTTTCTGCATAATCACATATGACTTACTTTAGCCTATGTGTTTGATTTTTAAAGAATTGCAGTGGCTGGAAAGAGGAACTTTCTTTCCAAACTCTTCTGCGATGGTAGCTCACAAAGTGGCTTACCTCATTAGTCAGTTGCGCACATGGAAAATAATGTGCGCACAACAGGCAACCGGTTCCGTACATAGAGAAAAAGAATTAGAGGGTACATTGCTGATGACCTGCATCTCTTCTATCCCCCAGGCACTGATGAGGAAGATGGCAGGCAGGACATGGGTGCAAGTACATCTACTTCTCGGCAAGGGACCAAGGCCCCCGCCACCCCCCAGCCCTGCAAACTGCCCAGACCAACAGGCAGTGTGCCACACCAGGCAGAAACCCAGCAGGAAACACCTGCAGCCAGAGTCCAGCAGCAGCCACCCACAACAGTGGGAGGCGTTTCCATTCCCGCTCCGCCAACCACCACGGACGTTGCGGATGCTGATGCGGAGAATGAAGGTGACACAGTCATGTCCACCACACCCACCCCAAGCCCCATTACCAGTCCCCCCCCTACAGAGACCGAGAGCAGCCATGCCTCCATGACTCGGACCTTGGAGAATCTGACATATGCCTCTTTGAGGAGGGCTGTGCCCTGGACGTGGGCCCCACGCAAGTGCCATTCACCACCCTGGCTGCCACCACTCTGCCTACCACCATCCAGCCTACCACCACCCTGCTTACCACCACCCTGCCTACCACCACCCTGCCTACCACCACCCCGGCCACCAGCACTCCTGCTGCCAACGACTCCTTCGAGGCTCGCCTGTCAATGGTTGAGGCACAACAGGAGTCGATGCTTGAACTAATGCGGCAACAAATTGCCGATGGTAATGACTCCATGAGGGCCATTGCTACAGACATCGCTGCTAACACTGCTGCTGTTGAGGCATCCACAACTGCCATGAGGGAGTGTCTGGGGGCACTTACGCAAGCCCTGATGTCAAACCTGCCTCAAATGCAGCGCCCACAACTTTGGGCAGGCATGGGACCGGCCACTGACACCTCTACTGCCACAACCCCTTCGACTTCAGCCCAATCAAGCCCCATGTGGATGACGCTGAGGAGTGCACAGCGCTTGGACATGGCACCCCCGGATCCCAAAATAGCAAAGAAGTAGAGTGGGCAGACAATGCCATTGGACAAATGGACGTTGGTCAAGGGAACAGTGTTTGGTGTACATTTGGGGACATTTGGGGTTTGTAGGGTGGGTGAGGGAGTTCACTGGGGTATTTTTGGGGTTTGTAGGGTGGGTGAGGGAGTTCACTGAAGGTTGTGAGGGGAATATGTTTACATTATCATGTGTCTAAAAAATACACCCGTTGTTTGCAAGAAAATCAATGGATGGACATACTTCATTTTGTGCATGTACATTTAATGTGTGATGGTGTACAGTGACGAACTTCTAACAAAACAAGTGTGCATGTCCACATGCAGCCAGTGTGTCACTGGCACATTACTTTCATGGTCCCTGCGTTTCAAAAGTATTCGTCAATTAGTGCTTGGCGTACAGCATGGCCATCCCGTGCATCACGTACTGGCAGGGGGCTCCTTCGCCTCTGTCTCCATCCCCTTCATCCTCACCCGGCCCATGCATGTCAATGTCAGGTGGCAGTGGTACATTCCTCTGGACGCACATGTTGTGCAGCATGACACAGGCCATGGTGATCTTTGTCACCTTCTCAGGCCTATATAGGAGTGCCCCACCAGACCTGCTTAGGCAGCGGAACCGCGCCTTCAACAGGCCAAAGGTCTGCTCAATCACAACATGGGTACGAGTGTGCACACGATTGTACTCCTCTTCATGGCTGTTCTGTGGGTTCTGCCCAGGGGTAAGTAGCCACGGCCTCAAGGGATATCCTCCATCACCTGCAAGCAGATACAAATAGGTTTGTGTCACTCTGAACTGCCACCTTCAGGGAGCACAGTCATGGCAGCAGCTATTTGGTGTGGGCCTGCACACGTCCCTGTATGTATACAAAATAGTCACCTAGATGCAAAGCATACTGTAATGAGGTGTGGTACACTGGATGGGGTTGAATAGATGATGCAGGGTGTAATCATGCATGCTGAGGCAGATGTGCTGTGGTAGTGCGACAATGTTTAGCCTCCAATTCATGGTGTATATTCTTCACTATGCATGGTCACACTAGCCACATTGCCACAGTGCCAACCTGTTCAGTCATGCATTGCTTGCCATCACCATGGTGGCCTGGTTGTGCCTCTTACTTGTTGTCATCCATATGCATTATTTGTGATATGTGGCCCAGTGATGTGTCATGTTCCGTTTGGCTGGTGCAGGTGAGGAGTGTTTAGCTCTGCATGCATTCTCCACTCACTGACTATTGCCACCCTGGTGCACTATTCCCCCCCTTTCCCACCCTGGTGCAGGATTCCACCCCTTTCCCACCCTGGTGAACTCCCCCCCCCTTTCCCACCCAGGTGCAGTAGCCCCCCCCTCTTCTGCATCCGCACACATCAGTACCCCACAGTACAGCCATGGGACAGTTGTGCAACTCACCAAGCAGCTAGGCATGTGGTCCAGCATGTCGCTCCATGTGACGGGGTAGCGTGGAGTTTCGCAGTACCATAGCATCATGTGTGGATCCAGGAAATCGGGCACACCAATGGGTGATGATCTTGCTGGAGTCACATACCATTTGCACATTGATGGAGTGATATTGCTTGCGATTGCTGTACACCGCCTCTATGGCATGGGGGACTACCAATTCCACATGGGTGCAGTCGATGGCACCAACACAATTGGGCATGCTTGCCAGTGCATGGAATCATACTTTGATTTCGGCTACCAACTGAGCAGTCCGTGGTAGGGATATGTGGGTGCTTGCGTGCTTCAGGAGGGCATCCAGCACTTGGTTCAGCATGCGTTAAATAGTGGTTGTGAAATGTCATGCAGCTGGCCCACTGTGTGTTGGTAGGTGCCTGTGGCCAGAAAGTGCAGCACAGACACCACCTTTAGAAGAGGGGGGATGGCATTGCGTATTTCTATGTGGCTGGCAATATCGTTATGTATCATGTCCACTATGGTGGTGATGGTGTCACGGTCCAACCGGTACAGGGTGTGGATCTGCTCAGGGGTTAGGTTAAATGTGCTGCGTCTGGTGCGAGGGATTGGTGGCTGCCTACGAGGCACTGGTGGCTGCGCTGGTGGTAATTGCTGGGCCTGTCTCACCCTCCTTCTCCTCCTGCGTCTCCTCTGTGCTGCTTGTTGTTGCTGCTGTAGTTGTTGTTGTTGCTGTTGTTGCTGTAGTTGTAGCAGTATAGGCATGTCCTCCAGCGCCATGATTGCAACAGCTAGTGGTAGCATTTTGGTGTAGGAAGGGGTGTGGTGTGTAGGAGTGCTCCTTTTGTACTAGGCCAGTCTACATTGCCTCCACCTGTGGGGGGGGGGTGTGGTGTGTGGGTGTGCTCAGTTTATACTGGCCCAGCCTCCATTGACTCCACCTGTGGGGATTGTGTGCACCTGTAGCAGCTGCCTTGTATCCTGATTACTGTTTGCGGGTGGTCCGCGATGCCTGTATGGCCGGCATCGTGTAGCCTGTGATTACCTGTTTGGCGATGCCGGTATTTGCATGTCTGCATAGGTTGGGATTTCCCCCTATTACCGGCATGCCGGTATTTGCTCCCTGAAGGGGCGCGTGTACGCACCTATGCCGTTATTAGCGGCACCATTATTTACGGTGCCGCTAATATCGGGTTTGCGGGTTGGAATGCAATGGGACGGTAAACGATGCTGGTATTACCATACCGGCATCATTTTTGCCTTACCGGGCAACCTCGAAATGAGGCCCATGGTGTCATCTTTCATTATGCTTTAACAGGACACCCAACATCGGGTTTCAAACCAACATGAAGCCTTGTGTCTAACCTTTACTCAGTAGCATATGCAGTTTCAATGGACAAATGTCCAGAGCGTGCATCAAACCGTCCAATGCGCTCTGTGTTTAACGCACCGTAAAAGGCTGCGGCGCCGTTAAACCCTTAACGCCTGATTGCGAGGTCCCTTTGCTTTTAGCAGGTGTTAAAAAACCAACCCGCAAAGGGACCTTGGTGCTAAGTACGGTGCCGCAATTTGCGGCACCGTACTTAGCGCCTTCCCCATTCCCATTGAGTCCTATGGGGCAAAAATGGGAATGGGGAAGGGCCATGGCGGCATGGGGAATTACCCCCCGCCAACCTCGGATTGGGGCGGTAATTCCCCATTCCGCCATGGCAGAGTCGGTAAGTTACTGGCATGGACCAAGGTGCTATTAGCACCATGGTCCAACGCCTGGGTCGTAATGAGGGCTATTTTCTTCTTGAACTCAAGATCTTGTTAATTTTCATTGAACATCTGACATTTGGACCTGGTTCTCCTCGTCCCATCTGTCTTTTCACTATAAGGAAAAGATAAAGGTGTTTAATAGTAAGCGATATAGAATAGAGCGGGAAGTATGGGGTGCTTGGAAAGGCACGTCTGGGAACAAGGACTATTTTGGACTTTGCTACATTCTCAGTGCCTCAGATATAGAGATAATGTTCTCAGGATCCGTAAATTATCTTTGGAATACACCAAGAACATATACAACGTGCACATTCAGTTAATGTTTGTGACATACTAACCCTTATCAAATGTGTTTAATAAAAGACACATATAGGATACATGCCTGGCTCACCGAAAAAAAAACATTAAAAAAAACTCATTAATGATAAAATGTTGATAAGAACAGCTGAACTAGCTCTGCGAAACACCAATTAACAATGCAGCACCTCATATCTCCACTCTGATCATTTCTAAGTTCTCCTCCAGTCCCAGTGGGTAAGGACCGAGAGGCAATGGCTGAGGACTTGTGATGCACAAAATTGCTGTTACTTTCAAATTGTCTGGCTGTGGCACCAGGGCCTCTTCAGATGGTAGCTCAGATACTAAACTGCCCCCACTACGGAGCACGATTCTCTCTATAGGAATCTACCCTTCTAATAAAAGTTACTTGCTTCAATGTGTAATGCCTTGTTTTGCATATTTAGGATAAAATATCAAACAAACATAGTAGCACTAAATTGTATTTAAGGACATGTTACATTGGAGAAATGCTGGAAATCGAACTACAGAAACTGTAGCATGTTTCCTAGATCTTAAACTTCGACAGGGAAGCACAAACATAAGACAATACAAGTGTTCTCCGTTACCTCCCTCCCATATCCTTCCTTCCTTCCTTCCTTCCTTCCTTCCTTCCTTCCTTCCTTCCTTCCTTCCTTCCTTCCTTCCTTCCTTCCTTCCTTCCTTCCTTCCTTCCTTCCTTCCTTCCTTCCTTCCTTCCTTCCTTCCTTCCTCCCTTCCTCCCTTCCTCCCTTCCTTCCTTTCCTTCCTTCCTTCCCTTCCTTCCTTCCTTCCTTCCTTCCTTCCTTCCTTCCTTCCTTCCTTCCTTCCTTCCTTCCTTCCTTCCTTCCTTCCTTTCTTCCTTCCTTCCTTCCTTCCTGTCTTCCTTCCTTCCTTCCTGTCTTCCTTCCTTCCTCCCTCCTTCCCTCCCTCCCTTCGCTCTGGGGAGAGAACATTGCCTTAGGAAATCTCTATTCTTGAAAATGTGTGAATATGCAGATTTCTCTGGAGAGGTTATATACATAGGGAGAGAAGATCAGTATTTGATTCATAATACAAATATAAAAATACCATTTATTCACAAGACAGTTTGAATGGTTTCCTAAGTGAAACTAGTGAAACCAGAATGAGAGAAAGGATGTTCACTTTATTTACATATTCAAATGTGTATTTAGCTGTCGCTGGCCCTACCCAGAGGTTCTTGGAGCACCTTACATGGTGTAGATATTGAAAAGGTGCGAGTTGAGAAAAGAAGTTACAAAATGTAATAGGAAAGGGCAGGAAGATTAGGATAGACAATTGATAGCAGTGAAATACTGCAGGGTTATTTGTGGGAATACGGGTATGTTTTTAGCCTCTTTCTGAAAGTGGTGATGTTGGATCCAGTGTGTTTGTGGAAAGGTAGGGTGTTTCATACCCTGGGCACCAGTGGGGGGAAAATACATATTTGTGTGTGCATGTGAGCTTTCAGAGTGGAATGTGTAGAAGGTGTTAGGTGGCCTGTCTGGTGTTTGTGTGGGTGATGGGTTTGAGGTTGTCATGAAGGTAAGATGGAGTTTTGAGGTGGATGCCATTGAATACAATTCAGACTACTTTGAACGCAATGCTCTGGGTTATGGTGAGCCAGGGGAGCTGGGCAAGAGCTGGGATGATGTTTGAATAATTTGGTAGTTGGAGGATGAGTCTGGCTGCTGCATTTTGTATGTCTTGCAGGGGGGCAAGTGTGTTGTTGGGGGGGTCCAGTGAGATGAGCATATTCATAGTTCAGCTTAGCGAGAAACCGTGCTGGACTGTGTTGCGGAAGTCGTCAGAGAGGAAAGAAATGTCAGATTTTAAGTAGGAAGTGCAGCTATAGATTGCATGTTTTGGGTGACAGCGGCTATGTGGTGTATGAAGCAAAGGTGGGGTTCAATGGCAAAGTCAAGGCATTTGACAGGAGTGGAGAGGGATGTGTGTGGGTTGTCCGTGGTGAGTTCTTGGATCGAGGAGGTGAGGTTGAGTTTGTGTCTTGGGGGGCAGATGAAGAGGTATTCTGCTTTGGAAGGGTTGAGTTTGAGGAGGTGGGTGGCCATTCAGTTGGTGATGGTGGAGGGACAGGTTTTAAGGGTATGACGTTGTGAAGTGGATGAAATTTGGAAGTATATTGGTGTGTCATCTGCATTTTGGAGGACATGTATGTTGTGTTTGCTAAGGGTCTGTACAAGGGATTCAACATATAGGTAGTTGAGAAAGGGAGGAGCCTTCCCCGACCCTATTATTGACAGGGGTAGTGTCAGATCAATAAGGGGTCATAGAGACGAAGTGTGTCCTGTCAGTGCGAAAGGATGTGAACCAGTCGAGTACAGTGCCATAGAGAATTATCCTGCTGGCTAGGATGTCTTGTAAAATGGTGTGGTCGATTATTGTGTTCATCTTTGGCTTTAGCAGCCATATATATTTCACTCAGGGCCACATGTAATGGACCCTGATCTCTCCATATGTCTGACCCTGTTTCAGTGACCTGTTGCGCGATGGCCTGCAACCAGACCGTTTGGTCCTGGTGAGTCCACTCACCTCTCACAAATAGCTTATGTAAGAGGTGCTCCCTCGCTATTTTCATGTCTACCAAGGTCATCATTCTAGAGATTGATCTCTGTCCTGACTTACAGAAATTAGTATTTTATTTTTGCAAAACAGACCTTTTCCTTTGAAGAGTGCTTTACAGCGTAAAACATCGTGGTGATCCGACCGGATGTATGTATCCCGTCAGTTAGCACACTGTATTAAGCTGCACAAGTGATAGATCTAACCCAGACATGCTGAACTGTGCCATTTGCAGAATTGGGAGAAGATTATGCGGACATACCAGTACGTGGGTCAAAACACTCTTTGCACCCGACTCCCCATCAACTCAGATTTAAAGTGCAGTCGGGTGGGGGGGGCCTTGTTGGGTGTCCTGATCCACGTTTGAGCTATCATGCTGCAAAATCTGGTGCTGAGGGCTTAGAAAATCCAAGATGGCCAAAAAGCCCACATGTGCGCCAGAATCCAGGAGATCCACACAGTTTGTGCGCCCACCAAAATGGTTACCTAACTTCCCACCCACCAGTGTAAAGAAAGATCTTTGTTAAAAAAATCCACTGTTACTGATGTCAAAAAGTTGCTGAAATTGTGGCTCATCGGACCACTTTAAAGATTCAACCCTTTTGTGGGGTTCCACATAACCATTTTACTGTAAGGAGACCCATCAAAACAATGTTAAGCAAGGATTATTTACTACCATGTAAGAACCATTCCTGTTTGGAATGCATTAATCCAAGAAAGAGCCCAAAAATGGATGCAGTACCAACCTAGCGGTCTAAACTCTGAGAGGAGAACTGAGTGCAGTTGCTGACAAAGGAATTTGACTCAGCTGACTTCAAAGGCTGCATTTTAATCAAAAATTAGCCACCTGCTGTTCCCAGAGGCCAGAAGCCTGGGAAACCCTCTCACCTCAAGAGATTCACACCACAGCCCAGGATATCACATGGTCATAATAACCAAATGCAAAGTGACCCCCTGGTCTGCTGACCTAAGCCTCCCAGAGACCACACAATAGGCTCTTGCACTTGAATAGAATATGCTGATGTTGACTGTTGACTGTACACAAAGAGCTCCCAGCAGAAGACACATGTGATCATTGACCCACCCAAGTCTTGGAGGCGGACTCCAACACTCTGAGAACTGAATTGAAAGCAAAATATATATTTTACAGAAACACTGATAACTCTTTGTAATCAAATGACAGGAATGTATAACTTTGAGAGCCTTAATTTAAAAAATGTACCTTCGATTCAAGCCCAAACTCCAATTTGTTCTGGGGCAAAACCCCGCTATTTATTGACACCACATACTCTGTGTTTAAGCTAGAGTTATGGGAATTTACTGGAGTAGGTATGGACAGCCTGTGTATATGTGTATAACTTTTAATGAAGAACCAAGGTTGCATAACCCACTAAAATCAAAAATATGTTGCCATTTCTGAATGCAAGCCCCCAGGAAGAGCAGAGTTTGAACAGAGTATACCTCATGTGATATGTGATGGGTGCATGTAATTTTAAACAATGGTGTATCTGTGCAATATGTATTTGAATCAAATATAGATTTGTGGGCAAACTGACCAAGGGAGGATCCTCTGACCCATAAAACCTACAGCATCACTCTGACTCACATTTCCTTCCCCCAATCATGGGAGAGGGGAGAATTGGGCCAATAACAAGTAGAGAGGGGCAGGCTTAGCTAGGCCCAGGCACACACCCATTTTCAAAACACATAAAAAGAGACTGCTGGGACAGGTAGAGACATTCAAATCCAGTTGCTGCAACGCGCTCTGCCGGACCACACAACATCCAGAAGATTCCAGATCTAACACTTAGACTTTAAAACTCCAAAGAACTTGATTCAGAACTCAAAGCAAGGGCCTAAACCCACAAACTGAGAACTCTTCTCAGCAGGCCTCAGCATCCAGCAAACCTAACAGCGTTAGCAGCATCCAGGAGCCGTGCAGATCAGCGCTGTGTCCATAGAAAGCTGTGCAGAAAGATCCAGGAGCTGTGCACAGACGCTGCACCCAGAGATCCAGGAGCCGGGCCAGGAGCAGTGTCAGACCAGACCTGCAGAGCAGAGACCAGATGCTGTGCGCAGAGACCGTCTGGGGCAAAACCAGAACCGAAGCCATCTTGACCCGATCCGTGAGACCTAGACCTTCCAAATACATTGTGAGTACAGCTAGGACGGTGTGAAATCAAATCTCTTAGTTTCCAGTGATATAATTCAATCTATTTAATCTAAGTAGAACTGCCTCCTAACTGTCACTTGTCAATTCTGCAGCCGCATAGCTGTCACCTGTCATTTTTAAAAGCTGTCACCTGTCAATTTGAGTTACTTTAATTCGAAAAACAACCTTTACAAAATCATTCATATCTGTGGAACCGTTTGGGCTGGAAACTTGGTTCAACTTTCCTCTGAAAGCTTAGAATCTTAGCTTTTCAAAGAACCTAGAACCGACTTGCTACTCCTCATACTTTTGCCGTAATCGTGATTCACGCATTCGCAAATTTTGCCGCGATTCGCGATTTGGTTAAAAATCCAGTCACGTGTGAAAACAGCAGCTTCATTGCTTTCCTTTGCCAAAAATTCGTTTAACCTGCTAGTTACTCCTAGAGCATTGTTAAAGGGAGCCTGAGCTAATCCCAAGTATCTTTCACTCACCCTGAACCTCCTAACGGGAATTAAAACCATTTTCAGCATATTCCTCACTTCTTTGCCAGCACATATAAAAGCATTTTGGGCCTGTGTTTCAACTTCTATCCGTAGTCTAAGCTTGCTGGGGTGAACTGAATTACATTTGATTGCATGTCTGAGAACTGTGTGCTACTCTTCATTTCCTTACATTGCATAAGGGGGGGAGTGGATTGCCAGAGAAAAGTGATTACATTGTTTTGTTGAAATCATATTGAGTATTTTCTGTACTGCATTTTCATTCAACATTGCATCCATCTGAACTTATATAAAGCATTCTCTACCACCTTATTCTTCTGTTCCTATTCACAAGTGTGCTACCTCATCCTTATACTACTCATGGGTAACCAAATCAGTTTACTAGTAGGACATTATTCATTGTTGATCACTGTTCATGTTTTAAGTGTGATATTAATTATTAATTCATTATAAAAGTGTGATATATATATATACTGTAAATTTTTTTTCAAATAAACCTTTTAAACTTGCAAAACAGAACTACTTCTTGGCTCAGTGGGATCAGGGGGATTCTAAGAGAGGGGTGTTATATAGGGGTAGTCATCCAGAACTCATGAACTGGACATAAAGATATATCAATAAGGGTTTCCATTCAGTATCACAGACTAGGCATTGACTTAGCTGTAGTGGTGAATTGAATCCTCTTACACGATGGTGTCGAAAGCTGCAGAGAGGTTGAGAAGTATGAGATGTGCTGTATGCTTTCTTTGTGATACTGTGGATGTCATCGAGGATGTGTATAGTAGCGGTCTTCCTGCTGAGTTCAGACCGAAAGCCAGATTTGAAGGGGTTGAGTAGATTGTTTGTAGTGATGTGTTGTTGTAGTTGGGTAGTTGGGAAGTTGCAAAGCATTATTTGATTCTGGCGAGTTATGGTAGGATAGTAATGGGGAGGTAGTTTTCAGGGAACATTGGATCAAGAGATGGTTTCTTGAGGAGGGGTGAGATTTGTCCCATTTTAAGTGCAGTTTGGATAGTACCATGTGAGAGATAGGAGTTAATTATGAGACAGTGAGGAGCTAGTGTGATGATGCAATTGGATGCAGCTCAGCTTGAGGAGGGCATGCATTACCCAAGAAGTGTGCAGGTTGTGTTTTGGCAGTGAGGGTGATGAGGGTGTCGATGTCGTTGGAGTTGAAGGTGCCCCATGTGTTAGAATGTTTGGGAGTGGGGATGTGAGTGGGAGAGCTGAGGGGAGGACAGTCCTGATGTTGTGTGTTTTGGAGTTGAAGTAGTTCCTGAGGGAGTTGAACACTGTAGTGGATGGGGGTATGGAAGTTGTGGATGGTGTTTTAGAGAGGGACTTGCCAAAGTTGAATAATTCCTCAGTATGGTCGTTGGTGGATTGGAGTTCTTGGAAGTAATGGGAGGCTTTGGCATTGCTATTGCAGTTTTGTATTTGTTTCAACAGTGGCAGAGGGGTGTCCTGTTTGAAGGCCAAGAGTTTTTTGCCAGGCTCTTCCTAGTCATCTTACTTCCTGCTTGATAGAGAGGAGGAACTTCAGAACCATGGTTTGTGGTGGTTGTTCTGGGGTTTTTGTAATTTGAGGGGTGCAATTTTGACGAGTGCTTGTGTGATGATGGTGTTGAATTGGTTGAGTAGGATGGAGGGATTTATGTTTGGGGAGGTGGGAGTGATATGGGTGGTGTTAAGGCTATATATGCAATGTATTTGGTTTGTCTGGTTCAAAGGGGAGAGAGGGATGTGTGGCAGGTGGTGGGAATCTGTGTGGTAGTGTGAGCATGAACGGGATAGCAAAGTGGTCAGACCTCAATGCCCATATACGATTATCAATTTTTGCTTCCGATCAAAAGTTCCAGGTTTGATTAATTTAGCTGGGATGAGGAGTTTATGTTTCATTAAGGGTTCACGATGGAAGTGATGTTTTCCCTGGTTCATTGCTATGTGCACCATGAAGGAGAGATGTCTGTCATTGTTGAAGCCAAGGGCCTTTTTCACAGGTGGACAGCTGGTACAAGTGGTTGTAGGTGATGTGAACTATGTTCCACCCATCTGTGCAGTCCTGCCCCTTGCTTTCCTTTTTTCACAGTTAGGCAATTGGCCATCCCTCTCCTAGCTGACCTGAGGTTAGAACAAACATAATACAGGCTTGTTCCTGTGTCAGGCAGTTCAAAGCATGAGGTCCATAACCAAATTCCATGATACTCACAGACCACATGCACTCTTTGTAATGATTTCAATGCTACTTTCTCTCCTTCCAGCTCAGACAGACCATCTCTACTCATTTGATACATTGCTCTCACGGGCAACATCATGGACATGGCATTGCTGCTTCCTCACACATGTTACCATAGGCCCCATACAACCTACATTTGATGCCACTACATGAGAAGCGATTTTCCCCTGCATCTACTTAACTAATACACACCATACATTTCCAAGTCAAACCCCACACAGGGCTTTCACACATTATTCATGATGAGACCTGTATGTCTCCCACCTAAACCCATATGCCTGAGATCCTCTTCCACAATGCCTACAACTTACTATGAAGAGACTGTCCATAGAAGATGGTGAGAGGTGTCACCATCAATCCCTATAGTTCAAGCACCTGCACCCTCTTAGACCTCAACACCAGTGCTCTTTGTTAACATTCTCTGGTGACATCCTGCTTTCAACAACTAACATAGTCATCTCGAATATCAGGTCACTCCCATCCAAGTACACTCAATGTACGATTAGAGATTTCACAGACTTACACACCACAATGTCTCTTAGTCACCCCAACACTTTCTTCCTCAGTGACTATAATGTTCATAGCAATCATGGAAAGAATTGGCTGAAGGAATGTGTCCAGAGAATTGCCAAGACTCTTAACCAGACTCAGTACACAATAGAGGCAAGACACATAAAAGGTGGGATCTGGGATCCCATTCCTCATTTTGAACACCCTAAACACCCTCTGTCATGGGTGTCCAACCACATTGTACCTGTTGGTTAATGTGAAAACTGACTTTCACATTAGTCTCAGCACCCCAGACACGCACATCCAAGGGTAAATCAGCAAACGGGCCTTCAGATCATTCAGTGACTTCCCAGTGTTAGCTGTCAGCAGCCTCTTCCTCACATGGGCTGATATCACTGAAAGCACCGGGGCTGCAAGTTGTTTATACAAACAATGTACAGCAGTGTTGCTGGTGACATCATCCACCATGCCCCTGTGTGCCACCAGACCCTGTAACCGTGACATTCTACAGCCTGGTACACTGTAGGCCTCAGCCTCTACAGTTCAGGCATCAGTAGAGAAGAAGTGGCTTCGTCTGTTCCCTGCACCCAATTCCTTCACGGGCCACTCAGGTAGGTGTGTGATACACACAGAGAACTGATGTAAAATGCTGCATGAACACCATAGGCAAGGAGAGCAACAAAGTCAGATTCCGTTTGGGGACATGACACATAGCTGCAAGTGTCTACACAACACACATATAGAGGATTCAGAGACCACAGAATGTATCATCATGTAGTAGCTGTTCAGTATACACATACACAAAAGTCATTCACATCACAACTGACTGCCTATATTCACTGCACATTGTACATCGTAAATATCCTCCCCGCCTGCATACTGCAGACCCTTCCACCTGTAGCAGTCATCCTTTTGCTGGCAGTCGTCCACTGCTACCCCAGTCACGGCACCTCCATCTCTACAATGAAGAGCAAAAGGTTTGCACTGTTCACATTACAAAGAGTGCACCCCAAGTGGCTCACCATCAATGTGACCTTCCAGCAATTAAGCCATACTACCGCCAGCTGCTGCACATACACTGCTACCACCAGCACTGCAGTGTGGCCAGTTTGTGATGTAACTGTCTTTCTCTTCATGGTGCAGTATTTTGGGGTGCCTCACACTTGTCTGTCCCTCTGCCAGGTGCACTTCATGTTTCATGAGCCCTTGCATAATAGGGCCACTCACAGGCTACTTTTGCCTGGAGCAAGTGGGGGAGAAGTGCATGTGTTCATTGTGACTTTATGTATGATTGTGCAACTCATTCACTGCAATTGCCTGCTTAGCACCTCCCATTGTGGTGCAATGTGGGTCCAACGAGACTCAGTTGCTGCACAATGTGGGCCCACAGCACAGTGTTCGGTTCACCTGAGGGAGTCCTTTGGGTTTTTACAGTTTTTTTTCATTGCACAATTTGGTGTTGTGCTTCTTTTATTTTCTGAACCAGCTCACAGGGCACTTGTTTTGTGTGGGGAAGTCACATCAGCAGCGCTAAAACGTTGCACCATTTTTGCACTTTTTTGGAAAACCAGGGCCATAGACTGAAAAAAATGTGCTCCTGAAAGGGTTTTAAAATGAAGTACGTTCAAATTAAATTTAAAATCGACTATCCAGTGATTTACAGTGGAGGCACCTGGAATTATTTACAGAAATGCACTAGGCAAGCATAATTTCAACAAATAGTAACCTACCAGACGATGCATTGTCAACCATTTTAATGTGAATGCGACGTGAACAATTTCACTTGACATATCACGCAGACTCATCAATTTCATTTTTTACAACGTGATGAATGAAATTGTCACACATTGTAAGTACTTGCAAGCCAGTAATATTGAAGACATCACTAACATGTCAGTATCTATATGCATCCGGTTATTATGGTTTTAGCATACTAAAGTTCAAATATAGCAGTGGGACCCAGGCTCCCTGGCCCCCAAGGAGCTGGAAGTTTCCTGCGGTGGAGTGATAAAACCTGCCCCCTCCCCTGCTTCTTCATCTGTTCATGGTCATGGCAGGTAGGACAACATGTCTCATATAGCACACACATTATGTGGGTAATGTTAAATATGGTGTAGAGTAAAAGGCATGTGCCAAATGCATGCTTACAATGTTCATGCATGATTGTTCCTCTACTACACATTTTCATTCATTTGTATGATCATCATATCTGCCACAGAATTGCACAAGCATATTCAAAAGCATGATATTTTCATGCTAGGGCAAAATCTGTTGATTTCTATGGCATCCACCTACTTTTTACACCAGCAAAGAGCAAGCAAAGTCTATAGGAATCCATTGTAAACGATCCTGCCATGTTTAAATGGCAGGCACGTTTACTCAATTTGCACTGCAAAGTGCTCAAAAAAGGTTGGAGGCGATTGCACTTGCTTTTTACGCATTCTTTTTGCACTTAATAGTGCAAATGACTAAAATTCCACAGAGGGACGTTTGCCACAAGAGGGAAATCTGAACATGTCCGTTCCGTGCCACTTATGCGTTGGAGGAAAATTACCTCCAATGTGTTAATTTATAATTGCATTCACAATCTGGTGTTCATAACCATACACGTGCTTGAATGCAAAGTCTCTCACGTGAGGGTATGCGTGAGGTGTCCATCAGCCTGACTTCTTCCAGAATGCTGCCACTTCTACACGCACTCAAGTGTACTGGGACGCAATTAAGTTGTTTCAACTACGTGTCTGGAAAGCATAGCATACATGTTCACAGTTTTAAAACAACCCTGCAAACAACTTTACAAATCCCTGCACTCACACAAGTGCCACAATAACACAAATTGGCTAATTAGGCATGATTCATTGGAGTGAGAATAGCAAATATGATCCCAGGGGCTGGACATTTCTTTCTTGAAATGGAAATGCAGGTCTACAAATGAAGTTGGGGGAGAACATGGGTAGCATGGAGAGAAAACCAAGTGCCGTAAAGTGGACTTCAACAGAGGCACAGTCTGCTGTGACAAATACAAATGCAGACAAGATGGTGACCAGTCATTTTACTGAAACTAAATCAGAGTGGTAAATTTTACTGAAAGCCAAAATACCAAAAGAAATACTGAAAAGTGTAATTTTATATATATATATATATATATATATATTCAGTGAATAAAACTTTGTTAAAGGAACGTTATGGTTAAGTTGCGCTACTAAAAACCTATGAAATTCAGTGAAAAAACTTTGTCCAAGGGACGTTATGGTTCCAAGCAAAACCGAAAAACCCTTGAAATTCACCAGTTATGGTAAGCTAAGCAACCATAACTCGCGCCACCACCGTGCACTGCTAAGACTAACACCCAGGACATCAAAGATGACATCACAAATGTCATTGATGACATCACTGATGACATCACATGTGTATGTACTTTTCATGAAATATGTGTACAAGGGATTCTTATTATAATGTTGCGAAACAAGTGTCAAGGATCATTGCAATAAATATCATACCCTAATTAGTGCATTGAACGATGCATTGATATAAATAGCATTCTATTATGGGGTTCTATCTAGTATACTAAACTACTCATACAGAAACATAACATTGTGTGCAGCGTACAAGATGAAGGTATAATATTCGCAATGTTAATATGTTGAATAATTAAATAATTGTTTTCTTAATAGATTTGTGTGTACTGTGAAATATGTAATACGTAGCTAATAAAACACATGTATTACATAATTGCATTACTATAGACAAAACACAAAGACACAAGAACACATACCAATATGGGTATATACAGTGAAAGTGAAGTTAGCAAAAAAGCACAAGTAGTAGTAGAAACAATTCATAACTTAAATGATTATTTTCATGCAAATAAATGATTGCTCTGTTTCAAAGCTGCTATTTACCGCATGTATATGTATCACTTGATGTGATTGGACCCACAGGGAAAGTACAGCCATGAAAAAAAAAACAACATAACTATCAGAAAGTGCTCATAAATCTATTGATTATCTTTATGTACAAAAAGGATTGCTGTCTTTCAAGCTTGTGTCTTCCCGTATGTATATGTTTCATATGATGTGACTGGACTCACTCCAGACTGGACTGGAAGGGAATTACTGTAAGAACCTACTTGAAGGATACGTCTACAAATAAAATAAAATTTTTAGTTTCTGACTGTTACTGAAGAAAACCATGTGGCCTAGATATGTCAGCAAAAGAAAAAAGAGTGAGCCAGACATGTGATGTCATCAGTGATCTTTGATGTCCTGGGTGTTAGTCTTAGCAGTGCACGGTGGTGGCGCGAGTTATGGTTGCTTAGCTTACCATAACTGGCAAATTTCAAGGGTTTTTCGGTTTTACTTGGAACCATAACATCCCTTTGACAAAGTTTTTTCACTGAATTTCATAGGTTTTTAGTAGCGCAACTTAACCATAACGTCCCTTTAACAAAGTTTTTTCACTGAATTTCATAGGTTTTTAGTAGCGCAACTTAACCATAACGTCCCTTTAACAAAGTTTTTTCATTGAATTTCATAGGTTTTTATTAGTGCGACTTAACCATAACGTCCCTGTAACAAAGATTTTTTACTCAATTTCATAGTTTTTTAGTAGCACAACTTAACAATAATAATTTTGACTTTATGTACATATAATATGGAACATACTGAACCCTTTCTACTGAATTTGACGGTTCGCAGACATGTTCGGACAACAGTACCACCACCTAAAAACTCTGGGGTGGTATGTGTAATAGTTATATCATAACATAGGAACATATAACAAATTCACAAAACAGCACACATACAAAGTATATGTAGTAATACTTAAAAAATGTAACCCATATATGTAACGCACTAACCATTCATTTAAATACAATATGTTTTAAAATGGAATATACCAAAAGAAGATAAAGTGGCTTCCACCATAATTACCTCACAGACGCTCCACAACCAACAGCAAGACCAGACGTATAGTCTACTGATTACATATCTCACCAGACATAGTAAGTGCACTTCTTTTTACTCATATATTTATAAACTTTCTATATTAGAAAAAAAACATATTACTTATTTGTTTTCTCACAGAAATGTGTAGTACTCTCGACTGGCTAAAGGAGCATTTCCCATGGAAATGGTAGAAGATAGTCCACCTAATGGTACACACTTTACTATATAAACCAATGAATAAATATTATTTTGTATACATTTAACATATACATTTTTTTTATTACAGACCATACAAAAATCCCAAGCATCTCACAACAACAATCAGAGGATATCACTCTACAACAGATTAATCAAAAAATGGACGACCTTATGCAAAATGTTATGGATTTGAAAAACTTTGTGGAAAATCATGTGAAACCACCAACAGCACACCATTGTCCAACCTGCACTTGTCCCCCCTCACCCTATCCCACTCAGTTAACCCCAAACACTGTCTATGGACAAAAGCGTTTCGATGAGCTTTCCTTCCCTTCTTCACCTGATCCCAGTTATCTAGAAATCCCTAATTCTCCTGTTTTTGTTTCCGTTTCTGCCCCACCTTCCCAGTCATAATTGTATATATATATGAAATAAAGTTACTTTTCTTATATTCTGTTGTAATTACTTTCAGTTCTTTGTGATGAAACCAATTTAGGTGTCCACGGACAGCGCGGTTGTTCGGAAATATTCGTAACAAAACGAAAATGTAACTGTCCTGAGGACACTACATCTGTCCGTAATGTTCTCATGCAAGTTGAAAATGTTCTAAGAACACTCAGAGTGTCCTAAAATGTTCGTAAATAAACGAAAATGGAGGTGTCCTTAAGAACGCTATGCCTGTTCGTAGTGTTCACTAGCAAGCAGAAACTGTTCTAAGAACACTCGTGGTGTCCTGAATTGTTCGTAAATAAACGGAAATGGAGGTGTGCTTGAAACGCTATGTCTGTCCGCTTTGTTAGCAAATAAATTAAACTTTGCTAAGAACAAACGGCTGTCCGTAACTGTTTGTTTTACATGTGACGCACTTTTAATTAGTTCAGGACCCGAACACTGTCCGTAGAACATCAACACGCATGTGCAAAACAATGTCCGTACATTGGGTGTCCTGCGGACGGCCGCTACTTTAGCGAACATGCTCACAAAACAATCATGTGACCGCGCCCACGACATCTCGTGCTCTAAATGCGGACACTGTTCATGTCCCCGAACAGTTTAAAAGTACATTTCCAAGTAATCCACAATATTTCTCATTAAAAAAGCACCATACCACAAATCCCACATACTAATCCTAACTTTCCACACAGTTTTTGTGACTTTTTGAACCTTTTTTGATGTTCGATCTGTCTTGCGGACGGTGCGCATGTCCGTGACCCGCGCACAAGCAACCCTATATAAGACCACACCCTAGAGCGCATTCTCATTGTGTTTCTGACTATTCCACAGAGCACACTGCATTTTGCTGCATACTTTGCAGATTTTGAGATTTCCATCTCCAAGCCTATGACATCCATGGCTCGACTATTACCACATGGTGCTACATCTGCCTCAGCACCACCCCAACCCCTCCACCACCACCATTTCCCCAAGGGCCTGAAGAGGGGAACAGGAGTGAGGATACAGAGGAGGAAGAAGAGGATGATGAGAATGAGGTAGAGGAAATCCCTACTAGCCGCCCGCGGCGTGATTCTTGTGTGTGGCGGTTGTTTACCGTTCATGGGAATGGTCCTAAGGCTCCTGCGAACCGTGTCACCTGCAACGAGTGCAAAATGGTACTCAGTCGCAGGAGGCATGGTTTGTATAGCTTTGGGACTACGACCATGAAGCGACACCTGAACTCATTCCACAATGGGGCCATTTGCAAGGTTGTACCTTGCGAAGAGCGTAGTAGGTTGATTGCCTCTACTTCATCCTCCGTTTCTGATCCTGTCACCACAAGGAACTCCTCTGTGGGACAGCGTCTTCCTCAAGCTGCCTCACAGGCCATACAGAATTCTGATGACCCTTACCTTTCGAGGGTCACAGGTGTATGTATGTACTGTGACACAGTACTCTGTAGGGGGGAGCGACTTCGGAGTGCCTTTGAGACTATCGTCTCAGAGCACGAGAAGACCTGCTCACTACCCAAATAAAACCCACTCTACATCTTCCTCTCTCAGCTCGCCCTTTCTTATCCCTGTGGTTGGTGTCCCCCCCTTTTCCCTCCTTTCCCCTCCTCTCCTAGTGTGTCGTGTGTAAAAAACCAAGAAAAAAACAAAATTACAAAAATCCAAAAAAAAATAAGGCTCTTTTCAGAGCCGCCTTTCACAGTTAAAAAATAGAAGTAACGATAAAGAATGCAAGGCCCTTTCTATTTCTTGAAAGTCCGCGGACAGTTCGCGAAAATAAAACAAATTGGGGTGCTGCCCTATTGTAACCATTGCTTTTTTTCTCTGGGAGGAAGTGGTGGCTCTGAAAAGAGCCTTTGGGAGGTGTTTGTATGCCAAAAATTATAAATACTTAACACCTACTTCAAAATAGATGCTGCATTTCTAAAAAAGGTTGAATGCATTTTGTACATTTCTCAGAAAAATCTGATTGCCAGCATAAGTAAGATGGACTCCATCTCTGCGAAAAATGTATGTACTACGAAACATAATATTTTCATTTTGAAAAGAGAACATGCCAAAATCTCTTAGGAAAGCACAAACAGCCTTATTGACATTACGCCTTCCTTTCTCCATTTGTGGACCACATGAGAAAGAACAAAAAATTACTTTGGAGTTTGGAAACATATCCATGATCTTCTGAAGTCCTTCTTTCATTGCAAATTGCAAAGAAATTCCAGACACATGTCCTAAACTGTTCCCTCCACAATGAATTACAATTATGTCTGGATGTTCCTCTATCTTCAAAGTTGCACAGAGAGGTAGCAAGTCCAACCACTTCATTCCAGGCACTCCATGCCAGTGCACTTCCACATGTGGGAATCCAAGATCTATAGATACTCCACAGCTTTCTGCATGCACCTTCAACCAATGTATCCACGATTTTTTGAAACACTCAGCCATAGCTATCTGTTCTTCCTTCACCAAAAAGAATATCAGAGAAAACCTCTCCTAGCACAACACACTCACTAAACTTTACTGACCAATCCCTTGCTACATTCAATCTCATTTGCATGCCTCCCCACCCCAAATTCCCCGGATGTAATACGCGGTGTCCTGGAACTGCCGCCATGTCCGCAAACGTATCGTAACATGGACAGCCCTTCTACCATTTCCACTTCACTCTCTGTGCCATTCCCTCATTGGATGTAGCTAAGAAATCACATGACCATCCACCAATCAAATCCACGACCTCTACATGTAACTGCATCATCATAGAAAAGCACTGCAAATGTACGGTGAATCTCTCGGACTACAAGTCTCATACCATTGGCAACCACGATCTACGAGAAATACTAGACAATTCTCCAACATTTCTACTTGCAGCTTCGTCCATATCCATATGCATGAACACAAACTACAGGTATGCATATTTTCTATACAGTACATGAACACATTTTCTATCCGACTTTTCCTTGCATAATCTGTAAAATGAATCTACGATCATTTTTTCATTATCCTAAAATGAGCTGTGACTTACAAACCTTTATACCGGTTAATTTCTTCGTACACACACACACACACGCAAATAATGTTAAACTAATCTTTTTCAAATAAAATATATAGACTACATATAATCAAACAAAATTACATGCACACTCTATGATCAAATCTCAAAGAATAATATTTGTACAAACACATATTTGGTTTTACTCTTTTTAGTTATATAATTACTTACATTTATATAGGACAAGCAGGCTCTGACATTCACTCACTATTACGTGGAAAAGCAGGCTATGACATGGACTCACTATTACGTGGAAAAGCTTAGTTGCAGGAATAGTGGTATACAGTGTTACATTATGAATTTAACACACCATAGCGAAGTTATTTTCTTTCCTACAGTTAGTCATAAAATAGTTTTAATGGTTTTAAGGAAGGCGCTGAGCATTTCAATTTAAAAAATCTATGTCTTAATTAAAAAGAGTGCTATATACAAACCAAATTACTAATTTCTTTCTTTTACAATTGCAGTGAAGACCATTCTCCTGAAAAGAAGCAGCCAAATTGGAACTACAAAGAACAACTAAGAAGCAAACTGCTCATTTTAGAAAAAAAGTAAGTAGAATGTTACCATAATATTTGAATTATTACTCACACTGTAAGCTTAATTGATGCTATTTCTGTGCTTAAAAATAGAGATTCTGCACCATTCTGACCAAAAATCCCCCCGTCTTAAACAGTGATTTACTGGCAGAATGGCCCACAAATTCCTATTTTTCGACACACAAATTACCCAACTCAGCCGCTAGAATTTAGATGTTGTGGAAAAAACAACTGTTTTAATTGTATAGCTTTAGATATACTATTTACACTTCTCCACACCACTAGCTTACTTTTTTCTGTCATCTGAACCCCAGTTTAGTAACACATTCATTCAAGAATAGCCATCCCTACTAGTTGTACTTCCCAATGCACAATCACACACCATTACATACATCTTTATCACCTTACTCAAACACTCATGCACACACCACACATGCATTGCAGAACACTCCAACCCATACCTTCTGTATTTTTTTCAACAGACCCTAAAGAATGCCTAACAAAAAGCAACTCCGTAGAAAGGGACGCAGAAGTAGAGCAAATGAAAAGAAAAGTCTCCAACATAAACATCCATCTATAGCAGAATTTGTAAAGAAAAGTTGAAACACAACAGCTAATACAGTCATGTAGTGAAACAGAAGAAGTTTCTAGTACAAAAACTTTCCCTCCTCTATCAAAAAGTAAAACAACCCAAAAAACAATTAACAGAAAATCAACTATCACTACAAATAAAACTTCTTCTATAAATCTTGATATAATACAAAGTAAGCATATCAAGAAAAGTATTTTAGCCAAAATGTTCCGTCACAAAGTCCTTCAAAATCTTATGAAAACAGGAGAGAAACCAGGTTCAAGACTTCAAACCTATCGTAGGAAAGTAATCTTAGAAGCGTTGATAGACAGTGCACTTCTTCTCAAAACAAAGTTATTTATTTTAGTGTTAAACAGAATGAAACCACTAACAAAACTAATAACTAAATTACAAAAAAGACTTCTCAATAAACGAAATGTCAACAGAAATAACTTCTTAAATATCTGTGGAGGTGAATGGAGTCACACTACAACCACAGAGCCATACTTTAATGAAGAAGCCTACAAACAAAAGCAAACAAATACAATTGCCATACATAGCAGTGGTCGAGGATATGAAAAAGTTAATAATACCATAATGGAACAAGAAGAACTCCTTACAAAAATATGCCCAGAAAACATAGATTTACACCTCCAGTCAACTGAATCAGAACATCTAGTGTACAAATGGCCATGCACGTCAATGTGTAACATTCCCCAAAAAATGTTCAAGTCTTTACGCCAATTCCTCAATCAATATGTTAAAAGCAAAGACAAAATCAAAATTAAACTACTGCAAAATATGGATGCTTGTCCAATACGCAAGTACATAGGACTACAAGGACATTCCTTGGCCTGCATTACAGGACCTACTTGCAAAACTCCCTTCCATGATATCAAAAGGATATTAACACATCATGCAAGTATAACAAATCTAGTTTATAAACTGTACTATGCTAAAAGTCCTGCTTTAGTACTAGCCAATTTAAATAACATTCTTCTACTTGGTACCGCAAAAGACCTCCTAGAAGAAATCGACTATATCCAGACAAAATATTTTGGAAGTGAAACCCACTTACAAGATGAATTAGCTGTCAACCAACTTCGTAACAATTCTGCACATGGCAACCTTTCACTACAGACATACACAAAAGAAATACTAAAATTTCAAAGTACTTCAGCTGAAGTACCAAACCATGTGTGTGTATGTTGCCGTAGAACTTTATATAAAAGTAGCACAAAAACTATAGACCTATCATACAAAATAGAAGACAATGAAGATTCTAAATGGTTTGAATTAGCTCTCTACCTTATAGCAGAAAACAAATACGAAATAACTGACTCCATAATACTTTGCACTTACTGCACTACAAAACTTGACAACAACCAAACTCCTTCACGTGCCATCACAAATAACTGAATTGGAATTGTATCCACTACCAAAACCCCTTCAACAACTTAATTTATATGAGAGCATCATAATTCAAACAGCGCACCAATTTCAAGCAATAATACGCCTTCAACCAAAAACTGCAAAATTACCTCCCTCTGAATTATTGAAAGGTATACGTGGAAAAGTAGTGTATTTACCATTAGATCTAAAAGAAAATGTGCACACTCTCAGAGTGCAACGTCCAATGCAGCAATCTATAATTATCTTGGTAAATGGAGTTCCTACAAAAGACAAAAAAATTTGGCAACAACTGGTAGATTTACATAAAGTTAGAGAAGCCCTACAATATCTTAAAGAGAACAATGAATATTCCAAAGAAGTTAATATTGAAGAAAACTTGCAAGATACAAGTGAAATAATTGAACAGACACAAGAAGCTGGTCAATTTGAGCTCTTAGATCCTTCTACAATATCAAACACTTTAGACCATTATACAATACATCCATTGCACTCTAATGACACCATAGAAGATGCACTGGAAACGTACTAAATGCGTCAAACAAAAGGATCACCAATCAGCATATGGGAAAAAAGTATAGAAGCACATGCTTTTCCTCTACTCTTTCCTACTGGCAAAGGAGGAAGATACGATAATAGACCTATTCAAATACAGCATCAGAATATCGCTCATTACGAATGTATTCTGAAGATCCCAGATTTCGACAAAATGTGGAATACATATTCCACCTACTCTTTGAAAGTGAACCAGCAACTTTATGTTATGGAGTTGCACACATATTATAATCAGGATTACACTTTCAAAATATGACAGCTACACAATTATTACAAAAAGATGAGGTTTTACAAGCAAATCTTGCAAATCTATTAGCAAATATGCGTGGTACTAAAGAATACTGGTTTCAACGTCATGGAGATGTACGTTGTGTGATCAGAAACCTTGGCCACCCACTTGGTTTCTTACATTAAGTTGCACAGAATATGCATGGGAAGATTTACATACTTTCCTACGCATATCAAACGAAAACAAAACAAATATAGATATACTAACACCTGGAGAACTTTGTTCACAGGATCCTGTTAATGTTTCACAATATTTTCTCCATCACTTCATTGCTATGCTACATTTTATTTGTAACAAAACTGTTCCTCCTCTTGGAGAAGTGCAACACTTCTTTTGGAGAAAAGAATACCAAGCCAGAGGAGCACCACATATCCACATGCTTTTATGGATTAAATATGCTCCTAAATTTGGTCAAGACAGTGATGCCACTGTTTTACAGTTTATCGAAAAATATGTCACTTGTGAAATTCCATCAGAATACACAAATAGTGATCTTCATGCAAAAATTTTACAATTCCAGAGACACAAATGTGGTAAATATTGTCGTCGCAAGTACAAAAATAAAGGGAAATACTACACCAAATGCCGATTTGGTTTCCCTAGACCAGTCACAAATACAGGTCAAGTGAACAACCTCATGTCTTCAGTTAGACATAGTGTTAAAGGTAAGTCACCTAAAAATACATATTGCATAAAAAGAAAAGAAGAAGAAAAATATATCAATGATTACAATGCAATCATTGCCTACTTATGGAATGCAAACATAGACGTGCAGTACATTGCAGACAATTCTACTGCAGTTGGACGATATGTCACAGCATACTTAACCAAATCAGAAAAGACAGAGCTCCAAGACCTCTGGAATGACCTGTCATCAGATAAAACAGTGTCTCAGAAATGATACAGCTTGGGCATAAAAATGCTGTCCCATAGAGAATGTGGATCCTATGAAGCAGCTGATCGATTAACTGGTAATGCATTGTATGGTAAATCTGCAAATATAGTATGGCTAAGTCTTTGTCCAGCTAAATCTAGAAAAAGAATTCTAAAATCATACGAAGATATAGAAACAATAGCCAAACATGATCCCAACAGCCAAGACATTTTAAAAAACAATTTATTGGACACATACTACCCAAACAGGAGTACCACTTTGGAAACCATGAGTCTATACCACATAGCCCAAAACTACACATACAAAAATTATGTAAAACCTGATGAACAAAACCGTAAATACAAAGTGACAAACTGTGAAGGCAGCTTAGTAAAACTCACCAAACCAAATTTAATTAATCATATCAAATTGTCATTAAAGACTCCTCAACATAAAGAAGTATATTACATGTCCCTGCTACAACTCTTTAAACCATGGAGAATAGAAGAAGAAATACTAGATAACTATGACTCATATGAAGACGCTTTCAAAGCAAATGAAAGCAGTATAACTGATGTAAACTTTGCACAGTACAAAACAATGTTGCGCAATGAACAGCAACATGAATAAGAACTCCAGGCCCAACTAGATAAGGACACTCCTGACAGTAGTCAACCATCTGTCACAGGAAGCCAAGAACCACTGGGAGACCCACTAATAACAAATGAGGCAGAATTAGCTATGATAGAAGTACAAAACACCATGTGTCATTATGAAGATAAAGAAGACTTAACTATACTAGAATCAAAGCTAAACAATGAGCAATGTAGCATTTTTCAAGAAGTAACAAAAGAAATTGCACATGGTGTACAACATGAAAACAAAGAATGCACCTGTCAAAATTACAAACCTATACTATTGTATGTCAGTGGTGAAGCTGGTTCTGGCAAAACATTCCTAATCAAAATCATCAGTAAGTTCCTTCAACAATTCACAAACAACAAACTGTCAGCTATTGTCACTTTACACCGATTACTACTCCTGCCAGTAGAACACCAAAACTAATTAGATTATTATAAACCTTCTGCAGAATCTGCAATGGAACTACGGAGAGTATGAAAACAAATGAAAATGCTACTAATAGATGAATTGAGCATGGTGTCCAACCTAATGTTGGCTTTGATTCACCTCAGATTACAGGAAGTACTCAAAACAAACTATGAAGAGCTCTTCGCAGGAAAACACATTATTGTTTGACACCAAATCCATTCCTTTTATTTACGAACATTCCAGAACAGTCGTGTTGTCCGCAGACAAATCGAACACAACAAAAGCGTGTAGCACATATAAATAAATACAACATTGAACCTATCTCATACTCCCCCACCATCCCCAAACACTCTTAGACACCAACACACGCCACTAAATACAATTTTTAATTCAAGTTTCACTGCGCTGTCCGAGGTCGGAGTCGAATGCAAGATGGCAGGCGCGACAGAAAATCTGACGCGCATCACGCACCACACCGCCCAATCAGTGAACACGGTGCATGTCCGCGGACATGACGCAAGCCCATGGGCCAATCGGGATGCTGTCCACGAAGCAAACACAGATATTTTGCCTTACATTTTGGTCATTTTTAAAAAAAAAACTACTGGACGGATTTACACCAAATTTGCAAAAGCACACTTTCTGGACCAAGCCGCCGCTCCTGCCGCAAATTTGGTGTAAATCCGTCCAGCGGTTCGGGCTGTAGCCATGCGCACATTTTTTTCCCATTATGTCTATAGGAAAAAACTAAAGTTTTGGGACCCCCCTATAACTTTGCCCCCCCTGGACCAAACCTCTCCAAACTTTGCAAAAGAATTCAGAGTGGGCCATATACTGTTTTTTGAAGTTTGGTGACGATTCGTCCAGAGGGAGCGAAGTTATAAGCCACCCAAAAAGTGCTCTTCCTATGGAAACACCAACGTAACCATAACTACATGGACGCCACCGCGTCCATGTATCCATGTTATATATATATATATATACATATATATATATATATACATATGGTAGTGGGGTAAGGGCTTAACATTGGTGGGGATGGGTTGGGATGGGGTTGAAAGGATTGAAAAACAGGGAGCTTTGGGGTCACAACCCCAAGAATTGATAGTTGCGTGTGTTGTAAGGAAAGCACATCAGGCATGCAGCAATGTTGCGCAAAAGACACCATGAGCTTATTGAAATCATCTACACAGAGGTGCATAGAGGCATGGGGACTTGGGGAGGAATGGAATAGGAGTGACTGAGAAAATAAAACATGCACATGTATAAAGGTAAATCACAGCCATTATTATTTAGGAGGGAACTCTAATGCTTAGTCCCCATGTTCCACCTGTGCAAAGTGCAATCGAAAAGCGTGCGTAAATTAAAAGGGAAGGACATTACCTCTAATTAAGTCGTTCGTTCATTAGATACTTGTGCTAATTGGACAAGTTATTTTAAGATAAAACAATCAAGAATAATCTGTATAGGTTTTCACTGAAAAATATCAATTCTTAACTGTCAAAGATTACTGTTATTGCACCTAAGTATTATGTGGGCTGTTAGAAGCAATGCTCATTTCTAATTTGAATCAAGAAAAGAATCAAAGCTAACAAATCAGGCTTACTTTCCAAATGTGGTAAAGAGAAAAAACAGTGTATATGCCTTTGTTCTCTAGTTGCAATATTGCTTCTTTCAAGTTATGCTGGTGGAGCCAGGATAGAGGAGCACTTCTCGACGAATGTAATATATGTATGTTCTGTTTTCCCACATGCAGATGTCCTTATCCATTAGCTGTGACACTGACCACCAATGTCTTTAACTATGTTAAAAAATACCAAATCTTTGTCAGTGCCTGGTGGATTCCTTTAAGCACTTTTCCACACGAGTGCATAAACAGTTCACGTGTAAGATATACATGTGTCTAGTTCCACGTGTCTTTTGCATTTATAGCAACTATTTGTGCTTTGTATAAGAAAACCATACTTCTTTTAAAAGAAGCTTTTACAAATTGGCAAACAACATAAATAGAATATATATCACTGTAATTCATAATGTGCCACTTTGCACTCATGAAGGTCCTAACTTCGTTTTTATTAAAATGGTTCCCGTGCCATATACTTCGTAAATCAATAAAATGACAAATCATTAAAACGTTTATAATATTGTCATCAAAACTAAACCCACAGGCACACCTCTTACTACCGCCTAATCAGATCATAGGTGCCTTGCACAACATTTACTCAAACCATTAACTTGTACGACTGTGGTGTCAAATATAATATCGTTCGTGTTGAATATGTATCAGTGGTATTCCCAAACAGCTCGTATTTCTTTTTTGACACAGAGTGAAGTCGATTCCAAGTACTTAACTTGTCTTCAAATAGTTCCTTCCAACTTGCTAAAACATTATGAGCCTGTTATACAGAAGATCTTACAATGGTGCAAGCCCATTGAAACATGCTTTGTAAACTAGGCCCTATGTTGGAATTGTCATTCATATGCGTTGGCGCTTATCCCCCGTTCTAATGGCTGGAATGGGGGATAACGGCATGGCAGCCCAAGTTATCGGCCCGAGCGATATGCACAACTCACCCATAGGTCTCAGTAGACAAATAGAAATAATCAACAAACCACACAGAACAAGGGGATATCAAGAGGAAACCAACAACAAATAAGAATCCATCATAGTCAATCAGAGAGCAGAAATATCGAGAGTGCTCAAAGGTTAGAGTTAAAACGGCAGGTTATTGTAGTATTCTTGAAGCTAAAGGCGCAAGATATTGTTGTGACAAGAGATTGTCTGACAACCTATATGTTCTGCTTTGACAGCCATATTGCCATGATTGGCAAGCTTATACACACACACCGACTTTTTAGACTTGAGTCAGTGAGAAAAAGCCAGAGAGCTGATGTTTCAAAGGCATATTGTCTCTCTGATACTCAAATCAGACTCCACTAGGCTTCTCATTTCTATGAAACAAGACCGAGTGGAAATATTAATCTTGATTAGCTCCAATATTTGAGCACCATTTTAGTATGGCTTTAGTGGAGATCACACATCTATTGATATGATAGGCTCTCTTGAGTGTCTTTGGGGGCTCGGCCAGGGCAATGAGGTAATTGACCTCACTGATGCTTTTAGGCACACTTTGGGTAAATTCCTGAAGGTACACAGATTCACAGACTCTACAAGCTATCAATGGTGTCCATGTATACATCCTATCAGGGTGGTTTCTTGGCCACTATAAGGGTCTGTCCACACCCAGCTTCTTACTAAAGTTCTAGAATCATAATAATCATCTAAATGTTTTTGGTGGATCATTATTGTAAGGAACTCATGGTGGCAACAGTGACACAAGTGATTACAGTTAGCTGTTTCTGCGCAAATGCAGCTTGGGTTTGGCAAAATTCTGTTCAGTGGGTCAATGTAGCCCACAATTCTCAGAACGTCTGAAATGTATAGAATGAATTGTAATAAAGCAAACGCTTGTTGTAGTTGCAGAAGCACAGTCATTTGTCCAGGTTAATCCATAACACATTAAAGTGAAGAGTCAACATGTGTTTTACGTCTTAAGCCCCTTTTCTAAAATATATTTTAAAACTTTAAAAAGAAACATATGGTTTATGGTGACAAAAGGTCATAACACCTGAGGTTAAACACAGAGTCCATCAGATCATATACGGTTTATCTTTCATAGTACATCCACCCGTTTGCACAAGCCTGTGAGGACTTATGGCAGTATAGCCAACAAAGTGCAAATGGGTTGAACAACATATCATTTTGTCACACCTCCATGTAGGGATGCAACACACGTCTTATAAGGATATCTCATATATTCCTTGTGTGGTTTTCTAGGTCACCAATCATGCACTTGAGGTTGGTGTCGGAATCTCTAAAAGACCATTGAACATATTTTAATTAAATCCACATTCAATTTATGTGGCCAGCGTATAAAACAGCATGACATCTATCCTCCATTGGCGCAATCTCCACTCTGGAAAGGTTGTCAGTCAGAGCTCTGATCACACACAGGCCTGGATTGCTTACATGTTTCACGAGGACATCCTAGGTTCTGCACATCGGAAAATGTCATTTACCAGGCATCCTGTCAACTGGATATTGTTTGCATTTTTGCCAGATCACTTGATGGATCTGAAAACCAGAAAAGTCAATTAAGGCCAGCATCATTCTTTGATCTTGACAGCTGTATGTGGCCAGTAGAAATGGCTGCCCATCTTTATATGCATCTGTGACATGACAAGGTGATAACCTAAAGAGATTATCTGAGCCAGGAGCAGCAAGAACATTTATGAACACATCTGTTAACACTGAAGAATTCCTAGCCTTCAAGTTGTCCCTGGTCAGGGCACTTAAGATGACTATACATAACAAGATTCCTAGTATATATGAACCCTTTACCTGTCACAGGAATTCCTGCCACAGGGTAAAATGTGGTTAGCAATATGTGTATACAAGAAATGTATTTCAAATCCTTAGCACTGGGGATATGGTGCTAATGATGTGACATGTGCAACTTTACACTGTAGTAGAGCAACACACCGAGGTGCTGACCCTTTGCTTGGGCAACTGCATAATTTTGAAGGCCTTCAAGTGTGTCACTATATCAATCGTTCAGAGTATACATGAACAATTTCTGAACAGTATGGTTAAGATTTAATTTGATCTTCTATTTTTGCAAAAAACAACTAAATTGCACCACAACATCAGTATTCACAACCTGTTTAATTTTCAGTCTTTACGACCTTTTGAAAACGTTTTTATCAGTTCAAGTAATTTAGTAGATATATGTGCATTCAAGACTGAGAGTGTAATTACAAATAAACAATAGTTTATTGTTTCAAGGAGTGCACCACAAGTGCAGTTATGTGCAGAAGACGCCTATGTCCTTTAGCTGAACACTCCTACGCATGTTATCTTGGAATTGTCACTATTTGTGGCACTGCTTGAAGATGTCTTACTATTTTTAGTTTTGGACTCGGCTGGCTCTGCGCACTTGACTGTGAAAACTCTCATAAATCACCTGGACACGCACATCTCTACACGCGCTTCAAGGTACCGTACTTAGCGCCTTCCCCTGTCCCATTGAGCCCTATGGGGTGAATGGTGAAATGGGGAAATACCGCCCGCCAACCTTGGAATGGGGCGGTATTTCTCCATTCCACCATGGCGGACTCGTTACAACACCGGCACCAACCCTGGTGCTAATAGCGCCATGGTTTAGCGCCGGGGTTGTAATGAGGGCCTCTGTCCTTTAGCTGAACACTCCTACGCTGTGTTGGAGGGACTCATGCACTAACGGCAAGATACTTCTTTGAGACTTTAATGATACAGCCTGCCTTCAAATCTGAACCTCATTGCTTGTATGATTTGTTTCCCATAGCGTTTTATCTCGGAATTTACACTATTCGTGTCACTGTGTTTTGATATGTTCTATTTTTATTTTTGTCTCGGCTGACTGCACACTTGACTGTGAAATTCCCATAAATCACCTGGCCATGTGCATCTGCGCATGCACATCAAGGAGTGCACCATGAGTGCAGTTACACAGTTGGGCAGGGGGAAGCGGTCAGCTGAGTATTTTATTTTAATTTTATATCTACATTTTAACTTGTTACATGAGCAAACAGCTTTGTTTACTTAATCTGTCGCACATTCTAACTGTTGCATAGCCTACTGGGCACAGTGCTTATTTCTTTTCATGTCTTTAGGCGTTGACATCAGCAATGCCTAAAACTCCTAAGCCAGTGAACCTACTTCATACACATATATGGCGGTCATTACAACCTTGGTGCTAAGCGCACCAACTTTACCACCATGGTGTAAACTCCGTTTACACCATGGTGGATGGCGGATTTACCGCCCCATTCCAAGGTGAGTGGGGCGGTAAATCCCCATTTCCCATTTTCCCTTCCCCATTCCCATTTTTGCCCCATAGGGCATAATGGGAGTGGGGAAGGCGCTAATTACGCCGCCGTAATTTACTGCAGCGTAATTAGCACCATGGCGGGTTAGCGCCATGGATTTTAACGCCTGCTAAAAGCAGGCGTTAAAATCAGAATCAGGCGTTAAGGGTTAACGGTGGCGTTAACCCTTAACGCCTGAGATGTAATGAGGGCCATAGTGTCATTCCCCTAAGGGGAGCTGTAACTGAACCGATCAACCGTAAAACAGTTCATCGAACAACTGCTGACAATAGAATGTTCTGTAATCCAAAATTAACCCACACAGACTCCCAAATGATTGCATTTGTTCCCGAAACCATGGTCATTTCTTTCGCACAAGCGAAGATGCCCCTGATTAAACTACCACCCAAAGCTGCCTTGAATGTTGATCTTGGCACATCTGCTTTCAGCAGACCTGCCAAGCACAACTCCACTCAAATACTGATCCCATCCTGCACACGCCTGGAACTCAATATTCCACTCATATACAACATTCTGTGGAACCTTTTACTAACATAGCATTTTCACCTAAAACAAGTTGCGATGCAACGAGCACACTTCCCCCATACATTCGACCCAAAGAAGCGAACAATGCAGCACATACACCATCTCCTGCTAAACATCAGTCTAAGCGCACGCCAAAACTTATCATTGGGCAAAGTCACCATCCTTGAGGCTTTGCATTGTCAGCCTCATGTGGTACATATCATGTACCCTGGGTTGCAGACACCCAATCCCCCAAATGTTAACATACCACCCAGTTTACACTCCCCAATAGTATATCCTATTTCAGACTCCTCATCACTGTATACATCAGTTTCATTCATCCATCCGACACCACACAGCAATACGCATAAGCTGCAAGAACATACTTCCATCGATCTTAAACTAGCAGCCATGAACACTGCACTGATGTCACATGCCAAACGTTATGAGACTATTGACTACAGAATGGCCCTTCAAACTGAACTTCTAACCGCCTTAGTAGATACATCATTGCGTGTCCAAGAAGGCAACCCACCAAGGTTTCCTTCTACAGCCCTTGAATTCCCTTTTGCTGAACTCAAGGACTCTGTTCCTTCAGTTTTAAACCCCTATCCCCAAACACCATCACCATATTTATTGTCTCATCCTCCTACCTTGGCGAAATCGAGATCTCCAGCGCCAACACAACTGATCTTGACTTCAGAGCCTACAAAGACTCGTAAGCGAACAACTAAACTCCCATCCGAAATGTTTTCCAAAACAAAAAAGACGATTCACACCAGAACAGTGAAAAAATCTCAGAATCCAATCTTAACAGTTGAACTGGCACATAATGACACAAAAAGATTTGCACACCTACTAACTACACCCTTGAGAAAAATGGTTAGCTCTGCTCAATCAACCATCAAAAAGAGGAGTAAAAAGCTCCCCCCTCCTCCCACTAACCAGAGGTCTCAGATTCTTAAGATCTCAGATTGTGACTCTGATGAGCCTCCCTCATATAAACGAGAACTGCTGGATGATCTTATCCAAGCGGAAGATCTTCTAAACACCGCAAATGATCCAGTGCTCGATCAGAGTACTTCTAGGGCCAATCATCTTGCTCTCCAATGCACTGACAGTAATTGCAATCCTACTCCGAGTGATGATTTGAATAAAGCATCACGCTTAACCACTCATCGTCAAAGAAATAGCGGCCTCACGCTAGAGGAATGACGGAATGAAATTGTAGACACCCTCAGATTGTCGAATGTTTTCAGACAATCCTTGCCTAAAAGGTCCAGCTTGACATCTGCTTGAGACACATCAAAGGCTACACACTTAAACCACACAACCAACCATAATTCTAATACCCAACATAGTACTGTGATGATACCTAATTATAATTCTTACCTAAAGCCAAGTAATCATTGTGACCAAGCAGCCAAGCAAGACCGCTCTTTCCAAAACCAATGTTCTCTAATGTTACAATGTCGAGTTGATCCGTATCCTACATACATACTTTATAGAACTAGTGTTCTTAATCTTCTGGGTGACATTCCTACGTTAGAGGATTCACGGTCATCTGACATAACTTGGATTGAATTTACCAATGACGAAAACGTAGGTATGATCAGAATTTGGGTACCATCTGGTTTTGTGCTCATTGCATTGTGAAAGGCTAGGTCAGACTTGTTTACCTGGGTTTTGTTTTAAACAAACAAGGAAACAATCTGCATTAGAAATAATTCAATAGCCTCAAATTCACGTAACATGTTGCAGCTAAAACAAAGTCCAACTATAACAAACCCGTGTGATAGAAATGATCTGAGGTTGATCAAACAAATTGAGGTTCATAACAACAGATCCTGGGTGCAAGATAACCTGACCCGATCGTTGAGTTGTCCTAAGCGCAACAATCAGAATTAGCAATTTATGACTAATTGAGATGTCTCTCTCAGCGGCACCTCTTGGAACACCAGTATATAAGAACATCTGCTTACTTTTCAAAATACCCTGTGGTGCATATGGAGATGTTATTTCTCTAAGAGACGTGGTTTTCAGAACCTCCATTTTGGGAAAATAATTTTGAAATCCTATCCCCGGCCATCAAAGCCACTCACGGTCACTCCTCAGGTGGCCTTATTGTTGCTTAAAACAAAAACCTGGGTACAAGATTGAGTCTTGGGCTGTCCTGAATACATTTGTTCAGCTTGTTAGGCTCACCACCTCTGCTGGCAATCTTGCTCTTTTAAATCCGTGTTGGAATCAATATTGATATCTCTGACAAGTCTGTTATAGTGGAGGTTACTAACATTTTAGATCTGATATCAAATGATCAAATGATAGCACTGTTAGCTCAACCATCATATTTAGAGATCTAAACATTTGTTGTCTACCTACTACAAATCCTTCAACGGGTTTTGAAAAGCAATGATTTAAAGACAGTTCTATTTGCTAAATGGTGCTGTGCAAGTAATATCCCTGAAAAACCGATGTGGCATAGAGGCAATCTATCTTCCACCATTGATTATGTTTGTATGCACCAAACTGCTATTATGAATGTAGAAAGCTTCTTGGTTGCATAGTGATCACAGTTTGTTACACTTAATTATGACCTGGCCTGATTTAAAACCTAATACTTCCTCCTATCCAGGCAATCCAATTCTAGGGAGAATCTGATTTAGATGTTCTGAGAATATAATTGTCAGACTAGCCACGTCCCTCACAAATCTTCCATTTACACTCATTCAAATTCCACTACTATCGGCGACAAATATACATCAGCAATGAATGTGTTTAAGTAGCACATCCCCTGTGGACAGCAACCATATTATTGTCATAAGCATGTATTTGATCCATTAGTTAAACAAAAAAAAAACTAAACTACAAATGGACTTAAGAATACTACTTTCTGCAAATTCTGCAAAGTATGTTGGTTGAGTCTCGAAAACTTAAAATACGTTATAGAAATTGGCTGAAGGCATATTGAGCTCACTTATTTTCAGCAAGACGCAGAGCTGATGCTAGCCTCTCTAAATATGGAGCCCACTGAGTTCAGCCTTTCAAGAGTCCCAACAGCCCTTCCAAATAAATGCAGTATCCGAAAACGCCTGGTATAACTATTACAAAACTTTATATGGAACTCAATCAACACTCAATGCTAATAATGAACAGTCTTGGGATACCCCGGACACTATCATCTTTGACAAAGATAACATTTTGGTGACAATAACGCGCCTGAGTAAGTCGAGAGCAGCAGGCCCTGATGGCCCGACTAACAGCATGTTAAAAGAACTTCCTGAAGCATGGACAACTGTACTGACAATACTATTTACACAAATTCTTCAGTCAAAACTAATCCCGGCATCGTCGAAAAAATCTGTATTAATTACCATATATAAGAAAGGCAATCGGGAAAACACTTATTGCTCTCCTAGACATCCCAGGTAAGATCTTTGCACGGCTGGTGCTAAGAGACTTAAATCAGTGGATAACAGCACACATGTTGGATGATGGATTTAAAACAGGATTTGTCCCTGGGTTGGGCACCTCAGTAAATTTGCTAGCCGTTTCGTTTATCAAACAGCACACTATACACACTGGCCAACCTGTCTATCTAGACTTTATCAATTTTAAAATGGCTTTCAATTCTGTGCCACACAATTTATTGTTTGCAAAGCTGGAAGGGGCAACATGTCCAGCGCATTGCCTTGGTCTCTCTCTTCTACATGAACACCTCCATTCAAATTCGGCTTACACAAGAAGGAACTTTATCCCACTCCATCGCCACATCAAGAGGATTAAAGCAAGGATGTCTTCTACCTTCTGCTTTGTTCAACTTTTTCATTGCTGACATTGGAAAGAACTTGATGAGAGTAGTATCTGACCCACCTAAAATAGGCACTGTCGTCGCCCCTTGGCTTTTATTATTATGTTTATTTGTAATTAGTACTTAAACTTTTGCAAAAAAAAGCATTCATTTTCACTTTATAATACAACAATTAATAAAAACATTTAAGTTCACAAATCATTATATATTCCACATCATACTCCAAGTATTAATAACAATCAGCTACACAGCTATACACAGTTAATACTTCTACTTTTAAACTTTACAATTACAAAATCTCTTTCTAAAACCCAAACCTAAAACACCATGCTTTCTAAATGTAGATGGCACCATCAGTAACTTCCTTTAAATAAATGTAAATATAAGTTACAAATTCGAATTAAAATTATAATGTAATATTATAAATAGTAAAACTGCAAGTCATTTAGCCAGCAAATTAAGATCAAATAATCCAAAAATAAAAATGATATCAACTGATGGTTTCATCCTTCCTTAGCATAGTTAATCTCTTATTGCCATAACCCATATTCAGAAAAGATAACAGTATTCCTCCTGTAATCATTTCCTAATCATGCCCCATAACAAAGGGGCAAGATGGACTCTTTCATTCACAGTATTAAGGCAGTATGTCGAGAAAGAGTCTGATTTTATAGAGTCATGACAATGTACAAAACCACCTAACACCGCATAAATGGCAGGTCCTAACCCTAAGCACTCAGTAAACAAGTTCTTATCAGTCTCCAAAAATAATTAGCTTTTTCATTTTCATTCGTTATGAGAAATATTATATCTGGCCCCATATTTAAATAGCAGTAATTGATTGGTCCTTAATTTCATTAAAAATAATCTAAGATAGAGGCTCGGACAACATGCAACATACTTTTGTGTTTTTTTGCGATATAGATGTGTTACATTACCCACTTCCACATGAGACCTGAGACGATATAGATGTTCGTAATTCTCCGTCCAGTCCCATTGTCGTAGTTTCTTTTTATATATCCACTTCAAGGTAGCGAGACTAGTGCCCCTTCTAAAATCAGGAATCCAAGAAATATTTTCAAAACACTTTGCCATACAGTTTTTAAAATCAATACCTTTACTTTTCCATGTAGGGCCCGGAGTGGAAGTAATTAACATATTGGGTTAGTGTTCTTTTTCAGAAACAGCAATCCCTGCCTTATTAAGGCCTGTCCTTTTAACAAAGTCAGGCCAAGCTCAAGCCTAATGTATTCAATCTACATAGACCGTGGCAGTCCGAGGATCCATTTTCCAAAAGTATCCTTCTATTCTGTCCAGCCATCGCAGGTCCACCATGGTCAATGCATCAAGGCCATAAATCACCAAGGTACATAGGCATTAAGAATATAATGTAAGTATTCCTTCCAGGGAATAACACGCAGTCTGAGATGAGGATTTACTAATTAAATTTGTTAGGCGTTTAGCCTTAAGGGTTTTAGTTTTATTTATGTGACAGTAAATTCTTGATGAGCTCATTTTCATGCCCAGATATGGGTATTTTAAAACCCTCTCTAGAACACCAAGACTAGTGACTAGGACTGGACATTTATTTAATTTAGCCCCTACTACCATAACCTTGGTTTTATCTATATATATAACCAAGTCGTTTGCCACTGTATACTTAAGCAGTTTCTCAAACATGGCCTTAATTCCACGGAAAGTGAAATTAAAAAGTACGAGATCATCAGCGTACAGCGTACATGGTACAGATCTGGCCCCTACATTAGGACAACAACTGATTGTGTTTGTTGAATATTAAGGCAGGTCCGCCGTTTATATGCTTTACAGCAAGGCCACCAGGGTACCTCCCTGCTTCACTCCCACACTTGTATATACAGGGGATGTGAGTCCTCCACATTCATCCAGCATTATTTGTACAGAGGTGGCAAAATGCAAATCTTTTAGGATGCTTAACAACCAGCTGGGACAACCCCATAGCTCCAGTTTGGCCCACAGATGCTCACAACAAACCCTGTCGAAGGCCGCCCTGAAATCCACAAAAATTGAGTACAAAGCAGACCCTCCGGGCGCCAAGGCCTCCCTATAGAGCATGTCCATCACTCTGATGTTATGCGATGTACAGCATCCTGGCCAGAACTCAGTCTGGGCAAAACTCAAAATGTTAGCTTCATCTACCCAGCTTTGGAGTGCATCCAATATGAAAGTTGCAAACATTTACCCTGTGGTGTCTAAAAGGGAGAGAAGCCTATAGTTCACTGGCGAGCTATGCTCCCCCTTTTTATAAACAGGTACCAGTAACGCCTGTTGCCATGATATTGGAATTCTCTGAGTGACGCACACTCTATTGAAGGGAATCTTCATTAGTTAGCCCATTTCCTAGGGTTCATTTTAAGAACAGCATTGACAAATCCATTTGGCCCGGGTGCCCTTGAATTATTCCGTTTTATAATTTTCTCTCTATTTCAACCTTGTTAATATCCAAATGCCAACCCTGTAGCAAATATGCAGGGGGCAACGGAGGTTCCTTTATTCCATGTGTCCTTTTTATAAACTCTAGCCATTCCCTTTCCTGTATTGGGTTGAGTATCTTCAACCTTTGCTTTATTTTGGTGTGTCCAGATCTCCTTGGTGTTTCCCTTGCTCAAAACACCAAACATGTTATGCCATTGCCTATTTTTTATAGAGACTTTCCATTGTTTTTGCTGTGGTGGTGTAAGCGATATTCAATCAACACTACAGCTAAGTCAATGCCTAGTCTGGGATGCTGAGGAAAACCCTTACTGATGTATTTTTATATTCAGTTCAGTACTCTGGATGACAACCCTTGTAAAACACCCCCCTCTTAGAATCCCCCTGACCCCACTGAGCCAAGAAGTAGGTTTGTTTTGCAAATTAAAAGGTTTATTTGAAAAATTAAACTATATATATATATATATATATATATATATATATATATATGTATATATATATATATATATATATATATATATATATATCACACTTTTATAATAAATTAATATCTGATAGTACACTGAGACATTTAGGGGGTAATTCATAGAATTCAGCGCACAAGTGGCGCACGCGGCTGGCGCACAGTGTGCGCGTGCGAATCCCTGCACCAGCCGCGTGCGCTAAAATCCATTTCCGTGCACAGCGTATTCATGGATTCCAGCCACCAAAACCAGCCGTGGCGCACAGTGGCACAGCGACCCTGCAGCAGCGCCAGTTACGCCCCCAAGAAAGCCTCTCGCGCAGGGAAAAGCCATCAATATACCCAATCCAGCGCAAAGGGCTGCGCTAACCCTGTACCAGCACAGCAAGCGGGCTACGTCTATCACTGGGGTGCGCGGGAAGTACCTCACGTGATTGGCCCTGTGCGAGCAGGGTACGCGTATTTCAGGGGTGCGCGGGAAGATCCACACGCGATTTCATCAGGGTACGTGTATTTCGGGGTGCGCGTGAAGTTCCACACGCGATATCAGCAGGGTACGTGTATTTCAGGGGTGCGCGTGAAGTTCCACACACAATATCAGCAGGGTACGTGTATTTCAGGGGTGCGCGTGAAGTTCCACACGCGATATCAGCAGGGTACGTGTATTTCAGGGGTGCGCGGGAAGTTCCACACGCGAAATCAGCAGGGTACGTGTATTTCAGGGGTGCGCGGGAAGTCCACACGCGAAATCAGCAGGGTACGTGTATTCCAGGGGTGCGCAGGAAGTTCCACACGCGATTCCATCAGGGTACGTGTATTTCGGGGTGCGGGGGAAGTTTCACACGCGATTTGGCAGGGTACGTGTATGACAGGGGTACGCGGGAAATTCTACACGCGATTTGGCTGTGTGCTCCCAGGTATTCCCTGTACACCCTCCACGGCCCCTGCAGGCAGCCGACACCACAGGGGACTACCCTGCACACCTGCTCATGTCACCCAGCACCCCCACCCCCCAGCCACCATGGGCAGCCCCCACCAGGCCCCCACTCATGTCTCCCACCACCCCCACCCCCCAGCATCCAGGGGCAGCCTCCACCAGGCCCCCACTCATGTCTCCCACCACCCCCACCCCCCAGCATCCAGGGGCAGCCTCCACCAGGCCCCCACTCATGTCCCCCTGCACCCCCACCCCCCAGCATCCAGGGGCAGCCTCCACCAGGCCCCCACTCATGTCTCCCACCACCCCCACCCCCCCAGCAGTGCAGGGGCAGCCTCCACCAGGCCCCCACTCATGTCTCCCACCACCCCACCCCCCAGCATCCAGGGGCAGCCTCCACCAGGCCCCCACTTATGCCCCCCTGCACCCCTACACCCCAGCATCCAGGGGCAGCCTCCACCAGGCCCCCACTCATGTCTCCCACCACTCCCACCCCCCCAGCAGTGCAGGGGCAGCCTCCACCAGGCCCCCACTCATGTCTCCCACCACCCCCACCCCCCAGCAGTGCAGGGGCAGCCTCCACCAGGCCCCCACTCATGTCTCCCACCACCCCCACCCCCCAGCAGTGCAGGGGCAGCCTCCAACAGGCCCCCACTCATGTCCCCCTGCACCCAGGTCCTCACAATCCCCAATCATGTGCGTTATGGTCAGCCTCCACAGCCAAAAGGCCGTACCAAGTAACCCATTCACCCACATGGAAATGGAAATTACATGTTACACCCCCAATGTTCATAAAGTAAATTAACCCATGTCCGTCACACACAATGGTTGCAAATGAATGGGAAAACACCCAAAATGACATGCATGAAACCAATGATACCACACAGTGAAGTATGAAAACAAAATTGTATTAAAAAAAATTGAATGCAAATGAAATGAAACAAACTACAATGGCAATGAAAAAAAGATAAGCTGCATGTCCGTCCAAAAAAATCAAAACTACAAATCCAAATCCAAAAAAATGTTGTTCAAAGTCACATTAAAAATAAAATCAATCCGAGAGATAAAAATAAATGCAAAGACCATTGCTCCATGGAGAATAAATCAAAAATAAAAAAATAAAACAATCCAATGAAGAACTATGTACAAAACATCCAAGGGTCCATGAGCCCAACTGAACAAAGGAAACCTACAAAAAACCCTAACTAAAATGCAACTATATACAAAAAGTGGAGCTGTGTCCGTCGACTCCAAATCATAAGACGAAACAAATGGAAACTAAAACTAAAGAACTATATACAAAGGCGGCGGGCAAGTCCAGCGGCTCACTCTGTGGTGTTCCGGGCCAGGGCATCATCAAAACTCCTCGTCTATGTCCCGGAGGCGGTCCTGTTCCATGGCCCCGAGGGTCCGCAGGGACGACGCCATCTGCTCCTCCAACCCCCTGCGGATTGCCTCGAGGCACTCGGCCCGCCTCAGGGCCCTCCGCATGGAGTTCTCCGCCCTGACCTTCGTGAGCCGCGCCTCTTCCGCCCACCGCCGCTCCGCACCTATCTGCTGGCCCAACCGCAGCCACACGGAAGACACTTCCTGTCCTGGGTCCTCCTGCCCTCCGGCCGATGCCTGCCCCTCCGATGTTGATGGCCCCGAGCCATGATGCCTCCCACGTTGACTCTGCTGCTGCCTCCGACGCAACTGCCTCTGCCAGCACGACGGCATCCAGGCTGATGGAATCCACCGACGCCGTCGTGCACGTGCCCTGCCTGATGATGCCGGCACATCCTCCATCTGCTGGGGTACAGTTGCTGTGGTGTCCACCCCTGCTGGACCTCCGACTCCCGACTGTGGCAGGGATGGGATCCCCATCGAGCTGGCTGCATTGGTCAGGGCAGGTCCACAGGGGGCCCTGGTGGCATCTGGGCCGGAAGACGGCAAGGGTAACGACTGGCATGTAGCCTCCACAGAGGAGGAGAGGGCCGCCAGATTGGCCGACACATGCAGGAAACCACCGAACATGGACGATCCCAATTGGGCCACATCGGCACGGTGCTCTTCGTGATGACGTGCGTGCTCCTCCTGGGAAGCACGCACGGCATCACGAATCACAGCCGTGCGCATCGAGACTCCAATCAGGACCTTCTCCATACGGCCAGGGGTCCCCTCGTCCGCAGGTGGAGGGGAGTCAGATGACATGGACATCCCCTCTACCTGCGGACGTGCCTGGGACGGGGCATCCCATGGTGGTGCATGGTGGTGCACCCACAGGGTCAGGGACAGCGACATGCCCAGGCCCCTCTACGGTGACCTGTGCTGCCTCCTGCCCCTGCCCCTGGACTGCACCACTTGCACCAGCAGGGATGCCCCCACCAGGCCCCATGTGCGCCTCAGTGGCGGCCTCCTCCTCCTCTGTGGAAACCACCAACCTGGATGGCTCCTCACCGTCTTCCGCCGTAGCAGGCCCCTGTGGGGGCTCACCTACCCCTTCCGCTGCAGCCGTGGGGGCATCCCCGCCGCCTAGCTCCACAGCGCCGTCCCCGCCCTCTTCTTCACTAGCCGCTGCGTAGAGGGAGACATAGAACACAAGCATCAGGGTACTGTACAATGGTCCCCTAGACAGGAAGCAATAGCAGATGAGTGCCACTGTCAAAGTACACTTCCATCATGTCCCTCCACAACACATGTGTCAGTCCAGGCAAAACACACACAGTGACAGTCATGGTGCATGCCATGGACATTTCCATACATGTCCAATGGACTCTCGAAACATACAATGTAATGGAACTCACATGCATCATGGGTCATGCCTATCACATGCACACACTTCACCTCAGTCACATCCATCTGGCCCCGTACACCCCAATCACAGTGGATACAAGGATGACTAGGCTGCATCAGTGAATCTGTACATTGTCACAGACATGTGTCATGCATCCATGGCATTCACAAGTCACAGACACGCAGGTCAGGCACGCAGACATGCATACCATATATGTACCTGGCATCAGCACCCATCCCTCACCCCCACCCATGTCCAGGAACAGATACTGCCATGCTCTCATGTGTACAATCTGCATAGGGCTCCCCATGTCGCATTTAAACACATGCAACAACTGTGCGGTTCACACATTACTGGTCTCACATGCATTACCATGATGTCCCTGCACACATACATGCCAGGATTTGCTCCACCAGGACACCAACTTCGGTGGCAGTGAAGCTGGTGCCCCTCTGCCCCTCTGGCCGGGGGTTGCCACTGGTGCCAGATGTTGATGTGCCCGACATGGCAACCCCAGGTACAGGAGTGGGTGGGCAACTGGGTCCTGGGGATGGGCTGTGGAGCGATGTTATCCGAGTCGGGAGTCTTCTGTTCCAGCAGGGGTGGACACAGCAACTGGAGCCCTGCAGATGGCTGATGTGCAGGCACCAAATGGCAGGGCGCGGTGGCAGCAGGCAGGCAGGCAGGCAGGCAGGCAGGCAGCAGCAGATGGCACGTGGGAGGCTGCTCGGGGCACTGGGGGGCAGTAATTTGGTCTTCTGGGCAGGAGCGTGGTCTTCCGTGTGTTTTCGCGTGGCCAGCTTGATACGGAGTAATTTGGCACGTGAAAATCCTGCACGTTAGCGTGAAATTCGAGGAAAGGCCCTTAGCGCGTAAGCGCGTCAGCACGCGTACGCGATTTCATTGGACCAAAGGCCCTTACAGCATAAGTGCGTCTGTGACGTTTCGCGCATGGGCGTTGCCCTGGCAGGGCTTGGAGATCCTGCGTGCCTTTAAACTGCTCTGTACGTGCTTTTCGTGCGGTGCGTGTGTTTTCCATCCGTTGGGGTTCACACGCTATTACTTCACAGCGGGTGTTGGCTACGCGTTCTTCTACACGCAAGGCAGACGGTGAGTGGTACCCCGCTCCCCCCAGGCCCGATCGCGTGAAAAAGTTCACGCGAACCCCTGGAATACACGTAGCCCGCTCCCCCAGGCCCGATCGCGTGAAAAATTTCACGCGAACCCCTGAAATACAAGTAGCCCGCTCCCCCAGGCCCGATCGCGTGAGAAACTTCACGCGAACCCCTGATATACACGTAGCCCGCTCCCCCAGGCCCGATCGCGTGAAAAAGTTCACGCGAACCCCTGATATACACGTAGCCCGCTCCCCCAGGCCCGATCGCGTGAAAAAGTTCACGCGAACCCCTGATATACACGTAGCCCGCTCCCCCAGGCCCGATCGCGTGAAAAAGTTCACGCGAACCCCTGATATACACGTAGCCCGCTCCCCCAGGCCCGATCGCGTGAAAAAGTTCACACGAACCCCTGAAATACACGTAGCCCGCTCGCACAGGCCCAATTGCTGTATGTTGCCACTTTTGTAATGCGCAGGGACGCTACCGCCTGCCTTCGTGTGGCGGACGTGTTTCGGCTTGTGCGTGTCTTTGGCTGTGCGTGGCTTTGCCCTATTCGATTCCATGAATATGTGTGGTTCGAGTGCGTGTGGGCGTTCCGTCTGCTTCCCTGCAGTACATCCCCAGTTACGCCCTTATTTTCGCGCTTTGTTCCCCATTCCGCGCGTTACGCCCCGTGTCCCGCCCACTTTCTGGTGTATGCGCCGAGGTTGTGCGCTTTCACTGTGCGCGTCGCGCACGCCTTTCGGGATGTTGCAGTGACTTGGGCGCCATGCACGGGTTTGGCGCAAATCCCGGGGTGTACACGCGCAGGGACTTCCATGATTCGCACGCGTGCGCGTGTGCCTGTTTTTTTCCGCTTGCGCCTGCTTGCGCCTGCTTGCGCGAAGAATTTCGGCGCACGTTTGTTCCATGAATCGGCCCCATGATGTGGATCAACAATGGGTAATCTGGCACTAGCACACTTCTTTACAATCAATGAGGAGTTAGTATAGGATGGATAAAGTAGCAAAAATACTTTTATGGTTTCAAGGGAAAAGCAATGAGGAATAAAATGCAGTACAGAAATACTTGATATGATTTTAGCAAAAGATAAGATAATCACTTTTTCTCTGGCAATTCACCCCCTCCCCTATGCAATGTAAGAAATGGAAGGAGATGGAAAGAGGAGCACACAGTTCTCAGGAATGCAATCAAAAACAATAAGAAATTCAGTTCCCCCCCAGCAAGCTTAGAGGAAACAGGTAGGAGTTTGAGACACAGGCCCAAAATGCTTTTTAAATGTGGTGGCAATGGATGGGAAAATGTGCCACCTGATTTTAATTCTCTCTAGAGATTCAGGGTGAGTGGGAGATGCGTGTTGGTATTAGTTCAGGCTCACTTTAGCGATGCTCTATGAGTGATTACCAAGTTGCAAATGGATTTTAACAAAAGAAAGAATGGAGCTGCTATTTTGACAAGTGGAGAAATTGAGCCAAAATCGCAAATCATGGTAAATTTCGCGAGTGCGTAAATCGTGATTGCGGGAAAAGTATAAGGAGTAGGAAGTCGGTTCTAGGCTTGTTGAAAAGATTCTAAGCTTTCAGAGGAAAGTTAAATCTCCTTCCTAGCCCAAACGGTTCCAGAGATACCGACGATTAAATAAAGGTAGTTGTTCGGATTTAAAGTAAACTCAAAATGACAATTGACAGCTTGCAGCTGCAGAATTGACAGGTGACAGTTGTGCAGCTTTAAAAATGACAGATGACACGATTTCTAGGAGGCAGTTCTACTTAGGTTAAAATAGTTTGGATTAGATTATTTTAACTAAGAGATTGGTTCTGCACAGTTCTGCTAGGTACTCACAATATAAATTTGAACTAGGCCTCTTCACGGATCTGGTCAACATGTCCGGCTGTGGTTCTGTCTGCTCGGCGGGTCAATCAGGCACTGGTTCTGCTCACAGCGATCTGGGTCAGCTCTGCTCTGCTGGTCTAGCCTCTCTGGATTCTGGATGTAACACTGCTTTCTGGGTACTGCTACAGGTTCTTGCAAAAATTCTCGGCAAAACTTCACACAGCTCGCCCGGTTGTTGAATAGTTTGGTTAGTTTTGAGGCCTGCTGAAGAGGATTCAGCTGGTGGATTCAGGCCTCTCTGCTACAAATTCTGGAGTTAATTTCTGCTACAGGTTCTGGAGATTGATGGATTTGAAGTCTGGAGCTCTGGATGTGAAGTCGTCGGTCAGCATGCTCCGCAGCAAATGGAATTGAATGTCTCTACCTGTCCCAGCAGTCTCTTTGTATGTGTTTTGGAAAGTGTGTGTGTGCGTTGGTCATAACTAAACCTGCCCTCTCACTTATCATTGGCCAATTCCTTCTCTCTCCCTTGATTGGGGGAAGGAAATGTGAGTCAATGCTGTAGGTTTTATGGTCAGAGGAACCTCCCCTTGTCAGATTGCACACAAATCTATTTCTGACCCAAATACATATTTATCTATGTACCATTTTTCTAATATTATAGGTCCAGTTAACATATTTTCTGTAGCACCAAACCATCCGATCCCTGTCTTTGTACGATGTTGTGTCCACTGATGACAGAATTCTCCCCTTTTCATCCAGATAACGACCTCTAAACCTTTCCAGATTTTACACAAATGTGCACCAGGGATATGGGTTACAGATGATAAAGTGTCAGATTTTTAACATGCATACATTTGGAGTGACAACCTTTTTTCCGCTACTATCCCCAGGAACATACCCCGGGGTCCTAACACCTCTTAAAATGTGCACAGAAAAATCACAAGAATAATTGTATTATTTATATAAATTTGACCAGTCCTCACTATGAGTTATCTATCTTTTTAAAATTATGCCCTGGTCAAAAAGGGGTGTGGCTTCCCACATGACAGGGTGGAATAACTGGTTTATCCACTTCCCCCCAGCCAGCTTGTTCACAGAGGCACAGCTGCCCCCCAGTTTCTCCCAAGAGGAAGCTATTTTACGACGCCCCCAATATAACATTTGCCTGAGTCAAGGACAGGCCTTTGTTCAACTCCCTGTAGTCCCCAGCTGCCACTCCCCTTTCAATCAACAGGGCCATGTGACCTCAGGATGCAGCCAGGCCTGGCAGCCAGGCCTGGGAACACAGCTGTTGATCCAGTTTCAACTCCTGTCGGGGGTAGTTTTCAGGCAGAATTCAGTTTCATTAAGCCAGGTTTCAGCTAAATGTCACTTTTTGTTCCCAGTTTTCTACATTCAAATCAAACTGACAATTTTTACATATACATTAAATAATTACTTCCTTCAAGTCATTTCAGAATATAGTTTTACATTGTATCCACCTCTTAGCAAGTCTTTCCTTGGCCTGGTTTTGTTTCATTTGTTCAGTTTTACATAAAAGTCTGGTGGTTTTAAAACGCGGGCTTTCTGATAGTGGTGAGTACTGGTAATGCAACCATTTTTGGGATTAAGAAAATTAATTCCCCACAGTTCTGAGTTGCTTTTTTTGGCAATCAGCATTGCCATTCCCAATGGTTTCAGGCTACTGTGTGTGTAGCCCAATGGTGGTTTTAGGCAGTGCCCTCCTGTGCTCACAACATAGGCAAAAATGGGTGGCAGCCTATTCTTCATGTTTTCCCTGTGCACTCTCTGGGGAGTTCTGGCCATCATGATGTTTTCCATGCCAGTACTGCACAGTTTTATGGTAGGGCTTGGATGCATGGGTAAAAACATCCCACAGTGGGTTCGCTGGGGTAAGGCACGCAGTGGCGCAGTGAAACGCGGACATGAGGAGCTGCAGCAACACATACTTCTTTATTCACTTACAACTCAGAACTGCCCCTTCCCATCCCGCCCCTCCCACGTCACTTTTTCCTAGGAGACATCAACGTGACATCAGCCCCCATTTTAAACAGTTACCAGACTCTTCGCAACAGGCGACGGTCTGGGGGACCTCTAGTCCATTTCCTCGATCCACCTGCGAGGCTTGTTCCGGGCTCTCTGCGGGCAGACTGGATTCCTTGCTGGAGATGGTCCAGTCCCAACATTCTCTGTTACCATATCCTGTTCTGATTCTTCAGAGGAGTCCTATTGGTCTCCCTGATAGGGGTCGTCAGATTAGTAGTCCAAGTGAACTTGTACCCTCCCACTCAGGCGCCTGGTTCCCGTTTGCGGACGTTCCTTAAAGTGGGACGAGTTCCTCGTGACAGACCATTCTGATCCTTGTGCAGTGATCATGGAGCCTTTCTTCTGGGTGACAAGTAGAGGCTCCTCACGAAATGGCAAGGTGTGTTTATGTGTCATGGGTTGTTAAACTGCCACCCCATCTCCTACCTCTATGTGGGCCGCGTGGGCCCGCCGACGAGTGTCAGTATGTTCCTTCATTCGGGCTTTCACCGCCTCATCCTGCTCTCGCACCTCCGGGTCTAGTGCAGGGGTGGGCTGATTGCATCGGCCTGAGGAATTCGCATTTGTGTATTCCGCCCAAACATTAGTTTGGCCGGGGTCTTCCCCGTGGTGCTATGGGGAGTCCCTCGGTAGTCTCTCATGAGTTGGTATAGGACCTGTTCATAAGGCTGTCCTGTCAGCCGGGCAACCTGTAGAGCTCTCTTGAGGTTTGCCATGAACCGTTCAATCATGCCATTGGCTTGAGGCCATAATGGGGTGATCTTCCTGTGGTGGAATCCTAGATATTCAGAAAATTGAGCAAACTGATGGCCGCAGAACGGAGGTCCATTGTCAGTTTGAGTACCTTTGGTACTCCGTAGGCTGAAATTATATGGTCCAAAGCAGGGATGACATGATGATCTGCCATAAGGATATCAGCTGAACGTCAGGGTACGTTGAGTACTCGTCCATCACCGCTAGGACGTATTTTCCTCCTTCAATAGGTCCAAAGAAATCAGCTGCAACTGCCTCCCATATTCCTTGTGGGAGTGCGGACATGACCAATGGTTCGGGGTGACGGTTCGGTGTAATGAGACAACATGTGGGACACGCCTTCCGTGCTGTTTCTACCATGGTGTCCATGTGGGGGAACCACACCTTTTGACGGAGCATGCGTTTGGTGGAGACCATGCCCCGATGATTCTCTTGAGCGAGTTCGATGACTTTTGCTCTCATGGCTTCGGGTATTACCAATTTGCAGTCTTTCAGTAACAAGTGGTCTACAGACAACGCTAGCTCGTCTCTTACTTGAATCAGGCATTCCACGTCCTCCCTCACCTTGTCGCCGGTGGCTCTCCCCCTTTCCTTGGCCCTTCGCTACAGTCCAGACTCTAGACCTTCACATATTATGCGGCAGGCTTGGTCATTTTTGGTCTCTCTGGCGAGTGCCTCCCTGTTGATTCCCTCTGGCGTTGTCTGGTGGATGAGATACCGCAGGTACCTGTCGGCCACGGAGGGTTCGGGTGCGCACCCTTCCCGTGGTCTTCTAGACAGGAAGTCTGCAGTGTTTTCCCCTTTCCCTGGTCTGTGTATTATTTCAAATGCATAGTCCTGTAATCGCAGACCCCATCGGGCGATTTGGCGGGGGATCTTGGCTTGTGGATTCCCGTACAGGAACAGTAGGGCTTGGTGGTCAGTGATGACTCGGAACGGCTTCCCGTACAGGAATAAGTGAAAGTGCTCACACGCCCATACGATGGCGAGCCCTTCTTTCTCCGCTTGAGAATATGCCTGTTCGGTGGTGGATACGCTCCTACTTGCGTAGGTCACAATGTGCTTCTGAGAAGGGTCCTTTGGGTCAATTTGTGCCAGGATGGCGCCCAGACCCACAGGGCTGGCATCGACTGTTAGCTCAGTCATCCTGTTGGGGTCGTAGTATGCCATGTTCTCTGCTTTCGCGACCCTTTCCCTTATGATTTCAAATGCCTTTTGGCAGTCATCGGTCCAGTTGAATGTTACATCCTGATGTGCGAACTCTCAGATGTATCGATTGCAATAGCTGGCCAGGTCCAAAAAGGACCGAAGTTCTGACACGTTGGCTGGGGCAGAGGTGTCATTGAGTGCCGCTACTTTCTCAGGGTCTGGGGTCATTCTCGATTCCGAGAAGACGTGCCCGAAGAATTTAAGTGTGCTTTTGCGAAATTCACACTTGTCCCTGTTCAAGGTGAGATTGGCATTGTGTAGGGCCATGCATACCTTCATCAAGGTTTTGTCATGTTTGTTCATGTCTCTTCCAAATACCAATATGTCGTAGCTGTAGTTAAGACAATTTGGGATGTGTTTGATGACATTGTGTACCTCGGCTTGGAAAGTTTCCGCCGCAGAGGATACCCCAAAACTCAGTCTTTTGTACCTAAAGAGGCCAACGTGGGTGACAAATGTTGTTATATTCCTACTCTCAGGGCATAGAACCCGTTGGTGGTACCCCTTTTGCAGGTCAAGTTTGGAAAAGACCTTCTCCCCGTTCAGTAAATGAATCATGTCCGTGATGCGGGGCGCTGGGTGTCTCTCCCATCGGATGGCCTTATTCAGGCGCCGCATATCCACGGACAGTCTTATGGCCTCAGACGTACCGGGACAATCAGGGAGACCCACGTGGTGGGGCCCGTGGCATGTTCAATGATATCCTGTTCTAAGACTTCATCCTCGACTTTCTTCTGGATGTTGACTGGAATTCCACAGTACGGTTGGGCCACTGGGCGTATGGTGTTGTCTATGTGGAGCTTGATTGGCCTGTTCTTGAGCTTTCCGATCCCCTTGAATATTCTGGGATAAAGATTGTTGATCATTTTGATCGGGTCGATGTATTTGTGGACCATTATATTGTATAATATGTGGATCAGACCCATGCCAGCGACCGCCTTGAAGCTTAAAACGCAGCCACTGTCCATCTCCGTTGCTAGGACATGTATTGGTATGTTCATTTGGTGTCCTTTGTAGCGACAGACCCCACTGAATTGTCCCAAACACGTTAGGGGTGTCTTGGCTAGTATATGTCGACAGTCGCTGGATGTAGCTTGAGTTTTTGGGGTAGGTCGGCGTAGACGTTTTCTCTTACCCAGTGTCTATGAGAAATTCGGTTGGCGTCTCATTGAGTTTAATGATGAGTGTTGGGCTGTGAGCTGTTGCCGTGGGGATACCTAGGGCATAGACGTAGGCCTTTTTCTTCTGGTCGCTCCCTGACGAGCTGGGGTCAGAGTCTGTGGGCGATTGTTCCACCAGGTAACGTATGTGGCGTCTCGATCTGCGTTCGGGTCTTGCGCGCATTACGAATCCCCTTTTTTATTTCCTCTCTCTCTTCTGCCGGTCTTCTTCAGAGTCTCTGTCCCTTTGGTCCGGGGTTGGATGACTCGGGAAGCTTTGGGTACTAGAGGTTGAGAAGGTGTTTGACGGCCCCATGTTCCGGCCTTTGGACCTGGATGGATTGTCTCTGGGTCGGTCTCTTCCTCGGTCTCGGAATAGTCTGCATACGGCCTTGAAGTGCCATTCTTTGCCACAGGAGGTGCAGCGTTATCCGATCGTGGGGCATGTCCCTTCATGTCGGTATTCAAACTCACACTCACTACTTGGGAATCAATGGCTCTTTCGACTCTTGCTAGTGCCAGTATTTCCTCCAGGGTGCGGGATTTTTGAAGTAATTTTCTGCAGAATGCTTGAGACTCGCATCCTGAGATGATTTGTGACCTCAGCGCCTCCGTGTTTGAGTAGTTTGCAAAATCGCAGTGTTTTAGTTTGGTGCGTAGGCGCATGACATAGGCGCCCATAGTTACACCTTTTGCTTGTTTGGTGCTGTAAAACAAGTGTCTTTCATAAACCACGTTGGTGTGTGGAGCGAAGTTTGCTGCTAGTGCAGCATCTTTGAGGTCCTGAATCGAGTCTATGGAGTCTGGAGGCATTTCATCAATGATTTCCCGTGTGGTGGACCCAACTGCCAACTTTAGTAGGCATATTTGCCTGGCATCTGCGATTGGTCCTGTGGCTCCCATGTACAGGTCGACATCTCGGATCCACTTGGTCCATCTGGGACCCATGTTACTAGTGTCTGTTACATCGAATGCACCTGGCATCTGGGCTGCCAGGGTGTTTGGTAGGTGGTAGGGCACGTGATCTTGTGTAGGCGCCACCGGGGCTGGGGGCCCATTACCCTGAGCTTGTGCTCCTTGCCCGTCATCCTGGCCCAACATTTCTGCACAGTGGGGGTTTCACTTACTGTCTCTGGCTTTCAGGCTGTTTGCCGCATTCTTCCCCTCTTGATGGCCGCCTTTGGGGGGCAAGTACCATCCGTCGTTGCTCTTGGGTTGTGTCCCCTGTAGGCCTCCCCTTCCTTTGCAGGGTGTTGCTTCGGCTGGTGAGAGGGCTGGATGGCCGCCAAAGGCACAAGCACCATCCGTGTGTACAGGGTCCTTCAGAGCACGTCCACCGCACCAGCTGTGGTGGGGCTCCCTGCCCTTGCACGTGTTTTCCCAGTGGGGCTCTCCCCCTCTGCGAGCAGCGCACATGTCACGCTGTCTGTTGGCTCCGTGGGCCGGGTGTGTAGGAGAACCTCTCTCCTCGCGTGCAACACGTGTGCTGGCCTCCTGGTGCATATCGTGGGCTGGGCGCCGCTACTGAGTGTCCTCGTTCCTCTCCGCCGGCCCCACGTGACTCGCCCAGTCACCGCCGCAGCCCGGGCCACGCGAAGCATGTCGCGTGTGCTGTTGATGGAGCGGGACCGTGCCTCGGGCGCTCCGTTCCTCCTCACACGTGTCTTGTTTTGTGTGCAGGGGCAAAGACAGCTCTCCCGTAAGGGGCGGCCCCGCTTACCGCTTCACCTCTTCGTCGCCATTGTGGTGGGTTCGATGGGGTCACGCATGCAGTGCCACAGTGAAACGCGAACACGGGGAGCTGCAGTAACACGTACTTCTTGATTCACTTACAACTCAGAACTGCCCCTTCCTGTCCCGCCCCACTCCCACGTCACTTCTCATCCTTGCATCCGTTGTGTTGTATGCTTTTCAAACTCGCATTTTAACTCTTGGAAATAGTTTTTTAAATTGTATGACATGTAATTTCTATTTCTGTTTCAGTGTGTTATCATTGAAAAGTTCAACTATATTAATAAAACATGTAAAATAAATAAATAAACAATATTCTATACACACAGCTAACCCAGCATCCACAGAAGTTGATATTGTTATATAAATGCTACTAATATACTCTGGTCCTCATTATGGTCCTCATTATGAGTATGGTGGTAATTTGGCAGTTAATTCACTGAACTACTGTCAGACTCCTATACCATTACTGCCACTTGGTCTTGTGAGTTTATGATGGGAGTACAAGTGGTGGTAATTTCACATTTTCACTGCACCATAAATCTGCAGATTTTTAGAGCTAAAGTGGTGGATTTCCCTACAACTTGGTCTCTAGGGCTACCCCATTTTGGAAAACAGCCAGAAAGTAAGACGTGATAGGCATAGTATGTATATATATATATATATATATATATATATATATATGTATATATATATATATATATATATATACACATTTTAAAATGTTAAAATAACATCAAGAAAGGCGCCCAGATCCCCGGTTCACGCTTAGATAAAGCCACTGTGGGACTGTCTGGATCCATGGACTTGCCCCATTTTTGAGAATCAATCGTGGACCTAATATCCTCTTCTGTGAAAATCAAGATATTGTTGCATACCTCGGACCTATGGTATACGTCTAGTACCCTTTAACTTGGAAGATCATCTTTATACAACAAGCTAAAATGATAGTATCAGCTGTCTTCATCAATGGTGATGTGAATTTCTACTTCTTTTATTAGCATATGTTGATTAAATAGTATGCAGAATTATCTGCTCTTTCTTAGCATCAGCGCCAAATCATTGCTTGTAGCACTCCAATTTATAATGTAATGTGTTTTATATTCTTTGCTTAAAGCAAAGACTCTGTCGGGATTATGTTTTGCTGGTACTTGTATTTCTCTAAGTAGCATTTTCTTGGCTGTACGACAATCCTTGTCATACCAAACCTTAGTCCTCGTAAATCCCTTTTTCCCGTGAACCCAGGTTTTGAAACATAAGGCACTATACACTTAACCATTCCATTTAGGATTTCAGTATTAATCTCACATTTATACTAAACAACACTAAAGAGACATGGTAACATGCTATTAAACAGGAAAGGTAGTGACTCATACCCTCCCATCCATTACACTTGAATTTTCTCTAAGGAAATTTCGATCTACTGCAATCAACCAGGGTTCCTTTAGAAGACTTGAACTGAACTTCATGTGCCTTCCATAACAAAGACCAGTGCCACTAACAGAAATAATCAAACAAATCTTGAGGAGCAGGAAGTCTCTTAATTCCAGTCATAGTGCATGAGTGGCGCAAGTGGAAATTCCATGTAGCAAGCTACTGTCCTTTATCTTAACAGGATGGTGCAGCTTCTATATATGGAACCATAAATAGGTCCCTTATAAAACAGGAAACAAGCTGTGGGGTGTGTTTTACCTGCAGTACATCAATGAATTAAAAAGGACTAATGGTAGATTTTCGAAGCACTTTCTGCCGATTGCCTCACTAAGGCTCGCTAAGACCACTGCAGGGAGCAATGTGTCTTACAAAGAACATATTGGGCAATATTGCACGAACCAACAATGTTCATGTTCTCACACTATTCAGAGTGCAAATTTCTTCTGAGCACATGCAAGTGCAACTAACTGATTAGTTCCCATAAACCCGTGTGTGATGTACTCAGGGTTGACTGCAGTGTATCCCTAATTGTAATATTCACTTACTTGTTAATGAAAGATGCAATACAGCATTCCATAATTCACAGCCTTCTTCTGGAGCAAACCTCCATGATTACATTGGCCAAAGCGCATTGAACAGTGCACAGGAACATTATTGCTTTAATTAATATAATGCTTTGCTATTAGAAATGCCATGTCACAATGAAAGCATGTCCAGCTAGCTGCACAATGTAGACCAGTATAGACACAAAATAAAATTTTATAGCTGACTGGGCTTCAGCCCCCCTCCTCTGAAATTTTTAGAACCCCTCCCGAAATGTAGGTTTTGTTGTGCCCCTGAACACAAGCACACACACCATTCACCATACACACACACACACACCCAGCCACTCAAACATTTAAGTGTGCACTCTTTCATCATACACTCACACAGACTGCCACCTATACATTTAAGTGTGCACCGTTTCATCATGCAGGCACACCCAGGCAGCCACCCATACATTTATGTGTGCACCCTTTCACCATACACTCGACACACACACCCAGCCACCCATACATTTAATTGTGCATCCTTTCACCATACACTCACACAGGCAGCCACGTATACTTTTAAGTGTGCACCCTTTCACCATACACTCACACATGCACACATCATGGGGTTGAGGGGAATCCTATTACTTCAAAAAGAAACTAATAATAAAAAAAGAAATGTTTCTTTTTGAAGTCACTCCGACTTCATAAAGAAATTATTTCTGTTAAAGTCTGAACCATAATGGAAATAATTTCTTGATGATGGCAGAGTGACTTCAAAAAGAAACTATTTCTTTTTGAGGTCATAGAGCTCCCCCCACCACATGACATGGAGTCCTCCACAGCCTACAGGCTTCCATGTCATGGGGTGGTCCAGCCTAGAGGCTTACATGTCATTGGATGGGGGGAGCCGTCAGACTTCAAAAATAAATAATTTCTTTTTGTATTCACTATGCCTTCATAAGTAATTATTTATGTAACGGAAATAATTTCTTTTTGTATTCACTATGCCTTCATAAGTAATTATTTATGTAACAGAAATAATTTATTTATGAAGGCAGTGACTAAAAAAAATAGTTTTATTTTATTTTTAGTCCAAGGCCCCCCCCCCTTCGAGCGCATGTGGTGGTGGGGCCCCCGCACCTCGGGGCTGCAGGGCCCCCTGTTACACCTATGCACTGGATCAAGCAAAGGAAACTTAACATCTTCCCAGTTGGTCTGTGTCTTCGTTTGCCTTTTTACTAGTGTCTGTGTCCTCAGGCATGGCATGGCTTGGCTTTGTCTGTGCATGTTTCAGGATTCTGAAAAACCCTTCTTCAAGCACAATTGGAGACGTGGTCTCACCTGCATGGCGGCCAAGCCATCTCTTGTTCCAGAGATAATTACGTCTTAATGCATTGTTAGAAAGACAAGGCACCAAGAAGCCATAATAGTAGTAATTGAGCACTTTAAAATAGCACAACCTATTAACCTATTACATCCAATGAGTCAAAAAAAGTGAACAATGTATGGATGCTTGTACAGTGAAAATAAATTCCTAGTTCTTAAAAATAACAAAAGGGACCCAAAGTGCAAAAACCTCCTAATTGGTGATATAAAGTTTATAGTGTAAATGAATCATTGTAATTGTTTTTATATATATATTCGCTGAAATATTTAAAAGGATGTTATGGTTAAATTGCACTAATAAAATCCTATGAAATTCATTTCTGATGTCGCACATTGGTGGCGTGAGTTATAGTTGCTTAGCTTACCATAACTGGCAAATTTCTGAGGATTTTCGGTTTTACTTGAAAATCCGTCCAGCGGTTTGTGCTATAGGCATGAGCAAAAAATGTTCTCCACTTAGTCTATGAGAAAAAAAGGAATTTTTGGGACCCCCCCTATAACTTTGCCCCCCTTTGACCAAATTTCACCAAACTTTGCAAAAATAATTCAGAGTGGGCCATATTCGCGTTTTGCAAAGTTTGGTGAGGATTCGTCCGCGGGGAGCCAAGTTATAAGCCGCCCAAAAAAGTGCTCTTCCTATGGGTTAAGCAACTTAACCATAACTACATGGCCGCTACCGCAGGCCATGTAATGAGCACTAGGCAGGTAACTACTGCAATCCCTATCTCTATACCACACACCACACACCACAACGTTCATTGTTTACGTGTATCTGAATGGAAGATTGTGTATTAAACCAACTAAATTGTGTTCTTTTTTTTAATTAAACGCAAACATTCAAATATGATCGCATAGCTACACAACCATGTGAGCTGTAAGTATTTGAGCTGGCGCATAGCACTCTGAGTTACAAAGGTATAGCATTGTAGAGCTCCATACTTCACTTGAAAGCCTTTAGGCATTTTTGGGTGTGGGCATATCTTTCAACAAATATCGTATCAGCTCTCTAAATCAAATTTTCATCACTTAAAGAGGACCAAGCCGGCCAATCATGGATATGTTTATTAAATGAAATTCCTGGGCTGGAAAAGTGTTTTTCCCCTTGGCATGGTGTCATCTGTTCAATATGTCCTTTACACGTATATAAGTAATTCTGCAGCTTGCTGTTAGTTAATTTCAAGGAGGACAAAGACACCTTAACACCTGAGCAAAAATAGATATACTAATGTTTCAGGGAGTGTTTTGAGATTTCGTGCCACTTCTGAGGGTTATGATTGTATATAACATATTTGTTTTTCAAGTACAAACGCATTTGTCCAGTGCAACCCACATATCATTTCTAATATGTCACATATCGAAAGGACATTGAAGCTGCCAGCAAGGGGTTTCAGACAGTCCAGCCGCCCTCCGGCAATAGGTCTAGAGCATTTGATTTCACACACGAGATGATGATTTGCGCGGGAAAATGTCAGCTGTCAATTCAATGTTTTTGAGCGGAAAGAGATCCTGTTTTGAGAAAAAAAAACGTGTTTTGTCTTTGTTTTGAAATAAATGAAGTAATCAAAGTGAAGATCGTCTGCACCAACAGCTTAGACAGCCAAAATAAAAGCAGTGTGCAGCCAATACTGAATACACTTGTCTGGACACATTCATTTATTAAAATATTTGGAAACATCTCGGCTTGGAAAATGTAAGCAAGTAGATTGAGTTTTCCTCACCGCTGCAAGACAAAGCTGTGTGAACTTGCTTGTGTTCCGCTAACTTCAGTCCGCTAGTCTGGCGAGGGAGAACCTGATGGATGGTCACGAGCACCATACGGTAACAACAATTGTAAGTGTGACCTAGAAGGTCAGAGTACTGATGTGAACACGCAGGAAGAACCCCCCTGCCCAACCCTATACATGTATTTTGGTTCAGATAATGTGGTGATACAATGGTTGGACGTGTTTACGTTCTGGAAAATGCTATAGGGTTCAGCAACAATCTCAGTACTGCTGGGGTACAATCCTCAGGAGTAAGCGTCCCCCATAGGGGTTAATGATCGTGAAGTATTAGAGCAGTCATCGGACATGAGAAGTGGTGCTCTGATGGACCACTTTTGTGAGACTAGAAGTCACTGGGCCTCATCACGAGTTGGGCGGTAGCCCTTAAATGCAGCGGTAATGCTATTACGGCCGCATTTAAGGGTCTGCCTAATCACGAGTCTGGCAGCATTTACACCCAGCTCTAAGCTCGGGGTAAATGCACCAGCTTAACGCCCATTTTCTGATGCAATTAGTGTGGTGCAATTAGCGTGACCTAATTGCGTAGAAAATGCCCCATTGGGTCGAATGGCCCCAATGGGGAATGGGGAATACCCATTACCACCCAACCCTTGATGCAGCGCTTATAGGGCCGGATTCACCCGGCTGTTATCCCAGCGGTAATACCAACGGCATATCGCCCAACTCATGATGAGGCCGATTGAAAGTCCTGGCATGTTCAAGGGAATTTATTGTAAAGTACGTATCAGCTTTCAGAGACAAGTATTCATAGAACAATTGGTGATTTTTGGATGACCAGAATGCAAAACACCTTTGCTGAAATGTATCACAGGGTTCCACAAAGACTGTCATGAAAGTGACCCTGATGCAGAGTTCATGCGGTCCCAAGGTGGTTGCAATAACACCTGAAATAATATAATAGCACCAATTAGAAGAGTAATATCTGTATTGGTTCTCCTTCACTGCCGCGGTGTCATGTTCTGTTCGGCAGATCCGTTTCCCGGGAGGCACTTCAACATGGCCGCCGTGTCTGGCGATTATAGCACACGCAACAGTCTAGATGTTCTTTCCCAGAACACATTGCAGCGCTCTGATGTCACATCCTCCCAAGCAGCTTATCAACAAGATCCTCCAGGAGTCCAGTGCGTTGCTACTCTCTTAGGAGTATACAAGCGCTTCGTGAGTCAGTTTGTTAGTTTACCTCTGTGTTTCCTTATTTCTTATTCCTGACTTCGGCTGACACTCTCTCATCTCGTTACTTTTCCCTTTTTACTCTTGACTTCCAGACCGCTACAAAAACACGGGAAAATACTTGTCAGACTTTGGACGACTTTAACCACGCCCCTTTGGAGCGCGGTTCCAGCTCAGTTTCTCTTTGGTTCAGGAATACAGATCCTCGCCCTCCACGAGGTATTCCATACATCTTATAGTCTTTCTTCTTTCATTAGCAGTCTAGGGAATCTAGTTATCGTTTTATTTTTTCTCTTCACGTTGTCATTTTAGCACGGATACCTACCTCAACATCCCAGGTCCACTGCCGAAACTCTTTGAGCAGTCTCCAGGAGACTACCATTGTTTACGAACTGGTAGGCTATATATTTTATGGTTGTTTCTACTATTGGTAGTGATCATTAGCTATTTCTCTCTCTCTACCCGTCCTTTTCTATTCTGCTATTTTCCTTAGCCCAGCTATTCAGTACTTCTGGGGACTCCAGGCTATCTCGCCCTTCCTCCACATCGATTTCTCCCTTTCTACTAATTGGGGGTAAGAATTAGAACTAAAGTTTCTAAGGGGATCTGACCTCTGATAGACAAAGGAAATTATATTCTAATCTACTTTGTATTCCTCATTAGAACTTAATATCAATCGCTAAGGAGCTCCCAAACTCTGAAGGTGAATTTTCAGCCCGCGTTGGAACATCCCGGTGATACAACGCTCTCAAGCAGCTCTCCACAGGGTTTTTTCCCCCGTGAGGGTTTCCCTGGGCACCTCTCGGAGATCAAGCCTTTGAGCAGGACTCCGGAGGGGTTTTCAGGGGAATTCCTAATATCTTCAGGGAGAGTCAGCGAGATCCATTCCAGGTACCCACCGGGCCATAGGACATTTCTCTTCGTCCATTCTGCCCAGGTAGGTGATTTTCTGTTTTCCTTCTCTATTTACCTGGAGAAATTGATATGTATATCTAACATTGTATATTTGATGACAGTTAGCAACGCCCGAAAAGAAAGTAGTCAGAATCTCTGACTAGCTCCAAGTGATTAGAGTCGGTTTCAGAGAAACCCCTTAAAATGGATCCTCAACAGCAGCAGATCCAGCAGCTTATTGCTGCGGTACAGTCTTTAACGACTGAGGTGCAACAACTTAAGCAGGAGAATAATTCCCTCCGACAGCACCAACAACAGGCAGCTCAGCAGGTAGCTCAACAGGCTTTAGCCTCTTGCGTACCTCATTGTTCAGAGGTTCCGCCTGGACCATTACCAGGCGGTCAGTTCGATGGGAACCCTCATAAGGTCAAAGAATTCCTAGATTCTTGTTCCGTACAATTTACGTTCAAGGGGGCATTTTTTCATACCGATCGAGACCGTGTGGGTTACATGGTCTCACAAATGACAGGACCAGCCTTAGCCTGGGCAACCCCTTTGATTACTAGTAATAATCCCATTCTGGACTCTCATACTGCCTTTTGTAACAGTATTCGCACCATGTTCGGCCGACAAGAAATCCGGGTGGCCTCCCAAGAACATCTCCTTGATTTCAAACAAGGAAATCTTGATATACTAACCTATATTACTAAATTTAAGCAGATGGCAAGTGAGACCACCTGGTCCGACGATGCCCAGGTTACGATCTTTAGGAGAGGGTTATCGGAAGAACTTAAGGACGAAGTGTCCAGAGTACCGCGGCCCACCGATCTAACAGAATTCATCGCTCTAGTTCTACAGCTAGATTACCGTATGAAGGAGAGACTGTTAGAAAGGAGAAAAGGCCGGATTCCTCGATTCACATCTAACTTTCCCCACTCGCCCCGGACTCAGGTTACAGAAGAACCTATGCAGTTAGGATCAACAGCAAGAGGGCCTTTAACGCCAGAAGAACGGAATCGCAGAAAGACCTTAGGCTTGTGTATGTATTGTGGCGCCAATACTCATACTGTACAAGACTGCCCGATTACACCACCTAGGCGCTCGGGAAACGCCAGCGCCCGGTCGTAAGAGGAACCACGATCCGGGATCCCACTCTTCAGCCAGGTTCCTCACAGTCTTTTCATTCTTCTATGTGTACTAGCCATCCTGATACCAACATGGTAGTGTTAAGGATTTCATTTTCCTTTGGAGATAGAATCTTACGGGATATCCCAGCACTTATCGATAGCGGAGCTGCAGGGAACTTCATTGATGACCACTGGGCTGCTTCACATGGCATCCCACGCTCCTCAAAGGCAGAATCAATACCAGTGGAAAGCGTTGACGGAAGTCCACTGATTTCAGGACCTATCAAAGACCAGACCAGCCCTCTGTTGATGTCCATTGCATCTCATCGGGAGAACCTTACCTTGGATATCATCCGAGCAGCTCATCATCCCATCATCTTGGGTATACCCTGGCTCAAAAAGCATAATCCATTCATAAACTGGACCGTGGGCTCTTTTTTCTTAGGGTCTGAATATTGTCTGGCACACTGCATAGAGGATCAACAAAAGGTACTCGTAGACTCAATGTCCACTCTCCAGGATTCACCAAGGGTTACGACTCTAAACCAGATTGCCGGTCTTCCAGAAGCATACCAACAATACCGAGAGGTATTTGCTGCTACTGAATACAATCAATTACCTCCTCACAGAAGAGATGATTGTACTATTGAGCTGATTCCAAATCAACCTTTACCTTTTGGTCGGATGTACATCCTATCTAATAACGAAAAAGAGGTTTTACGAGACTACCTTAGAACCAATTTAATGAATGGATTGATCACAGAGTCAACCTCACCAGCAGCCGCTTCCCTGTTCTTTGTTGCAAAGAAAAACACTACTGAACTCCGTCCTTGCATAGACTTTCGGGGACTGAATAAGATCACAGTTCCCGATAAGTACCCGATGCCCTTAATTCCTGACATCTTAGAGGCTGTTAAAGGGGCCACCATCTACTCAAAATTAGACTTAAAAGGAGCTTACCACCTTATCCGAATAAAATCAGGGGACGAATGGAAAACGGCATTTCGAACCCCTTTTGGCCACTTCCAATATAGAGTGATGCCTTTTGGCCTTTCTAATGCTCCTGCTATCTTCCAACGATTTATGGATCATCTGTTCGCCGACCTCCTCCTTCACAATGTCATTGTTCATTTAGATGACATTTTAGTCTACTCCAACACAGCACAGGAACATGAGAAACATGTAGAAGAGGTTCTACGGCGACTCCAGCTGAATCATTTATACTGTAAACTGGAAAAGTGCTCTTTCCATCAGCCCCAGGTTTCTTATTTGGGGTATGTTCTATCAGCCAAAGGAATAGCTATGGACCCAGAGAAGGTGTCTGCTGTTCAGGACTGGCCTACACCTGCCTCCTGTAAAGACATTCAACGTTTTGTGGGGTTTTCGAACTTCTACCGACGATTTATACCTGAATTCTCCAGACTTACACAGCCTTTGACAAATCTTCTGAAGAAAGGGGTCCCTTTTCTTTGGACAGAAACAACAGATAAAGCCTTTAAGAGGCTTAAGGATCTTTTTACCTCAGCTCCAGTGTTGCTAACCCCTGATCAGAACCGTCGGTTCATTGTGGAAACCGACGCCTCTCAATACGCTCTAGGGGCGGTCTTGCTTCAAATAGATAACTCAGATCTTGAACGACCTGTAGCGTATCTGTCTAAAACCCTTGCTCCGGCGGAGCTAAACTATACGGTACTGGAGAAAGAATTATTGGCTATCAAACGAGCATTCGAAGAATGGCGCCATCTACTATTGGGAGCCAAATTTCCAGTGGAAGTCCGGACAGATCATCATAACCTCCGGATCCTACAATATGCCCAAACATGTAACAGCCGTCAAGCCAGATGGGCTCATTTCTTTTCTCCATTTCGAATCATGTTCACATTTATCCCAGGAAAGGAAAATCCCAAGGCTGATGCTCTATCCCGTAAGGAACAGCTCCCGAACAACCCTTTTAGGTCTGAACCCATCTTCCCTTGTATGGCTCTGGAACTGCATACTGTGCCTGATTTCCTCTCACGTCTGAAATCACAATCCTGTCCTATTGCCAAAAAAGAACTACCACGGTCTACACAACTGGCGTTAACTTTGGAAGACGGTTGCTATTTCTTTGGGCACCGGGCGTATATTCCGACACGAACACTTCAGGAAGAAGTTCTCAATATGTGCCACAGTTCAAAATCAGCTGGACATAGGGGCTTTTTCTCCACCCAAGAATTGGTTTCTCGTTTCTTTTGGTGGCCATCATTAAGAAAGGACATAAAAGAATATGTTAAATCCTGTCCCATATGTCTCCAAACTAAAACGTCCCGACAAACTCCTCTAGGACTCTTGGTCAAGATGCCCTTGCCTTCACGACCGTGGCAAATAATTTCCACAGATTTCATAGTGGATCTACCACCATCACGAGGATGCTCAGCCATAATGGTTACTATAGATACTTTTACTAAGTTGGCACATTTCATTCCACTTGCCGGAGTGCCGTCTGCTGCCTTGATGGCTCGCCTCTTCATCAACCATATTTTCATCTTACATGGCTTACCAGAGACAATCATTTCGGACAGAGGTTCACAATATACCTCCCAGTATTGGAAACTTGTCTGCCGTCATCTTGGAATCTCACGGGCTCTCAGTTCAGGCTATCACCCCCAATCCAACGGCCAGACAGAAAGACTCAACCAAACCTTGGAAGGATACCTCAGGAGCTATGTCTCCGCGGCTCAGGATGATTGGAAGGATCTATTACCTTTAGCGGAGTTCGCTTATAACAATTCTTTTCACTCGGCAATCGGTACTTCTCCTTTCCATTGTTCCTATGGGTTCAACCCATCGTCATTTCCTACCTTGAAGAAGTCTGAGTCCAAATTTCCTGATGTAGATTTCCTGATGGATCAAATCCGGCAGGGTCATCGCACAGCTATCACTGCGCTTCGACAATCCCAGGAAAGAACAAAGCATTTTGCGGACCGTCACCGGTCCCCAGCCCCGATAATCAAACCAGGAGACTGGGTTTGGCTGTCATCACGTTTTCTCCCTCGACATCTAGTCCCGTCCAAACTTTCTCCCCGATATTTTTGACCATTTCAGGTGATCGCCACAATAGGATCAGTTTCCTTCAAACTCCGTCTACCGAGCACATGGGCTCGCATCCATCCGGTGTTCCATGTTTCACAATTAAAACCAGACAATCGGAGTTCCTTTCACCCTAAAACCTCTACCCGTCCTCCACCAGTTATGGCTGCTTCCGGACCTGAATTCGAGGTCAAAGAGATATGTGATTCACGGTATCACCGGGGCCACTTACAATATCTAATTGACTGGAAAGGCTACACACCCGCGGATAGGAGTTGGGAACCTAAATCAGCTGTACATGCGCCCAAACTAGTAAAAAAGTTTCATCTATTGCATCCTGACAAACCAGGAGGGAGCGGTCCTAAGAAGGGGCATACTGTCATGTTCTGTTCGGCAGATCCGTTTCCCGGGAGGCACTTCAACATGGCCGCCGTGTCTGGCGATTATAGCACACGCAACAGTCTAGATGTTCTTTCCCAGAACACATTGCAGCGCTCTGATGTCACATCCTCCCAAGCAGCTTATCAACAAGATCCTCCAGGAGTCCAGTGCGTTGCTACTCTCTTAGGAGTTTACAAGCGCTTCGTGAGTCAGTTTGTTAGTTTACCTCTGTGTTTCCTTATTTCTTATTCCTGACTTCGGCTGACACTCTCTCATCTCGTTACTTTTCCCTTTTTACTCTTGACTTCCAGACCGCTACAAAAACACGGGAAAATACTTGTCAGACTTTGGACGACTTTAACCACGTCCCTTTGGAGCGCGGTTCCAGCTCAGTTTCTCTTTGGTTCAGGAATACAGATCCTCGCCCTCCACGAGGTATTCCATACATCTTATATTCTTTCTTCTTTCATTAGCAGTCTAGGGAATCTAGTTATCGTTTTATTTTTTCTCTTCACGTTGTCATTTTAGCACGGATACCTACCTCAACATCCCAGGTCCACTGCCGAAACTCTTTGAGCAGTCTGCAGGAGACTACCATTGTTTACGAACTGGTAGGCTTTATATTTTATGGTTGTTTCTACTATTGGTAGTGATCATTAGCTATTTCTCTCTCTCTACCCGTCCTTTTCTATTCTGCTATTTTCCTTAGCCCAGCTATTCAGTACTTCTGGGGACTCCAGGCTATCTCGCCCTTCCTCCACATCGATTTCTCCCTTTCTACTAATTGGGGGTAAGAATTAGAACTAAAGTTTCTAAGGGGATCTGACCTCTGATAGACAAAGGAAATTATATTCTAATCTACTTTGTATTCCTCATTAGAACTTAATATCAATCGCTAAGGAGCTCCCAAACTCTGAAGGTGAATTTTCAGCCCGCGTTGGAACATCCCGGTGATACAACGCTCTCAAGCAGCTCTCCACAGGGTTTTTTCCCCCGTGAGGGTTTCCCTGGGCACCTCTCGGAGATCAAGCCTTTGAGCAGGACTCCGGAGGGGTTTTCAGGGGAATTCCTAATATCTTCAGGGAGAGTCAGCGAGATCCATTCCAGGTACCCACCGGGCCATAGGACATTTCTCTTCGTCCATTCTGCCCAGGTAGGTGATTTTCTGTTTTCCTTCTCAATTTACCTGGAGCAATTGATATGTATATCTAACATTGTATATTTGATGACACGCGGGTCTCCCTCTCTTCCTTCTCAATGTCTCTCCCTGCCTTCTATGTTCTGATTAAACTAACACAAGAACGCTCCAAAACCCCTTTCAAATAGTTTTCTGAGGTTTTTGTGAAGCTCCCAGGGAACATGCAAACACTTGGGAGGGGCTCATCCCACAGAAGTGTATTTAGATAAGCAGAAGAAAGCCAGAAGTCCTACACCTGAATGTCATCAAGGGTCCCATAACCTGAAATATTGTGAAATTCACAGAACGTTTCAGGAGGCCGTTCAAAAGGGATAGGCACCCCTACCCATGGATCTGCTGCCTTTCCAAAATCCAAAGGGTGCTAGATCTTTCTGGCAAAATCCCATAAAAGGGTGATAGTTCATGCAAAGTTTCACAATAATGGGTCCTTGCAGAGTGCCTCAAAGGAATAGACAAGAAGGGTGTCATCTTCCTTTGTTCCCTGTGCACAGTCAGTGACAGACCCAACATTCTGATGGAAGGGTACTAAACAGAAGATTGCTGGATGTTTTTCTTACATGGATAAAGACATCCTTTGCACCATGTCGGCTGTTCCTGAGGTAGAGGCAGTGTTGTATGAACCACAAACCCAGACTCACGGTGAATCTATGTGATAAGACTATAGGATTAGATGTGCTTCAGCAAACCAAAATGATTAGCAGGCAGTGAGAAGTTCTCTATGGTTTGGCAGAGTCTCCTTTGTTGTTCCTACAACTGGGGTAGAGGGGGCAGTGATCGCTTTGTAGCTTTCTTCAAAGCGAGGACACATTTAACTGGAATACATGTATTGTATTGGGAGGAGAGGTACGGCCACCCCAAGGTATTTCAGCTCATCACCTACAAATATTAGAAGGATGCAGGGCATAATTTAGGAAAGATTTGTGATATCACCTTTTTTCTTGAGTTATGGAGCTCTTTGATGGAGAAAATGTGGTCTGTTAAGGTGTATAAAAATTTGGTAGAGATACCCATATATCATTTGCCTAATTCTCTAAACTTCTTGAATCGATTAACATAGATAGTGGATCTACTAGAAAGTCTTTGTGGCCAAGAAGAGAGATGCATTTGTTGTCTAAGATATTCTGGATCAGACAGATGAATGGCTCTACATGCGAAAACTGTGTAGTTTCAGAAGTTTCAGAAGTACTCGTGTGATGTCAGTATCTCCATAAGTATCTCATACTACAAAGGCAGCAATGTGCGACAGAACCTGTAAATGTTGCAACATATATTCTATTGTAACGTCATGAAGGGCACTACAATTGTCCAGTTTTTGTCCTATTATCAGGATAGCGTTCTGGTCATAATGCTCAGAGGATAGAATAGGTTTGACTTGCCAGAGACTTTCCATTTTGGGACGCGAATAATATGTTGGTATTATCTTGATATCTAGCTTTTTTAAACAGGATCTCACATTGATTTGTTTGCACAACAGAACTCCAACTCCAACGTTTCTCACATACTCATTTGATGCATACCTTTTGTATGCTAATTGAAGTCACACCCCTAAATGCTCACACCTAAAAAATACAACTCACTAAGTAAAAAAGGCCAAGAGATTCTTGCAAGGATAACAAGTTTTAATTATACAAAAAATAGGTGTGCCAGCAAAGAACTCTGCTGCCAGGAACTTTCTGAGCAAAAAGGGTGCAATGAAGAGCTTAAAAGGGGACACAGCAAAAACCTGTGTGGCTGGTTGGTGTGATCCTATGCATGGTCAGCCTACTCCATAGGGGATGCCATGCCATTGGCCGCAGCACCTTCCACACATCTTCCATCACGTGTGGTCAGCCGGGCTCATTGGGAACCAAGGTCAACAAAACAATTATTTATATTATTCTAACAGTGCTACTCTATCACTACACAGGGCACGTGGCATGATCATGGACAGGTACAGGGCGAGGCGCAAGGTCACTGTGACCTGCACACATTTCAATCATCCCAGTTGCATTGTCCAGCTTCCAAGGCTTCTACCCTCACCTTACCCATTCTTATTTTATGGTTCACTGGTTTATGGTTGGTGGCCTGAGGTCATCTGGTATCTCGGAATTCAGGGGTCTTGGGACTTGGACAGTCGTAGGGGCTATAGCTTGTAGTTGGCTGGGTGGGGGATGGATTATTGACATGGTAACACATACAGCAAGGCACCCAGCTCTGTCTCATGGCCTTTCAGGATACATTCTTTCTCAGGATAAGCATGGCGGCAACAGTTTTAGAGGAAATGAGGGTTTCTGTGGAAATTAGCAGCACAGGTCTCTCTCTCTGTGCCTGGGCCTATTCAGGTTTCTTCATCAGGTTTGTGGCCTGTGTCTAATGTGCTGCCATGTAGCCCCTATGTTTCTGCCATAGCTAAAAAATGGTGTTTGTTTATATGCGCACACTAAGTCTTAACATCTACAATTCGCATAATAATATGGCAGTGTGGGGTCTCTTGGTATGCCCCCTCGTCCCTCGCACATCAGGGGTCTTCTCATGAGATTTGCCTCACCCTAAAGTGTCTAGGGGGTGGGGTAGGTTAATTTCCTTCCCAACATTCCCCCCTTGTGTTACTTCTACAGTGAAAAACTCTCCTCTATGCATGTGTTTGTTCTCCCCTATCACTGCGGCCTGATATGGCAGACTTCACATTATTGGCATCCAAGCCCTACATACTGACACGTCATATAAATACATCTCCCATTTCCTGCTAGATCAACCCATACCTCCTCATAATTTTCAGGTTCAGGGGGTGGGACAATGATGGTGTGGTATAAGCGGTCTACTTCATCTCCATATGGAATAGGGAGCATTTGAGGAATGACATGGTCAGGTTATATTTCAGTATCCTATTCACTACTAGGCAATGCTTTGGCCCACCACTGCAGTCCCATTTGGCAGGTGCAGGAGATGGCCAAGATGAACATATTGACAGCTACCTGCATCTTCACCATGGCTCCTAGCCAGGATGGAGCCCAATCAAATGCAGTGTCAAACCAATCATCCCCTTGGATGCCAACTTCTTTTTTCATGCGCACTTCCAGACCATGTACTGCCACTATTATGTGAGACAATTATCCATTCTCTTCATCTTCAGGACGCACGAATGTGCAATATTATTTTTCGGCACATGCCTCCTTCCATTGCCATCAACATATCAAGGACGTAGCGGTTCTGCATAGTCATTAACCTTAAGGCACGCAGCTCACCCTTTATGATGTTGAACCTGTGCTCAGTTTCATTTGCTAACTGGACCAGTTTCCAGCGTACGATCTGCTGTCATTTTGCATTAGCTGCTGTCTTTAGACTGTGTAGCATGAGCAAGGCGAAGAAAGTCTTAGCTGAGCTGAAAAATCTGTATTCTTCAGGGATTTCCCCAAGCAATGCGGTTGAGTTGTTTGATAGATAGTTTGATGATTTCTTCTTTCATCGCAGTTTCTCATACTGACTTCTTCAGGGAGGATGCAAAATTCTGGTGGCAGCACTGGGTTTTGTTCCTCGAACACAGGGGAAACTGTTGGGGTTGTGTCCGGTGTTGGCCCCCCTTTCAAGTGTTCTTCTGGGATTACTAGTGGCGCTGAGTGTAGCGTGGCCAGCAAATAATAGCCCCTCCATGATAGTGGGAGGTGCAAGTACACTTGTTGGAAACACATCCAGTAGTAATCCATCACAGCTGCTGTGCCCCTCGTTAGGTCTGGGATGAGGAGGGTCGTGTTGCTCTTCACATTCGAACCAATAAAGACAGTTCCTTCACTGTGGAATCAAAATTCATGTTTCTTCTCGGTGCACCTTCACTGGTTTACTTTAAAAATCAAAGACTTTGGACAGTGCGCAAGATTTTTCTCAACCCATTGCAGGACCACTTTGATTCACAATTACCCTCTCTCTTTTTGATATAACTTCTTTCGCACTTTCACTTTTGCCACTTCTCAGCTGAATACCTTACAGAGACCTTCGATTGAGCACACACACAGTGCCGGCCCACTTGTCAAAGGTATGTATCTTACTTTGAAAGTTCAATCACTTATCAGCAGTTCAACTTTACTTGCGTCTTTTCTAACACGCGTTATAATAATGTTCGTTCCAGCGCTCCCCATACAATGTTGCTGCTTGCAACCTTGGCTTCAACACAGACCGGTCTTGTATTGGTCTCTTAACTAATTGGCTGTTTTGATATCACAGATGCTGCTTTGTTCTTGGAGCCAAGGACGGTACCACGACCACTGGTGATTATCCTTGCCTTGATTATTGAAGCGGTGGGGGTCGGGTATCTCTGACACACAATGCAGGATTCTTTAGCCTGGGTTCCTGGTCTTATGCTTTCTAATCTTGAGAGGTCATGAATGTTAGGGTTCCTTGTCACAAAGGTGAATGGAATTTCCCTCCTTGCAGTCCCCTTTCGTTTTGCCATCTTTCTTCTCTTGTTAAACTGCCATCTCGGAAACTGCTGTTTCCTCATGTGCTTTGGCTCGCTCAGAGTGTGCTCTTGTGCTCTGTATTTTATCCATGTGGGGAAGCTAAATGGAAGTCAAATGTGTGTGATGGTCATTAATTGCCTGACTTCGCCTGAACATTGAATTGGGACACATCAGGTATACGGCTCAGGTGCTACTCCATTTTCTCTCAAAGCAGGTTGTCCGTGGGAAAGTGTTTATGTTGTAAAAGGGGGTGAGGGGTTCGAGTTCATAAATATCCTACCTGGTAAAATGGGGTGAAGGTGTAGGAAAGGGGATACTGCATCTCGCTCTCCATTCTTCTATACCTACTCCCACTCCCTGAAGACCCCTCACCCAGGTGATCCTCCCGCACAGTTCGATCCCCAAGAGCTAGATTCAAAAGTGATGGCCATGTCCTGGCCACCTGGATGACAGATCCCCTGGGGACTAGTGGGTGAGACACCTTCTGGTTTTGCACAGTAGGCACCACAGAGAACATGTCTGAAGGCCAGAGGGGCTGCTTGGCAATGCTTACGCTCGACAAGGAGGCATTGGAAAGAATGATTTAATCCTAAGAAATTAAAATATTCTCTTAAAACTGTTATACAGTTCATAGGCCACGAAGGAAAGTGTTAGTTTGTTTGAGTATTTGTTTGGAACTTGCAGCATCCCCAAGTTCAGGAGGTCCAGATTATAGAAAAGTAGGAGCCATGGTATTGATGCAGAATGTAGAATATAAAAAGAAATGGAATCATGATTTAATGAGAGGTGTGCACACAACTGGTTGGATGTTTAGTTTCAAAATGGCATATAGAAATTGCAAAAAGACAAAAGAAAAAAACATTTCTTGAGAAACAGTGCAAGATTTTTCAAAGGACATCAAATTGTTTTATGTTTAATGCTGTTGGCCAAGCAGCCTTTGGACCACCAGCCCCCCACTGCTATAGGCCAATGTCCTCACTGGATATTGCCAGTAAGATATTCTCCAAATTTGTGTTGTGCAGACTGGAATAGTGGACTTAGAGTAACAATATCTTGAAGCCTTCCCAAACAGGTTTCAGGGGAGGGCTTAGTACAGTGGACCACTGCTTCACTCCGAGCACCATCTTGTAGAAATACGGTAAGGTTAAGGGTGGGCGATTATTGTGGGCTTTTTTTAATTTTTAGGATTTGATTGATAGAAATATAGTGTGGAATAATTTACATTTTATTGGGGAACCTAATGTGTTATTACATCTTATCCAACTGTGATATTCAGACATCTCAGCATCTGTCCAATATCCAAGAATTATATATTGTTTTTCCCCACCAATAAAGGTGAAAAGCAGGGTCATCAGTTGGCCCTGATTTATTCCTTTCATACCTTGATTCTAGTACTTCTCTTAGGAAACTCAACCTACCCTCTCCGAAGGGTACATTTTAAAGCATGCTTCTTTTACCTGAAGACATAGCTATGACCCCAGCAGGTCTCCAAACAGGGCCTGCTAAACACAAAATACATTTTTGGGAACTGTAGTTTCAAATTAAATATGATAAAAACAAAAATGATGGTATTCGTGAAAATGGTAAAACCCTGTAGCTAGTTTTTAAATTTAATGTAGAGATGAGGAGGCAGTCTCATTCTTATTTGAGCCTACTCTTCTGAAGGAGCGGTGCTTGGGTTAATCATTTTAAGAAGACAGCTGAAAAGCCATCATGAAAGATTAAAGAGATTTTTACATTTTTATTTCACGTTTGGGGCATTCTTATTGGACATGTGCCTGGAGGTTTATAAGGCAAAGGTCTGTTCCATGATTTTTATGACAGTGAAATCAAGAGTGATTCAAACTGTTACGGACTGGAGGGGTTGCAAAATAAGTGATTGTGCCAGATAGCAGGTTCCCTGCAGATACACCTGGTATAGCCCCTTATAGGCTGAATTGTGGATGTTCAGTTTTAAGGTGTTGGACCAGTTAAGAATTTGTACTTTTTTTAAAGCACATCTGGGATTGTCTGCTATTTATAAAGATACAGTGAATTTCAGTGCAGGTGCTAATGCAGCCTAAACATGGTGAAGACAAATACTTGTGGTAAGGTGGGTTTTAAGGCACTGTCCATTTGGATAGGGAGTGGGTTATGACTAAATTTGGCACATTAAGTCAACTCAAAATAGCTTTTAAAGCAAGAGCTTGTCCGATGGGCAGAGAGGCAGATGTCCAAAATGTACATAGGCTAAGCATGTAGCTTTGTATACAGACTTAAGTAGACATATAAGATGGCAAGGAGAAATCTGTAAAATAAGATCCCCAGAATGCAGGATGCTGAAACTACCGGCACATGTAAATGTACCCACCCATCATTAAATTAAGAAAGTGTGCAGGAGGAAGCACAAAGTGTGCCTGCCAAATAGCAGTTGATGTAGATTTGGTTCATGTTCTGTTAATTTGTCATTTCTCTGTTTTGCATAAGCACGGACATCCATTGGAGCGTATTTATATAATTAATTGTAATGATGAGGATTTTATATATAGCTTGTAACTTGTTTGAATATGTTAAGCTGTTTTTTTTTATTGTGAGCTTGTTCTATGTGGATTTAAAGAAAAATGATACATGTTTTTAAATGTTGTAAACTTAAGGGAGAAATCTGATTAATTATTGATTGAGTAATACTGGAAATTTATATAGTAGGCTTTAAAGATCACTTCACTGGGGCTTTGGCGGTTACATCCTAAGAGTTATTTTGGCATGTAATGGAAAAGTGTGCATTTCACAGCTCCCAAGGCCTGTTACATTGGTGGAAAAGTAGTTAGGAATATAAATAATACTTTTCTGAAGGATTTTAGGCTTCAATTCTCTACCCAAAATGTTTTTTACACAAGACGTGGTGGTAAACATCGGTTAAAACTTTGAGCATTTGATGACCACGTCATAGGGCGTGTGTGGTGTTGAGTAAGTATTTGGATTCATTCATTGACTTGTTAATTTAAATTTATTAACAGTAACTTAATTGAATTTGAATATAGGGCAAATTAACTATGAAAAATGTGGCATGCATTTACCTTGTCTGCCTTTTATTCACGTGCCAGATGGGCAGAGTATCAAACAATGACCATTTTCCCACTAGGACACTATGTAATAATAAATATAGGTGGTACTAACATTTATTTTTCCGATAAATATAATCCATGCAAATTATTTAATATAGGAACGTTGGGTGTGCATGCCACATTTCTGTCCATTATGCTACTACTAGCTGCACAAAGAAACAGAATATGATCATTTGCTCCGGGACAAAAACATGTTTCAATTATTTTACTCATTAATACCATTGTCAGTTGGGCAAACTCTCTGAAGATGACAGGATTTTAACAAAATCAAAAGAGAAGAGGTGATGGCTGGAAAGTTTAGAGATAATCTTAACCTCTGCTATTGCTTTGGGCAACCATCCAGACCATCCTTTTTCGGCTGCCAAGCCATTACGAAAGGGTAAAGACTGTATGCAAATCAGCCTTGGGCCCACCCCAAAAGGGGCAGTTCAGCCCAAACTGCTTGGTCACATCCCTTCTGCAGGAGACCACAAGCATCACCAGACATGTTTCAGCTTAACAATGACACTGCTATAATAAGTATAGACATTTAACGAAAAAATAATTTTCATGATGGTAATAAACACAAATCCTGCATGTATAAAAATAAACAAGCTGGAACCACAGCAGGCTCATTGGCCAACATTCTCGCACTGTCCAGGACTCTGTCCAGGCTATATTGCTACTGAGGTCTCGTCCCCTCAGCACCTCCTTCTCGGCCTCCACATCATAGCCCACAGCAACTGGCAAACAACACTTTAGGGTGCAGTGAGCAACATGTTGAACCCGAGCTGCACATTGGGTATCAATGGCATATCTCAAGTTTATCAGTTAGCCGGGCTGTTTTATCTGAAAAGTTGGGGATAAATCTACGATAATACCCAATTAAACCAAGAAAAGCTCTAAGGTCTCTTTTGGTCTTGGGATTGGTGTATCTAAGATAGCATTCACCTCCTCATGTTGGGGCTATACATTCCCATTCCCTACGAAGAAGCCTAGGTATTTTAAGGCTGCCTGGGAAAATCTACACTTAGCTAGATTTGCAGTAAGGCCAGCTTTTCTGAGGACTTTCATGATGGTATAAAGATGGAAAAGATGGTCCTCCCAGGTTTTACTATCAATTACGATATCGTCATGTAAGCTCCAGAGAAATCAGAGTAGGGTTGTAAAATTTCATCCATGAGGCGTTGGAAAGTGGCTGCCGTGCCCTGTAAGCCAAAAGGCAGAGCTTTAAATTGAAATAGTGCTATAGGCGTTGAGAACACATTCTTTTCTTTAAATGGCAGGTATACCAGGACTTGCCGGGACCATTTGGTTAAATCTAGGGTAGATAGAATGGAGGCTGCTCCGAGTTTATCAGTTAGGTCATCGATGCGAGGCATGGGATATGCACCAAACTCCGAAATTACATTAACTTGGTGGAAATCTATGCCGAATCTCCAGGAACGGTCAAGTTTAGAGATCAACAATAGAAGAGGACCAGGGGCTGGAAAATGGTTCAATAATATTGGCTTTCAACATTTTGATGACTTCCTCAATCACTGTCTGTTTACGGACTTCTGGAGTCAATTTGGTTTTAAGTGAACCACTTTACCTTTAGGTGTTCTAATATAGTGATATGTGCCTTTTTCTCTTCCTGGTTATGTTGAAAGTACATCTGGAAACGAGACCGCTACATCTTTTAAATATTCTTGTTGTTGGATAGATAGTTCAGGAGCAATTCATTCAAAGTTATCTACCTCTTCGGATACCAGACAGGCAAGCAATTTGGCATGGGTGGCTGATGGGTTCTCTTTCCACTCTTTCAAGAGATTGATGTGATACAGGTGGATCTTATGCTTTTTTGTCCAGTTGGGCTACTTTATAAGTGCAGGTTCCCACTCCTTCTATTATCTTATAAGGCCCATGCCATTTGGAGACACGTTTGTTTTCTGAGGTTGATAAGAGGACCAGTACTTTTTGTCCTATGGAAAATGATCTTAAATGTACCTTTTTATCATAAAAAGTTGTGTGTTGGCTCTGTGCCTTTTACATATGCGTACAAACTAAGTAACTATGCCTCGAACCAATTTCATATGCACTCGCATCCTGGTGGCAGCTTGCGAGATGGGAATGGGGGACTCCTCTCGTTCTTTCCAGGTTTCCCAGAGCATGTCCTGGACATCTCTGGGTTATCTACCATGGAGCAGCTCAAACTGAGAGAACCCTTTGGAAGCTTGGGGGGTTTCCTCACTGCAAATAGTGCCCATGGTATGATTCAGTCCCAGTCTTTTTCATCCTTGTCTACCAATTTTTGTAAAATTAACTTCAGGGTTTTATTGAATCTCTCCACAAAGCCATCGGTTTGGGGGTGATAGACTGGAGTTAGCTGGGTGGTAATGTGGAGTAGCTCTTTGACTTCGGCCATAAGCTTAATCATAAAATTCGAACCCTGTTCTGTCAATATTTCTATGGGAAAGCTGACCCTATAGACGTACGGTAGAAGGAATTTAAAGATCTGCTGTGTGGTATTTCTTTGCACTGGGAATGACTCAGGATATTGGGTCGCAATATCTGAAATCACAAAAACATATTTATTGCCTAACCTGGATGTTTCAAAAGGCCCGATTACGTCCATACCGATTCTTGAAAAGGGAACGTCTATGATCAGCAACTGATAAAAAGGGGCAGGTAATGGGATATGCGTGATGGTTTTTTGGCAGATTTTGTACGTTTGAATGTAGGTTTTTCTATCAGCATGGATACCTGGCCAATAAAATGTCCCACTAATATGCGCCTGGGTTTTAGATTGTCCTAAATGCCCCTCACCATAAGATGGAAATGCGCAATATCCAACTCAATCTTTCAGTGACTTTTGGGTATTACCAGCTGTGTTTTTTATTAAAATGTCCATAGTTGTTTCCCTTCTATAAAGCAATCCTTCTTTTAAGAAGAAAAAAGGACTTCCCTTCTCTAAGCACTCTCCTTCCGGGATTGCTGTGAAAAGCTTCAGCAAGAGCTGGATCATTTCGCTGGGTGAAGGCTAGGTCAGGATAGATGGTGGGTTCTTCTCCCTTTCTTTCTTCAATGTTCAGAGATTTATCAGCTCACCCACAACCTAAGTTACCTTTTTCTGTTTTATCTGGTTCACTTTCTGTAAACTGAGGAAATAGAGCTCTTTGAAAAATTCCCTGGGCAATTTGATCTCCTCGAAGTATCTCAAAATGGGTTTTACCATATTCTGTAAGAGAACCTTCACATTTGGCTGGAAAATGGGATCAATAATGGCTGCTAGGACATCTAGCCCAAATTTCCACGCTTGCCCAGCTTTTGGGGCCAATTGTATGTAACACCCCAGAGGGGGTATCAGGACAAAGTCTGTAGGAATCATTCCACTTTTCACAGGATGGATAATAGCTTCCCTGCTACTGCAGATATCGAATCATATTGATTCCTTGGGGGAGATGGAAGGGTTAGAGCCTCTCTGACTATGTTTTTGAAATTATAGGGTTCCCCAAATAGTTTCAATTTAGTCACATCCCACTCCTGACACTTTATATAAGGAAGGTGTGGTATCAAGAATAGACAGACACAGGCGATCATAGTTCAAGGGTGTTTATTAGACTCTATGGGTAAGGTGTACAAATGCCTAGTCTAAACCTAAAGCTTAGATGGGAGCAAGCTACATTCATCAAATCAAAAATAAGGCAGTTCTAGTGGTGTCTTGTCAAATCAAAAGGCCCATACTAAGAAAAACCTATTGCCAATCCTTACGCTAAATACAAAAGCGTGTGGCATAGGGCTCACAAGAAATGAAGAAGTGTTTACAAATAATAAGTCAGGATGCGGTAGTTGTGGTCACCCTTCCCCTGGTTTTGAGCACAGGACAAGCCAGGACTATGGAGCACAGCAGGCGCTCGAGCTTTCAAAGCATGAGACGACAATTCCGTTTTCAGCTATCGGGATCTTTGTTGGCCAAGTGTCTTTCTCTATAAAAAGGCTCTTGCCTTTGAGGGCCTGATGCATTCAAAATAACAGCAAACGTTCCTTTCTGCTTGTACGTGCGGTGATGCTTTCTCATCCTTGGATCGCCATCTGTGTTATTTACAAATCTTAATGTCTTTTTAAACAGTTCAAGGTGGGAAGCCCTATGCCATGTTCTCTCTTGTCAACATGCTGTTCTTTGGGACTTAAGGCTTTGCCCCTTTCCATCGGCATCCCTCCTTCGGGCTCATTCTTGCCAATCTCACAGTTCCTTCTACTTTCTTACGATGTGGGATTCACATCCCTTATTCATTACCATCTGCTGGTCAAAGACTTTCGACTGTACAGAGGATTTTACTAGACCCCCATATGACCACTTTGACCCTCTTCTCGTGTTTCCCAAGGCCTTCTGGGAATAGTAGTTTCAACGATGGGGAAATCACTAAGAGTTTCTTGAGTGAGTAGCCACGTGGTGCCTGGCGCATCTGCAGCTGGCTTTCCCCTTTTACATCAACAGTTCTTTGTACATTCTGCAATCAGCTGTTTGCTACTTTTGTTCAACAGTTTGGTTTCTTTATCTGTTCTCCCCTAGACTCACCGACTGTAATGAACCACTTGGCTTTCTTCATATCAGGAGTCAAGGCAGGTACCATGGTAGCAGACATTTCTCTCTGTCCTGCTTATCAGCATAGGCACACTCCGTGTACCATTGATATCTGCTGCAACACACTTGGTCGATTGTTCGCGGTCTTACAGTTCCTTCAGTGGAGGTCTCATAGGCTTTGGTCGAAAAGGAAAACGTCGCTTCTCTCCTTGTCACCCTCTTGGTTTGTGTTGTCTTTCTCCTGCTCTTGAACTGCCATGCCTGATAGCTGTCTCATTGTGTGGTCTGCCTTGCTTGTATGGTGCTCTCATGCTCCACTTTTTATACCCGTGGAGAAGGGAAAGGGCCATCAGGCGTGTGTGATTCTGATCAATTGCCTCACTTTGCCTGACCCTTGTGTTGGGACACATTGGGTAAATGGCTCTGGTGTCTGTCATTTTTCATGATGTGCAAAAGTGTTAGAGTTGGAAACGGGGGACATAGTGTGTGTATATCCTATGGAGTAGGATGGGGAAAGGTGTTATAAGAAGGGGGATAATGGGTCTCACCCATCACTGTCCCACTTGCACTCCATGAAGACCCCATCCATGTGATCCTCCCTCACTGGTCCACCCCCAGGAACTGGATCAAGAGGGATGGCTCTGTCCTGGCCACCTGGATGACAGATCCCTGGGGACTAGTCAGGAGGACACCGTCAGTTTCGCACAGTACCCACCACCAATTCTGGGTACACTACAGAGTAAAAAATGATATACGTTGGCACTCTCCAACAGCCCTTGGACATTTGTGGGACTACCTACACAAGTACTATTATGCTGTTGATAAACATGTCTGGGTCTACAGGTATCCCTCGGGCCACCTCCTCACCTGACATCACGTTTATTATCACCATTGCTCTCATTGCGAACATCCCTGGCGTGGCGCAGACAATGCCATGATCAGTGAATGAGATTATCATGTTCAACTTACTGAGCAGATCCCTGCTGAGCAAATTGACAAGAGAACTCTCAGAGTACAATAGGGGAGCGCGCACAACCCTCACCCCTACTTTTACATCTAAATATTTAGTGTATGGAACCATAGAAATAGCCCCAGAGAAGCTCTGCGTGTCAAGAGTTTTGCCAGATAATGGGAAGTCCCCTTCACCCGATGCATGATTTCTCAGTGCCCAAATCAACCTTAAAAATGTATTGCCTGTATCCTATCTCTGTCCCCAGAAAGAGTTCCTCTTCAGGGTTAAGGGTCATTGACAGGACCGGAACGCGCAAGAGTTCTTTGTGGGCTGTCCTAGTCAGGGTATGTATTTGTCCCGGGAAATGAGAAGGGATTTCCCCCTACCATGGCTGTACCTTGAAATGGGGTGACCGTAACATTTGGCGTTCCATTAAATGTGTTTGTGCTACCTGCCTGTTAGAAAGCATTTTTTGGTACATATTGTTGCATCGCTTGCTGTTGCTGCTGTAGCAAGGGTGGGCCTGGGATCTGTGGGGGCAACTATGTGTAAGCGTGGTGTATTTCGTGGGGTATGGAGGTCATTCTGGGTGTTGGACCTTAGGGGGCCACTACATTAGTGGACAATAATAATGTTGACTGTTACTGTACTCCATCCCCTCTCTGCTCCTACTCTCCCTTGAAAAATGCCCCCATTTCCCACAGTTCCAACATCGTGCAGGCCCCATTCTTACCCATTTTTGTCCCATCCCTCCAAATCCTGCTCACCTCGATCCTCAGAACCCATCTCTACCTTGCTGCTGACCTCCTTGCCACTGTGGGCCGGTGTACTGTGTATTCCTGCCCCACTGTCCTTGATCGCCTTTTGAAGGTTCCATGTGTTAATATCCCCACAAAAATATCGCTATACAAGAATGGTGCTGTTTTTTTGCGCCAATATTAACCCATGGAACCTGTGGGGGACACCCCTGCAAACCCATATTTTTTAAAGGGTGCGGGGGACAACCACTTAACCCCCGCTCCCATTTACCCCATAAATTATCTCCACAAATGATGTCGCCTACGGCTGTTCCCTGCGACCATATACATGGCGACATTATTTGTGGGGATAATATTACCTGAATGCCTTCTGACCATACTATAGCTATTCTAGCATTTATCAGATTTGCGGTGTATCCTGCCATTCTGCCTGTGCTGGCATCGATACTTGCACCTCCACAGCAAGCTCAGCTAATTTGTTTTGTACTAGTATCGGTTCCTCTGCCAGCCCCCTCAGAGCGGATTCCATGTCACGCTCCTGTATTCCTCTGCAATGGTATACTTTTATGCTCTGTATTTTCAGGCTACCCCTTTGCTTCAATACCCACAATTTCATCTAAAGCCTTTTGTACCTCTTTTGGTAGACCCTTTGTAACAATGAAGTATAAAAATTGTATTGTTTGATCCCATGAATTACCTGTCTCCACTCTCTACATCTCCTGAACCTTTAGAATCAATTTGGCAGGGTTTTCATCATCGCACATAATACATTGCATGACAGGCTGTAAATCGAGTGTGTCAAGGAATGCCCACCATAGCGTGTCCCATACCTTTGCACAAATCTTGGTAATTATTCTCCATCATGGGCATCGTTCCCCAGAGTCATTCCTGGGTACCCTGCTTTCACCCATACCTCCCCAGCCTGGTCTCCAATCGTAGCCACCAATAAGCTCTCTATGTCGTCGACCGCCATGGGTACCCCTGGTGTCTGCTTTTCAAATGCATAAATCCACTTGCCTGCAACTGCCTTAAGTGGCAGGTTTGCCTTCATCAAATTGTTTTTATCCATCTGTGCCCATGCCTCATAGTGTGATCTGCTGGTACCCTTATGTTTAATGGTAATCTGCATACTTCAGTCTTTTTCCCACTTCCTCTCCTCCTTGACACTGCCATCTGGCCAAACATGTTCCTTAACCTGCCCACCCACAAACTCTCCAACCGAGGTGTTTTCTCAGGTGCTTGTTCTGCCTCCTCATCCTTATCATCGTTGTACTCATCAAATGTTCTCCAACCATCCTCCTCTCCTTAACAGGACGAAAAATGCTCATACCCCAGGCTGTCTGCCATCTTGTCTCCTTCCCCTTCCTCCTCTATATGCACACTTTTTATAGGTGTGCTATCTACCCTGAACAAAAAGTCTTCTGCCACCCACCCATCGGACCCCTGCTCTGCTGGCCTATTGGGCTTTACTTCAACCTGTGTTGCTCGTAATTTATTCAATTCTGTTCATGCCATTGCCATTGCCACTTCTAGGTCTCTTTTATTGACATCAGCATACGCTTGAAACTCCCGAGGGGATACATACGGTGTGGTGGGTTGTTGCTGCAGTGGACACATAGGTCTGATTGGTGTAACCTACTGCAGTGCCAGCTGTCAATGTAAATATTCCCCTGCGCTCTGCTGGTGCCCTGCCCTCCTTTCCTGTACAGTAATCAGTGTTTTCACATTGCGTTTTTCCTCCCCCAAGATCTTCTTTATCTTCAAACATCTTCCACAGATCTAATATCTCTTTCCTTTTTTGTAACTGTTTCCCCTTATACTTGGCTGTTAAAAATGTAGACATGTGTTCTAAGATTCCCTTGTTATGGGATCCCTGCTCTGTCCTCTTGTCTCTGTCATCCACTGTTTATCGCATTTCTCAATTCTATCCTGGCACAATGGCAGGGCTTTATACATATACTCTATGGGTGTCTCCCCACCCATTGAAATATTTTGTACTCACTGTCTCTACGCCTATGTTAATGCGATGCGGACGCTGCTGCTGTCCTTCAAAAAAGTCAGTCTGTCATCTCTTCCCTCCTCACAAAAGTAAAAAAAAACTATTTCTCCCACCCCTCCTTCTCTCACAATCCCCTGCTCTCACACTCCACACACTCAGCTCACACTAATAATTCCAAAAAAACACCCCTCCATGGGCTTTTTCCCTACACAATAAATAAATGAACAAAACAAGCTAAAATACACAGCTAGAATAACAACAACTACTATACCCGAGCCCACTAATTACGCAGGGCTAGTATGTATTTCTTTTTTCCTCTGTTATACAATGCCTGTGGTAGCACCTTTTCCCGTCTCTTGCGGAGGCTCCCTACAATTCCATTTGACTTTCCTTAATAAATTAATAATATAAAAACATAAAACAAACCACACCCACACCACACCAACAATTTCACTCTCCACGCATTTACGCCTTCCATACTCTCCCATACGCATGTCCCCTACTTGTTATCACTTGCAAGGCTATACTCACATGTGCGTTTTCACCCAAACTCCTCCATCAGGGGGGTCCAACAACACCGGCCTGCACTCTCCTCAGAGCTGTGCCCTCTCCAAAGACCAGGTAGGAATTCTGCAAAGACAGCTCCTGCACGGCCACTGGGAATACGAGTTATTTGGGGCTGGTCGCTGTAGGTGGGTGCAGCCCAATCAGAGAAGCTGCCTGATACCAGTGCAGGTACAGGGTGAACTCGGATTACATCTGGGTCACCAATTGAATGCATGACTCTAAACGTGCAAATCAGAAAAAAATACAACCCACTAGGGAAAAAGGGGCAAGAGATTCTTGCAAGTATAACAAGTTTTAAGTATACAAAAAAATAGGTGTGCCCGCAAAGAACTCTGCTGCCAGGAACTTTCTGAGCAAAAAGGGTCCAAGCAAGAGCTGAAAAGGGAACTCAGCGTCATTGATATAGAGTAACAACCTGCGCAGCTGGTTAGTGCGACCCTCTGCATTGTCAGCCTATTCCATAGGGGATGCCAGGCCTTTGGCCCCAGCCCTGTTCTTCTGTCTTCCATCACGTGGCATCAGCTAAACTCGTTTCCAGGGCAACAAGATCGACAAGACAATTAATTGTAAACTTTATCACTTACACAGGGCACCTGTCATGATCATGGACTGGTACAGGCGGAGGCTCAATGTCAACATGACCCGTACATATTTCACTCATCCAGTTGCTTGGTCTCAGTTGCGTGGTCTGGCTTCTAAGGCTTCCTCCCTCGCTTTTGAACTATAATGTACCCCTCCCCGCACTTCCAATTCCAAATAATGCCATTCTAAAGTACTGATAGGCTGACTATTCTCTTAGATCTTTTATGGTTCACTCGTTTATGGTCAGTTGGCTGGGGTCAGCTGGTATCTCGGGATTCAGGGGTCGTGGGACTCAGACAGTTGTAGAGGCTATAATTTGCAGTTGGCTTGGTGGGGGTCAGAGGCTTTCTCTGGCCTGGTTGTGATAACACATACAGCGAGACACCTAGCACTGTCTCATTGTCTTACACAATACATTCTTTCTCTGGATAAGCGTGTTGGCAACCGTTTTAGAACAAAGGAGGGTTTCTGTGGAAATTAGCAGCATGGATCTCTCTCTCATCAGTGCTTGGGCCTATTCAGGTTTCTTCATCAGGTTTGCAGCCTGTGTCTAATGTGCTGCCATGCAGGCCGTATGTTTCTGCCATAGCTACAAAATGGCATCTGTTTATATGCGCACACTAAGTCTTCTAAACATCTACAAATTTGCATAATATTATAGCCGTGCAGGGACTCTTGGTATGCCCTCCTGGCACATCACAAGTCTCCTCATGGGATTTGTATCACTCTGAAGCGCCTGGGGTGTGGGATAGGTTAATTTCCTTCCAAACAAAATGTTAAATTCCTATTGCAGAGATGAGGAAGTTTGAAAGGCAGGATCAACCTATCGTTGGGCTGTAAGTACAAGAAGGGCTTGAATTTTCTAAACATGAGAGGGTAGAGCCAGTAGCATCAGTGTTTCTTACTCTTAAAAGAGAACAACATCTGATCCTAGCAGCAGTAGCTTTGGTGTTTAAGTTCTGTGGTAGGACTGAATAGCAAGTCACTGGACACCCAGAGCAGCAGCCAGTTGTCAGGCCCTGAAAGAGTGTACCCTACCAGAATAGTTTGCACAGATTGTCCATTTATGAGGGAGATCTCAGAAAACAGATGTGAGCTTCTGATGCGATGAGCATCTACCCTCAGAACACCTGCAAGATGTTTCCTAAAATGGTAGAGCACAGGCCAATCTCAGTAAGAACCATGTGGTTAATCTAGGTGTGCTATATTTTGACTAGATAGGGTCTCTGGCCTTTGGCCGCTCTGTGGTGAGTGGGAACAGTGACAGAGATGAGGTTACCCCCAAAGGGTTCCTGATGTTATCAAACTGAGGGAAAGAGAGAACCACCTGAGTGAACCCTCTTGGGATGTTCCTTCCCTCATCTCTATAGGGGCTCTTGTGGATCCAGGTGGGCTACCCAGAATGAGGAAAGGAGAACTCTTACTTGCACTATTTTAGGAGGGTGAGGAGATTGACCCAATAGGGGTCTCATGTGAAGAAGCACCTCAAAAATAATTCAGCACTGAAGGCCTTTTCTGTTTTTACTGAGTCACCAGGAAACCCCAAACCAGAATGATTATTGCCAGGCTTAGGGATTGTATGTTGCTGTGGCAAGGCTTCACCTACATGTATATATCCAGCCCATGCAGAAACCTTTAAACTGTTGAAGGTGAGAAAGGACACATATTCCTGTTAGGGTGCCACTCTCACCCCTGAACACTTGAAGCTTGACACCTACAGCAGTTCCTATAGTTGCAAACATAATGCCATCCAATGACTCTCTAAGTGTGAAGGGGTGGGAGATTGCTACACCATCACAGAGAGCCACATGCTTCATCCAGTTTAGCTTGGCTAGCCCTGGTTGGGAAACTTGCCCACTGATCTCTTTGAGGATCGATAGGACATCAATACTGAGAATGCAACGCCCAGACTGGTCCCTGTGATCACAACTTCTGGACAAATGAGGACTGTGTGAGCATGGTAGTCTCGCCAACATAAGAGAGAAAGAGAGAGGTTTTGTAAATCCAGGAGTGTTACACACCACAATCCCTCAACTTCTCTGCAGAAAATTGAGTGCTTTCTAACCTACACTGCAGAAACTGTTAATATATTTCTACCTTTTGTATGATTACTATTGTGCCTTTGTTTTAGGGTATTATGACCCTGCTTTTTTAGCTGCAAGCATTGGAAACTGGTGACACCAACTTTGCTTGATTATCTAGAAAACTGCTCGCCATTTGAATCTCACTGTATCAGTTACACTGTCCAGGGGGCGAGGGATCGTCGTAGTGCCTCTCTGTGTGCTGTAATCTGTTTACAGGAGAGGGAATGGAATACTAACAGAAACAATGCATTTTTGAATAATCCCTTTCTTCTTTTGTGAAACAAACAATAACATGGCCCCAGTTCCACAAAACAACAATCTTTCTAATTCAATACTAATTAATCCATATGGGGGCTGCAGCCTTAGTTGGCATTAAAACATGTTTACTACCAGAACTAAATAACAAATGTGTCACAGCAACTGTTTTGGCTTGAAACAGAGGGTCCCTTTAATTATGCACCAAAATGGTGTAGACAAATGTCACAGTCACATATGACCTTCTCACAATCAGTCCTGACTTTACTTGTCATTTAACTTTGTTTCCACTACAAACCTTGTCCTGTATGTCCAAGGGTGCAAAGTAATGTATTGAATAAAAGGCCAGGACTGCATATCAGTGGCCTGTATGAAATAGGTGCCAGCTATTTGCAATTAAAGTTAACAACCGTAGAATAAATGTGATTAGCAAGGTAACTAGTACTTGGTCTATCAGTAGTGCAAACAGGACCAATATACATCCAACTGTGAATGTTGGATGGAAAATACTATAGAAAAAGAAAATCATATTCTGTTGCCATTTGGCCAAATTAAGATCTGCTTTGTAAAAATCAACAATATACACATAAAGTGGCAAATTCTAGTTAAAACCCACAGAAAGACTATTGGTTTCTACTTCATGGGTAACTACATGTTCCATCCATCACCCCTTTCACAAGTAATGGCTACCTATCTTTATAGACCACTAAAGCAGAGAGGAAACCAATTCATCAAATCTTTCCATTTTAATTTGCAATCCCCTCTTCCAAATGTAGATGAATATACACAAAAGTAATTTGCAGTGACAGGCACTTTAAATTCCATCACATCAACTGTGCTCATTGAACTCTCTTGAGCAAGGGCCTTACTCGCTACCCTTAAACCCCTGTATGCCAATGTGTTAGGACCACAAATGACGTTTAGAGATACATGAAGGCATGCATGTATGCTTGAAGGGGTTGAAGTAGAACCATTTTCCCTGCATCCACCCCCGTATACACCATCCAGGTCCCTCTGGGAATTACGGGTATTCGCATTGAGAACCACAAGTGCAGATACAGGTTGTGCAAAGTGCCTCTCCAAACTTTGCCCATATTCTCTTGAGAATGTGCCCCCTTGTCCAAATCTGGAATTGTATTACAGTGGAAAAGCAATTATCAGGTCTAAACTCATCGAATTAGATATTTGTATTCAGGTGTGTTAGTATTTCCTCACTTCTCTTTATAGTTACTCTCCCCATTCTCAATCCCAAAAGTACACTCACCCCTTGTGTGTTAATCCCCCTATTCCTCAGAGGCCCAGCTTTCCTGTTAAAAAATAAATGGTGTGGGTGCTTCATATTTATAGAAAAGCCTTTTCCATACCTTCATAATGACAAAACGAGATACTAAGATTTGAGTCGTTTTCTCTTAATGTTTTTGTTCGGTATTTCCTATTTGCAAAAACCTAGTGCCCCACACTGCCATTTGTCTTCTCTCAGACATTTTGTGGCCGTACAACCATTGAACGCGAGAACCAACTGAATTGGGGAAGTTATGGATCAGCACAGTCCTGAGTTTATGGTATGAAAAGGCGAAGCTTGTTAATTTAAAATTATTGATAGGTTTGGGGTATGTAGGATTAGTAGTAGGTGAGAAAAGATCAAAATATGTTGTCAGATGCACAGCAATAGTGGTTCAACTGGTACCAGGTTCTTACAAAATCTAAAATAATAGTTTGCCTCTGCACAGACTCCCATGCTCTCTCCTGTATGGACAAGGTTTACGCAAAATGTCAAAAAGATCACCAAAGTGCATTTGGAAATGTACATATGTAAGGGTGATGGGTTCCCAGTGTTTTCTCCCCTTCAGATAAGTCCTAATATAGTTTGTATTCCAATAGAACATCTCTGGTCATAACCTGCCATTTGTCTTTCTTCACTTAAAGAGGATTTAGAATACAATCTTCACGTGTCACCCCCAGAGATTCTAGTACCCAATTACACTTTGCTGTCAGTTTTTTCAACCTAATACTAGAGCCTAAATGTATATTTTATGTTAGTCCATGAACAACACACCTTCGGGAGGAGCTTAGATTGTATAAAAGCAAGATAAAAGGTTCCAGTGAACCTTTGCCTGTAGCAAAGTCAGTCCCATTTCTTATCTCCGAACACTGGCAGGGACCCAATTGGGAAGGAATAGCGCACTGCTCCAAATAATGCCTTCCAATCTTTTTATTTTATCTCAGTCCTCCAAATGCCAGAGTTCAAGGGCGTAAGTAACACTTGGCCATTGTAATATTAAATCTGTGGGATTATTGAGAATAATGTATAAGATGTCCAAGATATGTTTAATAAAAATTGTTACATATATCAGGTGGTTGACTATTTTAATTTCTCTACCGTCTACAGACACCTTTTATCTGATTCGTTTTTTTAAGTCGAAAAGGAATTTTGGATTTCCCCCTTTTTATCAGCTCAAATGAAGCATATTCGTGGAAGCTAGAATATCTTGTTGAATCAATATAGATTAAGAATTACTAGTTTAATTCTTTTAACTCCGTTTAAATGTCTGTACATCCTACAACTACCTCTTAATGCCCATGTTATTCATGGAAGGGTTTACTGTAATTCCTACAATTTTTTGTAGAAAGTCATTATATACATGGGTGTTCCAGCTACATTTGTTTCCTAGAACTATTTGCTGATGTCTAGGTAAAACAACATACATTATTTTATAAATTATTCACATTTGGGGGAAAATGTATTGTACCTATCCTTGAACAAAGCTACTTCTATGTCTCATCAAACGTTTAATTAAATGTATCTACCTTTTTGGGGTGCTACATAGTACAGATGGCGCAGATGTTACACAAATCAGAGTAGGGGCTTCCAAGCCACATTTCATCTTGGTGTAACCAGTAAAGCAAGCCTGTAACCAATTGTGATCACTTAGATATGTCTTAGCCACATTAAAAGAAAAGCAGTGGTTATACAACGAGGGTGAACAACGAGGGTGAAACAAAGATTAAATCTATATACCTTATGTTCACTTTGGTAAGTGGGTTTACAAGGAATGTCTCCAGGCACATTTCAAGAAGACCTCATAACTATCCATCAGAAGTGCTTCCGTTAACAAGATGATTTATTTTTTTTTTATTTTTTATTTTTTTTAGTATATTACAAACTTTTAAAAAACAAAAGACAATTTACATCCATCTTCTCATCAAAGGGGACAGGAAAGAGTAAAAGAAGAAAGACAATAAAGCAAGAAACACTTATCATTGATCTTTTCATGTTAAAATTATATCAAACTTTCAGCTATTGGAGATCTTTTTCTCCTCATAGAGAATATAATATAGCACATTTCCAGCTGATTTTTTAGAGTTTATTTTTTAGCTCATTGCTATTCATTTTCAGAGTTCTTACTAAGATCTCTGTGAAGGCTGTTAAGGCAAATATCTGTTTATTACTTCTGCCTTGATGTATGTCGTCCAGGTTGCATGTTTGTCCATCTCCTGTCCAAAACATGTCATTCTTTCATCTTCAAGCTTCGGACAGGACATCACCAAATGTTTTAATGTTTCAGGTGATTCATTACACAGTCAACAAGCTTTATCTCGTAGACTAAATTTATTCTTTTGATATGAAGTTTCTCTTGTTTCCCAAGCATTTAGCCTGAATTTTAGAAATGTTAATCTTCTCTGCTCTTTCTGCATGGGAATTTCATCATGTATTTGGGAAGCACATTTAATTTCTTGGATTCTGGTGGCGCGTTTTCCGTTCTAGCATGACAGCTTCTTTTATCGTATGTTTCTATCCAATCTTGTTCATAGAGATTTTTCTTTACTCCACTAGGGTTGAGAATAAGAGTTTCTTTATTTGTTTGTAGCTGTTGTAATATAATTTCACAGGAGGCTCTCCAGCAGCTTAGAAGGTCTTCATTATGTGAAGTGGTAGGATTGGTTAAAACTCTGAATTGGGCAATATTGTCCGCTCCCGCAACTTTCCTACATAAGGATAAGGTATTCCAAATCACTATCGCATTGGCAGACGATAGGCTCAGCTGATAGCACAAGATGATTTCACAATCCTGGAGTTAGGCGCTGTTACAGAATTATTCAACAATTACTGTGGCCACGGGAGTTCCAAGATACGATATCAAAAGGTTTGTTGTTAAAGTTTTTTCTTCTATAACCTGCTGCAAGTAACCTGATTAACTACTAATTAAAGTAGAATGCTATCAGAAATTGTGAGTGATTTCCTGCTTAGGACAGTTCATTGAGTGTGTGCTGAGAAACATGCTGTTCCAATTGTACATTGAAATTTTGTATCTGCATGTTTGCTTGACTTACATGTATCAAGATCAGAGTCGAACATTGTTAGCACTCATTTCCTATTTATTTCATTCTGTTTAAGAGAGTGCAAAGTCTTCCATTTAGGCTGGCACATCGGGCATGCAGCATATGTATCTGTGTCATGGCTCACTTGGGAGCTGGTCTTTGTCTCACAGCACACTATGCATAATTAATTGTTTTGTTACTTTCATTGCGAGGTAGCCTAAAATGGCTGCCTTGAAGCCAAAGTCAAACTGAGATGCTCAGTGCTTTACTACAGACACCTAAAATCTCGGACGCAGAAACGTCAACATTGCCGCAGGACTATATTTCTACCATTGCTTTCTTTTGAACCCAAAGCACGATTTTATTTTATTATTACCGAATATAAACTTCATACCATAAATGTAAAATAAACAATAAGCTGATATTATATTGCTATATAAAAAAGAAGCCACTCTTGCGATACACTTAGATTCTCAGAAAACATAAATTCCATTGAAGGATGTGTATTTCATAGCTCGCCATGCTAAAAACAAGAACAGAAAACGCGAATAAAAAAGGAAGCCTGTTTTTCACCCGGCACAGAACGTGGAAGGCACGCATACACTAGCCATAAGAAAAAAAGAAGTACCACACTTTAAACCTGTATCACTTACCACAGTCATATCAATGTCACATACTACACCTTAATCAATATTGTACAGGTGCTGCAATAGCTTGCTTGCATGTAAACCCAGCCCTGGCATTTAACCCTAATAAAGAACAATAATGTGTGTGCCTATTACATCAGGCGTAATGCATGCGTGCAAACATTAACAGACATCATACACCATACAGAAGAGCCATTGATAGAAATCCTGATTGGAACCGCAATTAGGGATTTCTAGAACCTACCTATAAATGTGTTATTATTGATGAAGTCAGAACTTGAAGAGTAATGTGATTTATAGCAGAAGCAAGATCCAGGCTTGAAGTACCATGCTCACAGAATAGTACCTCTCTGGGAAGGGCAGTGATGGCTGCTGTAATTTAGTTAGGCCTCTTTTTGCCAACACACCCACTGACTCTGTATGCTGCCTAATATAAGCGGCAGACAGAAGCTGTGGCTTCTTCTATCACAGCAGGCACTAGCCCCCTACGGACTTGACATGGCATCTATGTGATTACTGCAACCATTTTACTGTGGCCCTCTAAAATGCCAACATTTTGTTTTATTTTGACCCCATTTTCACCCCATATATATGCGGGGTGAGACCCCTGAAGCCCTCTAGATCTATTTTATACTATACCCCCACACACATATATATATATATATATATAGGTTATAAAACAAGTTGAAATTTAAAAAGTAGGCATGTTAGAGGGTCACAGTAAAATGGCTGTAGTAATTGTATAATCCCCTTGTTCTGCACTATGTATTTGTTCCCTTTGCAAAGCCCAGTAGGTTCTACTTAAAAGATGCCAAGGGAAAGTGTTAAGAAGCAGGTGGGGCATCAGAACTCTGGCCCTGCGGGCTGTGACGGATTGCCATTTGGCAAGGACCTGGTGTTTTTAAAAAAATGATATATGTTAATAAAATGATGCAGCTAGTTCTATCTGCTAATCAGATTCCCTTTTCATAACCAAAAGCATAGTTTGTACCTCAGCCCTGCTGCATGAGTGTACTGATCTCAGCACCTCTCCACCAGTAGCACAGAGCAGGTTCAGTAGTCACAGGTGCCCAATTTTACAGCTACAGTGACAGCCAAGTCTCTGCAGCTAAGGAGCTGCATTTAAAACATGAACAACATTACCAAAACACAGATCTCTGTTCAAGTGGCAGAATAATCTCTAAATATAGGCATACCTACATTATGGTATGGTAATCAGCAACTCTCATAAATATTACAGCCACAGCAATTTGCTATCACATGTGTCAACCCTGTGAGCCCAGCTCTGCTGTGAGGGGATTATGTGCATTATTCCCAGCCAGATAAGACTGTTCTTGATTCTCCCCACAGCACAAAACTTTGGGATTGCTTCTCTTTGTTTTTAAGGGTAGGTAACACCCTTCCTAGAAGACAGTCACTGCACAGGAAGGGGCCCAGGGAACTTTAATCAAAGTGCAGACACAATTACCAAAGGCTTAGCCTCACAACATGGTGCTGCATTTCAAAAGGCCTTGGATCCATTTCAGAAGGGAAGTGGACAGATTTAGGGTGGACAAAGGTATATCCTTTTACATCTGGAGGAAGGTTCCACCATTTTCTTTCTCTCTGCCTCTATCCTTCTTTCCTGTCCCCTCCACTTCCTTTACAACAAAGCATGCTGGGTGTCAGAAGGCAAAGTTAACTTGTTTCGGGAACAGGGATTGGACACCTAGAGAAGGCTAGCTTTAGTACAATTGCTTGTGGGTGTTTGCCTTTAAAAGAAGGTCTTTCCCACCACATTTTGTTTATTCACTCTGGTACAAAAACAAGAGAAGGATTCATTATACGGTTTTTGGGAGAGTTGCACTTTCCCAAGCCTTCAACCATGGAGGTGAAGAAGGAGCAGTGCAAAGCAAAGGAGAGCTCTGCCCTAACTACTCCCAGGGTACATTGGGGTGGGGGTCTTGCTGTGGACCAGGTCTAGCCACTCTGCACCAGAATCTGCCAAGTCTGAAAGAGCAGACCCCGAATGGACTCATCCTGTACTTGAGCTGCTGAAGTGGATCTTACAGCATCTTGTGGACCCCGTTCTGCAGCATCAAATCATGTGAAACTAATGTCAAAGCCAAGCTCAATGCCATTGATGCAGACGAATCCCACTGTTGAGTCCATAGAGAGTTCAGAGTGGCTCTCCCCAATTTTTCTAGTACAAAAACCTGATGGTGCCATCAGGATGATTGTCGACCTTAGGGACCTAAACATTAACATCTGGGTGGATAAACATCCTTTGCCAAATATTGGGGAAATGCTGGCAACCATGGTTCCTGCAAGATACTTCACGACACTAGACCTGTCCTCAGCATATCATCAGATCATGCTTGATCAAGAGTTCAAACATCTGACCTCATTTACCAGTCCACTTGGGGTTTTCATGTTCAAAAGAATGCCTTTTGGCCTGGCCGCAGCTGCAGTAGTTTTTCAGAGACTCGTGGTCCATCTGTTTTGGTGGTCTTCAAGGAGTCTACTGCTTCCAAGACAATGGGCCTCATTACGAGGTGGGCACAAAGGGATACCGGGCACCGTTAAGGACATTGGTGCCGGTAATCCCTTTGTGCCCTATTCCGAGGTCCTTTAGCGGGTCCCCCTATGGGTGCCTGCTTTTAACAGGCGCCCTTAGCGAGAGCCGCAAAGGAACCAGGGAGCAAATAAAGGTACTGCAAATTGCGGTACTGTATTAGCCCCCTCCCCATTCCCATTGAGCCCTTTGAGGGCTCAAATGGGAGTGGGGATTGCCTTTTTTTCAATGGGGACTTACCGGTCCCTCCAAGGTCGGAATGGACCGGTAAGTCCCCATTGAACCAGGTCGGACTCGGTACCGGTATGGGAGGTAGTCATGGCGCAATTAGCGCCATGACTTCCTCCATACTCGGAATGAGGCCCAATATCCTGGTTTCAGCTGAAAATGAAGAGGAACATGATGCCAAGTTAATGGGAGTGTTACATGTGATTCAGGAGAGGAGTTTTACATTAAAAATTGAAAAGTGCAAAATCAAAAAGGAAGAAGTATCACATCTTGTTCACTCTATAAATGCCGAAGGAATAAAACCCAAGAAGGAGTTGGTTAATTCAACCAGGAACATTCCTGAACCCTGCAACAAAAATCAATTGAGGAGCTTTGTACGGATGACTGAATACTACTCGAAATGTCTAGCCCATTATACTGAAAAGACAAAGTGTATGAGAGAATTGAGGAAAAAATGTGCTAAGTTTACATGGTAGGAGAAAAGTAAAATGTAGTTTGAAGAAATAAAGAAGGGCATTAATAAAGCTTCCACACTGAGCATGTTTGACTGTAAGGCAGAGACTGTGATTTCTTTAGATTTCAGCAAGATTGGTTTAGGGGGAGTGCTGGAATAAATCCAGGAAAAAGGTTTGGTTCCTATTGGATTCGCCTCAAGGATTTTCAGAGGTGCAGAGCTGAATTATGCAACGATTGAAAGAGAAGCACTGGGGGTGAAATGGACCTTAGAACATTTCAGAAATCTAATATGGGGGTTACCTATACTGCTTAAAACTGATTACAAACCCTTGGTGCATGTGTTACATTCCAAAACACTGCATTTGATTTCACCAAGGATACGTTGTTGGGTGAAGGATATAATGCAATGCAATCTAAGCATAAGTTACACTCCGAGCAAATTGAATATGGTGGCCGATTGATTTTCGAGGTTACTGTGCAGCAGTGGAAATTATGATGAAGAGTCCTGTAGCGATTTCAACTCGAAGGACATCATGGCCATAGTAAATCTGGCAATAGCAAAGGAAGAGTGGAGCAAAGCTGCGACGGATGATGCAGAACTGGTCAGCCTCAGACGGGTCATAAGTAGTGAGTGGAATGAAATTGACCAGAGTGTAGGTGTTTACTCTCAAATAAGGGATGATTCAATGGATTTGTCATGTGCATACAGAGGAGGCCGTATTATTCCTCCTACAGAGCTAAGACAGAGGATAATCAATTTGGCTCATGAAAGGCATGTGGGCAGAAGTCTCGCAAAAAGGAGGGTGAGAAGTAGCTATTGGTGGCCTGGCATATGGAAGGAAAAGGAAGAGAGTGTCAGGAACTGTGTAAAATGCGCCACCAGCGCAAGGGAAGGAATGTGAGGAACACCCCTTTGCAACCACTGGAGATTCCGGGACAAGTATGGTCTAAATTTGCAATTGACGATATGGAACCATACAAAAATTTGGATTCATAAAAGATGTATATTGTTATTCTTTTGGACTACACCTCAAAGTGGGTTGAGTGGGGTGTTGCTGAAGGTACTGTCACACCTAGAAAGATAGGAAAGTTCCTAAGCAAAATTTTCAATAGGGAAGGTGATCCACTGGAAGTTGTGTCTGACAATGGAGCCCAATTTGTATCAACAGAATTTCAGTCATTTTTGAGAGAAAGGGCAATAGAACAAATAACTATGTCATTGTATCATACCATGGCAAATGGACTTGTAGAAAGGATGAACAGCTTTGTTAAGAATATCATTCAACTGCCCCTTGCTAATGCGCTTTCATGGAGAGAGACATTAAGGGAAGCCCTTAACACATACAGGACAACTCCGCATTCAGTAACGGAAGTGGAACCATTCACCATGACGAGGGGAAGGTCAGTATCAAACAGATTGAGGCCTGCATGGATGTTTGCAAGTAACAGACGTTTTGATATCTATCAGACAGAATCTGAATTGCAGTAAGTATCCTTTGGGAACACCACACACAATTAAGACTACAAGTTCAAGTACAAATTCACCTTTGGTACAAGCGTGTACTACACAGTAAAGTGGTAGCGATGGCTGAGCAGCCAGACGTATCTCAAGAGTAAAGTGAGCAGTATCAGAAGTTACACAAAGGACAGTAATTACAATGGTTCAAACAACACGGACTCAAGGTTTCTGAGTAAAAGAATATACATTTACACCATAATTTGTAAAACAGTTCACTAATATAAAGTAGCAGAAAATCACAATCTTAATATGCTACACAATCCCCAATCAATTCTGGACAAGTTAAGCTCAAAATGAAGTGTGAGCAAAATGGCACTCCAGCAATTTAAAAATGGAGGGAAATACAAGGTTATACAAAATCAAACCACACCAATAAGTAAGTAGGCAGGGCAATCTAGAAAAGGCTTACTACAACTAGCATTCAAATCAATAGGCCTGGGCCAATGTTAATGATTCAGAGTCTTTGCAGAGGATCACACAGTTCATAGTAGTTTGCGGTTAAGTCTTTGCCAAGAGTTCAAAACGAAGTTGGTTGAAGGAAAAGTTATTTAAAAGAGTAGAGAAGGACAAGCCCCCGGATTGGCGAAATATTTAAAACACTTTCACCGCAGTCTAATGAAACAAAAAACCGGGTTTGAACAGTACCTTAGAAGTAGAAGATTTCTGTAGCTGAGGCAGAAGTTCCTGGCAAATCCTGTAGGGTCGCGGTTCCTGAAGTGACTGTCCGACTGACATGACGGAGGAAGACTGGAGGGTCCTGCACTGCCCAGGGAGGAAACCAGCAGCAGAGCAAAGCGACAAATAAAAGGTGCGCTCCTTAAAACCCAAACAGGGTCCGGTCCTCCTGTCTATCCGGTTCACTGCAGCGGTGCACAGAAAATTCGACCTGGGGAGGGACTTCTTGATTGGTGTTTGGCGAACTGGTTGGTCCCACCAGCTCAAGGGAAGAAGATTCCTTACAGATCTTCTCTGTTGTCAAAGTTTAGAGGATTTGGACCTGCAGCAGGGCTTCACCGGGAGGTTAAGTAGTTGCAGCAGTCCTCTTCCTTCGGCTTCTCTTCGGTTCTCTCAATCCAGTGGAGACTCTGCCTTCCAAGTCTCAGAGACCAGCTTTTTATGCAGTTTTCCCCCATTCACACATCCTGGCTTTCAATCACACAGCAGGGTTGCTGTCCTGGCAGGACAATCACCTAGCCAATCAAACTAGAGTGTGACTTGGGTCTCCAATGAGACCCTGTCCAGTGGGGCTAAAATCCCTCCCTCACATCCTGTCTACCTAGACTCTCAGGTGCTTAAGGAGGGCTTCTGTGCAGAAACCCGCCAAAGGACAGCGAACAAAGGAACCAAACCTGGTTTGGCGCGCAGAGTAAAACCCGAGAAAGACCTTTATAAAAAGAAATGGTGAAGAAGCCCAAGCAGAAGCAAATTAAAGTAAATGGGGTCTGGCAGATTTAAGTTTGAGGCTACTAAAATAGCCTAAAACAGTACCAAGGCTATTTTCATAGACCGCGGTAGAAAAAATATGATAGATAACACTGCCACCAGCCAAACGAAATAATGTTCCATGACAGACAGACAAAAAGGGATAACTATTAAGCCTTTCCAGTACTCTATGGAAAGATAGTTTGTAATGGGTCTGTGGATTTAAAAAGACTAATAAAGTCAATGGCAACTTTACATGTTCTGGGAGACAGTAGTCAGTCCCAGAAAATGGAGTTTTAAAGTGGGAAGTCTGAAAAAGACAACCCTGTGTCACTTCACTAAAGGTGCTGTGTGACACACAGCAAAAAGATGATGCCTATGGAGTAGGTGAGGCTCCACAGTCTATGAACACAAACATGTAAAACACACAGCAAAACAAATGTAAAAGTGGGGGAAAAGGCTTGCACTCTTACCAGGTGAATAAAATGTATCCTAGAAATCCAGCAAAGCTGCTGAGGGACTCAGTAGGTAAGGGAAATTAGCCATTCTGGAGAATTCTCCCTAACAATATCTGTGACATCGTAAGGAGAGTAAGGGAGAAGCATTCCAAGTACAAGGCATACTATGACCAGAGAAATGGAGTGGTGGAGAGTAGAATCAAAGCTAGGGACTGGGTTTGCATAAAAGAGCCCAAGAAAGTTATGAAAAAAGAGTCGAAATTTAGGTCACTGCAGAGAGTGATAAGTTGTTCTGGGAAGTCCGTGTTATTGGATGACGGTAAGAGATGGTCCTGCAACGATGTTGTACGGATGGAGAAGGGTGCTCAGAAGGTGACAGAAACTGGCGTGAGAGATTCACAAGACTTTGGTCTTAGTACAGAGGCTCAAGATTTTTGAGTAAAGACTGATAGTGCAGGTGACAAGTTGTTGAGAAGGAATAGAAGAGTGATTCAGAACTTTAACAAAGACTATATTTATTATTAGTCTTCATCGGTGATGAGTACTCATCCATTGTGTTAACTCCACAGTTTTGGCTGAAGCATGTATCCTTTTATTCAAGATAATTTGTTTTCAGAATAAGTTAATCTTTCAACATTGTTTCCCTGTTTTTCCTCCCCACCTTTTCCTGTTATACTTTCTCTACATTTGTTTATGTTGTAGGGGTGGGATGTTATATTGGTGTTATTTATTATCTTGTATATGGTCATGTACTGGAAAGGTTCTGGAATGCGCAGCATTCCAGAACCATTGGTTGAGTAGTGTTGCTGGTCCTCGGATGGCTGCTGCTCTCCAGGGGCTCTTACCATTAAACCAACTTTTAGTCCCTAATCATTGTGTCTGTCATTCTTCTCAACAGACGCGCACACTGGGAACTATAGAATTTCACCCAATTGGCCTTGTGAACTACATTACTTTGCAAAGACCTCTGGTTTTTCCCTGACTCATTTAGCACCAGCCACAAGCTTCTAGAATCACTAGATGCATGTATTTTGAACATCCGCTCAGCGTCACACTGCAGCATGATGCTTCTATGAGAGGTCAGCCAGGTTTTATGCTGTTGTCTCTGCTTTTTGATATGAACCACTCAGAACGACCCTGGTAAATGGCGCAGTTTCCTAATGTTCCCATGTAATTGGCATTTTTTAGACACAAGTTCCGCCTCATTCGAGTGCTTTCAGTTTAATTCAGTTTTCCACCCAATCGATTTAACTGCCACAAAGTCAATAAGTTAAGATAGATAATAAAACCTGTACTGGATTTAATCAGAGCAGAGGAGTATCGATTGGTTAATAGAGACACATCAGTGGGTTTCAAACAGAGTCTATTTGTGCCCTGTACCACATCCACTTCATTCTCCCACAAATCCTCATTTTTTGCGTTGGTAGCCACAACATCGATTTTATGAAATCATGTTCACTATTCTCCATTGCAATTACTTCTAATAATTATTTCAAAGGGGTCGCACTCGATGACACAAAAAAGTAGTCTAATGTAGTGCCGTGCTTACCTAACCCCCAAGTGGTTGCACCGTGTATATCCATTGGCGCCTGCCAATTAGCATATGATAACTATGCTCTCTCTTTCCCCATGCAATTTGTGTTCAGAGGTCCACAAAGAATTATCTACGAATCTGGAAGTTGGACATTAAAATCATCAATCATCGACATTACAGTGTCCACAACACATGTGTCCTCCCAAACCAACAAATTCAAATATAAGTTATTAATTACTAAGAAACTGGTAGCTAGATAGTTTCACTTTCCCATTTTGATTGTAAGCGATTGCATATAAAGGTCGGGGTTTTTCATATAAATAACTCTCAAGCCAAACCATTCCTTATAAATGTTAATGAACCCGTGGTTGGTCTACGCTGAATTTAAAAAAAGACCATCGACTAATGGGGTAGTTATCAACCAAGTTTCTTGGATGCATAAAATATCATAGTTGTGTAAATTGCACTTCACATTATTAAAAAGATTAATAAAACCTCTAGTGTTCCATGAACCAAACTAAATAAAATTACCAGCGGATGACTCTAAATGTTACTGATTTTTGTTGGTATTCAAAGCCTTAACCATCCATCCGCAACGTTCTTCCTCCCATAAAATTTGGTTGGTGTGACCTTGTGCAAATATCTGCCTTTTGGAGTCAGCATGATGAGTGAATGTAACTTTTAAGCGTATTTTGTCCTCAAGCCAATCACCTTCAGAGACATAGCCATTCCCATCCCTTGCGGCTACAAACGATTCCCCGTCCTGAAAAATACTGGGGCTTGGGTGGGACTTACCAAGGCCGAAAGACTTTGCTGATTGTGCAACAAGCAGATAGAAACTCCACATCACATTTTGACACAATATGACACTTTTAGCTTGAAACATGACATGGCTTAGAGTAAAGTTATTTCGCACACTTCTGATTCATTCTGAAGCACAATCTTTGGCGCAGAGTCACTGGTGTCGGCAGCCTTTCATTTATGGAAATGGGCGGTTAGGAAACTGTCCTTGGAGCTGTAAGGCCTCCGACCTTGTGAATCTATTTTAGGTGGTCTGATGATAAGGCAATTTGTCAGAATTTCATTTTTAATGGATCATTGATATGGGTTTTATGGGTTCATAGACTCACTCTTTTAATGCATTTTATTAATAATGTTCATAAGGTATGTATTATATTTTTGCTCACTTGTGAATCAATGTAAAAGGTCACTAAATGTAACCAAATGCACTTAATCAAAAATGTAAATGTTTTTAAAAAGTAAATGCACAGCAGGACATTCTTCCCAGAAGAGGTCTAATTGCACATAGTTGTGGAGAACTGAAGGGGTATTCTAAATAAGGATTGGCAACTTAGCTTCTCAATTGACAAATGCACTCCATGGGGTGCGCCTGAATCGAATAACGAATTTCGAATACCTTAAAAATGTAGGTTGGTCCTAAATGTGGCTGTCAAATGGACACACTTGACAGAAAGAGAAAGATATGGATCGTCCTTTTTGAAAAATTAAGTCGCCTTGTCCACTACCACCCATTTGTGTATGCATTTTGGTTAAAATGTATTTTTAGAACTACAAACTAAGAATAAAGCTCTTCAAGTTCTGCATATCCGAAACAGCTGCTTTAATTTTGAACAAATAACAATATGTGCAGTGTTTGGTAGTAAGACAGAAAAAATAATATGGCCTTATGGGAGCAACAATATCCGGTCAAACATATAGTTAATTCATGTCGGGTTTTCACACTGAATACAAAAATGCAAACTCACTCTAGTGAAATATGTCACATCTTCATTTCTTTTATACAAATTAATTGTAACTGGCCAGAAAACCTGACCAGATTTTGATCTTCGTTGGCTCCCAGTGTCCAGCCATTATATCCTTAAATCAAATATTGAATATATATATGTGTGAACTGACAGAAAAACAGTGTTCAATGAGACACATTTTGCAGCCTTCTAGATTGGGTGGGTTATGGTGAATTACTGTAGTGCTTTCATAGCTTTGGGAGGGTGTCCTTAGAACACCAGTCTGTGAGAGTAGGGTCAATTATTTTAGGGGATGCACCTTCTACTGACTTGCAGAAGGTCTGGAGGAGGAAACAACAAGTACTTTGCAGGGACTCAGGCATCTTTGTTATTCCCATATGTAGGTTTGGCCGAGAAGGCATTTGTAGGCGTTTGAGTATTTTATGGCTAAAATCGAATTTAGGTGGGCTTCCAACTCCAACTGTGTGTGCACCTTTTTGTACTGCTTTTGGACACTTTCTGGCTGAAATCTAATTTACTTATGCGTCCAACTGTGCATCCACCATGCTGTACTGTGGTTGGGTGCTTTCTGGCTAAAATCAGATCTAGGTGTGCTACCAATTTGTTAATGATCTGTAAATCTGGCCATTTCCAGTGTGCACACTGATCTGTCTGCTTGGCCACCTGGTAAGATCCTTCTCCTGCATAGTGCTTCTGACACTCTCCCCTGCTTGCCTCTCGCCCCACTCTGGTCTCTCCCTTCATGGTGCTCTCTGTATCCCTTATCTTTTCTAAATGCTTCTCCATCTCCTGTACTGCCTCTCTAACAAAGTCTGAAAGGTAGATCTAAAAAAGGCACTCCTGAGTTCCAACCATGGTCTGCCCATCGCAGACACCCATATCAATGCTTCCTCCAGACAGACTATCACTGACATTCTCTTTGTTGTTCCTTCTTCTAACCTATGAACTCCCAGATGGACTCTGTCCTCTCCCCTTTCTCCTCCTCACCCACTACTAGAGTTACCAGATGGGGAGTTTTGTTGGCTCTATTTGCATCTTCCAAATGCATCATTAATGTCTGTCATAATGACACTATCATGGCCCAGGACGCTCAGCCCAACCTCCTCCTTCTTGGCAGGCATCTTCCTTCTCTCTTCAACTTCCCCTCTCTCCTACCACCACTGCTTCCCTCATCCCCCCCTCTCCCCTCCACTCAGGGGTGGCACCCACCCCAGTGCCCCACTCATAAATCTTTTAAAGGGGACCACCAGCTTTATTTAGCTACCCTCAATGTTTTCTCTGCTATGAAAGACTCCTCTGACATCTGAGTGGGTTACTGCCTCCATCATTTCCACACAAACCTACTCATCCTTTGAAATCCTTTCTTACTGTTGCTACCATCTACACACCCCCAAGACCGTCCTCCCTCTTCCTCTCAGAATGGACTGACCTGTCCTCCTCTCTTCTTGCCTCCTCCCCCAAATTTATTTTCCTTGGGGACTTCAACATCCACCTTGGGTCTCTTGATATGGCACTGTTCTCTTCCGCAACCTCTGTGACACTCTTTCCCTCTCTCTCCTTCCATCTGGAAAACCCACTGTGCCGGATCCACCTTGCATGCTCTCATCTGAACAGGCATCCCTCTCTCTAACCCTCTCACTACCCCTCTCACCTGGTCTGACCACTCTCTGCTCTCTTCCCACCTTGACCAACCCTGTCCCCTGATGCTTCCCCCTGCACTACCAGTCTCCTTCTCTGTCATTCGACCGATGTTGCATGTGTCAGACATTGCATTTGCCTCTTCCTTCATCCCTTCTATGCCCCCTCCATTAGACTCTCCTTCTGACTCTGTTCTAGCTAAACTCCATCTCTTGATCCCTTATTCCCTGGACATCTTTTCCCCTGTCATGGTGATCCACATGAAGACTGTCTCCAAGAGCAACACCGGGTATGACTCAGACATGTCCCATTTGAAACGCAAATTCAAAGCTGCAGAGTGGAAGTGGCAGGCATCTAGCTCATCCTCTGACAAACTGGCCTGTCGCCTACTCCAAAGGCAATACCGCCTCTCTATCTGCTCCAAGAAGAGGGCTCATGTTCAAGCCTGAATCTATGGAGCCACCATTAACTTTAAAATTGAAGATTTTTTTTTTTAAATGGGCAACAAACTTGCCAATCCTATGTCAGTCTCCTCCTCTCCTACTCCCTCCCAGGCCCTCTCCTCTGCACTGGCCACCCACTTTATCTCCAAAACTCTGGACATCCTGTCCTCTCTGGCATCTGCTCCCCCCATCTACCCTTTCTCTCGCCTTCCTTGGCCAACTCCATCCCCCATACTCTCCGCCTTCTCTCACCATTGCACCAGATGAGATTTCTAGAGTTGTTTGCTCTATGAAAGTGTTCTCTAAATAGGTGCTCGCCTGCTCCTCAGGAACCATCAAGCAAAACATTGTCTCACTCGCTCCAGCCTTGGATGACCTCTGCAACCACTCAATTGCCACTGGCTCCTTCCCTCAACCCCTCAAGAACTCTCTTTTGCACCCTCTCCTAAAATAGCCATCTGCTGACCCTTCTTACCCGTCTATCACTCTATCTCTATCACACATTTTTTGGGCAAACTCATGGAGAAACTGAACATCCCTGAACTGACACTCCACACCGAAATGACCGGCTGCCTCATGACTACCAGTCATATTTTAGGGCTGCCAGAGGCACGGAAACTGCTCTCCTGAACACCTGTGAAGACCTACTCTCTAATCTGGACTCTAACACTCATTCTGTTCCGATCCTCCTCAATCTCTCTGCTGCCTTTGACACAGTCAAGCACTGCATCCTCATAAACTGTCTTAATGATACCCTTGGCATCACAGATTGGGCACTGATGTGGCTGACCTCTTTCCTTTCAACAGATGGTCCGAAGTGGAAATGGGTCCTTTTCTCTCCTCCACCTCTCTCTCGGCATGTGGCATACCGCAGGGATATATCCTATCACCTTGGCTCCTCAACATCTACTTGGCCCCTCTGGTCCACCTGATCTCCACTTTCTCCCCTCATTTCCTGTGTTAGGCAGATGGCACACAGTTCTCTTTCAAGCTGCCTCCGCCTACCTTCTCCTCCTCCTCCTCATACCTGACTGCCTCAAACTATTCAGGCATGGTGCTCTGCCAATGACATCTGCCTTAATTCCAGTAAGACAGAGATCCTTCTCATTGGGATGACTGTTGCTTGTTTCACCACCACTCTCTGGTCAGACTCCTTGGGTCCTCTCCCCTCACACATTTGTGAGGCAAAAAATCTTGAGATCATCTTTGATTCCTCCCTCTCTTCCTCTCCACACATTATGGACCTTGTCAAGAAGTCACACTTTCAGTTGCATCTCCTCAGGGGCATTCTACCTTTCCTCACCTTCCCCCAGAAGATCAAATTCTCCAGAGCCCTTGTTCACTCTAGGCTGGACTACTGCTACAGCCTCTTCCTCAGCCTGCCTCCTTCTTCCCTTTGCCCCTTTCAACTAATCCAGATTAGGACTACACGCCTTATCCTTGGCCTCAAGCCCAGGGACCACATCTCTGCAGCCTTATAATCTCTCCACAGGCTCCTGGTGTCTGCACGGATCACATGTAAGACCTTTTGCATCATTCACTAGGCTGTCTGGGGCTTGGGACCTCTTTACATCTAGATTTCCGTAAATACCTCCCATCCAGAGTCCTTCGGTCTTCTGGCTCTAACTCTCTACAGATCATAGGTTCTCCAAGCAGAGAGTGGGAGATAGATCCCTTTCCTTAGCTGGCTCCTCCCTCTGGAATGCCCTCCCTCCCTCGGACTTGAGCAGGATCTTCTTAAGTTCAGGAAACTTCTCAAGACTTTTCTTTTCTCCCCTACCTTCCCTCTCCCCTTCCCTTGTTAACTCTCCATCTGCCACTGCGACTCGGGCCTGATCCCTTCAGAGTCATACAGGGGCCAGACCACCCCCTACCAGTCCCCCCAGCATCCTTTTCCAGCATTTGCCTTCAGGCTTCCTTCCCTGGACTAGCCCGATGTGGTGCTCCCTGCCCACTACACTCATCCTCCCCTCCGCCCCTTTTGCCCTGGAACTTGCCTCTTTGGCCAGCCCAGCACATACCCAGCCCCCAAGCTTGGAAGTACCCCACTCCTGCACTTTTCCCTCTACCTATCCCCCTTGCACTTACAACCTTATCATACACTTGTATGGTATGATGAATGTCATAAGGCTAATATAACTTTTTTGTTGTTTATTATTTGTGATTACTTTTTAATTCTCAAGACCCCCCCCCAATCTTGCGGGAACGACGAGCACATGACATGAGAAACATGATTTAATGGAAGGGAACTTCCTATTCCAGAAGGCGGTTGACCAATGTGGGATTCATGAGGCAAACGCCAATAAATACTACCACCCAAAGGAACTCAGTATGATGGAGGGAAGGAGTTGTGTCACTCTATGAGTGTTAAAAATAGAAAACACAATCGTTAGGGCTCCCCTCTGTGATAATGTATGTTAAAGGGAAAAGTTACAATAAAGATACATTTTTAAAACTTAGTAGCAAAAGTAGCAAAAGTTGTTACTTTAAGACCAGCAAAGCCCGAAGACGTTAACCACTTAGATAAGACCCACAACGGGCTACCGTAAATTGTTCTTGTTTTTCGGATGATGTGTCACTGGATGGGCTGTGACTGTGCTGTTCCCCTCACTGCTATTCCCTGATACCTCACCTGGCCTCTGCTTTCCCTGGCAGTAAGGGACCTCAGAGAGCGACAGGTGGGTGAGGTGCGTGACAAAGCATGGGTGGGAATCGCGCTGTGGGACGTAGGAGGGACACATAAGCATGTTCACTAATGGAGAAGGGAACTGAGAATGAGGACCTGCCCTTGCCCGACTCTTACTCATTTAGTCCACACTCCATGTCTAATTTCTTAGCTACCGTGTTTCTCGAAGTACAGCAGTAAAGAGTGTGCACCTCACTAATTTACTCAGTGCCCCACGTTCCACTGTCCCTGCGGGCTGCACACCAATGCTGTGGAGGCGAAGGATCAGGACAATATGTGCCTACTATCCAACAAGATAATAGCATTAAAAATCAGGCTGCGGAGGAGTGGCAGTTTTTAGCAGCCACCCCTTATCTACTTTATGCCCTGCAGCTTTGCTTTTTTGCCCGCAACTCGAGTGGAATTCGTTGAACCCTGTTACAATCCCTCCTAACCTTTCTTTCCCTGCTGAATGTGACTTTGTAAGAGCGACCACCACTGCTGCCTGAGACACATATCAATAGCACATTGTACATTCAAATATATGATTCCACTACATTCGTAACACCATGAAGAGGAACAGAGAAAATCATACAGATTTGAACTGGGGTAGATGCACTGGGGCACACTCATGATTCCCCTTCTGCATAGGGAAGCACACTGATCATTATTGTTCCTTTTTACATAGTATGGAATAAAGAAAACACATTTGTTCAACGTTTACAATTGTGACAGAGGGTGCAACGTTCTAAGGAAACCGTTTTGCTGCATTCTCTATGAAGTAATTAGGACACATTACGAAACTGATTTGCCCCTTTGCTTGACCTCCTATCATAAACAATGAATAGATGATAGCTCGGCGGGTTTAGCATCTACAGCACAGAACTGCGTGTGGCTTACTGATGACAGGTCAACATCCAGAAATGGCCAAGGCTGCCTTTCATCTTTCAAGATTGGATAAAATTGTCACAGTTGAGGTGTGTAGTAATAATATATATTATTTAAGCACAATTACACAATTCAGCTTGTGGGGTATACTATAAAAATGACCATTATTAGAAGTACTCATGTTTGAGTGAACAGGATATGTGGTACTATGGTAAAAGTGAGGTAGATTTTGAATGCTCATCAAAGGTTTTAGGCTACCAGACAGTGTACCTCAGTCTAACATTGCCGGTATCCTGGCGTAGAGCAGCCAGGATACCAGCAAATGTAGATACCGTTTGCCGCCAGATTCCGAGTGCCCGAGTGATGGTGTAAATCCCAATTCATGGAGTCTCATAGAACTCCATGAGGGGATTTTCCACCATTATCGGCACCAGCAATGCAGGTCCAAGTAATGCAGGCTTTTTCTGCATGTAGGGCGCCTAGCTTACCTTCAGCTGGAGGTAACCCAGATGTCCCACTGGCAAACCCGTGGTCGGCCGGTCCAGTAAAGTGCCGGTATCCATGAATACTGGCACTTTTTACCAGACCGGCCGACTTAGAATGAAGCCCACTGCTTGCTATGGTCAGAGGGTCAGCAGAACATCCTACCTAAAACATAATGTGCTATCTATAGAAGTGTGCTGATTTAAAATTAAAAAAAGTGAGGACAACAGGAATTGTCATTATGTTCTCTGTATCTCTCCACCCGACTCTCTGAATATGACTCTCTTTCTTTTTCACAGTTATTCAAATGGCCTGGAAGAGCCTCTCTCTCACCACTTTCTCTCTGTATCAATCGCGTTTCATCATCTCTTCCTCTCCATATATTTTGGTCTCTCTGTGCCATTGTGTTCTCAGTCCCGCTTTCTCTCTCCATCGCTCATCTTTTGCTCTCTTTATACACCCATGTCTCAGTCATTCTTTCTCTTTCTCTCTAGTTTTCACTCTTGTATCTCTCTCTTGTTCTCCCTCTTTCTGCACTTGCCTGTCTCCTTTTCCCTTTCTCTCTTTAACTCTCTCTCTTCTCGTTCTTCCTCTTTTTTGTCTCACTCTCCTTCTTTTCTCTGTTACGCCACAGTCTATCTCTTGCTTTATTGCTCTCTGCATTTCAACCACTCTCTCTGCCTCTCCTCACACTCTGTCTCCCCCTCACCAATCAGATGTTCTCTCTCTATATGCAGGCTTTCTTTTGAGAGTTATTTGCTAATTGAAATATCCTCCATCATGCTTCACACCACTTGATACATTTCATGTGCAGTGCACTGAAAGGTCTCTCTGAGGAATTGCCATCTGGCAAGGGTGCAAAGCCCTTGCTTTTTTATTTGTATAAATAATAAATTATTCCATCTCAAATAATTGTAATCTGCCAAACAGATTGCCCCTTTCAGTAACTCCATGGCAAAAGCATAGTGTACGCGTGCCCTGATGCATAAGTAGTCTGATCTGCAGTGCCTGACATACTCGTAGTGTAAAACATGTTCCAAGGTCACAAGATGCCCACTTGAAAGCCACAGCAACAGCCAAGTAACTGTGGTGCAGAGCCAGCATTTAAGATATTCCCCCCACGCCAAAAACTACAATGATCATAAGTAACCTGTGCCGTTGTTGCCAGGGTAAACTCTCAAATAAAGCCATGCCTCAGTTTAGGCATGGTGCATGCACTACTTATGATCATGGCCGCCGCCCAATTGTTGATATTGCAAATGCGTCAGCTCCAGTGAGTCAGTTCTGGTATGGAAGGCTGTTCATCCTGGTGGAGACTCATGGATGTAATTTAGTAGTCACCAGCAGCTGCAGCCCCTGGCGAATCCCCTGCGACCTTTGGCACTACCTCTGCAACCCCCAGACAAGGATTGCAGAGGCAGTATGGAAATTAAAATAAAAAGGGTTCTTGAAACATGCTTTATTTTTGGAAATCGAGCTGTAAAGATTTGCGTTTGTCTAATGTGTTATAGTAATAAAGGTTCTACTGGAGATTATAGTTTGTAAATATAGCAAAGGAAGACTGAATGCCCCCAACCCAGAGTTCCTTCATTACATTTAGCTTGCTAATTTTATATTTCTGAGGGCTATCGTTGTGTGCAAAATATGATCAATGATTTGATGTTAATATGGCCTACATGTTCATAAATCCAGTCAAAATAAATCACATCTCTATGTATAGAGCTTTGTGTCTGACTCCTCCTGCTTCTAAGTGTTGTAATTAATTCAATTGTGTTTTTATATTGTGCTACATGCTGGAATCAAGCCTCTAAGCATGGGATAAGGTATCAAACCCATTATGCTTGGCTCTTGTTTAGACTGTAAGAATAAGTGTGATTACTACAAAATGTAATATTGCATAATATTTCAACCTCAAAAGGAGGAACGGCTGATTTAACCCTGACTATATAGGAACTTGGAAAGTGCAGGCTCGCACATGTCAGAGTTGAGCTTTTAACATGCAGAGCTACCCAATTGTGACACAGTATGTTGTGTAATCAAATGTGCAGTTTCCGGGCAGGCCTTTTTTAAAACAAAATATACAATTATTAGTATACAGGCCTGTGTACAGGAGCCAAAGTGCAGGTTTTCATTGGAACAGTAGGACCACTATAGATCCTAAGTCTACAGCTCCCGTTAGCAGTGACAACAGGCAAAGCTATGCGCATTGGACCAATCTATTTCCTAAGGCAACAGCTCCCTCTAGCGGAGCATTCTATGCGTTTGGGTAGCCTCTACTGCATATGATGGCATTGGACAAACATACATCTGGCCTTTTATATTATTTTAAAGATTATTTTCAGGTTTACTGGTGAAGCCATAACATATTCCTTCTGCTTCTAAGCACTGTAATAATAGGTGGTATGTTAATAAAAATGTAACCCCCATAGTCAATGCATTACCAAATGCTGTAGTAAGTATATTTAAGGAGAATTATCCGTTAGGCTAGCTCAGGAGTTTAAGTGATCAGTGCTGAGCTCTATGAATGTTCCACAGGTCACAGGTGTGATTCCTAGAAAAAGGTCTACTCAAACTTTAGTCCTTCTGAGGTCAACAAATTAATATTGGTTTTGGTTGGCGGATAACGATTTTATGTAAGAGGGTTTTATGTAAATTGCTTTGATGAAAGTGCTATATAAACAGTGCATTATTATACATTCAAAAATGTTAGTATCAATGCATTCAAGCATATGCTCAGAATAATGTCATCATCTTAATGTATTGTTACTTTAAAAGTGTTTCTTGCTTCCGTGAGAAACCTATGAATCTTACTTTATACTGACATGTCTGAAGCTAAATGAGACTGGGTTTCCATCATTCCCTGGGGCATTTGTGTGCACATCAGACATGGTAAAGGTGCCATCCATTAAAGCAAGTTTGTGGTGTTTTTGGTCAGTTTAGGCTTTGCTAGACTTATAATAGAATCAATTACACGACAGGTTGCACATTTAGTACCTTATACAATGCATACAAGACTTTGAAAGACATTGCTGGGACATTTGTGGCTGCATTTTGCATATGATGACAGCCATTAAATATATGGGGCTCTCCTTTCTATATGGTGGCCATACCAGGTGCATGAGGAATTAACTGAGAATAAGTGGAATTGCTGAACACTTGTGGGTGCAGTGAGTGTTTGATAGTACCAACTGGATACAGAAAGCAAATATTAATTTATTTTGAATGTATGTAGACTGTACGTCTATGCAGCACCTGTGAATGGAACATGGCTACTAGACCTGACATGTGCACCTATACATGGTTTAAGATGGAGGTAAATTACCATAGGAGGCTGAAATTACATATTCATGGTTATTCTCCTGGCCTATGCTGCTTCTGCTGGGTGTACCCCTGTCATAACATAACAAACTTCATTGCATAACAAGGCAGCACTCTAGTTAAAATGTGGTTGGTGTCTAAAATTCTGTACGTCTGCTTTAGTACAGGTTTGGTATGTTGTTAAATGTAAGCTTATATTCTTACATTAACACCCGTCTGTCACTTCAGGTGATTTCATCAGGGTTAAATGTCATGTGATATAATTTCATGTGTGGTCATTGTGGACAAAGATCATAAGACATCACTTCTGCTATCCCGGTCATTGTGGTGAATTGATATCCCTGTGGAGACTGACAAATGGCAGGACAGGAACCTGAAGGTCTGGGCCTCTTCCTTGATCTCATTGTGAGTGCAGGTAACACTCTCTGCCAGAGACATCCTCACAGCAGGCAGCTGTTCTGGGTCCAGGCATGAAACACACACATTCTAAAAGACTAGCCTAACACTAGGGTGCTGCATCTCTTAAGGCCTTTGTTCTTTATGAGATGGCAGATTAGAGTAGGCAGGAGTGTTCGCATCAATGGAAGGAAACTTCTGCCATCTTATTTCTGTTTCGCTTTCTCGTTCCTGCCCCCTCCACTTCCTCTGGAGCAAAGCACTCTGGGTGTGACTTCAGAAGGGCAAAGTCCTCTCTACCATCTTATTTCTGTGTTGCTTTCTCTTTCCTGTCCCCTCCACTTCCTCTGGAGCAAAGCACTCTGGGTGTGACTTCAAAAGGGCACAGTCCTCTCCTTCCAAGAGCAGGGATTGGACCACTATGGCAGGCTAACCTTACTACAATCAACTGGGGGTTTGAGGCTTTAAAAAAAGGTTCCCCATCCATTCTTCTGGTCCTCTCAAGACACAAAGATTTGCTCTGAACTACCTGAGAAGAACTCACTGAACTTCCTTTGGGAATGTTTCACTTTCCAAGGCCCTCAGCCTGAGATTAAGGAGTGATACAAGGAAGAAGAGAGACCTGCCCCCTATCCACTCCTAGGGAACAGCAGTGGAGACCTCTGCTGTGGACCAGGAACTGCTATTCTGCACTGGAATCTCCTAAGCCTGGGCGAGCAAAACCTGAATGGACTCACTGAGTGGGCCTCACTGAGTGGGCCTCACAGCAACCAGACAACCCAACCAGCTAAAGCTCCATGTTCTACTGCACCAAAACAGTCTCACCATGGTTTTTGCAGCTTGAAAGAATGGGAAGAGGCTGAAGCTGGCTTGTGTGCTCCTCAACCAATCCGAACTAGTGCTTGCACTTTAAACCAGTTTGACACTGTGTCGTGCCCTAGCTTGACCCGTCACCTGCTAGGTGAATCAATTGCTCAATGCCAAGGCCTGATCCAAATCACTGGAGAGTCACACTCAGGCTCTGACCAGATGTCACAACCACGGCTAGCCCTTGAATGGGCACCTCAGCGACCTGCACTTTGACACCCCCAAGATTACCACTTCGATGACCATAACCCACCGACACAAACCACTGGAAAGTCACACATCAACCCCTACAGGCGGGTAAAGCCTGACCCGGCTTGGTTCAACTGCAAAGAAATCTTGGGACAGCGCAGACCTGAATCGCTGAGAGCCACCATTTGACCAGACAGAGCAACCACACCAACCCCTGCTTGACATCCGCTTGCTGCTTGGGCCCACATGATCCAACGTGCCTGAACTGAGCTTGATCCGCCCACATCAGCGTTCAACATGGGGTTTGTCATTGCCAATCCACCCAAGATCTTAAACCAGATACTGTTGCCCACTCAATGCCCGCTTCAGTCCACTAACACGCTAGAGACTGATTAGGTCACTGCATCATCCTCTTTCACAAATCCTTCCATGGTTGCCAATTACCTAGCACCCCTGTACCCATTCTTAGAGGGCTACTTTATTAGCTCTGTTGCCTCCTCTTTGCCTTTCACAGTGGTGGCTTTTTGTACCGTGTGTTCCATGTTGTTCTATTGAAGCTGGTGTGTTTATTTAAAGTATATATTTTATAGAACCTTAATTGGACATTTTCTTTATTTTGGATGGTGCTACTGTGCTGTTTGGGTCACTGCTGGATCACATTCACACCTGTTTTAAGAGCACAGCCTTCACTCGGTCCACTTTACCAGAAAAGGCAAAGGAGGTTTATTTCTTAACTGTCCCTGTTTAACCTTTATGATTGTGTTTAACCTTTATGATTGTGTTGGGTTTGAGTTTGTAAAAAGTGTGTGCGCTGAGTGGCCCAATTTTACCCCGACTCATCCCCGTACACCTGCGAAGCAGAATCCAATTTGCCACAGTCTCTAATGTCATAAAATGCTTCAATGATTGCAGAACATGTTTGAGGAGATAAGGGGTGCTATTTAAGGGTTAGCCAGGGGCAGGAGCTGCTCCCACTTGCTTTTCATTTGGTACCCGTGGGATTCCCCTTGAGAACGTTGAATTTGCAAGGGACAGAACCCTGCAAGTCTATCATGGATTGAGAGAATTGACCCTGTAGCATTAAGATGTGTAAGGTACCAGACTCTGGTCCAGCTTCCCCACTGCTCCAAATGCGAACATGTTAAACATCAATGCAGGACTTGCAAACTTGTGAGATGTAAGTGATAGTTCATATGAGTCCTACCTCCAGCTCCTCCTTATCAGATCTTGCCCAGGCTGCGGAGTGCTTGCAATATTATTTTTGTGCCACTACTGCTTCCTTTATATAAGTAAGGATCATTTAGAAGTTACACGTTTTCTTCTTGTTTTTTTCATGACAGAAGATGAGTAAACACTACTGTTGAGTCACTCCATTGAGTTTGAAATAAAAACGTTGAACAATGAACAATGCGTGGCAATGAAACGGACTGTTGGGAACTCCATTTTTTTTGCAATAAAATCTCTAACCAAGAGCTTGCAATGAACATTACCCATTGGATGATTTTTAAACTGAAATAATAATTCTCTGACAATCTAAGCCAGGTCTGTGGCTCAGTGGACTAATGCATTTGCTAAAGAGATCTGTGTTGAAGTCATGGTGACAGGTTTGAATGGCAGGAGGTTTACACCGCCTTGTATCCCTTGTTCGTGTCTAAGAACAATCATTTCACAGGATGAGGTACTGTGCTAATATATTTATAGGAGGTGTTTGAGACTGCACTGGACACACTACAATGGTAGCAACTTGATATATGAGGATGCACTCTACTTCTGGGGACTGTGCAATGCGTAGTGTCAGGGTGACCGAGCAGTTTGGGTAGCATTTGCCTTTGGCAGGGTCAACCCTTCATGCCATAAGGTCAAAACTTTGTCAGGGCTAACTCATTCTCTTCACCCTTGCTCTGTATAAAATTGGGTGCTATTAACACCTATAATTACACCGCTAAGCAGGACGAACTGGCATGAAGCACTTGATCAAGTCCAAATATATTATAAGGTATCATTTGGCACTGAATGGCATCATGGAAGCATCTGAGGTTGCACACAGCATATGATTATGTTATCTTGCCATGCGAGACTGTGCCCTGCGTATGATGACTGCACCCCTAATTAACCCATATTTGATGCCATTCCTACGGCATTTGAGACTGTGGTTGGCATACGTTGTCAGCACCTGCGCATTTCAATATGTGCCTCACATATGGTGAGTTTACCATGTGACGTATTTATTGGTATTAGAGAGTTTGCATTATTGAGGTATTTGAGGGTGCACGTGCATTCAAAGCACCTAAACACTTGTGACTGCAACGTGAATATGAAAATGCATACTAACCTTTAGGTGGCATTTCTGAAGCCTGTGACAATGCACTTGCCATACGATACGATGTGAGTGCCTGCACTTGAGTGCATATCTTACATATGGTGACCATACCCGGGATATAAGACCTTGCATTGAAATCCATAGCTTTCACAAGGTATTGGACTCTGCACATGGCATAAAATGGCAGCATCTGGACACTGCAGACTTTACCTTACATGTTATGAGATATGTCCTATGTAATTAGATATAAGCTTATTATGGCACGTCCTAGAAATGTCGAGCCGCATTAAGCTTAGAATGATTGTACCTACCCTATCATGTTATAACTAACATAACATGGCAGTAAGTGGCCATAGGGTGCAACATTGGCATATGAAGGTAGTGCCACTGGCGTATGTTATGCTAGGAAGATCCCGTTAATGTTATAAACACAACCCTATCAAGGCAACACCTTTTTTAAACATGGTTGATAACTAAAATGTAATTTTGTCTTGTTAAGTAACTATGTATTACGCGTATATACATTCTTTTTTACATTGGCAACCACCTTCCACGTGCATCACCAAAGGGTGTGCTACATAATTTCGTGCGATCTCATCCGAGTCACAGGTGATGCTCTGGGAGGACACTGCTGATGTCATACGTGTGTGATATCACTTCCTTCAGTGAGTAGCACATGTGTAGACAAAAGCCCTGCACCAAATGCTGCAGACATGTCTGAACACTACTAATTCCAAATAATGGAAATGAGAACCACATGTTATTTCAAAATCATAGCACCGTGAACATAATGCCACAAACGTGACATACACGTTCAGAGCAGTTGAAGGGTTAATCACTCTAAAAATATTACTCTTATACAAATGCGAACAGTCCATTAGCAAAGGTAATCCCAAGCGGTTGTCCTCAAGTTTGCCCAGGATCAAGGTTACCATTATCTATTAGGCACCACTTCTGCCTTTGCCTTGCAGCTGTGTTTTGTAAACTCATCATGTATAAAGGTTCCTGGAGGGCTCGAGAAGGTCTCACAGGAAGGACGATTTCACGTCTAGGTGATAGTCCAACCCCACTATTTAGTGACCAAGTTATTGTTGTCCTTATGCCTTTTAAGTGGCCCAAAGAGAATGGCATGATGGTGTCCGGTAATATCCCATTGGTGCAGTGTTTAGTGAATCCTCGCACTATTGGCCAGAGTTTTTTGTAAAGACACCCGCGATGGACTCAGCAAGCATGGGGACTGCCCTTTGCTCTCGTCTTCATTGGATGGGTTGAATGCGATGTAAACAGCCATGGATGTCATGAGAGTATATGTTTTCTCATTCTAAGTGCAACCAAGATTATTTCAGTGAAGGAAAAGGGAAATGGCAAGATGAAATTACTTGCTAAAGATCAAATAATCAGGTTCTTTTTTCGGTGCTCCACCTGCACAGGGTCCGCCCTTTAATACTGATTCTGGTACATCTCTGCACACTACAGTGATGGATCAAGTCACACTGGAAGTAGGCCACGCGTCAATGCACAAGGCAGAGATTAGCAATGGCGGGAACCATAAGAAACGTGGCGGCCATCATTGGGTCATTAATGCGTGTAAAGTGAGCATAGATTGTCTGCAGGAATCAAGCCACTTTCATCACCATGGCACAGCATAAGGATCACAGGCACTCCCGGGGATCCTAGAATGTTTCCTGTGCACGGGTCCTACACTGTTAGGGAATCACTAAGGATCCACACATACAGTGGGGAATGCATTTCTCTGCACTTGTCTTGTGTCCCGCCCTTCATAACGAGCCCAATGTGTAGAATGTGGAAGCTAGGGTAACTATTCTAGTTTCCTCCTCCCCATGATTGGAAAATTACTGTGTGACTCTTGCACTCATCAGTGCGTATGTGTTTTTCTGTCAATATTGGGCACATGCGCCCAAGGGCCTGATTCATGGAACGTTTTCCTATGGGATTGCACCATTATAAAACACTTCCATGAATCAGGCCCTCCGTCTCGCGGCATGGTGCACTGTTGCAACACTGCATACACAAGATCATTGAAAGCTCGTTAAAGGTCATTGCTTCTAAAATGCGTGTCTGGCAGCTCAACACAGAGTAAGGGAGATATAATGCACCTTTTTTTAACTATTTGAGAGGTGTCCTGGGAAAGTTGTACATTTTACAATGTATATCTTGGGCTGTAGCCTAACACTGGAGAAGCAGTGCGGTGCGTAACCTTGGTAGGCCTCTGTCGCCTTAACAGAGTTGTTAGTACCTGTGGATTACCATTTTCGAAAATGGCACTCATTTGTGAAATTGGAGGGGACATGTTTTACATTAGATGCAGTTTGGGATTATTTAACGATGCAGGTGAAGGCGTTACAGTAATTGAAAGAATGCCACGAATGTCTCAACAATCTCTTGCAATATTGTGCGTGCCGCACGGTTAAGAGGGCAGTCTAGAAGCTGAAGAGGAATAACGCTCATTGACACATGTGTTACGTGTATACGTTTTCTAATGTGGAAGCACCCAAGCCTTCCATGTAAGTAGGTTGTTCTTCAGTCTTGGGTTTGGAGTTGCTGCTTTTGCTCTGGTGTTGTGTGCCACGTGTTGTGATTGCGGACCTGTGTTCCCAGCGTCGGCATGCCTATGTCTTGTGCTCATCTAGAAAGAGAAAGTGACTTTCACTAGTGATGGAATCGAGTTAGCGGTTTTGTCTGTGTACAGGATGCTAAAGGTCCACGCTGGAGACTACAGTCGGGGAGGGATGAGGCTGGGAGCAAAGCCCATGTCCACATAGAGAATGGGAGGCCTCAGCCCCCTGCTACATCGACCCAGCCCAGGGAGCCTTCTAGTCTGTGCAGAGATGGCTGTCAAATACCCTGCACCTCACCCTCGGCATCCCTCTGACACAAGTGGGCATGCATAGCCTGAGCTGTAGTTATGGATGTGTGTATGCGCGGATGCATGGATGTATAATGCAAGTGCTTAATACATTGGAAGGACCGGCTTTTCCGGCCGTGTGGATGGGTATTTCAAAGTGCAATCGTACGTGTCGTCTGTGCCTTGACCTCGATGAAGCTGAGACCTTTAGTCACGTTCTAACCCTCCGTCCTGCTAGGCATAGGATCTGTGTTGTATACTACAGTAAACACGTGGAACACATTCATACTATTAGAAGTGAGAACTTCTGGATGAGATGTGCTTCGGGTTTCTGTGTGGGTATCTATGGCCTTGGCTGTTGTGCAAGTATGGGAAGCTGCTGCCATCATGCTGTCCTAAAGTGGGCTGCCCAAAGGGAGGCAGCATCATTGTGGCTGGGTTTTTCTTTTTTCTTTTTAGTACATTCTATTTTAATTAAGTTGTAAGTTATTGTCCAAAGAAGTGGGTGTAGTCTGCATATTCTCATTTTTTTGTATGTAGTTAGTATATTTGAAGTTTTTATTATATTTATAAAATTGAATTTGTGTTGAATTTGTTTGGGAATGTTATAACTGTAACACATTAAATAAATAATTTACGAAGCGAGATCTCGGCTGGTAAGCAATGGAGTGTTGTTCATAAGAGACTCCAGGGGTGGTTACGGGTAGTGTGTGGGGGTAACAGAGTGTGCTGGAATGGACAGAATAAGCAGTGGCTGTGGACTCTAGATGGAGAGAAGTGCGGTGTGGTCGAGTGGAGTGGTCAGCAATTGCTGAGTTGTTCTTTGAAGAGTAGGTTTAAGTACTTCCTGAAGTTCACTTCACAACAATTGCTTTCCATAGATTTCCATTTTGGAATGTCTTGTGTGTGTGTATGCAATCGAACCACAGCACACAATTCTACTGCTGACAAACAGCTTTGAGAGTACATGTCAGGTGGACAGAAAATAAATGCAAAGACAGGTGATTTCTGCAAAATAATTAACTGATTAGTATCTGTCCAAAGTACTGTGTTGTGTGTTTGTCTGATGTTGTTAAATGTATTCTTACACTAGAAATCATTGATGTTAGGCCTTCTTGTCGGGGAAATTACTTTAATTTAATCCCAGTTTAGCGTGTGCACTGAAGAAGCTCGGTGTGGCAAATGACACTTTGAAAGAACTCACATACTGCTAGTAGATCGAATAATTAAAAGGACACACAGGACACATTAAAGGGGGCTATCCAGAGACTGATGCCAGGGCAGGTCTCAAAAGTCATCCAGTCATCATCAAACAAAGGGGGACATTTTGGATTTCTTCTTGTAATGAATATTCATAGTGCCGGAGTGGGGCTGTTTTTTTTTTTTTTTTTAAGTCCATACCCGCCTTATGCCAATATTAATTATATAATGAATGCTTATTATGATGCAACTATAGGTGCTACTCCTAGGTCAGGAAGTGCGTCTTGTACTCTTGGATTCAAGACTTCCACTGAAGATAGGTAAGTGCTCCACAGAAGGTAATGCACACGGGTGTTCTTTGGGCATTTGACTGCAATTAGGTAGCAGTCCCTCAAGCCCATAGCACTGCTGACCAGTGTGCCTCTTAATTAGCCTGGCAAGACTGCCCCTCCAGTTAAGCGCTTGCTTAAAAGATCTGGTTTTATTCCTGTCAGAACTGCATCCGACTCTAAAGCTCCTGTATTACTACAGCATGTTAAAGTGTGAGGAAACTGGCATGAGGTGATATACGGATAGTCGATATTAGTATTGTCAATTCGGTGTGGGATGGTTGCTGTCCATTGTGCGTGGTGCTGACTGGGAACATGTTCAATGCGTTCTCAGGGATGAAACATGGTCTTGTTGTGCTGTAGACATGTCTATGGTGTGCAGTACTCGCTAGAACAGATTTTGCAATATCACTGAATGTACAATATATAATGGTTCTGATTTTGGCCAATCTGTACACATTGGCTGAAAATTAGATTCCTGAATTACATTCACGAGTATGCATGGTTCTAGCAATTATTTGCAAAAGGGGATTCCCCCTGGTACTCCCACGCCCTACATCTGCTCGCACTACCTACATGCTACAGTATTCTACAATTCTCTCCACCCTGTTCTTTTGGGGGTGTACTTTCGTTAATGTTAACCACTTGCATTTGTGTTAACATGTCACGTTAACATGAAATGAGGAGAAAACGGCATGATCCATGTTGATCAACTTCTAAAGATAATGATGGTAAGCTTCCCTTGCAAGCCCGTTGCTGAACACTCCAAAGTTGGGCAAATAAGGGAAATAGAGCAGAGAGAAAATAAGGAATTGGCCAAGGACAACCGAATCAGGTGGCATGGGAAAACCAGGAGGATGGCACCAGCATTCCCAGTGAATAGATGACTGTATCAGGAGTAAAGGCCGAGTTCCTCCACTTCAGAGCTCACTGTTGCTCGTGTCTGTCATAAGTGAGCTCGCACTCTTATGGATAGTCACTAAATGCTACACATTGATTACTGTTGTAAAAGATATTATGGGAATGATTGTACATTTCTACTGTATACAACAATGTAGGGATGGCCATGAATGTGACTCTCGCTGTAGATGTGTGGCAGGTTCACCATACCAGAGAGAGTGAGACATCTCTCTCTCTCTCATGTCCACTCTGTTTCTCTCTGTCTATCCGGTATGTCCACTGTATGCATGTATGTATGCATTAATTGAACCTGTGCAAGGTGCCTCTGAAGCAGACAGTGTTTCCAGGCGCCACAAGACTAATGGGGGAAGGGGGAACAGAGGAATCAAAACAGCAATAAACGGTCCTACTAGGCCTTGTGAGATACGGGTAGTGCACGTGCAGCAAAAGGGAGTGTAGGAGGTGGGGAGGCGCAAGTCAGGGTCAAGGTAAGGGACGAGGAGGGATGAAGGAGGGAAGGGGACACAAACTCTCTCTCTCTCGCTCTCTTTCTATTTTTTTCTCGCTTTACCCCTCACCCCTTTTTTTGGTTCATATCCTTTTATAGCTCTCTCTCGCTATCCTCTGCATGTAGCTGGCTCTCTGCTCCTCTCTCTGTCTCTGTCACTCTGTCTCTCTCGCAATCACCCTTTCAGTTCCAATCTCTTTACTTGCTGTCTATCATCTGAACCTTCCTGACTCTCTGGCACTCTCTCACTCTCTCCCTTCTCTGTCTCTTGCTCTCTCTCTTTCTCGCACTCTCCCTCTTCTTCTCTCTCGCTCTCCCTCTTTCTCCCCCGCTCTCTCTATCTCTCTCACTCGCCTTATCTTTCCCCCTTGCTGTTTATATCTCTTTATTGTCACCCACATCTCTGCCTGTATCTACCCTGCTGGCAATCTCCTTCTCTTTCCTGCTCACCCCCTTCTCTCTCTCGCTCCCCTTTTGTTCCCTCTCTTTTCTAGCTTTGTCTATCCTCTTCATCGACCTGCCTCTCAGCCACTCTCTCTGCCTCTCTGCCTCTCTCTCTCTCTCTCTCTCTCTCTCCCCCCTCGATCTATGGCTTTCTGGCTTTCTCTCTCACAGTCTCTATCTTTCCACGCTTTCTGTTCATATCGCTCTCCTGTCTCCCAACCCTCTGCCTGTAGCTACCGCGCTGCCAATATCGTTCTCTTTCCTTATCGCTCTTTATCTCTTTCTCTCCCCCCTTTTCTTTCGCTATCTCTTTCCTAACTCGCTGCCTCTCTGCCTCTCTCTGTCTCTCTCTCTTTCTCTCTCTCTTTCCTTCTCTCTCTCTTTCTCCCTCTCTCTTGCGTGTTCTCACTCTCACACGATCACACATGCAAACATACTCTTTCTATGCATGTCGCTTATATCATCATATGATCATATATGGAAGCATCACAGGTTATATTTCTACACACGTAGGTTATACTTGCAAATGGAAGTTTGTTTCTTGCAAACAACATTTCCCTTGACAGAGCTTAGCAACCCAACTAGAGAGCTGCAATTCTCTCTGTTTGATATGACATTTTTGAGGAATGGTTTCCTGGGTGCTATTTGAGAGAATGTCTTTTTTATAATGCCAGTAGAATAGAAAGTGGTATTAAATCTCATAAATGAGTACACCTGCAAATGCAGTGTGAGTCATGCCAGAACATTAAGAACTGGCAAGTCGCAGTGTACTGAAATGGAGCAGTGCTCCCCAAGCCCGCACCTTGAAAGCCAGCGCATAGACATGTGACATGTCTAGAGCCATGTTCCTAAATTAAGAATTGTCTCTTACAGTAGTTGGTTGCTTCTCTCCGACTACTCCTAATAAAGAGGCAGTCAATATACAGTGTGCCCTGAATTCCAGGAGCCCTCCACACATTGACTCTCATGGGGATCCCAACATATGCCGACCATGAGTGGAGAACACACTCGTATTACATATTTGATGCAATAAGCTGGCTACTACAACACGTATATGTTCAGATGTTGTGTGTAGCATACGTAAAGGCCACAGTTTGAAAGAATTGCGAATCTTTTCTGCAGATAAAGCTTCAGGATATCCTTGGGAACTCAACAGGGTCTAAGGCGATTTTTAACAGGGATGATGAACAAGTAATTAAATACAAGCAGTGTCTAATTGTGATGCTGATTCCTTGATGTGAGTTCAGTGGCATGTGCATATGTGTGTGTGTGTGTGTGTGTGTGTGTGTGTGTGTGTGTGCGCGCACACGCGCATCCGTGTGCGCATGTGCATTTGCATTTATGTGATTCAAAGAGGATGCAGTGATGGGGGAGCACTAGTGATCTCAACGGACACTGACTTCTAATGTCACCAAAATTAAATTTCAAAAAGAAATATACACTTTATAAGTTATTTCCTTTTTTCCTAATGCATAATATTTTGGGTTATCCTGTTTACACAAGCTCATAATGTTGACTAAGTGTATGGAGAAACATACATATGACAGCATGTGGCTAGGATCACACTGTTTGGACAAGTGGAGAAGCTGGTATGAGAATGCAGGCAGTGAAACATACCTATTCCAATACTGTGTCTGGTTTTACATTGGAATCCTCCATCTCCATGTAGTAGTATTAGACTGCCCACCTACAGACATCAAGGCACTATGCATGCAACATTTAGTAGGGTTTTGAAATGGAACATAATGTTGCTCTCCTAGTTCCACATGCAGCAAATTAACCTGAAGAGCACATCTTCTCCAGGAGGAGAAGCAATGAGCACACTGACAGCTGAATTGCAATTGTCACTTTCCATGGGCTCTCTCAACTTACCTGTGGATATTCATTTCCCGAGGGGGACGTCTTGCTTTGTCGTAGGCCACTTTAGCGAAGATCCCTGCCATGATGACAAAGGAAATGACCCCACAGCTAATGTACACTGTAGTGTTCGTTTTGTCCTTGTCAGGGTCATAGTCCCCCTCCGGGCTTACCGTTGTGACCTTGGTGATGGCAGATTCGATCCACACAGAGCCTCTGCAAGATTCCTGATCCACCCGCTTGCTTTTGGTGTCACAGCAGTACCGGTAGGAGCAAGTACCACAACAGTAGCGGTGGGCAGTGTTGTTACAGTCAAACTCTTTGTCCCACTGCCCACTGACATCGTAGTAGCCCATGCACTTGTCGTAGGTGACAACGACGGGGGGCCTAAACTTGCGTGTAACCACTACTGGAGGCAGGGCCGTACTATTGAGGTCCTTCCCTTTGGGGGGATTTGCTGGACGCTTGCCTTGCCCCACGTTCTTGGCTCCTTTTGTCCTGGCAGCAGCTTCAGAAGGGCTAAGCAGAGTCAATGGATCCAGGTAGATCACTAGAAGCAGAAGGTGATACCTCCTCATGGTGACCCTTCTCTTCCTTCAAAGCTGCCCAAGTGGTCGCCAGATCCCAAATCTTTGACTACCCTCGAGTGTGAAAACAATCACCAGATCCTAATTGTCTGCATTCCTTTCATATGGGAGTGTAATGACCGCTGCGTAGCGTCTTTGTGAAACATCAGGGTTCCATTCAAATGCCTCCAAACCAAAAGTTGTAAATGGTGGCCCAATCGGATATTGTCCCGGATTCAAGAGACCGAGAGAGAGAGAGCGCAAGAGAGAGGTCCCTTTAGCTTTTTGGTCGCCAGAGTCTCCCCACAATGGATGCCCCCTTCTCCAGCTCACTACACACGAGCCCTGAAAAGAAGCCAGGGCACAACGCGGTAAAATCCACAAGATCCCAGAGGTCCTGAAGGGTCAAAACAGCTGGGCGAGAAGCCCCAAACTTTCCAGATAGGTTTGAATTCCGGTGGATAATCCCAGGAAGTAGCAGGGGAGCCAACCCATCCTGGGAGAGAAGGAAAGAGAGAGGGAGATTTGTGTTGAAAGATCGATCTCCAGCTATATGCAAATATCTGATTTTTTTTTTTTTTAATCAAGGATCTTGCACATCAAGTCCCCAGCGAGTCCTGCGATGGTTAAAAGACAGATGGAAACAAAAATGATTAAGGGCAGGTCAGATAGAAGGCGTGCGTGCACTTTGCAGAAGGTTTGCATTCTTGCAGAGGAGGCGAGGATGGAGCGTTATCTACGGGGAAATGGACCAGAAAGAGGCAAGGCTAAACTCGCCTCGGTACGCTGGTCCCTGCCAACGGGAGACGGCTGCTAGGGCAGGAAAGCAGCAGGCACTTATAGAAAACGCCGAAGGACCAGCCTGCCGCCGACTCCATGCGCCCTTGCCGAGGCAGCAAGTGTCTGATACACCGCTGTGGGGCAGAGAAGCGCACGGTCGCGATATGTGCTTCGGTCACTGGAGAGCTCATTAAATCTGCCCGTGGGGACCAGCACGGAGATCCCCCCGCTGAACACTCACGCCATCCTCCCCGAAAAGCCCCTGGAGACGCCGGTGGGTGAGACCCCCGGAGCTTTCCCACCGCACGCACCCGTTTGCATTCCGTTAGTCATACATGCCGCCCCCGCCCCAGTACGCACGCAGCCCCGCGCAGAACTATCGTCGGGGGTTTAGCCAAGCGGTCGGTGCCAGTCAGCTGAAGGCAGCCCATCCTGCTTTGGGGGTGGCTGAAGGGAACAGTGAAGAAGTCTCACTTGAAGAGGACACCTGAAGCCGGATCTCTGCTCCCAAATGGGGCAGGGCCGGCACTGACTTAGCTACGCGCTATTTAATCTGCAGCAGCTGCCCCGGCTTGCGCCTCACTCACCATCGTTGCCCGTGACTGCAGAGGTTGTTGTGGTGTTGGGGCTGCTCCTGCATGAATGGAAAACGCCGCTGCCTGCACTAGAGCGAGCTGCCTTGGGCACGCCCACATCTTCCAGGATTCTCTCTCCCTGCATCACTCCGGAGGGAGCCGCGTCACGGAGTCAGCATCCGCGAGCCCGGAGCAGTGCCGGGGCTGTGCCGGAGCCCGCGATCTCACTGCTTCAGAACTCACACCTGTGCCTCCGCTTATTGGGGGCATGGCCTGGAGCGGGAGCCCAGTGGCTGCCAGCTCGGAGCGCCGGCGGTGCTCGTAAAAGACCCCGCCCGTGGCCTGGACGCAACAAGATTCACGTGCAATTACAATGCAAGATACCAAAGCGACAGCCGTGAAAAGTTACGTGTTTTTGAGAAACACGCTCCACACTGCATTATCTCCAGGCCAGGGGCTCCTAGTGGGCGTCGAGCGCCCCTTTTATACCGCGGAAGGATGATAAGCTGAGTCAGCATGGAACTTGCAGGCCACTCAGTCAGTGCACAACCATTTAGGGACAAACTATACGTCTAAACGAAGTTTATATCGGAGAGACACCGGTAGGAAGGTAACCGTGTAAACATGATCTCACCCTCATCACTGAAAGTGACGTGTCACCTTCGATGCAGATGGGGAAGGGGGATTGATGTCAGTGAATGTGGCAGGGAGAGGGTTGTTCGTATTTGACATTGGAATTGGATAATAGCTCTACATCTCGCAACGCTATACGGATGCACGGTGTTAGCAACTGCCAGGTCCGTTTGCAGGAGGAGAACATGTGTATTATTTATGTATTGAACACTTATTTATTCAAATGGTGCCATCGGCATCAATCGCGCAGCTTCGGTGTTTCCAAGATCTAACTCAAAGTCGTGGGTTCCATCGACATCATGAAAACACATTGAGAATGCCATGTTTGCTGCGGTAGCCTGCAAGCAGTGCACCCATTGTGCAGTGTTACAGTCAAGGTGGCAAACCACCCTTTGCACCTCATTACTAGCGACTGGTATTTCTCGTAAAGTGATTGACGGTTTACTCCCAAGTGCACTATCCTCCACGGACGGTGCAGTCATCAGTAACTGCCAGTGAAGGGCAGTGATGGAGTGGCATTTGCAGTGGTCTGAGTTTAAGCCACAATGCCAGTATGTGTGTGAAATGCGCACCTTTCTAAGTTTGGGAGCGCTGTGCTAAAATGTGCAGTCATATGCATGCAAGATGAAGTGAACAGGAACTGAGCCTGCGGGACAGCATTAGACTGAAACGTGCAATGGGTGAGCTGAGCTTGAGAGCGAGTGCAAGGGTGAAATGCGCGTTGCCTTTTATCTCATTGTGAGGGACCAGGATAGGGTGAAATATGAAGCAACCCGTATTGGTCGGCATCTACGTTTGAGGGTCAGTGCTTAGGGGGAAGTGTGCAGAGACAGGTAGGAGAGTTTCAGTGACACCACTCGGGTGAAATGCACTGTGGCCTGAGTTTGAAGGACAATGCTAGTTTGTCGTTTGCAACGATCTGTGTTTGAGGGGCATAGCCTAGTGTTCCCTGCAGTTACCAACACCCCAGTTTGATGGACAGTGCTAGTGTGAAATATGCAGTGATCTGCGTTTGAGGGGCTGTGGTATGATGTAATGTTCATCGATCTGTATCTGAGTTTGGGGGGAGTAGAATTATGGCATGGTCCTAGATCTCTCTCCGAGTTTGGGGGCGGTGGTAGGATAACATGTTCATTGATAAGTGAGTTTGAGGGGCAGTAGTATGATGACATGTTCATTGATCTGTATGTGAGTTTGAGGGGCAGTGGTATGATGACATGTTCATTGATCTGTATGTGAGTTTGAGGGGCAGTGGTATGATGACATGTTCAATGATCTGTATGTGAGTTTGAGGGGCAGTAGTATGATGGCATGGTCCTAGATCTGTGTCTGAGTTTGGGGGGGCAGTGGTAGGAAGACATGTTTATTGATCTGTATGTGAGTTTGAGGGGTAGCAGTATGAAGACACGTTCATAGACCTGTGTGTGACTCTGGGGGGCAATGGTATGATGACATGTTCATTGATCTGTGTGTGAGCTTGGTGGCACTAATATGGCATTTTCATTGATCTGTATCTGCGTTTGAGGGTCAGTAGTATGATGGCATCTTCGTAGATCTGTAGGTGAGTTTGAGGGTTAGTAGTATTATGGAATGTTCATAGATCTGTATGTGAGTTTGAAGGGCAGTAGTATGATGGCATTTACATTTATCTGTATCTAGGTTTGAGGGACAGAGGTATGATGTCATGTCCATCAATCTGTATATGACTTTGAGGGGCAGTAGTATGATGGCATGCTGATTGATCTGTATCTGTATTAGGGAGACTATGTTGGGGTAAAATATGCAATGATCTGTCATTGAGTTTGAGTTACATGCATAGGGTGTCCCATGCAGTGATATGCAGTGATATGGATCAGTGGTTGAAGGACAGTGATAGCTTGAAATGTGCAGTAATATAGATAATCGCTTCTTGGGGACAGCGATATGACGATTCCTCATTATTCTGTATGAACGTTTGAGGCACGGTGCTAGGGTGAAATGTGCCGTGTTATGTGTACGAGCGTGTGGGCTAATGCTAAGGTGAAGGGCGCAGTGATATTTATCAGAATTCGAGGGATTGAGGTAGGGTGAAATGCATAGTGATGAGTATCAGAATGTATACGATACGGCTATAGTGATATCCGCAGTGATTTTAGTTTGGGCAACAGTACAAGGGTGACGTGATTTTATCTGAGTGGGGGCGAGGGACAGTAATGGGTTGAACAGCACAGTGGCATGTATCAGAGTTTGAGGGCTAGTGCTAAGGTGAAAGGTTACCCCTTACACGCCACCCCACTGTTTGTTTCAGCAGCGGATGGAACAGCAGTGGCCCCCGGACAGATGGCTGCGTGACCCTGTCCGATGTACCTTTGCAACGAGCATAAGGAAGAGAAACGGAAGACACAGAGCACTAGGCTGGAAGACTAATGGGTACGCAGCAACCAGTCCTGTTGAATTCCGGGATGACTTCATAAAAAACATCAGGCCTCATTACACGGTAGGCGGTAAGGGTTTACCGGTACCCGTAAGGGCACCGGTACCGGTAAACCGATACCGCCTTACTACGAGTTTCCTTTGCGGGACCCGACCTTAACGGCTGGTTTTACCAGCCGTTAAAGTAGGGTGCCGCAAAGGGACCTTGGTGCTAATTACGGTACCGCAATTTGCGGTACCGTAATTAGCCCCTTCTCCATTCCCATTATGCCCTATGGGGGCAAAAATGGGAATGGGGAAGTGTCTTGGTGAATGGGGGAATTACCGCCCCCGCTCACCTTGGAGTAGGGCAGTAATTCCACCATCTACCAAGGCGGACACGGTAAAATACCGGCAGCAACCATGGCGCTAATAGCGCCATGGTTACCACCTACCGTGTAATGAGGCCCATCAACATTTACCGGAATAGGGTGCCACAAAATGAACATATAAGGAGATGTTTAAACATACAATAACAGGGCAAGCCATCTAATGGAATTCATTTAGCTTTGGAATTCTAGTTTTTTTAATTTATTTTTTTCCTAGCTTCTCATGAAATGTTTACACTAATTAGTGGATGTGCTTTTTCGGGCCGTGGATGTGCCTGGAAGTTAGGGACACCGGGAAGGCAGTACTGGTGATCCAGGAGGCAAGGAAGTGCTGATGTCTGGGTCCTGGAAGCCATTGATTTCCAATATTGAAGAGCATACAATTAAGATGCCGAGCTGCACAGGGGACAGTTAGTCAGATCCACGCAGAGAGGTCAATATTGGTCTCTAGAGAACATGCTGCTGTCGGGGATCCCCTGTAACATGAAAGCGCTGGAGAGTAGACACGCTGAACACTGACGTGTAGGACAGTGTACATGCTGATAACGTAGGGCATACCAATAAACGATGTATACAGCACAACGCCCCCTGGGGACGGTGACATGACATAAGGCAGATCCAACAGGGTTAAAATAGCGTGGTGCATAAGTCTTATAATGCTGCCCATACATAATTGACCGGCTCTGCATTTCTGATAGATGTTTTGGGGAGGGGCACCGGGGAGGAAGGTGCAGAGATGATTGGGGTATGCAGAGAGAAGTGGTAAAAAAACGAATTAAAAGCAATGAGGGAAGAGAACGACAGGTACTAGAGACTGTGAGAAAGCCATGCGACCAAGAGAGAAAGAACAGGAACATAACGACCCTGCCCGTACCAACTCTGATGCCATTCTGGGTATGTGCAGAGTACGTGGTAAGGCCGGGTGGGAGTCAGCAACAGGTGCCACTGTGGGTCTGCGGGCATTGCTGACATCATGGAGTTAGGGCAGACATGAGTCTCACAACCCCCTTCTTTTAAAGTCTGACACTGCGGCCATGACTAAAGATAGAACCAACAAGTCGGTTGAGGGGTGTAATCGAAGGCCCACAACCAAATGAACTGAAGGGCCCACTGGGAAATTGACCTGACAGCACTTATAACAACACTTTCACACCAGAAATTGACAGATTAAAGGCAGAATGTGGGGTTTCTGCAAGTAACACGGGGAATGGACATGTGAAAAGGCCTACCTGTCATTACTAAAGTGAAAAGAAGCATTTTAATTCACAAAGGTAGAAGAAATTCAAAGGTCCTTTTCACATGAAAAACTGGATTTTTAAACTCACACTCAAAAATGGCTTTGCATGTGTTTTCAAGTTAAAGCAAGATATGAGAAAAACGTCCTGCTGCCAACCCAAAGATGTCTGGGAAAAGACAAGTGTGTTGACAAAAAGTAAGGTAGATTATGCTTCGGATGCAAAATACCAGAATTTTTAAAAATCTTTTATTTGTATGTAGTTTCAAGAACCTTTTACAAAAGGAAATACATAAACATTGAAAGAAGACATATTCATAGCAAAGGCAATCTAACAAAACAAAAACAATACATTTTGCCTTACATTGAAACCACAAACATTCACAACACATTTCTTAAACAGTATTGAACTGGATAGACCCCAGCTGGCCCATTTAACTCAGGGTCCGCAAGCATCCCTATAAGATGAGTAGCAGCACCCTCGAGTTAGATGGGGATGCAGATTTGCACTCTTGCATCAAATAACTATGACAACTCAATAGTTTGGCAAAGGGAGTCAGTTTAATGACAAGTACAAACAATGGGGAGTACAATGAACATCAGCAACCGCTCGATCTTCCTTCTCGCTTCAACTCCACTTAATTTCAGAAAAAACGCAGTATTCATATAAAAAACTCATCATCATTGACGCGCAATCTTAAAAAGCTAACATGCAACGTGATGGTTTATAGGAAGGTACATTTAACATAGGTACTATAACTGTATGTGGTATGTGGCAATGGGGAGAGGGGATTGGATAATCAAAGTCAGGTGGGGCAACTAAGCCCTTCCTTCAAAATGGCCACTATAAATGTCACTAAAAGTACGATGTCCCGTTGGTTCTACTCACTATAGGACCCTAGATTACACAGTCCACTATGATTGGGTTGGCATCAACCCTACTCATACTTTTCCACTTACGTCTAGCAGCATGCAGAACAACCAGCCAGGTGCAGGGAGTTTGTCTGCACCCCAGCTTCCCTCAAATTATTATACAATAAATCAGCACCTCAATGATCATTTGTCAATTACTTCTTTGTAGTTTGTCCTCGAGTTTGCTTCTTGGTCTGAGAAAGTTTAAGGAGTGTGGCTATGGCAGGGATCCATGCATAGGTGTGAAAGTCTCATTCCTTCCTGCCTGCTTTGTAACGTGATTCAGACACTGTGAAATCAACCTTTTCCTTGTGTAATTGTGTGTATTTAATTTAATTCTGCCAGTCTTCTACCATCTGTGGCTTATCTTGACCTTTCTGAAAAGGATACTCTGTTCTTTTCTCTTTAATGTATCCACTGTTGGCCTTTTCCAGCCCAATACGACCTTGGCTTCTTGGCATGGTTACATTCAGCTGGGTTTCTTTCCGTCTTAATTCTCCATTTGTTTGCTGCAACATTCTCCTCTTGAGACCTTTAGTAACCTTTGTTCAATTCTGCTTATGTAAGTAGTGGATTTACACTCATCTATAAAGTGCTTTTGGGGTATATATATGTATAGTTTGACGCTTGCCGCAATCTATTTGCTACTAAGTGTAAGCACGCTTAACAAATGCTTTGCTTCTTGCAGTTTCTTGCATCTGTACACGTTTAAACTAACTGAATATCTTCACCGTGCATATGGCATACGTTTCTGCATCTTGACATCAACTGCTTCACCTTATGCCCAAGTTGTCATTTATCCATGGTATTTCGTCTCTTTGTCAGTATTCTTAGGTTATTATATCTTCTATACGTGTGTCAGTCCGATTTCTTATGACGTCACCATTCATCTTCCTTTAATAACTTCTTGGCTTCTTTGGGTATTCCATTCTGACAAAAGTTATTTTGTCTTGCCTGTAGATATGGTTTTCTCAATGAGTACCTTACTGTCCAGGTTTTCTTAGGTGTCGGTACTTCAATATCGGGCGAAGATCTTGCACTAGCCTCCAAGACCCCCCTTCCCTTTTTTCACGGGGTAAATCAAAGTATTGCATGACGACTCTGATGTCACTAAGATGCCCTGCTCCATCATGGCAGAAATTGTCTTAAAAATCCCTTCATCTGCCTCCCTACACATGGATAGGATACATGGAGGGATACTATTGTGCTTTTGATAATATTGCTCCTGGTTTCAATTTAATTGTCACTTCTCCGACTCCTTTCAGTAAGCCTACGTTATAAGGGCCTGTAATCCATATTGAGACTGGCACTTTTACCATGTCGTCATCAAAATATTCAGGACTTTTTTGTGCCTACATCATTCTCAGAAGCACCTACCTTTTGATCATTTTCACCCCATAAATGAGATTATCCTCAACTGTCATCTCATCTTCACCTATTTTCTCTTCAAATAGATCGTCATCAGCGACGTCAGTCAATCTGTAACCTTCCCCAATGGAGATTACTGCACACCATTGTCTGCCTTCATCATCACAACCATCAAGCAAAACCATTTCTCCTCGCACTATGGCTGTTTGTATTGTTAAGGGAAACACTTGTCCCTTTTCCTCATGCATAGGTATTCTTGGTCTGAACAGAAACTCATCTGGGGTTCTCATTGTTTTGTCTGCAAGGCATGGTAGCCATGACATTAATATTCACACTCCATATGTGAATATTTTGGGTTCTAATGGAATAGCTCTCACAGTCATTTGTCCTGCGTATGCTCTAATCATTTCGCACACGTTCAAATAATGCATTAATGGAGTTGAACATACTATGCCCTTCTCTGTGAACGAAATTGTCATGTTTAATTTTATCATTAGGTCTCGTCCCAATATATTCACTGGTGTCTGCCTTGAATATAGCAGTGGCACTTTCATTTCACATTCTCCTATGGAAACTGGAAGTTCTTTTGTAAAGGGAACACTACTTGTTGCTCCTGCGAAGCCCGGAGTGTTATTGGCATCGACGGACAAAGAAAAACTTGCCTTCACATGTACACGAGCGCATCGAACCCATGTCAACTAAGAAAGGATATTACTTATTCCCTATAAAGACATTTACCCTTGGTTCCTTGTGAGGGTTTGGTGTCACTGATAGGATAGAACACATCAGGTCTCCAAGTGAGCTGTCCCAGTCCATATATAATTTTGTCCCACTCTGAGTGAATGGATTTCTCCCATCACTTGTGGCATCTTTACTACTCCAGAGGCAATGGACAAGTAGAAAGGACAAATGGAAAGGAGGCAATACAACAGGCCAGAGAAAACGGTCACATGGCAGTAGAAAAGATAATTTCGGCACACAGGATAATGACAAACTGCACCACAAGGGTTGCCCCTTTCAAGAGGAAGGGAGGATGAAGAGCAGGCAAGAAACTAAAACCTTCATAGACGTCCTCAAAGTCAGAACAGGGTCACCAAAAGCTTCAAAAAAGCATCTGAATGCTCAGGAACGCTAGAGGCTGTTCTCTGGTCAGACCAATGCAGTGGAATCGTAAGGCAGTTATCCTTAAGATTTAACAATGGACAACGTTTCTATGGGTTCGTGAACAAGCACAGGTACTTAGCATCTGCAAGATGCAGGTCTTCTGAATAATAATGTGCAACCAATTTGCATATCTCTGTGCAAGAACGCTGCTGTGTGCACTGTTTGTGAAGACAAAGACTTCATTTTCATTAATTTTTGTCATTTGTTGTAGCACTAACAGACACTAACTGTGTGAGGGCCTGCAGCTTCATCTGGGAGAATGCCATTACCAGCACGATGACCCAGGTCAGCTGCAGGGCCCCTCTACCCCACTCTTGCCACCTTGTGGCCTGGTCATGCCCCCTTGCAGCCCCAGACCTCTTTGCTATCCTCGTTCCCCGGCTTCCCTCTTCCCTGCCTTCCGCCCACCTCCCGGACCTCCTCCCCCCGTGATTGGCCTGTCGGGCCGTGCACTGTGTGAGGGCCTGCAGCTTCACCTGGGACAACACCATTACCAGCACGGCGACCCCAGGTGAGCTGCAGGGCCCCTCTGCCCCACTCTTGCCACCTTGTGGCCAGGTCATGCCCCCTTGGGGCACCAGACCCCCTTGTTCCCCGGCATCCCTCTTCCCCTCCCTCCGCCTGCCTCTCTGACCTCCCTACCCCCATGATTGGCCTCTCGGGCCATGCACTATGTGAGGGCCTGCTGCTTCACCATGGAAGAATGCCATTACCAGCACGGCGACCCAAGGTGAGCTGCAGGGCCCCTCTGCCCCACTCTTGCCACCTTGTGGCCATAGGCATCCCCCGCTTAAGTCCAGACCCCCTCGTGTTCCTCATTCCCTGTGCTCCCCGGCTTCCCGCTTCCCTCCCTCTGCCCACCTCCTGTGATTGGCTGACTTTCTGGCCTTAACTGAACTAACCAAGGCAGCCCTCTGCCTGGCAGCCCTGCGGCTAAGGGCCCCAAGGTAAAGGGCGCCTCCAGGATGTCTGCCAGTGTCTGCAACAGAAGCCAACACACAACAGACACCAACAAAACTGTAAGTGTGGCATGAGTGGGGTGTAGAGCCATTACTCTACTCCAGAAAGCCCTTGCCAATCTACCTTACCTTCCATAATGTAGACTGCCATAGACTTACACCATGCATACTTGGAGTGATTTGTGACCACCAATCCAAATCCACTCTTGGGTGAACTGTAAATGTTGCATTCCATCACACACTAACATAGCACCCACACCTATAGAGAATGATCAAGATTAGCATGCATCACTTTAGACAGGTGTAACAATGTTAACATATGCCACACTGCATCTAGTTAGAAATATGAAGGATTAACGTATGCCACCCTTAGATGTCATCCTAACTTTAGCTTCCGTCACATATAGATAGAAATGTGAATGTTAGCATGTGCCACACTTAGATGTCATCCTTAACTTTAGCCTGCGTCGCATCTGGATATAAATATGAATGATTAGCATGTGCCACACTTAGATGTCATCTTTAATTTTAGCCTGCGTCACATCTAGATAGAAATATGAATGTTAGCATGTGCCACACTTAGATGTCATCCTCAACTTAGCACCCATCGCATCTGGATAGAATATGAATGTTAGCATATGCCACACTTGGATGTCATCCTTAACTTTAGCCCTCCTCACATCTGGATAGAATATGAAAGTTAGCATGTGCCACACTCAGATGTCATCCTTGACTCTAGCTTCCGTCACATCTAGATAGAAATGTGAATGTCAGCATGTGCCACACATAGATGTCATCCTCAACTTTAGCCTTCATCGCAACTAGATAGAATATGAATGTTAGCATATGCCACACTTGGATGTCATCCTTAACTTTAGCCCTCCTCACATCTAGATAGAATATGAATGTTTGCATGTGCCACACCTAGATGCCATCCTAACGTTAGCTTCCGTCACGTCTGGGTGGAAATGTGAATGTTAGCATGTGCCACACTTAGATGTCATCCTAAACTTTAGCCCTCATCGCATCTAGATGGAATATGAATGTTAGCATGTGCCACACTTAGATGCCATCCTAACTTTAGCTTCTGTCACATCTGGATGGAAATGTGAATGTTAGCATGTGCTACACTTAGATGTCATCCTCAACTTTAGCCCTCATCGCATCTAGATAGAAATATGAATGTTAGCATGTGTCACACTTAAATTTCATCCTTAACTTTAGCCCTCATCACATCTAGCTAGAAATATGAATGTTAGCATGTGCCACACTTGAATGAAACTGTGAGTGATGACAAGTGCCACACTTGGATGGAATAGTGAATGATAGCGGGCATCACACCTTGACACAATTGCAAGGACAGCAATGCCAACTAACTAATGCACTAACAACTTCAGCCCTCTGCATAAACCTCTCAAACTCTAACCAAATACAACCGCAACCAACCAAGGCCAGCCAACGGACCCACCGGGCTGAGGCTGCCAACAACACATCACTGCTCTCTGGCACTTTTCTAGCTTATTCCCACTAACTAACCCCCCCCTCTCTTTTTCAGAGCCTCCAGAGTGCCAGGGGACCACTCCGGTGGTGATAGTGCACTGTACAAATATCCTTTAACATTAACATTAACATCTCCTATTCCAGAATTCAGTACCTGTCCTGTGCCTGTTGTTTGTAACAGTTGCATTGGCGACTGTTGAGACTGTCCCTGTCAAAAATGTGTCACCTTCTGCTATGGTTGCAAACTTTGCTGTACTCTTGGTGCGTGTTGCTGCACCGTGTGATTCTGTACAAATCCATTTCCACCCTGCTGCGAGAATGCAGATGGATTCACCATCCCTCCTCTTGTGAATCGGTCATTTTGCACCATTCCTTGACTTCTGCATGTGTGTGCTAGATGCCCTGTCATCCCACACGGCCAACATGTTGGCGGAGATCCGATTATTTGCCCATCTTGCATATCCCGGTGTCCGCTTTGCATTTTTGAAAACCTCTGTGATTACTCTGAAAACCTCCTTGATTACTCTGCCATCCTCTTCCTCAAAAGCCTCTTCCTCTTGGGTAAAACCGATTATTTCTTAGCTCAAACTGTCTTTGGCTATTGGCCTGCTGCATGTTTGATCCTTCTGTATTAGTTATCATTGACCCCTCAATGGCATACTTTGATAATTATTTCTGCATTAATGTACCCTCTTCACCTTTTCATGCAGCATCCTTTTTGCGATTTTTCTCTTGCAGCAACCTGCAATAGTGCGCGATGGTTAGCTGTATTTCAGACCATAGTTTAGCCTCAATCCCAACCAATTTCTTGAACTGCTTCAGTACCTGTTCTCACAGCCCTTGGCATAATATATGGTAATATACGGGTATAGATTTCCCCCAAGATTCCCGCGTTTCCAGTACCCACTCGTCTTGGAAATTCTGAATGCAAAGCAACGGATCATCTCCCTCCTTCATCTTGCGTGTCATTATAGCTCCGATATCAGAAGTGTCTGGGTATAGCACTCGAAGCGCTTTCCATACTGCGGTTCTGCAATTGTTAAATGGCACTCCATCCTGCGCAGTATTAACTGTAGTCACCTCAGGGTAACCTGCACGTGTCCACACATTGTCTGCTCTATCATCGTATGGCGATTAAAAGATCCTTAATATCCCCTATAGCTAACATGTTCTCTCCAGTCATTTTTTCTCATGTATCCATTTTCCGGCTCCCAATGTCAACATTGGAATTTTATTTTTCAGGTTTTCTCTGTCCATGTGAGGCCAGGGTATATAGGGTGGTCTCCTTTTACTCTCTCATCATTTTTCTGTCTACCGCAGGGGTAATATTCCTGCATCGTTGTCTACCTGGAAATGTCCTTAGTCTGCTCACATAGGTTGGTGGAGACACCCCCCTCTGACCGTATGATACTCCTTCATGCCAATCTGATTGTGTGGCTGACTCTGATGTCTTAGGTGCAGATCCACCAGAATCTGACCATCTTATTTCCTTTCCCCTAGAGGAGCGTTTTTTGCGTCTCCTCTCATCTTCTCTTTCTTCACAATCTTCTCTTTTAGCATCCAATATTGTCTGTTCCCAACTCATTCAATTTCTCTCATCCTCCGCATTTCTGATTAGGGTCAACCTATCTAATGACAGCTCTCTATTTCTGCTACTTCAGGAGGCATCCTCAGTATCGTACAACTGAGTGCTCTCAAGACGCTCATCCTCTCCTTTCCCTTGGAGATCCTTGCTAGCCCCATCTCATCATATATTCTATCGATCGTCTCTCTGATGTTTCTGGTGTCGAAGTATATTCTATATTTGCCCTAGACATGCCTGGTACTGAATCATACTCAGGAAATAATTCTTCTCTATCTTCCCAGTCTACTACTGGATCAGGTTTTTTAACCCCTCTTTCCAGATATTCGAGATCCCGTGCTCGCTGTCTTAGCTTGTATTCTATGTCGTCATCAAACTCTCTATTCTTCCTCGCTTCCTCTCTGACCCTATCTTCTTCATGCCTCCTCGGATCTCTTAGTTCATTTGCCCTTCGCATTTCCTCATCTCTTTGTCCTTTTATTCTCTTCTCTCGTATCTTTTGTTCTTCTTCTTCCTTTCTCCTTTGTTCTATTCTATCCTGATCATCAGCTGTTCTCTGCTTACGATCGTGTTTACTTTGTTCCTCCACCTTTTCCTGTTTTCTGACCTGCTCATCACGATAAAACTGCTCCAGTTTCTGCCTATATTTTTTCTTAGCCCCTTCACCTCTCAATAGTTTTTCCTTTTCCGTCTCGTTCCTTTCTAATTCATCTTGTCCTCCCCTGTATCTCATATCCTCAATGCCTTTACCATTAAGTTTCAATAAAATCTGAACTCCCATCCATTTGTTCTGTATGAATGCCATCTCATCAGTCCTATCCTCCTCTCCTTTCCTTCTCTTTAGCTCTCTTCCCTTATCTAGAGATGTACTTGCTTGTGCTTGGCCTCCTTTTTCCTTTTCGCATCTCTTCTTGTCCTTTGGGATTTTTGAGGCAATATCTCTTTCTCTATCCTTTTCTGGCCTTTCGTCACTACTTTGTGTAGGAGACTCATATGACAGGATGCTATATCCCGTGCCTGCTTTAAGTTCCGTCAGTGGGTATAATCCTTCGTCTTTACTAGCTTCACTTTTTGTTTCAGATGGGGTGGGTGGCGCAGAAGGCTCTTTACCCCACTCTGTCCATACATTCAGTAACCAATCTAACGGTGTCTCCTCCTCCTTTTCCTCTTGGTAAATTTTCCAAAGTTCTAAACTAGCTAGGTGTTTGTCTAACTTTTTGCTAGGATACGTGGCGTGCAAATATGTCGTCATGTGCTGCAGGACCGTTTTAGATAGTGATCCGCCTTGTGGCCATGGCATAAACATTTTGTTTGCGGTGCATGCTTCGGCAGCTGTTTGCACATGTGTATCAATGGGGTAATGTCTTCCATGCTTAACCTGCTTATCCTCTCCTTATATAACACTTTGTTATGCTTTACATTTCACAAACAAGATAAACAACATGAGCGAGCACCAATAGTCGCAAGCTCCAATACTGTTTTTTTCAACAATAATTTCACTTTTATTTTTTGTTAACTATAATCATCAATCCATGCCATGAAACATTTTATCATTACAATCGTTCAATTTTCATGCTATTTTAAAAACATGTTTTACCTTATGACATCATAGATCTATTAAACACATAAAACAGACAGACAGACTCCGGCTGGCCGCACAAATGTCATGCCATCTGCTTCCTGAGATGCATCCTGCCCCTAATTTGTATTCCTACATGGAATTTAGGCCCATTTCTTTCAGATCATCTTTAATCGAACTGGTCTTCTATGTCATCCTATCAATTCAGGACTTTAAATGAAGGCGTCTTCTAGTGCTCTTTAAAACCTAGGTACTTGGGCGTAAACTCTTATCTCGGCCACTCCTGGTATCTCTCTATATTACTCGGCCACCCTCGAGTCAATGTTTTCCCCTTATATATACATTATACTCTTACTCTGATGTTATTTGTGTTCCACCTCCCTCCGTTACCTTCCCTTTAGTTGTTTTAAGGCATGTAACCTTTGCTGAAGCATTCAGTCTTTTTCACTCATTGTTCGCATGTTTTTCCTCTCCGGACGCTCGGGATCACTGCCTTCGTTATCGCCTTTCCATGCCGCTCATTCGATCAGCTGCTCCTAGAAGTGGGAAGGGTTTATTGGGGGAAAGCAAAGGTCCCTTCACAGCTAACCTACAGGGTTTTCAATTAACCTAACCACTATCTATGGGGAGCTTCTCGTTCTTTCAGCCAGATGGCAAAGGACTTGTGATATTGTTGAAGACCCGAAGTTACTTATGTCGACAGCCAATGGGTATCTTATCTAATCTAACCAGCTAATCTCTGCTAGCAAGTGAACTCGATGGACTCCAGCCAGCCCATTTTGCTAGGCCCTGCAGACCCTCCGCATATGAAACTAAGGCACAATCACCATATACTAGTGATACGACAGACACGAGGTTCGATTTTACAAGTACCATGGTTTATTGCAAAATATGCTCAGACGGCCGACTGGGTCTAACGTCTTGCAACGTGTGTCACCCAGACCTCGTGAGACGAAAGAGAGTGAACATCAGTCAAGCAGTAACATATGTACAAACATGCAATCTTTGAAGGCACATCAAACCGCCCATAATGTATCTTCTTGAGCTAGGGTTCAGTGATTGACAATTATGACAAACATGACACATTATGACAAGTTTCTTACTGTATGTATTATATTTAGCAACAGTTGCAGACTTCGCGAGAGAGGCACATTCCAAAGCACGTTATCTACCAGTTTCTATTTGTGAACTAGGGCTCAGCCTGTTCTAAGGAAGATCCGCAAAGGAGGACCGCTAGAAGAGTATAATTCAGGCTTTAACTGCCTTTTGCTACAGCTTTAGTGAGACAGGCCGGCACCTGGGCCGCTGATTAAATGCCATTTCTGCCTGCCTCCAAGGACTTTGTGAGGGAGGAAAACAATGTATTTCTGTACTGTTTGGCATTCCTGTTTGGGTTGATCTTTCAACATGTAGGCTGTAAGCAATATGGCGGATGTTACACAAGAGGGACACCCTGTGGTTATACTGTGGTTATACTGAAGATTCTGTGTTTGCGATGTTGGTCATATGATGCGATTGGTTTCCAGCCAACATAATATACCTACTATACTTGGTTAGGGTCGTTTCTAGACTAACAATTTAACTGGGGGTCTCCAAACAGCCCTTTAAGTTGAGCAGCAGCACCCTTGAGATGGATGGGATACAGATTTGTACTCTTGCATCAAACAAATATGACAACTCAATAGTTTGGCAAAGGGAGTCAGTTTAATGACAAGTATAAAAAACGTGGTGTACACTGACATCAGCAACCGCTTGATCTTCCTTCTCGCTTCAACTCCCCTTAGTTTTGGAAAAAACACAATATATATATCAAACACTCATCATCTTTGATGCACAATCTTAAAAACCTAACATGCAATGTGATTGGTTATAGGAAGGTAACTTTAACATAGGTACTATAACTGTATGTGGTAATGGGGAGAGGGAATTGGATAATCAAAGTCAGGAGGTGCAACTAATCCCTTCCTTCAAAATGGCCACTATAAACGTCACTAAAAGTATGACGTCCCATTGGTTCTACTCACTATAGGACCCTAGATTACATGGTCCACTATGATTGGGTTGGCATCAACCCCACTCATACTTTCTTCTTACGACTAGCAGCTTGCAGAACAACCAGCCAGGTGCAGGGAGTTTGCCTGCTCCCCAGCTTCCCTCAAATTATTATACAATAAATCAGCACCTCAATGGTCATTTGTCAATTAGTTCTTTGTAGTTTGGCCTCGAGTTTGCTTCTTGGTCTGAGAAAGTGTAAGGAGTATGGCTATGGCAGGGACCCATGCGTAGGTGTGAAAGTCTCATCCCTTCCTGCCTGCCTTATCACGTGATTCGGACATTGTGAAATTGACCTCTTCCTTGTGTAATTTCATGTATTTTATTTAATTCTGCCAGACTTCTACCATCTGTGGCTTATCTTCACCTTTCTGAACAGGATACGCAGTTCTTTTCTCCTTAATTTTATCCACTGTTGGCCTTTTCCAGCCCGATACGACCTTGGCTTCATGGCATGGTTACCTTCAGCTGAGTTTCTTTCCATATTAATTCTTGATTTGTTTTCTGCAACACTCTCCTCTTGAGACCTTTATTAACCTTTGTTCAATTCTGCTTAAGTGTGTAGTGGATTTATACTCATCTATAAAGTGTCATGGCCACAGGTCACAGAACACAAAAACCACACCATCTAGTGATGGGCCAATGGGTCACTTGACTCACATATGTCCCTTTGGGACCCATAAACACAGGGGCCCTGGCTGGACTCCGTTCTGGTGTCTTTGGCGCCAGGCTCATATAGAGATGTGAGCAGGAACACTTTATTTCAGTGCAGGAGTGCTTTTACTTTATTTCAGTGCAGGAGTGCTTTTACTTTACAAGAACTTTCCCGGAGCTGAAAGCCTTTATTCCAGAGAATATCCTCATGTGCTGACTCATCGGGTGTTGCTCACTAGGCCTGGTCTTCATGTGCTGACACATCTGGTGTGGCAGGGTGTGGCAGGCAGGCTGAACCTGGTGGGCATGGCTTCAGAAGTTCAGCTATATAAGCTGCTCCATCCTAAGGCCGGTGTTTCATGTTACTGTGCACTCGCGTGCAATGTGATGCTCACCACCACTTGGACCAGTTTACTTACCTTTGAAACCAGGCGTTCTCCTGCATACTCACCTCCAGGAAACCGGTGCTTCATCGCTTCATCTGCAGACTCATCTCCTGACATCCAGTGATCTTGATCCCGACGCTGCAGCACCGTACTCCGCATCCACGAACTCGAACCCCATGAAGAAGAAGAAAGATAAGGTTAGACCATCCATCCTAGGGCCACGCCACATTTGATCCCTGCGCGCCCCCTAGTTAATAATTTAGCAGATACTGTACCGCTGCAGCTTCGTTCCTCATTCCATCCGGCTGCAGCCTTGAGCTCCGCAGCTTCTGCTGGGCCGGCAACATCACCTGCAAGGGAAGAAAGCAAAAGAACAAACATCAAAAGTGGAACGGACAGCAATACAAGACTATGAACTTTAGAATACAATAAAAACAAACGAGGAATGAAAAGGCAAACAGGAACACTTACCAGAAGTATAGTGGCTTAGTTGCAGCAGGACTGGACTACCACGTGTAATGGACCAGTGAAGGAACTCAGTCCCGATCATACAAGCGCCCCTTCCAGAAACACGTGAGCTTTCCAGGGACAGCACATCCCACGGGTACCACGGTTTGGGAGAAGGGGTCTGGAAGGGCATCAGGCGCACAAGCTGGCATATTCACACCCCCTATTCTCCACGCAGGAGCAGTCCTGAGCAGCATCATCTATTACCACCAGTCACCACATAAGCGCAGAGGGTGAAGTCGGACCCGAGCGACCTCACCCCCGGGAGGGCTGCAACCATGCCCCAACGCCTCCGCAGAGACAAGGTGAGTGTAACATAATGTGCTTTTGAGGTATATATATGTATAGGTTGGTGCTTGCCGCAATCTTTTTGCTACTAAGCGTAAGCAAGCTTAACGATTTCTTTGCTTCTTGCAGTTTCTTGCATCTGTACACGTTTAAACTAACTGAATATATTCATCATGCATATGGCATAGGTTTCTGCATCTTGACATCAACTGCTTTACCTTAGGCTCAATATGTCACTTATCCATGGTATTTCGTCTCTTTGTCAGTATTTTTAGGTCATTATATCTTCTATATGTGCATCAGTCCAATTTTTTATTACATCACCATTCGTCTTCCTTTAATATCTTCTTGGCTTCTTCAGGTATTCCATTCTGACAAACAGTATTTTGTCTTGCCTGTAGATATATTTTTCTCAATGGGTACCTTACTGTCCAGGTTTTCTTAGGTATCAGTACTTCTATAGGTTCTGTTACTCTGATAGGCACTGGGCAGAGCCTGACTGTGGCTCTCTGCTGGTTTATCTGTTCATCATATGTCACATATTTTGGCGTGAACGTACCTGGTACTACAAAGGGGGTGGCTGGAGTGTGGATGGCACTTCCTCTTCAGTATAGATAGTACATCGTTCATAATGCTTCTCATTTGGGGTTCTGAAACCCAAAGGCCTAATTTTGTGCACCCAGTTTTGTTTGAGCCGAAAAGTTATGCAATCCATCACAATCCACAAATTCAAGTGGAGAATGGATTCAGAAGACAATGTTACTTCTTTCTAAAACTTGCACCACATTTATTGTTTATGCTGTTTCGTGCCCAGAGATCAGTCTGTCCCAGAACATGTCTGACTCCATTCTCTCCTCCTTATTCATAAAACTCCCAAAAAAGGCCACTCTAGCGGACCAAGTGCCCTCAGACTCCATTAACAGATGTTTTGAAAAGATAAGCCCACTTTGTTGCCATGAAAAGTTCATTTAGGCGCAAGGAAGACCTTGTTTGCTTGCTGTGGGACGCATATCACAAAGGACTCTACCTACGGAAAGCCTAGCTTGCATCCCAGTTGTTTACAACAACAATGTAATGTGGCTTGCCTGAAACATGTGGAAACCAAGTGTCCTTTAGACTTGCTGTCTCTAAAGGCTGCTATATGCAGGGAACTGTTTTGGCTGATGCATGACCAGAATGTAAGAAGGAAGTGTGAAAACAGGTGCTACAATTAAGGGAGGCTGAAACTCCAACTTCAAACAGCAAACACCAAGTACAAGGAGACTAATGCAAGCTTTGGTTACAGTCTGGCCCAGAGATGCAAATGGCGTGGGGGAAGGTAAGCTCATATTTGCACATATGAAGATTCTGTTTGTTTAAAAGGACTATTATTATTTAGGCATTTTTCTCAGCAACAATAGGTCAAATTTTATTTTCTTATGTGTCATTTTGTAAATGATTTCCAGGAAATTAAGGTGATATAAAATTCACCTGCGACTTAGGGAACTGTAATGGCCAGATAAACTAGGTTCCTGGCTCATCTGAAAATGTCTAGAATTTAAGAATTGGCAAACAGGTGGACGGTGAAATTAGGAATATGAATAAGGATTTTCCTGTTCCTAACAATTATGCTATTTGTAAAAATGGCAGAAAATTGCCACATGGCCTTGCAACATGTTGCGGACCTGGCTGTTTTATTAAATTCCCCCTGATTAGCTGAAATGAGCACTGGTGGAAAATCTTTTAAATGAGAGTGTGGTACACTTTCAACATTTCCCGCTAGGTTTTTGTGTATTCTGCAGTGACCAGGACTTCAGTCTGACATTATTTCTCTATCAAAAGAAAGCGAGGAGCAGAGTGGGAAATCTCAAGACAGCGTGACCCAGAGGTGTCGGAGGACGCCAAAGTAAACACTGTATGGGTAAGTACTACCCTCTCAATTACACATTCTGTTGGTTGGTATTAATTGCTGAGTCAGAGCTTTCATTGCAGTCCTTTAAGCGATTTTGGTACACACGAAGTTCGTTATGTATCCACGATCATGACACAGTAATTATGGCGGTTGTACATATTGAAATTGGACAGTCTTCAACTGTCATTTGCCAAAAGCATGTGACATCATTGCATATAAGCATGTACTCCCAGGCCAGCAGAGAAGCAGCAAGAAAGGAACAGGCAAGCACCCTTTTTGATGAGACTCTATCTGCTGGGAAAAATAAAAACACTCAACAACTAAGCACGTCGAAGGATAATTGTGAGATTTCTCCCCTTAAAGAGTTGGAAAAATTGCAAAAAAAACAAATTAGCAAACAGTGGGCGGAACACTCCTTACATAACTATATAGATGTGGGCTCAATCCCCAGAGGGTTGAGAATCTTGACCACACCGTCTTTTAAGGAGAAAAACCCTGCTATGTTACAGGAGTGGGGAGACGCCACAGACTATTGTTTCAATACCTTTTTGAAATTACTCAATAGATATGCTGGAAGTGACCAGGTTAAGATTTTAAAACAAATGAATGAAATAGAACATGAAATCACATCGATCAAAGAAAGTGACGAGGTGAAGAAGTGAAAACCAATATAGAAATCAGCTTGGATACCCTTAACACCTTTGTAAATTTGGAGAAGGGTGGACAAATGGATACCTTTGAAGAGTCAGTTGACTTTGAGGAATTGCGCATCAGTGTTTAATGGCCATTCACTAGCAAATTGAAATGTAAATCAAAGTTCAAACCAGGAAGCATTTCAGGTAGTAATATTGAAGCCTTTGAGAATGTAGACATAGATGATCTGAAGAGCATAAGAAGAAGCAGCAGATTTCAACACAAAGATACTTTGTCCAAAAAACAAAGAAACGTGCTCATTGTACTAAGTCAACTATCTAATTGCATCATTAAACCGGCTGATAACGGCTGTAACATCACGGTGATGAATAAAAAGGACTACATAAAGGAGGCTTACTACGCAATCCAAAAATATTATGAAAAACTAAAAGAAACCCCATTAAGGAATTGAAAGTCAAGGTGCCGGCCTTCCTTAGTGAAGGGGAGAAACAAGGCATCCTGACTGAAAATATGGTGATGTTTCTTTACATTAGACATTCAACCATACCCACCATATATTTCCTCCCCAAACCGCATAAAAATTCAACCAGAACACCAGGAAGGACAATTGTAACACTCACAGGGTCACTCCTGGAAAATACTTAAAAATGTGTGGATGAAGTATTATTCACATTTGTCTCATCATGACCATTGTATTTAAGAGACACTACTGATTTTCTGTCTAATATTGATGATCTTCCATGGCAGTCTACCTACATGCTGGCAACTATGGATGTGGTATATTTATATACTTCAATATAACACAAATTCGGGGTGAAAGAGTATGAATTATTTCTGAATACAAGATCATTGAACTATCAAAAACACACTAGAATGATTCTTTGCATGACCTATCTCTGATTAAAGAATAATCCTTTCCTCTTTAACTATGAATTCTTCCGGCAAACCCAGGGGACAGCCATGGGTACTACATTCGCCTTCTAATGCTAATCTTACAATGGGGTATTGGGAGAAATTCACAGTCTGGGCCGAAAAAAATCAGGTGTTTACAGAGAACATAATGCTATGTTTGCCTATGTAGATAATCTTTTCATCATTTAGAAAGGAATTGAAAAGAGCTGGTTAGAGTTTGTTAAAAATCTGAATACAAACACCTGTTATCTGAAATTTACTGAAAATCATAGAACACAATCTGCAGTGTTTGTGGACATCCAAAAAACCTTATTTGGAGTAGACCTTATGGGGATTTCATCAGAATATGTAGAAACTGTATGAACATCAATGATTTTGACTCGGCCAGTAAAATCACTGAGTGGAGCTTCCTAAAACAAAAAATCCCAAGAAAATCATTGAAGAGGCCTATTTAAAGGCATGGGCGTTAAACAGACATGCTCTACTAACCAATCAACCATCAGACATTATAAGCAATGCTAATGAGGATGTTACACAACTAATCTTCACCTTTGGAAGCCATACACAATCTGTCCAGCACATTTTCATTAAGTATTGGAAAATATTAAAAATGGACAAAGATCTATGGGCAATACTCAATGAACACCCAGACATCACTTTTCGGAAAGGCATTTCATTAAGGACACCCTGGTCAACAGCTTTATGCAAACAGAAAATATAATGGAAAGAAAAAAACTGGCTGATCAAAAGTGGAGAGGGTTTCTTTAGTTGTACCCGATGCAACATCTGTAAATATGCACTGACTTGCAGTGTTTATAATCAGCCAGTATTGGGAAATCCCAGCAACATCAAAGGGAGAATCACATGCAAAACAGAAGTTGTATTCCACGTCCTGATATGTCCTTCTCTAAAATGGGGCGTGGGCAGAACAAAATGCAAATAAAAAATCTGAATCTTGCAACATGTAAGAGTGATTAAAAATAAGGACAGTGCCTATCGCATGGCGAAGCACTTTGCTGAGCAACATGGGGAGATCCAAGAGAACTAATCTTCTTTGGAATCTACAAAACAGAGGTAGAACCAAGAGGAGATGATAAGGAACATCTACTTCGACAGGAAGAGACAAGATTTATTAGAGACTTTGAGAGTAAGAATCCAGGTGGACACAATATAGATGAGGAACTGTGTACACTATTGGGAGTGGAATGAATGGGTAATATACTTGAACTCCAACAAATTAAGTATCTGTCTATAGTGTCCATTGACAGGTTATCTATCAGACATGGAAATGAGACATAGTCATAAACAATAGACTGTCCATTTGATCAATGTAATTTTCAACAGTTCCAGAACATGTTTACACTTTGAGGATTAGGTATTCCTTTATCACGGTGTGAACATGTTGTTTTGTTAGTCTAACTGGGCAGAATTCGACAACTGTAAAACCATTTCTCAGAAACCCCTATACAGGGTATGCTTACATCATGGAGGTTTTGTTTGGGGATGTCTTTGTTGTTTCCTCCCCCACTTTTATTTTTAGTCTCATTATTACACTGAATTGATTTTGTATGGGAAATAACACCTAGACAAGGCAACCACCACTCTGGCCTATGTACCTTTGGCACTTGGAGACTGCTCTGATATAGGATACATCCAGTATCTAGATAATCCAGATGTGAGAGCTGCAAAAGCACTTATTGCAAACATGCTTTCCCGATAGTTATACAATCAAACACTGGAAAAGCACTGTGCATTGGAATGAAAACAACTATATAAAATGGCATATGTGCTGTCATGGGAGAAACTTAGTAATAGTGTAAGTATATAATGTTAGATAAGCAGGTTGGCATTTTTACAATTGAATGTAAGACTATGCTATGTATGGTAAAATGTAACTGTTGTCATGAATTTGTAGATTGCACTGGGTACTTTAGATTGCTGTGATTGGGGATGCATCCTTCATGTGGTGAACCTTTATGTGAGAACTGCTATATATATCCTTAGAGTTTAGTAGTAACTGTAAACCATGTTATATCAATGGATTTATATCCCAGGGCTGGAAATGCACTTTGCACTTTATTTAAAGTGATCAGGTTATACAGGGTATGGGCAGTGCCATAGCAGTAACATAGGAACCATCATATTAATGGATGTACAACCCAGTGCTGTCAATGCATCATACACTTTGCACTTTAGCTAAATTGAGCAGACCAAAAGGGGATGTGCAATGGTATCTTCGTCACATAGGAATTGCATGAGTATGCAATGTGCAGTAAACCCAAGGATACTTGAGGGCTTAGGATTTCACAATCTGTGCTTTCCAATTAAATGTAATATTACACCAAATATCTAAACTCTAACTGCTGATATAAATCAGCAAACATGAAAATACTGCATGAAAATAGAACGATCGGTAAATCCCAGGCAATTATGTAATTCTGGTTAATACAATATTTAAAATCTATCAGATGTTTGGATCTGTATAACTGCACCTTGGGTTATGATACTGAGTGAGGTGACTCTAAAATGTGTGGACACTGCCATGTGAAATAAAGCAAACTCTGTGTAATGTAAAAGTGCAGTATCAAAAAGAATCCAAGACATGGTACATGGAGCGTGAGGGAATTGCATTCTAAATTCAGGATTGGCCGTATATACTGTGAATGTCATGGCTCCCTCTTTGCTTTCCACTGTGCAACATCGAGTACTGGGAAGCCTGAGTCAACATGGCTGATATTATTGTATTAGGTTGTTAGTCCCCTTTTCACTGTTTGTTAATTGGTGTTTTAAAAATTGAGACAAACAGGGAAACATATTAGGCCTCATTAGGACCTTGGCGGAGGACCATGGCGCTATTAGCACCATGGTCCATGGCGCTAAGTTGCCAACTCCGCCATGGTGGTTGGCGGACGTACCGCCCCATTCCGACCTTGGCGGGGCGGTAAGTCCCCAATCCCCATTTACCCTTCCCCATTCCCATTTTTGCCCCATAGGGCATAATGGGAGTGGGGAAGGCGTTAATTACGCCACCGTAAATTACGGTGGCGTAATTAACAACAAGGTCCCTTAGCGCCATGGATTTTAACACCTGCTAAAAGCAGGTGTTAAAACCTCCATGGCGCTAAGGGACCTCGGAATCAGGTGGTAATAGTCGGCGCTGTTTACGCCGCCGTAAACCTCTTACCGCCTGGGTCCTAATGAGGCCCATTGTGATCAAGCCACACGTAAGTGGTGAAAGGCGTGAACTGCTTTTTTATCTTGCTGGTATGAATTGTCTACTCTAAGAACTATCACAGGAGTGCTGCTCACACTGACGGTGTTCCAGCACTGTCAAGCACTGAATATATATATATATAAAACACATGTGTATGGAGGGTTGTAACACTACAAAAAAAAACACAAGACATGTCACAGAAGTTCCCAGCACCCAAGACCAAACCACCTTCTTACAAAAAGTTCAGTTTTTATTTAATCATAAAAACAAACAACCAACAATGCACAATTGCAATATGGGGCAGGTATACATCAAAAACCTCCCCATGACATGTAGGTCAAACAACACTCACCCCCCAGGGTGGAAAATCACCACGTGTTCTGCCTGGATATACCAAGCTTCGTCAGGCTGATCAAACGCCCCATTCGTGAAACACCTTTACATTTAATACTCCTCCCCATTCTCTTTTCATTTCCTATCACATGATCGCGTGATACCGCATTCGCTAACACATTTTGCGGGCCACCATTTTAGAGTGACTAAATAGTCAATGTATTCACTGTGAACACTGTGCGCTAATCATGAAATACATGCCAGCATAATATGCAAGACATTGGGAAATGGGTTTCTTGCTCAATGCCGTCTTCCTTTACTTAAAACCTTCATATACAAAATTAATAGTCATGTGTTTATTCGCGCTAATCCGCCTCTTTATGACATGGTTTGACTTCATCTCCTTGATGACAGTCTAACCAATAGGCCCCAAGGTTTGGAGTGTTGATTTAAAAGCCCTCTTTAAGTCACAGTTCTCAATTGTTGATGAGAGGCATAGTGCCTTCTTGTGGAGAAACAACTCAAATTAAGAGAAACACTGTATATTGATATTCACACAACTAAATGTTGTCCAGTTGCCCATTGTCATATATATGTACAATACAGTATATGACACGGTGCTGAAGCATACTCGGAACAGTTTCCCCTTATATACTTCAATAATGCAGCAATCACCTTCAAAGTGCATTTACAATCAAAATATCATGACAACATGCAGCTATTAACAATAGCAGTCATGGCAGCATCTTATATCTTGTGCATGCAAGTAATAATAAAATGTCCATGCATTTTTCATTTTTCAAAGATCTTCAATTATTGATCGACCTGATCATATGATAAATCATGTCTGTTTTATGTCAGATGTGCAAAAGAAACAACAAACCTGCTCACAAAAGTAGACAATGTTAATTGGGAACCACAGTATATTCTGGTTTCCCTTGACATGGTCTCATTATACACTTCTATTAGACACATGGCAGGGATCAAAGTGTGCAAATTCTAATTAGAATCTAGATCTATCAGTCATCGACAGCACAATAACAAGTTTGTGGAAATGCTTCAGTTGTGTCTAGAGCATAAACATTTTTTACATGGAACCTCCACTTATAAACAAACCCAGGGAACGGCAATGGGGTCATGTATGGCCCCACATATGCCAATCTCTATATGGGGTAGTGGGAGACACAGGTAGCTTGGACAGAGGAGATGCAAAAGTTTACAAAACACATAGTTGTCTGGGACCGTTTCATAGATGATTTATTCCGAGAAACAGCTACACAACTATGTTCATACTCTCAATATTAACTATTTAAATTTGGAACTAAAATGTGTACATAGCAGAAAAGAATTGGTATTTCTGGATGTTCTGTTCATTGTTGATAACAGCAATTTAACATCAAAGTTATTTAGGAAAAAAAATGGTTCCAATTCAACTCTGCATGCTATGAGCCATCACCCTATTTCCTTGAAAAACTTGCTTCCCCATGGAGAGTTTTTGAGAGTGAAAAGAGCATGCAGCAAAGATTCAGATTACCAGGCAGAAGCCATGCAGATTGGCAAGAGATTTGTCACACAAGGTTACAACAAGAGGGTTGTCACAGACTGTTTTAATAAAGTAGAAGTCACCAAAAGATCGGAACTGTGTAGGGCACATACAATCAAGAAAAAGGAGAAGATTAGATTAATTGCATGGTAATATCAAACTCGTTATGAAAAAATACTGGAATGTGCTCTTGACAGATCCTGATCTTAAAAAGGCGATAGATGAAGTTCCCAATGTGATATATCGCAAGGCTCCTACTTTGAAGACAATACTATCGCTGAGTATGGTAGCCACGGAAGCCACACAATCAGGCCATTTTATGAAACAAGACCTGGCAGGTTTTCGCAAATGCGCACATTGTAAAATGTGCAACTTTGTATCCAAAACACTTTTTGTTAGTTTCAATGGTTTAAGATGGAGATATAAACACAAAATGACACTGTGACAACATTTGCAGTGTATATTATCACCTGTACCTGTGGCCTTCACTATATTGGCTCGACTATAGGAGTGCTTAAGTTAAGAATCTTTCAACATTATAGAGCCATTAAGAATGGAGATGTCACCAATCCTTTGACAGGACACTCTATAGAGAAACGATGGTGGCAATGTGAAGGACATGTCATTGTTGGGTCTTAAAATATAACATACAAGATTGGGGAACAGAGAACTTAAATTAAGACAATTAGAGGTGTCTTTAATCTGTAAATTTGACACATTGAGACCACAGGGCCTCAACATTGATTCAGAAATGTTTGTGTTTCTACAATGAATTTAACCTATTTGACTAGACTTTATGAGACACGACGGATCCTGTTGTTATGTCCCCCCCCTTTAGAAGTAGGAGAGGTGATATTATATGATTCTGTGTAAGATCTTTATAGACAGTGAAGAATACTTTTATGAACTATTGCAATTACAACTCAGGGTCAACTGCATTTGCACTTTATTTTCTAACAATATGTTAGAATTGTAGGGCCTGTTGCACTTTCACTTTATTTATCATCCTGGATGTTATGCTGCCTGTTGTTTCTTTGCACATCTGTCTTCCAGACAAGTCTCCGATTGGCCCTGAGATTGCTGTGGCCACTTAGTGCTGTAGCATCATGAACTGACTTCTGTGGTTTCGTTCATGTGAAAAAACAGTACAATTGGTTAAGCATGATAGTTCAAAAGCTGCAGTGGTTTCAATATAACATTTATTTTTTAGACCATCATAAACAGTACATTTTAAGTACTATGCTTGCAACAACAGTAGTGTATGACACACCACTATTGTTTTACTTTATGTAATCATTGGGTAATTGGGAAAAAAAATGTGTACTGGATAAAAATATGATTATAGTTACGTGAGTGTAAGTGTGATAGTATGTTTGTTTGAAATATGTTGTAATTGAGGGAATGCATGCATTGTTAGATTCCTGTTGGTGTATTCTAACTACATTAGAGTTCAGAAGATGTTTTGTCATATAACAATTCAGATAGCGTATTTTAAGTGCATTGCATTGAAGGGTGTTTTTGAAGGAGTTAGATACCTGATGGTGTATTCTAACTGTTAATTGTGCTATAGTATAGTGACTAAATTTGGTTTGAAGGAATATTAAGTAGGCATTTGTTAAATATGCTGGTAACCTATGTTTTGGGATAACGGAAGTATTGTTACATTCAAACTAACAACTTTTCTGTTCTCACATATGCAGTGTATTGTCCTGAGGTAGTTGTGGCACCAGCATGTTATATTATACCTACTGCTGAGAAGGTTTTCTTTCCAAGAGATACTTGGCCGTGTGTGAAGCATGTAAGCCTACATTTATTTTTGGCACCATCTGCATTGTACGTTAGAAGCATTACTATGACATATTGGCTATGTGAGTTTATTTGTACAGTGCACGATTGTCTGAATTGCAAAAAGGGCATAATATGCCATGATTTGCATTCTGGAGAAGCTGGTGAAATGGAATGGATTCACAATCTGGTATGGATACATATACAAGTCGTTCATTAGGGATGTGGTCTTGTAAAACATTGTTGCAGAGAGTGCATGTATGTTTCCATGTTATGCAATCTCAAAGATTTCATTTATATGGATGATTTTGGTTTCCAATACTTGTAGTAAGCACATTAGGAATTTGTGTGGACCTTCCTGTGTGATTATGGTGAATCTTACCATTCCTGCACAGTAGTCCAATTCTTGCCTTATATCTGAGACAATGTAAGTGTTGTCAGGATTATTTGTATTATTTCTGTGAAGGACGAGCATTTGCAAACACAACTGGTATGGGTCATTTAAGTAAATGTTGTGAACAATTGGTTGCAATTGAGAGAGAAGATTCATTGTCACATTAGCATAACAGTTGACACCATTGTGTTTGTGAATTTAAATCTATCAGAGAGCTCTGTTTGTGGATTTTTAGATGGGCCTGCAGATCTTTGTGGCGAAGAGACATTTGTGACTTTGTTTTTTTTTGATGGTACCTTGACTTTGTACAAGATAGTTTTGTGGTAGTATTGTTTGATCCAGGAGTTGATCATTGTTATTTTAGTGGTATTGTTGGGAAATCTACTATAGCTTTTGTTTCTATCATTTGTCTTTTAAAAGGTTTCTTTTTTGAGGTAGAGGGTACATAGTTAGATGCGGGTGTATAGCTAGCCTGTTGTATTCCAGGATGCAAGGAATGTCAGCATTGACTTTGTTTGCATCAAAGTTAACTAGAAATAGACCATTGAGTGCACGCGAGGTGAAAGTGCTATGTAACTCATACCTTCTTTAAAGATTGTCCTGCCAATGTCAATCAAAGCTTGATCTAGGGTTAGACATTGTGATTTGTGAATGGTGACAGCAGATGCAAGTGACAGAGAAAAGTGTTCTCTGCATTTGTACATGTCTTGAAAATAAGGAAACAGCCTATTGTTGTGCCAATTTGTTTAACCTCTGCAAGTTTGTCAAAGTGGATATTGACAAACTGAATGTTGTTGTCATGTGGATATGCCTGGAAGCCAACAACTGCACCAATTGCTCCATTGACTAAGTCTTGTAATATGTCAAGGTTACATTTTAGAATTACTCTGCAGTTTAGACACAAAGTTAATATTTTCTCCAATCCAGCTGTTTTGGAGATACTTTTTTCTAAGCTATTTAGTCGATGTTGCTTGTTGACACATAGGAAGAGTCATGCTGTTTACTTCCAGTTTGTCTGAGGAGCTGATATGCAGTATAGGTTGCATTCCATTTTTCAACATTGTTTAATTGAATTGGCTGCAGCTTGCAAGCATTGGCATTAAGGAAATACATTTCATTTTGTATCCGTTAATTGTTCCATGAAATCAGGAGCAGATGTGTTTCACCCATATAGCTCATGGATTAGTCATGCACTATTTAAGATGTATTTTGTATCTTCAGTAAGTTACCCAGTTTTAGTGGTTTTCAAAATGTTAGCATATGTGAGGTCTACAGACTGGCAAATGTTTTGAGTTAGTTCTTTGTAGTGAAAATGTTGCCTACGATTTACATTTTCTATGCTGCTGAGAGGAATATGGCATTCTGTGTGTCCTGCTTTGAAAATAGGTTGCCCTTCTAACGGTGTAAACTGAAGGAGTGCTCCAAAAACAATAACATGTTTTCCTCCAAACAGTTCCTCGTAGTTGGTTTTTAGAACTTCTTGCATTCTTAGATGAATTAAAGCGAGCATGAGGTTGGACACCATGCTTACTTCATCTATGATGAACACTTTCACTTGTTTTAGAATTATGTGTACCTCTGTTGCAACCTCTGCTGATCATTTTTAGTATTCTAATTTGTTTTGGTAGTCTACGGGGAGGAGAAATAGTCGGTGTAAAGTGACACCACCTATGATGTAAGCAGCTAAACCTGTGGGGGCTGTTACTACAGCCGAAAGCTTGTTACTTGTTAGGTTTTGTTGAAATGTGCTGATTAGTTTAATTAGGAATGTTTTAACAGAACCAGCTTCACAACTTACATACAGGAGCTGAGGTTTATAATTTTTGCATGTACAGGTATTACTCTCATGTTTAAAACCATGCTTAATTTCTTGAGTGACTTCCGGATATATGGTGAATTGTTCATCATTTAGCTGAGATTCCAGAATGGACATGCTTTCCTCAGATTGTTTATATTGATACATTGTACTTTCTACCTCAGCCATGGCTCTTTCTGCTTCATTTAGAATGAGTGGTTCTCCAAGTGGGTCTAGACATCCTGTAAGGTAAGTTTGACTGCCCTCAAGAGTATCTTTGTGTAGTTGAGCTTCAATGTCTTCCTCTTTTTGGCGTTCATTGTCCAACATGTCTTTGTATTGTTTGAAATTGTCATTTGTTATACTGCTTTCATTTATTTTAAATGCAGCTTCAAATGAGTCTTAGCCAGCTAATAATTTTTTTTCGTTTTTCCGAGGTTTAAAAAGCTGTAATACAGTTCTCTGTGTTGTGGAGTTTTAAATGATAACTTTACATGATTAATTAGCCTGGGTTTAATTAGCTTTACTAGGCTTCCTTCACAAGTCGAAACTGAATATTTTCGAAACTGAAATGAGTCTTAGCCAGCTAATAATTTTTTTTCGTTTTTCCGAGGTTTAAAAAGCTGTAATACAGTTCTCTGTGTTGTGGAGTTTTAAATGATAACTTTACATGATTAATTAGCCTGGGTTTAATTAGCTTTACTAGGCTTCCTTCACAAGTCGAAACTGAATATTTGCCAGTTGTCTCATTTGATGTGACATTGTTTTTTTTAGGTTTAGTTTTGGGCAATGTCGTAGAGGCACAGGTTTTCCAAAGTAGTACTTCTGATTGGGTAGTATGTGTCAAGTACATTGTTTTTTTTTAAATGTCCTGGCTGTTGGGATCATTTGTGGCTTTGTTTTATATCTCTTGGTAGGAGTTTAGCACTCTTTTTCTGGATGAGGCTGTTCCAAGTTTCAGCAAAACAGTGTGCTCGGATTTGCCATATAAGGCTGTACCTGTTAAACAGTCTGCAGCTTCTTAGCACCCGCATTCTCTATGGAAGAGCATTTTTATACCAAAGCTCTACAATTTCTGTGATAGTGCTTTGTCAGATGATATGTCATCCCAGAGGTCCTTTAGTTCTGTTTTCTTAGCTTTGGTATGAAATGTCTTGCAACTGCAGTGGGATTGTCTGCAATGTATTGTATGTCTATGTTTGCATTCTGCAAGAGGACAATTATTGCATTTTAATCATTGATGTACTTGCATGCTTCCTCCCTTTTAATGTTGTATGTATTTTTAGGGGATTTGCCTTTTATGTTTTGTCTAAGATATCAAGCTATTTACATGTCCTTTTTTGCACACTGGTCTAGGGAAGCCAACGCAAAAATTGGTATAGTATTTCCCTTTGTTTTTATATCTATGACAGCAGTATTTGCCACGTTTATGCAACATTTATATTTTTAGAAGCATACCACTTGTGTATATAGCTCCCTTTGTGTGGTTTTGAAGGGATGTCACAGGTAATGTATTTTTCAATACATTGAAAAACAGTGGCATCAGAATCATGGCCAAATTGTGGCGCATCTTTTATTCACAAAAGCATGTGGATGTGTGGTGCTCCTCTGGATTGAAATTCGTTTCTCCAAAAGAAGTGTTGTACTTCTCCAAGTGGAGGGGTACATTTATTTCAGATAAATTGCAGCATTTGTATCAAGTGATGGTGAAAGTAACTTAATCCACTTACCGGGTCAAGAGAACAGAGTTCCCCTGGTGTTTGTATGTTTATTCTGTCTATCCTGTCCTTATTTTGGTTGGCAGTGCATAGAAAGACATGCAAGCCTTTCCGTGCGTACTTTGCACAACTAAAAGTAACAAACCATGTGGGTGGGCTTATGTTCCTTAGCATACAACATACATCAGTGTTACGTCAGAACCAGTATACTTTTGAACCACGCATGTTTGCCAAGAGATGAGTGATACATGACTGCAAAACATCATCTGTGTCTTTTATTTTTTTAAGCAGTTGGGTTACGAATATGTTTCAAAAGTTAGAGCCTGTTTTTAATGTGTGTGCAACTCCATAGCATAGACTTGCGAGTTTACTTTCGGAGAAGAGGTGGAAAATGTGTTAGACATTTTGCCTGTATCTGGGGTCTTCAGAATACATTATTAAAGAGCGATATTCTGATTCACTCATTTGTGTGCACCTTTCATCACATCTTCCTCCATTTACTGTAAGAAAGAGTCGAGGAAAAGAATATGCTTCTTCATTTTTTTCCCAAATGCTCCTTGGGCATCCTTTGGCTTGATGCATTTGATATGTTTCTAATGCATTGTCAATTATGTATTTGGAGTTCAGTGGGTTAATGGTATACTGGTCTAAAATGTTGGCGGCTGTAACAGGATATACACGTTCAATTTGGCCAGTTTCTGGTGACTCTTTAATAATGTGGGTGGTTTCTTTTAATTTATCCTCTATGTTTATATCTTTGTAGTATTCATTGTTTTCTTTTAGATATTGTGAGACTTTACTGAAGTCAACTAGTTGTTGCCACATATTTTTATCTTTTGTTGGCACACCATTAACTAATATAATCAAAGATTGATTTGGCTAATGTAGTCCTACAGTTTGAACATTTTATTTTGGGTCCAATGGTAAATATACTACTTTGTCACAGATGCCCTTTAGTAGCTGCACTGGTGAAATTTGGCTGATTTTGATTGAAGGCGTATCACAGCTTGAAATGGGTGCACTGTTTGTATTATAATGCTCTCATACAAGTTTAGCTGTTCGAGAGCTTCTGAAAGTGGGAATATTTCTAAGTTATTAGTGATAACATGTTATGGCATTTGGCCATTGTCAAGCTTTGTGTTGTCGTACGTGCACACACTTGAGGGGATAGTTATTTTGTATTTACCTTCTCCTGTTAGATATGAAGCTATTTGGAACCATTGGGATTCTTCATTTACTTCTATTTTGTAAACTAGATCTACTATTTGTGTGCTCTTTGTATAACACGTTCTGCGGCAGCAGACACATATTTGGTCTGGTATTTCAACAGATGTGTCTTTAAACGTAGCAATTTTTTTCCATGCATTTATTAGGATGTTGGTGTTTATCAGGTTTCGGTACTGTTTTCTGAAGGTAGAGAATTCTTTAAGTCGCCTTCAGTTCCAAAGAATTTACGTTGGATGTGTTATATATCTTGAAGTAGTTCATTGGCTGTTCCATGTAGGAGAATGCTATTTAAGTTTTGCAGTTCTAGAACAGGACTTTTTGAATAGTATAGGTGATGCAAAAGATTCAGAATAGTGCAATGGTGTGTCGCTAACATTCTGATGTGGTGAAAAATGCTTTTGCATGCAGTTCCTACAGTGCAGGCTAATGAATGTCCTCGTAGACCAGTGTGGCTGTGCACTGGGCAGGAGTCTATGGTTTGTAACGTTTTCATTTTACTTTTGTCTTTTAATTCTGCATAGTAATTGACAAATTGCCGTAAAGATTTAAAAGATTGTTGGCATACATTACATATTGAGCTGCATGTCCATTTGTACACTGGACGGGTTGTTTGGGTGAATGGAGCATTTGGTTCAAAGTTTGTTGGGGATTTCTTTTTTCTATAAGGGTTTCTTTTGCCATAATGGTTTGATCCACTATTTCATACCCTCGACCACCATTGTGTATTGCAATAGTTTTGTTTCTATGTCTTGTTAATAAGTTTCTTCTTTGAAGTATGGTTCTGTGCTGCTTGTGTATCCATTCACCATCACAGAAGTTTGAAAAGGTCTCTATATTGACACTGCACATGTTTAGAAGTACTTGTAATTTATTGATTAATTTATTTAGTGGTTTCATTCTGTTTAAAATAAATATAAACAATGTTCTCTTTAGTAGAAAAGTGCAGTCTATTAGAAGTTGCAGGATGACACAACTGCATTAGTTTTTAATATAAGGGAAGATCATGACTTTTCAGATGTTTTTTTTATAATATTATGAAGAACCTTTTTTGTAACATTATTTTTTGCATTTCTTTACCGTGACTACGTTAACACTGGTAGATAGAGCATTGGTTTTGTTTGTACATAATTTTCTACTTTTACTTTTTTGCAGGAGGGTCTGTGACTTTTTTATTCAGGGTTGGTTTAGCTTTCTTGAATGAGGTTAATAGGGTTTTTGTTTTAAAGTTTTCTATACATTGTTTTAGAGGTGGATTACTATGTGGTGTACTTTTAGTCTTATCTGTTCTAATTTTTCTTTCTTTTTTCTTTCTTTTCTACAGATTTTTTGTTTAGTTGGCATTTTGTTGTGTCTGTTGGGAAAAGAGAAATATTGTATTGGGAAGTTGTGCAATGTATATGCATGTATGGTGCATGGGTTTGTGGGTGTGATTATAGAGATGAATACTGTTTGATTGTGAGGTGGTATATTAGGTGTGGTTGGAAAGGTTTTGGGAATACAAGTGTACAGAGCAGTGATGGTGTAGGCAGTGGTACTGTGGAGGAATCTGTATAGTGATTGTGCTGTTTTGAGGAAAAGAGTGGGTGTTGCAATGGTGGTGTGTAGATGGGAATAGTAGGACTGTGCATGGTGAAATACAATGAGCTAGAGTGAAAGAAATGTTGGTTTGAAAAAAGTAGTCTGAGGTGATATGTATATATTGTGGCACTGTGTTGCTCTAATAACATACATATACAGGGTCCATTAATGTACTTACTTTGTTGGATGCAAAGGGTATTTGTTTTTCGGTTCTTGATTGCAGTGATGTGTTTCTTTCCTGTATTTGTTAAAGGAAGTTAGTGGCATATGTGGTAATGGTGATGCACTGTTAGGAATGAAGGGTTATAATTGTAATGGAAGGAGGAGTGGTGGGGAAAAAGTTAATATAACTGGTGGACAGTAAAAATGGCTGCATTTAGGAACATTTGTTTTTACTTAAGAAATGGGTATGTGCATTTGCAAAAACTCAGTAACAATTTGTAGAATCAAAGAAAAGTTGATGGAAAAGATGTGTAGCACACTTTAAATGGCAGTCGGTGTGTATATGTTTAATGTGTTAGGAGTATATGAATACTTGCCAACATGATGCATTATAATCTGTACTTGTTTATCTAGTCATAGAGTTTCTTTTTACATTTTGGGTCTTGTAGTTCCACTTTTACCATTATAAACGTTGGAGTACAAGTGACAGAATGTAGAGAAAAAAGTAGGACTACATAAGCAGCTGAAGATTGGAATGGGTTAGGTTAGGAAGTATGCAAGTACTGTTAATATATGTAACTGGCAAAAACTGAGCGCTAATTACAAATAATCTACACATCAATTTTTCATGTTTTTCCTTTGTTTTATGAAAAAGTGACACACTGCTGGTGGAAATGCTGATATGCATTTTTTAACGTTCTTAAAAAGGCTTCCAAAAATATATTTTGAAAAGCACAGCATTACATATGTTTATTTGGAAAACATGTTAAAGTTTGGAATTGTGAATTTTAGTTGTGTGTTTTCCTTTGCATTCTGGGACTTGTAGTTGCAATTCTGTAAGGGTCAAAGTGAATTGAAATGGACAAAATGCAAAGGAAAAAAGTAAGACTTAAGAAGCACCTATACATTGGGCCTCATTATTATGTTGGCGGATATGGTATGAACGGTTGCAGTAAGGCACCCGCACCGTTAATACCGTACCACTGAATTAGCAGCCCCCATGGGGCAGAATGGGGGTCGGGAGCCCAGCAATACTGCCACCCGTGAATGGGCAATTAGCGACCCATACAACTCGTAATGGGCCGGTTATTGCCCAATCGCGGGTGGCCTTACCGGTAGCAAGTTTGGCGGTAGCCGTGCTTGTAAAACAGCCACAGCTACCGCCAAACCCTATGGGGGCTCAAATGGGAATGGGGATGTACCAGGTCCGGGTTTCTTTAATGAGGAATTACCGGGTCCTCCAAGGTTGGAATGGCCCGGTAATTCCTCATTTAAGGAACCCTGACCCGGTACCCGGTAAGGGGGTAACCATGCCACAAATTGCAGCATGGTTACCTCCAAGGTCTTAATGACCCACATTGTGTTTAATTTCCCTCTCAGACCTGTTCAATTGGACGACATGGCTGCAGATAACGCAGTGGTCCGTCAACAGCATGTGCTACATCCAGGACTTTTGGCGCTGCCTGACATGGAAAGGAGACTGCGGAGGCCGCGGACAGTCGTGGTTTCCGCAGACATCAGGGGATCAGCCAAACAGGCTTCCTGGGAGTGGTGTAGAGCAAGAGAGTGTAGCACAAGTTTCGTTAGTAGAAGTTGTGAGAGGATTGAAAATGGCCATGGCAATGTGTTTCAGGAGACAGAGTGTTTGGATTTTGGGGGACTCTTGGTTCCACTGGGTGAGGGTGTATGCTGAGCATTGAGAAATAGCGAAAGTCTTGGATTTCCTGAAATGTTCTGGTATGTGGTACATGGCATGAAGAGTGTAAACTTGCTCCCATTTTGTTCAAAGATGGTTCAATTGAAGCATCCATACATTATTATCATTCATTGTTGTGGGAACAGTTTGGGGAACGTGACTGGAATCCCATTGCAGCTTGCAATGAAGGATACATTGGGAAAGCTGAATGAAATGTTCCCTAATTCCAAAGTAATTGTTTCTCGAATTTCCCAGAGACAGATGTGGATGTGTGTTCATTTGGTCCACAATTGGAGAAAGCGAGGCACAACGTCAATAAAGCTGTGTGAGCTTTTGTATGCGAAGTTGGCTTGACATCGTTCCATATTGAGAACATTAAATTTTATAGGGCCAACATTTTTTGGCCAGCTGGAGTCCACCTAATTGTTGTGGGTAATCAGATTTTTATGGAAAACATTCAAAATGTTTTGAAGCAGTTTTTGTGAAAGTGAGAAGAAATAATACAAATCAGTGAAATGTTTTGTTACTTCAGTTTGCAAAAGCAAACATTTTAAAAAAGATATAAAAGCCATACCCCGCAGAAAATTGTTCTTTTAAGAGGCACCCGTTTTGAGTGCAAAATAATTGAATAAACATAACTGTCCCACACCCAGAATTTTGTACATTCCGTGGACTACCACGATGTCCGTGGACAAAGTGGGTTGCGTGGCAGCCTGTGCTTTTTTTCCTCACTTCTTTTTTTATCTGTGAACCTTTTTTTTTGTTTAGTATTTTTTGCCATTTTTTCTCAGGAAAGGAAAGGTAGGGGAGGGAAATGGGGAGAAAGGGGCACCACCCATGGGTACAAATGGGCAGGTGGAGAGAGGAAGATGTTGGGTGGACCTTAATCAGGTAAGTGGCAGTGTTTCTCATGCTCCTTGACCGCAACCTCGAAAGCACTCCAAAACTGCCCTCCTCGACAGATTGGTGCTTCACAGTACATGCATAGCACTGTGACTCTGGCAAGGTAAGTGCCCAGAGCATTTTTTATGGCATGGAAAGCCGCCAATGGGATCCTCTGCCCCAAAGGAGTATCCTTTGTGTGGAGAGGAGCAGATGACGATGATAGGGTGGAGGAAGTCAACCTGCTCTTACCTGAGAAATGTATTGCCTTTCTCAGAGCACTCCAGTGGGCCGATTTGGTGTGTCACCTCATGGAAGTAGCCCTGTAGGAATAAAAATACCGGTTTGCCATGACTGAGTACCAATCAGTGCATCAAACCTTGCTTTCATGTACTTTTGGGACATTTCCAAAGGTGGTGAAAAATTGCTACACCCAGGACTCACTCTGAGTACCAGTGACAGTGATTTTCTCAACTTCGTCCTCTTCTTCTTCTTGATCCTCCTCTGTATCACCAGGCCTGTTCCCCTCTTGAGGCCCTCCAGGTTGTTGAGGTAGTAGTGGTGGTGGTGATGAGGGTGGTTGGGAAGCAAAGATGGCAATAGGAGATGTCATTGCAGCAGGTTTTTGGGATTTGGAAAGCCAATGTTATCCAAATGCTCTCTCCTGGACAGCCAAATTGAGAATGAGAAAAAGTAATGGGTGGATCCGTCAAGAGGAAACGTCCACAGACAGCCATGCTGTTCGGGAACTATTGAGTCAAAAATGGACATTGGAAAGTTTTAGAAAACTGCCAGATCAATGTAGAATGGACCTGCAAGCTCTACAAGGGTAACGTTTTAGCTTGAAACACACTAGATTGGTTGGAAAAGCAATTTTAAACAGTTTGAGACCTTTGGCACTGCTTGCAGACAACGCCATCAAGGCCCACGGGCACAGTCACATGATGATGTCCTGGGATTTCCGCAGCCCCCACATCTGTCCCCAGATACCATGCAGGTGTGCGATTTCAGCATACTTGCGTCGGATGTCCGTAGAACAGGCGCAGTGTCCGCAGAACAAATTAAAAGTGCATGATGGGGTCACAGACATGTCTGGACATAGTGTGTGTCCAGGGGCACCTCCATTCCGAGTGCAGGCACCCCAGACCGTCTCATTGCCCGCAGTCTCATAATAGAAACACTCAGGAATACTACACAACAGTAAAGGAAGAATTTGTAGTAAAAACTTATATTTATTTAAGAAAGGGATGGGGTATCGGAATGGGAAACATAAATGGGAGAATTAGGCATTTTTGTAGAATAATCATGAGGGGAGAAAGGGACTGAGGTTTCATCACATCTTCTTTGAGGAAAATGTTCACAATTGGCTGTGGATGACTGTTTGGGACAAGGGTTGCAGGCGCAAGTGGGGCGGTGAAAAGGAAAACATTTTATCAGGTGTTTTTTCACATGTTGTTCAAGTTAATTGATATTATTAGTTAGTGTGTCCAGTTTTGTCGACAAGTTCTTGATTTTACTATTTACATTTGGGGATGCGACTTCTGTTCTTGATTGTGGGGACTGAACAGGATGAACCAGGGTTGTGCTTTTGTCATGAACACTATTTACTGTAACAGAATTTGAAATAATAATGTTAGTACGGTTTGTACAAAGTACATTATTTGTTGACAGTAAAATAAGTACTCCATATCATTGGAGATGTTATTGTCACTCATTTCATCTCTTAGGAAGTTCTCTTCCAACCATTCTAGTGGGCCTACCATTTATGTGAGAAAGAAAAGGGCTTCTGTTTCACAACAAGTGTTTGTGTAATGAAAGATAATAAAAATAAAAATAAATGCAGTGCACTTATTATATAATAAGTGTGTGTTGTCCAGTAAGCAGCTGCTGTGTTGATTCTGTATCCAGAGTTGTTCTGGGGAGATTATATGAAGTGTACAGTTATGGCTTGTGATTGGTGCATTCCATTGTAAGGTGTGTTACCTAAGAAATAAAATATATTATTTTTAAACATGAGTATTTGTACAAAAAGGTATACTTACATGTTGTAAACATTATCTGTGATTTTAAGCACATCGGTTTGTTGGTTGATGGTTACATCTTTTTTGGTCTCTCCTATGATTTTAAGCCTTGCAAATGCCGTCCATCTCCCGTGGACTACTGCACTGTTTGTGACTTCCATTGCTCATTGCTGTTACATTGGGGGCAGTACAATATAAGCGACTTGTAGCAGAGGAAAGGTGCACTAGCAAAAAACTATGAAATTAGGTGAAATAACCCTGTTAAAGGGATGTTATGGTTAAGTTGCACTAATTAAAACCTATGAAATTCAGTGAAAAAAACTTTATTAAAGGGACATTATGGTTACAAGTAAAACCGAAAAACCTCACAAATTCACCAGTTATGATAAACTAAGCAAATATGACTTGCGCCACCACCGTGCACTGCTAGGACTTACACCCAGGACATTAAAGATGACATCACAAATGTCATTGATGACATCACGGAAGACATGTATCTACAGTTAGAGAACCTTATCAAGGGATCTAAAACTTGAATCTTCCATTAGTAGTCTTTGTAGCACAATTGGATTCTCAAGTTATTTCTATTTGAATATTGCTTTTTGTTCTGGTTTAATCCTTATTTTTTGTGTTCCTATAATACTTTTCTTCGGGTATTCTGTATACCAAGTATATTTCGTAGTTGTTTTCCACGTGAAGTATCAATTTTATTTCAGTTTCATGGAATGCCACTTGTTAAAACAAAGATGGTATTAGAGATGCACCTCGGCTGGGAGGTGATAAATCGAGAGACAAAAACTTGATTCACCTGTATATTCTTTACACGGAATGTTTGAGAATAAAAATTGGAGTATTGGACCAAGGTTGATCAAAAAACAACTCCTATTCGTTGGGGTTCGGAGATCTATATCTTCTTGTAGCTCCGGTCCTCAGATTATAATCCATAATCCCTCCTAATCGTTTTTTTAGGAACGGGAAGAAAATGCAGTCTGACTTGTGGGTTTCATTTATCTATCTTCATATAGTCAGGACATGCAGTGAGCCTACCGGTTTCAGTGGTAAGAGTTACTGGGACCCCTTTCATCAGGGCTGAGAGAGACCGACACTTGTTGGTGTGAGGTCTGCTTGCTTTGTAGAGTAGAGACAAATCTAAATTGTCAATAGGAGGCCACCCCTTTTGCGGTGTAGACTCCCATGTGGGATGGTCCTAAGTTGATACATGCATGGTCGATTTGGTTTTTCTTATTCCATGTCATGTGCACAGACGTGCATTCCTTAAGAATACTGTCCTTGAATCCACTGTCTCCTTAACATCCATTTTCCTCAACCTGTGACACACACTCCTCTGAAGGAATACACAAAAACAGGTGGCTCAGATATGTGATGCCATAGGCGATGTCATCACTGGCATGTGTGATGTCATCTTTGATGTCCTAGGTGTTAGTCTTAGCAGTGCACTGTGGTTTCAATAGTCATGGTTGCTTAGCTTACCATAACCGTTACATTTCTGAGGTTTTTTTCAGTTTTACTTGTAACCATAACTTCCCCTTAACAAAGATTTTTTAACGAATATAAATATACCTTCAACATTTGGTTAGGTTTTGTTAAGGGGGGCAAAGTTAAAAGGGTGTATATATCGTTTTTCCCATAGATGCAATGGAAAACTGTTTTTTTCATGCCTACAGCCCAAACAACTGCACAGATTTTCACCAAATGTGCAGCAGGGAGCAGCGGCTTGGTCCTGAAAGCGTGCATTTGTAAATTTAGTGCAAATCTGTCCAGTTGTTTTTTTAAATGACCAATAAGTAGGTAAAACAAAATTAGTGAAATCTGGGTTCGGTCCACGGGCTCACTTCCCTGTTCGGTCTGCAGACATTCCTTCAATTGGTCGAGGGGCTGACGCCCCACTGATTGGATGGTAAAAAGCATGAGCTGAGTTATATTTTTGGAAACGCACGCCATGTTGGATCTGCGGACAGTCGCCCAAGTCTGCAGACAGCTTGCTGGTGAAAAAGACTGGAAAACACATTTTGGGTTATTTGGTGGTGAAAGAGGGGCTGGGAAGGTGGGGGAGTGGAAAATAGATTATATGGGGATATTTTTGTAGGTGGAAAAAGGTCAGGCAGGTGTCGTAGCTGAATACACACAGTGCAGTAGTTCACAGACAGCGCTGTGAGCAAACAGCTTGGGAAAGACATTCAGGTTTGTATGAAGGCTGAAAGAGGGCATAGGAATGGAAGTGAAGTGAAATGAGGGAAATGTGGAGCCGTTTTATATGTGAAAAAAGGGTTTGCAAAGGCTGCCGAGTTTGCAGTCAATTTTGGTGTCCGCAGACATCATTTTAATTTCAGGGGCCAGGGTAAGTTTTATTACTTGATGGTGTATGGTACAGAAGTCTTAGATAGTTACTTGTATTGTGGTGGTTGAAGCCAGTGGCTAGATTCTGTGGAGGGGGGAGTCTGCAGGCGATGTCCCCAAGAATATGTCCACTTGCCACAACCACCACAGCAGTAATATGTGTATAGTAATTATGCGTAATGTAGTAGGAGTACAAAGTGTTTGTAATCTGGAGGAATTATGTAATTGAAGAGTATATGGTACTTATGATTGCAGTACGATTGAGAATAGCGCTCATAGAATATGTATTTGATTATAATTGCTATGGTTACATAGTTTTATAGCGTAATAAAAGTGGAATCTGGTTTATTTTCTGTGGGATAAAAAAACAGTACAATTGGTTAACCAGGATAGTTTAAAAGTTGTAGCTGTATATAATTTTACATATACATTGTTTTAGACCATCATAAACAGTACATTATAAGGACTATGTTTGGTACAACATTAGTGTATGGCATACTGCTATTGTTTTGACATTAAATAATCATTGGGAAAATAAATCGATCCTGAATGAAAATAAAAAAAACCTGATTACGGTTTAAGTATGATAGTGTGTTTGATTGAAGTATGTTGTGATGAAGGGAATGCTTGATGTAGTTTGATACCTGTTGCCGTATTCCAACTACATTAGAGGTTAGAAGATCTTTTGTTGTATAAGAATTGATTGTATTGTGTGATTTGGAATGAATATTATTTTTCAAGTAGTCCAATACCTATTGGCGTATTCTAACTAGATTGACTTTCAAAAGGAATATTGTAGTATTATTGATATAGTTACATAACTGCTGGCATATTCTAACTGTTAATTGTACTATAGTTTAGTGACAAAATTTGGGTTGAATAATATTAAGTGGCATTTGATAAATGTGCTGGTAACCTATGTTTTTCAGTAACTGAGGTATTGTTATATTCAAACCTCCCACTTCTTTTTTTAACATATGCAGTGGTTGTGGCGCCAGCGTGGTATATTTTATATACTATTGTGAAGGTTTTCTTTCCAAGAGCTACTTGGCTGTGTGTGTAGGCTGTAAGCTTACAGTTATTTTTGGTACCATCTGCATTGTTCCTTAGAAGCATTAGTATGACACCTTGGCTACGTGAGTTTATTTGTAAAGTGGAACAATTGTCTGAATTGCAAAAAGGGCATAATATGCCATGATTTGCACATGATTTGCCTTTATATGTTACCAGAGCAGTTGGTGCATGTGATAACAAGACTACTGCTATGCAGGAGTAAAATAATTAGTAGTGGCTAAACCGTCTACTACCCCCTAACAAGTAACAACAGTGATTTCAATCATAAAAGTGAAACGTGCACAGTCAAGAGATATACCTATTCACCTTTTCTGGTAATGTGGGCCAAGGGCAGGCTGTACTCTTCAGAGGGATGTGAATGTGATAACAGTAACAATTCAAACAGCAATAGTGCAGTAGTTCAAAATAATGGATGTTCAATTAAGGTTCTATAGAAATATATGCACTTTCATTAAACACACCAATTTTCAATATAACTGTACTAGAAAAAAACACAAACAAAAATCTATCCCTGTGGAAAGAACACAGAATATGCATGATGTAGATGTTACAGGCACTCTGGGTAATGTAACCGTGGTGAACAGCAAGAAATTGCAACAGCGTCACTTAAAAGGATTTGTCCTGGTAAAATAAAGGTGAAAACGGATAGTTGATCAGACTCTAGGGTCCCAGAAGTTGAACATGGGTGCTGGACCTTTCAAATATACTTTAATTATACTTTTCTTTCCTTCTTGGACCCACTCATATTGAATTCCACTCGCACATCAGATCCTCAAATCTTAGCTCAGCACTGCATTAACACACTAACTGATGCTGTTAATATCATCACCCCACTAACCCACAAGAGGAGAAAACCCTGCGTGCATGTTAATGCCTGGTAATTCCAAGAGCTCACTGACCTCAGATCCAAGAAAAGAACAGCAGAAACAAGCTGGAAAAATGTCCCTACAGACACCCTGAAACAGGAATTTAACACCCTGGCCAAACAATACAAACAAGCCATAACTGCGGCTAAAACCTCCATGTACAATGATAGCATCACCAATGTCAATTCAGACATGCGTGAGCTATTCACCATCCTCAGAGAACTGGAATCTCCCAGCTCCCAAGCCTCATCCAAGAGCAAAGACCTGCAAAAAATTGAAATGCCACAGAAAAAAATAGCCATCAAACAAGCCAATACTAAAATCAGTCCACAAAACCCCACTAGTAATCCTATTATCACTAGTGAGACATCCAACACCATTCAATTCACATGTAATAATATAACCACCCTAGACACATTGCACATCTTGAAAAGCCTTAAGCCTTCGAGATGCAAAGGAGGCAAATGCCCAGCCCCACTGATCAAAGACTGCCCAGACATACTGGCTCCATTCATCACAACCTTCATCAATGCCTCATTTTCAACAGGGATAGTCCCATCCCTGCAGAAAGAAGCCTGGGTCCTACCACTATTAAAAATAAACTCCCTACACCCTGCCATCCCAAATAACTATAGACCCATCACCACAGTCCCATTCGTCCTCAAAATCTTGAACAGAGCTGCCTATATCGAGATTCAACGGTATCTAGAATCTAACGAAATCCTTGGTGCCCAACAATCTGGATTCCGTCCTCAGCACTATTGGATCTAAAAAAACAAATGGATGCCGTATATAGACAAGGGAAAACCAGCTCTGATGCTCCTCCTAGACCCATCTGCAGCCTTTTACCTTGTTGATCAAAGTATCCTATGTCACCATCTGACCTCTGCATCCGTCTTCTCACACAAAGCAGCAGTTTGGATCCCCTCCTTCCTTGAAGGTCAAGTAATGAAAGTATTTTCAGACCAAGCTAGCGCAGCACCTCCTCCCATGAACTGTGGAGTACCCCAAGGCTCTTGTGTCTCTCTCACCCTGAATAATATCTTTACTAAGCCACTTTTGAACCTCCTAGATGCTCAGGACATCATTTACACTAATTAGGCAGATGATACACAAAGCCTCCTCCCAATATCTGGCAGCTACACTCAAGACTCGGCCCTGCTAAACACCACATACACCACAATCCAGGCATGGATGACAACTCATGGCCTCTTCCTTAACAACGAAAAGACAGAACTACTTCTGGTCAGTCCACTCTCAATCTTAAACAAATTGATCCAAGACTACACTGCTTTCAACATAGATACTGGGATCACAGTATCACCGGTTGTGAAGACTCTTGGGGTTTACTTAGACGCTACCCTCTCGCTCTCTCATCAAGTCAATTCCATATCTTCATCTGCAGCATATGCCACCAAACCTCTCATTGCATCCAGTCCATACCTATCTAAAGACAACTGCTTAAAAATAGCTTGCACAGTGATAGGCGCTAAACTGGAATATTGCAATATAGGTACATTGTTCCCAGATATATCCTCTCACAACTTACGTAAGCTCCAGACAATCCAAAATAATGCCCTTCGAGTGGCACTGAACTTACCCAAACATCATTATATAGGCACGGCCAGAAAAGCAGTGCACTGGATTATGATACGACAAAGAATACATTACAAAACAACCATAGGTGCATATCCAAAGTGATCCCACCGTACATAACTCAAAACATTGTTCCCCATTAAACTGGTAGGCCTACCAGAACTCAGGCTGATCCAACCCAAATTCAAACAAGCCAGATCAGGAGGGGCAAGCTTCCCCGTCCTTGCTGCAAAAGAGTGGAATGCCCTCCCTCAACCCCTAAGGACCGAAAACTCTTACTGGCCCTTTCGAAAAGCCCAAAGAACCTGGCTGTTCCCCTGAACCAATTGACAATATCCATCACCACCCACATCGGCAGTCCACCTGGCATTGCAACTATACTTTTTCTGTAATTTGTAACTTAGAGATAAATAGCGCCTATCTGTATCATTATGTTTAAACGCCTACTTTATACCTACCAATACTTATGTACTACTGTTTAGTCTTGTACTAAGATCTTCCCCAGCTAATGGGTCTCATGTAACTGGATTATAGCGCCCTGACGCCTGAGGGCTTGTGTGCGCTGTATTACATAAAATAAATAATACATAATCTGTTTTTGGGCAGATCAACCCTGTGGATGATTTCGGGTCAGAGCTTGCCTCTACCTTTGCAACACCAACCTTCATCTCACAACTGATGGACTTTGAATAGCATTCTCATAAATGTGCTAATTTCCCTTACCTTTTGAGACCCCCAGCAACTTTGCTGGATTCCTAGGACTTTAATTTTTACCTGGGAAGAGTGTGAGCCTTTTCTCCCAACTCTTTCATGTATTTTGATGTGTGTTTTACTTTTGTGTTCTTTGGATATGGAGTTTTAGACAACTCTATAGGCGTCATCTTTTTCTTATGTGTCACACAGCACTCTCAGTGCAGTGGCACAGGGATGTCTTTCAGACTTCACAAGGTGTAAATACCTTCTCTGGGACTGACTACTGTCTCCCAGTGAATGTAAAGTTAAATTGACTTTGCTAGTCTTTTTGAATTGCTAGACCCAGCACACACTGCCTTACAGCAGAGTGCTGGAGGGAATATGTAGTATTCCCTGTGCCTAGAAAACTCATGTAGCCCTCAAAAGCTGCCCTTTCTTCTCAGAATGGCTGGTGGCAGTGGAATTACCATGATGTTCCCGACCACAACCCGTTTAAATGCTCCGGTAGCTGAAATCCACCAGAGACATGTTTTTCAAGATGACGTCTGAGCCCCCTCTGTAAAAACAGGTTCGGATCGACTTTTTTTGCCATTTCTTTTTGGAAAGATCCTTCTAGTGTTTGTCTCTGTGTGCCAAACCAGGTTTGGTCCCTTTGTTCATTTGCCTTTGGCGGGCTTCAGTACTGAAGCCCCCCCCTCCTCTGGCACCTGAGTGTCTGGGGAGGACAGGGTATGAGAGAGGTGCCCAAAACTCCCTCTGCTTAGTCTCCTAGGAGATCTGAATGCACTCTGGCGTGATTGGCTGGCTGACTGTCCAGCAAGGACAGCCACCCTGCTGGGTGAGTGACAGCTAGGATGGAATGAATGGGAGAAACTGTTTAAAAGCAGGTCTCTGGGACTCAAAAGGCAGAGCCGACCACTGGAATGAAAGAACTGAAGACGAGCTGAAGGAATATGACTGCTGCAACTCCTGGACCGTTGGTTTGCCCGGTGAAGCCCTGCTGCAGGTCTGAATAGCCTGAAACTCCCTCGACAGAGAAGACCCTTCAAGGACAACTTCTTCCCTTGAGCTGGTGGGAAGAACCAACTCACAAGCCACCTGGAAACAATCTCCATACTGGTCAAATTTTCTTCAGAATGATGTTGAAAACTGGATAGCCAGTGAGAAGGATACCAGTTTGGGGACTTTATGGCACTCAAACCTTAAACCGATATTTTGCCAACCTTGTGGATCCTTCCCCGTGCATTGCAGGAACCTCCTGATGTCCTCCCTCTTGTTCCCACGACTGCAGCTCAGGAACAGCGAGATCTGCAGGAACTGCCAGGAACATTTGCCTCAGCTACAGATGTTCTTCATACAAATGTACTGTGCAAACGCGGGTTGAGAAATCCACTCTGCCACGGTGAAAGTTTGTGAAACTTTCCCAACTTTGGAGTCTTGTTCGCTCCTAATCCGACCAATAACCTTTTTCATGCAAACTACTTCTAAGAACACTGGCAAAGACTTAACCGTTTACTACCAGAACTGTGCTATCCTTTCCAAGACACTGATCCATTGACTTTGGCCCAGGCCTATTGAATTTACTTGCCTCTTGTAGTGACTGAAAATATTTGCCCTGCCTGAGAAAGTAATTGTGTTTAATTCTGATAACCTTTGTCTTTTTATAAGTTACTGAAGTGCCATTTTGCTCCCACTTCAGGGGAGCCTAACTTGTTCAGAAACTTATTGGTTTTGTACTGGAGTATATTATAGTGTGATATTGCGCTGCTTATTACTAGTGGCATGTTTTATAACTAAACGTGTAAATACATTAATATTGGTTTACCAAGAAACCTCTAGTAAGTGTTTGTTTGAACCACTGTGATTGCAAGTCCTTTGTGTAACACCTTGTACTGCTCACATCCCTCTTGAGATAAGCTTGGCTGCGCAGCCCGGCTACCACAACACTGTGTAGTACAGACTTATACCAAAGGTGAGATTGTGCTTACACCTGTAGTCTTAATTGTGTGTAGTGTTCCCAAAGGGTACTAAATGCAATTCTGCCTAACAGTTACTCAACCTCTTCAGGGTTTAGCTGCACTTAAGAATGCACCAATACCAAATTCAAAAGCAACTGAATGATTAAGCTCTGGAAGGATGTTTGCCAATCAGGAGTCATGGGGACCTTTTTGGAATTTGTATGGATGTCACATCGTTCAGTGTTGGGCAATCAACTTGTAGACCAAGGGTATCCATATGCAATCCAACAAAAATTACAAAAGGAATCCAAAAGAAGAGTACACCATGCAAGAACAACCCCACAACAGTCACCTGGAAGAAGAAACAGCTCCCAGAAGGGTTCCAATATTTGTACAAAAAATCACTCATTAGCATAGTTTGTAATTCGTTAGGATTTTGTAGATGTGCTAATACATAATTTGTGGCGCACCAAAAGATCATCAACAGATTGTATCAGCGTGCTATGCATCTGTAAGTTACTGAAGTCCATTTGTAGCACCCTGTTAAAACGCTTGTGGTACCCTTGTGGTACAATACCCTTGTGGTAAATGCATGTGTTGGTACCTTGCTTCGCGGTAAGTGAACTCGGTGAGATACTGTGAATCTGGATGTAAGGGAATCAAAAGTCAGTCACTGTAAAATGACGTTCCCTAGTGGGCATGTTACACAAGATGGTGGCTGGATTAGGTTCCACCAGAAACTCTGCCTCCACTATGTTACTCAATGGACGGAGATCCTGGATCTTCCTCCAAAACCCTGCTTCACTTTCTAGTCAGGGTAAATGGCTGTGTTAAATGGGGATTCTGATTGCTTGATAATGCCCTGTCACCACAGGCCCAATATTGTTTCATATATTCCCTTGTCTGCCGCTCTCAACAGTGGTACTGTTTTACCTGAGGTAACATTGCTACTTCTTTTAACTTAATGCGTACTGCCCCTGCACTTTTCCACAAGTCTACATCGTGGGGGCAACTGGTCCATATTTTCACTGGTATCTTGTTCAAATCAGCTTTTCTGTGAGTGTTGGTATAATGCCAATTTTGTGTGTCTTCTGGGGGACCTCTATGTATTCTACCATCACCTGGCATGGTACAGATATTTTAATTATAAGCTCCCCTTCCTCTTCATAGGATACAAAAGGCTTGTCATCTCTCTAGTCCATGAAATGTTGTGTTGGGTGAAAACTGGGTTCCACTCTGTTACCTTGCTATCTGTTCCTTGTAAAAGTTACATGTCCTTCCACATGAATGCTGCTTTTAAGTTATAGTGATGGTGGTACTGTTTCCCTTTGTACTGCTGGTCAAAATAAAAATACTACACATAGTCAAAACATGTGATCTTTTATTCATGGCACCCAGCCCAACAAAACGTGCACCTCACCCAAAAATAGTTGTGTGTGGAATGGTACGCCTCGCAGAATGGTATGTGCACAAAATGCTTGTATAAGTGCTGCAACCCACTTGCAATGTATACCGGGGTTGAGCACACAAGGCCCTTTTCTGTGAATGAAATAGTCATGTTCAATTTGCTCATAATGTCCCTACCTAATATGTTGATGAATGTGTCCTTCAAATATAACAAGGGTGCTACAATTTGTTGTGTGCCTATAGTGAGAGGCAGCCCCATAGTTATAGGAACCATTACTATAGCCCCGGAGAATCCCTGCATGTTCATTATTTTGTCCGCCAGGGGAAAGGAGTTGGTAGCTCCTGTGTCAATAAAAAAAAAGAAATATTTCTCGCCTATCTTCACTGTCACCTCAGGTTCGTCCTCATGGTCTGTAGTTACCAAAAGGACTGGGCACATAAGTGTTCCATGTGGGCAGGCCTATTGGATATTCGTGGTTAACCTTGGGAATGAAAAGGGGTCCCTCCAAACAATGACAACCCTGTGTAGTGGTGTAGTACATTATGTGCTAACAAGTTGCAGTCCCACTGCTGTGTTGATGCATGTGATTGTGCCTGGGACTGTAAGGTGTTCGGTTGTGATGGATGGGACACCTGCTGTGGCTGCCCAACTGTCTGTGGTACCTGGGAAACCACAGTTTGCTGTGACAGTCCAAAAAATTGTGTTTTCATCTGTGTGGGCTATATCTGTTGCTGTAGTATTCACATCTGAGCCAGTGGGGTTTGCGTGGGGGTCTGGTACATTGGGGGCTTGCCCTGGCCAAAAAATGTCTGCAGCATGCGCCTCCATTCCTTTGCATAGTGTCCCACCTGACTACAAATAAAACATGGCCCCATACTCCTTTGTTTGGCCCTACATATCCCACCAACTTTCTTTCTGTGAATACCCCCTCCCATGCTGATAATATCCACCCTGGTGACCCTACTCTTCCTGTGAATAATACCCTCCATGTTGGGTTTACACTCCTGGGTGAGCATACCCTTACCCTTCTGGATAATAAGCTTGTAGCTGTCCATATCCAACAGATGCTTGTAGCTTGGCAATCCCTAGAGGTGATTGCGGCTGGGCCATCCCCATGGGTGTGCCCCCTCTCTGATGCGTGTGCTCTGGCTGTTTTGGTGTGATGTTTGTTAATACTGATCCTTCCATGTTGAGTTTGGCCAATGTTTTCCATACTAATTCCGTTTCAGCTTTAACAGCATCATCTGTGGTGTCCTTATATTTATCTTGCTGTGCTTTACAAAGTGTACTATGTGCACTTGTAGCTCGGGCCACCCTTTTGACTCTATCCCTACCACCTTCCCTAACACTTTCTGTACATCCGTTGGAGGTCCCCTATTCAATATGTGTCTAGTGTCCACGTCTTTTGTATCTGTTGGATGTATTGTGCAGGTCCTTCATCTTGCTTCATTGGGCATGTCAATATAGCCTGCATATCTGAGTTGTCTGGGTACATAGTCTGCAATACCTTCCACACGTGCGCTCGGCAATTATTAAACAGCGCGGTATTATATGCTTTACTACTTAGGGCCCCTCCATCATTTTCTGCTGCTCCCAAATTTTCTCTGCATGTTTGCCCATTAAGGTGCCAAAAAACTCTTCATATCACCTACCACCATGGTAATATCCACTTGTCCACCCATGCTGTGAGGGATGTCACGCTGTACATCCATTCTGGCCAAGGTATATACTGGGTTCCTATTCGACCTTTCTGCAGCATGGGCAACTGTGCTGTGGCTGTGATGCCTTCGCACCTGTTACTCACGGCCACCATCTTCGCGATCCTACTCTCGAGTGTCTAGGACAAGTATTGTCTACTATATTGTTCTGTCTCTTCCTTTTCTCTCCACCCTCTTTCCTTTTCTTTCTCCCCTTTTCTCTCCCGTTCCTTCCCATCCTTCTCATCCCAGAGCTGCCAGCTGCTCCTGAGTCCCTCCTCAGCCTCTTCACTCCCTGTTGCCCCACCATCTTCATTGGTGGAACCACCGTCTGACGCCCCTAATCCTGGGTGGTTGTACTCAGGAAATGTTTTACTGTCCAATTTAAACAAAATGTTTCCCGACATCCATTTGTCTAAGGTTATTATAGTGCATTGCTCCTCCTTCCTTTCCCACACTGCCTTTTCTACATCTTTCTCTGCGTCTTTCAACACATCCTCAATCTGTCAGCGCATGCCTTCATCTATTTTTATTAGTTGCATGGTTTTGCCTAAGTCTACCGGACCATGGGCCTCATTATGAGGTTGGAGGTAGACTTTCCGGTTATACCTCGTATCCGGGTCTGGCACCCGCAAAAGGGGAATCACTGGGTCATTCTGACTTCGGCGGATCCAGTAATTCCCCTTGTGTGTGTGTAGGGCCTGGTACATCCCCGTTCCCATTTGAGACCCCATAGGGCTCAATGGGAATGGGGAGGGTGGTAGCAAAGGTACCGTCAATAACGGTACCGTTGCTACCATCAAGTTCTGCTTACGGGTGCCGGTACGGCAACCTGGTCAGACCTGGTGGCTGCAAGGGCACCCGCGAGCAGAAACCCTAGTATGGCGGTATGGTACCAACAGTGCCGGTAGTGATACCAGCGCCGTTGTTGCCTTACCGCCATACTCGTAATGAGGCCCCATGTGTATTAATACCAGTGGTCCCTGTGTTACAACCTCCTATTCTTTTCCTTACTCCCCCTTCTGTGTCATCCGCTGGAGATACCCGTTGTGGGTTAGAATATCCTGCGGCTAGTTGAAAAGTGGGATAGAGTCCGTATGGGGGCAGGACCAAATGGACCATACCGGGGTCTACACGTGTTGCTCATTTCTACAGTAGGTTGTTATTTTCTTCCTCAAACATGTTCCACAATTTGAAAATGCTCTGTCTACTCTCTAATTTCTTCCCCTTATGTGTGGACAATAAATAAGAATACATGTGTTTAACTATGTCACACTCAAATGTGTCTTTCCTGGGCCACACTTTAAAGCATTGCCCTGCTGTGACCTGCACCCATTCAAAGTGGTACTCAATTTTGTTGTCTCGATATTGTGGCAACTTAGTACAAAGGTGCTCCAAGGGAGTCGCTATTATTGCAAGCAGCCTTATTTGCTCCCATTTTGCTTGTCCTGAGACACTAATGGAACAGAGTCATGTACTCCCCGTTGTCAATTTAGGCACATATTTTTGGCAAAAATATCAATCATAATTCTTTTCACTTGGGCAAGGCTCAAAACTATTTCTAACAAAACACAAATACAAAGTACACCATCACTTCAAAACATCACACCGCTCATTTCTTTCCCTCCCATGTCCACACCTCTCAACCAATCCATACCATCCTTTCATACACAACCCTAAGTCCACACTCTTAACCACAATATACTTCTGCCATCAATAATATTCACATAAACTTCAAAACATTATACAGGTGTTGGTCCGCACTCATTGGGCCGGCAAAGTATCTCTAAATCCATGCTGTTCTGTCCTTCCTCTACCAAGGAGATTTGTCTGTACTTCAGATGACTTTTAGACCGAGAGAGTTTCGAATACCCTGCATTTATCTTTGAAGGGAAGCATTATGGTTCTAAAAGAATTCCTCAGAAATTTCAAGCAAAACACAGAGCCTTCTCGAAGGCATACCAAATTGTTAGCAGTATGTAGATGACAGCTATTATACAGATGATGATTTAAGCACCCGTCTAGAAAAGATGGAAATAATCATAAAAAATTGGTTTCACAAGTGTACATACTCAATTATACTCAATTATAAAAAAATATAAAAGTGCAGAATGAGAAGTTACATGTTTGGGCTTTTTCATAGACAATTTCTAGAAAGGTGTGCATACATACAGAATCCAGAAGATTCACACACTCAGACAAATTCAAGCATTACTGGATGTGCTCAAATATGGATGAACTATGTGCCTAACTATGTATTTTTAATAAAATCTCTTCATGCATTACAGAAACTGATGTTTCGTCCATCAGACTGGAAACCATAACACACAAACATTCTTCAAAATATTTACAATCAAATGGCTGAAAACACTCCTCTTCATGAGAGGAATACTGCTAAGGATTTAGAAGTAAGTTTATTTCCTTGTCAAAATCCTTTTACCCACACAGTTTGTAACTACATGGAAACCAAACCAATAGTACATGATTACCCAATACCAGAACAAAGGTTCACTCCAGAAGAGAAGATCTTAACAGCAGTACATGTGTTAGTACAAAATAAATGGCTCTAGCAGCCAAACAAACTATATACTTGAATAATCCACTAGTCAAGCTGGAAGCAGCGACGCACTCAAGGGTCTTGAATGCGAAAACAATACACACTAGCATGATTAAATGTGCTGTTAATCAGACCACATCTTATGTACAGTACCATTACAAACTGGAGTTGAAGTAAATGTGTGATCCTGAGTTGCCCTTGCAAACAGAATCAGCGGTAGCCATACCAAACATTCCACTCCAGAGGTTTTCTGAACCTTCTTATTGTGGTAGACCAGCAATTACCAGCCATTGTGACAAGATAGACTAATTCAGCAGTATGGGTGACTGTTAAGAGTCATTTTAACCTTAATAATATTTTTGAATGCATAGACACTAAAACAAAACACTTGGGAGATGCATCAGCCCAGATAGCTGAGTTAAAAGATAGTGAAATGACACTCCATCAGGTGTTTCCGTGCAAACCCACACCCATTGTCTCTTATTCATAATATGCAGTCAGGAGATACAGCATTGAGCTACAATGGTGGGGAGAAACATGGATTTAAGGATTATAAAGGGAAACCAATAGTATCTAAACAGCTTTGGCAGAAGATTTAGAACTTCAAAGAGGTAAATCCTCTAGTATGGTACATACCCGTAAGCACATAGAACAAATGATGTGCACAACGCTGGTAAATGCTCTGTTAAACTTGTTTAAAGACAACACAATGTTTAATAGCAGCTTTAACAAACCCCACTTCACAAATTGATGGGGACCTTAAAGACTGCTTTGATGCAAGCTACACTAACTAAAAAGGATACCAGAGAACATATCCCTATTGTCTGAAAGACAACACAGTACTAGTCACAATACCTTAAAAAAGAACGATGCCTTGTTAATTCCAAACACCCTTAATTCCAAACAAGCAGGGTAGATTGAAATTAACCTCCTGCTGCTAATTAAGGAAGGGCTACTCCCCACTTTGGAATATTAGACACAGCTCAGCTTTTGCTCAACAGTTATTAGGGGCCAGAGCTGGGAATCAATGTAAACAATTACATTGCAATCTGCTCAGTATGATTAAAAACCACTGTGGGTCAGACCTTTAAGCCAAAAGAAGCTCCTCTACTGAGGTCTACAGTACCGATGAAACCATGTTCATGCATTGCGTTGCTCTCTTGGTAGCAGTTAGCACATACAAATGTGTGTTGATTATAGTAGAATTGTGGTCTACATTCACTTGAACCATTTTCCAGACGAAAGCTGGCTGTAAAGATGTTATAAAGGATGTGTGATCTGTAGTATCTATGACACACCTAACCAATAGAAGCTCACAATGGGCCTGCCTTTTCAGGCAAAGCCGTACGAGAAGCCAGGTCATGCTGGGTTTTTACCTTGCAATTCTCAAACGTGTTTTGGCCTCAAGCCAATGGGATCATTGCAGGAGCGTTTGCGTTATAAAACAGCCGGTGGCTAAATGCATCCTGTCCTCTGGGGATAAAGGGGTAAATCACTTGCCTTTAGTAATGAGAGGTAGAAATATTGGACCACGCGACTCATAATGTGATGGTTAAACTCAGTTTAAAATTCTGTTTACAATGCCTATGTATATAATGGACGTGTGCAACCCTTCCAGTTCCCTTACCAGGCCATATTGACTGCTTGCCAGCACACAATTGAGAGATTGCTTAAAGGTGGAGAAAGAGCTCTGGCAGAACAAAACATTTGCAAGGATGATACCTGGGTTTTTGAGAAACTGTATGACACAGACACTTTTGTTCCTAAGTACAGGCAACCAGTACAGGTTATCAAGCTTCTCGGTACAAGCACATCAGTTTTTACAGCTCTTCTTCCCCAAAAAGCAACACACCAGGATTCAAATGACCACATGAAATTATCTCCAACGTGCTCCCCTGAACCCAAAAGATAACATTTTTCATCTGGTTATGGTATGTTATTTGCATTTGTAGCGTGCACATTCACCCAAATGCATTTTAGCGTGAGAATTCCAATGAAGTGACACCCCACCCCCCATGGACAGCTAAAATGAAAGGGTTTTCAGGGCAAGCCTGCATTGAAGGTTATTGTCAAAACCTCAAAGGTAAGCAGGTAGACCGTGCCATAGATTCCCAGCATGTGTTCCAATTTGGGATAGCCAAATCTTAGGAATTGCCACAATTGGTAATCCAAGTAAGAGGACACAGCTGTAGTTTGAATAACCAACTCATCTTTCCTTATCGCCAACTCTGATTCACAAAAAACAACACATTGTAATACAAATAAGACACTAGCAGCACCTGGGCTACTCACCTGCAAAACATCAGCAGTTCCTACATTGAGAATCCTGCAAAACACACATTTTGCATTGTCCGTCGCTGTTTGCAAACCAAAGAGGTGAAATGTTGCAGAACACAATTGAGGAAGAAGACATCTATGTGGAAATGTCACAAGTCCACCACATGTACAAATTCTGTAATACTGGGAGATAAACAATCACAGCAGTCTGGATCTGTTGGCACCAGAGGTATGGAGGTTGTCTATTAGTCACCTTCCTACAAAGCAGAATGTGCCCAAGAATGTTTAGTACTTTAAATCTGAATTGGCACCATCGTTGAGAAGGAGATCTCTTGGTGGTTTTGACTGTCCTAGACTTGATAATCATCAGAATCATAAATATAAGAGACTACCGATGTCGGCACAAAATGAGTTAAACTTACCATGATCTTAAAATCAGGTACTGATTGCTAAAGTTTAGTTGCAGTTACAACAAAGAAGAGAGACACTCCTGTGCAGTTTCTACAGAGACACTCCAACGTAGTTTCCACAGAGACACTTGTGCATAGTTTCTAAAGACCTACTCCAGCAGGGAAGCCCAAAGACAATGCTGCAGGTTCTCATGTCTAGCTGATGGAAAATCTCAAATAATTGGCTGCAAACCAGTTGCTGTTTTCATATTTTGCCCTCTTGTTTCTCTCTCTGTTCTCAATGTTCATATGTTTGTGAATGTCTTGATTTGTCCTAAGAGTGTTTCATTGTTCATGGGGGAAGAGTGGTGTCATACATTGCATTATGTTGCCTGTAATATGAATATCATATACTGAAGCCAGGACGAATAAGTCTGTAGCTATATATGAAACATTCTTCTTAGCTTTAACAGAGATACATTTAACAAACATGCATTCCAACCATTGACTTTGCCAGCATTCACTTTTCAAGCACAATTGGAAATGTACAGATCATTACTGAAACTTTTCAAATTCCCTTATGGAGTATGGACAATGGAACCCAAAAATCTTGAAGCTATTTGAACATACCTTGACGTTCTATGTGGCACTAACAAAATAAGACATTCCTGAACAACACGTTTATTCACTCACCTTGTCCAGGTTGCTAGATTGTTTTTCATGACAATCTCCTTGATTTGCTTTAATGAGCGTGCAGCCACTTTATTTGTATTATTATTATATTGCAAATAACAACTTGCTAGAACTACTTTTAGTACATATGTAGCAAAGAGCACAATAATTAAAAACATACACATTATATTAAACTAGATAAAGTACTGACAAGCTGAACCAAGAAAGAGCATAACCCAGAGGGCACTGCAGGCCCACAAGATATTTACCTTCTTGGGTTAGAAAAGCACACAGTTTTAATGAGTAGGCCAAACCTGTAATTCTAGTCTTTGGGCCTAAAACTGGAACATTGCTAATGTTCCAAAAATCTGATTTGTAATGCTTGCTTTAATAATTTAGAGGCAGCACTAATTTACAAAGCTGAATTGCCTTGGAAACAAGCAGAAAACACATTTCAGATGCATTCAACCGGAGACAGTAAATTGCTCAAAGGGCTAAGAATTGACACTTTGCCAACTTTTCAGAATTCTCCTTTTTTGACTGCTTCAGTCTTGTGGAGACTGAAATAAGCTGTTTTACCAATGTATTCAACATGTATTTTGACCTTCCTTGCTTGCACAATTAAGGGACACAATGATGCACTTTTGTTAGGTTAGCCTTTTACCTTTCCCTGTTCAGTGTTCATATATAGCCTGTGTAGCCCCTCTAAATTCTTTGGTAAGGAAAGGGACTGACCAATCATCAGAATCCTTGAAAAAAGTGAGTAACGATGTGGCAACAACGTGAGTTTTACTTTCCATGATCTAAAAAGAGGTACTGTTTGATAAACTTTATTTGCAAATCCAAAAAAGAAGACAGCCACTCCTGCACGATTTCTACAGAGACACTCCAGCATAGTTCATACAGAGACACTCATGCACAATTTCTACAGAACTATTCCAGCAAGGAAGCTCAAAGAGAGATGATGCTGCATGTTTTCATGTCTAGCTAATGGCAAATCTCAGTGAATTGGCTTCAAAGCAGTTGTTATGTTGTCCCCTCTCTTTCCTTTCTCTGCTCTCAACATTCACATGTTCTTGAATATTTTGAGTTCTCCTTATAATGTTTTACTGCTCATGGTGGTGGAGGGGCACCATAAATTGCATTATCTGCACCCTGTTTCATCACTTCAAACCATTGTTGAGATGTTTTGATCATGCTCAAGGCCAATGTGAGTCAAAACAGGACCCACAATGCTACTATTGGATCTCCACAAACTGCCTCTCCTCACCATCGCACATCAGTGAGGAGCACTTAATCCGCAACTCAAGCTCCAGTTTACCACTGTGGAAGCATTCAGCTCAGTGAATTTTGAACATTGTATTGATTGACCCAGCAGAAAATCCACTCAAATTGACTTGACCACTGACTCGTCCCACTGGAACCCATTATCTCTCATTGACTCAACCCAAAAGAAACATCATTTTGACACAACTCCACGACAGATTTGAACCTGTTGGGAACCATTTACTCACATCATCAGAAGTGCTGTTTCTGTTTACGCAGAGCAATGCCTTGACGCTGACTTGCTGCTGGATGAACGCTACTCCACCCATCTCGAGACTGGCTGAACTACAGGAAGCACATACAAACCTGGCTCGACATTGTTGAGCATCCAAGTCAAAGAAATAACGTATTGGGAATAGGATCTTTCCTCCTCATACATATTTAGCAACATGTTGACTTTTAAGCCTGTTTCTGTGCAGTGTTCATGCAAGACATCTTCTCGAACATTGACACTGTGCCATTTGCCCAGATTTCTATTCTACAACAGCTTGCATATCTTTCTTTACAGGGGTGTGTTTTTGCTTGTGTTTTAATTAGTGAGTTGAATGTTAATGGTTATATTACAAATCTATAGTTGTATAGAACCTTGATTCAACATCATTTTATTTCGGAGTATGTGTAATTTTGTTGTTTGTGTTAGTTGCTATTGTTATCAGCTCATACCTCTCCTGAAAAGTATAGCCTTTCCTCATCCCACATTGCCATAAATATGAAAGTTGTATAGCTGCCAGCTGTGTCTAGTTCACCGTTTCATTGGGATCACTGCAGGTTTAGTACTAGTGTGGTACTGAGAAATAGATTTAACCACCACTTATACATGTACTCCTGCACACCTACTGAAAGCCATGTTTATTCACCCTGTAGCCACATATGAAACCTTCTTCTTACCTTTAACAGAGATGCATTGGACAAATGTACATTCTGACTATTGACTTTGCCAATATTCACTTCTCAAACACAAATGGAAATATACAGAACATTACTGAAACTTTTCAAATTGCCTTATTGGGTTAATGTGTTCACTGCAAACCAAAAGGATTGAAGCATTTAGAACATGTAAGAGATTCCTTAAGCAACAAGCCTATATGCTAGACTTGTCCATGTTGCTGCATTGGATTTCATGACAATCTTACGGATTTGCTTTAATGAGTGCATGATCACTCTGTCAGTACTGTTAGATCCATGTATATAACAACTTGCTAGCACTATGTTTAAAACATAAGCAGCAAAGACCACAAGAATTAACAAACATACACAACATGTTAAACTGACCAATCATCAGAATCATTGAAACAAGAGCTCCAGTAATCAGCACCCTGCTGTGAGGCTGGCTTTGTTATTTCAGTGCTGCCTCTGAAGCACTGTTCCTAGGAGACATCCTGCTGGAGAATCAATGGGGAAGCCTCCTGAATATTATTCCACATGGTACTGGTGGATGCACCACTGCCTCGACACCAATAAAAATGAGTCCTGTCCTAGTGCATCCCTGCTCACAGAACTGACACTGGTGGGATATCAAATTGTTTTAATGTGAGAATGATGTATTCTTAGCGGTCACCATGCCACAACCATGCATGGCTTATGTTTAAAGATGTACATGGCACCAGACCATCTGTGCATACACTTGTCAGAAGTACAATCAGAGGTGTAGATAATTAAAATACCAACTCTGCCGTAGGGAGATTATGTCCCTGCAACTGTCATGGATGACCGAGAAACCTTTAATCCTGCCATCTGCCACTTTAAGAGCAGGGGGCTCAGGGTGCCTATATATTTGTCATGGGACATATATTTGTCATGGAACATTTATGAAAGAGGGATCTCTTTTTTTAGACCTCCCATTCAGAAACAGATTTAAGTACATTGTTTTATTTAAATAAAAATTAAAAAAGCATTCTGATACGCTCCCCTAAGTTAAAATCTTGACCACCACACTTCCAAATGTCAGGCTCATCTTCATGGTGAAACTATCTTTTGATGCCATCTGCATTGAAATGCTGCAAACAAGTTTCATGCTGGATATGCATAATCAGTCCATGGAGAGATATGGTTCAATGCAACAATGCTGGATTCTCTCCCTGCATCGTCCTCAACCACCTGAAAGGCCTGTGGTAAGATTGGATGGTGAAGTGAGAAAAAAGATGTATTTTTTCAACTTGCATACCCCCAAACCACCACAAATACTTCCTTTTCTATGATGGCCCAGTTGTGGTCTCTTTGTCAAGCACCTGCTAAGCTAGGTGGATGTTTTTCTTTTTTATTTTTTTTTACCCCCTCCCAGTTTAACGGTGCAAAACTAGACAAATTCCAAAGTCAAAGACATCTATTTGTTCTATGGGCCTCATTACACGGTAGGCGGTAAGGGTTTACCGGTACCGGTATTTTACCGGTACCGGTAAACCCTTACCACCTTACTACGTGGTCCCTTTGCGGGTTGGGGAATTTAATGCCTGCTTTTTGCAGGCGTTAAAAACCAACCCGCAAAGGGACCAGGGAGCTAATTACGGTACCGCAATTTGCGGTGCCGTAATTAGCACCTTTCCCCATTCCCATGCCCTATGAGGCAAAAATGGGAATGGGGAAGGGCAATGGGGGAAGGGGGATTTACCGCCCCACCAACCTTGGAATAGGGCGGTAATTCCCCTTTCCACCAAGGCGGTGGCGGTATTTTACCGGCATGGACCAAGGTGCTAATAGCACCTTGGTCCACCGCCATCCGTGTAATGACGCCCAATGACTTCCTGCCCATAATCCAGTATCTTTATAAGTGGGGCCCTGCAATGACCATCTTTTAAGCTCTGAAAAAACGGATTGAAAGGCGGGGGTCCTGATGACCTTCTTTGCCAACTTCTTGGATGTCAATTCAAAGGAAGGACAATGTGGCGTACACAGAACAATACCAACAAAGGTGCAACATTAGGGACAAGGACATGGTTGCTGATATTTTTAAATGCAGAAGTTGTAGCAGAGTTTGATATACAATCCAATCCGGGATCACCTGATTCTGGACCCAATGAGCAGGGAGAGTGGGCAAACATTTGTAATTCATTTTTCCCAAGTATGGTTTTTGACCTGTTACAATATTGTTTTTACATCAGTATTCTTTCACACGTGTTGCAATATTTAGGTTCAATTTACGTTTGGTGCTTTATATTGCTGAACAATAAAAGTAAAATGTATTGCTGGATTACAGTTGTGCTTTTAAATTTCGATTGCATTTTATACATGGCAGCTCAAATGGATTTTTCCTGTTCCCAGGATGGAGGTGAGTCCCTCCAAATTATTGGTCTAGTTGTTTACTATTTCAATATGACAATCATTGTGTGCTGTTTGTAACTAATAGGATGTGGAATCTAGTTGTTGAATGACAGGAAGATACACAAAAAAATGGGGACTCCTAAGATGTAGGGCCATATTAGCGGTTTTATTGTTTATTATTCCAACCAACTTGGCAGTCATTTTGAATTGTTTTAATAACATAATGAGCTTGGTCTAGTAGTCGAACATAAAGTTATACCTTATGTACTTCCTATATCAGTGAAGTGGTTGTGCATGGACAAACCTTTGACAGATAGACATATTCTGGCACAAACGTCCTCTGGGTGCGCCTATCTTTTGAGCTAAGAAAGTAAAACTTGTGTTTAAATCTTTCTCAATACATTTGTTGTATTAGAGCCACCAAAGGATTGATTTTACAATGGACTTTGTTTTTTCTCAGAGATTGAAGAGCCCATGATTTTTGCCAATTCTCAGGCTTTATTTTTTTTTATCCTCTGCCCTTTCTGGTGGTAAGTAATGTGACTGTTTTTCATTCCATGTGCGATTCTATATTTGGAAATGCTATTGAGACAGGTTCTCTTTTTTTTCATGTATTTTTCTATCGTCAATTCTAACTCTGAATCTTTGACTATTTTGTATAAATCAAATGCTGGAAGTAAATGTATACTGGTGTGAGGATTGAAACACCTATTTCAGTTTACTGGTGTGTAAGGTAAATACATACATGTTTTGCTTTTATTAAACACTACAACAAATACATTAGCAGTCTATTATACATATCATGGTTTATATTATTTTGTGTAGACATAGGTCCTTTGTTTATTGTTGTCCTGATGAAAACACAACCATTGGAATCAGGGGACTACATAATGAACTGGTTCTAATAAATACATGTCTGTTTGGATTACTAGCATGCTCAAACAAATATGGATTTAAGATATTGTTTTTAGTAACATGTATTGTTCATAAGGGGTCAAAATAAGGCAAATATTCTGCAGGAATGAGTCCTGGGGTTATTAATTATTTTGTTGTTTAATATTTCCCAAATTATCTTGTTTTAGAGGGTATGTATTCATTTATTGGAATAGTTTTTACAACATAGTTTTTACAACATAAACATTCAAGTTATCACTGTTATCACAAGTTATCTTTTCATCACATTTCAGAAGAAAAACATTTAAATAACTTGCAATATATTTTTCTCTAAATTAATTTTCTATGATACCATTGTTAGCATCAGATAAAATCACTGGATTCACATAAAACTTTCATATTGCATGGCTGAATCTACTCTAGATGTCAGGCATTAATGGTCTCAAGTTTTGACATGTTACAATATAGCATATGGTATGTTTGGCTACTTTGTCTACAGTCTAGAGTTTAGGACAGGTGATTTTATTTTTGGAAAGCAAAGGATCTTGATTCATTTACAAGATTACAAAAGCACAAGACTATATATTTAGTATAAAAAATAATGTAAACATAATTTAATTGGAATTAGAAGTCCACTTATGGCAAAAACAATTCTTTTCTGTTCAATGTTATTTAGAAAATTGACTTTAGTTATTTAAATTCCCCATTCCTATCTTCTATCTCCCTCTCTACCTGTGGTGTTCCCCGGGGGTCTAACCTCTCACCCTGGCTTTTCAACCAATACCTGGCAACTCTCGCATACTGCATTTCCATTTTTTCCTCAAATTTCCAGTGCTATGCTGATGACACCCAACTCATTTTCAGGCTCCCTTCAGCCACCTTGTCTCCTTCCCTCATCTCTGACCGTCTCATCGCCATTCAAAATTGGTGTGCCACCAGCGATCTCTGTTTAAATGCCAACAATGCTGAGATCCTCCTCATTGGTACACCCTCTCCATCCTTTCCTCTCATTCTCTGGCCAGCCTCCCTTGGCCCTCCTCCTGCCCCTACCTGCAAAGCTAAGAACCTCGGGGTCATCTTTGACTCCACACTTTCCTTCTCCCCACACATCTCTGATGTCTCAAAAAATCAAACTTCTTATTTCACCTCCTCAGAGGTACTCTTCCTTTCCTCACTTTCCCTCAGAAGCTCACTGTCTCCCAAGCTCTGATTCTCTCTAAGTTGGACTATTGTAACAGCCTCTTTCTAAACCTACCTGCCTCTACTCTCCGCACTTTACAACTAATCCAGAACAGGACTGCGGGACTTGTCCTTGGCCTCAAGCCCTGGGATCGTATCTCTCCAGCACTGAAATCCCATCATTGGCTCCCAGTGGATGCAAGGATTAAATTTAAATCCCTTTGCATTGTCCACAAGGCTTTCTGGGGCCTGGGTTCAAAATACCTTCAACTATCCCTCCATAAATACCTCCCCTCTCGAGCCCTTCGCTCCTCTACCTCTAACTCCCTCAGGGTCAGTCGTTTTTCAAAGAAACGAGCTGGAGGTAGATCTCTGTCTTCGGCCGGGGTCTCCCTTTGGAACTGCCTCCCTGTCACCTTAAAACTTAAGGAGAACCATCTACGGTTCCGGAAGCTCCTCAAGACCTTCCTCTTCGCTTCTGCCTTCGCTCCGCTTCTCCCCTGCTGATCTGCCTTTTTCCGTCGGCACTCTGCACCTGGCCACCTTCTTCCCTTTGGGCCAAGGTGCCTGCTCACCCTGCCATCCTCCTGCACTGCCTCCGGGCCACCTCTTGCACTGGGGCCTGTGTCTGTACCCATACAGTTCCCCACCCACTCTTCTTCTGCACTTATCAGATACTCCCTATCTGACTAACCTAGCACCTTTGCCTCTTACAGGCTGCACTACCACTGCTAACACTCTATTTAATTATTTATGTACTTACTATTTATTCTGTTTCTCTCCTATGCTCTGCACTTTCCCCCTTTTTCCCTTCCCCATGCACTTTCCCCCTTTTTCCCTTCCCCATGCACTTGCGCATTCTCAATGTCACTGGGCCTAGTAAGATTGTTGTTTTTGTTTCTCCCCTGTTCCCCTCCCTTTGCCTGGTCGTGCTCTGAAACACCTGTGTAATAGCACGATATAAATAAAATATCATATATCATATCATATCATAAATTGACTATTTATTTAGAATAAAGCAGAGACGTTAAATTCCTTTATATTCTAATTTACGGGTTCTATGTCATTTTACCGCTTTCTCAGGGTCGCACATTAAGCAGACTGATTTGTTTTGGTTTATTTTGTGCGGCCCTCAGAAAGCAAGAATAGGACATGCCCCATGTTTATTTTTATTTTTTATTCAGGGGGTTTCACCTGTGAGAAACCTGAAGGTGTCTCCCTATTAGACAGTGGGGATCTTTCATCCAGGTGGCCAGGACACGGCCATCGCTTTTGGATCCAGTTCCTAGGGGTGGACCAGTGTGGGAGGATCACCTGGATGGGGGTCCTTGGAGAGTGGGAGTGGGACACCGATGGGTGAGACGGTATCCCCCTTTTTTGAAAGCCCTTTTCCCCATCCTATCACATAGGATATTCCAATTCCCCCCCCTTTTTCTGACACAAACACTTTTACACAACACAAAAGACAATGGAGTAACACCAGAGCAATGTACCTGACATGTCCCAATACAAGAGTCAGGCAAAGTCAGGCAATCCCACAGGGATAAAAGGTGGAGCACGAAAGCACAGGACGAGGAAGGCAGACGATACGACATGAGAGCTAACTCAGTCCAGCAGCTCCGAAGTAGAAGAAGGACGGCACAATTCAAGAGGTTACCAAGAGGAGAAGTGACCTTCCCCTTATCGACAGAGACCCGTGAAGCCTCAAGAAAAGGAAACGTAAAACTGCAAACAATAGCCAGCGTGTGTTGCAGCAGATGTCAATGGTACCCGGGCGCTTCCTCCCCTGACAGCCAAGCCGGGGATAGACGCATGGCCCAATGGTACTGGCCTTGACAACAGACAATAAAACAAAACAGTTCATCACAGCCAGTGAGTCGAGGGGAGAGCCGTTAAAGAAACCAAAATGTGTTGAACGGAAATAGCAATCGTCTAATTATACTTTGAATAAACAAACAATTATTGATATAAGAAAAGAGGAAAGTCAGCATATCAGATTCAAGCACCACGTGGGTGTTCACTTGAGAAACTCTCAGCGATTACCCTGCTGTTGAACTATAGCTACCAGAAGGCCTTGGGAGAAAGGCAGGGAGGCAGTCAAAGTGGTCATACGGTGGTCTTGTCAAATCCTCTGTACAGTCGAAAGTCTTTGACCGACAGATGGTTGGTAAGCTGAGGTAAAAAAATCCTGCATGATATGAGAAGTGTACGGACAGTGCATTACATTGGGCCTCATTACCAGCATGGCGCTAGCCGCGCCTGTATTGCAGGCACGGCTACCGCCATGCTCGCAACCGGCACCGCCCCCGGCGATTGGGCAATAACTGGCCCATTACGGGATGAAGGGGCTGGTAATTGCCAATTCGTGGCAGGCGGTAATGCCAGGCTCCCAATCCCCATTCTGCCCCATAGGGCACAATGGGGGTTGGGAGCATGGTTGCACCGGCACCGTTTATAATGGCGCTGATGTAATCACAAGTTCTGCTTGCGGTGCCGCACAGCCTGCCAGGTAAGACTTGGTGGGCTGTCTGGAACCCGCGAGGGAAACTCAGAATAAGGCGGTATGGTATTGACGGTGCCAGTGCCATACTGGCACCATCCAGACATACCGCCAGGGTTGTAATGAGGCCCAATTGTCTTGACAGGAGTGAACCATGGAAGGGAAGTTCATAGTGAATGGTTTGAAAAGACTTGTGAGTGTAAATGTCTAAAGTTCGATGAACAGTGTGTTGGCAGGGGTGAACCCGGCAGAGGGATGCCTGCAAAGAACTGTTTAGCAAAAGTTGAAAAGAATGAACCCAGAAGGGGTAGGGCAACAAAAAGGGACAAAGTGTTATGCTCACCTGGTATCCACGGGGACGCCCTTATGCCCTGTTTGCCGGATTCACCCTGGACCCTTCTCGATTCCGGATGGTGCCTTCTATGGAGATCGGGCCTGAAAACACAGGAGGACTGGACTTAGGAACAGATTTTGTTTCCTCCCCATTGCACCCTGGATTCGATCTGATGGCTCACTCCTCACCTTGTGATGTCTGGCGTGCTCTCCGTCCTGACTTCTGTGCAGGGGCACATTGTTTCCTGTGGGTTTGAGCGACCGAGTTAACTTCACTGGTGCTAACCCATTCAAGTGTCTTTAAGGAGGTAAGTCTGTATAGCAGTCTTAAGAGGTCCTTGCTTTCCTTTCTTGCGATTAATGTCTTTGCCTTATTTTTTCCCCCTTAGGTGCATGGAGGTTCGGTGGATGCGCAGCTTGGATCGGGCTCCTACCAGGATGATTGACACAGGAGCGTATGATGGATGGTAGGTTAAGTGGGAAGTGCGGCGCAATAATGTCTTCTTTTGCTAACCTGTATTCTATATTTCTTTTCAGGTCGCAAAGGTCTTTCTGGACGTGTAAAGATTTCCGGAGCGGAGCCGGCCAAGAAATGCTCAGCCAGGTGAGGTTCTCGTGATTACTGCCGTAAATGCCGTGAGTAACCTATTTTAATGTTGTCGTTCTTTCTCTCTCCCTCCAGGTGCTTCGTTCCGGTGCGTGCGTGCTGTCCTGATGATGCTGCCAGCTGGATGGAAGACTGCGAGCAGCAGGAAGATGGATAATAGACGGATGGAAAGTTGCAGGTAAGCAAAGACTGCTAATGATGTTCTTTTGTCTTCTCTGCAGGTCCGCTGTTCAAGGATCACTGGATTCTGGTGTCTGGACACGATGAGCGTCACGCTGCTGGCTTCAGAATAACGCGGCGCACGTTCTGTAACTTGGATGTGGTTTATATAGCCCTCCAGTAAAGTAGTTCAGCTAAAGTAGTCCGGGCTACCACACCCAAAACACTGCCCCGCACAGTCTGGTTCTAGGAACTAGGCTGTGTGGGTTCCTCCATGTTGGCTATAGGCCTCCAAATGAGAAAGTAGTCCCTTCAAGAGAGTGTTCCAATCTGAACATGAGCTTGTCCCAAATGCTCTTGGACTGACTCCAGGAGAGTCCATGAGAATAGTGCAAGGCCCTTGGGGCCCCAAGTGAACCTTGAGTCTTAACTCTACCTGGCATGTGACCATGCCAGTGGGGTTTTGGGTCACGGGTCGTGACACAAAGCCTAAAATAACTGTTTGAAGAGATTTTTAGTTTTGAAGACAAGAAGTATTGTAAGTCCAGCGGAAGTGGATTCTCCCCCTTCACATTGGGATCCGAGCCTGGCAGAGGGAGATGCAGAGGTCGAAAGACACCACTCAAAGTTTGTTGAGAGAGCAAGTGTAAGAAAAGCCATTGTGAACCCAAAGTAGGGAAGCTGATAATTGAAAAGGGGTCCGAGCCCAAAGGAGGGATATCCAGGGGTGGAAAGTTATCAATCAACGTTCAGTGAGAAAGGAACTGTTTAACTGTTTTGTCAAATATGACTTGTACGGGATCTGCGGCCGGAAGACGTGGACCCAGGGGTGAAGCCGTTACCAAAAGCCATATGTGAAACAGAACTTTGTGTTTCTTTGTTGAAAATATCAGGGCAACAAAGGCAAGAGAATTTTTTACTGAAAAGAGAACCTGATTGCTAGAACGGAACGGTCGGCTCATGCTGGTAAATCTCGAGTGTGTGCTCTGCTCAGGAGACCCACCTTGTCCTTTTCTGAAAACGTTGGGAAGGTAGACCTCTGGCAATCATATCCTGACTTATTTATTGAAACCCCTATCTGACACTCTTTCTATAATTAGTTGTAAGGATTTGGCAGTATTTCTTTTTTAGTATAGGTCTTTTACTTTGACCAGATGTAACAAGGTCTGCCTTATTTTTCATTTGATGGTCGAAGCTGGCTCCCATCTAAGATTTAGGTTGAGGTTAGGCATTTTTCCACCCTGCATTTACAGTTTAATAAACACCCTTGAACTGTGATCACTTGTGTCTGTCTTTACTGTTGTCACATGAGTTCCTTACACCCCCCCCAATCGCCCCTTTGCTCCTGCCCTCCCCCAACCTCACCCACTGGATTACCTAGAAAATCAGGGGGTTTCACCCCCGTGACCACTTCTCTCAGCACCCACACCCTCCCTCCCCATCCAAGGCTCCCCCAAACCAAAACACACACATACACACATCTCACACACCAACATACACACACACACACACTTACCCATTCTCCTCCTACTCTGCTTCTGGGTCATGGTGAGCCTGTCAGCCCCTGCGCACACTCGTATGTGGAAGGGGCATGACAGTTTGGTTTAGAAAGACAGCACTGTGTGGTTGCAGAGCATTCTTTCTAAATCAAATGTTTCCTGTTCGGTAAACAAAAACAGGTCATTTGACCTAGAACTAATTTGAGAGGTATCAAATTCTATTCAGGGTCTCTCTTTTTATATAAATAATGGTTTTCACAGGTCCAGATGTTTATCAATTGTGAACATTTGTGATCCATTGATTGATTGATTGGGTATTCACAAGTACGCCATGTCAGAAATCAGCTACTCTTTGAGAATATTGTTCCTTGCACAATCATACATTCTGGAGACTAAATGCGCCTTCGCAAAGTTTCCCTTCAGGTCTAGGCCTCATTTGGTGGCATTCTAAAAGATTCCCCTAAAATCATTTTATTTGCTATGACAGGTTTCCTGGGAGATACATTTAAATGTACATGGGTATTTTAATAGCTTTTCGTTTGTTTTTTAAGGCACGGGACAAGTAGGAACACCAACAGCTCTACACAGCTGAGCCAAGTGAGCTCTAATCTGTCCCCTGCTTTCAAATGCCCTCTCAGGCAATCAAGTGCTCTCCTGGGCAAAGCTACTTCATCAGGCTCCATCTGATAAAGGACTTCTTAAAGGTACATTTCCATCAGCTACATGCAGGTAGACACAATCAGCACTTCTCATGTTGTTCAAGCTCCAATCCTCAGCAGCTATCCCAAGAACTCACCTTCTTTACTGTGTGTTTGGCCTCTAATACTTGATAAACTCCACCGATACAGCATCATTTGATGCAGCATTTTCTCATGGGGGAGGCTCATGGTAGGTTTCCTTTGTAAACTGGCACCCCCAAATATACACTGCTTTATTTTGAATGATCCAGTACCTTTTGATATGTGAAAAGCGGTGATTTCCCTCTCCTCCAATCCCAAGTTATGATCAAATTGGACTGGAGATGTTTAATTCATAGACATCCATTATGTTCCAATAACAGGTACTATGACAAGGTTATTAAACTATGTGCATTTATTAATAATTCACTGTTTTAAAATATGTTTAGGGATGTTAATGAATGCAAAGCATTCAAAAGTAAAACCTGAAAACATGATTTCATTTTGGTATGATTCAAATGAAACCTATTTTGCTTTGTTTTTCCAAACAAGTGCAATGCATGTTTTATTGGAGTTTATCATTAACAGACATTTACTGACCTAAGACTAGAAGCAAGCGTTGCATACTCCCTCCACCCCCCACAGAGAATGCATCGGGCCTCCTGGAATTATTCATCAACTCTGCTATTAAAATGGTGTATATGCATGCCTGACTAAAATTCAGCCGGGCTAAGATCAAACCATCCCCTCATCGTACACCCCCAAGCTAGCCTCCAACAAAAGCTTGGGGTGATTACAGAAAAGCAAAAGAGTTGATGGATGGAAGGTTTAGAATTAATCTTAACCTCTGGCATTGCTCTGGGCAACACTCCAGACCATCGTTCTTCACCTACAAAGCCATTATAAAAGGGGAAATACCATATGCAAATCAGGCTTAGTCACTCCCCAAAAGAGGCAGTCCACCCAAACTGCACAAGGCCACAAGCATCCCAAACATGTTTCGGTCTTGTTGGGCCTCATCAGTGAGGAGTAGCTTAGCTCTCTAGGCCCAGCAGATACGGATCCCACGTCTGGACACATTCATCCCACTCGGGGTGACTACTACAAAACAAATGAGGTGATGGCTGGAAGGTTTAGAATTAATCTTACCCCCTGGAATTGCTCTTGGCAACACTCCAGACCATTGTTTTTCACCTGCCAATCAATCACAAAAGGGGAAAGACCATATGCAAATCAACCCAACCCAAAAGGGGCAGTCCACCCTGAACTGCTTGGTCACATCCCTTATGCATGAGACCATAAGCATGCCCAAAACTGTTTCATTCAATCAGAGCCCTAGAAAAATGGTGGCGCAAAAACCATCAGTCAGGGGACCTCAACAACCTTAAATCTCTGTGCACAAACCATAGGATTCTGATTACCGAGGCTAAAGCTGCTCACTACTCCACCACCACTGTGGCAGCCTCTAACGGGAGCAAAGTCCTCTTTGAAGTTGTAAAGCATTGTCCCAAACCGTCACATGAACCCAAGGTAACAGCAATTCAGGAAAAATTAGACATAATCAACACACTTTTCTTTGAAAAAATAAACTAAATCTGATAGACCATCAAATCAAACTCTTACAGCATTAGCATCTCCTGGACCCCAGCATGCACACTGCCCCTCTGAACAGAATTCTTTCCTCTCTTTCCTCTGGATATCTTAAAAATAAAGGCCTTTCCCAAACCTACTTTTTAATCTGAAGATATCATTCTTGCCTCCATCATTAAACAACTGATGCACCCAGTACTGAAGGCGCCCCTCAGTATCATCAATGCCTCCCTCAGGGAAGGATCATTCCTGGACACCCTTAAGACTGGTCTCATATGACCTCTTCTGAAATAAAATCCCTATTTCCAGATGACCTGGCCAACTACAGACCCATTACAAACCTCCTGTTTATTGGCAAAATTGTGGAAAAAGTAATTGCTAAACAACTACTCACCAGAATTGAACTCCACCTCATAAATTACTATCAGTCAGGGTTTCAACCACAGTGTAGCATTGAGATATCTGCCATCCAGCTGATGGATGATGCTCTCCACATCATGAATTAGGGTGACTAATGTCTCCTCATCCTCCTTAACCTCTAACTGCATTCAACACTGTCGACCATCACATCCTTCTCTCACTCCTTGCTGATTTTGTGTCACTGTCCTGTATTTGTTTACCTCCTACCAGTGAGAAACCTCAAGGTGTCTCACCCACTAGTCCCCGGGCATCTGTCATCTAGTTAGCCAGGACACGGCCATCACTTTTGGATCCAGTTCCTGGTGGTGGACCAGTGCGGGTGGATTACTAGGTTGAGGGGTATTCGGGAGTGTGAGTGGAACACCAGATTGCGAGGTGCAGTATCCCCTTCCCTGTAACACCTTTACTGCATCCTACCAGGTAGGATACTTAAGAACTCAACCACCGCCCTTTCATAACACAAACACCTTCTCATTGACAGCTCGCTATGAGAGAAAATCAACTAACACCTGAGCCATATACCTGACATGTCCCAATACAATGATCAGGCAGGGTCAGGCAATTACTGACAATCAAGCACACCTGACTTTCATTCCATTTCCCCACACAAATAAAAAGCGGAGCATGAGAGCACACTCTGAGAGAGGCAAAATACACCAGGGAGCAGCAGGTCCAAGATGGCAGTTTAACATGAGGAAAAAGATGGCGAAACAGAAGGGGATTGCAAGGAGGGAAATGCTTTTGACCTTTTCGACAAGGAACAGTTACTTTCATGAAACCTTTATAATAGTGAGCATAAGACCAGGAAACCATGCTGAAGAATCCTGCATTGTGTGTCAGTGGTACCTGGGGCCCTCCCGCGTCGATAATCAAGGTGGCAAGAATCGCCTGCTGCCATGGTACTGTCCTTGGCTCCAACAACAAAGCAGTGCCAGTGAAATCAACACAGCCAGGGGGTTGGGGAGACCGATACCAGACCAGTTTGGGTCAAAGCCAAGTTTGCAATCGGCAACATTGTATGGTGAGCGCTGAAGCGAACAGTGTATGAAACAGATGTGATAACCAATGCAAGTAAAATTGAAAAACAGGTGAGTGATTGAACTTTCAAACCAAGATACGGTACCTTTGACAGAGTGGTCCCATACCACGTACATGCTCATTCGAAGGTCTCTGTAAGGTATCCAACTGAGTACTGACAAAGGTGAAAGAGTGGCAAAGAACTGTGCATTGAAGTTGCCCTGCGCCGGGTCAGGCATCAACCTGTGCACAATCCAAAGTCTTCGATGTTGATATTGCCATGAAAGTTGATAACAAAGTAGATTGGTCCGAGCCTAAATGAGGGAGATCAATTGAAAGCTTTGGGTTAGCAAGTTTGTGTTAGAATGAATACATTAGTCCAAGCCCGACAGAGGGAGACTGATTGAACATTGTGTTAAAACAAATCTAAGCCCAGATGAGGTGGACCCGGGATGAAACATGAATCACCCGAGAAATTGGATACATGAAAATCCTGTGAGCATTGTGCTAATGGGGATCTGAGCCCGGCTGAGGGGGATCTGAGGTGAATAGTGAATCAACTGAGAAATGGTGTGCAATCCTAAGAGTAAAGGAACTTATTGTTTGTTTGTTGCATGAGGCCCTCTGAGAAAGAGACTTTGAAAGGCATAGCAACTTAGGCACAGAAGACCCTGATGCTAATATTGGATCTGCACCCTCCTGCTAGAGAAGCCAGATGCTGTGCTAAGCTAGAGTGTGCTGCCCTGTCCTGTGCTGAAAAACACGGGAAAGGGAGGCCAACGGCCTGAATATCCTGACATTTCCTCTCCTCAAAGATCCCAATATAGCCATCTACCAATATGCAGATGATACTCAGTTATACATGAGAGTAATTAGCATGCAGGACATAATTCATCTTTGCAATTACCTAACCATCATCCAGTCCTGGCTGTCGACTGCCTACCTCAAACTACAACCAGCCAAGACTGAATGTATCCTCATTGGTCTGCCTTCTAAAAAACAACTTGTCCAATAATGGCTCAATGATATGTACCTGAAGGATTTTATCCACAATTCTCAGACTCAGCAAAATCCTTAGGCTTCACCATTGACAGCAATCTGTTCGTCAAGAAACACATAGCCATGAAGGCCCAAATAGCCTGGCTCAGTATCTCTACACTTGAAAAAACAAACCCATCATCCCACTGCAGGACCTCCGGACAATTGTGGTCATGCACATCAATGGGGAAAATGTCCTTCTGACAGGGCTCTCAGCTGCTCACTTGGCTCCCCTAAAAGCAGTCCATCACGTTGCAGCACTTCTTATTAGGGGAGCATGGAAAATTGACTGAATTATACTCATCCTATGTGAACTACATTGGCTTCTACTCAAAGCTAAGATACTGTTCAAGACAGCATGTATGATCTACAAATCAAACTATATGAAGAAGGACACTCAGACAACTCTGCTCTGTCTAAGTGGCTAGAATCTGTTGCAATACACCCAGGGAATCAAACATAAATATCCCCATTAACATGTAGTACCAATCTAAAATATAAATGACCCTACAAGAGCGCAGTAATTGGAGATCAAGTCCTTACTACTAAAATGTGTAGCCACCTAAAATACAGTGCAGAAACACATACAATTAGTACTGTTCTTTGAATCTAATACATTGAATAAATTAGCACAGCGCAATAAACATTTATAATTTGAGGGGTGCTTACCACTGGAAACTTGACTGTTCGTTAGTGGTGGATCAAGCGTCAAATTACAAGACAAATACCTGAAAATGTTAACAACATTATTACTAGTCTGTTTACACTACCCTGCATACTTGAAAAGACTACATGACTGACCATAGAGGCCAACTGGGTCTACATAGTTCCAATTACTTGGAATAAAATGTGATATCTCCAATTCATCAAACGCATATCATAGTATAGGAAGATGCAATGTGCGACTATATTGAGCCTGCTTAGATACACTCTTCGGCAGAACAAGTAAATAAACCATGGCAGAAAGGGAGGGGAAAACAACAGCACACGTGCTTTAGATAGTGCTAATCTCATAGCACAAACTGTAAAGAAAACGAACACTAGCACATCTGTGTTCAATGTTAGTAAAATTATGTACTTACTAATGGTTTTAATACGGTAGTCACAGGATGGACAAAGGCTGCATGAACGTAGTGGATCACACCAAAATCAAGTCGTCATATACAGGGAGCCCCTGTTGCACAGAAAATAAGCGAAGGGGCTGTTAAGTAACACTACAAATACAGTGTCACTAAACAAAATTCTAAAAGCACCATATTTCAAAATGAAGGTAACTCTTACTCGAAAGTAATTGTGAACCTTATTGGACCGTACAATACCATTAATGGTGCAAGTTACCACTCACTGTGTCTGCCATTCATACTCTGTGCTTTTCTGCGGAATCACATTACAAACAGGTGGTCTCGCAGCATTAGCTGCACTAAATTAAAACTTGTGACAAGTCACATGCAGGCCGCACAACCCATACAGGTAACGCTACAGGCATGGTGGCCATCTTAAAGTGACCAAAGCGGTAATGCCAGTACTTAATTCAATAAATCAAATGGCTTTTATTGGAGTGCCATCATGCTCATAACTGCAGAATATTGGGAGAAAAACAGTATTCCCAGGGTACATATTCTTTAAAGAGTACAACTGGTATAAAAACTGGTATGTAAACATACCAATCGCTGGTCGTGTGCAAGTGTAATACCCCAAACTAATCTGTCTACAAATCAAATGGTCGTCTAGAAATAGACAAGAACACATGTGTAAGTCACGGCATTAAATCACTTAATGTCAGCAAAAACAAATATGAAGCAGCCAAGGCAAGCCACATTCTCAAAAGTGATTGGTCCAAACTCAGGGACTCGAACCATGAACACTGTGAGAGTCAGGAGTCCAGAAGACCCAGCACTGACCACACAAATACAAATAGCAATACCCAGGTTTACTAAGTTGTGCACATTATAACAAAGTATGCTAACAAGAGATAGAAATCAATATATTCACATTATATATACCACTCCCACTCATCTTAAGTAGCTTGTGTATTAAAATGTGGGAGGAAATCATATTCATAGCCAGTCAATAGTCTCATTGAGTCCTGTATCCACAATAATAGTCAAGAATATAATACGTTGCTCACTCGCATACAGTTTCTTGTTGTTATTAGCAAGCCAACCATTCTAAGGAATTTTTAACAAAAGTGTCCAGTGATTTTCTGGTATGCCAGCTAAGAAATGCCCCACAAAGGAAGCATTCAATTCTGCTTTTCAGATGCTACTATAATGTTCTGAAATTGCACACCTTGATTTTCCTCTTGTTCTTGCCTATATATATCTTACCACATGGACACTAGTTGGCATACTCAACCATATTGGGATTGCAATTTGTGAGCAATCTTTGGGTCCATATTTTCTAAAGGCCTATATGTACTTCTTTTGTCCTTCTAGTTTGGGCACAGCAGCTACATTGGCCACACGGATCTACAAATAAGCTCAGATACCTGGTAGCACACGCTCCTCACGCAGGAAATTGACCAAGCTGCTTGAATCACAATTCTTCCACAAAGAGAGTGCCTGCAAACAATCCATACATCCACACTCTGGAACTCGATCCCAGTGTCTGTTCGGAATGCCCCCACAATTCCTCAATTTTGCAAATCTCTCAAAACATGGCCCTTTCAACACCTGGCCAAGGACTCATTCCATTGGATGCACGTAACAATGCCCAAAATAATTTCCCAAATAAACATCACATTTTTATTTCGTTTTTTGGAGTGCAACGGGTTAAAAATAGCGAAGATGGTCTAATGTCTCTTGGTTGAAATGTGGAATGTAGGACCATAGGTCATTTGAGACAGCTCCTAATTCTTCAGGTTAGGAGATACTATCTTGTTAGAAACTCCGTTCCCAAGGTTTTTTTATTTTTATTCAAACATTCACAATCCCTCCTAATGTTGGGATTGAGATGTGGACTGGTTCAAGGATCTCTCTGATCTGTGTTTTGTCTTGTCAGGGCACATACAAAACTTATGTTTATTTGGGAAACAACAAACACATTGAAAAATATTATGTGTGGAACCATGAAGGACAAAAAATAGGAACCTAATACTATGAATCAAGTCCGGAAAAGCAATGTTTGAATAGAATTTACTCAAATCATTCTGTATTACGCTAGAAGGATCCCTGCCTGTCTTCCCTTTGTTCCCCCTCCCTTGCCTTGTCCCTTGCCTTGACGCACCTTAAAACACTTGTGTATGGGCATGTTATAAATGCCATATCATATCATATCATTCTGTCATGATAACTGAGCCTAATTATACACAAACCAGGTTTCAAAGATTCCAGCTGGATTTAAAGTGACATACATGGAAAAAGCAATACCAATATACTTTTCACTTTTCCAAATCACATTCATCTTATCAACTGTTTCCTTCAATCAGTATACTCTGTAGTGCATCAACATATTTGTTTCTTTTAGAATATTAGAGCACACTTTATAGGGATGAAAAACCATGAACAATGCACCCTATTTAATGAGTGCTGTATAGTTCTATTAAATTAACTAGAAAGCGATTAATCCCCATGAGGCCAAATGTTCATATGTCAATCAGCTCTTCTGACTAAGCTGCCTAAGTCTGAAATATTCCAGACCTCCTTCTTGATGGTATCCTTTACATTGTAAGACATCCAGGGAATTCTTCTCTTCCTGGTTTGCTATCCCCAGTGTCAATGTCATGAATGCATCAATCTAATTTAGCTGGAATCTGTGAAAACAGACTCACAAATTGCTGCTGCAGCTCCTGGAATTCCCACCTTTGCAGTTTGGTTTGCTCTTGGGGAGATCTAGATTCCTTCCAGAGACCCATCTGTGAAGTCTGTATATAACAATTCTGGAAGAGGATTAGCCACCTGATCAGTCTCATCATCCCAAGAGTGAACACCAAGTAATCCTTGCTATATTGAGGTTTTAGCCAGTTGACATGAAAGACTCTTTGTGTCTGCCTCAGGGCATGTGTATCAAAGAGGTAGTTTACCTCACTGATCTCCTCCAGAACCATTTAAGGCCCAGTCCACTTATCCTGAAGTGTGCTTGCTTTGAATGTGTCCATAACATAGACCATCTGTCCTGCAGTATATTCTGTCACTATGGCCTTCTGAGTATGCTAGTATTATATGAGCAGCTGTCTGACTTACAGATTTGGAGCACTTTGTTCTCTGTACTTTTTGCATCTCAGCCCAAGTTCATGGTCCTCTATGCTGTGGGATGGCTTCTGGCGATTGCCCTCCAATCCTTCATCCACCAGACATAGGAGGCCCAAATCAGGATGACCAAACAGAAAATCAAAAGAGCAGAAACCTACTCCATTCTGTGGCAAACAGAAGACATGTCAGGAGAATACCCCATTTCTTCTTCGGATGCTCTTCAAGGCAACCTAAAATGCCACTCAGAGTCGTTTTAAATCTCTGAAAAAAGCTGATTGGTTTGTCAATAGAAAACATGCAAGTTACTCCACACTCATCCTGCATGTCCTTGATATATGCCAATATTAATGTGGAACCAATACTATAAGTGACCGCTGTAGGGACCCCAGATGAGGGAATATCTGAATTAGAGCATTCACTACCACAGGGGGGTTGAGGCTTCCCAAGGGAGAGTAATGGTGGCAAGATCTACCCCGAGTAAGATGTACCAGTTCCCTGAGGTGATGTGGGTATTCAAAGGACTGACACTGTACAAGGCCAGTCTCTTGAAAGTTTGTCCAACCAGAAATTAAGAGAATCTTTGTCACTCACATTACGTACCAGATGCTTGGGAATTATGAGAAGCCAGGACACATTTCTTTATTTTTATGCTCATCTGAGGCAAGTAAACATGCACAGACAGCCTCTCAGTTGACATGATTTTTTCTAAGTGACATGCCAAAAGAAACAAACCTCCTGTTGTATTGAGGCAAGAACAACCTCCGTTTGACCCCTGCCTTGGAATTTGTGGGAATTTGGGTGCAGAGGACCATTCTCCCAATACAAACTTGAACATCTGAGGGTATTCTCCTTGAGCCTGTTTTTCAGTCTGCTAATGCAGATCAGCTAGAGTGGGGCAGTCTCTTGGTGCCCTGTATAACTCAGATTGATTTCAACATCCAGCTAAGGACAACTCACTTACACCTGGCAGACCTGTATGGTTTGAAACAACTTTTTACATGTAGCCGCTTCTGTCTCTATGCCATTCGACATCCCTGCAGTCATTTAATCCAGTGCCACTTCAGTGGGCATGTGAAAGACCTCTAGACTCTCTGTGATGGGAGCAAACAGCTCTGTGGGCTTTGGATCTGGACTTGGTTCTCCAGGAGACTCTGACATTTTGCTTTAACCAGCTGAAGAGCTCCGTGGCCCATGTAATTGAGGGCTGCTTCTTTGGCCTGAGAACTATTCACCACAGTAATTATCCATGGCTTAGGGAGATCATTCACTAACAGAGAGTCAACTGGAATTGTGTCTTTCACAGCAACAGTGTTGAAAGTTGTCCCTGTCCAGCTAAATCAAGGATTATATGCGGGCATCAGCAAATGCCATCAAAAACCCTAACTACCTTGTCTAGCCCAGGAATCATACAGTCTGTTTGCACCCACCATCACCAGACAACAATGACCCTCACAGCTGTGCCAATCTAGTACAGGAGCTTTGTTCACATTAATGAAGAGATGACCCAAAATGATTTGAGAAACAGGGTCATCCTCAGGGGACACTGTCCATTTGATACTCACAGTCACACTGGGACATTCGGCCACTCCTGAGCCTAGTAGTAATTCTTCTTCTAAGAGGCTGACTATGGGCACATGCAAGAGACCAACACTGACTAAAACCTGTTTGAGTATACCCTTGCAGGCTGGATCCCCCTTCCTGTGTGTTATATCTCCACAGAAAAAGCATACCTTGTGTGATGTGTTGTTGATGTCCGATTGTAATAGAAACCACCACCTATCTTTTATATGGGAGCTGACTACTCATGTGGCTGTAACTTCCCATCCTATTTCTGGGGACCTTTCATGGCAGAAGGGAGTGAACCTATCTTCTTACCCACATATCTTTATCAGATGACTTATTCTCTGATTTGGATGTGTCCACCTGAACCTTTTCTGTACTTGAGTTCAGAAATATCTGTTAGATGCTCTTGCAACTTCCAAGGGTCTGTGACTTTCTTGTCCACTAATTGCTAGTTGTCTCTCTCTCAATTTTTCTAGGACATAATTGAATGCAATATAATTGTAAATCACTTCAAGGGTGTCAACTTTGTTACCAGTGACGAACCCACTCAGATAAATTAAAGACAATTGTGTAAATGCCTTTGAGATTCTGGTTCCCTCATTGGTGAGCTCTCTAACTCTCCCCAGGTATTCGTTTTGGAATACATTGACCCCTTTTCAGGGGCCAAGTGAATGATTAAATCAGTTTCAGCCATTTGTAGGATGCTCAAAAGGGCTGTTCCTAAACAAAGCTCACAGTTTCTGAGAGACCCCTCTATCCACCCTCTGGGAGCAATGATGGGAACAAGTATCACTATCCACCTCCATGTCTACAGGTGACAGTCAGATGAGTACCTGTGCTGAGGGCTCCATATCATTAGTGGCCCCCTGGACCGCTTCCACCAACCTGTAGCTTCTACAAAAGCTTGAAGGCCGTTAAGCAATTTGGTTTACATATGCCAGGGGACATTTGAGATTGTAATGTTTTATTGAGTACATGGAGCAACAACAGTCCTGTCCACTCACCGGCCTCCAGTAACTGATTTTTCTAGCACCTTCTCCTTGCAAGGTTCCAGTTATAAAACGTTGTGCTGTATGGAGGGGTCTATGTCAAGCTTCATGTAAATGTTTACTGGTTAGAGGAAGGGATGGGTGGTATGAAGATGGCAGTCTTTGTCTCCTCCTTCTCTCCTATCACATCCAACAAGGTCACTGGGGTTGTATGCTCTAAGAAGGTCTCCTCCAAACAGGTCTCCCCCTGTTCTTCCAGAACTATTAAACACCAATATTGGCTTGCTTGCCCCTGCACATCCGGACTTCTGCAATCACTCTCTTGCTACTGGGTCTTTCCTCTCTTCCTTCAAGCACTCTTGTGCGACCCCTCCTGAAAAAACCTTCCGCTGACCCCTCCTGTACAGCTAACTACCACCCCATCTCTATCACTCCCTTCCTTGGGGAACTCCTTGAAAAGCTAGTCTATCCCCAAATGGCCCAACATACTGAGCTTGTTTGTTGCCTTCACGACCACCAATCTGGATTCTGAGCACCCAGAGGCATGGAAACAGCTCTTCTGAACACCCACGAAGAACTGCTAGCATCTCTTTACACAAACGTTCCAACTGTCCTAATTTAACTTCATCTTCCTCTGCAATTGACATGGTCAACCATTCCATCCTCATAAAATGTCTTCATGATAATAATTACCATTGCTATGCAGATGACACCCAACTCTTCTTCAAACTTACATGTGGTGCTCTCCCTTATTCCTCTACCATTTCTGACTGCCTATCTGTTATCTAGTCCTGGTGTGCCTCCATTGAGCTCTGCCTCAATGCCAGCAAGAATGAGATCCTTCCTATTGAGGCTCCTACTCCCTCCTTCCTTCCTTCACTCTGCCACCCTCTATGGGCTCTCCACCTTCACTTGGACCTGAAGCCAGGAACCTTGGAGTCACCTTCGACTCCTCTCTCACTTTCCTCCCTCATGTCTAGGAACTTTTTCAACCCCAACTCCTTAGAGGCATCCTTCCTTTCCTCACTTTTCCCCAGAAGCTCAACATCTCCAAAGAACTGGTACTCTCTAAGGTTGACTATTGTAACTGCCTCTTCCTTAATCTAGCCTCTTCCTCTCACTGCTCCGTTTAGGTTGTCCAGAATAGGGCTGCGAGACCTATCCCTGGTGTTAAGCCCAAGGACCATATATCTCCAGCCAAAACATCCCTCCACAGGCTCCCAGTTGATACAAGGATCAAATTCAAATTCTTCTGTATCATCCATAAGGCTATCTGGGGCCGAGGACCAATCTATCTACAACTTTCACTCACCAAATACTCTCCTTCCAGATCCTTACGCTCCTCTGGCTCCAACTCTCTCATGTGAGGTGCAAAACAGCCAGCTGGTGGCAGATCTCTCTCCTTCGCTGGCTCCCTACTCTGGAACAGCCTCCCCCTTCCTCTCTGTCTTCAGCCAGATCTCCTCAAATTTCAGAAGCTCTACAAGACTTTCCTCTTCACCTCTTCCTTCCTTCCCTCTCTCACTCCAGTGCTAATACCACACTGTCGCTGAGATTGGTGGCTTGGGACATTATGTGTCCTTCTGCCCAATCACCTTTAGCCTTCTTCATCACCCCCGCAGTTGCCTTCAGGCCGCCTTGGCTTGTGTTCTCACATGCCTGCACTTATTAATGACAGGTTTTCACCCTGTACTAAGCAACCTCTGCCAGACACTTACTGCTGCACTCAACTTACTCCTCAGCACATCCCTCTATTGAAATTCTAGTACTTATCCCACTTCCCTGTCCCTCTCTCTCCATGCACTTGCATGTGGTGAATGCTCACATGGCCTAGTAGGACCTCCACTTTCCCATTCACCTGTTTATCCTTATCACCGTTGTTCCCATGTTCCCTCCTCTTTGCCCTTTGGGTGCTTTGATACACAATTTCTTACTCTATAAGTGCCTTACAAATGCAAAATAAATATATACATGAATAAATAAATACATGGATTCATAAATTTTCCAGGAGATTTTCAGAGTAGGTAACATGGCTACAGTGCCATGACTTTGAAATTGAAGTGGTATCAGCCTGAGAACATTTATGTGTGGATCATTTATCACAAGTGCAAGTGGAAGGAGAGACAGGAAAAGTGAATGTGGACAGAACAATTATACGTCACGTACAATGGCATTATATGGTGAAAATAATGGTTGCGGAATGTAAAATTAATTTGACAATTGTGAAAATGATTGGATTTGTTGAAAACCGATGACCAAGGGAAAGAGGACTAACAGAGGAGGAAAAAAGATTCAGAGAAATTCAGAATGAAATGAGCATAGCAAACAGAGTGCAGGTAGGGCGGCGACACCCATTGGATTGCATGACAACCAGATCAATGTTGCTCATGAGGGTTATGTAGAGATAACCATAACCAAGGGTATACTTCAAGCAGACTATCGGTGGCCTGGGCAGAGCAGCTACTTGGCAAATATGTTCAAAGAGCATGAGGGACGTGAACGTTCTGGGAAGGGGTTCAGTACCAGAGAGCAACTCATGATTGTTGGTGAGTTACCAAAAGTAATGTGAGAAGTGGTTATGTATATTCTTGTGCCATTGGAGATGGGACAACAGGAAAGAGTATATGTGGTTGTTATGGGAGATTTATACTCACGATGGGTGGAAGCAACAGTGGTGAAAGAAACCTGTGCCTGAGTGTTGATACAATTTATCACGGGGGAATTTTCTGTGGAAGGAGTACCGCACAGTGTTTCTATGGATAATGGACTGCAATCTGTTAGTGTGGAAGTAGAGCAGTATTTTGAGAGAGAGGGCATTACGCATAAAAAGGATGTGTTGTACCATCTACAGACTAATGGAGTAGTGGAAAGAGCCAACAAATGTCTTATGTATGGAGTACATATTGCAACAATAGCTGAAACCAGTAGAAAGGAAGCTGTTAAGTTAAAGGACTTTGCATGACTCCTCAACCTTTGAATTGATATGGGGCACAACATGCTATACACAAGTGCATCCACCTTGGCTTGAGTGAACCAATAGAATTGAGATAGAGGTGAAGGAGGTGGAGGCACAGATGTGTCAGAGCAAGGAAGAGACATTCAAATGTGTAAAACCATTAATAGTAAGTGAGGGAGACTTGGTCAGAGTGAAAACAAGGTGTAATCAGACAAAAAGGAGTTGTCAAATATGGACCCCGTAAAGGGCCATGGGATTGAAGTGTGGGCAAATGTGGAACCTGAGAAGGTTAGTGAAAGTCTAGACGAACTTTCTTTTTGAGCTGAATGAAAAGGAGATGTGGTATGTAATGGTCTCTGCATCATGGAATGTCCAGGACATAAATATGGAATAATCTGAGGGATGACATTCTGGTAACAGCAGTTGGTGGAATATTTGAAAGGGGAGAGACATGGTGCAAAGGCTTGGATAGGTATTCTTTCATTGAAAAAAGTATTCAACAAGTTGAATGCACTTGACTGCAGTGTTACATTCTTCAACACATTTTTTCAGGTCCACAACATGGCTTTTGGCATACCTCTGCTCACACCTATGTTAGGTGGAAATAATCCTCTGCCTTATTTCAGGTGGGGTGGCATCGCCCTCTCTATATCACTGTGGGGTCCTCAATTCCTTTGCGTGCCTACCCCTCATGGGGTATAAAGGTAATTCTCCTGAGGGATGCTTTTGGATTGTCTAGGCCATGAGCATGTTTCTGATCCCTTGCCTAATTGGATAATTGCATATGTCCACTAATTTGATTTCATTTGATTTGGAATGTATATAGTGCATATCCCTTGTGGAACCAAGCAGCAAGCCACATCTAGGCGCAGATCTTGAGTACAGTAAAGTCAGCCGCGTGAAAGCTACGTATGATGATCTTACTCAAATAAAAAGGTTTTACGCTGTTTTGTAAACACAGTAAAGGATTCTATCTTCCGTAGATAGGGCGGTAAGACATTCCATGCACAGGGGCCGGCAACCGAGAACCTTCTGTCCCCCAAATAGTAAAATCTAGAGGTAGGAACAACCAATAGATTTTGGGTCATAGACCACAAAGGGTCTAATGGGGGTATAGGTTTTGATCTTAGCCGTTAGGTTAGAAGGTGCCATGCCATGTACACATTTGAAAACCAGACACAGAAGCTTGATCTGGATCCGACGATGGACCGGAAGCCAATGAAAATTCTTCCTAAATTCTGAGACTGATTTTTTCCATGATAGGGAAAAAAATAAATACACCGTTGAGTTTTGTGCCACTGCAAGGTAGTTCAACTGGTATTTAGGACACCCTACCAGGAGGCCATTGCACTAGTCCAACCTGGCATTAACAAGTGAGCCCACAACAGTTGCTCAATCCCCTTCTGGAATGAGAGGAAGAAGCAGTTTCAGAATTTTCAGATGGAAATATACTGATTTAACCATCTGATTAACATGCCGGTTATACCCCAGGTTATTAACGGACTCTGTGTTTTTTGAGATATTTCCTAATATCGAAGGACATGAACCATTTGGAAGGATGGCCTAGTTTCTTCTTGGAGCTCAACATAATTATATCTGTCTTATTGCGTTTAAGTTGGAACTTATTATCTAACATCCATGCTCGAATTGCCTCTGCACATTTCAGAATGTTCTCCACTGCCTCTGAGGTTGTCTTAGGCAAACATAGATCTGCATGTCATCCGCATACAAGTGATACTGCAGATTGAATTGCGTAAAGATTTTTAATAGAGGGCAGATTTAAAGATTAAATAAAACCAGTCACAGAGTAGAGCCCTGAGGGACTCCACACAGAATAGTCAACATTTCTGATAAAAAAGGGGTCAATTTTGAACTGTTGCTTTCGGATTGTCAGAAAAGAAATAAACCATGTCTTTGCTTCTTTGGAGACATGTGCCACGTCACTTAGTCTGGCATTAAGGATGTTGAAATCGACCGTGACGAACGCTGCCAACAGATCTAACATGATGAGCATCATGGTGATAACGTCACCATTATCTGCATTTTCAAGTACATCATCCCATACCTGGAGCAATGCTGTCTCCTTCCCATATCCGGGTCCAAAGCCGGACTGGAGTGTGTCTAGAATGTTATTATCTTCAAGGTAGTTCTGGAGTTGCATGGTCACAACCTTCTCTACAATCTTAGAAGGTCACAGTAGCCCAGCAATAGGGCGATAATTAGCCAAAGTGTTTTGGTCCAGACTAGGTTTTTTCAGTAGTGGCGTGAGATTTGATTTCTTTAATTCCTGTGGCACACAGTCCTGAGCCAGCGATATGTTTATAAAGCTTTGAATCGTCCACTCAGGACTTCTGCATGTTGTTTTGCTAGGTATGCTTGGATAGGGTCATAACTAAGATTAGTAGATTTTAAAGCAACAATTAATTTTTCAATGGTCTCCTTTCCCACTGGGACAAAGTTAAACTCCATATGGCGCCACTTGGTTGAAATGCACAACCAAACCATTAGCCTGAGGATGATAAAAGGATGTGGTCTGATGGTCATTTCTGATTAGGAATGGCTTCATGCTTCCAGACACTGCTTATGTACCTTTGTCCATAGGATGGGTGTTGTGAAGATGAGAGTTGTCTTGAGGGTGAAGGTCTAGTGACATGGTGAGATGATGCAACAAAAGTTGACTTTATTAATCTTACTGCAGCTGGGGAGTCCCCTTACCTGACAAAGCGTGTGATGGGCACCGCCCTTCAGTCACTATAGAACGTTCATTTCCAAATCCATTGTATGAAAAATACAACTGTTTTGTCAGCGCATCTAATATTAACTGTACAGTTTTTCCATTTGATGACTAATCGGTAGGCACAGTCTGTATCCAATAATACTGCTACCCACCAGTGTGACAGCTCCTCACTTGTGTTTGACAGTGTCAAGATGACTTGAAGGAGCAGGTACGCAGCTCAAAATGTGCTCATTGCTAGAAGCAGTCCTAAATGTCATGTGTCAGCTTGAAGGCCATCAAGCATTGCAAAGCTGCTCAAAGAAAACTGGTATGCCGTTTTTGCTCTGCACTCCCAGTCCAGTGAGATTAGCTGACATCTACAGAGTTTCCTGCACCCCCATTGCAGAGTGTGAGACCAGTCAAGTGGAAGACCTTGGTCCACAGCAGTTCACTCCCACAGCTACCTGGGGATGATTAGGGAGCAGAGACCTCCTCTGATTTTGTTCTTGTTCTTCTGAGAGATACGGAATGAATCTAAGAATGAGGGGTACTCCACTCTGTCTAAAAGGATTATTCCAAAATTGGTCCAATCCCGTTAATGTAATACATGCCCTTTTCCTTATGACATCAGGCCCAGAGTACCATGCTTGCAGGACATGTAAGGGACAAGAGCAGGAAGAGAAACCTATCAGAATTCAGAATGGTGGTACCCTTTCCCATGCCCACCTCACCTCTTTGGCTGACCTCTTTCCATCCCTGCTAGCTTCAAAGGAGCTCCAGTGATCATCACCCCTGGTGTTGTTATGTCAGGACTGCCTTTGAAGCACCATTCACATGTGATATTCTGGGTGAAGGTATGTCCTTCTCTGCTAAATAAACAAAGTGGCAGCATCCTGACTACTGCTTCACTTAGCAGTGGTTGAGACAATAACCTAGACAAAAATACACATCAATCCTGCCTAAGTGCAGCCCTGCTTCCACAGATGACACTAGTGTGATATCAAATTGATGTGGCTGTATAATTGTGCATCTGTGGCAGCCAGCATGCCATAACCAGGCATAGCATACATTTAAAGATGTGCATGCCACCACACTGTATAAGGCATACAATTATCAGAATTTAAATGAGAGGTGTAAATATTAGAAGTGTCTGTTTGGGCAGATCTTTACATGTACATGGGACCTTTGATCCTGCCTGTGCCACTTTCAGAGCAGAAGCTGGTGATGCCTTTGCACAGTCTCAGAAAGGGCTCATGCGCACACTAAAGGTTTGGCACAGAACATTTATAAAAAGGGTGTCTGTTTGGCAGATATCCCTTTCAAAGACACAATTAACCATATCGTTTGTGTGTGAATACAAGTTTAAAACATTCTCACTCTAGCTAGAGCATGATAGCATTATCATACTAGTCAACACATCGATGTAGCTGATGAACTCCTCCTTAAGAAGGCCTTTTCCAGAGGGAGCTGAATGCAAAATACTTTTATCAAGACAAAACTAGATTTCCCAAGAGGAATTTGGGGGCCAGTGGATCACCTGGAAGAAAGATATTGAGTGCTGGATTTGCCCTGTCCTGATCCTATGAAAGACAAACCAGAAGTGAGTACAATAACTCCAGAGCATGTACATGAATGTCTTAAGAATTAATTGTGCCCTAGTGGGTAATACCTGTATTTTGCAGAAGACACTGTTTACGAGCAGTCACTAAAGGGGTTCCTGGATTGTAAATGAAACTTTGTGAGGGACAGTTAAAATAGATTGTTCAAGAATCTGAAATTGAGATGGGCAAATTATTCTCTCACATTAACAAATTATTCATTGATTCCCTCATTCCCAGGCAAATTATACCTGGTTTTGCAAGCATGATGTGTACATGTCTCACTGATTTTCATATATTGAAACTTCCTGAAGTGTGAAAACTATAGCTTGTATAAAAGAAAAATCATGAACAGAGTTTTCAACTTCTCAAAGTGGTATAGATTATCCCCTTCATTCAGTAGAAAACATTATCAATTCAAATAACCAACGTTTCCAAGTAACATTGTGGAGAAATAACAGAATTATCCCTGATGCAGACTGTTAATGTCAGATAAATTTAACTTGCTGATTTGATTGCCATTTCAATGTTATAATCTAATGCTTGTGGGCCTTTAATGCATCAAGACCTTTTGGTCCCCATAATAAAGCTTCTACCCTGAACCCAAGACTTTATATTAGGTGTAATCACATCAAATCCCACCAAACATTCTTGCATCTGTAGCCAAGTTAGAAACACTTGGACCTCATTATGAGTGCAGCGCTCACCCTGCCAGTGCGGAATGGGAAGCTAGGTCCAGGAAAATGTTAGTTCCCATTCCCGTGGAGTCCGATAGGGGGAATGGGTTCACAGAAGCATTGGCACCATTAGTAACCCTTCGTGTTGAGCTTCCTACCGGGGCCGCTGCACCCAGCAGGGTCAGACCTGTCGCGTGTAGCGGCCCCAGCGGGCAAACTCGTAGTGTGGCGGTCCTGAAACATGGGTGAAACAAGGGTGCCAGTGACCAAAAGGGCCCACTTCATTCATGGAACTATTGAATTTCACTGTTGTATTACAGTTCCCTCTATGCAAAATTAATACATACCTTTACATAATTGCATTGTGCGAGTCCAGCTCTTCTGAATTTTGTTCATTGAATAACGATCAGGAATTTGGCAGAATTAAAGGTAAAGCTCCCGTAAGCAAGTAAAGCCAGTGAAATGATTGCTCTTAATACATTTGACGAGTCTACAAACAAATGCTGGCTGGTTTACAATTGCACACAATTGCACAAATGTCTCCCGTTTTGCTTTGGGAATATAACCAATCAGAAACAGGCTAAATAATAATAGTAATAATAATAATAATAATAATAATAATAATAATAATAATAATAATAATAATAATAATAATAAATAATAATAACTACCTGAACATTTTAGTTTTAGTAGCCTGTATTATAATTACATGTTTGGCGTGACATATATATATATTATATATATATATATATATATATATATATATATATATATATATATATATATATATATTCACTAAAAAAAACATTGTTAAGGGGACGTATGGTTAAGTTGCTCTACTAAAAACCTATCAAATTCACACACAAAAACTTTGGTAACGGAAAATTATGGTTCAAAGTAAAACAAAAAACCCCAGAAATTCGCCAGTTATGGTAAGCTAAGCAACCATAACTCGCGCCCCCACCATGCATTGCTAAGATTAACACCCAGGACATGAAAGATGATATCACAAATGACAGTTTTTCGGTCTTACTTTGAAGCATAATGTTCCGTTAGCAAAGTTTTTTTTTTGGTGAATTTGATAGGTTTTTAATAGTGCAACTTAACCATGACGTCCCCTTAACAAAGTTTTTTTTAGTGTATTTTATGGGTTTTTAGTAGGGCAACTTAACCATAACGTCCCTTTAACAATGTTTTTTTTTACTGAATTTCACAGGTTTTCAGTAGGGCAACTTAACCATACCATCTCTTTTAGAAAGTTTTTTTGGTAAATATCATCGGTTTATAGTAGTGGCACGTAACCATAACGTAAAGTAACTTCGGACTTATTTACACACCTTGCGGAGAATACCACATGACAATATGCTGGTGTACAGCACGGTGACGTATCCCAGAATCCTTAAACAATTAACAGTAAGATGTATGCCTCGTGAACAGTGTGGAAACAAATTTTATATTGATGTAGGAACGTCCACCTGCAACATTTCCCTTGCACAGCGCTAACCGTATTGGTAGTCAGCCATTAACAATGTAGTACACATTACATACTTTTAGCAAAAGTTCTAGTTATCTGAAAATGACATCAGCTAAGGCCATTCCTCCTGCCCATATTACGGTTTGGTGCCTCTTTCCTCATCTTCGTTCGCAATTTGCCTTATTAGCTGTCCTCCCAAAAAAAAAAAACATCCGTTAACAAAGTAAATGTTCCGTTAAGAACCACCTTTCACAGTGTAAGTATACATAAAAAAAAAAATTGCATACACTCCATGTACTTTATATTTCTCAGTAAAGGACATAGACGCAATAAGATTTGCCAGTATTAGTATAGATTTGCAAAGCAATAACGTGTGTTACTGAAAAATAGGATTTCTGGTTATAACCAAAATCCTTTTTCAAGATCGCCATCATAGAAAGGGAAAGCGGTTGTTCCATACATGTTCCCTCTTCGCTTTCCATGACAGCCTGCAAAAAGCAAAAATATGTGCCGTGACGCAAAACCTGTAAATAAACATACAGAGACGTACAACGTGGTACCTTACATTTTGAAATGATACACTGGATGTTAAAAGAAACCCTTAACATTTTAGAATTTGTAAAGTAGTTTTATTTAACAAACAACTGTCAGATAACATCACAATAATCCCATTTTAAATAGTAACAATGGTTCTAAGGGCGTCATTGAAAATGTTCATGGTGAGGCACACGTAGTTATTTTCCCATGCACAAAGTATGCATTTCCGTTAAAGCGCCCGCTTTGTTTGCACAGTGATTTCCAAGATGGCGCCATGACCTTTGCCTACACCACCATAAATGATGTTATGTTACTCCTAATTGCTAGTTCAGTACAGGGACAAAGGGGGCCTGGCCGGTCATCCCACAACATTGTAATTGACCGGCAGCCGCTCACGAGCAGTTGCATCTGGCGTCGAAAGAAGCCGTCACTCAGCATCTGGAAACCATGGCACGCACAGTACGGCAAGATGTAGCTAGGCGGAAAACGTAAGCGAAAATTTGTGTCAATTCCGAACCTTTAGCAAAAAATTTCAAAAATTACACAAAGATTGTGCAAAGTGGTACACAAATCGAAGTGGTCAAACATGACATTTTAAGGAATTATTAGCATTGACCATGGGTAAATATAGTGACATCCTACAAACGCCAAGAATCAGCACTTGTCATAAGGTTTAAAAAAATAGGGCAAATGAATGGACAAGCAAGAAAAAAGTACATCTCTTCATTTTAAACAAGACCAAAAGAACGTGCAAAGTGATACACAAAGCTATGTGGGCAAGCATTACATTTCAAAGAAGAAGTATTAACGGTCAATGAGGATGACTCCAGACATAGCCTTCAAACGCGGAGAATCTGCACTCTCCGTTATTTGGGGAACATTTCAACTGTGCAGAAAGATAATACTTCAGTTATATTGTCACAATTAGTGTTTCAGTAATATAAAATCAAAACGCGGTTCGGTGTAGAGTCGTCAAAATTAAACTTACATGATATTTACTGCCTCCATTGTTTTTGGACAAGTCAGACAGCAATGTGTTTGGAACAAAGAATCTTTGTGAACTGATATTTCATGTTCCTTACACGTTTTTAAAACATAACCTTATCAAATGGTATTTGTTCCAACCTTTCATTCCTTGCATTGTGTTTGTAGTTTCCCTTTCGCTCAAGGTCAAAAAACAATTGCCCCTTATGGATTCACTTGGATGCGTGGGCCTACTGAGCTTGCAACCAAAAAAACAAATCAAGTGACCTTCACTCAGAAAGCAAATACATTCTCACTTTGCAACAACATATGACAATCGATTCATGAGAACCGCTACTCCCATACGCCACCAGAACCACTGTTTCCATCAGACAGTCCAGATGGCGGCCTCAGATTTCAAACCGTCAGACACCAGTCTGAGTACAGTATTAATCTAAATACATTGTACCACAGACGCAGTAATTGGTCGCCGTACATTGAGCACCAACTTCCACTTTACCGTATGAATTTGGTGACAAGAAAACACCACTTTTTGACTTTTCGCTGCCACATTCCATTCCAGCCTAATTAAAGCTCACCTTCGGAAACAGTATTTCACAAGTATAACACGTGCATTGGTGTCTTGTTTTGTATGTGTTAATGGCGATGTCCGTGTACACCAAAACATGAACAAAAGATGGAGGGGGCAGCAAAGAAATCTGACGCACTTCACGCTGTTCCACAACCAATCAGTGAAAGCGCCACATGTCCGCGAACATGACAGTATGGATTAGCCAATCGATTTCTTGTGTGCGGAGCGAACAGGGAAGTGTGACCGCGGAACGGACATAGATATTACTCATTTTTTTAGACCTACTTTTTGGTCGTTTTAAAGAAAACTACTGGACGGATTGTCACCCATTTTACAAAAGCACGCTTTCGGGACCAAGACCCTCCCCCTGCCGCAAATTTGGTGAAAATCCGTCCACGGGTTTCGCCTGTAGGCGTGCGCAAAGATTTTCCCCCATTCATTCTATGGGAAAAAAAGATGTTTTGGGACTCCCCCTATAACTTTCCCCCCCTGGACCAAACATCACCAAACTTTGCAACATATTCAGAGTGGCCCATGTACTTTTTTTGCAAAGTTTGGTGAAGATTCGTCCAGGGGTAGCGGAGTTATGGGCCGCCCCAAAAGTGTTCTTCCTGTGGAAACAGCAACTTAACCATAACTACATGTAATATATATATATATATATATATACATATATATATATATATATACGTTGCGCTACTAAAAACCTATGAAATTCAGTGAAAAAACCATGTTAAAGGGACGTTATGGTTCCAAGTAAAACCGAAAACCCTTGAAATTCGCCAGTTATGGTAAGCAAAGCAACCATAACTCGCGCCACCACCGTGCACTGCTAAGACTAACACCCACAACATCAGATGACATCACAAATGTCATTGATGACATCACTGATGACATCACAGGTCTGGCTCACTCTTTTTTCTTTTGCTGACATATCTAGGCCACATGGATTTCTTCAGTAAAAGTCAGAAACTAAACATTTTATTTCATTTGTAGACGTATCCTTCAAGTAGGTTCTTACAGTAACTCCCTTAGAGTCCAGTCACATCATATGAAACATATGCATAGGGAAGACACAAGCTTGAAAGACAGCAAACCTTAACGTCCCTTTAACAAAGTTTTTTCACTGAATTTCATAGGTTTTTAGTCGCGCAACTTAACCATAACGTCCCTTTAACAACGTTTTTTCACTGAATTTAATGGGTTTTTAGTAGCACAACTTAACCATAACGTCCCTTTAAGAACGTTTTTTCATTGAATTTCATAGGTTTTTATTAGTGCAACTTAACCATAATGTCCCTGTAACACATTTGTTTTTAACTGAATTTCATAGGTTTTTATTAGTGCAACGTCACCATAACATCCTTTTCAATAGATGAAGGCAACTAACATCTTAGGTCCTCAAAGTGGGAACCCCGGGGGTGGTAAAAAAAACATTTTTCTTCCCAAACCGGGACGTCGCAGGTGTCCCGGTGTAGGAAGGAAAATCTTTTACCAAGATGGCCACCATAACTGGCGAATTTCAAGGGTTTTCGGTTTTACTTGGAACCATAACGTCCCTTTAACAAAGTTTTTTCACTGAATTTCATAGGTTTTTAGTAGCGCAACTTAACCAAAACGTCCCTTTAACAATGTTTTTTCACTGAATTTCATAGGTTTTTAGTAGCGCAACTTAACCATAAAGTACCTTTAAAACATTTTTTCATTGAATTTCATAGGTTTTTATTAGTGCAACTTAAGCATAACGTCCCTGTAACACATTTGTTTTTAACTGAATTTCATAGGTTTTTATTAGTGCAACGTCACCATAACATCCTTTTCAATAGATGAAGACAACTAGCATCTTAGGTCCTCAAAGTGGGAACCCCGGGGGTGGTAAAAAAAACATTTTACTTCCCAAACCGGGACGTCGCGACGCGTCCCGGTGTAGGAAGGAACATCTTTTACCAAGATGGCCACCATGGAAAGAGAAGGAGGGGTGTATAAAGAGAACACAACAGGGCATCAGCGGGGGGGTGGGGGGAAAAGGAGGGAGACACAGGGCATGAGCGGGGTGTGGGGGGCACAGTAGGGAGACACGGGGCATGAGCGGGGGATGGGGGGAACAGGGGAGACAAGGGGCATGAGCGGGGGGTGGGGGGGAAAAGGAGGGAGACACGGGGCATGAGCAGGGGGTGGGGGGAACAAGAGAGAGACACGGGCCATGAGCGAGGGTGGGGGGAACAGTAGGGATACATGGGGCATGAGCAGGGGGTGGGGGGAACAGGGGAGACACGTAGCCATGAGCGGGGTGTGGGGGGGAACAGGAGAGACACGTGGGCATGAGCGGGGGGTGGGGGGGAACAGGGCACACATGGGGCATGAGCGGGGGTAGGGGGGAACAGGGCACACAATGGGGCAAGAGCGGGGGGTGGGGGGACAGGGGAGACACGGGGCATGAGCGGGGGGTGGAGAGGAACAGGGGAGACACGGGCCATGAGCGGGGTGGGGAGAACAGTAGGGAGACATGGGGCATGAGAGGGGGGTGGGGGGGAACAGGGGAGACACGTGGGCATGAGCGGGGGGTGGGGGGAAACGGGGGAGACACGTTGGCATAAGCCGGGGGTGGGGGAGAACAGGGCACACACGGGCATGAGCAGGGGGTGGGGGAACAGGGGACATGGGACATGAGGGGGGGTGGGGGGAACAGGGGAGACACGGGGCATGAGCAGGGGTGGGGGGAAACACAAGGGAGACACGGGGCATGAGCAGGGGTGGGGGGCAACAGGAGATACACGGGGTATGAGTGGGGGGTGGGGGCAACAGGAGACATACGGAGCATGAGCAGGGGGTGGGGGAACAGGGGAGACAGGTGGGCCTGAGCAGCGGGTGGGGGGGAAAAAGAGGGGGACACGTGGGCATGAGCAGGGGGTGGGGTAGAACATGGGAGACACAGGGAATGGTGGGGGTTGTAGGGGAAAAGGAGGAAGACACGGGGCATGAGCGGGGGGTGGAGAGGACAGGGGAGACACGGGGGAACAGGGCACACACGGGGCATGAGCAGGGGGTTGGGGAAAGGAGGGAGACACGGGGCATGAGCGGGGGTTGAGGGGAATAAGGAAAACACAGGGCATGGGTGGGGGGAATGGGAGGAAGACACGGGGCATGAGCGGGGCATGGGGGAAACGGGGCACACACGGGGCATGAGCGGGGGTTGGGGAACAGGGCACACACGGGGCATGAGAGGGGATGGGGGGAACAGGGCGCACACAGGGCATGAGCGGGGCGTGCGGGGAACAGGGCACACACGGGGCATGAGCAGGGGGTTGGGGGGAACAGGGGAGACACGGAGCATGAGCGGGGGGTGCGGGGAAAAGGAGGGAGACACGGGGCATGAGCAGGGGGTTGGAGGGGACACTGGAGACACGGGGCATGATTGGGGGAACAGGGGAGACACGTGGACATGAGCGGGGGTGGAGGGGAAAAGGAGGGAGACACGGGACATGAGTGGGGGTTGGGGGGAACAGGGGAGACACCTGGACATGAGCGGGGGGTGGGGGGGAACAGGGCACAGACGGGGCATGCGCTGGGGGTGGGGGGAAAAGGAGGGAGACACAGGGCATGAGCAGAGGGTAAGGTGAACAGGAGGGAGACACAGGGCCATGAGCGGGGGGTGGAGGGGAACAGGGGAGACACGTGGGCATGAGCGGGGGTGGGGGGGAACAGGGGAGACACGTGGGCATGAGCAGGGGGTGGGGTGGAAAAGGAGGGAGACACGGGGCATGAGCGGGGTGAGGGGAACAGGGAAACATGGGTAATGGGTGGGGGGATTTGAGGGAGACACGGGGCATGAGTGGTGGGTGTGGGGGAACAGGGCACACACGGGGCATGAGTGGGGGTTGAGGGGGAACAGGGCACACACGGGGCATGAGTGGGGGGTGTGGGGGAACAGGGCACACACGTGGGGCATTAGCGGGGGTGGGAGGGAATAGGGCACACACAGGGCATGAGCAGGGGCTGGGGGAAAAGGAGGGAGCACGGGGCATGAACGGGGGGTGAGGAGAACAGGGAAAACACGGGAATGGGTGGGGGGAATGGGAGGGAGACACAGGGCATGAGCGGGGGTGGGGGGAACAGGGCACACACGTGGCATGAGCGGGGGATTGGGAACAGGGCACACACGGGGCATGAGCGGGGGGTGGGTGGAACAGAGGAGACACGGGGCTTGAGCGGGGGAAGGGGGGAACAGGGGAGACACAGGGCATAAGCCGGGGTGGGAGTTAAGGGGAGGGAAACGGGGCATGAGCAGGGGGTGGGGGGTACAAGAGAGAGACACGGGGCATGAGCGGGGGGTGGGGGGAACAGGCAGGAGACATGGGGTATGAGCGGAGGGTGGGGGGTAACACAAGGGAAACACAGGGCATGAGCGGGGAGTGGGGGAAAACACGAGGGAGACACGGGGCATGAGCCCGGTGTAGGAAGGAAAATCTTTTACCAAGATGGCCACCATGGAAAGAGAAGGCGGGGTGTATAAAGAGAACACAACAGGGCATGAGCGGGGGGTGGAGGGGAAAAGGAGGGAGACATGGGGCATGAGCAGGGGGTGGGGGGAACAAGAGAGAGACACGAGCCATGAGTGGGGGTGGGGGGAACAGTAGGGATACATGGGGCATGAGCGGGGGGTGGGGGGAACAGGGGAGACACATAGGCATGAGCAGGGTGTGGGGGGAACAGGGGAGACACGTGGGCAGGAGCGGGGGGTGGGGAACAAGGCACACACGGGGCATGAGCAGGGGTGGGGGGAACAGGGCACACATGGGGCATGAGTGGGGGGTGGGGGGGAACAGGGGAGACACGGGGCATGAGCGGGGGGTGAGGGGGAACAGGGGAGACACGGGCCATGAGCGGGGGGTGGGGAGAACAGTAGGGAGACATGGGGCATGAGCGGGGGGTGGGGGAACAGGAGGGAGACATGGGTCATGAGCGGGGGTGGGGGGTAACAGGAGGGAGACACGGGGCATGAGCGGGGGGTGGGGGAAACACAAGGGAGACACGGGGCATGAGCGGGAGTGGGGGGCAACAGGAGACACACGGGGTATGAGTGGGGGGTTGGGGGAACAGGAGGGAGACACGGGGCATGAGCGGGGGGTGGGGGGAAACACAAGGGAGACACGAGGCATGAGCGGGGTTTGGGGGCAACAGGCGATACATGGGGTATGAGTGGGGGGTGGGGGCAACAGGACACACACGGAGCATGAGCAGGGGGTGGGGGAACAGGGGAGACATGTGGGCATGAGCAGCGGGTAGGGGGAACAGAGGGGGACACGTGGGCATGAGCAGGGGGTGGGGTAGAACAGGGGAGATACAGGGAATGAGTGGGGGTTATAGGGGAAAAGGAGGGAGACACGGGGCATGAACGGGGGGTGGGTGGACAGGGGAGACACGTGGGCGTGAGCGGGGGGTGGGTGGGAACAGGGCACACACGGGGCATGAGCAGGGGGTGGGGGTGAAAGTAGGGAGACACGGGGCATGAGTGGGGGGTGAGGGGAACAGGGAAAACACCGGGCATGGGTGGGGGAATGGGAGGGAGACACGGGGCATGAGCGGGGTATGGGGGAACGGGGCATGAGCGGGGTTTGGGGGGGAACAGGGCACACACGGGGCATGAGTGGGGGGTGGGGGGAACAGGGCACACACGGGGCATGAGCGGGGGAACAGGGCACACACGGGGCATGAGCAGGGGGTTGGGGGGAACAGGGGAGACAGAGCATGAGCGGGGGAGTGGGGGGAAAGGAGGGAGACACGGGGCATGAGCAGGGGTTGGGAGGGAACAGGGGAGACAGGGGGCATGATTGGGGAGTGCGGGGGAACAGGGGAGACACGTGGACATGAGCGGCGGTGGAGGGGAAAAGGCGGGAGACACGGGGCATGAGTGGGGGAGGAGGGAACAGGGCACACACGGGGCATGAGCGGGGGTTGGGGGGGAACAGGGCACACACAGGGCATGAGCGGGGGTTGGAGTGAACAGGGGAAACACGGGGCATGAGCAGGGGTGGGGGGTACAGGAGGGAGACACAGGGCTTGAGAGGGGGTTGGGGGAACGGAAGGGAGACACGAGTCATGAGTGGGGGGTGAGGGGGCAGGGGAGACACGGCGCATGAGCGGGGGGTGGGTGGGAACACCAGGGAGACATGGGGCATGTGCTGGGGTGGGGGAAACAAGAGAGAGATATGGGGCATGAGCGGGGGGTGGGGTGAACAAGAGAGAGACACGGGGCAAGAGCAGGGGGTGGGGGGAACAGGAGGGAGACATGGGCATGAGCAGGGGGTAACACGAGGGAAACACGGGGCATGAGCGAGTGGTGGGGGAACAGGGCAGACAGGGGGCATGAGCGGGGGGTGGGGGGGCTCAGGGCAAACACGGGGCATGAGCAGGGGGGTGGGGGGAACAGTGGAGACATGGGGCTTGAGTGGGGGGTGGGGAAAACAGGGGAGACACAGGGCATGAGCAGGGGTGGGGGGGAACACAAGGGAGAGACGGGGCATGAGTGGGGGGTGGGGGGAACAGGGCAGATACTGGGCATGAGCGGGGGGTGGGGGTACAGGAGGGAGACATGGGGCATGAGCGGGGGTGGGGGGTACAGGAGCTAGACATGGGGCATGAGCGTGGGGTGGGGGGTCCAGGAGGGAGACAAGGGGCACGAGCGGGGGTGGGGGGAACAGGAGGGAGACACAGGGCATGAGTGGGGGTGGGGGTAACATAAGGGAAACACGGGGCATGAGCGGGGGTGGGTGGAAACACGAGGGAGACGCAGCATGAGCGGGGGTGGGGGGCAACGGAGACAGGGGGCATGAGCGGGGGGTGGGGGGAACAGGGCAGATACTGGGCATTAGTGGGGGGTACAGGAGCGAGACACGGGGCATGAGCGGGGTGGGGGTACAGGAGGGGGACACGGGGCATGAGCGGGGGTGGGGGGTACAAGAGTGCGACACGGGGCATGAGCAGGGTGTGGGGGGAACAGGCAGGAGACACAGGGCATGAGCGGGGGGTGAGGGGGTAACACAAGGGAGACACATGGCATGAGCGGGGGTTGGGGGAAACACGGGGTATGAGCCCGGGGTGGGGGGCAACAGGAGACACACGGGGCATGAGCAATGGGTGGGGGGTACACAAGGAAGACACGGGGCATGAGCGGGGGTTGGGGGGCAACAGGAGACACATGGGGCATGAGCGGGGGGTGTGGGGCAACAGGAGACAGATGGGGCATGAGTGGGGTGTAGGGGGTACACAAGGAAGACACGGGGCATGAGTGGGGGGTGGGGGGAACACGAGGGAGACACGGGGCATGAGTGGGGGTTTGGGGGGTAACACAATGGAAACACAGGGCATGAGCGGGGGTGGGGGGAACATAAGGGAGACACGGGGCATGAGCGGGGGGGGTGGGGGGCAACAGGAGACACATGGGGCATGAGCTGGGGGGTGGGGGGTAACACGAGGGAAACTCGGGGCATGAGCGGGGGGTGGTGGGGAACACGAGGGACACACGGGGCATGAGCGGGGGGTGGGGGGTAACACGAGGGAGACACGGGGCATGAGCGGGGGTGGGGGGCAAGAGGAGACACACGGGGCATGAGCGGGGGTGGGGAGAACATGAGGAAGGCACGGGGCATGAGCGGGGAGTGGGGGGAACATGAGGGGTACATGGGGCATGTGCGGGGGTGGGGGTACAGGAGGGAGACACGGGGCATGAGCGGGGGGTGGGGGAATACAGGAGGGAGACACGGGGCATGAGCAGGGGCTGGGGGGAACACGAGGGAGACACGGGGCATGAGCGGGGGTGGGGGGACACAAGGGAGACACGGGGCATGAGCGGGGGGTGGGGGGCAACAGGAGACACACGGGGCATGAGCAATGGGTGGGGTGTACACGAGGAAGACACGGGGCATGAGCGGGGGTTGGGGGGCAACAGGAGACACATGGGGCATGAGCGGGGGGTGTGGGGCAACAGGAGACACATGGGGCATGAGCGGGCGGGTGGGTTTACACAAGGAAGACACGGGGCATGAGCGGTGGGTGGGGGGAACACGAGGGAGACACAAGGCATGAGTGGAGGCGTGGGGGGTAACACGATGGAAACACAGGGCATGAGCGGGGGTGGGGGGAACATGAGGGAGACACGGGGCATGAGCGGGGGGTGGGGGGCAACAGGAGACACACGGAGCATGATCAGGGGGGTGGGGGGTAACACGAGGGAAACTCGGGGCATGAGCGGGGGTTGTGGGGAACACGAGGGACACACGGGGCATGAGCGGGTGTGGGGGGCAACAGGAGACACACGGGGCATGAGCGGGGGGTGGGGGGTAACTCGAGGGAGGCACGGGGCATGAGCGGCATTGGGGGGCAATAGGAGACACACGGGCATGAGCGGGGGGTGGTGGGGAACACGAGGGACACACGGGGCATGAGCGGGGGCTGGGGGGCAACAGGAGACACACGGGGCATGAGCGGGGGTGGGGGGTAACACGAGGGAGACACAGGGCATGAGCGGGGGTGGGGGGCAATAGGAGACACACGGGGCATGAGCAGGGGGTGGGGAGAACACGAGGAAGACACGGGGCATGAGCGGGGGGTGGGGGGAACATGAGGGAGACATGGGGCATGAGCAGGGGGTGGGGGTACAGGAGGGAGACACGGGGCATGAGCGGGGGGTGGGGGAATACAGGAGGGAGACACAGGGCATGAGCAGGGGGTGGGGGTAACACGAGGGAGACACAGGGCATGAGCGGGGGTGGGGGGACACAAGGGAGACATGGGGCATGAGCGGGGGTGGGGGGAAACATGAGGGAGACACGGGGCATGAGCCCGGGGTGGGGGGCAACAGGAGACACACGGGGCATGAGCATTGGGTGGGAGGTACACGAGGAAGACACGGGGCATGAGCGGTGGGTGGGGGGAACACGAGGGAGACACAAGGCATGAGTGGAGGCGTGGGGGGTAACACGATGGAAACACAGGGCATGAGCGGGGGTGGGGGGAACATGAGGGAGACACGGGGCATGAGCGGGGGGTGGGGGGCAACAGGAGACACACGGAGCATGATCAGGGGGGTGGGGGGTAACACGAGGGAAACTCGGGGCATGAGCGGGGGTTGTGGGGAACACGAGGGACACACGGGGCATGAGCGGGTGTGGGGGGCAACAGGAGACACACGGGGCATGAGCGGGGGGTGGGGGGTAACTCGAGGGAGGCACGGGGCATGAGCGGCATTGGGGGGCAATAGGAGACACACGGGCATGAGCGGGGGGTGGTGGGGAACACGAGGGACACACGGGGCATGAGCGGGGGCTGGGGGGCAACAGGAGACACACGGGGCATGAGCGGGGGTGGGGGGTAACACGAGGGAGACACAGGGCATGAGCGGGGGTGGGGGGCAATAGGAGACACACGGGGCATGAGCAGGGGGTGGGGAGAACACGAGGAAGACACGGGGCATGAGCGGGGGGTGGGGGGAACATGAGGGAGACATGGGGCATGAGCAGGGGGTGGGGGTACAGGAGGGAGACACGGGGCATGAGCGGGGGGTGGGGGAATACAGGAGGGAGACACAGGGCATGAGCAGGGGGTGGGGGTAACACGAGGGAGACACAGGGCATGAGCGGGGGTGGGGGGACACAAGGGAGACATGGGGCATGAGCGGGGGTGGGGGGAAACATGAGGGAGACACGGGGCATGAGCCCGGGGTGGGGGGCAACAGGAGACACACGGGGCATGAGCATTGGGTGGGAGGTACACGAGGAAGACACGGGGCATAAGCGGGGTTTGGGGGGTAACAGGAGACACATGGGGCATGAGCGGGGGGTGTGGGGCAACAGGAGACACATGGGGCATGAGCGGGGGGTGGGGTTACACAAGGAAGACACGGGGCATGAGCGGTGGGTGGGGGGAACACGAGGGAGACACGGGGCATGAGTGGGGGCGTGGGGCGTAACACGATGGAAACACAGGGCATGAGCGGGGGTGGGGGGAACATGAGGGAGACACGGGGCATGAGCGGGGGGTGGGGGGCAACAGTAGACACATGGGGCATGAGCAGGGGGGTGGGGGGTAACACGAGGGAAGCTCGGGGCATGAGCATGGGGTGGTGGGGAACACGAGGGAGACACGGGGCATGAGCAGGGGGTGGGGGGCAACAGGAGACACACGGGGCATGAGCGGGGGCGGGGGATAACACGAGGGAGACACGGGGCATGAGCGGGATTGAGGGGCAATAGGAGACACACGGGGCATGAGCGGGGGGTGGGGAGAACACGAGGAAGACACTGGGCATTAGCAGGGGGTGGGGGGAACATGATGGAGACATGTGGCATGAGCGGGGGGTGGGGGTACAGGAGGGAGACACGGGGCATGAGCGGGGGGTGGCAAAATACAGGAGGGAGACACGGGGCATGAGCGGGGGGTGGGGGAACACAAGGGAGACACAGGGCATGAGCGGGGGTGTGGGGGACACAAGGGAGACACTGGGCATGAGCGGGGGTTGGGGGGTTACACGAGGGTGACACGGGGCATGAGCTTGGGGTGGGGGTAACACGAGGGAGACACAGGGCATGAGCGGGTGGTGGGGTGGAACAGGGGATACACGGGGCATGAGCGTGGAGTGGGGGAACAGGAGGGAGAAATGGGGCATGAGTGGGGGTGGGGGGCAACAGGACATACACGGTGCATGAGCAGGTGGTTGGGGGTACACGAGGAAGACACGGGGCATGAGCGGGGGGTGGGGAGCAACAGGAGACACACAGGGCATGAGCGGGGGGTGGGGGCAAAAGGAGACACATGGGGCATGAGAGGGGGGTGGGGGAACATGAGGAAGACACGTGGCATGAGCGGGGGTGGGTGGAACATGAGGGAGACATGGGGAATGAGCGGGGGGTGGGGTGGAACAGGGGAGACACGGGGCATGAGCGGGGGGTGGGGGGTTACACGAGGGAGACATGGGGCATGAGCGGGGATGGGGGGCAACAGGAGACACACGGGGCATGAGCAGGGGGTGGGGGGCAACAGGAGACACATGGGGCATGAGAGGGGGTGGGGGAACATGAGAGAGACACGGGGCATGAGCGGGGGTGGGTGGAACATGAGGGACACACGGGGCATGAGCGGGTGTGGGGGGCAACAGGAGACACACGGGGCATGAGCGGGGGGTGGGGGGTAACTCGAGGGAGGCACGGGGCATGAGCGGCATTGGGGGGCAATAGGAGACACACGGGCATGAGCGGGGGGTGGTGGGGAACACGAGGGACACACGGGGCATGAGCGGGGGCTGGGGGGCAACAGGAGACACACGGGGCATGAGCGGGGGTGGGGGGTAACACGAGGGAGACACAGGGCATGAGCGGGGGTGGGGGGCAATAGGAGACACACGGGGCATGAGCAGGGGGTGGGGAGAACACGAGGAAGACACGGGGCATGAGCGGGGGGTGGGGGGAACATGAGGGAGACATGGGGCATGAGCAGGGGGTGGGGGTACAGGAGGGAGACACGGGGCATGAGCGGGGGGTGGGGGAATACAGGAGGGAGACACAGGGCATGAGCAGGGGGTGGGGGTAACACGAGGGAGACACAGGGCATGAGCGGGGGTGGGGGGACACAAGGGAGACATGGGGCATGAGCGGGGGTGGGGGGAAACATGAGGGAGACACGGGGCATGAGCCCGGGGTGGGGGGCAACAGGAGACACACGGGGCATGAGCATTGGGTGGGAGGTACACGAGGAAGACACGGGGCATAAGCGGGGTTTGGGGGGTAACAGGAGACACATGGGGCATGAGCGGGGGGTGTGGGGCAACAGGAGACACATGGGGCATGAGCGGGGGGTGGGGTTACACAAGGAAGACACGGGGCATGAGCGGTGGGTGGGGGGAACACGAGGGAGACACGGGGCATGAGTGGGGGCGTGGGGCGTAACACGATGGAAACACAGGGCATGAGCGGGGGTGGGGGGAACATGAGGGAGACACGGGGCATGAGCGGGGGGTGGGGGGCAACAGTAGACACATGGGGCATGAGCAGGGGGGTGGGGGGTAACACGAGGGAAGCTCGGGGCATGAGCATGGGGTGGTGGGGAACACGAGGGAGACACGGGGCATGAGCAGGGGGTGGGGGGCAACAGGAGACACACGGGGCATGAGCGGGGGCGGGGGATAACACGAGGGAGACACGGGGCATGAGCGGGATTGAGGGGCAATAGGAGACACACGGGGCATGAGCGGGGGGTGGGGAGAACACGAGGAAGACACTGGGCATTAGCAGGGGGTGGGGGGAACATGATGGAGACATGTGGCATGAGCGGGGGGTGGGGGTACAGGAGGGAGACACGGGGCATGAGCGGGGGGTGGCAAAATACAGGAGGGAGACACGGGGCATGAGCGGGGGGTGGGGGAACACAAGGGAGACACAGGGCATGAGCGGGGGTGTGGGGGACACAAGGGAGACACTGGGCATGAGCGGGGGTTGGGGGGTTACACGAGGGTGACACGGGGCATGAGCTTGGGGTGGGGGTAACACGAGGGAGACACAGGGCATGAGCGGGTGGTGGGGTGGAACAGGGGATACACGGGGCATGAGCGTGGAGTGGGGGGAACAGGAGGGAGAAATGGGGCATGAGTGGGGGTGGGGGGCAACAGGACATACACGGTGCATGAGCAGGTGGTTGGGGGTACACGAGGAAGACACGGGGCATGAGCGGGGGGTGGGGAGCAACAGGAGACACACAGGGCATGAGCGGGGGGTGGGGGCAAAAGGAGACACATGGGGCATGAGAGGGGGGTGGGGGAACATGAGGAAGACACGTGGCATGAGCGGGGGTGGGTGGAACATGAGGGAGACATGGGGAATGAGCGGGGGGTGGGGTGGAACAGGGGAGACACGGGGCATGAGCGGGGGGTGGGGGGTTACACGAGGGAGACATGGGGCATGAGCGGGGATGGGGGGCAACAGGAGACACACGGGGCATGAGCAGGGGGTGGGGGGCAACAGGAGACACATGGGGCATGAGAGGGGGTGGGGGAACATGAGAGAGACACGGGGCATGAGCGGGGGTGGGTGGAACATGAGGGAGACATGGGGCATGAGCGGGGGGTGGGGTGGAACAGGGGAGACACGGGGCATGAGCAGGGGGTGGGGGGTACAGGAGGGAGACACGGGGCATGAGCGGGGTGTGGGGGTTAACACAAGGGAAACACGGGGCATGTGCAGGGTTGGGGGGTAACATAAGGGAAACACAGGGATGAGCGGGGGATGTGGGGAAACACAAGGGAGACACGGGGCATGAGCGGGGGGTGGGGGGCAACAGGAGACACACGGGTTATGAGCAGGGGGTGGGGGGTACATGAGGAAGACACGGGGCATGAGTGGGGCGTGGGGGGCAACAGGAGACACATGGGGCATGAGCAGGGGGTGGGGGGTACACGAGGAAGACACGGGGCAGGAGTGCGGGGTGGGGGGAACACGAGGTAGAAACGGGGCATGAGCGGGAGGTGAGTGGTAACAGGAGGGAGACACGGGGCATGAGCGGGGGGTGGGGGAATACAGGAGGGAGACACGGGGCATGAGCGGGGGGTTGGGGGGAACACGAGGGAGACACAGGGCATGAGCAGGGGTGGGGGGACACAAGGGAGACACGGGGCATGAGCAGGGGGTGGGGGAAACATGAGGGAGACACGGGGCATGAGCCCGGGGTGGGGGGCAACAGGAGACACACGGGGCATGAGCAATGGGTGGGAGGTACACGAGGAAGACACGGGGCATGAGTGGGGGTTGGGGGGTAACAGGAGACACATGGGGCATGAGCGGGGGGTGTGGGGCAACAGGAGACACATGGGCATGAGCGGGGTGGGGTTACACAAGGAAGACACGGGGCATGAGCGGTGGGTGGGGGGAACACGAGGGAGACACGGGGCATGAGTGGGGGCGTGGGGCGTAACACGATGGAAACACAGGGCATGAGCGGGGGTGGGGGGAACATGAGGGAGACACGGGGCATGAGCCCGGGGTGGGGGGGCAACAAGAGACACACGTGGCGTTAGCAGGGTTGTGGGGGTAACACGAGGGAAGCTCGGGGCATGAGCGGGGGGTGGTGGGGAACACGAGGGACACACGGGGCATGAGCGGGGGGTGGGGGGCAACAGGATACACACGGGGCATGAGCGGTGGGTGGGGGGTAACACGAGGGAGACACGGGGCATGAGCGGGGTTGGGGGGCAATAGGAGACACACGGGGCATGAGCGGGGGGGTGGGGAGAACATGAGGAAGACACTGGGCATGAGCAGGGGGTGGGGGGAACATGATGGAGACATGTGGCATGAGCGAGGGGTGGGGGTACAGGAGGGAGACACGGGGCATGAGCGGGGGGTGGCGGAATACAGGAGGGAGACACGGGGCATGAGCGGGGGGTGGGGGGAACACGAGGGAGACACAGGGCATGAGCGGGGGTGGGGAGGACACAAGGGAGACACGGGGCATGAGCGGGGGGTGGGGGGTAACATGAGGGTGACACGGGGCATGAGCGGGCGGTGGGGTGGAACAGGGGAGACACGGGCATGAGCGTGGGGTGGGGGGAACAGGAGGGAGACATGGGGCATGAGTGGGGGTGGGGGGCAACAGGACATACACGGTGCATGAGCAGGTGGTGGGGGGTACACGAGGAAGACACGGGGCATGAGCAGGGGCAACAGGAGACACACAGGGCATGAGCAGGGGGTGGGGGGCAACAGGAGACACATGGGGCATGAGAGGGGGTGGGGGAACATGAGAGAGACACGGGGCATGAGCGGGGGTGGGTGGAACATGAGGGAGACATGGGGCATGAGCGGGGGGTGGGGTGGAACAGGGGAGACACGGGGCATGAGCAGGGGGTGGGGGGTACAGGAGGGAGACACGGGGCATGAGCGGGGGGTGGGGGTTAACACAAGGGATACACGGGGCATGTGTGGGGGTGGGGGGTAACATAAGGGAAACACAGGGATGAGCGGGGGATGTGGGGAAACACGAGGGAGACACGGGGCATGAGCGGGCGGTGGGGGGCAACAGGAGACACACGGGGTATGAGCGGGGGGGTGGGGGTACATGAGGAAGACACGGGGCATGAGTGGGGCGTGGGGGGCAGCAGGAGACACATGGGGCATGAGCAGGGGGTGGGGGGTACACGAGGAAGACACGGGGCAGGAGTGCACGGTGGGGGGAACCCGAGGGAGAAACGGGGCATGAGCGGGGGGTGAGTGGTAACATGAGGGAAATACGGGGCATGAGCGGGGGGTGGGGGAACATGAGGGGCACATGGAGCATGAGCAGGGGGTGTGGGCAACATGAGACACACTGGGAATGATCAGGGGATGGGGGGCAACAGGAGACATACGGGGTATGAGTTGGGGCTGGGGAGAACACGAGGAAGACACGGGGCATGAGCAGGGGATGGAGGAAACATGAGGGAGACACGGGGCATGAGGGTGGGGGTACAGGAAGGAGACACGGGGCATGAGCAGGGGTGGGGGCGTACAGGAGGGAGACACGGGTGTTAGGCGGAAACCTGTGCAGTTCCCTCTGGGACCACTGCAAAAGATTTAGGACTACAGGTGTTTGGCAGTAAACCCACTTGGTAGCAGTCTGTTCCACACAGATTCACTTGGTAGCTGTGGCTGAGCAGTCAGACTTCCCTCAAGAAGATTTAGGCAGTATGCGGAGTATACAATATAGGGCAATTTACACAATAGAACAAGCAAACACAGAACAAGGCTTCGGTGTAAAGATAGAAAGGTATTTATTTATAACAACACATCTATAAAAAAACACTCTGGCACTAATACGGCAAACAACTTCAATCACAATTACTATATGAAGAAAAAGATCAATCCCCCTAACAATAGTTCGACAAGTCTAGGTTCACCGGCATCACTTATTTGCAGACAGAAGTGTATGCTTTAACCTAGATGGCACTCTAGTATTCGTTAGGTCGGGAGAGAAAAATAAGGCAGGTTATGAAATCAACTCGGTACCAATACTTTACGGACAAATGCAAGGCAAGTAAGACAGGGTCTACTGCAGATCACAAAGTTCAGAGACCAGGCCCACTCGGAGAGAGGCAAGGCGATATGTCCCAAAAAGTGTCTCAGTGGAAAGGCGCTTCGAGTCTTTATCGCAAATTGTTATGGAAAGTTTGGACCAGTTCAGAACAGAAAGTTAAAGAAAGCTTGGAGGCGACCCAATGGAAAGGCGAGGATTAAGACACCCCACTCTATCCGGCAGAAAGGGAAGCCAGGCAGACACGGTACCTTGTTTGTGGAGAGACAGCTCCGGCGGGGGCAGTTGCTCCTGGTGGTGGATGCACGTCGGGTTTTTGCCAAGAGAAGAGACGATCTCGTCGTCGAAGGAAAGTTGAAGATCGTTGCACCACCAGGGAAGAGACCAGCCGCGGAGTGCTCCGTAACAAGGCACCACCTTTTGGTTGTGGTACAGGGGTAGTGGCTATCCGGTTGCCGAGGTGCTCTGCACGGGCAATTCGACCACTGCGTCCTGGAGCGAAGAAAAAGCAAAGGTGACTGGTTGTTCCCACCAGTCTGTGGAAGAGACTCTCCAGCAGGGAGATCTCCTCTGTCGTCGGGAAGTGGTGAGTCGGTTCAGCAGGGCTCCCCCGGAGGTGTCGTCGTTGCAGGTCGGCTCAGCTTTACCCTCGTCGGATTCTTAGGTCCTGTGGCGACTTCTGAAGATCCAGTCCCAAAAGCCCTGCTTTTATGCAGAAACCCCCCATTCATTCAACCTAGCTGTCAATCAAAACACGCTAAGTGGTGAGCGGGGTGGCTCACCACTTGGGCCAATCACACCAGAGTGCGACCGGAGTTGGCAAGGCAACTTAGTCCAGGGTGCCTAAACCCCCTCCGACACCCCTGTGGTAACCCAGACAGAATGGCACCACTTTGGAGGGCATCTGTACAGAACCCGCCAAAAGTGGAACAAAGGGCTCAACCTTTGGTTTATTAGTCACAGAGACGAACACAGACGCCATTTTAAAAACCGAGTTCTGGCAGAAAATACCATCCGATAAACTTATTTAAGATAAGTAAACCGGTGGTATGTTAGAGATTAATGGGAAAAAGTTATTAATCTCCAACAATGGGAAGAATCCCATAGGGTTATATTCGGGGTCGAATATAACAAGTAGTTTCCACTGCCACCAGCCAAAACTCGACGAGGGGGGACGGGACAGTGCCCCCTCGAATAACAGACCCAGGAATAATCGAATTACCCCTACTAGCACGTCCACAATAGGATGGTTTGTACTAGTTCTGTTAGTAAATTTAGGTCTAGTAAAGCCAATGGTGACTTTACATGCCCGGGGAGACAGTAGTCAGTCCCCGGGTATGGAGTCTATGATGGAGGTCCGCTAGAACGCCCCAGTGTTACGGCACGTAGGGTGCGGTGTAACACACATAGAAAAACATATGAGACCCTATGGAGTAAAAGACCCCATAGCCCATAGAACACATTGACATTCCAAGGAATTACACACATTCATGTCCAAGAGTGGGAGAAAAAGAGTCTCACTCTTGGCAGGATGGAAAAAAACAAACTCCAGAAATCCAGCAAAGCTGCTGGGGGACTCACTAGGTTAGGAAATTCAGCCTAAACAGAGAATTCTCCCTAACACTCGCCCCCCCCACCCCCCCAGACTAAGGGACAGGAGGATTTAATCCACTCCTGGATGAATCTCATACCTCTAGTCGATGAAATACATCCTAGAGAGACCATCAGCATTTTGGTGGTGACACCCTGACCTGTGCTCAATGGTGAAATCAAACCCTTGCAGGCAGATCGACCATTTCAATAGTTTTGAGTTTTCCCCTTTCATTTGCATTAACCATCTCAAGGGTTGGTGGTCAGTCTGAATGACAGAAGTAGAACCATACAAGTACAGCCTAAATTTCTTCAGAGACCACACGATAGCAAAACACTCTCTTTCGATTGTTGCCCACCTTGTTTCAGGATCCTTCAGCTTGCAGCTGATGAAGCAAACGGGGTGCTCCCTACCTTTCCCATCCAGTTGACTGAGTACGGCACCTATTCCTACATTTGAGGCATCTGTCTGCACAATGAAGTGTTGGCGGTAATCAGGAGCTCTGAGTACTGGGGCTTGGCAAAGAGCCTTTTTCGGGTTTTCAAAAGCCTGATTGCATCCTCGTTCCATCTAACCTTTTTAGGAAATTTGGGCGAGGAGATGACATTCAGTGGAGAAGCTATGGTCCCATAGTTCTCTATGAAATTCCTGTAATACCCAGTGAGGCCTAGGAAGGCTCTCACTTGGGTTTGAGTAGTAGGTGTTGTCCAATTTTGCACAGCTTCAATCTTACTGAGCAAAGGCCTTATTTCTCCACCTCCTACATCATGTCCAAGATAGAGTACCTTACTCTGTCCAATTTGGCATTTACTCGCCTTTATGGTCAGATTGGCTCGTCCAAGAGCCTGCAAAACATCTCTCAGGTGGGTTACATATTCTTCCCAGGAATTGCTGAACACTGCTATGTCATCCAAGTATGCCATGCAGAAGTCCTCCATCCCATTCAGAACCTGGTTTACCATCTGTTGAAACGTAGCAGGTGCATTCTTCAATCCGAAAGGCATTACCTTAAACTGGTATAAGCCAACGGGGGTAGAAAATGCAGTTTTCTCCTTGGCATGGTCTGTCAGGGCTATTTGCCAATAGCCTGACGTCAAGTCAAATGTGCTGTGGAACTTGGCGGCGCCAAGTTTATCCACCAACTCATCTGTTCTTGGCAAAGGGTGGGCATCAGTCTTGGTGACTGCATTAAGAGCTCTATAATCCACGCAGAATCTAAGCTCTTTAGATCCGGCCTTTGGTACTAACACAACTGGGCTAGACCATGGACTAGTAGAGGGCTCTATAACCCCGAGATCAAGCATCTTGCTGACTTCACCTTTGATGTGGGTTCGTACGTTTTCTGACATTCGGTATCCTCTGCTTTTGACTGGCAGACAGTCACCAGTGAGTATGTCATGCTGGCCCCAAGGAGTCAAGCCTGGTGAAAGCGAGAACAGAGAGGCAAACTAATTCAGCATAGATTTGCACTCTTCTTGTTGATTGGGTGTCAGATTGGAGGAGAGATTTACTCCTTCAATTTTTTCGTCTAAAGGTAAGCCTCTGAGGAGATCCGGAAGAGCTTCACTCTCTTCTTCTTCCTCGGATGATGCTAGAAGCAACGCTCCTACATCAGGTCAGGAGACATACGCTTTGAGTCGGTTGGTGTGGAAGACTGTCGGAGCCTCCTTGGGATTGCCCAAGTCCACCATATAGTTGACCTCTCTGAGTTCACCCACAACTCTGAAGGGTCCCATCCATTTGTCTTGCAAGGCCCTCTGCCTTGTTGGGATCATAACGAGAATGAGCTGGTCTTGAGCGAACTCAACCATGTTAGCCTTTTGATCGTGTCAGTGCTTAACCAATGCTTGTCCAGCTTTCAAGTTATCGCTTGCTTCCATCATCATGTGCGACATTCTCCTTCAGAGACCTATCACGTAGTCAGTCACTCTGACTGGCTTGGGGCAAGGAGAACTCTCCAACCCCTCCTTAATCAGGGCCAATGGACCACTGACGGGATGACCATAGAGAAATTCGAAGGGAGAATAACCTACTCCCTCCTGAGGGACTTCTCTATAAGCAAATAGAAGGCATGGCAGTAGAAGGTCCCACTTACGCTTAAGGGGTTCCTCTAAAGCACCTATCATGCTCTTCATGGTTCGGTTGAACCTTTCTACCAATCCATTGGTTTGTGGGTGGTAAGCTGTTCAGAACTTGTAAGTAACTCCACAGGTTTTCCACATGGCTTTCATGTAGTGGGACATAAAGTTTGACCCCTTATCAGAGATTACTTCCTTAGGAAACCCGACCCTAGTAAAAATACCAAGGAGGGCCTTAGCCACAGCCGGAGCTGTTACAGTCCTCATAGGAATTGCCTCAGGATACCTAGTAGCATGGTCTACTACAACAAGTATAAACCTGTTGCCTGAGGAGGTTGGAGGATCAAGGGGACCAACAATGTCAATCCCTACTCTCTCAAACGGGACTCCCACAACTGGGAGAGGCACTAAAGGTGCCACATTCTTGGAGCCAACCTTACCAGAGGTGTGGCAGGTGTGGCAGCTCCTGCAGTGTTTTTCTGCTTCGGCCCCCATCTTTTGCCAATAGAAGTAGAGAGAGAGCCTTTCCTTAGTCTTCTTGAAACTCTAGTGACCAGCCAAAGGAATCTCGTGGGCTAATTGCAAGAACTGTGGTCTGTTCTCTTGGGGTACTACAAGCCGCTTGTAGTCTCCAGGTGCAGACTCGGTCGGTTCACTGTAGAAGAGGCCATCTTCCCAGTGCAACCTGTATTTCCCAGGCTCTTGCCCTTCAGCCTGAGCTTCTGCCTGGTGGCGAAGTCCTTCCAGAGTTGGACATTCTCTCTGTCCCTTACTGAAGTCTACCCTGCTGGGTCCACCTTCTGCCAGTAAAGACTGCAGCTCAGGATGGTCAACAGGATCCAAATCTCCAATGAGTTCCTGGCCTTCCATTAGCTCTTCCTCAGAGTCTAATTCTACCACACAGGGTTGTACCTCCCTCTCAGCGTCAGCTGGAGTTGGAGTTACGGGTGTAACTTTGGACAACCGTGGGGAAGTCCTTGTTGGCTGCACTGAAATGCTGGCTGCTGGTTTCAGGGTAGAAGTCTTAGGTTTCCCTTTCGCTTCTGATTTCTTCGAGACAGCTGCCGACAATTCCAGTGGAGCAGGAGTGATCTCTTTCTTCATCATCTCCTGGAGAGTACCGCGCATGGTCATCTCTCTTGCAGGTCTGGTTAGCTCCTGTAACCGCTTACTAGGAGGTCTGGGAGTATGCGATACAACTCCGAGAGTTTTCAAATCGTTACCCAACAGTACGCGTCCTGGTACCTCACTCTGTATGCTGACAGGTATCTTCACAGTCATGTCGTTACACGGGATGAGAGCTGGTAATTGGGGAAGCATCTGCACAGGCCCTCCAGCTAACTTGGTGAGGCGTTTGGGTGCCTTAGCAACATCCTCAGCCTGAAAAAACAATGTATCCACCACAGTTTTGCTGGCCCCAGTGTCCTAATGGCAGGAGTCTCCTGACCATTCACCTGGACACTGTCCTTATAATACTCTTTAGTATTATCGGGGATAGAATTATAGACATCTAAATTCTGTTGTTCCCACAACCCCAGAGATACTAAAGAAACGTTGGCTGAGACTCCAATGGGTTCATCAGCTAGCAGTAGAAAGTTTCCACTTGCCATTTGGACTTCCTCCTCTGGAGCGAAGGCTAACGAGACAAGCTGGACCCCTGAAGGTTTACCCTTACATCTGGGATCTCCTTTCACGTGGTCAGTCGAGCCACAAACAAAGCATTTACCGAATGCTTTCTGGAATGGTGGCTTGTTCTGGCCTCCTTCCGGTTTGGCACCAGAAGACACACTATTCTGCTCCGGTTTTCCTTGTGGCTTACCCTTCTGGTTTTGTTTGGGGCCCTCTTTGGAATTTGAGTTATTCGAATTCTCTTTTGAGTCTTTTTTAGGCTGTTTTCCCTCATCCTTTTTCTGAGTTGCCCCAGCATCCTTATGAGTAGCCCTGTTGGCAACCCATAAGTCAGCAGCCTTAGCCAGCTTCCGGGAATCCAATTCCTTCGAATCAGCTAAGTGCTGTCTGAGCTCAGGAGAACAGGCATCATAAATCAACTCCAACATAAAAAGATTCTTCAAACCCTCATAAGTGTTCACTTTGTAACCCTTAATCTATCCCTCTAAGTTTTTCAACCCTTCACTCACCCAGGTAGCCCAAGGGGTACCATCATGCTTTTTGAGGGTTCTAAACCTCTTAAGATACTGGGAAGGGGTCTTCCCAAATCTAGCTATCAAAGCTAGTTTCACACTTTCGTAATCCGTTTTAACCGCCTCCCCCAGCTCCATTACCACATCAGTCGCAACAGGGGGGAGCCTAGAGAACAACCAGGGAAGTAAATCATTCCCGGTGATGTCCTGGAGCCCATGATTGTACTTAAACAGTTTTAACCAATCCAACGCATCCAATCTCGGTTCATACATACCCATTAATTCCTTCGGCATCCGGGGTGTTTTGGGACTGGAGCTCCTAGAGGAACCAGAGGAGAGAGAAGCACTTTCCACAGACAACTTTTTCATCTCTAACTCGTGATTAAGTTCTATTTCCCTGAGCCTTAACTCAGCTTGCTTCTGCTCAGCCTGGGCATTCATCCGTCTGAACTCGAGCTCTTGGTTTCTTTCAGATTGAGCCAAGAACCGTTTGTATTCTAATTCGAGCTTCATTTTTTCAAGTTCAAAATAAGCAGGGTTACATGTGGGACCTGGAATGGGCCCCGTAGGTACAGCTGGTAAGGCAGGTAGAGGAGCAGGGGAGACAGTTTCATTAGCCTCTCCTTCCTCTTCAGCCTCTTCATCACTATCATCAGAATTACGATTTAGATCAACACCATCACTGTTATCTACATCTGCTGGAGAAGTTGGTTCCTCTGAACCAGTACCCAGACTTTGGTTTTCCAGCAATCTCGCTATCAGTTCTAACTTCTTGCCTCTTACAGAAAGATTCTCTTGCCTACAGAGAGCTCGTAAACTTTCAGTATTTTCACCTGACAAGGATTCTTGACTGTAAGCTTCCATAGTAGACATGTTTTTGAAAGTTGCTTTTTAGTGCTAAGCTTCGTGGTTAGTTATCCAAAAGTGTCGAAAAGCACTCTAAACTGTATACTCGATACAAATCCCACTGCTGCCACCAGTGTTAGGCGGAAACCTGTGCAGTTCCCTCTGGGACCACTACAAAAGATTTAGGACTACAGGTGTTTGGCAGTAAACCCACTTGGTAGCAGTCTGTACCACACAGATTCACTTGGTAGCTGTGGCTGAGCAGTCAGACTTCCCTCAAGAAGAGTTAGGCAGTATGTGGAGTATACAATATAGGGCAATTTACACAGTAGAACAAGCAAACACGGAATAAGGCTTCGGTGTAAAGATATAAGGGTATTTATTTATAACAACACATCTATAAAAAAACACTCTGGCACTAATACGGCAAACAACTTCAATACAATTACTATATGAAGAAAATGATCAATCCCCCTAACAATAGTTCGACAAGTCTAGGTTCACCGGCATCACTTATTTGCAGACAGAGGTGTATGCTTTAACCTAGATGGCACTCTAGTATTCGTTAGGTCGGGAGAGAAAAATAAGGCAGGTTATGAAATCAACTCGGTACCAATACTTTACGGACAAATGCAAGGAAAGTAAGGCAGGGTCTACTGCAGATCACAAAGTTCAGAGGGCAGGCCCACTCGGAGAGAGGCAAGGCGATATGTCCCAAAAAGTGTCTCAGTGGAAATGCGCTTCGAGTCTTTATTGCAAATTGTTATGGAAAGTTTGGACCAGTTCAGAACAGAAAGTTAAAGAAAGCTTGGAGGCGACCCAATGGAAAGGCGAGGATTAAGACACCCCACTCTATCCGGCAGAAAGGAAGCCAAGCGGACACGGTACCTTGTCTGTGGAGAGACAGCTCCGGCGGGGGCAGTTGTTCCTGGTGGTGGATGCACGTCGGGTCTTTGCCAAGAGAAGAGACGATCTTGTCGGCAAAGGAAAGTTGAAGATCGTTGCACCACCAGGGAAGAGACCAGCCGCGGAGTGCTCCGTCACAAGGCACCACCTTTTGGTTGCGGTACAGGGGTAGTGGCTATCCGGTTGCCGAGGTGCTCTGCACGGGCAATTCGATCACAGCGTCCTGGAGCGAAGAAAAAGCAAAGGTGACTGGTTGTTCCGACCAGTCAGGGGAAGAGACTCTCCGGCAGGGAGATCTCCTCTGTCGTCGGGAAGTGGTGAGTCGGTTCAGCAGGGCTCCACCGGAGGTGTCGTCGTTGCAGGTAGGCTCAGCTTTACCCTCGTTGGAATCTTAGGTCCTGTGGCGACTCCTGAAGATCCAGTCCCAAAAGCCCTGCTTTTATGCAGAAAACCCCCATTCATTCAGCCTAGCTCTCAATCAAAACACGCTAAGTGGTGAGCGGGGAGGCTCACCACTTGGGCCAATCACACCAGAGTGCGACCGGAGTTGGCAAAGCAACTCAGTCCAGGGTGCCTAAACCCCCTCCCCAACCCCTGTGGTAACCCAGACAGAATGGCACCACTTTAGAGGGCCTCTGTACAGAAGCCCGCCAAAAGTGGAACAAAGGGCTCAACCTTTGGTTTAGGAGTCACAGAGACGAACACAGACGCCATTTTAAAAACCGAGTTCTGGCAGAAAATACCATCCGATAAACTTATTTAAGATAAGTAAACCGGTGGTATGTTAGAGATTAACGGGAAAAAGGTATTAATCTCCAACAATGGGAAGAATCCCATAGGGTTATATTCGGGGTCGAATATAACAAGTAGTTTCCACTGCCACCAGCCAAAACTCGACGAGGGGGACGGGACAGTGCCCCCTCGAATAACAGACCCAGGAGTAATCGAATTACCCCTACTAGCACGTCCACAATAGGATGGTTTGTACTAGTTCTGTTAGTAAATTTAGGTCTAGTAACGCCAATGGTGACTTTACATGCCCGGGGAGACAGTAGTCAGTCCCCGGGTATGGAGTCTATGATGGAGGTCCGCTAGGACGCCCCAGTGTTACGGCACGTAGGGTGCGGTGTAACACACATAGAAAAACATATGAGACCCTATGGAGTAAAAGACCCCATAGCCCATAGAACACATTGACATTCCAAGGAATTACACACATTCATGTCCAAGAGTGGGAGAAAAAGAGTCTCACTCTTGGCAGGATGGAAAAAAAAACAAACTCCAGAAATCCAGCAAAGCTGCTGGGGGACTCACTAGGTTAGGAAATTCCGCCTAAACAGAGAATTCTCCCTAACAATGGGGCATGAGTGGGGGTGGGGAGAACATGAGGGAGACACGAGGCATGAGCGGGGGTAAGGGGAACACGAGGGAGACAGGGGGCATGAGCGGGGGGTGGGGGGAACATGAGGGAGACACGGGGCATGAGCGGGGGGTGGGGGGGTAACACGAGGGAGACACGGGGCATGAGCGGGGGGTGGGGTGGAACAGGGGCGACACGGGGCATGAGCGGGGGTGGGGGGAACAGAAGAAACACAGGGCATGAGCAGGGGGTGGGGGGTAACACAAGGGAGACACAGGGCATGAGCGGAGGGTGGGGGGTACAGGAGGGAGACATGGGGCATGAGCGGGGAGTGGGGGGAAAAGAAGGGAGACACGGGGCATGAGCGGGGGGTGGGGGGTAACACGAAAGAAACACTGGGCATGAGCGGGGGTGGGGAAACACGAGGGAGACACAGGGCATGAGCGGGGGTGGGGGGCAACAGGAGACACACAGGGCATGAGGGGGGGTGGGGGAACAGGGAAGATACTGGACATGAGCGGGGGTGGGGGGTACAGGAGGGAGACACGGCACATGAGTGGGGGTTGGGGGGTACAAGAGGGAGACACAGGGCATGAGCGGGGGGAACATGAGAGAGACACAGGGCATGAGCAGGGGGTGGGGGGAACAGGAGGGAGACACGGGGCATGAGCAGGGGGGTGGGGGGTAACACAAGGGAAACACGGGGCATGAGTGGGGGGTGTGGGGACACACGAGGGAGACACGGGGCATGAACGGGGGTGGGGGGCAACAGGAGACACACGTGGCATGAGCGGGGGGTGGGAGGGTGGGGGGAACAGGGCAGATACTGGGCATGAGCGGGGGGTGGGGGGTACAGGAGGGAGACACGGGGCATGAGCGGGGGTGGGGGTACAGGAGGGAGACACGGGGCATGAGTGGGGGTGGGGGGGAGAAGAGAGACACATGGGGCATGATCGGGATGGGGGGCAACAGGAGACACATGAGGCATGAGCGTGGGGTGGGGGTAGCACGAGGGAAACATGGGGCATGAGCAGGGGTGGGGGAAATACGAGGGAGACACGGGGCATGAGCGGGGGGTGTGGGGCAACAGAGACACACAGGGCTTGATCGGCGGGTGGGGGAACAGGGCAGATACTGGCATGAGTGGGGGGTGGGGGGTACAGGAGGGAGACATGGGGCATGAGCGGGGGGTAGGGCGTACAGGAGTTAGACACGGGGCATGAGCGGGGGTGGGGGGTAACACAAGCGAAACACGGGGCATGAGCGGGGGTGGGGGGAAACACGAGGGAAACACAGGGCATGAGCGGGGGTGGGGGAGTACAGGAATGAGACACGGGGCATGAGCGGGGGTGGGGGGCAACAGGAGACACACAAGGGGTATGAGCGGGGGATGGGGGGAACAGGGCAGATACTGGGCATGAGCAAGGGGTGGGGGGTACAGGAGGGAGACACGGGGCATGAGCAGGGAGTGGGGGGTACACAAGGAAGACATGGGGCATGAGCGGGGGGTGGGGGGCAAAAGGAGACACACGCAGCATGAGCGTGTGGTGGGGGTACACGAGGGAAACAAAGGGCAAAAGCAGGGGGTGGCGGGATCATGAGAGAGACACAGGGCATGAGCGGGGGGTGGGGGGAACAGGAGGGAGACACAGGGCATGAGCAGGGGGTGGGGGGTACAGGAGTGAGACACAGGGCATGAGCGTGGGGTGTGGGGATCATGAGAGAGACACAGGGCATGAGCGGGGGGTGGGGGGAACAGGAGGGAGACTCGGGGCATGAGCAGGGGGTGGGGGGTAACACAAGGGAAACACGGGGCATGAGCAGGGGTGGGGGGAACAGGAGGGAGACACGGGGCATGAGCGGGGGTGGGGGGAAACACAAGGGAGACACGGGGCATGAGTGGGGGGTGGGAGGCAACAGGAGACACACGGGGCATGAGTGGGGGGAACAGGGCAGATACTGGGCATCAGCGGGGGTGGGGGTACAGGAGTGAGACATGGGGCATGAGCGGGGGTGGGGGTACAGGAAGGAGACACAGGGCATGTGTGGGGGTTGGGGGGAACAAGAGAGACACACGGGGCATGAACGGGGGGGTGGGGAGATCACGAGGGAGACATGGGGCATGAGCAGGAGGTGGGGGTAACAGGAGACACACGGGGCATGAGCAGGGGGTGGGGGGTACAGGAGGGAGACACGGGGCATGAGCTGGGGTGGGGGGTACAGGAGGGAGACAATGGGCATGAGCGAGGGTGGGGGAACAAGAGAGAGACATGGGGCATGAGCAGGGGCGGGGGAACAGGAGGGAGACACGGGGCATGAGCGTGGGTTGGGGGAAAAAAGAGAGAGACACAGGGCATGAGCGGGGGTGGGGGGAACAGGAGGGAGACATGCGGCATGAGCGGGGGGTGGGGTAACACAAAGGAAACACGGGACATGAGCGGGGGGTGGGGGTACACGAGGGAAACACAGGGCATGAGCAGTGGGTGGGGGTAATACGAGGGAGACACAGTGCATGAGTGGGGGTTGGCGGGCAACAGGAGACACATGGAGCATGAGCGGGGGGGTGGAGGGTAACACGAGGGAAACACGGGACATGAGTGGGGGGTGGGGGGGTAACACGAGGGAAACACGGGGCATGAGCGGGTGGTGGGGTGAACATGAGGGAGACACGGGGCATGTGCGGGGGGTGGGGGGTACAGGAGGGAGACACAGGGCATGAGCGGGGGGTGGGGGAACATGAGAGAGGCACGGGGAATGATCGGTGAGTGGGGGGAAGAGGAGGGAGATACGGGGCATGAGCGAGGGGTGGGGGGTAACACAAGGGAAACACGGGGCATGAGCGGGGGGTGGGGGGAAACACGAGGGAGACACAGGGCATGAGTGGGGGGTCACAGCAGACACACGCGGCATGAGTCGGGAGTGTGGGGGGGTCGGGGGAACAGGGTAGATACTAGGCATGAGCGGCGGGTGGGGCTACAGGAGGGAGACACGGGCATGAGCGGGGTTGGGGGTACGGGAAGGAGACATGGGTATGAGTGGGGGCTGGGGGGACAGGAGACCCACGAGGCATGAACAGGGGGTGGGGGGAAACAGGAGACACACGGGGCATGAGCGGCGGGTGGGGGGAATACGAGGGAGACATGGGGCATGAGCAGGAGGTGGGGTGGAACATGAGGGAGACACGGGGCATGAGCGGGGGGGTAACACGAGGGGGACTCGGGGCATGAGCGTGGGGTGGGGGGTACAGGAGGGAGACACGGGGCATGAGCGGGGAGTGGGGGGAAAAGGAAGGAGACACGGGGGATGAGCGGGGGGTGGGGGGTAATGCGAAAGAAAAACTGGGCATGAGCAGGGGTAGGGAAACACGAGGGAGACACAGGGCATGAGTGGGCGTGGGGGGAACAGGGCAGATACTGGACATGAGCGGGGGTGGGGGGTACAGGAGGGAGACACGGCACATGAGCGGGGGTTGAGGGGGTACAGGAGGGAGACACAGGGCATGAGCGGGGGGATCATGAGAGAGACACAGGGCATGAGCAGGGGGTGGGGGGAACAGGAGGGAGACACGGGGCATGAGCAGGGGGTGGGGGGTAACACAAGGGAAACACAGGGCATGAGCGGGGGGTGTGGGGAAACACAAGGGAGACACAGGGCATGAACGGGGTGGGGGGCAACAGGAGAAGGAGACACACGTGGCATGAGCGGGGGTGGGAGGGTGGGGGGAACAGGGCAGATACTGGGCATAAGCCGGGGGTGGGGGGTACAGGAGGGAGACATGGGGCATGAGCGGGGGTGGGGGTACAGGAGGGAGACACGGGGCATGAGTGGGGGGTGGGGGGAGAAGAGAGACACGGGGCATGATCGGGGGTGGGGGGCAACAGGAGACACATGAGGCATGAGCGTGGGGTGGGGGAACACAAGAGAGACACGGGGCATGAGCAGGAGATGGGGGGTAGCACGAGGGAAACACGGGGCATGATTGGGGGTGGGGGAAACACGAGGGAGACACGGGGCATGAGCGGGGGGTGGGGGGCAACAGGAGACACACAGGGCATGATCGGCGGGTGGGGGGGACAGGGCAGATACTGGCATGAGTGGGGGGTGGGGGGTACAGGAGGGAGACATGGGGCATGAGCGGGGGGGTGGGGCGTATAGGAGTTAGACACGGGGTATGAGCGGGGGTTGGTGGGTAACACAAGCGAAACACGGGGCATGAGCGGGGGTGGGGGGAAACACGAGGGAAACACAGGGCATGAGCGGGGGTGGGGGGTACAGGAGACACACACAGGGCATGAGCGGGGGATGGGGGAACAGGGCAGATACTGGGCATGAGCAGGGGGTGGGGGTACAGGAATGAGACACGGGGCATGAGCGGGGGTTGGGGGCAACAGGAGACACACGCAGCATGAGCGTGTGGTTGGGGGTACACGAGGGAAACACGCGGCATGAGCAGGGGGTGGGGGGTACAGGAGGGGGACACAGGGCATGAGCGGGGGTTGGGGGGATCATGAGAGAGACACAGGGCATGATCCGGGGGTGGGAGCAAAGGAGGGAGATACGGGGCATGAGCGGGGGATGGGGAGTAACACAAGGGAAACACGGGGTATGAGCGGGGGTAGGGGGAACAGGAGGGAGAAACGGGGCATGAGCGGGGGTGGGGGGAAACACGAGGGAGAACAGGGCATGAGTTTGGGGTGGGGGGCAACAGGAGACACACGGGGCATGAGTGGGGGGTGAGAGGGTGGGGGGAACAGGGCAGATACTGGGCATGAGCGGGGGTGTGGGGTACAGGAGTGAGACATGGGGGATGAGCGGGGGTGGGGGTACAGGAGGGAGACACGGGGCATGAGTGGGTGCTGGGGGGAACAAGAGAGACACACAGGGCATGAACGGGGGGTGGGGGGATCAAGAGGGAGACATGGGGCATGAGCAGGAGGCGGGGGGTAACAGAAGACACACGGGGCAGGGGGTGGGGGGTACAGGAGTGAGACACGGGGCATGAGCTGGGGTGGGGGTACAGGAGGGAGACATGGGGCATGAGCGGGGGTGGGGGAACAAGAGAGAGACATGGGGCATGAGCAGGGGCGGGGGAACAGGAGGGAGACACAGGGCATGAGCGGGGGTTGGGGAAAAAAAGAGAGACACGGGGCATGAGCGGGGGTGGGGGGAACAGGAGGGAGACATGCGGCATGAGTGGGGGGTGGGGGTAACACAAAGGAAACACGGGACATGAGCGGGGGGTGGGGGTACACGAGGGAAACACGGGGCATGAGCAGGGGGTGGGGGTAATACGAGGGAGACACGGGGCATGAGCGGGGGTTGGCGGGCAACAGGAGACACATGGAGCATGAGCGGGGGGGTGGGGGGTAACACGAGGGAAACACGGGACATGAGTGGGGGATGGAGGGTAACACGAGGGAAACATGGGGCATGAGTGGGTGGTGGGGGGAACACGAGGGAGACACGGGGCATGAGCGGGGGGTGGGGGTACAGGAGGGAGACACAGGGCATGAGCGGGGGGTGGGGGGAACATGAGAGAGGCACGGGGCATGATCGGTGAGTGGGGGGAACAGGAGGGAGACACAGGGCATGAGCGGGGGGTGGGGGGTAACACAAGGGAAACACGGGGCATGAGCAGGGGGTGGGGGGAAACACGAGCGAGACACAGGGCATGAGTGGGGGTCACAGCAGACACACGCGGCATGAGTAAGGGGTGCGGGGGGGTCAGGAGAACAGGGCAGATACTGGGCATGAGCGGCGGGTGGGGGCTACAGGAGGGAGACACGGGCATGAGCGGGGGTGGGGGTACAGGAAGGAGACATGGGTATGAGTGGGGGCTGGGGGGAACAAGAGAGACCCACAGGGCATGAACAGGGGGTGGGGGAAACAGGAGACACACGGGGCATGAGCGGCGGGTGGGGGGAATACGAGGGAGACATGGGGCATGAGCAGGAGGTGGGGGGGAACATGAGGGAGAAACGGGGCATGAGCGGGGGAGTAACACGAGGGAGACACGGGGCATGAGCGGGGGTGGGGGGTACAGGAGGGAGACACGGGGCATGAGCGGGGAGTGGGGGGAAAAGGAGGGAGACACGAGGCATGAGCGGGGGTGGGGGGTAACACAAAAGAAACACTGGGCATGAGCAGGGGTTGGGAAACACGAGGGAGACACAGGGCATGAGCGGGGGTGGGGGGCAACAGGAGACACACAGGGCATGAGCGGGGGTGGGGGTAACAGGGCAGATACTGGACATGAGCAGGGATGGGGGTACAGGAGGGAGACACGTCACATGAGCGGGGGTTGGGGGGTACAGGAGGGAGACACAGGGCATGAGCGGGGGGATCATGAGAGAGACACAGGGCAAGAGCAGGGGGTGGGGGGAACAGGAGGGAGACACGGGGCATGAGCGGAGGGTGGGGGGTAACACAAGGGAAACACGGGGCATGAGCGGGGGTGTGGGGAAACACAAGGGAGACACAGGGCATGAACGGGGGTGGGGGCAACAGGAGACATACGTGGCATGAGCGGGGGTGGGAGGGTGGGGTCAACAGGGCAGATACTGGGAATGAGCGGGGGGTGGGGGGTACAGGAGGGAGACATGGGGCATGAGCAGGGGTGGGGGTACAGGAGGGAGACACGGGGCATGAGTGGGGGGTGGGGGGAGAAGAGAGACACACGGGGCATGATCGGGGGTGGGGGGCAACAGGAGACACATGAGGCATGGGGTGGGGGAACACAAGGGAGACACGGGGCATGAGCAGGAGATGGGGGGTAGCACGAGGGAAACACGGGGCATGATCGGGGGTGGTGGGAAACACGAGGGAGACACGGGGCATGAGCGGGGGTGGGGGGCAACAGGAGACACACAGGGTGATCGGCGGGTGGGGGGAACAGGGCAGATACTGGCATGAGTGGGGGGTGGGGGGTACAAGAGGGAGACATGGGGCATGAGCAGGGTGGGGCGTACAGGAGTTAGACACGGGGCATGAGCAGGGGGTGGGGGTAACACAAGCGAAACACGGGGCATGAGCGGGGGTGGGGGGAAACACGAGGGAAACACAGAGCATGAGCGAAGGTGGAGGGTACAGGAATGAGACACAGGGCATGAGCGGGGGGTGGGGGGCAACAGGAGACACACACGGGGCATGAGCGGGGGATGGGGGAACAGGGCAGATACTGGGCATGAGCAGGGGGTGGGGGGTACAGGAATGAGACACGGGGCATGAGCGGGGGTTGGGGGGCAACAGGAGACACACACGGGGCATGAGCGGGGGATGGGGGAACAGGGCAGATACTGGGCATGAGCAGGGGGTGGGGGGTGCAGGAGGGAAACACAGGGCAAGAGCGGGGTGGGGGGTACAGGAATGAGACACGGGGCATGAGCGGGGGTTGGGGGGCAACAGGAGACACACGCGGCATGAGCGTGTGGTTGGGGGTACACGATGGAAACACGGGGCATGAGCAGGGGGTTGGGGGTACAGGAGGGAGACACAGGGCATGAGCGGGGGATGGGGGGATCATGAGAGAGACACAGGGCATGATCGGGGGGTGGGGGGAACAGGAGGGAGATATGGGGCATGAGCGGGGGGTGGGGGGTAACACAAGGGAAACAAGGGGCATGAGCGGGGGTGGGGGGAACAGGAGGGAGACACGGGGCATGAGCAGGGGGTGGGGGTAACACAAGGGAAACACGGGGCATGAGCGGGGGTGGGGGATAACACGAGGGAGACACAGGGCATGAGTTTGGGGTGGGGGGCAACAGGAGACACACGGGGCATGAGTGGGGGGTGAGAGGGTGGGGGGAACAGGGCAGATACTGGGCATGAGCGGGGGTGGGGGGTACAGGAGTGAGACATGGGGCATGAGCGGGGGTGGGGGTACAGGAGGGAGACACGGGGCATGAGTGGGGGCTGGGGGTAACAGGAGACACACGGGGCATGAGCAGGGGGTGGGGGGTACAGGAGGGAGACACGGGGCATGAGCGAGGGGTGGGGGGAACATGAGAGAGGCACGGGGCACGATCGGTGAGTGGGGGGAACAGGAGGGAGACACAGGGCATGAGCGGGGGGTGGGGGGTAACACAAGGGAAACACGGGGCATGAGCGGGGGGTGGGGGGAAACACGAGGGAGACACAGGGCATGAGTGGGGGTCACAGCAGACACACGCGGCATGAGTCAGGGGTGCGGGGGGGTCGGGGGAACAGGGCAGATACTGGGCATGAGCGGCGGGTGGGGGCTACAGGAGGGAGACACAGCATGAGCGGGGGTGGGGGTACAGGAAGGAGACATGGGTATGAGTGGGGGCTGGGGGGAACAAGAGAGAACCACAGGGCATGAACAGGGGATGGGGGGAAACAGGAGACACACGGGGCATGAGCGGCGGATGGGGGGAATACGAGGGAGACATGGGGCATGAGCAGGAGGTGGGGGGGTAACATGAGAGAAACACGGGGCACGAGCGGGGGGTGGCGGGCAACAGGAGACAAGGGGCATGATCGGCAGGTGGGGGGAACAGGGCAGATACTGGGCATGAGCGGGGGTGGGGGGTCCAGGAGGGAGACTTGGGGCATGAGCGGGGATGGGGGTACAGGAGGGAGACATGGGGCATGACTGGGGGTTGGAGGGAACAAGAGAGACACACGGGGCATAATGGGGGGGTGGGGGGAATCAGGAGACACACGGGGAATGAGCGGCGGGTGTGGGGAATACGAGGGAGACATGGGGCATGAGCAGGAGGTGGGGGGGTAACATCAGGGAAACACGGGGCACGAGCGGGGGGTGGCGGGCAACAGGAGACACGGGGCATGATCGGCAGGTGGGCGGAACAGGGCAGATACTGGGCATGAGCGGGGGGTGGGGGGTCCAGGAGGGAGACTTGGGGCATGAGCGGGGGTGGGGGGTACAGGAGGGAGACAAGGGGCATGAGCGGGGATGGGGGTACAGGAGGGAGACATGGGGCATGACTGGGGGTTGGGGGGAAAAAGAGAGACACACGGGGCATAATCGGGGGGTGGGGGGAATCAGGAGACACACGGGGCATGAGCGGCGGGTGGGGGGAATACGAGGGAGACATGGGGCAGGAGGTGGGGGGGTAACACGAGGGAAACACGGGGCACGAGCAGGGGGTGGCGGTACAGGAGGGAGACACGGGGCATGAGCAGGGGTGGGGGGAACACAAGGGAGAGACGGGGCATGAGTGGGGGGTGGGGGAACAGGGCAGATACTGGGCATGAGCGGGGGCTGGGGGGTACACGAGGAAGACACGGGGCATGAGCGGGGGGTGGGGGGCAACAGGAGACACACGGGGCATGAGCTTGTGGTGGGGGGTACACGAGGGAAACACGGGGCATTAGCGGGTGGTGGGGGGAACACGAGGGAGACACGGGGCATGAGCAGGGGGTGGAGGGAACAGGAGGGAGACACAGGGCATGAGCAGGGGGTGGGGGGAACATGAGAGAGACACAGGGCATGAGCGGGGGTGGGGGGAACAGGAGGGAGACACGAGGTATGAGCGGGGAGTGGGGGGTAACACAAGGGAAACACGGGGCATGAGCGGGGGGTGGGGGGAAACACAAGGGAGACACGGGGCATGAGTGGGGGGTGGGGGGCAACAGGAGACACATGGGGCATGAGTGGTGGATGAGGGGGTGGGGGGAACAGGGCAGATACTGGACATGAGCGGGGTGGGGGGTACAGGAGGGAGACACAGCACATGAGCGGGGGTTGGGGGGTACAGGAGGGAGACACAGGGCATGAGAGGGGGAACATGAGAGAGACACAGGACATGAGCAGGGGGTGGGGGGAACAGGAGGTAGACACGGGGCATGAGCGGGGGGTGGGGGTAACACAAGGGAAACACGGGGCATGAGCGGGGGTGGGGGAAACACGAGGGAGACACGGGGCATGAGTGGGGGGTGGGGGGCAACAGGAGACACATGGGGCATGAGTGGGGGATGAGGGGGTGGGGGGAACAGGGCAGATACTGGGCATGAGCGGGGGTGGGGGGTACAGGAGGGAGACATGGGGCATGAGCGGAGGTGGGGGTACAGGAGGGAGACATGGGGCATGAGTGGGGGCTGGGGGGAACAAGAGAGACACACGGGGCATGAACAGGGTGTGGGGGGAAAACGAGGGAGACATGGGGCATGAGCAGGAGGTGGGGGGTAACACAAGGGACACACAGGGCATGAGCGGGGGGTGGGGGGAAACACAAGGGAGACACGGGGCATGAGCAGGGGGTGGAGGGCAACAGGAGACACACGGGGCATGAGCAGGGGGTGGGGGGTACAGGAGGGAGACACGGGGAATGAGCTGGGGTGGGGGGTACAGGAGGGAGACACGGGGCATGAGCGGGGGTGGGGGAACAAGAGAGAGACATGGGGCATGAGTGGGGGTGGGGGAACAGGAGGGAGACATGGGGCATGAGCGGGGGGTGGGGGAAAAAAGAGAGAGACACGGGGCATGAGTGGGGGTGGGGGGAACAGGAGGGAGACATGGGGAATGAGCGGGGGGTGGGGGGTAACACAAAGTAAACACGGGGCATGAGCGGGGGGTGGGGGGTACACAAGGGAAACATGGGGCAGGGGGTGGGGATAACATGAAGGAGACACGGGGCATGAGCGGGGGTTGGCGGGCAACCGGAGACACAAGGAGCATGAGTGGGGGGGTGGGGGATAACACAAGGGAAACACGGGACATGAGCGGGGGGTGGGGGGTAACACGAGGGAAACACGGGGCATGAGTGGGGGGTGGGGGGAACACGAGGGAGACACGGTGCATGAGCGGGGGGTGGGGGGAACATGAGAGAGACACAGGGCATGAGTGGGGGGTGGGGGGAACAGGAGGGAGAAATGGGGAGTGGGGGGTAACACAAGGGAAACTCGGGGCATGAGCGGGGAGTGGGGGGAAACACAAGGGATACACGGGGCATGAGTTAGGGGTGGGGGGCAACAGGAGACACACGGGGCATGAGTGGGGGGTGAGGGGGTGAGGGGAACAGGGCAGATACTGGGCATGAGCGGGGGTAGGGGGTACGGGGGAACAAGAGAGACACACGGGGCATGAACGGGGGTGGGGGAAAATGAGGGAGACATGGGGCATGAGCAGGAGGTGGGGGGTAACACAAGGGACACACAGGGCATGAGCGGGGGCTGGGGGGAAACACAAGGGAGACACGGGGCATGAGCAGGGGGTGGAGGGCAACAGGAGACACACTGCGCATGAGCAGGGGTGGTGGGTAGAGGAGGGAGACATGGGGCATGAGCTGGGGTGGGGGGTACAGGAGGGAGACACGGGGCATGAGCGGGGGTGGGGGAACAAGAGAGAGACATGGGGCATGAGCGGGGGTGGGGGAACAGGAGGGAGACACGGGGCATGAGCGGGGGGTGGGGGAAAAAAGAGAGAGACACGGGGCATGAGCGGGGGTGGGGGGAACATTAGAGAGACATGGGGCATGAGCGGGGGGTGGGAGGGTAACACGAGGGAAACATGGGGCATGAGCGGGTGGTGGGGGGAACACGAGGGAGATACGGGGCATGAGCAGGGGTGGGGGGTACAGGAGGGAGACACAGGGATTGAGTGGGGGGTGGGGGGAACATGAGAGAGACAAAGGGCATGAGCGGGGGATGGGGGCAACAGGAGGGAGACATGGGGCATGAGCGGGGAGTGGGGGGTAACACAAGGGAAACACGGGGCATGAGCGGGGGGTGGGGGGAAACACGAGGGAGACACGGGGCATGAGTGGGGGGTGGGGGGTAACACAAGGGAAACACGGGGCATGAGCGGGGGATGGGGGGAATACGAGGGAGACATGGGGCATGAGCAGGAGGTGGGGGGGTAACACGAAGGAAACACGGGGCACGAGCGGGGCGTGGCGGGCAACAGGAGACACAGGGCATGATAGGCAGGTGGGGGAACAGGGCAGATACTAGGCATGAGCGGGGGTGGGGGGTACAGGAGGGAGACACGGGGCATGAGCGGGGGTTGGGGGGTACAGGAGGGAGACACGGGGCATGAGCGGGGATGGGGTACAGGAGGGAGACATGGGGCATGAGTGGGGGCTGGGGGGAACAAGCAAGACCCACCGGGCATAAACAGGGGGTGGGGGGAAACAGGAGACACACGGGGCAAGATTGGCGGGTGGGGAGAATACGAGGGAGACATGGGGCATGAGCAGGAGGTGGGGGGGTAACACGAGGGAAACACGGGGCACGAGCGGGGGGTGGGGGGAAACACGAGGGAGACACGGGGCATGAGCAGGGGGTGGCGGGCAACAGGAGACACGGGGCATGATCGGTGGGTGGGTGGAACAGGGCAGATACTGGGCATGAGCGGGGGGTGTGGGGTACAGGAGGGAGACACAGGGCATGAGCGGAGGGTGGGGGGTACAGGAGGGAGACACGGGGCATGAGCAGGGGTGGGGGGAACACAAGGGAGAGACGGGGCATGAGCGGGGGGTTGGGGAACAGGGCAGATACTGGGCATGAGCGGGGGCTGGGGGGTACACGAGGAAGACACGGGGCATGAGCCGGGGTTGGGGAGCAACAGGAGACACACGGGGCATGAGTGTGTGGTGGGGGGTACATGAGGGAAACACTGGGCATGATCAGGGGTGGGAGGGTAACACGAGGGAATCACGGGGCATGAGCGGGTGGTGGGGGGAACACGAGGGAGACACGGGGCATGAGCAGGGGGTGGGGGTACAGGAGGGAGACACAGGGCATGAGCGGGGGGTGGGGGGAACGAGGGGTGGGGGGAACAGGAGGGAGACACGGGGCATGAGCGGGGGATGGGGGTAACACCAGGGAAACACGGGGCATGAGCGGGGGGTGGGGGAAACATGAGGGAGACACGGGGCATGAGTGGGGGGTGGGGGGCAACAGGAGACACATGGGGCATGAGTGGGGGGTAAGGGGGTGGGGGGAACAAGGCAGATCCTGGGCATGAGTGGGGGCTGGGGGGTACAGGAGGGAGACATGGGGCATGAGCGGGAGTGGGGGTACAGGAGGGAGACACGGGGCATGAGTGGGGGCTGGGGGGAACAAGAGAGACACACGGGGCATGAACAGGGTGTGGGGGGAACACGAGGGAGACATGGGGCATGAGCAGGAGGTGGGGGGTATCACGAGGGAAACACAGGGCATGAGCGGGGGTGGGGGGAAACACGAAGGAGACACGGGGCTTGAGCAGGGGGTGGAGGGCAACAGGAGACATACGGGGCATGAGCAGGGGGTGGGGGGTACAGGAGGGAGACACGGGGAATGATCTGGGGTGGGGGGTACAGGAGGGAGACACGGGGCTTGAGCGGGGGGTGGGGGGAACAAGAGAGAGACATCGGGCATGAGCGGGGGTGGGGGACCAGGAGGGAGACACGGGGCATGAGCGGGGGGTTGGGGGTAACACAAAGGAAACATGGGGCATGAGCGGGGGGTGGGGGTACACGAGGGAAACACGGGGCATGAGCAGGGGGTGGGGGGGAGCACGAGGGAGACACGGGGCATGAGCGGGAGTTGGCGGGCAACAGGAGACACACGGAGCATGAGCAGGGGCGTGGGGGGTAACACGAGGGAAACACGGGGCATGAGCGGGTGGTGGGGGGAACACGAGGGAGACACGGGGCATGAGCAGGGGTGGGGGGTACAGGAGGGAGACACAGGGCATGAGCGGGGGGTGAGGGGTACATGAGAGAGGCACGGGGCATGAGCGGTGGGTAGGGGGAACAGGAGGGAGACACGGGGCATATCGGGGGTGGGGGGTAACACAAGGGAAACACGGGGCATGAGCGGGGGGTGGGGGTACAGGAGGGAGACACTGGGCATGAGCGGGGGGTGGGGGGTACAGGAGGGAGACACGGGGCATGAACGGGGGTGGGGGTACAGGAGGGAGACATGGGGCATGAGTGGGGGCTGGGGGAACAAGAGAGACCCACGGGGCATGAACAGGGAGTGGGGGGAAACAGGAGACACACGGGGCATGAGCGGCGGGTGGGGGGAATACGAGGGAGACATGGGGCATGAGCAGGAGGTGGGGGGGTAACACGAGGGAAACACTGGGCACGAGCGAGGGGTGGCGGGCAACAGGAAACACGGGGCATGATCGGCAGGTGGGGGGAACACGGCAGATACTGGGCATGAGCGGGGGGGTACAGGAGGGAGACACGGGGCATGAGCGGGGGGTGGGGGTACAGGAGGGAGACATGGGGCATGAGTGGGGATGGTGGTACAGGAAGGAGACATGGGGCATGAGTGGGGGCTGGGGGGATCAAGAGAGACACACAGGGCATAAACGGGGCTGGGGGGAAACAGTAGACACACGGGGCATATGAGCGGCGGGTGGGGGGAATACGAGGGAGACATGGGGCATGAGCAGGAGGTGGGGGGTAACACGAGGGAAACACGGGGCACGAGCGGGGGGTGGGGGAAACATGAGGGAGACATGGGGCATGAGCGGGGTTGGCAGGCAACAGGAGACACACAGGCATGAGGGGGGAGGTGGAGGGTAACACGAGGGAAACACGGGACATGAGCAGGGGGGTGGGGGGTAACATGAGGGAAACATTGGACATGAGCGGGGGTGGGGGGAACACGAGGGAGACACGGGGTGTGGGGGGTACAGGAGGGAGACACGGGACATGAACGGGGGTGGGTGGTCACACAAGGGAAACACGGGGCAGGAGCTGGGGGTGGGGGGAAACGCGAGGGAGACATGGGGCATGAACGGAGGGTGGGGGGCAACAGGAGACACACGGGGCATGAGCGGGGGGTAGGGGGGGTGGGGGGAACATGGCAGATACTGGGCATGAGCGGGGGTGGGGGGTACAGGAGGGAGACATGGGGCATGAGCGGGGGTGGGGGTACAGGAGGGAGACACAGGGCATGAGCGGGGGGTGGGGGGAAACATGAGGGAGACACGGGGCATGAGTGGGGGGCAACAGGAGACACACGGGGCATGATCAGCGGGTGGAGGGAACAGGGCAGATACAGGGCATGAGCGGGGGGTGGGGGGTATAGGAGGGAGACACGGGGCATGTGTGGGGGGTGAGGGGTAACACAAGGGAAACACGGGGCATGAGCGGGGGGTGGGGGGAAATTTGTGATGTCATCTTTGATGTCCTGGGTGTTAGTGTTAGCAGTGCACGGTGGCGCGAGTTATGGTTCTTATCTTACCATAACTGCCGAATTTCAGGGGTTTTTCAGTTTTACTTTGAACCATAACGTCCCTTTAACAAAGTTCTTTTACTGAATTTGATAGGTTTTTAGTAGTGCAACTTAACCATAACATCCCTTTTAACAAAGTTTTTTCACTGAATTTCATAGGTTTTTAGTAGCGCAACTTAACCATAACGTCCCTTTTAACAAAGTTTTTTCACTGAATTTCATAGGTTTTTAGTAGCAAAACTTAACCATAATGTCCCTTTAACAAAGTTTTTTTTTACTGAATTTCATATCTTTCTAGTAGCACAACTTAACCATAATATCCCTGACTTTATATACATGTAACATAGAACATACTGAACCCCTAGCTAGTGATTTCGATGTCCGCGGACTACTGCCATGTCCGAAGACATATCGAAAATCTGAGCGTGGTGAATGTAAATTTAAATAGTGTGCCCCATTTCCCCTTTGAGGTTGGCTCTGAAAAGAGCCGTTTTTTTGGGGGGGGGTTTTGCAGATGCTTGACAGACACCTGTTATTTTGTATTTTTTTTTCTTACTTTACTCCTAAAATCTTCACATAACCTTCTCCAAAGCAACCCTTACATTCCCAAACAGAATGGCATTTCCCATAAAAGATAAGGAAATGCCATCTTCTTTAAAATAAACAGCATTACTGGAATCAATATTCTGATTATTACAGAAGAACATACCAGCTCTAACCATGAAGGCACACATGCCTCGGTTGATTACACACCTACCATTGTTTTGCTGAGGACAAAAAACTGAACTATTGTCCCATATTGCCCTAGGTACTAATCCAGAAAAATTACTTTGGCATTTGGAAGGATGTTCATTACTGCTTGAACCATGTGTTCCAAATCTGCCAACAAAGTAGGGGCACTGATATAGCCCAAATGGAAAGCACCATAGTGCTAAACTACCATATGGGGACTGTTGATCCTGCCCATATCTTCACAAACTTGTACAATTCCCTGTACATTGCTATCAGGCACAGTGCTCCACACCACCTCCACTCCTTTAACATCAAAATTCTTTGCAAAATGCCTGCATTGAGCATACTGTTGTAAACCGTGCACAAACATATCTCCGAGCACCAACACCCTGACTTTCTCCACTTCTGCCATCTTCACTACACACAGTCTCTTTGAACACAAATCCACAACCTCAACATCTGATTGGCTGATCCCTACAGTCTTCTTTCCATGCTGGATTTGCTGGAAAACCCCGGATGTAGCACGCCCTGTCCGCGGACCGCGTAACTCTTAGACAGCCCTTCTACCATTTCCACTTCATTCTCTGTGCCATTCCCTCAATGGATACAACTAAGCAGGCACACAATACGGAGAACGTCCTCAGAATACCTCCATTTTGTTAATTTTCGAATATTTCAGGACACCGCGAGTGTTCTTAGAACACATTCAACTTGCCAGCGAACAATACGGAAAACGTCCTCAGAACACCCCCATTTTCTTTATGTACGAACATTTCAGGACACCACAAGTGTTCTTAGAACACTTTCAGCTTGACAACGAACAATACAGACAACGTCTTCAGGACACCCCCTGCGAACATTCCAGGACCCCACAAGTCTTCTTAGAACACTTTCAACTTGACACCGAATCCATTCTGCTTATTTACGAACATTTCAGAACAGCCGTGTTGTCCGCAGACAAATCGAACACAACAAAAGCATCTAGCACATAAAAACAATACAACATTGCACCTATCTCATACCTCCTCACCCTCCCCAAACACTCTCACACACCAACACACTCCACTAAATACAATTTTTAATCCAAGTTTCACCGCTCTGTCCGCGGTCGTCCGCGAATGCAAGATGGCGGGCCCCACAGAAAATCTGACGCGCTTCACGCACCACGCTGTCCAATCAGCAAACACGTCAGATGTCTGTGGACATCGCACAAGCCGCTCGGCCAATCAGGGCACTGTCCGCGGAGCGAACCGGGAAGTCAGTCTGCGAAACGAACGGAGATATCACTAATTATTTTGCCTTACATTTTGGTCATTTAAAAAAAAACTTCTGGATGGATTTACACCAAATTTGCAAAAGCACACTTTCGGGACCAAGCCCCCACTCCTGCAGCAAATTTGGTGTAAATCCGTCCAGCAGTTTGGGCTGTAGGTGTGCGCAAAGTTTTTTCCCATTATGTCTATGGGAAAAAACAAAAGTTTTGGGACCCCCCCCTATAACTTTGCCCCCCCTGGACCAAACCTCTCCAAACTTTGCAAATAAATTCAGAGTGGGCCATATACTTTTTGTTGCAAAGTTTGGTGAGGATTCGTCCAGAAGGAGCGAAGTAATAATCCACCCAAAAAATGTTCTTCCTATGGAAACACCAACTTAACCATGGATGCGGTAGCGTCCATGTTATATATATATATCGCGTCCATGTAGTTATGGTTAAGTTGGTGTTTCCATAGGAAGAGCACTTTTTGGGTGGCTTATAACTTCGCTCCCTCTGGACGAATCCTCACCAAACTTTGCAACAAAAAGTATATGGCCCAGTCTGAATTTATTTGCAAAGTTTGGAGAGGTTTGGTCCAGGGGGGGCAAAGTTATAAGGGGGTGCGATGTAACTTGTTACAGTGCGATGAAACTTGGATTAAAAATTCTATTTAGTGGAGCGTGTTGGTGTGTAAGAGTGTTTGGGGAGGGTGGGGGAGTATGAGATAGGTTCAATGTTTTTTTTAATGTGCTATATGCTTTTGTTGTGTTCGATCTGTCCGCTTAGAACACGGCTGTTCTGACATTTTGTAAATAAACTAAATGGTGGGGTGTTCAGAGGACGGAGTATGTGTCCTTTTGTTCGCAAAGAAGGTAAAAATGAGCTAAAAACACTTGCGGTGTATTTAAATGTTCGTAAATACACAAACTGGGGGTGTCCTGAGGACGCTGTCCGTATTGTAATCTGTCAAGTTGAATGTGTTCTAAGAACACTCGCGGTGTCCCGAAATGGTTGCAATTACACAAAATGGGGGTGTTCTGAGAACGTTGTTTGTATTGTTCGTTGTCAGGTTGAAAGTGTTCTACAAACCCTCCTTTTGCCCGCTAATAGTACAATTTCCTATGGGCCTCACCCGACTTTTTGTCCACTAAAGAAACGATAAATCAGGCTGGTGTGCGCCGACATTATGTGATAATCCTATGACTGGCTGACTTGCTTTTGCGACACTAAATCATATCTCCCGCTCCTAAGCCTGACATTATGAAAGCATTCATATTCCCCGCCTCTCTCCGTGACGTTACAGGGTGCGTCATCAAACGCGCCCAGTCGTCTCGAGTCCTATGCGACTTTACACAGAACCCGGAAGACAACACACATTATGTCACAACACAGCGCGCCACAATTCGGAATATGAAACTGTGAGTTAAAAGAAAACAGCAAGATTGTAAATTTTGTAAAGAACATTTATTTGACATCAAATGTTTAGAGAATATTCAGCGATTTTCATTTGTCTTTGTTGTCGATCCGCAAAAGTTTATGTGGAGCCACGCAATGTTCCTTTGCGGTACAGAGGGTGTTAGATCAGCTTAGAACACAGTGCGCCACATTTCGGAATATGAAACTGTGATTTAAAAGCAAACAGCAAGATTGTAAATTTTGTAAAGTACATTTATTTGACATCAAATGTTTAGAGAACATTCAGTGATTTGCAATTGTCTCTGCTGTCGATCAGCAAAAGTTTATTTTGAGCCACGCGCTGTTCCTTTGCGGTAGATAGGCTGTTGGTTTATGATAAACGCAGTAAATGGTCGCACTGATAATCGGAAGGTTGCTCCAACAACGAGGCATTAGACCACCACAATGGTTGGTATGTTGCTTCTAGCCGCTAGTACTGTGTAAGGGCATATTGGTCCTTGGCGATTGTCCCATAAAATGGTGAGGGTCATGAAGTTGCTTACATGGAGCTGCACCTGGCAGTTGAAAAATCCATCCGCTGGAGTCTGAAAATCGTGACATTGGAAAAATGGGGCAAGATACCTGTTTTAAAAAACATAAATTAGTCTCACAAGCCGATCTTTATTAAAAATATTCATTTTATTTATTAGGGTGTGAAACTATTTACTAGCGAAGATAGTGCAACAGAGTATGTTAATAATAAAATAATAATATTTTCCCATTTATATAGCGCTAAGAACCATCAGGTATCTCAGCGCTGCTTATTATTACCCACGGTGTGTGGTGCTCATTTATTGAAGGATGAAATGCTAGGTTTGGCCGTGCCGGGATTTGAACCTGCGTTAGCAAGCTGTGCACGGATGTCAAAGCGAGCGCTCTACTCGCTGTGCCACTTGACCGGCTACAGTGAAGCGGCACAGCGAGTAGAGCACTTGACCGGCTACAGACCGGTTACATTATTTCTATTAACCCACCCTGTGTCGTCTGCCTTTTTCAGAGCCCTCTAAACGACAGGGGATCAATTCGGCGGTGATAGTGCACGGTAGAAAACAATATGCCACATTGAACGAACAAGTACAACTTGACCGGGCTTTAATGCCACGCTATTGTTATTATATTCCGGTATGAAATAATCTAAAGGGTTACTTACATTATAATTGCATTTTCCATTGTCCAAGTGTAGTGCAGTCCCAAAATATGACTCGGCGTGTGCCAACAATCTTTCTCAAAGTGATATAATATACAAAAGTGGTTTCGTTTCAGAAATGTCATCTTTATCGTGTCTTACGTTTTTGCTACACTTCTTCAAAAGAAGTCTTTCAGCACAATCTCTGTCTGTCAAGGTAAAAAAAATATAGAACCTTATACTGGGAGTCGTGGGCCTCTCCGGGCCGCGAGAAAAAAATGGAAGCAGCTGACCTTCACTGTTAACGAGCATAAATGCTTACTTTGCAACTTTCTGTGTAAAGCCATCTGTGAGAACTTGCTGTTTACACAACATCTTTGTATATTGTTTACGTGCTAATAAAAAAAGTTTGTTTAAGGGACGTTATGGTTCCAAGTAAAGCCGAAAAACCCCTGAAATTCGCCAGTTATGGTAAGCTAAGCAACCATAACTCGCACCACCACCGTGCACTGCTAAGACTAACACCCAGGACATCAAAGATGACATTGCAAATGCAATTGATGACATCACTGATGACATCACATGTGCATTTACTTTTCATGAAATTTGTGTACTATGGATTTTTATTATAATGTTACGAAAAAAGTGTCAAGGATCATTGCAATAAATATGATACCGTAATTAGTGCTTTGAACGATGCATTGATATAAATAGCATTGTATTATGGGGTTCTATCTAGTATACTGAGCTACTAATGGAGAAACATAGCATTGTGTGCAGCGTACAAGATGAAAGTATAATATTTGTAATGTTAATATGTTGAATAATGAAATGATAATTGTCCTGAAATGTTCGAAAATAAACAAAATGGGGGTGTTCTGAGGACATTCTTCGTATTGTGTGACTGCTTAGCTGTATGCAATGAGGGAATGGCACAGAGAGTAAAGTGGAAATGGTAGAAGGGGTGTCGAAGAGTTACGCGGTCCGCGGACACCGTGGCTGTCCGTGGACAGGGCGTGCTACATCCGGGGTTTTCCAGCAAATCCAACATGGAAAGAAGACTGTACGGATTAGCCAATCAGATGTCGAGGTTGTGGATTTGTGTTGAAAGAGACTGTGTGTGGTGAAAATGGCAGAAGTACAGAAAGTCAGGGTGTTGGTGCTTGGAGATATGTTTGTGCATGGTTTACAACAGTATGCTCGATGCAGGCATGTTGAAAAGAACTTTGATGTGAAAGGAGTGGAGGTGGTTTGGAGCACTGTGCCTGATTGCAATGTACAGGGAATTGTACAAGTTTGTGAGGATATGGCCACGATGAACAGTCGGCATGTGGTAGTTTTGCACTATGGTGCTTTCTTTGGGCAACGTCAGTGTCCCTACTTTGTTGGCTGATTTGGAACGCTTGGTTCAAGCCGTAATGAAGATCCTTCCAAATGCGAAAGTAATTTTTTCTGGATTACTACCTAGGGCAATATGGGACAAAAGTTCAGTTTTTTGTCCTCAGCAAAACATTGCTAGGTGTGTCATCAACCAAGGCATGTGTGCCTTCATGCTTAGAGCTGATATGTTCTTCTGTAACAATGAGAATATTGATACCAGTAATACTGTTAATTTTAAAGATGATGGCATCTCTTTATCTTTTACGGGAAATGCCTTTCTATTTTGGAATGTAAGGGTTGCTTTGGAGAAGGTTATGTGAAGATTTTAGGAGTAAAGTAAGAAAAAAAAACAAGATAAAAAATACAAAATAACAGGTGTCTGTCAACCATCTGTAAAAAAACAAAAAAACAGCTCTTTTCAGAGCCAACTTCAAAGGGGAAGTGAAATGGGGCACACTATTTAAATTTATATTCACCACGCTCTGATTCTCGATATGTCCGTGGACATGGAGGTAGTCCGCGGACATGAAAATCACTACGTGGGGGTTCAGTATGTTCATTGTTACATGTATATGAAGTCAGGGATATTATGGTTAAATTGTGCTACTAAAAACCTATGAAATTCAGTCAAAAAACTTTGTTAAAGGGACATTATGGTTAAGTTGCGCTACGAAAAACCTATGAAATTCAGTGAAAAAGCTTTGTTAAAGGGACGTTATGGTTAAGTTGCGCTACTAAAAACCTATGAAATTCAGTGAAAAAACTTTGTTAAAGGGACGTTATGGTTAAGTTGCACTACGAAAAACCTATGAAATTCAGTAAAAAAACATTGTTAAAGGGACGTTTAGGTTTAAAGTAAAACCGAAAACCACCTGAATTTCAGCAGTTATGGTAAGATAAGCAACCATAACTCACCCCACCGTGCACTGCTAACACTGACACCCAGGACATCAAAGATGACATCACAAATGTCATTGATGACATCACTGATGACATCATATGTCTGGCTCTCCCTTTTTCCCTTTACTGACATATCTAGGCCACATAGTTGTCTTCAGTAACAGTCAGGAAGTAAAAATTGAAAAGGTACTATATTTGTAGACTTAGGGTCAAGTCACATCATATGAAACATATACATAGCGGAAGACACAGGCTTGAAAGAGAGCAATCCTTTCTGTGCATGAAGATAATCATTAGGGTTATCAGCACTTTTTCATAGTTTTATTTTTATTACTCTACCTTCCCTGTATATGCTCATATTTGTATACATTGTACTCACTCTCCTTTCCTTTGGGTGCAGTCACATCATGTGACACACATACATATGGTAAGTAGCAGCTTTGAAACAGAGCAATAGGTTCTCTGCATAAAGACAATCAGTTAGGTTATGAACTCTTTCTGTTACTACTTCTGCTTTTTTGTTTACTTCACTGTCCCTGTATATACTCATATTTGTATGTGTTGTTGTCTCTTTGTGTTTTGTCTGTAATAATTATGTATTAAGTGGGTTTTATTATCTACTTATTACATGTTTCACAGTACGCAAAACTCTAATAAGAAAGCAGTTATCATTTCACTATTCAACATGACAAGATTATGAATATTGCACCTTCATCATGTATGCTGCACACACTGCCTATGTTTCTGCATGAGTAGCTTAGTATACTGTATAAACTTCATAACAGAATTCTATTTATATGAATGCATTGCTTAATGCACTAATTAGCTCATGATATTTATCCCAATGATCCTTGACAGTTTTTGGTCAGCATTATAAGAATCCCTTGTATAGAGTTTTCATGAAAAGTAAATGCACATGTGATGTCATCAGTGATGTCATCAATGACATTTGTGATGTCATCTTTGATGTCCTGGGTGTTAGTGTTAACAGTGCACGGTGGCGCGAGTTATGGTTGCTTATCTTACCAAATTTCAGGGGTTTTTCGGTTTTACTTTGAACCATAACGTCCCTTTAACAAAGTTCTTTTACTGAATTTCCTAGGTTTTTCGTAGTGCAACTTAACCATAACGTCCCTTTAACACAGTTTTTTCACTGAATATATATATATATATATATATTTCTATGTTTAAGGCCCACTTCTCATTTATGTAGAATAAATAGGTTTCCACCGCAATTTCTAAAGGGCCACAACGTAGCTGAAATAAACATGTACGGTATCACGTGCCAACAATAAATGTGATGGCACAGTAGATATGTGCCAGACTTCTTAAGAATGTTTAATATCCCTTTTGTTATGCTCTCCTGTCCTTCCACACAGAGGATGATCTATGGTCAATAGATAGGGTGCTGATTTCTGATTTCTGACTGAGATTAACATTCTTGAACTGCTGATGTTACACCAAGATGTTTAACTGTGCATATCATACCCCGGAGAGTTATTCTGCCCCCAAGGTGGCCCACCTCTCAGGTAGAGCTATTTTTATTCACAAAACAGGTTTTATTTTCAGCCTTTTTGGGGCCCTATGCAAGGAAAGAAATTGTAAGTAAACCTGGCTCTTTCCTAGTGTTTTCTTAAAACAGCTAGTCATTGGGAAATCTGTTTTTGAGACACAAGCAGAGGCGTTTTCAGGATTGTTTAACACATGTGGAACGTAATGCAGCTGGGCACACTCCACAGAACGCCTGCATAAGGAAGGGCCAGCAGAGGGAAGGGGGGTCTATGCTCCCATGTTCCCCCCGGCTGAATGTGCAGGGAGCCAGAACCAACCAAGAAGAGTTCACGAGGGGTTCTTCCACAGGAAAATGTTCTAAATAATGTTTAAAATTATGCTTTTTACAGCAAATGTTCTTTGAAACAGGTTAGCAACAGTGTGCAGCAGCATGTTCGAAAAGCATTTACATCATGCCTTTGCCTACTATGTGCTAGGATTCTGCCAGTGTACAACACATGTTCATGCTGACTCTGCTATCTGCACTAATATGTCAGTTCTCCCACATAAGAACGTTCTCGGTTTGCTGTGCCGATGTTGCCAGAAATTATATTAGGAGAAAACATGTAAATGCAAGGTCTGCCCATATATGCTGCTCTCTCCCCTTCCCTATATGAGACACTCATTATAATGGCTTTGGCATTCAATCCAGTAAAGAATGCCATGCCAGAGTAAGAACACATTTCAATGCTGGATGCACACATGCCCCATCCCCATGTAAGAACACTCCTTACTGGCTACACAAGTGCCTTATCTATGTGAGAACACCCATCATGTTGGGTGTGCCCTTAACACAAGTAACAACATAAAAACGGTAATTCTACAGTAGGAAAACATGTTCTTGCTGGCCGCACAAATGCCCACCCTCTCATGTAATAACACTCATCATGTTGATTTTGCCTTTAACAGGACTAAAACAATGCCATGCCATGGTAAGAAAAAGTATAGGCTGCCTGCCCCATTGTAGTGCCCTTTATCCTCCCTAACCCCTCCTCCACATAACTCATCACGTTAGCTTTGACCAAAAATTGCAGTATACAAATCTATACCATTATAACAACATGTCATGCTCTAATGCCCAGGCCTTACACACAGAGACACCCACCCACCAGTCATGTACCCAGCTTCTGTCTCAATCATTCTCAATAGCATCCAGAAAACTCACAGTAAATCCTCATACATCATTCACAATGCACTCTCCTTCATATGTGCACTTACACAGACATGTGATTGCATGCACACATACATACACAGATAAACAACCTGCCACACGCACATATACTGGCTTGTGTATGCCACACAGTGAGGAACCAGGACCACCTTTATGTTCCTGCCATGCATGTTGGGGCCAGAGTGTCTCCATCTCGTCTCCAGCCCTGATGCTCAGCTGTTGTGTGTGCTTTGTCCAATCAGCCCCCCCCCCGTCTATGTCCCTGGCCACAAGTGATAAGCAAGAATATGATTATTCCCTGTAATTAGCTCATTAGTGGGCATCCCAACGTACACAATATTTATTGAAGAGCACATTCAGTGGAATCTAGGGCACGGAACAGTGATTGAGCAGAGTTAGGGGTGTGAAACAGAAAAAAAAAGTAGTGTGAGCAAACATAACTAGTTCACCTTTTCTAGTGATTTGTCTCAGTTACGGTCATGATTAAGCTTTGATTATTGCTTAGTCACGGCACTGCTCCAAGGTAGTTGTAAAGACTGGAGGGGGTGTCTCTACTCCTGCTCTCAATATGGTAGAGGAGAGGCACAGAGGACCACAGCCAAGCTTCTCTATGCGGTAAAACGTCGACGGGTCCTTCTTGAGCATCTCCCTTTAAGGCAGGAGCCAAGGATCGTCGGGATCCCACGACGAAAAAGGGTGAACACTGCCGTTGCGGCAGCATCTTCGGTTCTTGCGGTGATCGTTGATGATCAGTCAAAAATGTCCTGCAGGCTTAGGCATGCGGTGCACCTCGATGACGAGTGTTCGTTGCCGCAAGGTGTCAATGAAGAACTTTGGGCCAGCAAGGGCGTCGAGTCATCAGCGTCGCTGCTGTCTTCAGGTGGTGGGAAACCCACCAGTGGTTTCTTCTTGGTCGTCGGCAGCCTTGACTTTCTCTGGCAGGACGAAAGCGGTCGACGATGATGAGCAAGGGAGTCATTGTTTCAATCTTCTTAAGCAAAGGAGCACTGCAGATCCGATCAGCGACGGGGGCCATCGACGGTGATGAACTTCAATGTCCAGTTGCTTCAGTTTGTGATTCTGCAACTGTCCCTGTCTCCTGTTGGCAGCCTTTTATGGGTCTGACGTCCAGGAAGCTTTGGCAAAGATCAGCTAGTGCACGTTGGTCCCTCATAGCTCAGGAAGAGTTCTGCGAGCCAGGTCCTCTACTGGATCAGTTCCTTTAAAGCACAGCAGCTTTCAAATTAGCGAAGTACAGCAGCAGTTCTTCTTTTCCAGTGGGCTTCAAAGTTAAGCATCAGTTTCAACTTCAGCTTCTGAACTATTTCTAGCAGTGAGAGGCCCACAGATATACTGTTTGGACTCTCATTCATTCTGCTGGGTCACACTCAGGCAACCAATCACTCAGAATGGCATTCAGCAGGCAGGCAGTCAATCAGGCTCACAGGGCATTTAGGCCATTCTCCTCCCTCTCAGACACTCACAACAAGGAATGTGTATTGGGACAAGTACCCAGCCATTCAGCTCTACACAATGCATTTATACCAGTTTCGGGCAGGGCTGTCTCAGTCTTTGTGACAAATACCAGAAACTAAACACCCATAACAAGAAAAGCATATTGGTCAACCATTCCATTCACCTAGGTCCCACACCCATGGTGTACCCACAATATACAGTAACTGGGAAGGCTCCAGCCAGTCTGGCCTGGACTTCCTCACAATACCATACATGGAACTTCCACCCAACAGCCAGTCAGGGGAAAGGGACAGAGGGAGGCCTTCTCAGGACATTGGAAAAAACAAGGTAACAGGCAATAGAAAGCAAGAGGCCACAGGGGCCATTGTGTTTCCTATCAGGAATCAACTGATTCCAATGGCAGGGCCTGGCTATCCCCAGAATGGAGGAGTGCACCTGTCAAATTCAGCATGGAGCTGCCCCCAGCCCATACACTGCTCTGTGGGTCACACACATGTGTCCAAAAACATACACTAGTTGCACAGGGGTTTCCCCGCACCCATGGGTACCATAAGGGTATCCCAAGGGTCTGTACACCAAACCAAAAATAGTAAGAGCTGCACTGCCAGGCGTCCCACATGGACTCCACAGCAGAAAACAATAGAGAACATATATGTGAAAAAGGACTGTGCCTCCAATGCATTTCCAGCATCACAGTAGTCATTGCCCGGTTTCTTTATTATGTTAAGGTAACTGGACTGGGGCAATCAGCTGTCCCTGCTTCTCGATCTTTACTACATCATGAGGGCAATGTTGCTGTGATAGCAGATCCGCCTTCGGGAAAGGCACATTGAGCAATCACAATCTGACTTTCCCAGGTGCGATTGTGCATTCACTGTCCACACCGTTGAAAAAGAAAATGTCAATAAATGGTTACCGCCATAAAAATAGAAAATGGACTAGGTCCTTTTTTCGGATGACTGTAGCTATTTTGGAACTTGTTTTCCATGGCAGGCGTAATCCGAAAAAGGGTATGCCATGTCTGCCCCCCCGGCCAGGGTGTGAAAGCTACATCGGTGTCCAGCATCCTTGGTGAGCGGGGCCCAAGCGCGTTTACCGGCAGGCAGCATCTGGACTGAGTCCAACTACAATTGGTTGCTTATTAGAACTCTATCTCTCAAAATCACTGAGGGCCTACACATTTCTGACATGATTGGGGACGTGAGTATAGATGTGCATAGTCATTCAAGCACTGTACTGTAATACTGTACATGACTTCCATTAACAACAGTTTCCCTTTATGAAAGCTGCATCCTTTCACTGTGACATCATGGCTCAATTGATGTGATGTCACAGTAAGGTTATAAAGATTTTCCCTGCAAGGATTTTTTTTATTTTTTATGTACTTTATGGATTGCTATCAGGTGAGGGGAGAGGAAACATGTTTTTTTAAATTTTGTATAGTGCTCCCATGCCTGCACTTTACACCCCTTGGTATGCTGATCCACGAGAGAAAGTGTGTGGAGTAAAAAGGTATGGGGCAAACACAACATGCAATTTTAGACTGGAAGCTTTCAACTATAGGGTGTATTTCACTCTGTGGGTTCTGAGTGATATCATAGACAGCTCAAGCTTCGCTCACTTTGTCTGTGTTAGGGAGAATTCTCTGTTTAGGCTGAATTTCCTAACCTAGTGAGTCCCCCAGCAGCTTTGCTGGATTTCTGGAGTTTGTTTTTTTCCATCCTGCCAAGAGTGAGACTCTTTTCTCCCACTCTTGGACATGTATGTGGGTAATTCCTTTGAAATGTCAATGTGTTCGATGGGCAATGGGGTCTTTTACTCCATAGGGTCTCATATGTTTTTCTATGTGTGTTACACCGCACCCTACGTGCTGTAACAGGGGGGCGTCCTAGCGGATCCCCCACCATAGACTCCATACCCGGGGACTGACTACTGTCTTCCCGGGCATGTAAAGTCACCATTGGCTTTACTAGACCTAAATTTACTAACAGAACTAGTACAAACCATCTTATTGTGGACATACTAGTAGGGGTAATTCAATTACTCCTGGATCTGTTACTCGAGGTGGCACTGTCCCGTCCCCCCTCGTCGAGTTTTGGCTGGTGGCAGTGGAAACTACTTGTTATGTTCGTCCCCGAACATAACCCTATGGGATTCTTCCCATTGTTGGAGATTAATAACTTTTTCCCGTTAATCTCTAACATACCACCGGTTTACTTATCTTAAATAAGTTTATCGAGTGGTATTTTCTGCCAGAACTCGGTTTGTAAAATGGCGTCTGTGTTCGTCTCTGTGACTCCTAAACCAAAGGTCGAGCCCTTTGTTCCACTTTTGGCGGGCTCTGTACAGAGACCCTCCAAAGTGGTGCCATTCTGTCTGGGTTACCACAGGGGTGTGGGAGGGGGTTTAGGCAACCTGGACAAAGTTGCCTTGCCAACTCCGGTCGCACTCTGGAGTGATTGGCCCAGGTGGTGAGCCTTCCCGCTCACCACTTAGCATGTGATTGACAGCTAGGCTGAATGAATGGGGGTTTTCTGCATAAAAGCAGGGCTTTTGGGACTGGATCTTCAGAAGTCGCCACAGGACCTAAGAATCCGACGAGGGTAACGCTGAGCCGACCTGCACGACGACACCTCCGGTGGAGCCCTGCGGAACCGACTCACCACTTCCCGACGACAGAGGAGATCTCCCTGCCGGAGAGTCTCTTCCCCTGACTGGTGGGAACAACCAGTCCCCTTTGCTTTTTATTCGCCTCAGGACGCAGTGGTCGAATTGCCCGTGCAGAGCACCTCGGCAACCGGATAGCCACTACCCCTGAACCGCAACCAAAAGGTGGTGCCTTGTGACGGAGCACTCCGCGGCTGGTCTCTTCCCTGGTGGTGCACCGGACTTCATTTTCTTCGACGACGAGATCATCTCTACTCTTGGCAAAGACCCGACGTGCATCCACCACCAGGAACAACTGCCCCCGCCGGAGCTGCCCTCCACAACAAGGTACCGTGTCCGCCTGGCTTCCCTTTCGATCGGTTCGAGTGAGGTGTCTTAATCCTCTCCGTTCCGTTGGGTCGCCTCCAAGCTTTTCTCATTCTTTGTTCTGAACTGGTTCAATCTACCGATAACAATTTGCGTTACAGACTTGAATGCATTTCCACTAGAGACTTTTTGGGACATCGCGCCTTGCCTCTCTCCGAGTGGGCCTGGCCTCTGAACTTTACGATCTATTGTGATTCTTGCCTTGCATTTTATCCGCTAGGATCGAACTGTGTTGATTTCGTAACCTGCCTATCTTTTTCTCTCCCGTCCTAACTAATATTCGAGTGTCATCTGGGTTGAGGTATACACCTCTGTCTGAAAATAAGTGGTACCAGTAGAACCTAGAGTTGTCGATATTGCTAGGGGGATTGATTGTCTACTTCGTAGAGTAATTGTGTTTGATTTGTTTGCCGTGATTTGCCTTAGTGTTTTTCATAGACGTTTTGTTATAAATAAATACCTTAATATCTTTACACTTAGCCTCGTTGCATGTTTGCTTGTCTTGCTGTGAAGAATTGCCCTATTTTGTATACTCCACATACTGCTCAACTTTTCTTGAGAGAAGTCTGACTGCTCAGCCACAGCTACCACGTGAATCTGTGTGGTGCAGACTGTTACCAAGTGGGTTCACCGCCAACGCCTGTGGTCCTAAATCTTTTGCAGTGGTCCCAGAGGGAACTGCACAGGTTTCCGCCTAACAGTCTGTCACACGGAACACCTGATACGTGTTCTCTTTGTGTGTGCTGCACTTGCTACCTGCTGTGTTGTGCTGCCTTGCACTGGTGTAGTCATGCTCCTTGTGGCTCTCACCCAACCTGTTTGCAAGTTCACTCACATTGATCAGTCGTTTCCATCTAACTTAATTTGCACACATAAATATTAATTTACTGACTCTCCTGTTCTGCTCTTTTGACATTCTTAAACAATTCGACTTCATTTCTAAGTATACCCCCACACAAGTTTGCACCTCTAAGGTCTCTGTTTGAGAACGTGAATATCTGTGAAATGCCTTTGTTGCAAGGAAGCCTTGAACCTGAAACAATAGAAAACTTGCAGCCCAGCATTTCTGTGCTCCAAACTGGCAAATGGTTGGCAAGGTGGGCAGACTAGGATATTTCCGGCAGGCGCATACGAGACAGAAACAACGAGGCGATGGATATGGTGGAGGGACAGTATCAGCGCGACCATAGGAGGAGGTTTAGTCTACATCAGATCTGATGTGCAAACATGGGGAACTTGACATGGCGGGATGCAATCCTTAGTAGCTTAATTGTCATTTTTTTTTTTTTACATGCTATTGGAATATACAAAATCGCATGTCTTTGTAATTGTGGTGAAGCAAAATCTTGCAAGCTTATAGTGCTTTTGTTTGCATAGGCCAGAAGTCCATGTTCTTCTCCATACAGATCTTGACTTCATGCAGTGATTATATCGAATAGAAAACAACTAATGAATTAATAACGAATGAAAAAACAAAAACCGAAATAACTAATTTTGGAGAAAAAAAACCTAGAAATGGGGTTGGGAGTAGGAATAGTGATTTTGGGGGTTTGGGGAAAAGTATTACAAAAAAAAGGGGTGGTTTTGGGCAGGAACCCCCCAGAAACAGTGAAAAAGAAATTAGTTATTTTGTTTTGAGTCGTTTTTTTTTAGTTATTATTTCATTCGTTATTTTTTCATTTGATGAAATCACATGTAACCAATCTTACCATACCCGGGGCCCTTTAACCACACATTTAAAGTGACTGCTTATGTTATTATTTTTTTTAGTCCAAGATAAATTACACGTGCTAATCAGAATTGCAAACAGCACTGCCATGACAAGCTTCTACAGTGGCATGGGAGCACTGTATGGAAATACCAATAGAGGGATCTTATGTGCAGTGGCGGCTGGTGAATATGTGGTCCAATGGGATTCTGCCACGGAGAACATATTTAAAATATTAGGTTAAAATGGTTCATTTTACAGCACTTTCTATGAAACAGTGGGGAAAACAACACAGTTTGAAATCAATTGTATATGGTAGCACATAAAAAAACAATCAACAGTGCACAACACCATTTTGCAAAGCATTTTTTATGATGCCTTTTTATACACAAATGCAAGTATATAAAGCATGTTCATGCTGGCTGAGCCTTACATTTACATGAATTCTGCACCAATATATGCCATTATTACCATATAAAGACTCACAGTCAGTAAAACATAGCCTGCCACAGATTGGCTGTACCAAAATAGGACTGTGTACCAAGTTCTCACACTTATGTTTGCATGTACCCTTGGGGCAAAGTTCAAAAATGCCATAACAGAATATAAGGCTAGACTGGAGCCACTATGATAGGCGAGTCTAGCCATGTAATAACACTCACCATGTTTGTGTTACTCCTGATATCAATTAAAAAGAGACACATTATTATGCATTTATTATGATTATGATTATTATGATTATTATGATTATTATTATTATTATTATTATTGTATTTATTGAGCACATAACTAGTTCCTGGAAGCAACATGTGGGATGTCTTAACCCGCTAATCCGAGCCCTGCAACATCACTGTGCATTGCTGGCAGCAGAAACATCATAATGGCCGCCGGAAAGCATGTTGCTCGGCAGAAAACACCAGAAAGTGCGCAGTGAAAACCTGAAAAATAGGCCACCATCTACTTTTGCCTTTGTCAGTGGTAACACAGGAGACCAATGCCAAAACCCATCATTTGGCTGTCCACAGAGCAAAATCATTGCAAAATAAACAGAGCTGGTTTCAAAAATCCGTTTTTATTTGGTGTCAAATATGTAGAAATCATGGCTCACAAACCACCCAAAAAGATCCAACCTTCTTGTTGGGTGGTCAACATCATTCTCCCACAAGAATCTACATAAATATAAGGTCCACAGAAGTGTATCTATACCTGAACAAAGTCCACTTTTGAGGATTGCTTGCTGGAAGAAACCTGTCAAAAATGGGTGTAATACCTTTACTCAGCTCTACCAGAAGCGAGTGTTTTAAAACCATTTTGTGTAAAGCTGTACATTGAGCCCAAACTATGCCAAAGAAAGACTTGCTATCAGAAGCCTAAGAGTTGGATACAATTTAAAACTATATTCGGAATAGGCTTGAAGTAAGAAATTGTTTGATGTATGTGTTAAAAATGAGAATTATATTATAAGAAAAGACAATTTTTAGACATTGGATTTCAGAGTTAAAAGTTTCACACACTGTGTTCAAACGAATTCCACACTTCTTCCTGGACAAAGGAGACTTCCCCCTGCCCTTGGCTAAGAGATTGACAGGCTGGTGTCAAAAGGAACTGGGAGTGGAACCCTGGCCTGTTGCTCTCAGTGCATACAAAGGAATCCTTGGGCTGAATAGAAAATGCTAATTCGGGTGTGACTGACAACAAACTGCTAGCAGGAAGAATAGACATGTGACCTCTGAGTCAGCCCAGACCTTGGAGGCGGAGACAAACCATTGTGTGGATTCAGAAAGCACAGCAAATACATGTTTTAGAAAAATGCTTATAACAAATTGCACTGAACTGACAAAAATGTGAAACTTTTAGATTATTAAAATGGAAAATTTGCGATGTTCTGAGACCAAAGCCTGGAATTATTCATATCGTAGCTACTGTGTTTATGCCAGGAACTGGAAAAATTACAGAATTGTGCTCAGATGGGGTGTGTATTGCATGTCTAAAAATTGGTGCAGGAATAATACTGAGAAACCCACCAAAAGTGTGAAAAAGTGGTCATTTCTGAACCAAAGCTCTTAGGAGGATGAGAGTTGAACAGAAATGTACCTTAGTTAATCTGTCATGTGATTTATGTAGTATTAACAAGTTGTGTATATTGTAAATATGTGTTTTAGAAAAAATAAGATGTACTGTACAGAGACAAAGGGGAGTGTTTTCCCCCAAGCCATAAAGATGACACAGGATGACACGCTGATCCTTTCTCCGATCAGGGAACAGTGAATCCTCTAACCTATCAGATCCTTAGAGTGTTGGGCATTGTAGAATCAGCCTCCCCTCCCACTTTGGAAATACATAAATAGGGACTGCTGAGGACAGATAGGACACACACTTTTCCACTACTCAACCGATTTCTTGGCAAAGCACCCTGCAGGATTATCCAGACATAGATCCAGAAACCAGACTCCAGAACCAAGGTCTAATACCAAACTCTGGAATCTTGAAGCAGAGAGGCCTAAACCACAAGCTGAACCTTTTTCAGAGGCATCAGAATCTTTTGCAACCTGATTCTAACCCCTAAACCTCCAAGGGGCACCCCAAAATCCAACAGCCTGGCTGAGCTGTTCTACTTCTCGCTAAGAACCCTGTGCTAGAATCTAGATCCAGACCCAGAGAACAGAGCTGTATCCAGAACCCATCAGATCCAGTCCAAGAGGCCACGCAGACCAGAGTACCTGAGACCTCGCCGGTGGCGAGAGAGAATCCCAGCCAAACCGGTGACCAGCTCTTTGATGGGGCCCACTCCATTCCAAAGCCATAGGAGTGAGTATCTAGTCTAGAACTTTACATAACCAATCTCTTAGTTTAAGTAATCCCATTCCATCCGTTCAATCTGCCCAGAACTGCATTATCGAACCTCTTTTGTCTATCCTAAATTCTCCTCTCCTCCACATAATTCTTGATAAATCATAGCGATAATCATCTATGCGCGGATATTTTTTTAAGTGTCTTGATGCACCACAATCAGAGCAGAAGGCTCCCTGTTTCTGGTGGTTGTCCCGTTGGATATCTTGTAGTTTCTTAGCCCTTAGTATAAATCCATATTGATTCCTAGGGCCTCATTACGACCCAGGCGCTAATGGGTTAACGGCGCTGTAAAAGGTATTAGTGCCTAATTACGAGGTCCCTTTGCGGGACCCAACCTTAACGGCTGGTGTAGACCAGCCGTTAAAGTAGGGACCCGCAAAGGGACCTTGGTGCTAATTATGGTGCTGCAATTTGCGGCACCGTACTTAGCGCCTTCCCCATTCCCATTGAGCCTTATTGGGCAAAAATGGGAATGGGGAAGGGCCATGGAGGAAGGGGGAATTACCGCCCCGCCAACCTTGTAATGGGGTGGTAATTCCCCCTTTCTCCATGGCGGAGTCGGTAACTTACCACCATGGACCATGGTGCTAATAGCACCATGGTCTTCCTCCACGGTCGTAATGAGGCCCCTAATCTGTAAAGCGCAATCTGTCATTGTGAATCTTGACTTTATTTCTGAAAAATCTACCTTCACAAAAACCTCAGTCACTTTTGAACCGCACGTTCTAGAAGCGGAATTTAACTGTCAATTTGAAGCTAAAATCCTAAGCTTTCCAACAAACCCAAAACTATTTCACCACATGTCAAAATAGCTGTTTCTTGTTTTCAACTGCTAACATTTGTTTTCAATCTGATAATCATTCATGAGTCATTGCTAATGTTAACCTGAACCAATCCAAAGTAACTCTCACTTATCTTGAATCTCCTTTAGTGAATTAAAATCATTTTAGTATATTTTCACATTCATTGCAATCACATTCAAAAGTATTATTGCCTGTTCCAAAATCATACCTGTTTTCTCTAAGCTTGCCGGGGGAACTGGGATTGAACTGCATTATTGATTGTATTCCTGAAACCTGTGTGCACTCATTCCCATCTCTTCATATTGCATAGTGGGGGGAGTGAGTAGTCACAGGGGAAAAAGTGATCATATTATCTTTTGATTGAAATCATATCAAATTTATTTCTGTGTTGCATTCTTTCCCATCCTTGCATTTCCTTGAATCAAACAAAGTATTCTCTTCTACCTTATCCTTCCTATTCTTACTCCTAAGTGATTAAAGAGATTGTTGATATTGTAATATTATCCTTGCTGATCGCTGTTCATATTCATAAGTGTGATATTCAGATATTATTCTATTCATAAAAGTGTGATATATATATAGTGTTCAATTCTTCAAATAAACCTTTTAATTTGCAAAACAAACCTACTTCTTGGCTCAATGAGGTCGGGGAGATCCAAAGAGAGGGGCGTTATATAAGGGTTCATCATCCAGATTTAAAGAACTTTGACATAAAATATATAAATAAGGACTTCCATTGGGCATCCCATACTAAGCATTGACTTGGTTGGAGTGCTGGATTGAAGTCACTTACAAATTGGGGGCTCGTCTGGGATTTCTGGATTCGACCTACCACTTGTGCAGCTTAATACAGTGTGCTAACTAATAGGATACATAGATCCTGTTGGGCCACCACACTGTGTTACGCTGTAAAAGCACTCCTCAAAAAGGAACGCTCTCAAGAAACGGTCTGTTTTGCAAAATAAAATAATAAACTTCTGTAAATCAGGAAGGAAATCAATTTCCAGAATGGCGACATTGGTAGACATCAAGATAGCTAGAGAGCACCTTTTACATAAGCTATTTGTGAGAGGTGAATGGACTGAGCAGGACCAGAATGTGTGGTTGCAGGCAATCACACAACAGATCACTGCAACTGGGTTAGATGTCTGGAGAGTTCAGGGTCCCTTACATGTGGCCCTGAGTGAACTATATATGGCCCTAAGGCCAAGGATGAGCACAACAAGATTGCCAAGGTAGTGGCATATTTATATTTATATATGGGAGCCATACAGGACAAATGTGCTGAAGGCCAAGATCTGGCAAGTATGCAACTGTTGGCATTAGAGAAGCCCCAATCTGATCTAGGCTGCAGAGGAGCCAGGAGTCAGAAAACGAAAGTAGGCAGTATCTAATTAAAATAAAAGATGACATGGGTATCCTGCAACAGGAAAAGGCAGACCAGGATATAAGAATTCTGGCCTTTTAGAAGGAGTATCAAGAAGGTTTGGACTCACTACAGCAGAGCCAGTAAAAGCTGGAGCAACAACTGGATTTCAATAGGGCATGCGCAGAGCAGGTAGTCACCCTGCAAAGCCACCTGGATAGAGAGAAGGCAGAGTGCAACAATTTATTTCTGAAAAACCAGGACACCCAGGCAGAATTTGAGGAAGAGTGCCAGAAAGCTGGTGCCCTTCAAAGGCAGAAGGACGACCTGACGGCACAGAGGCAGGCTTTTGATCAGGAAAGGGATACCTTAGGCCAGGAAGTCTGTAACTTAAAAGGGAAGCTTGAAGAAAATCACCTGGCCCTCCAGGACTGGGGGACCTCCAAAAAGAGCATCAAAACTTGTTAGAGCACACCAGGAGGGTGGAAGATGCTCTGGCGAGGAAGGAACAGGCCAGTAGGGATGGGACTCAGGAGGTAACCCTCCTGCAGCAAAGACTGGCCCAGTACTCCAAGGCAAACCAGGAAGCACAGAGAAAGAAAGAGGCTCTCTGTCGGCACAATGATAGGCTCCAGCGACAGGTAGCCAAGCAAGAGAGACTGATAGAGTCTAGTAAGGCCTTGATTGAGAAACAGAAAGGTCAGGCTTTTGCATGGCAACAGGGAGCAGGGGCTGATAGAGATGAGGTTCGCTGGGAAAGGGAAACACCTGAGCATAACCTCAGGAGCCCTAGTACCAGAGGCCTTCATATCTCCCAGTCCCAGGACTCTGCCACCCCCAAGTCCCCTTGCTCACATGAGCCCAGGGCCACGGGGATGGCAGATTATTATCCAGTCAGAAGTATGGGGCTCATAGGCCAGTACCTCCCAGGAATGGATGGGTGGGCATCCGGGAATGGGCACCAAAGTATGTTGCAATTTAGTGGGGAACCCCAGGAGAGTAGGCCCACTAAAGGCATCCTGAAAACCTCTGCCCAGTTAGGTCAGTGGGGGGCTACCCATCAAATCCTGGGAGCAAGGAGGAATCTGAGCGTCCCAGGACACAGGAGACTAGGTCGCCACATTCGGCCAGCCATTCCCAAGCTCGCAGAATCTGGGAAAACCAGGAAGATCAGACGGGCACCTCTGGGAGCAGTGCCTCTGAGTCAGAGGATGAATGGAGCAGGGTTACCCGAACCAAGAAGTCCAATAAGGGCAAAATGGCCTTGCTTAAGGACCCCTTAAAACAGATTAAGGCAATAAGGAGTGTCATCATGCCTTATCACAAGAACACAAGTATTCTGTGTGGGAACACTTAGAGCTCTTTGAGCAAATGATGGAGACTTTCCATTTGAAAGACAGCAGTAGCTGCATTCAGTAGGTAAAATGAACATTCTCACAAAATACTCCAGTTTCTTTGCGGGGCTGGAGGACCAAAATCATTCAAGATGGTCCATATATAGGGCAGCCATTTTAAAGCACTTTTCTGTTCATAGAAATCCCCAATTGGCTTGCAAAGCCGCCTACAATTTGCAATGTGGGGAGTATCAGGCCCCACAAGAATTTGTGGAGGAGTTGAAGCGTGCATTTGCGCATACTACCAAAAGGGTGCGCATGGACAGTAAAGAATGTGTTAACACGTTTTTCCATGCACTGCCAAAATACATCATGACCCAGCCAGTGAGAGATTTTCATGAGAAAAGATCACTAGACTGGGTCATTGAACAGGCCACCCGAATCTATGAGGTGCAGAAGCCCATAGAAAATAAAAATAATGCTCAGAAAAGCCCCAAACCGACCAGCACCCCTGCCGCTGCTAAGGTGGCAGAGGTAAAGGTTGCCCCCATTTTAGATATGGAGATGGGGGGTCCTAAAAACCTGCCTGCACTGAATAATTCCAAGCCCAGAAGGCCCTCGGGCCAGTCACAGTCCCACAAATGGGTTCCCTGACTCCCCTGACTACGTAAGTCCCCGCTACAAGGGAAACCGACCCATCCTGGGTTATGTGTGGACTCCTCCTGCCAAAGGGGGGGATCAACCAAGCACCTAACCCAGGGAACTTCCCTCCTATCTTCTGCCAGGAGGGTAGAAATTCCCCAAATCCTGGGCAGAACTTTTTCCCCAGGTACCCACAGAACTTCCAACCCCAAAATCATCCATCCTTCTTTCCCCACTTTCCTGAGCCCAAGCAACCTAATCCGGGAGAGGGGAGGCCAAGGGTGGAGGGGTACCCAAATCTTCCCAACCCAGGGTACTACTAGAGAAGGGATAGTTACCCTTCCCGGGATCAGCCCAGGGGAGAAAACAGAACCCCGTATCAGCCTGAGCAGGTTTCACAGTTGGAGCGCCAGGTCCAAAACATGGCACAGGATCTGGGTCGCATGCTGAGGGCTCAGCAGAACCCTCAGATGAGCATGCCGGCGCAGAATGCCCCAAACTCTGGACCTGGTGCTCCAGAACAATGACGGGGGCAGCACCCCGATAACTCACCGGTTCCCAGGGAAGAGACACAAGGGGAAGGTGGGGGTAAAGCCTTGGAGGAAGTTTCCTCCCCCACTTGTAAACAGCCCCTGGAAACCCAGGAACCAGAAATAAAATCTCCTACCCCTGAAAGTCTGCCACCTAAGGAGCAGAGAGGGGTTAGGAGAAACAAAGGACCCAAACAGACCCATTTTGAGGAGGAGGTAAAAATCTTCCAATTTGAAGGAGAGGGATCCTCAGATGATCCTGGGAAAAGGATCGTCTCCTTCAGAGATGGGGGAACTCCTCCCACAGAAAAATGGGTCCTAAGGGATTCAAATCCCGACTGGGTACATGTGGGGACTGATCTAGCGCCACCCATCATCCCATCCCAGAACCAACAACATCAAAATCCCCTGGTTCAATCCCATCCTGGTGACTGCCTCCAAAAAGGGAGGGGCAGCCCAGAACCGGAACCAGGGGAACTCAAAACTTCTCCTATCTGCAGTTGCCAACTTTTTCTTTCAGATTCCAAGACTCCCCATAAAATTCTGCCCAAAGCTCTTCTCTCTCCATGTCCAAAACTAGAAAACTAGCCCACCAGTTGTCCAAAAATGCGCATTATCTGTGCCCCCTTGCAGAGAAGGAGGGAAGATGTTATGCCCCTGTTCAAGTACAGGGGCAAGGTACAATCTTGGCACTGGTGGACACTGGATCCCAAGCTACCCTTCTGTCCAAAAAGGCCTTTGATGAACTGAATTCAGGAAGGGGGGAGAAATACCAAATTCCTCTCACCTCTCTTCCTGGACAACTTCAGAACTTTGACAGGAAGGAAATTCCCGTCGAGGGGACTGCGGATTTGGACATTAAAATTGGGCGACACAAGGTGCAGCACCCAGTCATAGTAGTGACTCCAGAGGGCACCCCTTGTTTACTAGGGAATGACCTCCTGAGAAGGTTGTCACCCCTAATAGATTGCGTAAACAAGGTCATCTGGACCCAGACTAGCCAACCAATAAAATTAAAACAGAGTGTCAACCACGTTAGTTTAAACGGCACCTGCCACATGGTTGAACAAAAATCAAGTAGAATTTCACTCCCAGAACAACCAAATTCCAGACGTGACAATAATAGCAGTAGGACAACAGACTGGTGATGGGGGGTCCTCTCTATTTCTGAAAATCAACCTTCCTTCCAGTTTAAGGTGGTATTCCACACTGGAAGGAAACACTCTGAGATGCTTTAGAAATCCACAATCAGACATTCCCTCTCCTATAGTCCAGAAAGATGAGCAAACAGCTCAGAGCCTGGCTGATGCTCAGCAAATTGGAGAGCAGCTGTTCATCCCTGTTCAGTTAAATAAAGGGAAGGACTCTGTTCTCGCCCGAGTGTGTGTGAACAACGGTAAGAGCTTCATCAGCGAAGCCATGTTCTGCCAACTCCCAAAAGATCCAGCCATTCCCACATTCAAACTGATAGACAAATGGGAAATGAATTTGGAAATTCCCAGTTCCAAACATCTCCTGCCAAGCAGGTGTATGCTCAAAACCTCCATAGGCAACAAGAGCGTAGTCCATAATTGTTGGGTCGTGCGAGACGTCACTGCCGCCTTTTACTTAGGCAGTGATATTCTCAATCGCTTTGACATTAGTTTGGACCTAATAAACTTCAAAGCTTGGTCCCGATTAGCGGATAATCCCATGGGCTTTGATGATCCAGAGAAAGCATTTAGGTCAGCCCAATTGCTACCTTATGCAGTTGAAATTCAGATTGGAGAGGAACTCACCATCCCAGAAAGGACCCGACAAGTCTCCCTGGAAGTGAAAGTTAAGAGAGGACAGAAATTGAAAAACCATGATGCTTATCTTCTTCTAAATGCTTCACTCCAATAGCAAGGGTTGGGGGTAAATCTAACACCATTAGTCAATATAGAACATGACACCATTCCAATAGTGGTGGATAACAGCGACTTGAAAAGTATCACTCTTTCCGCAGGCACCATTATTAGAATGGCGGTTGATGACCAACATTTCTCCATAGATTTAGGAAATGAACTGTTAGGACCAATCCCCAAGGACTGTTTTGACAGTGACAGTGATCACAACACAACACCAGACAGGATCTTTACCCGGCATGGGGGGAACCTCCAGGTGTACACTTCCTGCCCTTATGGTAAGGAAGATGTGACTTGTGACTTCAGAAGGGATGAGGTGATTTTCCAGGTCCATGAGGGCTGCCTTCCCCACCTGAAGCTACCAGTCCAAACCAACACTTTGACCAGGCACTTCTCCACCCAGCTGGAGGAGGCCGCTGAGACAGTGAAACCAGAAGTCTTTCCAGGCTCAGGCAGATGGTTGAAGAGGGAGTCAACCTAGCTGATGCCTGTGAGACTCTGGAGCAGAAGCAAAAGTTGAAACAAGTTTTCTTGGATTTTCAGGATCTCTTTGCGGTGGACTCTTATGACTGTGGTCGCACCGACATCCACACAACAACAATTCCCACGGACCCTGGTATGACTCCAGTGTTTGTGAAGCAATATCGCTTGCCTCTCACATCAATGGAGCCCTTAATGAAATAATTAAGAACCTTGGGTCCCGTGGGATAATACGTCCAGTCCACAGCACTTTCAATAATCACGTGCTGGGGATATTGAAGCCAAACGGCCAGTGGAAACTCTGCGCCGACCTTAGGGAGCTCAACAAACAGTTCCATACTTCCCGCTGGCCTCTTCCCTACATTGACCAAGGGCTGGTCCAGATCCAGGGGTCACAAGTATTCACTCCAATAGACGTGAACAATGGATACTGGACTGTACCTGTCAGTAGGGAGGACCAAGAGGACCAATACAAGCTGGCTTTTACCTTTGGGGGCCAGCAGTACACATGGACCCAAACTCCCTTTGGATACTTCAACTGATGAATTCAACATTTTCCTACATAAGGCCATGCCCGACCTGGGTGAAAGGGGTAACCTGGCTTATGTAGACGATGTCCTCATCAAAAGCTCAACTGTGGAGGAACACATTGCGGAGATCCGTTATGTTCTGACACAGTTGAGGGCAGCCGGAGCAAAACCATCCTTTCAGAAAGCACCGTGGTGTAGAACCAGTGTTAATTTCTTGGGGCATGAGATTACTCCTCAGGGTCTCTGTCTCCAGGAAAAGGAAGTGGAAGCACTCCAGAAACTGAAGGACCCCACAACTCTGCGGGAACTAAGGAGCCTCCTTGGACTGACTAATTATAGTAGAAAGTTCATAGAGGGCTACGCAGAGATCACCAGACCCCTGATTCATCTTTTGAATTGGGGGGATCAAGTGGGAATGGGGTCCAGAACAAGCTGAGGCAGTAAGACAACTCAAAAGAAGCCTCTCACAAGCGCCTTGCCTAGTTTACCCTGTCGGAAACAAGGAGTTCTTTTTGTAGACAGGTTTCTCTAATACATGCTAGGTTTCTCTCTTGACTGCAGTATTATACCAAAAGCATGACAAGGTCAATAAAATAATCTCCTATGCGAGTAAAACTTTATCCTCTGTGGAGGAAAAATTCAATGATTGTGAGAAAGCACTCCTGGCAAAGGTGTGGCCATTGAAGAATTACCGCCCGTTCATCCAGGGGGATCACATCATAGTGGAGACTCCACACCAGCCTCTGCAATATCTCCAAAGTGACAGAATCCGGGCCGGAAATGTGAGTAATTCCCGAATTACTTCCTGGATTCTGTCAATGCAAGGCTTTCCTGTGGAGGTCAGATATGGCCAAAACAAGATGAGTCCCCTCACGCAATGTCTGGCTGACTTGCATGATTGTACCAGAGAAAACTGTCTCGAGGACGAAAGTGTAATATTCAAGGACAACATGGAGGCATACCTCAATTCCCCACAAAAAGTCTTTGAAGAAGACAAGTGTGAGGGAATGGCCACTGTCTATATGGATGGATGCTCTTACCATGTTGACAACAACAGGGAAAAAAAATTGTGGCCGGCGTAGAGAATGCATGGGCGAATGAGTCCTCAGAACCCTCTGCTGGGTACAAGATTGGTCCCCAAAGTAGTCAAGTGGCAGAGTTGATGGCTGTGCATCAAGCCATCCTCACCGCTGTCTAACATCATTTCCACGAACTGGTCATAATCACAGATTTGGATTATGTATGGAACGGGTTTGTGGAGCACCTGGTTAATTGGAAAACCAGAGGCATGCTATGTGCGAATAACAAACCCTTGACAAATGGGAAGTTAATTCAAAATATTGATGATCTGGTCACTTCGAATGGGATGACCATCTACTGGAAAAAGATAAAGGGTCATTCCAAAGTAGAGGGACCAGACAAAACTGGAAATGACTTAGCTGATCAGCTGGCCAAAACCGGGGCCATCCAAGGGGATCTGATAGAGATCGTGACCCTGTTGGGGGAAATTCCGGTCACTGCTATTGAGGAAATCCCTAGCAGGCCATGATCAGTGGGTGGTTCCTACCTCATTCCAAAGCCTGATGTTAAGTCACGCCCATGATGCGGCCACAGCCGGTCATAGGGGCTTTCATACAATGCTTGAAATCTTAAGAGAGGTTGCATACTGGCCACACATGGGGCAGGACCTCGACCAATATTTGAAGGGGTGTCTTGTGTGTGCACAATTTCAGCCAACATCCCTCACACACCGTGCGTCTCTCCAAAAGAGGGGGATGACACTGCCATGGTCAGATTTGCAAGTAGATTTCATTGGGCCCGTGATTCTCTCCTCTAAGGGGAACAAGTACATGTTGACCCTGACATGCTTGTTTACTAAATGGGTGGAATGCCTCCCGGCCCCAAACTGCAAGGCTGAAACAGCAGATGCCCTGATGATTAACCACATCTTTTCGTGTTTTGGACTACCCCGAAGGATTGAGTCAGACAGAGGTAGCCATTTCACCAGCGAAGTAATGACAAAGATGTGGGAGATACTTGGAGTTAAAAGGAAGCTATATATTGCTTACCGGCTAGCCTCTAGTGGTGCAGTGGAACGATACAACAAAACCATTGTAAGCATATTAAAAAAAAATGTGGCAGATTAAGGGCCAAGTTGGGATATTCAATTACCTCTTGTCCTAATGGTCATCAGATCTACCCCTTCATCTACAACTAAAATGTCACCGTTTGAGCTGATGACTGGACGCAGGAGGGTGCTTCCCCAGCATCTGCTCTACTGGACCCAAGAGCAGACATTGATCAATGCCTAGACAACTCATGAGTATGTTGAAAATTTAAGAAAACACCTTCAACATGCTTTTGCCCATGCTCAGCGAAATCTAGAAAGATCAGCCGACAGCATGAAGACCCACTATGACTTAAAGACTACCAGGAAAGAATACAATGTAGAAGACCGGGTTTATCTATACAATTTCCAAAGGAAACAGGCCAAACAGCGGAAATTTCTGGATACCTGTAAGGGACCTTTTGAAATTGTAGACAAGATCTCACCAGTCGCCTACAAGATCTGCATCCCCAAAGGCAGTTTGGCAGAAGGGGAAGACATGTGGGTCTATATTAATCAGCTAAAGTGTTGCCATTCTAGGCACACTCTGCAGCAACTGGAGGAGTCTTCTGGAACCCCAGAGGTGGCCACTCCAGATCCATAAAATTCCAACCCTAAAATATTCCACATATAGTCTATAAAATACAATAATGCAAATGTCTCCTGATTTATAAAATGTATATGTCCACCCCACTACATTAATAGTGGTGGGGAAATGTCTAAAATATGTTTTTTGCTTTGTCATCCTAGGTGAAAGAGAGAGGGAGAGAGAGAAAGAGAGAGAGATAAACCATGGAGACTGACCAAGGAGGATAACCCGGGGACCGGGAGCAAAGATCCGAGGGGCCCGGAGTATCGCTCAATACTCCCATCAGGACTGGCGAGGAGAACTGATCGATCTATCCCTGATGGTGGAAAAGATGCTGAACTTTGCCATTTGTGGAATCCGGAGAGATTAGGCTGACATCCCAGTCTTGCGAATTTCCATTGATGGTAGTTCAACGGCCATCGCAAGAGGGGGGCTTGTGGGATGTCTTAGCCCACTAATCCAAGCCTTGCAACATCACTGTGAATTACTGGCAGCAGAAACATCATAATGGCCGCTGGAAAGCATGCTGCTCGCCAGAAATCACCAGAAAGTGCGCAGTGAAAACCTGAAAAATAGGCCACCATCTACTTTTGCCTGTGTCAATGGTAACACAGGAGACCACTGCCAAAACCCATCATTTGGCTGTCTACAGAACAAAATCATTGCAAAAGTAACAGAGCTGGTTTCAAAAATCCATTTTTATTTGGTGTCAAATGTGTGGAAATCATGGCTCACAAACCACCCAAAAAGATCCAACCTCCTTGTTGGGTGGTCAACATCATTCTCCCGCAAGAATCTACATAAATATAAGGTCCACAGAAGTGTATCTATATCTGAACAAAGTCCAATTTTGAGGATTGCTTGCTGGAAGAAACCTGTCAAAAATGGGTGTAATACTGTTACTCACCTCTGCCAGAAGCCAAAGTTTTAAATCCATTTTGTGTAAAGTTGTACATTGAACCCAAACTATGCCAAAGAAAGACTTGCTATCAGAAGCCTAAGAGGTGGATACAATTTAAAACTATATTCTGAATAGGCTTGAAGTAAGAAATTGTTTGATTTATGTGTTAAAAATGAGAATTATATTATAAGAAAAGACCATTTTTAGAAATTGGGTTTCAGAGTTAAGCGTTTCCCACACTGTGTTCAAACGAATTCCACACTTCTCCCTGGACAAAGGAGACTTCCCCCTGCCCATGGCTAAGAGATTGACAGGCTGGTGTCAAAAGGAACAGTGAGTGGCACCCTGGCCTTTTGCTCTCAGTGCATACAAAGGAATCCTTGGGCTGAATAGAAAATGCTAATTCAGGTGTGACTGACAACAAACTGCTAGCAGGAAGAAGAGACATGTGACTTCTGAGTCAGCCTAGACCTTGGAAGCGGAGACAAACCATTGTGTGACAAGGTCAATAAAATAATCTCCTATGCGAGTAAAACTTTATCCTCTGTGGAGGAAAAATTCAATGATTGTGAGAAGGCACTCCTGGCAAAGGTGTGGCCATTGAAGAATTACCGCCCGTTCATCCAGGGGGATCACATCATAGTGGAGACTCCACACCAGCCTCTGCAATATCTCCAAAGTGACAGAATCCGGGCCGGAAATGTGAGTAATTCCCGAATTACTTCCTGGATTCTGTCAATGCAAGGCTTTCCTGTGGAGGTCAGATATGGCCAAAACAAGATGAGTCCCCTCACGCAATGTCTGGCTGACTTGCATGATTGTACCAGAGAAAACTGTCTCGAGGACGAAAGTGTAATATTCAAGGACAACATGGAGGCATACCTCAATTCCCCACAAAAAGTCTTTGAAGAAGACAAGTGTGAGGGAATGGCCACTGTCTATATGGATGGATGCTCTTACCATGTTGACAACAACAGGGAAAAAAAATTGTGGCCGGCGTAGAGAATGCATGGGTGAATGAGTCCTCAGAACCCTCTGCTGGGTACAAGATTGGTCCCCGAAGTAGTCAAGTGGCAGAGTTGATGGCTGTGCATCAAGCCATCCTCACCGCTGTCTAACATCATTTCCACGAACTGGTCATAATCACAGATTTGGATTATGTATGGAACGGGTTTGTGGAGCACCTGGTTAATTGGAAAACCAGAGGCATGCTATGTGCGAATAACAAACCCTTGACAAATGGGAAGTTAATTCAAAATATTGATGATCTGGTCACTTCGAATGGGATGACCATCTACTGGAAAAAGATAAAGGGTCATTCCAAAGTAGAGGGACCAGACAAAACTGGAAATGACTTAGCTGATCAGCTGGCCAAAACCGGGGCCATCCAAGGGGATCTGATAGAGATCGTGACCCTGTTGGGGGAAATCCCGGTCACTGCTATTGAGGAAATCCCTAGCAGGCCATGATCAGTGGGTGGTTCCTACCTCATTCCAAAGCCTGATGTTAAGTCACGCCCATGATGCGGCCACAGCCGGTCATAGGGGCTTTCATACAATGCTTGAAATCTTAAGAGAGGTTGCATACTGGCCACACATGGGGCAGGACCTCGACCAATATTTGAAGGGGTGTCTTGTGTGTGCACAATTTCAGCCAACATCCCTCACACACCGTGCGTCTCTCCAAAAGAGGGGGATGACACTGCCATGGTCAGATTTGCAAGTAGATTTCATTGGGCCCGTGATTCTCTCCTCTAAGGGGAACAAGTACATGTTGACCCTGACATGCTTGTTTACTAAATGGGTGGAATGCCTCCCGGCCCCAAACTGCAAGGCTGAAACAGCAGATGCCCTGATGATTAACCACATCTTTTCGCGTTTTGGACTACCCCGAAGGATTGAGTCAGACAGAGGTAGCCATTTCACCAGCGAAGTAATGACAAAGATGTGGGAGATACTTGGAGTTAAAAGGAAGCTATATATTGCTTACCGGCTAGCCTCTAGTGGTGCAGTGGAACGATACAACAAAACCATTGTAAGCATATTAAAAAAAAATGTGGCAGATTAAGGGCCAAGTTGGGATATTCAATTACCTCTTGTCCTAATGGTCATCAGATCTACCCCTTCATCTACAACTAAAATGTCACCGTTTGAGCTGATGACTGGACGCAGGAGGGTGCTTCCCCAGCATCTGCTCTACTGGACCCAAGAGCAGACATTGATCAATGCCTAGACAACTCATGAGTATGTTGAAAATTTAAGAAAACACCTTCAACATGCTTTTGCCCATGCTCAGCGAAATCTAGAAAGATCAGCCGACAGCATGAAGACCCACTATGACTTAAAGACTACCAGGAAAGAATACAATGTAGAAGACCGGGTTTATCTATACAATTTCCAAAGGAAACAGGCCAAACAGCGGAAATTTCTGGATACCTGTAAGGGACCTTTTGAAATTGTAGACAAGATCTCACCAGTCGCCTACAAGATCTGCATCCCCAAAGGCAGTTTGGCAGAAGGGGAAGACATGTGGGTCTATATTAATCAGCTAAAGTGTTGCCATTCTAGGCACACTCTGCAGCAACTGGAGGAGTCTTCTGGAACCCCAGAGGTGGCCACTCCAGATCCATAAAATTCCAACCCTAAAATATTCCACATATAGTCTATAAAATACAATAATGCAAATGTCTCCTGATTTATAAAATGTATATGTCCACCCCACTACATTAATAGTGGTGGGGAAATGTCTAAAATATGTTTTTTGCTTTGTCATCCTAGGTGAAAGAGAGAGGGAGAGAGAGAAAGAGAGAGAGATAAACCATGGAGACTGACCAAGGAGGATAACCCGGGGACCGGGAGCAAAGATCCGAGGGGCCCGGAGTATCGCTCAATACTCCCATCAGGACTGGCGAGGAGGACTGATCGATCTATCCCTGATGGTGGAAAAGATGCTGAACTTTGCCATTTGTGGAATCCGGAGAGATTAGGCTGACATCCCAGTCTTGCGAATTTCCATTGATGGTAGTTCAACGGCCATCGCAAGAGGGGGGCTTGTGGGATGTCTTAGCCCACTAATCCAAGCCTTGCAACATCACTGTGAATTACTGGCAGCAGAAACATCATAATGGCCGCTGGAAAGCATGCTGCTCGCCAGAAATCACCAGAAAGTGCGCAGTGAAAACCTGAAAAATAGGCCACCATCTACTTTTGCCTATGTCAATGGTAACACAGGAGACCACTGCCAAAACCCATCATTTGGCTGTCTACAGAACAAAATCATTGCAAAAGTAACAGAGCTGGTTTCAAAAATCCATTTTTATTTGGTGTCAAATGTGTGGAAATCATGGCTCACAAACCACCCAAAAAGATCCAACCTCCTTGTTGGGTGGTCAACATCATTCTCCCGCAAGAATCTACATAAATATAAGGTCCACAGAAGTGTATCTATATCTGAACAAAGTCCAATTTTGAGGATTGCTTGCTGGAAGAAACCTGTCAAAAATGGGTGTAATACTGTTACTCACCTCTGCCAGAAGCCAAAGTTTTAAATCCATTTTGTGTAAAGTTGTACATTGAACCCAAACTATGCCAAAGAAAGACTTGCTATCAGAAGCCTAAGAGGTGGATACAATTTAAAACTATATTCTGAATAGGCTTGAAGTAAGAAATTGTTTGATTTATGTGTTAAAAATGAGAATTATATTATAAGAAAAGACCATTTTTAGAAATTGGGTTTCAGAGTTAAGCGTTTCCCACACTGTGTTCAAACGAATTCCACACTTCTCCCTGGACAAAGGAGACTTCCCCCTGCCCATGGCTAAGAGATTGACAGGCTGGTGTCAAAAGGAACAGTGAGTGGCACCCTGGCCTTTTGCTCTCAGTGCATACAAAGGAATCCTTGGGCTGAATAGAAAATGCTAATTCAGGTGTGACTGACAACAAACTGCTAGCAGGAAGAAGAGACATGTGACTTCTGAGTCAGCCTAGACCTTGGAAGCGGAGACAAACCATTGTGTGGATTCAGAAAGCACAGCAAATATATGTTTTAGAAAAATGCTTATAACAAATTGCACTGAACTGACAAAAATGTGAAACTTTGAGATTATTAAAATGGAAAATATGCTCACAGTTTAAGACTAAACTGTACTCTGTGCGATGCTCTGAGACCAAACCCCGGAATTATTCATATTGTAGCTACTGTGTTTATGCCAGGAACTGGGAAAATTACAGAATTGTGCTCAGATGGGGTGTGTTTGCATGTCTAAAAATTGGTGCAGAAATAATATTGAGAAACCCACCAAAAGCCCGAAAAAGTGGTCATTTCTGAACCAAAGCTCTTAGGAAGATGAGAGTTGAACAGACATGTACCTTAGTTAATCTGTCATGTGATTTATGTAGTATTAACACGTTGTGTACATTGTAAATATGTGTTTTAGGAAAAATAAAATGTACTGTACAGAGACGAAGGGGAGTGTTTTCCCCCAAGCCATAAAGATGACACAGGATGACACACTGATCCTTTCTCCAATCAGGGGACAGCGAATCCTCTAACCTATCAGATCCTTAGAGAGTTGGGCATTTTAGAATCAGCCTCCCCACCCACTTTGGAAATACATAAATAGGGACTGCTGAGAACAGATAAGACACACACTTTTCCACTACTCAACCGATTTCTTGGCAAAGCACCCTGCAGGATGATCCAGACATAGATCAAGAAACCCGACTCTAGAACCAAACTCTAGAACCTTGAAGCAGAGAGGCCTAAACCACAAGCTGAACCTTTTTCACAGGCCTCTGAATCTTTTGGAACCTAATTCTAACCCCTAAACCTCCAAGGAGCACCCCAAAATCCAACAGCCTGGCTGAGCTGTTCTGCTCCTAGCTAAGAACCCTGTGCTAGAATCCAGATCCAGACCCAGATTGCAGAGCTGTGTCCAGAACCCATCAGATCCAGTCCAAGAGGCCGCACAGACCAGAGTGCCTAAGACCTGTCCGGTGGCGAGAGAGAATCCCAGCCAAACCCTTGACCAGATCTTTGACAGGGCCCACTCCATTCCAAAGCCGTACGAGTGAATATCTAGTCTAGAACTGTACATAACCAATCTCTTAGTTTAAGTTATCCCATTCCATCCGTTCAATCTGCCCAGAACTGCATTATAGAACCTCTTTTGTGTATCCTAAATTCTCCTCTCCTCCACGTAACTCTTGATAAATTGTAGCGATAATCATCTTTGAGCTGATATTTTTTTAAGTGTCTTGACACACAACAATCAGAACGGAAGGCGCCCTGTTTCTGGTGGTTGTCCCGTGTGGTATTTCTGAAAAATCTACCTTCACAAAAACCTCTGTAACATTTGAACCGCACGTCCTAGATCCCCAAATTTTAACTGTCAATTTGAAGCTAAAATCCTATTCCCTATAGTCCTGCACGCGGAAAAGTTGCTGCAAATTGCAATTTGGCTCAATTTCACCACATGTCAAAATAGCTGTTTCTTGTTTTCCCTCATTGCTAGTGTTAACCCAAACCAATCCAAAGTAACTCTCACTTATCCTGAATCTCCTCTAGTGAATTAAAATCCTTTCAGTATATTTTCACATTCATTGCAATCACATTCAAAAGTATTTTTGCCTGTTTCAAAATCATACCTGTTTTCTCTAAGATTGCTGGGGGAACTGGGATTGCACTGCATTATTGATTATATTCCTGAAACCTTTGCGCACTCATTCCCATCTCTTCATATTGCATAGTGGAGTAAGTGAGTAATCACAGGGGAAAAAGTGATCAACATTATCTTTTGATTGAAATCATATCAAGTTTATTTCTGTGTTGCATTCTTTCCCATCCTTGCATTTCCTTGAATCATACACCTAAGTGATTAAAGAGACTGTTGATATTGTAATATTATCCTTGCTGATCGCTGTTCATATTCATAAGTGTGATATTCAGATATTATTCTATTCATAAAGGTGTGATATATATATATATATATATATATATATATATATATATATATATATATATATATATATATATACATATATATATATATATATATATATATATATATATATACATATATATATATATATATATTGTTCAATTCTTCAAATAAACCTTTCAATTTGCAAAACAAACCTACTTATTGGCTCATTGAGGTCGGGGAGATCCAAAGAGAGGGTCGTTATATAAGGGTTCATCATCCAGATTTAAAGAACTTTGACATAAAAATATATAAATAAGGGCTTCCATTGGGCATCCCATACTAAGCATTGACTTGGTTGGAGTGCTGGATTGAAGTCACTTACAAACAGAGTGCTTTACAGAGGTATACACCAGTACAGATGCATAACAGAGTGCTTTTAAGAGGTGACAACAGAACAGATAAACAGCAGGAGTAGGATTGTGTCACAGTGGAGGGGTACAACTGTAGCAGTAGGTGGCTGGGAGGAGAGGGGTGGGTGGCGTCTGGTGAGTCAGGTGGCGTGAGAGGCAACATGAGGACATAGGTGTTGAGGGGAAGAGACTCCTTGAAGAGGTGGGTGTTGAGTTCTTTTCTGAATTGTAGGAGTGCAGGGTGAGTTTGATGATGAAAAGGAGGAGGTTCCATAGTCTTGGGGCGTAGGCAGAGAAAGCTTGTATTCTGGTCCTTTCCTTTTTTGAAGTGGTGTATTTCAAGTCTGTTCATGTCCTCACTTCTGGTGGTGTGTTGTCTCCTGGAGATGCTGAGTTTATCTGTGAGTTTGCTGGGTGACTTGAGGGTGACTGCCTTATAGATGATACAGTAAGACTTGAAGTTCATATGTGCGTGCAGCGGGAGACAGTGAATGTCACTGACAGCTGGAGTGATGTGGTTGTATCTGTGTAGACCATTGATGATGCCTGCAGCTCTGTGTTGGACACTTCTAAGCGGCATAAGGGAGGACAATGTTAGGCCTCTGAGGAGTGCATTGCCCCCATCCAGGTGGGACAGGTCCAGTGCTTGATTGGTGGATCTAAAGCTTTCCGGGGGAGGAATGGCATGGCTTGGAGAGCTGATACCAAGCTGTCTTAGTTTTATTAGCTATGTGTTTCTTGAAGGAGAGGTGTTTGTCACTGTGGACCTTGAAGGTCTTGGCACAGGAGTTGAGCTCGGGTGTGAAGACCTCACAGTTCAAGGTTGATAGCCAGGTCTGTAAGTCTGGGTGTTCAGGGTTTGTGGTGAGGAGTAGGAATTCAGTCTTGGAAGAGTTGAACTCCAAATATGCACTGGACATCCACGACTGGCATGTTTTGAGCCTATGGAAGTCCTAGGTGGAGTCGATATTGAGGTATAGCAGGGTGTTTTTGGCGTATTGGTGGATGTGGATGTTCTGCATGGCTAGGAGGGCTCCCAGCAGCTGCATGTTCAGATTGAAGGTCACTTGTGAGAGGATGGAACCCTGCAGGACTCCACAGGTGACAGGTAGAATTAGCGATATTGAGGAGTCCATCTGAAAAAACTGCTGGTGTTTGTTGAGCTAGGACTTGAACCAGCATAGGACAAGGTCGCTGATCCCCATGTGCCGATGTAGGGTGTCCGTAAGTGCCTGGTGATCTACTGTGTTGAAAGTGGCTCAGAGTTTGAGTAGAACCAGGAGGCAGGGGTCACCAACATCAGAGGTGTTGAGGGTGTCGTCGACCAACTGTATGGTTGCTGTCTCCATGCTGTATCTGGGTCTGAACCCAGATTGGTAGGTTTGGAGGATATTGTTGCTGTTGTTGGGTTGCTGCAGTTGTGCAGCTCTGCTTTCTCAATGATCTTACCTAGGTAGGGATGATGGATAATGCAGTGATAGTTATTTTTTTATTTTATTTTTATTTTAAATGCTATGTTTGATTTGACAAACTTTTCATTATATAGCTCATTAAAAATTTGTTAAGAAAATTAATCAAAAAGAAGAAGAAATAGAAACGAAGGAATGTGGTTGGATTGAAGAACGTAAGGCAGGGTAAAAGAATCGCAACGTGACAACTACTATTCAATGTCCTTCTAGATCTCTATCCAGAATTTAATGGCCATTAGAATTAAATGTTTATCGTGGCCTTTTAGTAGTTGGGCCCACTGTTCCTGTGTGGTCATCTGCTTTTCCGATACTCTGAAGAAGTCCCTGAATAAGTTTCTTTTTTCCGTTAAAGCGGGACACACCATGATGATGTGGAATACCGTCTCTTTGGTGTTTTCAATCTTGTAGAATCGGCAATCCGAGGATTTGGCATCTTCATGTTTGATCTTATTCAGGTAATCACGGGTCGGTAAGATGTTTAAATAAAAACCGTAGAAAGAGATCTCGCATATGTCGATCTGGAATGCACGACAAATATACCAGGAGTTTGTGTAGGGCTCTTGTGTCTATTGCGCATTCCTGATGTTGTTTATATTTTGACTGGATACTGAGGGTCTTTATCCAGTCATTCCTCTGTAGCGCACGTTTGGCATATTGTGGGCTGTTTATTACCATTTCAAAAGTGATGTCTTCATCTTTCATCTCGGACATGATCCTGTTGAACCATTGTTGCAAAACTGTTGCATTTACCACATTCTTTTTAGTTTTTAATATTTCTATAGATGGTATTTTGTCTTGACTGATTATTTTCCTGAAAAGGTCCACTTGCTTCCATGCTATTATTGATTGTAGAGATTGTAAAGCCAGTTCAAAGCAGATTTTTGGCATTGGAAAGTTTTTTGGTAATGCAAGAGTTTTCCTCCAGAATATGGCTTCATATAGGTGCCATTTCAGGCCTTGTTTGTTTACCAGTGTTTCACCGGCGTAGGTCAAAATTGGGACCACCTTTTGTTTGTAGAAAGCGATAGTTGGTTTGATTGAATACGTGCCAAATTTACAATGGTAAAATTGACTAAGGCGAGCTAGAGATCTTTCTTTCTCTTCGATGTGGGTTTTCCATTCTTGCTCTGTTGGTGAAGTATTTATCATTGCACCTAAATATTTGATGGCAATAGTCGATTCAATTGCCTTGCCTTTGGAATTTTCTGACTGCTTCTTTTTTGGATCGATAATTTCATTAATTTGGTTTTGTTTATGTTGATCTGTAGGTCGTTCTCTGTCATGTAGATTGTTACTTTGTTGCGAGTTTTTTGTAGCCCTGACATTGTTTTATCCATTACCGTGATGTCATCTGCATATATTAGTGATAGTACTGGTTCATTGTTTAATTTCAGCGTATTTGAACGTGGATCTTCGATCGATTTGACAAAGTCAGAGGTGTATAAGTTATAGAGGCAGGCAGCCAAGGGGCAGCCCTGTTTTAGACCATTAAAGGTGTTAATCGGTCGAGTGACTTTGCATCTTTTGATAGCCTAACTCGAATTGAAGTATTGGAATACAACTGTTTGATAAGATTTAGAATTGGAGGTGGGCATCCCCAGGTTGTTAGTTTATTCCATAATTTCGTTCTATCTACAGAATCAAACGCCATTCTTATATCGACGAAGACTGCGTATACCTGCTGATTCTTGGATGTAGCTTCATATTTTAGCAGGCTCAAGAGTAGCAGATTTGCGTTGGTTCCAATCTTGTTGACGAATCCAGTTTGCCTTTTTTCTAGTTTTTCATTGTTGGCTGCCCATGTATTGAGATTTTTCAATAAAAAACTTGCAAACAGTTTTCATAACGGATCTAATAAGGCAATGGGACTGTAGTTCTGTGGGTTTTTTCTGTCTCCGGTTTTGAAAATTGGGATCAGGGTTGCCTCTGTCCAGCTGCTCGGAATTTGTTGCGTCCTTTCAATGATCAGTAGCAATTGAACAAAGAAGCTGGCCCATTTTTCCGGCTCTGCCTTTTAGATTTGCATTTGATAGTCCGTCTCTTTTTTAGTTTCGTTTAGGAGCGACCATAGTTGTCTCGTATTTTTCCCCTTAAGTGCCGCTAAGATTGCTTCAGGATCTGTTTGTTGTAATATCGCTTTGGCTGACTTGATGGAGTTCGAGTATTTTTGTTTTTCCTTTTTTACATCTGCTGTAGCGGCAGATGTGTTCAATTTTTTTAGTAAACATAGTTTTTTGTGATGCATTTTTTTCTTATGTTTAATTTCAGCGTTGAATGCATGGTTGTGTATGGTGTTGCGATTAGGGTAATTGTTCACCTTAATCTGGTAGTCTTTAAGTACCCATTTGTAGTTGATTTTTGAAGAATCTGGCAGACTTGCTGTTTCAAACTTAGAGACAAGGTCGGTTATATGGTTCTGTTTTATTCGTAGTCTGCTCAAGGCATTGTTTATTTCCAGATCTGGCAGAGTTAGACGCGATTCCAAGGTTTCCGCTGTCTTCCATGTTATTAGGATTTGACAATGGTCACTATTAGGTTGCAAGCGGTTTTCGGTGGCAATTAAACTTTTCTTTATCCCGTCAGAGGTGTAAATATAATCGATGATTGAATTAGATTTGCTGCTTGACCAGGTTGGGGGCATTTGCCCATGGTCATTTAGTGGCTGTTCTGTGAGGGTTAAATTTCGGAGCTCGATCTCTTTAGTCCATTTCTTTGCTTTCGGGGATAATTTTAGAAAATCCAATTGAATACCTTCGGAATTGTAAAGATGAATGTTTAGATCACCCGCAACAACGAATTCTGTTTGTGTGAAGGAGTTTTCTATCTTGTCAAACTCTTCAAAGATTAAATCGATGAACTTGTTGTCATTCATAGCTATCGAGTTCCAGTAAATATTAAAGATTGTTAGATGTGTTTTGTCTGGATGATCGTTTGACTCAGATGTTGAGGTTGAGATGCAGATGACAATGTTTTGGGCCCAAGCATGGGTGTTTTTCTTCTTTACAACTGACCAGGTGGGAACTATTTTGGTCATAATTATCATTCCAGATGATGGTTTACCCTGTCGAATGGTGATCGCTGGGTTCATGTAGGTGGAAAATCCATCGCAAACAACTTCTGTTGAGAGCCAGGTCTCTTGCAGACATATTATGGAAGTTTCATTTTGATTGAAAGAACCGTCAGAGAAAAGATGTTTAAAACCTCTCGTGTTCCATGAAGATAAAGTAATCTCATTTGTTGCATATTCTTTGGGGGTTGGTTGATATAGAAAGATCTTAATTTGTGTACTTTGATGTTTGGTTTCAGTTAGCAGTGATAGTTATCTTGTTTGTTGGGATTTAGAGTTGGGTACTTAGTAGAGTGGGAATTTGTCCTGTTTGTTGGGTCAATGGGAAGGTGCCTTGAGTTAGGGAGCTGTTGATGATCTCCAGGTAGGGAAGGAGACCTTCTGCAGGGAGGGTCTTAAGCATGGAGGCTGGGAGTATGTCGTTTGCATGCGATGTGGCTTTGAGGGTGGTCAGGGTTTCTACCAGGTCCTCTGTGAAGAGTGTCTTGATTGTTATCTGGTAACTGTGTGCTGGGGCATCTTGCTGATTTTGTTGATGAAGAAGGTGTTGATGGGAGTGGATTTTTTGATGTTGTATTGTATGGCAGGGTCGGGTAACCAGTTTATGCAGTGCTTGACCACTTTGAATGCCATGCCACAATAAGAAAGTAAATAAATACTGACTCCATAGGTTATGATAGCCACATAATAAAACATATCATGTTTGCTTTATCCGTGATGCCAAGTATAACATTTCATTCCACAATAAGAAAGTCAATTCAGACTGGCACTACTAATGTAGGTCAGTCTGCCGACATAATAGCACTTATGTTTGCTTTACCGTTGATACCAAGAAAAAAAAGGACATGCCCCATTAAGAAAGTATATGCAGACTGAGACTAGTACTTCCAGGCTGCATATCATTTCTTAATGTGGAAAGCCATATGTTATTTGGCATAAAGGGTAAAGATAAGTGTTATTATGAGGCTAGAATAGCCTACATTTAATGTAGGCCAGTCTAGACATGTAATAACACATATCATGGTCACTTTACCCTTAATGGGCAGCAAACTTGCATCCTTGGTGACACAAACATGATAGGAGTTATTGCCTGGCTAGAATGGCTTACATTCCATACGGTATGCTACTGTACATTAAGGATAAATCCAAAGAAATATGCCAGCTCCCAGCAGCTCCACCCCTAAATTTGGAAGCCCATCAGTGGGGACCCTAAATTTAGGGGTGGGGTCTCTCTCTCTCTCTCTCTCTCTCACACACACACACACACGTAGACAAACAACACTTTCACACTCACATTCACACTCATTCATACATCTCCTTGCATGCACGCATTCGTAAATAAAAATGTCAATAAATAACTGCCGCCATAAAAATAGAAAATGGACTAGGTCCCTTTTCGGATGACTGCAGCTATTTTGTAACCTGTTTTCCATGGCAGGCGTAATCCGAAAAGGGGCATGCATGTCCGCCCCACCCCCTCCTGGCCAGGGCGTGAAAGCTACATTGGTGTCCAGCATCCTTGGTGAGCGGGGCATAAGCACGTTTTTCCGGCAGGCAGCATCTGGACTGAGTCCAACTATAATTGGTTGCTTATTAGAACTCTCTCTCTCATAATCACTGAGGGCTTTCGTATTTATGACAGGAATGGGGACCTGAGTATTGATGTGCATGGTTATTCAAGTACTGTACTTTAATACTGTGCATGACTTCCATTAACAACAGTTTCCCTTTCTGAAAGCTGAATCCTTTCACTGTGACATCATGGCTCAATTGCTGTGATGTCACAGTAAGGTTATAAAGCTTTTCCCTGCAAGGATTTTTTTTAATTTACTTTCTGGATTGCTATCAGGTGAGCTAGATGGAACTTGTATTTTTCTTATTTTGTGTAGTGCTCCCATGCCTGCACTTTACACCCCCTGCTATGCTGGTCCACGAGAGAAAGTGTGTGGAATAAAAAGGGAGGGGGCAAACACAACATACAACTGTAGACGGGAAGCTTTCAACTATAGGGTGTATTTCACGTGGGTCTGAGTGACACCATAGACAGCTCAAGCTTCGCTCACTTTGTCTGTCCCTCAGAACACCTATGTGCAATATATCCTGAACGTTGAAAGCTACCAATCCATAATTATATTAATTCACTGTCTGATAAGAGTTCTCTTTGTGTGTGCTGCATTGGCGACCTGCTGTGCTGTGCTGCCTTGCACTTGTGTAGTCATGCTCCTTGTGGCTCTCACCCAACCTGTTTGCACGTTCACTCACATTGATCAGTCGTTTCCATCTAACTTAATTTGCACACATAAATATTAATTTACTGACTCTCCTGTTCTGCTCTTTTGACATTCTTAAACAATTCGACTTCATTTCTAAGTGTACCCCCACACGCTTGTAAGGTCTCTGTTTGAGGACGTGAATATCTTTGAAATGCCTTTGTTACAAGGAAGCCGTGAACCTGAAACAGTAGAAAACGTGCAGCCCTGGATTTCTGTGCTCCAAGCTCGCGGGTGGTTGGCAAGGTGGGCAGACTAGGATATTTCCGGCAGGCGCATACGAGACGGAAACAAGGAGGCGATGGAATGGGTGGAGGGACAGTATCAGCGCGACCATAGGAGGAGGTTTAGTCTACATCAGATCTGATGTGCAAACATGGGGAACTTGACATGGCGGGATGCAATCCTTAGTAGCTTAATTGAAATACTAGTCTGTAAAATAAAAGGAATTTTACATGCGATTGGAATATACAAAATTGCATGTCTTTGTAATTATGGTGAAGCAAAATCTTGCAAGCCTAGAGTGCCTTTGTTTGCATAGGCCAGAAGTCCATGTTCTCCTCCTTGCAGATCTTGACTGCATGCAGTGATTATATCGAATAGAAAACAACTAATACAATAATAACAAATGAAAAAAACAATTAAAACCGAAATAACTAATTATGGAGAAAAAACCTAGAAATGGGGTTGGAGTAGGAATAGTGGTTTTGGTGGTGGGGGAAAAGTATTACAAAAAAAGGGGGGTTTTGGGGAGGAACCCCAGAAACAGTGAAAAAGAAATTAGTTATTTTGGTTTTAGTCGTTTTGTATAAGTTATTATTTCATTCGTTGTTTTTTCATTCGATGAAATCACATGTGACCGATCTTGACATACCGGGGCCCTTTAACCACACATATAAAGTGACTGCTTATGTTATCATTTTTTTTAGTACAAGAAAAATTTCACGTGCTAATCAGAATTGCAAACAGCACTGCCATGACAAGTTTCTACAGTGGCACGGGAGCACTGCATTGAAATACCAATAGACGATCTTGTGTGCAGTGGCGGCTGGAGAATATGTGGTCCAATGGGGTTCTGCCACGGAGAACATATTTAAAATATTAGGTTAAAATGGTGCATTTTACAGCACTTTCTATGAAACAGTGGGGATACAACACAGTTTGAAATCAATTGTATATGGTAGCACATAAAAAACAAGCCAATAGTGCACAATACCATTTTGCAAAGCATTTTTCATGATGCCTTTGTATACACAAATGCAAGTATATAAAACATGTTCACGCTGGCTGAGCCTTACAGTTACATGAATGCTGCACCAATATATGCCATTATTACCATATAAAGACTCACAGTCAGTAAAACATAGCCTGCCACAGATTGGCTGTACCAAAATAGGACTGTGTACCAAGTTCTCACACTTATGTTTGCATGTACCATTTGGGCAAAATTCAAAAAATTGCATAACACAGAATATATGGCTAGACTGGAGCCACTATTGTAGGCGAGTCAAGCCATGTAATAACACTCACCATGCTTGTGTTACCCTTGATATCAATTAAAAAGTGACACATTATTATGTATTAATTATTATTATTATTATTATATTTATTGAGCGCAGAACTAGTTCTGAGAAGTAACCAAGTGCTTTACAGATGTATACAGCAGTCCAGATGCATAACAGATTGCTGTTCAGCGGTAACAACAGAACAGATAAACAGTGGGAGTAGGATTGTGTCACAGTGGAGGGGCACAGCTGTACTGGGTGGCAAGGAGGAGAGGGGTGGGTGGCGTCTGGTGAGTCAGGTGCTATAAGAGGCAACAAGAGAACCTAGGTATTGAGGGGAAGAGACTCCTTGAAGAGGTGGATCTTGAGTTATTTTCTGAATTGTAGGAGTGCAGGGTGAGTCTCATGATGAAAAGGAAGAGGTTCCATAGTCTTTGGTGCGTAGGCAGAGAAAGCTTGTCTTCTGGTCCTTTCCTTTTTTCAGTGGTGTATTTCAAGTCTGCTCATGTCCTCGCTTCTGGTGGAGTGTTGTCTGCTGGAGATGATGAGTTTCTCCGTGAGGTAGCTGGGTGACTTGAGTGCGACTGCCTTATAGATGATACAATAAGACTTGAAGTTCATACGTGCGTGCAGCGGGTGACAGTTAACGTCTCTGAGAGCTGGGGTGATGTGATTGTATCTGTGTAGACCATTGATGAGGCCTGCGGCTCTGTGCAGGACACTTCTAAGGGGCATAAGGGAGGACAATGGCAGGCCAATGAGGAGTGCATTGCCCCCATCCAGGTGGGACAGGACCAGTGCTTGAACGGTGGATCTAAAGCTGTCCGGGGGGAGGAAGGTCTTGGCTTTCTGCAGGTGGGAGAGCTGATACCAAGCAGTCTTAGTTTTATTAGCTATGCTTTTCTTGAAGGAGACGTGTTTGTCACTGTGAACCCCCACGATCCTGGAGGATGAGTTGAGCTTGGTTGTGTAGACCTCACAGTTTGTGGTTGATAGCCAGGTCTGTAAGTCTTGGTGTTCAGGGTTTGTGGTGAGGAGTAGGAATTCAGTCTTGGAAGAGTTGAACTCCAAATATGCACTGGACATCCACAACTGGCATGTTTTTAGCCTATGGAAGTCCTTGGTGGAGTCGATCTTGAGGTATAGCAGGGTGTTTTTGGCGTATTTGTGGTTGTGGATGTTCTGTGTGGCTAGGAGGGCTCCCATCAGCTCCATGTATAGATTGAAGGTCACTTGTGAGAGGATGGAACCCTGCAGGACTCCACAGGTGACAGGTAGAATTAGCGATATTGAGGAGTCCATCTGAAAAAACTGCTGGTATTTGTTGAGCTAGGACTTGAACCAGCATAGGACATGGTCGCTGATCCCCATGTGCCAATGTAGGGTGTCTGTAAGTGCCTGGTAGTCTACTGTGTTGAAAGTGGCTCAGAGTTTGAGTAGAACCAGGAGGCAGGGGTGGCCATCATCAGGTATGTTGAGGATGTCGTCGACCAACTGCATGTTTGCTGTCTCCATGCTGTATCTGGATCTGAACCCAGATTGGTAGGTTTGGAGGAGATTGTTGCTGTTCATGGGTTGCTGCAGTTGTGCAGCTCTGCTTTCTCAATGATTTACCTAGGTAGGGATAATGAGTAATTAAGTGATAGTTATCTTGTTTGTCGGGATTTAGAGTTGGGTACTTTAGTAGAGTGAGAATTTGTACTGTTTGTCGGGTGGATGGGAAGATGCCTTGAGTTAGGGAGCTATTGATGATCTCCAGGTAGGGAAGGAGACCTTCTGCAGGGAGAGTCTTAAGTATGGATGCTGGGAGTATGTTGTCTGCATGCAATGTGGCTTTGTGGGTGGTCAGGGTTTCTACCAGGTCCTCTGTCAAGAGTGTCTTGAGTGTTGTCTGGTAACTGTGCTGGGGCATCTTGCTGATTTTGTTGATGAAGAAGGTGTTGATGGAGGTGTATTATTTTAATGTTGTATTGTATGGCAGGATCGGATAACCAGTTTATGCAGTGCTTGACCACTTTGAATGCCATGCCACAGTAAGAAAGTAAATAAATACTGACTCCATAGGTTATGATAGCCACATAATAAAACATATCATGTTTGCTTTACCCGTATTGCCAAGTAAAATATTTCATTCCACAATAAGAAAGTAAATTCAGACTGGCACTACTAATGTAGGTCAGTCTGTCGACATAATAGCACTTATGTTTGCTTTACCCTTGATGCCAAGAAAAAAAAATATGACATGCCCCATCAAGACAGTATATGCAGACTGAGACTAGTAGTGCCAGTCTGCATATACTTTCTTAATGTGGAATGTCATTTGTTATTTGGCATAAAGGGTAAAGATAAGTGTTACTATGAGGCTAGAATGGCCTACATTTAATGTAGGCCAGTCTAGACATGTAATAACACGTATCAGGGTTTCCTTACCCTGGATGGGCAGCAAATGTGCATCCTGGGTGACCCAAACATGATAGGAGTTATTTTCTTGCTAGAATGGCTTACATTCCATACGGTATGCTACTGTACATTAAGGATAAATCCAAAGAAAAATAGCAGGCTCCCAGCAGCTCCACCCCTAAATTTGGACCCTAAATTTAGGGGTGGGTTCTATCACGCACACACACACACACACAACACTTTCACACTCACATTCACACTTCATTCATACATTTCCTTTCATGCACGCATTTGTAAATAAAAACACACCAACATACATACATACATACATACATATATGCATATAATCCATACATACATGCATACATACATACACATTATATTAAGAAAATACACTAACATATCTGCATGCATGCTCCACAGGCACCTGTGCTGTCATGTGGTGGACCAAATGCCCCAGATGGCCTTCCCCTCAACTCTGCAACATAAACACTCTGACTGACGGGGAGGAATCCCCTCCTTCTGACAGTCAGCGTTTCCATGCTGCAAGCCTAATAACAAGGGGTTGCAGAGCCAGGCTTCTCCTGTACACTGTCTCTCATTATTTTGTGCTAGGTTTGTAGCAGATTCCAAAGGGCTCTGCATAATAATGTAATAAACATGCAAGTTGTGAGAGGTGAAAAGGAGCGCATGTATCAATTGCGAGAGTAGCACTGTAAAAGAGGAGGGGGCTTCTTCTAATCGTTACACAGATTAAACCCAAAATAAAAGTAATTTACATATAACAGAAATGTAGGGGCACCAGTAAGTATAACAAAACCTAGAGTTATGCTAAAACGCAGTAAATTGGCCTTGTAGCATGCCTTTGCAGCCAACGTGTATTAACTTTAATTAATCCGCTACAAAGCTTCAGTGGCTGGTAATACATCACAGGTCCCACGATACCAGGCCAGTATGGTAAGAAGCAAAACAACAGTTCTTTTTCAAGGTCAAAGTTTAGACCCATTTGTCCTGCCGACAGGCATGGAGAGCATAACCATTTATTTAGCCAAAATAATTTCAAAAACATGATTTTTAGATGGAGTTAAGAATATCACAGCAGTTTCAAATTGCCACGGACACATTTTGCCTGGGAAAAAGGCTGAAGAGTTCTTGATATGCAACATTTGTATGTACATCCATGGGTCAAGGCTCTGGCAGTGTCATGGAAGGGAGAGCTTCTCATGAGAACTTAGATGAGATAACCTGGGCAGTTGAATAAAGTTCAGCTGGTCATCTCAAATGTTTCAATTAATTGTCATTATTATATGGGAAGTGGGGGTTAGATTGTGACATCACAAATTTTAATTATGAGCGATGTGGGAAGGTTTGTGGACCCAATGACATAACTTAATGCATCTTTCCTATAAGGGCCTGTTGTGTGAGCTCCAATCAGCTTGGTGTGGGGAGATTTTTTCATGTTGCAAAGTTACTAACGTTGCTCAACACGATTATTATAAAAGTCTTATAAAAGACTTGCCTACAATAGTGGCTCCAGTCTAGCCATATAGTCTGTGTTATGGCATTTTTGAACTTTGCCCCAAGAATACATGCAAACATAAGTGTGAGAAATTGGTACACAGTCCTATTTTGGTACAGCCAATTTGTGGCAGGCTATGTTTTACTGACTGGGAGTGCTTATATATTAATAATGGCATGTATTGGTGCAGCATTCATGTAAATGTAAGGCTCAGCCAGCATGAACATGCTTTATATACTTGCATTTGTGTATACAAAGGCATCATGAAAAGTGCTTTGCAAAATGGTATTGTGCACTATTGGCTTGTTTTGTATGTGCTACCATATACAATTGATTTCAAAATGTGTTGTTTTCCCCACTGTTTCATAGAAAGTGCTGTAAAATGCATAATTTTGACCTAATATTTTAAATATGTTCTCTTTGGCAGAACCCCATTGCACCACATATTCACCAGCCGCCACTGCACACAACATCTCTCTATTGGTATTTCCATGCAGTGTTCACGTGCCACTGTAGAAACTCGTCATGGCAGTCCTATTTGCAATTCTGATTAGCATCTAAAGATTTAGGGGCATTTCTTTGACAGCACTTTTTCATGCAGTTCTGCTCCAGGATCTGTTTGACTATGCGTCTGAGCTCTGAATAAACCTGCGTTACTTCTTGCCTGTGTACCTTCCTTTTTGACTACTTTTGTCATTTTTACTGCTGAGTTCGTAGGTGACCCACAACATTTCTGGAGGCTGTGTGGGAGGAGAGGGTCTTGAACACCCCCCGATTCTTACACTCCCTGGGTGAGCCCAGTGGCGGCAGCTTTGGGTCCACAGCCCTGGCCCCGGATCACCCGTGCGGATCACCCCAAACTACTGTTACCCCCCTTATGGCAACATAAAACCAGGGTTGAACGAGACTCCATTTTGGGAGCTACAGACTCCATTTTGTAATGGCAGGACAGACATGAAATTAAAACGCAGGCCTGTGGCTCTCCCAGCCAGGCGCACACAGCGAGCAAGCTACTCCCCCCAACTCCTCCCCTCTGCCGTCTTTGCAGTTGTCCGGTTCTCATGAGAGACTAGCCGCGAGAATGCAACATACTTTACACTGGATCTTCTGTCTTCCGTCTTACTTCATTGACCCTGACATGGCCCAGCACACGGGCGAGCACAGAAGTCATTTATCTCTATAAACCTGCTCCCCACCTAGCAGACCCTGGCCATAAAGAATACCATCCCCAATACTCCTTAAAACAGGATCAAACAGAAGTGAACCTCAAATATGTTACATTGTTCGTGCCTTAATAGAAGAAAACCAAAGTACTTAGCTGCACGCTATCTGAATAAGCTGCTTATTCTATCTAGAATAATGTAAGGATTGTAGTGGAATAGGAAGCATATTAGTGTAATGTACGACATATGCATAAACAAAAATCCTAACATCAGAATTCAGTCATGAAACTGTGATGTATATTAACGTATGGTATGATGCTGCTAACAGAAATTAATTGCAATTACGAAATGCATAACTAGCATAACACTGTACACGCCAGCACTAAGATAACTCATCTTTTAGTTTAAATGTAAATACATGCATGATATTATGTAAAACAAATACAGTAGTTAATTGTCCTGACCAGAATGTTCATATTACGACAATATGTGTTAAGGCTGCATGCGCAGAACCTGAACCATGAACTGTTTAATGTAGAATGGACACTAACCTTAGCATACGTCTGCTTTCCTGAGTTTTGTAACAATGACAATATTTAGCTTGATAGAAAATATAGTATATTTTAAACAAATATAACCAGAATGTAATGTAAAAGGCCGCGTGTAAAAGCCTGTATATAAAATCTGTCTCCGAAGGCCCTGTCTCTTCGTGCACCGCGAAAGTGTACCACAAAGGTGTTTCGATTCTTCTCCACCCTTCATGGTGTTAAAGTAGATCAGCAGAGATTTAATGATGTTTAAACAACCGACCACTAACCCCCACAATAAGATTTATGCCCATGATGGCATGTGCCTCTCGTGACCTATTTTTAAAGTGTAATTCCAGTCTTAAATTTAGAGCTCTCTTTGTTGTTTATCAGATGGCCATCCCAGATCACACAGTGACCTCAAAAGCCTCACCTCTTTAGTCATTATATGTTGAATCGTCTGAACAGGTCAAGCACTGCATTTAATGGTTGAATCTTAACTGTGCTCTGAAACACCTGTGTATGAGCGCGATATAAATAAAATATATCATATCATATCATATCATATCATATCATATGCCCAATAATAAATGAACCTGTATTTGAAACACATTTTTCCTAAATGTTTAAGCCACAGGTCTTTGAGCTAGCTGGACAAGCAGGCTATGGTAGTGACTGAATGGGAATGTGTGGCCACAAGGGCAAATGTCAAATGGTTATTTAACAAAGAAACAACATCACAAATTGCCGATCCCACATACCAGTTCGATGAGCCCAGCTGACCGATTGACCCGTGAAGCGTCATCGCCACACCACGCCTCCAACCATATGGCACCTATAGGTGTTCGTCCCTAGTGACCAATCCCAACTGTTCATGTGCCCCTTAGGCCATCCTTCTGTTTGATGACGAGAAAGATGTATAAAAGTAATTTGTAACATGCGTTCTGCAGAGCGCTCTCAGCGTGAGCAGAGTAGATTCTGCTTGCCCTATTTTTTATAAAGCCTTTTAATATACCAAACACTTAGTCTTGGTCTCATTCCCTCCTGGGATGTGTCTTAATGGACTCTATTGAGTGAATTAACTCTATTTTTGGGGGCCTCTCACCTTCATTGGTGACCCTGATGCGATAGCGTTCTTTTCGTCCTTCCTGTTATGACCCAGAGCACGCTCCCTCAAGAGCTACCCGCCAACGGCAATCTGTACACCTAGACGTGCACACGCAATAGGGGGAAAGGGTATGGGATCCCTCTTTACAAAACCCACCACACCAAATCGCCGGAGCTGGCCGTGGTCTTTGAGCGAGGAGCGGCGCACTGACCGATCGCGTCCAGAGGGTCTTGGATCAAGACGGACACATAAGTATGAAGTGCGGGTGATATTAAGAGGAAGGTGGGAGTCAGATTAGGAGGTTTCGGGACAAACAGCATAATTTGGGTTTAACAGGCGTAGAGACTTGTAGCATAGAGGGAAGCTGGGGGGGTCTGGGTCTTTTTTATATTCCATCCTACTCTCATTCTATCACATATGGCCATTGGGACGGTGACAACGAGTAAGGTGAAAAGAGGTTAAAGAGATTCTATCTCCGTTGGGGGGTGGAAGGCGGCGCCGCATAGTGCTATCTCGACTAGTACAGGATATATGGATAAAGGGAAAACTGAGGTAAAAGAAAGTAATGTAGGGGTCTCAAGGAAAGACCCGGAGTAGTATTTAGACACGCTTTTTTCCAACTTTGTCTTATCTATCTCTCTCTCCATCTTGGGTGGATCGAAGTAGAGTAAGGGGAGAGAATTATTCAAGGGGAGTGTAAAATAAGGGAAAACAGCTCAAGCGGGAGTTGAAGGGGTGCTAGGGGAAGTTAGGTAGAATTTATATTGTTTATGTTTTTCGTTGTATGTGAAATGCGTTAAGTGTTGGTCTTTTGTGTAAACATTGTTTTTTGTTGATGAACTTTAATGAAATTGGGCTGACATTTTATTGATTTAAGTTGTGTTCAAATTAATGTAATTAGAATTAATGAAAAGTAAGTAAACAGTTAATTTCTTTGAAGAAGATTGCATAACATACTGAGTTGATCACACAAGAAGTGTAAGAGTCTATACAAACATTATTAGTTTAGAAACACTTGCAGTCAGATACAATGGGTTCAGAGACGCCCTAGCCCATATTTGTAAGACTCTGCCAGGATACGCAGAGAAAATGAATAACTACCATGACCAGTGGGTCACAGAACTTAAGGGAGAAGGATTGCCCCAAGTTTGGCCACAAGGGGGGTCTTTTGAAAAAGCAGTGCTAGATATGGTTGCCACCAGTCTGTTTATTAAATACAAAGGGAAACAGTTGCAAAACAGGAAGGAAATATTGGACCTGTGGCGACTGTTCATGGAAGTGTCCCCAGAGAAAGGTGGCGAGTGTGATACATCTCCCCTGACAACAACTGGGAGTGAAGGGCCAATTACACAGAATGAGAATAAGAGAGAGGTCACACGTGTATATCCCTTGTTGTCAAAACCAGTGCCTGCAGAAGGATATAGTGACCCTGTATATGTAGCACAACCCACAGCTCTCTCCATACTTAAGCCCTCTGCCACAGCACCACCCCCTTTAGAGAGTCAAGGAATAGCTAGACAGGTAAGTACCCCCACAATTGATATTGAAAAACTTACGCAGGATTTGGACTCGCAGCTAACAATTTCGAACTGAGCTGTCCCGCCTTAGTGAAGGGGCTGCGGATGAGGGATGGAAAAAGGGAGAGATACTATTCCAAATAAATGATACCCCCACACGAATCATAGAAATAAGCACAGCTGGCAGTGAACATGAGTTAGAAGAGGGAGGGGTGGTGTCAGACATGGAGGAAGAATATTTGTGTGACATAGAGGAGCAAAAAGCAGAAGAAAGGAGCCTAGGAACTGCCACAGGTGGGGCTTCATTTGGGGAGGGGTTTTCCCCCATGGAAGAGTAGAGAGGGAGGTTAAGGAACAGAACAGGGCACATGGCGGTGGTAGGGAAGAAAGGGAAGAAGGTGAGTACCAACAAGGGGGGACAAAATCTGCAGCTGCCATTAATACACAGATGGGCGGGAAGGCACAACTACATACCATGGGCTCAAATGGATAAGGCCAACTTGCTCAAACAGTTACCCCAACTGTCCTGAGGTGTCAGTAAGTGGATATGTGCATTTAAGAAACACACGGCAGGAGTGCCCTTGACAGTGGGGGATGTTAAAAGCCTGCTGGTATCTGCAGTGGGAGACCAAGCAAACAGGGTCTGGGCGAAAGGCCGGGTTTCCCGGAATAACATTAGATTGTGACCGCCATGATGGGGCCTCTTTTAACACAGTGCAAGCATGAGTGTGGGATGCCTTGAGAGATACATTTCCAGACACCCCAGATTTACAGTCAGTTATGCAGTGTACAATGGGAGATGAGGAAGATGCAATGTCTTTCATTCTTCGGTTGCAAGACATGTGGAGAGCGGAAACGGGCACGGCGTGGGACCAGTCAACTTCCTTGTTTTATTTTATTGTAAAAAAGAGGGTTCCCAAAGGAAATACAGTAGGCCCTTAATGAAATAGCTGGGATAGAAACCAAGGGATGGCCTGAAATTGATAGCATAATAGTGCACCACCGTAAGAGGATCAAAGAGAAGGAAAAGGAGATAGCTCAGCGGCGGTTGGCAGACGAGGCTAAATTAGTACAAAGTAAACTATTGAAGGTTAGTGCAGTAGCAGCAATCAGCGCAGAAGGAAGGGAGTGGGAGGAGGACGGCGGGCAGATGGGAATACCGACGCAAATGGCGGAAAATTGACAGGTAACCGCCAGGACTCATGGTTAGGAGAAAACCAGTACGAGGGACCGCAGTGGCCGTTGAGAGGCGGGTGGGGCAATAGAGGAGGATTCAGCGGGTCGAGAGGAGGGGGTGCAGGGTATGGAGGACCCCGAGGAGGAGGCTAAGGGCAGTGTTGGAATTGTGGGAGGTGGGGAAATTTTATGAGAGAATTTCGAAGCAGGCCCTATAATTGATACCCAAATGAACAAAAAAATGGAAACCTCCACCCAGGGAGCCCCTACGGATTACCGATGGGCGGGAATAGACGAGATAGCCAGCCCAACCCTAGGTACATGAATGAGCATCAAATGCCCCCACAAAAAACATCTCCAAACCCCCAGTTTCATGAAGGTTCTGCCCCCATGCACAATAACACTTATGCCACTACTGCAAATGGAGCACCTACACGCTGTAGATGGACAGCAATGGTAACATGAAATGTTTTTGATGTTGATGAACTCCCATGGCATTCAGCATAGGACAGCCCACAGGGAACACTTGCGTGTCCAGTACTATCAACGACCCTCTTTAGTGCCAAGGGCGAGGTATCTCGTCCTTGGAATTGCATACACAGTGCCAAGGACGAGATAGCTCGTCCTTTTCGGCACTTTGTTTTGTGTGATCCCTGCAGGGATCACACAAAACTGTAATCCAAACCCCGGGCTATGTGAGGGGGAGGTCCCCCCTCACTGCCAGGGGGCTGGATTACCTTCAGTTTCACGCCGACGTGCATAAAGCACGTCGGCGTGAAACTGAAAGTAAATTTCCTGCAGCAGCCATTTTCGGCTGCTGCGGGGAAGGAAGAAGGTGAGTGCCCTCCTTTATCAGCCTCGATCTCCGGCTGTATTTCAAGCCGGAGATCGAGGCAGGTATCGTTGGAAAGGGGAGATTCTCCCCTTTCCAACGATACCCATTGTGTGGCAGGCATTGCTGCCCGCAGATCGGGAGCAGGGCGCCGCGATCCGTGGGCAGCAATGTCACAGGATCAAAGAGATCCGTTTGTGACGCAGGGGGAGGGGGGGCTGCTTACTAGGTAAGCGGCCCCCCTTCCCCCGTGGCCCCAAGGCATGGGGCCATAGCGCCAGAGACCCCTGGGGGCAGATCATCACTGCCCCCAGGGGTGAAAGAAAAAAAAAATCGAGGGAAGGGGTGAGAGGTGGGAGGGGGTTTGGGGCCCTGGGGCCCACTGGGTCACCAGGGACAGATGAAAAAGTGGTGTCCCTGGAAAGGGGAGGTTCTCCCCTTTCCAAGGACACCACTATATGCTGCATTGCTGGTCACGGATCAGCGCAGAGCGCTGATCCGTGACCAGCAACCACTTGACCACCATGGAAACGTTTGTGAGGTGGGGGGGAGGGGGGCTGCTTCAAGCAAGCAGCCCTCTCCCTCCTCCCCCCGGTCCCCAAAGCATGGGGGCACATATGTGCACAACCCTGGGGGCAGATGGCTGATCATCTGCCCCCAGGGAAGGGGGGCAAAGAAAAATAAAAATAAAAATAAAAATGGAGGGGAGGTGGGAGGGGGTTTGGGGCCCTGGGGCCCACAGGGCCACCAGGGATTGAGCAAAAAGTGGTATCCCTGGAAAGGGGACTTTCTCCCCTTTCCAAGGACACCACATATGAGGCATTGCTGCCCGTGGATCGGGTGCAGGGCGCGCAATCCGCGGGCAGCAATGCCAGTGGATCAATACAGATCCGTTTGTGACGCAGGGGGAGGGGGGCTGCTTACTAGGTAAGCGGCCCCCCGTGGCCCTAAGGCATTGGGCCACAGCGCCAGAGACCATTGGGGGCATATAATTACGTGGGTGGAGGGGGTGAGGGGCCCCCAAGGAACACTAAGTGACACGGGCACCAGGCGCACGCGAATATAACTACACTGGACTAGCCCCTCCCCCGCCCCATGCCCTCCACATACATGGGAAAAGGGCACAGCCCGAAACGGGTCACTAGAGGAAAGGACTCGGACTATACACGGAGAGGAAGAGAGTGATCTCCCCATGTAAAAGGGCGCAGCTACGCTCAGAGGAGGCCCCCCACCCCTCCAGGAAGCGGAACCAGGCCAAGAGGGGACCCACACAGCTAGGCCTCCCCCATCCACCTTGGGGAAGGCAGCATAGTGACCTTGGACAGAGGAACACACCAAATATCCGGGACAAAAAACTTAAAACAGAAAATCACACACCTTGGGTTGGCTGATGCATGGCGCAATGGCAATCCTAAACAGAAAAGCTACACATACTTCTCACATTTACACAATACAGCCTCGAGAATAGATTATCTATGGGTCTCGGTGGGCCTCCTTGGTAAGATAAAACAGATAGAGATAGATCCCATTACACTCTCGGATCATGCCCCCCTACGGGCAACCATAAACTGGTCAAAACCCTTCCACGGGCTATGGAACTGGCGCCTCCCTGAGGATATAATCAGGGATCCGGTAATGGGCCAGACGCTTAGAAAACACATCACAGACTATTTAGCTAACAATGATCTTCCGGACACTAATAAGGACACACTATGGGACGCCCTAAAGGCGTTAACAAGAGGACACCTAATAGAACTCAAAGCACAGAAAGAGAAAATGAACCACCAATGGGAAAAGGAACTAGAGGCAAAAATAGGGGCAATACAAGCGGAAGTAATCCAGACACCTACCAGAAAACTCATGCGAACATTAAGACATGTTCAAGGGCAGCTGGAGGCACTCCGAACAAAAAAAGCAGAAAGGGCACTCTTATATACTAAACATTGCTATTTTGTGAAGGCGAACAAAGCAGACAAACTGCTAGCAAGACAGCCGAAAGGCAAACAACAGACACAGACAGTAAGAGCTTTAAAAGATGAGTCAGGCCAACTTAAAACCCAGACTTCAGAGATAGGACAGATATTTGCAAGATTTTATCAAAAACTGTACTCCACTGACCTCCCGAAAAAGAAACTCCAAGAAGCCTTTCTAGCCGGGGTCGAGATCCCCATACTGGAAGAGGAAGAGAAACAAACTTTAGGAAAGGAAATCACTATAAAAGAAGTTTATGCAGCTCTACAGTCTCTTCCAAAAAACAAAGCCCCGCGCCCGGACGGCTATACCGCCCTATATTATAAAACATACAAAGATATCCTCGCCCCAATACTCGCATCCTTGTATAACACATTTGGGGAAAAGGGAACTGTGACCCAAACCATGAATGAGGCAAAAGTGCTGGTGTTCCACAAAAAGGGGAAAGATGAACAACTCCCCTCTGCTTACCGCCCTGTAGCCTTAATTAACCTGGACGCAAAACTGTACACTAAGATCCTAGCAGCAAGACTGGCATCACTTCTTCCCAGGTTAATCCACCAAGACCAATCAGGATTTGTCCCAAATCGGCAGACTCATGACAACATACGAAGGGTGCTGCATCTTGTCGAAAAGATAGATATTAATGCAGCAGAGGAACCACTGGTAGGGGCGATGACAGGAAACAAAAAATTCATTTTTATGGTGGATTTGGGAGTGGAAGAATCATGTCACAGGGAAGGCAGGTTCCCGCTTTCTAATTGGGCGTTGGAAAAGCAAGGATTCTCTGGGGCGGTGGTCGAGGTTCCATACACTGAAGAACTGGACATAACAGTGGGGGGAAAAACTGTGCGGGCACTCCTGCTGTATTATAAAGATTCACCCATTAATTTGCTGGGAAAGGATCTTCTCAGCAAATTCAACATGACTATATCTTTAAAAGAAAGAGGGATAGTGTGCCCTACACCATTCATATGCGCAGTCCGTACCATGTTAGCAATACACACACAAGCAAACTTCCCGCAAACACGTGGCATACCTGTAAACCCAAACATGGTCATACAAGGGTCTAGGATACTAGCGAGAGTGGTGCCAGAGTTGAAGAGCTAAAAATGGAGGGTGCCTTCAGAATTCATTTTCCGCCCAATCGCAGACCCAGAAATAGTGCTGGGCTCAATAGTGTCCCTGGATAGACATGCAGTACAGGTGTCATCACAAAGAATAGTAGTAATAGCCATGGACATGCAGGGATGCCAGTGGAGAACAGTGCTGTTCATCGACGCCAATACGGCCCTGCGGGAGTTGACAGACTAGGAACTTTTTAGTGGCACAGAAGACGATGGGGAAATAGTGATGGAGATTGCAATCCCCTGTGATGTAATGATTCAGAGGAGAGAGGTGCCATTACCTCTCGTAGCAGTCATTAGAGCACCACCAGCACACTTTGAGGAAGACATGTCCCAAGTGCCGCAGAAGTTGTGGACTACAGGACCACGCGATGTAGGGCTTCTGCATGAAGTAACACCTGTAAAGATAAAGCTCAAACACGGAGCTATTTTACCCTGGGTAAAACAATACCCCCTATCTAGGGAAGCAGAAGAGGGAATAAAAGACACAATATGTGCATTAATGGCACTGTAAATAATAGTTCCATCCAACTAACCCTGCAACACTTGCATTTACCCGATTAAGAAAGAAAAGGGAGGGGTGTGGAGAATGATACAAGACCTACGCCCCCTCAATGACGTAGTACAGAAGGAGTTCCCTCTTGTCCAAATCCCTGCATCAATACTGTGCAGCATCCCAACAGAGGCCACCCATTTTACAGTAGTGGACCTGAAAAAATCCTTCTTTTCACTTCCACTTGACCCAGGGTAGTGGTATCTGACAGCCTTCACGCTGGGGCGGGGGGGGAAATATGAGCACTGCACATTGCTCCAAAGGTACTGCGAAAGTACCAGTATTTTTAACAGGATATTGCATGAAGATCTTGGAAACATACACAAAACGAGTCACTAATTCAGTACCTGGATGATTTTTTGGTCTGTAGTAAAGACAAAAAGGAGTGCAGAGAGGATTCCATTACCCTGTTAACACATCTAGCACAGAAAGGTTACAAGGTAGACAGACAGAAACGGCAATACTGCTTGTCAGAAGTGTTATACTTAGGTCAACTAATATCCAAAGGTGGGAAGAGAATAATACCCGACAGAGCAGCAGAGATAAAAGCAGCAAAAGAGCCCACCACAGTAAAAGAGGTGCAGAGGTTAATTGGCATGTTTAATTATTGCTGAGCCTGGATACTAGATTATGCAGCATACACAAAACCCCTGCTACAGGCACTTAAGGAAGCACAGCGAGAAAACACCAAATTACAATGGACACAAGTAATGCACGCAGCTTTTTTTGACACACTCAAAGAATTGATATCCACTGCTCCAGTTCTCGCAGTGCCTAATTATGAGCGGGAATTTTATTTGTTCTCACATTGCAATGGCACACTCATGACAACTGTACTGACACAAAAAAACATCCCTGGGTCACAAGCCCCTGGCATTCTACAGTGGAACACTAGACACAGTAATGCAAGGACATTTTCCTTGCGAACCAGCTTTTGCAGCTGCTGCGTTCGCAATTGATAAGAGTTCTACAATCGTGATGGGATGCTCTGTCACGTTACATGTGGAACACTCTCTTTTCGCCATCCTGGAAAGATCGAAAAGAACGTTAACTACTCAAAGGGCCACAGCATATGAGTTGATCATATCTAGCATGAACATTCATATTGTGCGGTGCAAAAGCGTAAACCCAGCCACATTAATCACAGAAGCATGCACAGTAGAAGACATGCAGCAGCACGACTGCGCCACATACACAGGAAATGATGATGACACGCCCAAAGCACATGGAAATGCACTGTCAGAAGTAGACATTTATTTAGTAGATGTGTCTGCCTCCATAGACTGTGAAACAGGAGAAAAACATATAGGAGCAGCAGTAGTTCAGGTGGAGGATGAGGAATTTGAAGTGATTGTACAGAAAAGATTACGCCTGCATTTTTCAGCGTAAGCAGCAGAACTAGTAATGCTCATAGAAGCATTATACACAGCAAAAGGGTGCGCAGTCACTATTTACACAGATTCTGCCTATATGACAACAACAGTACATGGAGAATTAGCAATATGGGAGAGGAGAGGATTCCGAAAGGCAGACGGATCCCCAGTCCAGCATGTAACACTACTAGGGGAATTAAGTGACGCGTTAAAAGAACTTACTCTTGTAGCAGTCATGAAATGTCAGGCCCACACACGAGGTGATGACGTCATCTCATTGTGGAACGTGGCAACGGACGCTGCCACCAAGGAAGCCTCATATTTACCAAAAACCTCAACAGGTGAGTACATACTACAGAAGATAATAGAGGAAGAGCAACCAGAAGGTTTCAATTTGTTGCCAGTCTCTCAAATAATTGAACTTCAGCATGATGCACCCAGCGAGGAAAAGGAGACACGGGTGAAAAGGGGGTGTAGCCAGTCATCCACTGATCCATTATGAAGACAGAATAACACTGGTAAGGTAGTGATGCCTGCAAAATTACTAGAGGTAGCATTCAAGCAGCTGGATTTCCCAGCCCACAATTCAAGGCAGCATATTATCGCAGACATACAGGAAGATTGGTTTGCCCCGGGACTACAGCAGCACGTGACAAAGCTAATAATAGAATGTATCCCGTGCCAAACATACTACTCTGGTATGACGTTATGAACACTCAAAGGAACATTTCCAAAGCCTGAAGGTCCATTCAGAGAACTGCATATAGATTATGCAGATATGGGAGAGCGGTGTAATGTGGCCCGATATTTGATTGTTGTGGTATGCGCCTTTTCACGGTGAGTGGAGGCAGGCTCCAGCGCTCATCCAGATGCATGGTGTGCCGTCAAGTTTTTGGTCAGGGAAGGATTTCCCCCTTGGGGCATCTGTGATGTCATACATTCCGACAACGGGACGCACTTTGTGAATGACATGTTCAAACACATCACTGCGATGCTAGGCATAACTCATAAGCTCAGCACGATTTATCGTCCGCAATCGAAGGAGGTTTTTGAAAAAAGTGAATGGATTACTCAAGAGTAGATTGTCAAAACTGTGCTACACACTCAAGAAGAACTGGGTATAATGTTTACCTTTGGCACTTTTTGAAATGAGGGATCAGTCCAGTAAGGACCAACACCTGTCATCCCATAAGATTGTGACAGGTAGGAGGATGCACACAGCCCACTCATGTACAGACAATCAGATGCACACCAGAGTGCCACAGTCCTAGAAGAAGAATTCCATGAGTATCTTAGAAACTTGACAAGAGCAGCACGAGCCATAGCCAAGCAAATAGCACCACCGTTTACACCGGAAAATGCCACTGATATAACTACTCCATCCACAGATAGCCCAGACTGCCAGTTGATGACAGGTGACATGGTATACGTGAGGAGTTTTGTACGGAGGTGGAACGGACCAAGGTTCCATGGTCTATACAAGGTAATATACTGCACACCTACAGCAGTTAAGGTACAGGGCCTAAGGTATTGGGTGCACTTGACAGATGTTTGCAAGGTTCATGGGAGTACAGACTGCACAGATGATGTAGATAGCAGAAATTAGCAAAGCGCACAAACATAGAAGGTGAAACAGCAGCAGCAGAGCAGGGGTAAAACAAAGAGTAACAGAGAGTATTTAAAATGATGCATTATACTTGTGAGTAATGGTAACGTATGTGACAGTCTAAAAACAACCTATTGACGAAATGTAGAATAGTTGGACATAAATGAAGATATATATATATATATTTTTCATTGTTGATTTCGAACTGGCTGCACAATTGTCTCACTTGGTTCCTCTTCCCAAGACTCGAGGTGGGGACGGTGGGAGGTTGCAAAAACATTTGCTGACATTGAGAAATGAAAGGCAACTGCAAATTAAAAATTTGAAGAGACCTATGAGTACATAGTGTATAAATAACAGAAGTTTAATATGCATGATTAACAAATGCTTATATCTCAATTATTAGGAGCTACAATGGGCATTGAAGAGGCCCCGGCGGCAACAAATGATAGTGTAGATAGGAATAGATCAAGAAGATATGTTTATCTTAGCTATTCATATGAATGTGTGTTGTTTGTGTGTGCAGTGGTATTCTTTTCAACATTATTTGGCCTGTTCTTGTATTGGGAATAACTTCAATTGACATGAGACAGAGGGGTGTGGCCATGAAAACAATTGAAAAAAGGAACTTATTTAATTTGGGATGCTGTTAAATTAATATGTGCCCACAGGAGCCATGGGGATGAATACAATAATGCAATAAATGTCACAAAGACACAGACTACTCTAAAGCCCCCATATGTAAATGAATCTGACTTTAGTGTTTACACAATGAATGACAGAACTCCTTCAGAACTCACATGGGTACGAAATCACCCATACCCAACCACAATGCTGGTCCCAGAAACTGTATCAACAGGTGACTTAACCACCAGCGGAGAGAAGAGTGATAACAAACATATGGCCATCAGCTACTATAAAGTGTACACAGAGTGGGGGGGAAAGGAGGATGGCACAAAAGCCCAGGGGAATGAGGGAGGTGGATTTAGGAGGAAAAAGAGGGAAACACAACAGGAAAAATGGGAAGAACATTATAAATTTGGTTTAGACACAGTTGATGATCCTCAGCACCCACACCTAACAAACAAATGGTATGCTGATATGAGCAACACGGCAAAGCAGACAACTAACGAAAGTTGGTTTATGGTCAAAGGGTCGAATCAAAAGATTCGAAAAACAAAAGTATCAAATCAAAAGATTTGAATTCAAAACTTTCAACATACTATTTCTAAAATGCAAAAGTGCATTTCGTTCGAAACCAATCCGTCGACAATAGTCATGGATTGGTTTCAATTGAAATGCACTTTTACATGGTAAAAGCAGCATTTCAAAGCGGTTTTGGTTGTAATGTTGTAACGTTACATGAGCTGTCCAGTGCTGAAATAACAGGGCTGGACAGCTCCATGTAACATTTCAAAGTTATTTGTGTATGCTGGCATTTAAATGCTGTTTTTTTTAACTTTGAAACGTTACATGGAGCTGTCCAGTCCTGTAATTTTAGCACCAGACAGCTCCATGTAACGCTGCAAGGTTTTATTGTATATTGGGGGTGTTCCCCCTCAACTCCCCAAAAACCTAACCCTAACCCAAGGTTCGAAAGGCAAACGTTTGCATTTTTTTCGAACAAATTGTAATTCGAAACTTTTGCAATTTGAAAAAAAAAGATCCGAAAGTTTGCCTTTCGAAACCTTTGCATTCGAAAAAATGACTAGACACCACGAAAGTTGTTATGTTTGCTCACCTATTCCCCATGCCTCAGGCACCCCCAAGGAATTGCTGCCACAGGAAATTCCATTTTCAGAAGCACAGTGTCTCCTACATCTCGCACTGTGTTGAATTAAAAATACTTTTCAAGCACACACAGTTTTATTTGAACTATTACAAAACAAGGGGACTTGTTAATCCAGGCCCAAGGAGTAATTTGTGTAAAGGAGCCTTTTTTGGTGATAAAAGGGACATTGCACTCGGACAATAAGTGGCAGAGGGCAGAAATATTGTGCAAAGCAGAAGCACTGCAAGGGCTGTCTGAAGAAAAATGTTCATGGGTACAGAGAACATGCACTCCCATATGGACTGAACATATAACAAAGCTCACTTGGGTTACTGCCATTGAAAAACCCTTCAAACTGCAAAAAGACATTTCTTACAAACTCTGCTTCCGTGGGGAAGGTAAAAAGAACATGGGGGAAAATAAAAACTGCAGAAAAACTCTCTGCATTTGTGTTATTTGTGTATGCTGGCATTTAAATGCTGTTTTTTTTAACTTTGAAACGTCACATGGAGCTGTCCAGCCCTGTAATTTCATCACTAGACAGCTCCATGTAACGCTGCAAGGTTTTATTGTATATTGGGGGTGTTCCCCCCAACTCCCCAACCCCCACGCCACCCTCCCACCCCCAACCTTAACCCAAGCCCCAAACCTAACCGTAACCCAAGTTTCGAAAGGCAAACGTTCGCATTTTTTTTGAACAAATTGTCATCCGAAACTTTTGCAATTTGAAAAAAAAAGATCTGAAAGTTTGCCTTTCGAAACCTTTGCATTCGAAAAAATGACTAGACACCACGAAAGTTGTTATGTTTGCTCACCTATACTCCATGCCTCAGGCACCCCCAAGGAATTGCTGCCACAGGAAATTCCATTTGCAGAGGCACAGTGTCTCCTGCATCTCGCACTATATTGAATTAAAAATACTTTTCAAGCACACACAGTTTTATTTGAACTATTACAAAACAAGGGGTCTTGTTAATCTGGGCCCAAGGAGTAATTTGTGTAAAGGAGCCTTTTTTGGTGATAAAAGGGACATTGCACTCGGACAATAAGTGGCAGAGGGCAGAAATATTGTGCAAAGCAGAAGCACTGCAAGGGCTGTCTGAAGAAAAACGTTCATGGGTACAGAGAACATGCGCTCCCATATGGACTGAACATATAACAAAGCTCACTTGGGTTACTGCCATTGAAAAACCCTTCAAACTGCAAAAAGACATTTCTTACAAACTCTGCTTCCGTGGGGAAGGTAAAAAGAACATGGGGAAAAATAAAAACTGCAGAAAAACTCTCTGCATTTGTGTTATTTGTGTATGCTGGCATTTAAATGCTGTTTTTTTAACTTTGAAACGTCACATGGAGCTGTCCAGTCCTGTAATTTCATCACCAGACAGCTCCATGTAACGCTGCAAGGTTTTATTGTATATTGGGGGTGTTCCCCCCAACTCCCCAACCCCCACGACACCCTCCCACCCCCAATCCTAACCCAAGCCCCAAACCTAACCCTAACCCAAATTTCGAAAGGCAAACGTTCGCATTTTTCTCGAACAAATAGTCATTCGAAACTTTTGCAATTTGAAAAAAAAAGATCTGAAAGTTTGCCTTTCGAAACCTTTGCATTCGAAAAAATGACTAGACACCACGAAAGTTGTTATGTTTGCTCACCTATACCCCATGCCTCAGGCACACCCAAGGAATTGCTGCCACAGGAAATTCCATTTGCAGAGGCACAGTGTCTCCTACATCTCGCCCTGTGTTGAATTAAAAATACTTTTCAAGCACACACAGTTTTATTTGAACTATTACAAAACAAGGGGACTTGTTAATCCAGGGCCAAGGAGTAATTTGTGTAAAGGAGCCTTTTTTGGTGATAAAAGGGACATTGCACTCGGACAATAAGTGGCAGAGGGCAGAAATATTGTGCAAAGCAGAAGCACTGCAAGGGCTGTCTGAAGAAAAACGTTCAAGGGTACAGAGAACATGCGCTCCCATATGGACTGAACATATAACAAGGCTCACTTGGGTTACTGCCATTGAAAAACCCTTCAAAATGCAAAAAGAAATTTCTTACAAACTCTGCTTCCGTGGGGAAGGTAAAAAGAACATGGGGGAAAATAAAAACTGCAGAAAAGCTCTCATAATACCTGACATGAAGAACGGCACGGCAGCAATGATGGACACATATTGGGTTTGTGGCAACATGGCATATCTGCACCTCCCGCAATCATGGAGGGGCACATGCTCATTGGCAACGCATCATTCTGCGAGGATGGTAATTCCAGAAAGCCAAATCCAAGATGGAAGCATGCAAGCGGTGGCGCCAAACAAACTTTCCCCAATGCCGCCTGAAGGAGGTCCCGTGTATACAATGGACGAAGAAGGTTTGCAGAACACAATGCGGAGGAAGAAACGATCATCAAACTATATCTTCGCCAAATCATCAGACCTCCTGGCACAGATCCCCGATAGATTTCTGGTTGTTCAGCTCCGTTGAGACATTTTTCGCGTCCCTCGTTCCCAGTATCCAGGCGAGAGCCAATGCTAAATGGCTTCAGATCACCAGTTGGGAGCTCATCCAGCTGGCCAATGGCACTGAATAAGTGGAACTCAGAGCATTGGGACTAATGACCATGCAGAACAGGTATGTGCTAGAGCTGTTAACAGCAATAGATAGAGGTCTTTGCTGAAAATCGGGAGCGCATGTTGCACTTTCATACCTTCTGCAGACGCGGAGAATGGTTCCCTCTCACTCGTGATAGCAGCAGTGCATGAACTCGGAGAACGTATGAAGGACAAAGGAGGACCACTGCCCAGCACCTGGTTTGACAATCTTTTTTCCTGGGTACCATCGTGGCTTGGAATGACAGTGAAACTCCTCATTCCACTCGTCGTCATTTTACTCAATTTTTGTGTGTGTCAATTAGGACTCAGGTGCTGCGCCAATGCGGTACCTAATGGTGCGCTGATGATGATAACAATGCACCGCGTAAATGGAGTGTGCAAATAAAACATGAAGCAGAAGTGCAAACAGGAGATAATTCAGAGCCTTAATACAGAATGACTGCCATATACAACACAGATTCCCATGGGTGTCCTCTTTTTGGAAATGCATGGCGTTCCCTGTTTTCCTTGGTGGCTTGGACACCCTAGGCCCATAGCTGTATGGTGTGCCCGTCTGGTAAAAGTGTGAATTTCATCTGTCAGAAGAGACTTGGGGGTAGGGGTCTTTTAGGCTTTCCCCTTGGTGCCCAGGTAGGTGCACCCACACGTGTGAGGTACTGTTTTCATCGGGACGCGTGTGGGAATGTGGGATGGTAGGCCATGTGTTGTTGGCGGCGTGTTTCGGTGGGTGAGCCTAGTGAAATATGCAGGATTTTTTTGGCACATTTTGGTGTTTGCCAGGGTTTCTGGGTAATAAATTCTGGGCCAACTTGCGCAAGTCAGACCTCTGCGGATTCCCACTGATGTTCTCTTTTTGGAAATGCATGGGGTTCCCCATTTTCCTTGGTGGCTTGGACATCTTAGGCCCACATCTGTAGGTTGTCTCCCCAAACCCTTTGTGGGTTACAAGTGGTGTAGCCTTTTTCCTTTTGTGCTCCGGTAGGTGCACCCACACATGTGAGGTACCATTTTTGTCGGGACACCTGTCGAAATGTGGGAAGGTATGACATCTGTTGTTGGTGCCGTGTTTCAGTGGGTGAGCAAAGTGAAATGTCTGAAAATGCGTTTTTTAACCCCAAATTTGTACTTTTCTGGGGGTTCTGGGTATTAGATTCTGGGCCAATTTGCGCAAATCAGAACTCTGTGGATTCCCATGGGTGTTCTCTTTTCAGAAATGCATGGGGTTCCCTGTTTTCCTTGCTGGCTTCGACACCCTATGCCCAGATCTGTAGGTTGCCCACATGAACAAAGTGTGCTGTGTCGAAAGGCTTGGGATTACCAGCGGGCTACCCTTTTCCTTTTGCACCCCATTAGGTACACCCACAGATGTGAGGTACCGTTTATGTCGGGACACCTGTGGGAAAGTGGGAAGCTATGACATCTGTTGTTGGCGATGTGTTTCGGTGAGTGGACAGAGGGAAATGTCTCTGAAATTGGCTGGAAATAAAGACAATTCTCAGACATTTCGCTCTGGCCACCCACCGAAACACACCACCAACAACACATGGCCCACCTTCCTGTGTCCCCACACATGTCCCGATGAAAACGGTACCTCACATATGTGGGTGCACCTACCAGGGGCGCAAAAGAAAAAGGGTAACTCATTGGTAACCCCAAGCCTTTTGGCAGAGCACATTTGTTCATATGGGCAACCTACAGATTGGGGCCTAGGGTGTGGAAGCCAGCAAAGAAAACTGGAACCCCATGCATTTCCCAAAAGAGGACACCCGTGGGAATCCACAGAGGTCTGACATACGCAAATCGGCACAAAATGTATTACCCAGAACCCCGGGCAAAGACCCACATTGGAGAAGGGTGCCCAAGGCCAAGGCCAGGGATATTACCGCCGACTTTGCTGGAGCCCTGGCTGCCCTGCGTTACAGCTTCTCCCGACCAGGGAGTCCCGGCAGTGTGCCAATACCACCCCGAAGGGAAAAGCTGTAATGCAGCCCAGCCACAATCCAGGACGGTTGGAGGTGATGTCCCTGGCCTTGGACATCCATGTACCATGTGGGTGTCCCATAAGCACAGGAGGAGCCCCGGCAGGATCCCCATTCATCCCTAGAGGTGACATCTGTAACATAGCACAGCCAGAGTGCAGATGGACAAACCACATGGGAGGGATCCACTCCCAGGGAAACACCAATGTTCTGCTGGCATGGGGAGCAATTTGTGGCCTGCCCTTGCAATTGTGTCCCAGCCCACCAACATATCTGCCCAGACGGCCCATTCCCACCCACACCACCAACAATCCAGCCCCAGTCTCACACACCGCACTGACACCCAGTGGGTGGGGAAGTAAGGTTTGGGCAACCTGGGGCCAGATTGGTACATCAAAATTGCAGGCTGCCCTTTAGCGGGGGCTGAGAGGCACCCTGCACCACTGGGGAATTTTCTAATGTGAAGGGGGGTGCATCTCTCCACCCCTACCCCAATTGGAGGGGCGGCATATCTCGTGTAGCCCTCCCTGGGGGCTGATAAGGGGGGGCTGTCCTGCACTCCTCCCTGGGCTCAGGCGTCCCTTCCTAGGAGCCGATATCTGGTCCCAGGGAGGGCTGCATGAGATGGAACCCACTCCATTGCGGGTGGGGGGGGTCAATGCCCCATCCTATTAGAAAATTCCCCGTCCCTTTGGGATGCCCCACAGCCCCCCCTAAAATGTGTCCCACCATTTTCACTTTTTTCCTTTGGTAACCCGTACAGACGGCCTAGCCAGAACACTGCTTCAATCACAGGCGGGGCAAATACCACTACCGGGAATGGTAGTCCCCGCTTCACCAAGCAATCCAGTAAAGGTGGTCCTTCCAGGAGCTGTACCTTTGGCACCCCCAGAACGCTTTGCAGGAGACCCAATAAGGTACGCAGTTTTTGTGAATCAGTGCCGTCTACATTTCCTATGCAGGCTGGGAGCCTTTCCAAATGACCAATCGAATGTGGCCTTTGTGCTTTCATATCTCAGGGGCAGTGCTGCAGACTGGTCAGTACCACTAGTCAATCGGGATGATCCCCTCTTGCGAGACTTTCAGAGGTTCCAACAGGATATAGAGAAGTTGTTTGCCCGGCACTCCCAAGGTCAGGTATTAGATAATGAACTCCTGTGTCTGCGTCAAGGGAACCAAGATCTGTTAACGTACATCGCAACCTTCTGGTAGTGGAAACCGGGTGGCCGTACGACAAAAGAACAATGCTTTTTCACCGTGGATTGAGAGGTGATTTAAAAGACGTTTTAGCTCAAGTGGTCAATCCACCCAGAGACTGTGCTGAATATATAGACTTGGTGGTCCAGCTTGATCACAGACTGCAGAACCGTTAGCAGCAGGTTAGTCGTGCACAGGAAAGAAACCATTTAAAAGACATTCATCGCCACAAACTTGTGCTAATACTCACCCACAGCAAATCTGCTCAGCGTCGTAGGAAGAGGAACATCTTCATAAGAAAACTGCCAAGGAAGCGCCTGAAAGAAATTAAGAACAACAGTGAGAACTTGGCCAATAAGGACATTAAGCAAACTATACCAAGCATCTATTGGCATAGAGAGTTACTTACTGAGTCAAGCTGTTCAGCCATGCAGGATCAGTGAAGCAACTTGATCCAGGGAAGCGGGTGAACATATCGTGCCCCAGCTAGAGATTGCAGGACGGAGAGTGCACCATTAAAAAACCCAAGGTGAGGCATAAACAGAGAGGGGCACTAGGAAGTTACGGGATGTGGGGGCCAAACCCGCTCCTCACTGCTGGCTAATATCTTGTTTCAACATTTTAGACAAACGCTTGTCTAAGTGATAGTGAGGGAGAAGACGCATGCAAGCATCATCATTCAGCCTCGTGCAACGCGAGTGCAGTCTTCATTCATGCAGCTTTGTGCGACGCCCCCGTGGAGACCAGGTGAGCGTGACACTGTCCTGCACTCCTCCCTGGACTCAGGCGTCCCTTCCTAGGAGCAGATATCTGGTCCCAGAGAGGGCTGCATGACATGGCACCCACTCCATTGCGGGGGTGATGGTCAATGCCCCATCCCATTAGAAAATTCCCTGTCTCTTTGGGGTGCCTTACAGCCCCCCTAAAACGTGTACCACCATTTTCACTTTTTTCCTTTGGTAACCCAACTCCCCTTGGCACAGAGGGGCACATTGGTATACCAATCTGGCCCCAGGGTGCCCAAACCTTACTTTCCCACCCACCGGAGGGCCTGTTCCACAATTTTTGGGGGCCCTCTCCCCCCTGAACCCAAATGGATGGCAGGGGCACCTCATGCAGGCCTCCCTGGGCCTCCTTCAAATGGCTGCATGAGAAAGGGGGTACTGCTTTACTTGTGGCAATAGTGCTCCTTCTTTTCATTTGATGTGTACTGCCCCAGCCCCTTTTAGTGTCTTTACATCATCGGGTCCTGTTGTCCATAAGCTTTTGGCACTTTTTCCAGATCTTCCTGCACATATTTTTCATTCTTTTTTGTTATCTGAGTCATCTGGACAACTGCCCTTTATTTTATGTGTACTGGACAAGGTATACTCAATTCAAACACTACCTCTCCTTCCTCATTGTCTTACATAATATTGAACACCACTCCATGTTGTCTTCATCAGTGACAAACAATATGATCATGTCCTTCCGCAACACTACTTCCTCTAGGTAGAGCTGTGTGTGTGTATCTGTACTAATAGAGGAGGGACACCGTGGCCTGAACAAAAAGTCATTGGACAGCCGAAACACCCTTCCATAAATTCCTGGTAACCATCCCAACAACATGCACTCTATACAAAAACACCTCCATGTGTGTGAGTATCTCTCTCATCGTGCTCTGTGCATAGTATGCCTGGATTAAGACTGTCACCCTAGCTGGGTACATTCAGGATGTGGAGTACACCATCCCTTTCTCTGAAAATGAAATTGTGGCATTCAATTTGCAGAGTAAGTCCATTCCGAGAAGATTGATTGGAGTATTTTTTGAATACAGTAGTGGCGCTATAATATTCTGTGTCCCTGTTGTCAAGGGTACATCTTTTTTCAGAGGAACTTTCAGAATAATCCCTGAAAAGCCTTGTGTGTCCAAACTTTTGTTAGATAATGGAAATCTTTCTTCCTTTATGCATGATTGTGTTGCTCCAGTATCTATAAAAAAGGAACATCCCCTCTGTCCTATCTGAACTGCTACTTACAGTTCCTCCTGGGGGTCCTCAGTTACATTTATAACAGGACACACTTGCACTCCCCGTGGGCACCCCTAATGGTAAAATGTATTGGCAGATGATGTTAATGGATTACCGCCCACCACTGTCAATCCGGTGTACTGGGGCACAGTGTTCAGTCCCAGTAGTGTGACACCTTCTTGTACTTGTGTCTGTGCTGGTGCCTGTAGTATGCTTACCATACCTTTGGTTCCTGCCACTGTCCACTTTGTACTTGCACATGTCCCTAGGTGGATATACTTTGTGGTTGTGTGGGTAGCATCTGTAATTGCTGCTTCGGCATCACCTGTGCTTGCTGCAATGCTTGTGCATAAGGTTTCTGTTGTTGCCCTGATTGTGCTATTAGTAGGCATGTTTGTGCAAAATAACTCACATTTCTAAATGCAAAACACTGTCCTCCAAACCGTGGTCCCATGCCACTTTACCCCATTCACGGTCCTCGTGTGTAAAATCCTCTCCCATGTAACCGTTTACTCCACCTGTCTGTACAACCTGTTGCTGCAGATTTACGAATACAGTTTCTTGCTTCATCTGCACTGTTCCCCAATGCTGACTGGGTAGTGCCTGTGTGTACCCTCCTTGGTGCATTACAGTTGCCATTGGGAACCCCCCCTTGCTGTGCCTGTGGAACGATAACTGGCCCTGTGAGTACTGCTCCTTCTATGTTTATTGTCTCGGGAGGATAGCTCAAGGGCAACATGCTCACCTTGGAAGCAAGACAACACGTAGCAACACAGATTCGATCCCCGGGTCTGCGCTTAGAAACCTCTGGCTATTAAGCACGTTATAAATAACCTATCATATCATATCATGTCATATTTTAGCCAGTTTTTTCTGAACTAACTTGTTTTCAGATTTGTTTTGCATTGTCAGCTGTTTCCTTATCCTTCGCTTGCATTTTTTTGCAATAATGTATGATTGTCGACTGTATCTCAGACCACCCTGTTGCCTAGATTCCCACTATCGTCTCTGAAGATGTCTGCACATCTGCAGGGAGCACCCTCACTAAAATGTGATAAAACAAAATATGTTGTCCTCCAATTACTGTTTATTTTCCTGCATCTACATTTCTTCTATGGATCATGTATATTCTTCTGGGTCCTCATCGGGCTTCATTTTATGAGCCAATATAGGACCCATGTCTGACGTATCTGGATACAGCTCCCTTAGAGCCTTCAAAACATGTGATCGATAGTTATTAAAGGGTGCTCCATCATGTATGTTAGAGCTTAATTTTACCTCAGTGTATCCGGCCTGTTTGGCATATCTTGTCACTTCTCTCACCAACCAACACTGACAATAAACATTGTATATCCCCTATAGCCAATAGTATCCCCCTGTATCTTTTTCGAAAACATAAAACCACTTCCTCGCAGACTGTAGACCAAATTGTCTGTATCCATTGCCTGCCATGGTATGTAGTGAACGTTGTCCCTCACTTACTGCAAAAGGGACATCTGTGTGCAAGCTCTGTGTTTATTGCCACATTGTGGCCTTGTCGCTTGTGCTATTCTCGTTTTCCTACTCCGAAGCCTATTTCCGCAATCTCCCTATGTCTCTTTTCTGTCCTCCTCTTCTCTCTCAGTTCATCTGCTTCCCCTGCTCATGTCCGTCAATTTGCATGTCTCTAACTCGTCATCCCCATAATCGCTGGTGTCACTGTCCTTCCAATCTGATGCAGTGTGCACACTTTATGATATGTCATCTTCACCATTGTCCGAGTCCTATCCCCAGTTGTCGATACTAAATTGTATGTGTCCCGATGTCCACCCCTGTTCACCAGCTGCCTTTCCTTGTTTTTTTTCCATTTTTCTCCTTTTCCATGGCTTTCTCTGCTTCCTTGAACAAAGAGTCAAGTTGTTTCTGCGTGCTCTTTTTAATGTCCATTAAATATTTCTGCCTTTCCTTCTCATCCTTACTACTGGCACTCGCTGCATCCTCACCTTTCCTGTCATGTGTTCCTTCCTTAGTTTGAGACACTCGCTTAGGGTTTGTATATCCTGCAGCTGGTTTTAGTAATGGGTAGATCATATAAAGAGGGGGTGGGGCACTACCCTGCTCCTCCTCCTCTTTTCCCTTCTCTGTCTCTTTATCCTTGTATTCATATACCATTCACATTTCTATTATGTCATGCCTCATTTTAAGCTTTGCACCTTTGTGGGTAGCCAACAAATATGCATATATACTGTTGATAATATGTTTGTTGAACTTTCCCTATCCAGGCCATTCTTTGTAGGATTTCCCCACTGTGTCATGTTCCTACTCACAGTGGTACTTTGATATATTGTCATGATATTGGGGCAGTTTCCTACACATGAGATTAAGTGGTGTGTCCATCCAATAGGACATCATTACCGCACCTTAATCTTTATTGTTAACGATACTCTTTTCTTCCTATTTAAACCTTTACACTCTTAAAGCCTTATTTAATCAATCCCACTCACTCAATGTTATACTTATCGCTTACATGTTCGCCCTATTTTCATTCACTCTGGCCTTCTCCACAGGCCCACCCTTTCATACTTGCACTCTACACTTCCAGACACTGGCCCTCTCAGCAGGCCAGTCTTGTTGGGTTTCGTTAGTACATGAATTGCCTTCTGCCCAGACCCAACACCTTAGAAAATGCCCTACGTTAGTATGTTAAAAGAACAATTACTCCTACCTTCACTTTACTCCACCTTTAACTCATGCTGCATAGCTCTGTACATTTTTACATGTTATTTCGGCTCTGTCCGTCCCGTCATCTCCACAGCCACATTAAACGAACACTACAACTACTGTCCACAACATTAAAAAACAAACTGCTGCTACTCACAAAACACTTGTCCCGCAAAATAATTCTTCCCCAATTAAAAGAAAATGATGCAACTATACCAATTGCCTGCACTGCATGCAACTCTTGTTTAACAAGGTCTGCCACTCACTACGCAACCCTCTGCTCTGATGCAGATGTGCCACCGTCTACCTTCTCCCTATCGCATCAGCAGATGTCAAATCTAAGCCTACTACCCTTAATCACCCTCTACCAATCTGAGGGTGTGTAGCTAGACACCAAAACATGAAAGGCCTGCACTTCAGTTGGAGTGAAGGCAGCGCCAGACCAGGTGGACCTTTGGGAAGGTGGTGTCCGCAGACCTTCTCTGGCTTGAACTCCTAATAGCCGATGAGCCAACGGATGCTGTCCAGCACTCCTCCGGGAACACGGCTGGAATTCCCAAACCTTTGTTGAAAGGCTAAGATATCTTTCTGGGGCCTTGAAGGTGAGAGGCACCCAAAAATACAGTTAATTCACGCAATAGAGTCAATCAAGACACATCCCAGGAGAGAATGAGACCAAGACCAAGTGCTGGGTATATTAAAAGGATTTATCTAAAATAGGGCAAGCAGAATCTACTCTGCTCACGCTGAGAGCCCTCTGCAGAAAACATGTTACAAATTACTTTTATACATCTTTCTCATCATCAAACAGAAGGAAGGCCTAAGAGGCACATGAACAGTTGGGTTTGGTCACTAGGGGCAAACACCTATAGGTGCCATAGGTGAGTCTTCCAGGTATCTCCCTACATTTACTTATCGCAAACCAGATTCAAACACTGTAGAATTCCACAAGGGTACTTTGAGGGACCTAGCATCTTTAACATAGTTATATAAATGTATTTGAGCAACTTACAGGTTTCAGGGACAGTGAAACAGTATGTTGATGATGTATTTGTACAACCAAAGTGGAGTGTAGAAAGGACTCAGTGCCACTACTGACTTTGTTAGCTGACAAAGGATACAAAGTGATAAAGAGAAATTACAGTACTGCCAGAAAGATGTGGTGTACCTCTATTTGGTCCTGTATCTTGATCCTCAGGAGATGCTGAGCCCCACAATCCCCCCAGGATGTGTAGTCACCTACTTGCTTGGTGAGTTCTCTGAGAGGAGCACTGGTGGTCACAAAGTCTCAACGATATCAGTTGCAATAGCTTGACATTCCCAGAAAAGACTGGACCTCGTTGACATCTTTGGGAGGCGAGATTTCTGAGATAGCGGTCACCTTGCTGGGGTCAGGACTCATTCCCCTGTGTGAGAAAATGTGGCCATAGTACTTGAGGTGAGACTTGTGAAAGGTGCATTTTTCACTGTTCAGTGTTAACCCAGCCTTTACCAGAGCTGTGCACACTTTTTGAAGGGCCTGATCATGCTGTGCAGCGGTGGCTCTGAAAACCAGAATTCACATTACTGTAGTTGAAACAATAATTCACATGACAGATAACTATTTGCATGCTTTCCTGGAAGATCTCGGCTGCCGACTCCCAGGAGGTGGTGATGTTCTAAGTATTGCTGGATTTGGAGGTATGCTACCTTGTCAAAGATCTTGACAAGGAAGGGAACTGTGGTGATGGGTCTATAATTAGTGGGTGTGGCGGGTCCAGTGATTGTTTTTGAGTAATGGGAGGTCCCAGTACTCCTTAAGGTTACAGGGGATGGTGCCGGTGGTGAAGGATGAATTAATGAGTTTAGAGATAAAAGGTGATTTGTCTTTGGCCACATCTTTAATGATTTGAGATGGGCAATGGTTGCCTTGACTGTTTGATGGTTTTAATGTGAGAATTACTTTTTTCACCTCTAGGATCGATATTTTGGAGAAGTTAAAGTGGTGAGTGAGTTTAAGAGTGGCTTGTTGTGAGGGGATGGATAGGGATGTGCTATTTAAGGGGGTAGAGAGGCAGAGGGCTTCTTTATTGTTGGCACACTTGACCTGGAGAGACGCAACTTTATTGGAGAGGGCATTCTGGATGCTAGTGCACCAACTTTTATCCTTTGCGCAGGTGTCAGGGTCTTAGACAGCAGTTGCTAGTTCTTTGAGGGTTGTAAACAGTTATTTTATGCTGGAGATTGCTTGGGGGATTCTCTGAATGTATGAGTTTTGTTTAGCTAGTAATATTTATTTCTTATAGTAGGAAGTTATGTTACCAAGGTTTGCCTTATTATCATCTGAAGGTGAGTGTCTCCATAGTTATTCACTTTTTCTTTTTTCAAGTCTAAGTGATTTAAGATGTGGGGAGAACCAAGTGTTGAGATGCCTTTTGGGTTTACTCTTTCATAATTTGAGGGGGGCGATGGAGTCTAGAGCTGTGGTCATAGTTTTGTTATGATCATCGACAACGGTGAAGGGATCCATAGACTTTGTTAGTGAGTTCAGTGTCGGTAGAATAAGTGGGACAAGTTTTTCGGCCGTAATGTTTCTTTTGTTTCTCTTGGGAATGTCAGGGGCCAGCAGGTTATTTGGGGGGGCCGGTGTGGGGGCCTCTAGTGAAAAGTTCAGGAGGTAGTGGTCAGCCCATATCTGAGGGGAAATAGAGGTGATGGAGGCATGGCAGTTATAGTCAGCTACCCAGTCAAGAGTTCTAACTTTGTTGTGCGTAGGGAGAGAACATATTTGATTGAAGCCTAGTTCGGCAATGAGTGTGGCATGCTTGTCTTTGGGGTCATTGAACCTTAAGTTGAAGTCTCCTAGTAGTAGGCCTTGGGACGCATTTTATAAGTTGTCAGAAGGGATGGTGGTTAGGTCCTCCTCGAATGACGCTACGGGGCCTAGGGGTCTGCATAGGAGCAGTGAGGGATTCACAGGAGTCAGAGTTGGGTGATGGGGCCAGTCTCACAGCTAAACTAGTTTTGGTTATTATGTCGAGGCCATTAGCACGGGACTCAATTCTATCTATTCTGAGTATTGTGTAGTCATCTGGAACATAGGAAGTCGAGGTTTTCTAGCTGTAGGAGATCAGCAATTTCTGTGGCGTGCACAACTGGAGAGCGGGCATTTATTGGAGCTCCTCTGATGTTGGGAGTATTAGGCCCAGTAGGAAATTTTAAAGAGTTCTGATTGAAAGGTTTGTTCTTGGGAGGCATTTTGTCTCATTTGTTCTGTTGTGAGATCACAGATGAAGGTGAGATATGGAGATAGGGGGTGTTAATTAAGGGTTGACAGGATTGGTCCGAGGGCATGTTTCCCGAGTGTTTCTTGTATTGATTGGGAGTATCGACCTGGCGAGTGGTTCTGAAAGTTTAGGTAGCCTGGCACAGAGTCTGGTGTTTCTGGTGGGGGTGGGGGGCTACAAGGCCTATCAGTTTTAAGCAGGTTCTGGCATTGTGATATGCAGGAGGGTGGGTGGGCGGAGATCATGGTGGTGGGTGGTGGTGCTATAGTGGAGGAGGTTATGGGGCAGTATGGGTAGGTGTGGCTGATCGTGCAGATCAGGTTAAAAATGGTCCTTAGTAGGAATGAGTATGGTCCATGTATATAAATGGTGTAAGATTGTTGTGGCCTGCAAGATGGTCAGCTGAAAGGGCTGATCTATATGGTGCTCATGTTCCAAGGGGGCATAATGTTCATGGAAAGCGTAAACACCTTGAGTAAAGCTTTTACCCCTTCAATTAACATCACTGCCCATTTGTATTCATTTTTATGGTGGAGAGGAGTGGCGGGCCTTGCAGGGATACATTATACACTCTCCCTATCATGCGAGCAAGTCAGGGAGCATGTACTGTGGGATGTTTTAACCCACTAGTCTATGCCCTGCACCATCACTGTGCGCTGATTGCATCAGAAACAACAGAATGGCCGCCGAAAAGCCTTATAGGCACTAGAAATCTCTGAGAATTGCACAGGAAACCTGAAAAATAGGCCGCCAGTCCATTTTGCCTATGTGAGTGGTAACACAGGAGACCACTGCCAAATCCTTTAATTTGGCTGCCCACAGAGGAAAATGAAACTACTTGAAAAAGCAGTGCTGCATTGCAAAGGAAAACCCAAAAGTGCTTTAAAAATCCGTTTTTCCTTGGCTGGGGAAAGTGCAAAAATCATGGTCCCCAAACATCACAAAAGATCCAACATCCTTGTTGGTTGTTAAATATCACTTTATTTAAATAAGTCACCTAAGCACAATGTCAGCAGAAACATATTTTATCAGAAGAAAATCCACATTCAAAGATGCTTGCTTGGAAAAATATGTTAAAAATGGGCGCAGCACCGCTGCTCGCCTGTGTCAGAAACTGCTATTTACTTTAAACTTGTACATTAAAATCAAAGTATGGAAAAGAAGAGACTTCCCATCAAAAGCAATATAGGGTGACAATTCAATCTCTATGTTTTAAAAAGGCTGGAATTAAGAGATTTGTGGCTATATTTGTAAAAATGTAAATTGTATTTTAGAGAAAGACTATTTTTTTTTTTAACGTGTTTATTTTAAGAAGGCAGGTTATCACAGTACATAACTTAAACATTTGCGACATGATGCACAGTACAATACACTACGATATCACTCCCACTCCCTCCCCCAGTCTCAGGTTCCGTCCCCCCGCTCCCGCTGGGGCTCCCCAGCTTGCATTGTTCTCCTGGCCAATTGGGGCTTAAATGTCAAAGCCGGGAACTTTTGGTCATAATCGAGGACCGAGCCCCAGATGTTATGAAATCGATGTAGAAGGCCTGCCCCGGCGGCCGTCACCCTCTCAGCTATCAGGATGTCCCAGATCTTCATCCACCAGAACGGCATGAGGGGGCCTTCCGCCGTCTTGCAAGTTCGGGCTATCACGTTCCGGCCCGCCAATAGTAATTGGGATAATAGTTTGGCCCTGGACCCTGATTAGTAGATTCCAGAATTTGGGGCTCCCAGGAGAATGAATTCAGGCTCCAGGGGCAGTTGCACCTGAGTGATATCCGCAATCGTTGTCAGGCAAAGTTTCCAGAAAGTCTTGGCCTTGGGGCAGGACCACCACATATGAAAGAAGGAGCCTACTTGGCCGCATTGTCTCCAGCAGTGAGGGTCGAGAGTGTGATGCATTTGATGGAGTCGTAAGGGCGGGAGATACCACCGGAGGAGAATCTTATAGGCGCATACTCTATTTGTGATACATGATGAAGAGGTGTGGGCTCGAGACCAAATGTCAACCCAGAGTTGGTCCTCAATAGGGTGGCCCAGGTCCGCTTCCCATTGGGCCATGTATCGGGGCTTGGAAATTAGGAAGTCCGGTTGGAGGCGTTTGTACAGAGTGGAGATTCTCCCTCGGGGTGACAGCTTGGTAAGGGTCAGTTCAATGGCCGTTGGGGGGCAGGTGGCTGCCTGGCATGTCTGCGGATGAGTGCACCAGTGGCGTAGCTGGATGTACGTGAAACGGTCCCGCTCCTGAATCTTGAAGAGTTCTTTGCATCGCTCGAAGGTGCAGGGTTCACCCCCCCTCGAAGAGTTGTCCCAGAGTCTCCAGGCCTCCCGCGATCCAGGGCCCAAAGTTTCAAATTGACAGGCCGGGTGAAAAAGACGGGTTCATGAACACTGGGGCGAGAGGGCTAAGTCCCACTGGAATCTTCTTTAGTCTCAGGGCTTTGTCCCAGACCAAAATGGTATGTTTGGTGGATGCCAATAGTTCCCGCCATTGCCGCCGCTCCGGAGGATGGACGTGTGGGAGAAAGCGTAGAGGCAGGGGTAGCTGCGCCTGTTTGAGGTCCAACCATCTAGGGTGATTAGTAAGTATTTGCCATGATTGAATACAGGCCAGCTGGGCCGCCATCTGGTACTTTTGTAGGTCTGGAACCCCGAGACCGCCGAGCCTTGCATTGCCCAACATCATGGATTTAGGGATCCTGGCTTTTTTCTCCTTCCAAATAAACTGCAACATATTCTTCTGTAGGTTTTGGAGGACTGGGGCCAGAATCGGGACCGGGAGAGAGGAGCAGGCGTAAAGGAACCTCGGTAGCAAGTTCATTTTACACGCCATGATATGGCCCATCAGCGAGATCTCCTGTGCAGCCCACCGCTTGAGGTCTGCCTCCAGGCTGTAAATAATGGAGGGAAATTAGCCCGGTTAACCTCACCTGGGTTAGCTGGGATCTGGACCCCGAGGTAACTAATTTTGGTGGTCATCCACTGTACTGGGCATAGCGAGATTAGGGCTTCTCGGTCTGTCGAGGAAAGGCCAACCGCCAGGGCCGATGACTTTCGAAAATTGATGGTCAAGCCTGTAACCCTTCCATATCTTGCTATCTCTGCCAGGGCTTGAGGGAGGGAAGAGCGAGGCTTCGTAATGGTTAGAAGGACATCATCCGCAAAGAGGGCCAGTTTATGATGGGCTGAGCCCGATTGGAAGCCATTGATTGCAGGATTCAGCCTGATCCGCTGGGCGAACGGCTCCATAATGAGTGCGAAAAGGAGCGGCGACAGCGGACATCCCTGTCTGGTTCCACAGGTTAAGGCGATAGGGGAGGAGAGGGTGCCATTGACTCTGAGAAGGGTTTTGGGCGCTTTATAGTTAGCTAGGGTCATGGTGCAGAATTCCGGGCCGAAACCAAACGCTTCGAGGGTGAGCCTCATGAAGGTCCAATTTACTTTATCACATGCCTTAATTGCGTCCAGGGTCAGCAGCACCAACTCCCGGGAGTCTTGGGAGGCCAGTTCCACCAGGTCTAAGGTCCTGCGGATGTTCTCAGCGGTGGAATGATGTTTGAGGAAGCCAGTTTGGTCGGCACTGATTATCTCCAGTAAGACTTGGCAGAGACGTGTTGCAAGAATTTTAGAATATATGTTAGCGTCGATATTAAGTAGAGCGATAGGTCTATATGATGTGGGATTCTTTGGATCGCCTCCCAGTTTTGGCAGTAAGACAGTGATTGATTCCTGAATGGATGGTGTTATTGTGCCTGAGGTTCTGAATGAGTTAAACAGCTGCACCAGAGGCACCAAACAATTGAGACTTGAAAATCTTGTAGAACCTGGCCGTAAATCTATCCGGGACGGGGGCCCGGGACTTGAGGGCTTTTATCGCCACGTCCACTTCCTCGTCGGTGATCAGTGCCTCCAGAGAGTCACTGGCTGTCTTCTTTAGTCGGGGCAGCGCTGCTTGCTGGAGGTATTCCTTTTGTTCTCCCACATCTCGCACAGGAGCGGTCATCACCTGGGTCAGGTGGGCCGTTGCAAGCCGAAGTTTGTCCTGATCGGCATATTGGATTTTGCCATGTTGATCCCGTAGAACCACAATCATATTGTTTCTTCTTGTCCTGGCTAGTTTGGCCACCAATAGTCTATTTGCTTTGTTATTCCTGGCATAGTAAAACTGCTTAGCCTTCGCCATTTGGTGGGCAGTATGTTCAGCATACTGGGCCTCAATCTTCTTCTGCGCTATCCGGATAGACCGCTGTGTTTTAGGGGTCCAGCCCTTCTCCTTATGGAGCTTTTCAGCTTTATCCAGTTCCTCCTCGAGGCTCTGACGAGTTTGTCATCGATGTCTGTGGTAGGCCACTCCTTGCGCAATCAATTCCCCCCTCACCACTGCCTTCATTGCGTCCCAGTTCTTGGCAGGGGTGGTGTCTTTGCTGGGATTCTCCTTGAAGAAATTGGTGATCGAGGTTGCGACTGTGTCTCTGAGAGGCATTTCGTTCAGGATCGGATCATATAATGTCCATCTACACTGATGGGGATTAAGTGGTTCCTGCACTCGGATCTCTAGGATCACCGGGGCGCGATCAGACAGGATTCTGGAGCCTATTGTCACATCGTCGGTGAATGTAAAGATTTGCGGGGATACCAAGAGAAGGTCTATCCTGGAGAACGTTCTGTGGACATACGAGTAAAAAGAGAAGTCTGTTTCAGACGGATGGAGTACCCTCCACGAGTCCACCACCCCTAAAGTTCTGAACAATTGCAGGAGAGCCAAAGCTATAGCGAAGTCCCCAGCAGAGGGCGGGTGCGACTTGTCCTTGATGGGGTCCGGGACCCCATTGAAATCACCTCCAATCACAATCTGGCCCTCCAGGAAGGGAGAGAGAGCTGAACTTAGTGACTCGTAGAAGAGCGCCTGGCCTGAATTGGGCGGATACACTGAAACTATGGAGTACAATTGTCCCCGCATCAGACATTTTACCGCTATGTATCGCCCCTCCGGGCAGCTCATGGAGTCTAGGATCTGAGGGTTCAGCCCCTTCCCAAACAGGATTGCTGTGCCGCTTTTCTTTGAATTTCCAATGTGAAGAGTTGCTTTGGGAAGTTCTGGGAGCGCAGGCGCCCGTGGTCTGCCGGCAGTAGGTGAGTCTCCTGTAGCATCGCCACCGACGCTTTATCATTCTGTAGTTTCTGCAGGATGGATTTGCATTTTGGAGGTGAGTTCAGGCTCCTAACATTCAGGGAGACAAAGCGGAGAGACTGATATTCCGGGACCAGCTCCGGGGCTCTGACGAGCACTGAGGGGGGGGGAGATGCAGAGGAATTAGCCATCACATCGCAGAGTGTGCAGCCGTAGGTACCCTTGCCTTCGGGGTATTTTGCTCGGGCCTCCAACGGGAGGACCGAGATTTAACTGGGGGAGGCAGACCGGTTGTGGGTCGGGAGCCCCCCCGGCCAACAGGGCCAATGAATACTGAAAGGCCAACATGGCCAGGATCATCAATAGTCTGTGTGGATCGCTCCAAGGACTAATTGGTGGAAAGTGCCTTGGAGCTGGGCCTGAGCCGTGGAATGGTGCCCGCTGCGTAAGGAAGTAAGCTCATCTGTGTTCCTGCGGGCGTTGCTTGGGTCCAGAATGTGGGACCGGCGAACCGGGAGTGTGAGGGCCGGTGTCCTCATCGCGGGACCCCGCTAGGCTATTTCCTCTTCCGGAATCTCGGGACCTTCGACCAAGAGTTTTGTGTGGGAATATGAGCCGCCACAGGGTCCGAGCCTGCTGACGCCTCTATGGGCGGCGAAGGAGAGGGGCTGGAAGCGTCCGGGTTTAAGATGTTTTTAGCATCTTCCAAGTGGCTAATTCTCCTTACAGAGCCTTTGTAGGAGAATTGCAAAGCGGTGGGGTGAAGCCATCTGTAGCAGACTTTTTGGGCTTGAAGAAAGGTAGTCAACGGGCAGAGGGCTCGCCTCCTCTGGAGCGTGAGAGGGGATAGGTCTTGAAAAATCTGGAGGGGCGTCCCCTGGAAGGTGATGTCATCCTTGGAGCGGCTGATCGCCGAGATGGCTTCCTTTGTGGTGAAGAAGTGCACCCTGGTGATAACGTCAGGCTGGCCATCCGATTCCACTCCGCGACGACGGTTCAGCCTGTGAGTGCGGTCTAGGAGCAGCTGCGAGTCATCAAGGTCCAGGAGGAGGGATTGAAAGAAGAGGCCCACATATTCCGCCAGTCCCCTGTCAGGGATCGAAGCAGGAACCCCTTGGATACAGAGGTTGTTGCTCCGGGCCCTATTTTCCAGGTCCTCCTGTTTGTATTCCAGAATATCGCATTTGTCCTGCAGGAATCTGATTGAACGCTGGACCTCGGCTAAGGTGGAGGAATGATCCCGGGAGCGATCCTCAATCTCCCCCAATCTCTGTTCTGCTTCTGAGACCCTTTTGTCTGTGCTCTCGAGCTTGGCAGAGAGTTCCGTCTTGCAGGACCTGAATTCTGCTTTGATATCAGCCATGAATTCTCAGATGTCTTCTCTGGTCAGCAGTGGTCCCTTGTTATCCAGGGATTCCCGCGAGGCAGAGGGGCAGGAGTCCAGTTTGTTCATTTTGTCAGAGGACATCAACATGGCTGCTATATCTGAGGACTTGGAGGGTTTCTGTGATCTGGACATTGTGTCGCTTGTCGGTGGCGACTCAAAGGCCGCCAAGAGCTCCGCAGACTCGCCAGAAGCCAAGGAGAGTCACTTCACTCGTGCAGGTTATAGCCTTGTCCGAAGGGGAACAAGGCCGTGGGCAGGGGTGCCTCAGGAGGAGTTCAGATGGCTGGATGGGGAGAAGAAGAGTCGAGGGACCCCTATGCGGTCAAGCCTACCACCAACGTGGGTCGGAAACTCTTGGGGGGTGCAGAGTGTCCAGGCACTGAGGTCGCGGGGCACGATGAGGAGTTGACTAAGGGCGGGCTGCTGCCGAAGCTCTCCGGTGTCTCCCTGGAACCCCCACCCAGGAGTTGTGGCCCCTACCTCTTTCTGGCTGTAGGAGGGCTACCAGGCTTGGTTCCGGAGCAGGATCCTCCGGGGATGACTCAGGGGTGGGCCGGGGTACCCCACTTCATGCCAATCGCCTCAATCACCTCCGCCGCGGCCTCCAGTGCCAGGGACTCCCCACTTGGATTCAGGCTCCAGCACTTCGGGGGGGAGGGACAAGCCGCTCCCCTCAGACAGATGGTGCCAGTCCGCTCGCTACGCTCGGGCGATCAACACCCCCGCTTGTATGCTGCGGCCGGGTTCGCCTTCATGTCCCTGTGTCGAGTGTGCACAGCCGCGCTTCCGCCATCTTGGTTTTCTCGGCGGGAGAGGGGGCCGGGATCTGGACTGCGATTTGGAGTGTAAAGCTCTGATATCAGCCCCTCATCTCAGGACAGCTTGTTCTCCAGCGGCTCCTACATCTGCGGTAGGGGTCGCTGGATCGATTAGGGCCCAGGAACCGCATAAATTCAAGCACGGCAGCGGGCATCCACGTGAGGCTTCAGAGGAGCAACCTCATTGAGTCGGCTCCAAGCCACACCCATCGAGAAAGACTATTTTAAACATTGTTTTAAAAGTAAGTTAAAGCGGCCACACTGAGCTTCAAAGACATTCCACAGTTTCTCCCGAACAAAAGAATCTTCCCCCCTGCCCTTTGCTGAAGAGCTGGCAGGGAGGTGTGAAAGGAAATGGGAGGGGACTTTGGCCCTTTGCTCTGACAAGAAACAAAAGACTCCCTTGAATGAAAGGAAATGCAAATTCGGGTTTGACAGAAAACAACAGCTGGCAGGAAGAAGCCTGGGACTGCTCTGGCCCAGCCAAAACCTTGGGAGTGGAGACAGACAGTTTTGTTTATTCGGAGAGCACAGAAAATATCTTTCTGAAAAAGACTCATAGAAAAACCGAAAAAAAATTGGTAAAAATCTGTAAATATAATGTTGTTAAAATGAAATTTCTGCTCACGTTTTAAAACCATTCTGGAATTTGTGCGATGTTCGGAGACTGAACCACGAAAATGTTGACTTTGTAGCCTTATTTAATCTGTAATGTAAATATGTATTATTAGCAAGTTGGTAACATTGGAAATATGTTTTATATGAAAAACAGATTTTCTGTGTAGGAACAAAGGGGAGGTTTTTCCCTGGATTGTAAATTGCAGCATCACTATGACACATTATGACACACTGTTTCCTTCTCAAATCAGGACAGAGGGAAGACTTTAACCAATAGGCTTCTTAGAGCATACTTGCCAACATTCTGTAACAAAAAAGATGTAGGATTTTTCAAGTTTCAAAATTAATAATTTGCATAACAATGACATCACAGGAAATACAAAAATACATTATTGGCACCATTGAAGCATTGTAAAATACACAACCCATCAAACAGCACGATAATGAAAGATGCTCAAATGTAAAAAAAAAAAAGTATAATTGTGAATAGTAAGTTAACACCAAATTGAATTACCTAACTTCACAGAAGGGAATCGCACACAGCTAGTAGGCAACGTTTGCCACTACTCTGTAGCAGCAGCAGCCTGGGCAATAAATATGTATTCTTGCAGTGCAAGGTGAACAATCAATAACATGGAGACTGATGCTGTGTGGTGGTGTTACGCTTTGCCACTTGCCATCACTGGTGGTTCACCTAAGGGTCCCGACAAGAGTGCAGGTCAGTGGATTGGTCTGAGCCCAATCAAAGTAATCACCTACTAGCCCACTACACAGACTAATTGTCCTGAATCCTGCCTTAGAGTCAAATAAATTACCTGCCACTTTAAAAAGCAGTAGAATCTGTCACCCAAATATGTAGGTGGTAGGACTGCTTAAAAAGCAGTAGCCTACTGCCAAAATCTGTAGGGTTGGCAAGTATGTTCGAGGGTTGGGCATAGTATAATCAGCCTACCCACCCCCTTGAGAAATACATAAATAGGGACTTTTGAGGACCTAGAGACAGACACATTCACCCATCAACTGATTTACTGGCGAAGCACTTTGCAGGAAGAACCCAGATCAAGACTCCCGAACCTAGATCAAGACTCCAGAACCCTGAAAGCAGAAGGCCCAATCCAAAGCTGAACCCTTCTCAGCTGGCCTTTAAAATCTTGCAGCCTGATTTTAACCCCAAACTTCCAAGGGGCACAACCAATTCAACAGCCTGCCTGTGCTGTTTTTCTGCTTCTTGCCAAGAACTCTTGCTAGAACCCAGAGATCCAAACCAGTAGAGTGGTGACCCAAAACCAACCCGTCAGATCCAGTCCAAGAAGCCATGAAGAGACAGAGTGCCATGCTGAGTGCCGAACCAAGCGCCTGAATCCTGTCCGGTGGCGAGCAGATTCCAGTCCAAAACCCTTGACCAGATCTCTGACGGGCCTATTCCAAAACCATAGTTGTGAGTATTTAGCATAGAACTGTCCATAGCCAATCTCGTATCTTTAAGTAATCCTATCCAACCCATTCTATCATATCCAGAACTGTATTGTAGAACCTCTTTTGTATATCCTGAATCCTTCTGTCATCCATATAATCCTGTGATAATTGAAGTGATAAATCATTTTTGCGCTAATATATTTCCTTAAGAAAGGCAAGTGTCGCAGTGGGCAAAGATCAGACAGAGAGAGGCGCCTCTGGACTGGTGGCTGTACCGTTGGTATCTCGCATCTTCATAGCCTCTTATTATAAAGCCAAGTCTTGTTTGTAATTTTCAAAAGCGCTTCTTTCATTTGAAATCTTGACTCTTCTTGAGAAAAATCGACCTTTACTAAAACCTTCATAACTTCTGAACCGTACATGCGAAACGAAATTTAAGTGTCATTTTGAAGCTAACATCCTCTGCGTTCAAACGAATCCAATACCGTACTCCTTATATAATTTGCATTTGGCTCAATTTCACCACCTATAAAACAGCTATTCTTTGCATTTAATCTCTGAATTCAGTTTCCTATCTACCAGTTATCCCACCATCATTGCTAGTGTTTACCAGGAACTTTCCAAAGTGGCTCCCCCTAGTTCTGAATCCTATTTAGCAAATTAAAGTCATTTTTAGCATTTATTTCAATTCATTACAAAACCATGTTCAAAACATTTGACCTGTTTCAAAATCATTCCTGTTTTTCTCTAAGCTTGCTGGGGGGAATTGGGATTGAATCTGCATTTGTAGAGTGTTTATTCCTGAAACCTGTTTTCTCTACTTCCATCTCTATATTGCATATTAGGGGGATTGAGGAGTATCAGGGGGAAAGAGTGATTATATTGCATTTGATTGAATTCATATCAAGTTTTATTTCTGTGCTGCATTCTTTCCTATCATTGCATTTCATTGAAACCCCACAAAGTTTTCTTCTATGCTACATTATTCTTCTCATCCATACTCTTTTTGATTAAAGAGATTGTAGATTGTTGTGATATCACCCAATGCTGATCATTGTATAAATATTAATAGTGTGATATCTAGATATTGTTTATAATTCATAAAAGTGTTATATATATATATATTGTTCAAATCCATCAATAAATCTTTTAACTTTGCAAAACAACCTACTTCTTGGTTCAGTGAGACCGGTGGGGATTCAAAGAGAGGGGCGTGATATAAGGGTAGTATCGTTCAGAAATAAAAGAAATTTAGACATAAAAATATATAATTAGGGGTTCCAGCTGGGTATCTCATGCTAGGCATTGATTTAGGTGGAGTGCTGGGTTGAAACCACTTACAGTACAATTGATCGCAACATATTAGGGAAGGTTTCATTTCAATTGCAAACACTGCTTACCATACATGCACAGTAAGCAGTGTTCGCGGTTGAAATGAAACCCTCTCCAAAGTGTGAACATGTCAGAGATGGTTTCATTTAATTTGTGAGCGCTGCTTGCCGTTCAAGTATGGCACGAGGCACTCTCAAACAAAAATAAATGCTGGCTGGCAAACTGCCAGCATGCCAGGTAGCGTTGCTCACTTTAATCTTCAAAGTGCAAATATGAAGGGCAAAATACAGCGTAAATGCTTGTTTTCCTTCTTTTGCCCTTTACATTTGCAAACCGCAGTTCAAATGATAATAATTTGACAGTGGGTAACTGCTTACGTTACAATGTAAACATAACTGCTCTCCACGGTCAAACTATGTTTTCATAGAAAATAAGCCCCTATATTTTTACCATCCTATACGAAAGAGATTGGGACAACCCCCAAAAGGAAGTTCACCACCTCGACTTCAGAAGCACAAACGGGATACATGTGTCTTATAAGACACAAAGGAACCCATGCCTGCCAAGTGGAAAAGTATAATATGTTCATGCCTGTTGCCCAGGCTTCTTCAAGGAAGTCCTCAGCCACTACCAAAATCCCCAAGGGGAGTCTGGACGGCACACAATCTTCCATTCCAACAGCTGAAGTGCTATCTCCACAATGAGCAAATGGGGCCAAACCTTCGGTTCTAGTAACAATCTGTCCAGTCATTGATGGAGAAACAGAACATATGAGCACATTCCCAGTACAAATGACAGATAAACCTAACTATCTCCTTCCCCCAGGAAAACTGAAGGAAACAGCAATGCAGAGGTTACAAAAGTAGCAACGGGTAAGCATCCTTGAGGACAAAAAACACTAGCCTACCCCCAGACATAAGACCTGCTGGAGGTGCTGGATCATTTCCACCTGGAGGTGTTTGTATATAAGGAATTTGTTCAATTCCATCAGATTCCCCACTTCTCGAAACCCATTGTCTTTTCTTCAAACAAGAAAGACATTGCTTAAAATCCAAATGAAGAACACCAAGTCCTTTGTATCCTCTCCTTGCGTAAAAATCCATTTACTTTCTGTACGATAACCCACATCTGCACATGGGAGAACCAAAGTGTCCTGGGTAGTTTGCTCTGTAAGCAATTGGAAACAAAATCTATTTGAGATTCTTTCACCATCTTTTTGAACCAAAGAATGAGGAGAAATATTTTATCCGACCCCCAAAGTTAAACTACTATTAAAAATTGGATTCTGACTTGAAGGAGAACAAGGATGAGTAGGGATAACATGGCCTACTCAGCCCTCACATGTTTACAAACCAAAACACAATACAATCAAGATAAAACAGGGACAACAAAGAGATATACCTTCTTCAACTTTTGTGGTAACGCGAACAGAGGGAAGGCTATACCCTCAAGAGGGGTGTGAAGGTGAACCAGTAGTGACCCAAGCAACACAGTATAATAGTCCAAAATAAACTGAATTTCCAATGAATGGTCCATAAAATTATAAACCCTTTAATAAAACACACCATCTGCAAGAAGAACAAATAGATTAATATACAAAAAAACACCCCAAATGAAAGAATAGAGACGATGCAACAGACTGGAGAAAGTAACACTCTTAGGGCCTCATTACGAGGTATGCCGGTAGCCATGTCGCTATTGGCGGCAGGGCTGCTGGCAAAACCGCATCCGTGTCCGTGTCCTCGGAATGAGGACTTACCGGACCATTCCGAGTTCGGATGGCCCGGGAATTCCTCACTCGAGGACACGGACACGGTTCATCCCCATTCCCATTTCAGCCCCCATAGGGCTGAATGGGAATGGGAGAGGGAGCAAACAACGGGCCATAACGAAATGGCCCGTTGTTTGCTCCCTCTTCCCCTCGCGGGACCCGGTATGCACGCCTGGTTTTCCCAGACGTGCTTAACGTGTCCCGCGAGGGGACCTCGTAATGTGGCGGAACGGGTTGAACGGCGCCGCAGCCTTTTACGGTGCCGTTTAACCCGTTCCGCTAGGGTCGTAATGAGGCCCTTAGTGTAGATTCAGGGGTGGTAGGTAAGGTACTACCACACAAAAAGATATTGGGTTGAAAGTAGGAAAAATCATGACATAACCAGTCTCTAGGGTCCCAGTGGACCGTGCAGGCAGTTCAGTGTCACAGTACCTGGAGTTACTTCTTAGTTAGCTGATGCATCAGACCTAGGTTGATGTGAGTTGATCAGGCTGAGTCTGGCATGTAGGATGCTGGAGTGCCTGGCAGCAGGTGTCGAGTAGGGTCGGATGCGGGTGCTCTTTGCATTTGAACAGCAGTGGTTCAATGCTGCCTAAAATTTGACATGCTTCGCAAGGACATAATGCAGTGTCATGCTGGTTTAGATGCAGTGCAATAGATCGTCTAGTAGGGGGAATGCAGACACCAGCATCTCTATTGTTCAAGATGTGGGGAATACACAGGGAATGGTTTGGGGAGATAGAACAGGGAGCTTTGGCTGATCTGGCCCTCCCATTGCTATGAGTCCTTCACAAATGACTCAAGGACAGGATATTCCAATTCAGGCTCTGCTCTTCTGGCACAGAAGATCCTTTGCAGAATGGTTGGTCCTATTCCACAGCACCGGTCACTCCAGATGTTCCCTTGAAGTGGTTAGGGGACTGATCTTACTTCTTTCTTGGACAGCTCCTTCTTCACCTCCAGCAGAGAGCTTTGGGCAGTGCAACTGAACCAAAGGAAGTCTAAGTTAAAATGTTCATAATGCCTCCTTGGCCTTGATGAACTCAGGGAATTATGCTGATGGGGTGTGATACTCCTTCTTTTAAGAGCACAAGTCCTCAAGTGATTGTTCTAAAGCTAGCCTCATTAGGGGAGCAATCCCTGCTCCTAGCTGCAGTGGACTTTGCCCAGTTGTTCTTGCACCTAAACTGCTTTGCTACAGAGGAACGGGAGGAGACAGAAAATGGAAAGGGAGACAGGGAGAAACAAGATGTTGGAAGGATTCTTCCAGTGCCCAGAGTACTCCTGCTTATCCTACTCCCATTCCATCCCCTCCTTCTGACAAAAAAAGACCTTGAGACATGCAACACCCTTGCGTGTGTCTACTCCTCCTGAATGGGTGTGCTCCTTTGCTACCTGGTCCCAGGACAGCTGCCTGTTCTGTGGCTGTCTCTGGGGGATGAGGTTAAGGGACTTAATCAAATAGAGGCTGGGTGCTCTGGGTTTCTGTTCTGCTTTGTGGAATTATCACCCCATCTATTATTTGTATTTGTATTTCTTTAGGTATGTATAAAGCGCTTTAAGCCAAAGCGTTGTACATAGTCAATGAAAACAGTACAATACAATAAAACTGCATATAACTATAAAAACACTGAGCCTTGTGAAACAATATATAAATAAATGGGCTTTTAGTGCGAAGAGAAAGAAAGAGTATAGAGAAATAGCACAAAGAGAAAGTGGAAGAGAATTCCAGTGGGAAAGTGCGAGTAATGAAAAGGAACGAAAACGGGACTTAGCACAGGGAGGATGCAGAACTGCAAGAAGAAATTGAAACTGGGAGCGCAGTGACCAGGTTGGGGCACAAAAAGATACCAGAGACGAAATACAGATTGCAGCAAGACCATGAAGAGATTTAAAGACACGATAGAGTAAGTTACATTTTAGACAGGAATGAAAAGAGAGGCAAACAAGAGTAGAATTAGAAGGAATAATAGAGTCACGTGGAGGAAGAAGATAAAGAAGACAAAAATATACATTGAACACTGATTTCAATGGGGCAAGATAAGAATGAGGAAGACCAAAGACAGAACAATAGAACAGACGGAAAAGTCAGTAAAGAGATCAAACGTTTAGCAGCGTGAAGCGTAAGAAAAGGATGAGCCTTATGGATGTTGTAGAAATGATAGTGACAGGCTCAAGAAGATAAAGAGATAAGATGCTTCAAAGATAGATCAGAAACAAAGTAAAGTCCCAGGTTACGAGCCGTGGCAGAGATTAAAAGCTGAGAGGGAGGAACAAAAATAGAGGAAGGAGAAAGAGGAGGAAGATTAGTATTAAAAGGGATAAAGAGTACTACAGTTTTAATAGTGATTAATATCAAGAAGTGTCCCGTCTTCTAGGTATTAATAGCTGTTGGACATGTAGAACATGTATTGTGAATTTCCAGAGTGAAGGAAGAAAAAGATATGACTATTTGAGTATAATCCATGTAAAAGTGCTGAGAAAGACCCAGAGATTAATGACTTCAGCCAGAGTGGAAGTATAGAGGGAAAAACGAAATGGACCAAGAACAGAACCATGGGGAACAACATGAACACGCAGAAAGGTATCACATATTAAACCTGCCCAGGAGACCAAAAAGGTACTTTGGGATAGATAGGATCGAAACTAAGAAAGAATAGACCCTGAGAACCTGAAAGAAGAGAGTGAGGAAAGTGTCAGAGCGTGATCAACAGTATCAAAAGCAGCAGATAAATCAAAAAGAATAAGTAAAGATGACTTTTTAGAGTAACATGCAGAGAGTAGTGAATTAGAGACAGAGACAAGAGCAGTTTCTGTGGAATGAAAAGGGCAGAATCCCGAATGAAAATGAGGAAATATAGAATTATGAGAACCGAAAGTAGAAACTTGAGAATAGACAAGACGTTCAAGAATTTTAGAAAGATATGGTAAAAGAGAAATAGGATGAAAGTAAGAAGCCAAAGAAGAATTTGCAGAAGTCTTTTTAAGAATAGGAATAATAGAGGCATGTTTAAAGGCAGCAGGAAAAACAGATGTCAGAAGACACGTATTGAATAAGGCAGTTAGATAAGAGACAAGAGAGGGGTACATTTTAGGAATAAGAATGGATGGAATAGGGTCACCTGGGGAAGCTGCAGGATGAGCCTGGTTTAACACAAGAAAAATCTCTTAATTAGAAATGGAAGAAAATCAGGAAATAGTAGTATTAGGAGGTGAAGATGGAACAATAATGGTAGTGGTAGACATAAACAACTCAACGGTAGCCCGAAGAGAGGCTACCTTTATGGAGAAGAAAACAGCGAGATCAGAAGCAGACACAGCCGAACTCGAAGAATGATCAGGGGGGGTAGGGGAAAGGAGACAAGAAAGAGTTTAAAATAGACCGTTAGGGCGAGTTGACTGAGAATTTAAAAGATATGAAAAGTAGGAATGTTTAGCAGAAAGCAAATGGCCATCATAGTGCACATGATAGCAAGAGTAAGACAAATTATCACCTTCAGACCGAATAGATATTCACTTCCACAGCAGAACTGACTCACCGGAGCTGACACATGTGCAATATCAATTGGGATGTGGCAGCCATGATAATAAGTATCACCATGCTGTCATGTTTCTCCATCTCTGCCTATGAGTAGCGCTGTTAGACAAGCTGGGTGTTTTCTACCATCTTCAGAGAAGACCCTAAATCATTACCCCAAGGCCCAGTGACTGCAAGGATTAAGTTAAAAACCCTTTGCATTGTACACAAGGCCTTCTGGGGTCTGGGGCCGTAATACCTTCAACTCTCTCTCCCTAAATATCATCCTTCTCGTGCTCTTCGCTCATCTGCCTCCAACTCCCTCAGGGTCAGTCGCTTCTCCAAGCAACGAGTTGGTGGCAGATCACTCTCTTCAGCAGGGGCCTCTCCCTGGAACAGCCTTCCTGCCTCCCTGAAACTCGAGGAGAACCATCTCCAGTTCCAGAAACACCTCAAACCTTCCTCTTTGCTTCTGCTTTCTCTCCTCCCCTCCCCTGCTGAATTCCTGACTGAAACTGCACTGGTCACCTGGCCACCCTTTCTGACCTCTGGCCGAGGCCCCGTCAATTGCCCACCTGCACTGCCTCCCTGGCAACCCCTGCACTTGGGGACCGTTTTTCTGTATCCCTTCAGTCCCCCTACCAGCACTTATGTCTGCACTTCCTTGCACTTGCCACTATGCCACTAGCTGGCTGTTTTTATTTGTCTTATTTATCTTATTTATTCCACTTTTGCATGTACTGCACTTTCCCCTCTCCCTTCCCTCGCACACTTTTCCTTTCCCCCCTTCCCATGCACTTGCGCGATCTGAATGACACCTGGCCTAGTAGGATCGTTGTCTTTCCTTCCTCTGTCCCCCCCTTGCCTTGTTGCACCTTGAAAGACTTGTGTATAGGCGCGTTATAAATGCCCTATCATATCATATCATATCATATTATTATTTAACATTTCCTTTCACAAATCTGTATGTTCGAAAACATGGACTTCAATTCCCATGATGCACCTTGGGGCAGTTCCCATTCCCTCGTAATTCCTATGCATTAGTCTTGGAACCACAATCCGCAGAAGCCCTAGGGATCAGTGCTGTTTTCACATTTACAAAATCAGAGAGGGAGGAGGCCTATTATCTTCAGGTGTGCTGCTACAGGTGCTTTAAATGAGCCTGATTCAGCACAGGGTAGTTTAGTATTTAAGCAGCTGCCTGAAGGAGCACAGGGCACTTGCAATGTGTTCACTCCCAGCCCTTTGTGCCTTGATCCTCGGAATTTTGCTGTTTCCTGTTGCTGCCAGAACGTGCTCCTATTCCAGTGCCCTATGCCCTGTACTCCCTGCCTGGCAGCCCAACTACTCTTCCTACTCTCCCCTACCTTCTGCCCTGCACCTCTGTGCTTCCTGCACTGCACCCCTGCTCTCCTGCTTGCAGTCTCCTGTTCCCTGTCTGCAGCCCCTTGCTCCCTACCACCAATTATCTTGTTTCATGTCTGCAGTTCCTTGTTCTGTACCCACAGTCTGTGTTTACTGGCTTTAGCTTCCTAGATTCCAGTCCTGAGTTTTCCTTGTTCTCTGACTGCAATTCCAACCTTGTTATTCTAGCACAGAGTTACAGTTCCCTGTTTTCCTGTTACATGCTACAGTCCATTCCTTGTTATCCTAGTCCAGAGTTGCAGTCCTGGGGTTTCCTTGTTCCTGGTCTTCAGTTTGTTCCGTTGTTCCTTGATTACGGTTCATAGTTATTAGTCTGCATTTTCAGTCTCCTCTACCATTGCACTTAGATTCTTTTCTACTTGCTTTTCTTGTTTCATTCCTGTTCTCTGTCCTGACCTTGCTTACTTTGACTGCCTATTCTTCCCTATACGTTTCTGTTACTATTCTTGTCCTGATTTGTGCTTCTGTTATTCCTTTGCTCAGAGTTTGGCTGCTGGGTTTTCCTGGCAGACAATCTCTGCCCTTTCCTTTGTCTTGTTTTACTTGTAGTCTATAGTGAATTTAATATTGTCAATTATATTGTCTGCCTGAAGGAAGGACTCTTCAGTTGTCTTTGTGACAGAGTTGAGCCCCTGATAGTCCACACAAAAGCGGACATCAGTCTTCTTGATACTGGACATTTTAGTGACCAGTACAACCGGGTTAGCCCAGGAGCTGCAGTAAGGCTAAGTAACCCCCAATGCCAACATCTTGGAGACCTCCTCCTCAATTACAAGAGCCATCACCAAGTCATCCTGGCATTAGTGTGATTTTAGTCGGTTGACGTGAATGATTCGATGCGTCTTCCTCATTGTCTTTGTGTCAATAAGTTAATTAACTTCACTGACTCTTTCAGGCACCACATAGGACCCAGTCCACTTGCGATGTAGGACAATGGACTTGATGGGCTCCTTGATCCAGACCATCTGCCCTGGCGTGCACTCCATCATGGTCACCTTCTGGTCATGCCAGTGCTTCATCAGCTTCTGACTGGCCTTCAGGTTCTGGGTGCTCTGTTCCCTGTACTTGGCCATCTGGGATCAGAGGCTGAGCACATAGTGCAGAATGTCGAGTTAAGAAGTTCAGAGATTTCCCTTCCATCCTTCCTACATCAGGCTTAGTGGACTCCTAATGGGATGGCCATTTAGGCGCTCCTAGGAACTGAACCTGACAACTTTCTGTTGCAACTCCCAGTAGGCGAACAGGAGGCATGACAACAAACTATCCAATTTTCTCCTGAGTGGCTCTTCCAGGACACCTATCATGCCCTTTAATGGTCTTGTTGAACTGCTCAACAAGCCTGTTGGTTTGTGAGTGAAAGGCTGTAGATAATGTATTGGTAACTTCACACTCATCCCACATTGCTTTCATATACACGGATATAAAGTTGAATAGCCTGATGGAAATAACTTCCTTAGTGAATCCCACTTGAGAGAATATCCTGATGTGAGCCTTTGCAAGCACAAGGGCTTTGATGCTCCTCGGAGGAACAGCCTTGGGGTACCCAGTGGCATGAAAGACACAACCAAGTTATACCAGTTTCCAGAGATGGTTTGAGTATCCAAAAGACCCACAATGTCCATATCTATTCTCTCGCAAGGCCGCCCAACCACAAACAGTGGAATTAGGGGGTCTTGGTGGCTCTGACCACCTTGCTGGGTGGTTGCCAAGTGTGGCAGGAATGGAAAAATGCTTTTATCTTTCACCCCATCTGGGACCAGTAGAAATGGGCTGACAGCCAGACCGCTGTTTTTGTCATCCAAGGTCACTTGCCAATGGAATGTTGTGATCAAGTATAACAGGAGCCTTCTGTGGCACTGGGGAAGCACCACATGCCACATGGCCTCCATCTCAGAAGCCCTGTTGTCACTGTACAGGAATCCGTTTTCCCAGTACATCTTGAACATCCCAAGGGCTTCCCCCTGTGCTTGCTTTTCTGCCTGCTCACGCAGATCTGCCAAAGTTGGACAGTCGTGCTGTGCCTGGCAAAAGTCAGCCTGGCTTGGGCCTCCAGCTCAGGACAATTCACTTAGCTCTGGGAGACCCATGTGGTGTGAATCTACTGTGTCATCCACCTCAGGTTTGGTTTCTATTCCTGTAGGAAATTGTGATGTAACTGAGTCTGGTACTGAAGCAGCAGGCACTGCAGTGGCCACTAGACCCTCTCTAGCAGGAGCAGGAGTCTCTGTGGACTCTGGATCTGGACTGGGTAGTACAGGTGGAGACAGTTTTATGGAATCGTCAGCTGGTAGAGGCCCTGGACCCATGGCCACCAGGGCTGCTACCAAGGCTTCTTCCTTGGCTCTCTATCACGTGTCCACGGTGATGATTTTGGCATCAGTTTAATTATTTCCGAATAGACAGTTTATCAGAATGGCATCTTTGACAGAGACACAGAGTTGAGAGGTTTCCCCCCTCTGACTGAACTCCACAATCACCAGTTGGGATTGGGTGAGACCATCACATCCCCTGACTAATCTGAGAGGACGAGGGATGATCCCAACAGTATTATAAAGTACTGGTGCTTTGCCCCCATTGATGAACACACGGTCCAAAGAGATCTCTGTGTTAGCCTCTGTTAGCCAAAAATATGATGCTACTGCAAATAAATGAAGACACATCAGTCATGAGGAACAAATGTATAAACACCAGTTTATTCGCGCTCGAGAGGTCTCAGGTTTTACAATGCCTGTATACAGGCATAGAAAAGGTGAGCTAAGACAGGGGGGAGTGGATGTATTATATACACATTTGCAATACCATGATTAATTTGGGCTAACTCATCACGTGATGATGGCTTGTGACCTATAGACCTACAGACGTAAGCATTTTACCATGGCAACATGTGCTATAGCACTCAACGTCAAATCGCAGACAATTTACTGTCTGGGAAGCAGAGCAGAATGGGGTATAGGAGTATATTGTGTTCCGAACAAAAGGTAAGATTCCTCATCCAAATTTATCTATATTATTTCTAGACTAAAAGGTCAGTCTGTATCAGTAGCTCGATCCTTCAGAACAAGATATGCTGTGATTTGTGCATCACTTTATTTGTCTGGATGCACATTCACAATTAGCTGCAGAAAATCCGAAAAAGTCAAAGGAGACAGGAGGGCACCTAATTTGCAGATTAGCTACATTCATGCCAGTACTTCAAGACTCTAAAACAGAAGACAAATAATGTGCTCAGCAGTTTCAGCATTCCGGTACAGGGGCATGTTAAAGGGGTTTCCGAAGTGGTGATTTTATGAGTTCTCAACATGTTCAGAATTAAACTAGGAAATGAGAGCAAAACAGCCAAGATGTCATTGGAGGCCACGATTCAATGTGTATGTGCTTAGGCCAACACTATAATGCAAAATACCTATGATTTTACAAACCCTCCTTTTGGCCTAAGCCAACACATTGCTAGACTTACCTGACAATGTATCATCGTCATCATCAGAACAACCAGAGTCATCACTGTCATCTATATTTATAGACATAAACTGTTTGATATTGGCTTCTTGCATTATCAAGGCATTTGTTACATTTACAGGAAGATGAGGACCAGGTCTTAGTTTCATTAGGGATCTAGAACAACAGTCACTTAGTGCAGACCTAGAATGGGCAGTCATTGGGCCTCATTACGACCCAGGCGGTAAGTTACCGCCTGGGCCGTGACTTTACCACCATGGCGTAAACTACGTTTACGCCATGGTGGTTGGCGGACTTACCGCCCCATTCCGACCTTGGCGGGGCGGTAAGTCCCCAATCCCCATTTACCCTTCCCCATTCCCATTTTTGCCCCATAGGGCATAATGGGAGTGGGGAAGGCGTTAATTACGCCACCGTAAATTACGGTGGCGTAATTAACTCCATGGTCCCTTAGCGCCATGGATTTTAACACCCGCTAAAAGCGGGTGTTAAAACCTCCATGGCGCTAAGGGACCTCGTAATTGGCGGTAAGGGGTCGGCGCAGCTAACGCTGGCATTAACCCCTTACCGCCAGGGTCGTAATGAGGCCCATTGTATGGAGCTGCAGAAAAATTGTATTACCCCAATGATAACAGCAAGCGCTAAGAAGATTTTCCAACCCCAGGTTCTGAGCAAATTCCAGGCCCATGTTTCTATGTCCCAATCCCCTTCGGGAACGTGAACTTCAGTACTAAGTATATGTAATTGTTTAATCACTTGGAACACCATGGAGGAGGAATCAGGTAGGTGCATGCAACACGCGGACCAACCCTTTTGCATACACCACCATGCTCAGCCAACATGACATCTAAAACCATCCTACTCGGAAGAGCCACTAATCTAACTGTTCTTTGTTCCAATGTTATGCTAAATCTTATGTCAGTAGTTTCATTGATAGTGTTTTCTAACACTCTAGCCAGTCTCCTAATATTCTGTGAGTTTATGATTTGGCCCCAAAAGGAACCATGGCTTTTGCTACATCACCTAATACCTGGAGGGGGGTATCATCATCTATTCCCCTCCTAGGGTGATGTTTCAGTATGTCTGCAGTGAAACACTCCTGGCAGCAATATCTCCAGATAACAAGTCCCCTTCCAATCTTTAGGTAACCATGGATAGGCTTCTTTTCCACAGACAAAGTCAATGGGTCTCCCAATGTATGAAGGCCTATTCTCGTTTACCAACCCAGCATTGTTTACACATTTATCATATGTGCCCATATACAGGGAACCTTCTTTTCTCAAACAAAATGGTACTATATCCGGATCATGATTAATGGTGTAAGACGGAGGAATTGTTTCCCTGTTTCCTAGTAGTGCCATTCTAAATGAGATCATGAATTGGTAGGGTTTGGCATGTTTATCAGTACCTTTAGTGGAGGCAATATTAGTCGTACTGGTATTCGCAAAGACAGAACATCCTAATGGTAGCAAAACTAGTTGATCAACTTCATTGATGTTTGTCCCATCAAAGCTACCAATGGCACTATCATTCCATTTGCCATAAAATAGGGCTCTAAAGGATGCATAGCAGGAAGTCGATAGTGGAAGCAGATAGATTTACCATCCTAAGCGTTTCTCAGTGTGTTTTTGTAGGTGAGAATATACCCAGCAGGTATCAATGTGATCACAACACATGCTACAATTGCTATTATTATTAACTGCTCTTTCGTTGACCATAGCCCTCTAGATATGGGCTTTACATTGGCAATGCTTTCCATGTCCTCCATTCTACATGCCCCAAAGATAGACATAGTTTTCAGTGTCTGTTAGGAAGCTTCACTGAAACAGGCTTTATAAATTCATCTGCCGGTGGAACTTGGCCAGGTGGCCGATCTTGCTTGGAGTCTTCTTCTTGCCCTGCCCCCCTCTGGAACTTTTCAAACCATATTTAGGGGGATTGGAGGGATGGCTATTGGTTTCTTGTGGATGCAGTATACAAACTACACTTTCCTAATCTATCAAAAATGTCATTCCCTAACTATTTCTGTGGTCGAAGGTTGCACCTTGTAACTCCAGGTACAGTGTGGTTGGTGAAAAAAGGAACAGAATCTGAAGAAAATTAAGAATTCTTTTTTTTTCTTCGGCTCAAGTTTTTGCCTGGGATCAGAATGGGTGCCCTCGTTCAAAGGCACATTTTTGCAATCAGGATCATCAACCCCCTACTTAAGCCTTTTGTCGCAGGGTAAAGGCAAGGACACTTGTTTCAGGTGCGCTGCATGAATCCAGTGGCGTTTGCCTTCAACTCAAACAGCCGTTTGAGTAGCCAGTAGCACCTGATACGGTCCTTTCCAGAGAGCTGCAAGGCAAGACTTCCTCTCGAAGTCATTCACCAGTATGAAGTCCCCAGGTTGAATGTGATGACCAGGTCCTTCGTATTTTCAAAGCAAAGCAGCTCAAACCTGTTGGTGAATCAAACACAGGTTTTGAGGCAATTGATCACAGTAATTGGTTAATAACGGGTATTCTATTTCACATAATGTCTTAGGTCTGGGTGCAATCATATATTAGCAGGTCTCCCCATGATGATCTTGTAGGGAGAAAGTCCTGTTCTAGACTGAGCTGCTGTCCTCATTGACAGTAAGGCTAATGTTAAGGCGTCAGTCCATTTCAGTTTACTATGTGCACACACCTTTGCTAGTTTATTTGTAAGGACTCTGTTATGCTTTGCTGAATGAGATCTCTTATTTGTTTGTAGCACCTCACATACCTGTAGTATGATAGCCCTATGAGGTGTGGTCCATTATCAGACCAAATTGCTCTGGGTAATCTAAATCTAGGGAAATACTCTTTTAGCATTACTTTTGCAGTTGGCATGGCAATGCTATCCTTCAGAGGGAAAGCTTCATCCCATTTACTAAAGGCACATATCACTATTAACACATACTTGTAGTTTTGGCATCGTTCCATTTCAATGAATTCAATGTGTATCACTTCAAATGTCATAGCGGGAGGTCCAAAACTTCCTTTGGATACTGGTGTACCAATGTTATGTTGTAGGCAAATCACAAAGTTCTGAACAAATTGTTCTGCAGTTTTGGGAATGTCATTGTTGTACCAAACTATGTCTAAGTTTTTACAAATGCTTTTCGCACTGTGTGCTGGCCCATGTGCCATAGTGACTATCGCTGTTACATATGCGTTGGGCAGCATCCATCTCTGTTCTTCCCAATCAACCCAACATCCCTCCTTATCCAACACTGCAGGTTCTGAAGCCCAAGATACAATCTCTTCCTTTGTGGTCTCAGCCTTAATCTCTTTCACACTACTAATGCCCCCCTCCATCATCCAAGTTTTAGCAACCCATTTACCAAAACTTAACACATATATTCGTGAGTGTGGGTCAGTGGCAGTTTGTTTAGCTATTTTATCTGCAAATGTGTTTCCTTTTTCCAATATCTCAATCACCCTCTGGTGTGCTGCGCATTTCATTATAGCTGGTTGTTTGAGAAGGGCTAATGCAGATAACAGTTGCACTATCAAGGGACCATGAGATGTTAAAAATCCCCTATCAGCCCACAATCTCCCAAAGTTGTGAGTGACTCCAAAGGCATACTGACTATCGTAGAAATGTTAAAGCTAAGCCCTTGGGATATCTCACAAGCTCTAGTTAAGCGTGCGCAGATTTGTATGGAATTCTCTTGTTCTCAGTAATGTTGTCTAAAGTGTTCATTGCATAGGCTGCCATCAGGTAGTTTAAAACAAGAGCCATCACAGAATACCTCTCCATCTGGCGATGTCAATGGTGTATCATTTACATCGATTCTGCCTTTTGTATCCTGTTCAGTAACGTACAGACAGTCATGGGATGCATTATTAGTGCAATCCTCATTCAAAGGAGACAATAATACAGCCAGATTCAAAGAACAGCATCTCTTTGTTTTGATGTGAGGTGCAAATAGAATCAATTCATATCTCGTGAGTCTAGCAGATGTGAGATGCTGAGTCTGTGCTCTATTTAACAGAACATCCACTGAGTGAGGTACCATTACGGTTAAGTAGTGACCCAGAACCATACCCTCACTTTCTTTCACTGAGGCGGCAGCAGCAGCAGCAGCTGCAGCCCTAAGACATTTTGGCAAAGCACATGCAACAGGGTCTAACATGGAGGTAAAATAGCCGCACGGCCTGCTTCTTCCTCCATGTTCCTGTGTCAACACACCAAAGGCACATCCATCCCACTCATGCACAAATAAAATGAACTCCTTTCTGTAATTTGGTGTGCACAAAACTGGCACCAAACATACCGCAGTTTTAAGCAGATCAAAAGCTTCTTGACAATCCGTATCCCAAGGTAAAGATACATCCTTCCTAATTAATGCCAACATTGGCGCGATCAAAAGTGAAACATTCTGAATCCATTGTCTAAAATATGAAGCCATGCCTATAATGGCCTTGACTTCTTTCTGCGTATTTGGAACAGTCATATCAGAGATGCTTTGTATATGTTCAGGTGCAAACCGGCTACCCTCCTTCGACAGGAGATAGCCTAAATAGGGACCTCATGTTGACCATATTGACATTTCTTCAAAGATGCTTTATGGCCATGCTCAGCTAGATGCTTCAATAATAAAACAGTGCCCTCCTTGCAAGCGTTTTTGGAATCTGCAGCAAAACGTAATTCATCAATGTACTGTATCAATGTGCAAGTGGAATGCAATTCAAGCATAGCAAGCTGTGCTTTAAGAGCTCTGCTGTAAGTGCTAGGACTTTCAGTGTACCCCTGTGGTATGCGTGTAAAAGTTGAGTGTCCTGCCAGAGAAAATGCAAACATGTATCTACTGTCTGGTTGCATAGGTATGCTTAAGAATACGTTCTTCAAATCGATTACATAAAAATGTGTTGCCATACGAGGAAACATAGTCAGAATGGTAGTAATGTCGGGGACAATGGGAAACTTTGGTGCAACTATCTGCTTTATTGTGCGGAGATCATTAACAAAATGGTAGGGTAAAGCATTATCACCTTTTTTGTAAACAGGCAAAACTGGACTATTACATGTACTACCAGAAATCTCTTCAATAACACCTTGATGCATTAAATCAGAAACAATACTTTTTAGTGCTTGTTCACCTTCAACAGATAATTTACACTGTGGAATGCATTGCAATGTAATACCAGATTTTAATACTATGGGTACAGGTTCAACATTCAGTATCCCTACATCGTTGTCGTTTACTGTTCATAAATGCATATGCACTTGTTGTAATTCACTCGGTAAAGGCAAAGCATACATTGTGAAGTGGAATTCAGCTGGGGTGAAATGGTGAAATACACTCCATTTGGTGAGCAGTAAATCACTGCATTCAATTTCTTAAACAAATTTTTCCCAGAAGATTCTCACCACAATTTGTGGTCAATAAAAATGGACATGAGTCAGTGAATCCCAAAGCTATTGGAACCGGTCGAAAAACCGGACTCACTACTGGAGTACCAGAAAACCCTACAGAAACATTTTTCTGCCCTGACATATCTGGAAACTGCAGATGGTTAATGGAGCACATCTGTCCTCCGGTGTCCATTAGAAGAACATGTGCTCTATTCCCAACGTTCATTTCTACGTAGAGTATTTTGTGATCTATGGGAATGGGGATAGGTTCCAGATTCTGCTTCGGGCTGTTCTAGCGAAACAACACATCATCAGATGTGAAATATTCAGTGAAATAGGAGTGTGAATTAGTGTCAAAAGTGTTTGTTTTACCAGTATTCTGTTGCTGATCACCCTGGTTTTGTTGATTCTGAGTAAACTGATTCCTATTTAGACCGGGCATGCCATTGCCTGCTCTTGATCTTCTACTGATCGTCCCATTCGCTGCTCTCTGCTGGATGGTCAGACACTGTGCCCTCCAGTGACCCTCTTGCTTACAATTTGCACATTCATTCACATGCACAGGTCCTGTTTGCAGCATTAACCGGCTTCTCAGTATGTATTCCCATTATTCCCACCCCGTGCTCCTCTCGCGATCTGTTGCAAAAGTACCCTACTCTTTTAATCTCCTTTCTTCTGCTCTATTTTCTCTTTCTCATTATTTGCTCTATTTTTGTAATACTCAGCCATATGTAAAACTTCTGATTGTGATTTTGCCTGCCAGGCGATTTCAGAAGCAGTTATTTGTGACTGAATGCCTGGCAGTAATCCACGCACAAACTTGTCAACAAAAGATCTATCCCAGGTTCCGTACTTAAGTCTTGGCAACTAAAGTCTGAAGACACTTGTGCGAAACTGTTCATAAATGTAGTTGCTCCCTCTGTATTTTATTGCATGCACATGGTAAATTTATTCCAAATAATTCCCTTTTCAGGCACTAAAGTTTTAAGTTTAGCTACTATGTGGTTTGGTAACATTAATATATTTTGCGGCAGTTTTTTTCCAGCTTTCCTAGATCTATCAGCTAATTCCAGGCCAACCAAGTATCGTCCATGGCAACTTGATCGCCTATGGTTCTAATTTGTTACATAGATCTGTGGGTAAAATTACAGGGAATAATAAATCAATGTCACCTAAAGTGAAAACCGACAAATTCAGAACTGACTCTATTTCTTTGTAGAATCCTGTAGGATTCTTTCTAATATCTGGAATCGATTTCTTAAGGGTGTTTATTTCCTGCTGTCATGAAAAAAGAACATGAACAAACTGGATGAACCTATCTCATAGGCAATTGAACAGTGGGAAATTCTGAACTTTAATTAAGGAGTAAAGCCAAATCGAGTGACAATGAAGTTAGCGCAGTGTCAGCATAAAACGCAGGCTTGTAAATTACCATAATGTCAGTAGAGCAACACAAATTCTTTTTCAAACATTCATCCTGCAAATATTCTACCGTAACTTGTAATACCTTTCTCTGCTTAGGTGGAGATGATTGGCTAAATGTGTCATGAACTTCGATAGGTGAAATGGAGGAATCTGAAATCCAACTAAAAGCATCTCTTGTACATATGCACATTTCTTCGCAAAGTTTTTTTCGACGAGGGGAAAACCTTTTCTGCACATACAATGGTAATCATGTACCTTCGTCTAGTGCTATTTGGTGCAAACAATCTAATTCATGATTGAAGAAAAATAATCTCGATAAATGATCACAGACTTTTAGTGCGGTATCTCTAGTACGAGTCAAGAAATTCAAATCCCACAATTCCTGTGGTACAGCCTTATCAGTTAGGTCACTCCAAACCTTGGCTAAGTAAAAACCCATTTGTTATATCAATATCTTTTGTTCAGGAATACCCCCATGGTCTGATAGAGAATGCATAGTCACTGTTTCATCACACCCTTCTATATATTTTTCTGCCCAATTTCCTTTTCCGAGCTGGTGGTATTGTGCTACATGTTACAATTCTCAGATCACTAGCAGTATCATCATGTGTCCATACTGGAGTGCTAGAAGTAGTCGGTAACGAAAGTAAGAGCAAGTCGTGTGAACTAGGATGTGAAGAAAATTCATCAGGATGTGCAGACAATTCTTGTGGTGCTTGCGGTTGTGCCGGTTCATATGGAGGCGGTGCAGTAGGACATGTTCTCCTCTTATTTAATAATATATTCATCAATTCATCGGATGTATGCAAATCCTTTGATGGGTATATTTTCTATACCTTTAACTGGAACCCCCTATCCATCTTTCTTATAGCCTCTTCTTCTTTTTGCTGGTCATGTGCTAAGGCTTTAACAAACTGTGTATTATGTTTACATGCATGTTTCTCTCTGCTTCTGATACGTTGGGTGGCTTCCTTTCGCCAATCCCTAATGACGTCAAATGCAGCCGGTCTCGGTTTCTTATGTAATAATACATTCTCCAAATGCCCAATTCTTGTTATCTCAAAACTCCCTAGTTTTAGCCACTGAAGTTCAGGTTCATGTCTGGTTTGACGATACCAAATACTATTGAATACTATAGTTCCTATACCATATTTTATGAACATGTCATATGCCGGTGACCGTGCGGGTGGTGCCGGCTGATTATGTTCCAAATCATTCAGTTGTCCTTCCGTACAACAAAGTGTTGTTGCCCAGCAGGATGACAACCTACTAAAACCTGGCACATCTAAACAAGCAGTTCTACCAGGCCAATATGTGTAAGCATATAAATATTGTACAATCAAAACAACATCAGGCAACACTGTCGGTTTGAAACAAACTCACCTGATTCCAATCAAAGTGAGATCCCTCATCAAAGTATCCTAATCATCGTGTCTGGCCATCTTTCCCACACGCCTCTAGTCTGAGTATCTTGCCGTCATGACCTCTGGGTGAAGCGTGGTGTTCGGAGATCGTAAGCAGCAGTCTGCTGAGGAATCACGTCTCAAGTTGCAGAGGACCCCGATACTCACTGATCTCAGCCCATCCACTCTGTCCTTGAAAAACAATGGGTCCTGATTGGAAGAGCCTCACGTTGGGTGCCATTCTGTTAGTCCAGAAATATGAGGCTACTGCAAAGAAATTAAAAGCTCAGTCAGTATTTCTACTCAGTAGCTCGATCCTTCAGAACAACATATGCTGTGAATTGTGCTTCACTTTAATTGTCTGTATGCACGTTCACAATTAGCTGCAGAAAAGCATAAAAAGTCAAAGGAGACAGGATGGCACCTAATTTACAGATTAGCTACGTTTGTGCTAGTACTTCAAGGCTCTAACACAGAAGACAAATAATGAGCTCAGCAGTTTCAGCATTCATGTGCAGGGGCATGTTAGGCGGGGTTTCCGAAGCAGGGATTTTGTGGTTTCTCATTGCGTTCAGAATGAAACTAGGAAATGAGAGCAAAACAGCCAAGATGGCATTGGAGGCCGGGATTCAATATGTACATGCTTAGACCAACACTATAATGCAAAATACAAATGCTTTTACACCTCAGTAGAAGGCATAGTCCCTTTCCCAATTCATTGTCTAAGATGCCCACATTTACTATTTCCTCTGCTTCTACTTCCATGAGCCTAGTGCTAACTCTAGCCATCTTGGACCTACTCTTGCAGGTAAGATCACCATTCCTATGCAGGTAAAACAGCTCTGATGGGATGTGAGTCTGGATGCCCCAGTGCTAGCCGGAGCCTCACTTCTCCTTTCTGCTGGAGTGGATGATGTAGGTGACGGGGTTCTCCAGTCAGACTTTTGAGGCTCTTTCTCGGCAAGTGGGTGCAAACCTTTGTCATTTCCCTATTTTGTTTTATATTTCTCAGTCCCCTTGTCATCTGTTAAATTGCATTAATCATAGCCTTTTTATGGACAGGAGTAGCCAAAAACCAATTGGCCACTTTTGCAAACTCCTGAGCGTCTGTGATAGTCTTGTCCACTAAATGCTTGTGTAACTTTATCTCACATTGTTTAAACATACCCTCACACAAAATAAGATTAAACATGCCCATAAATGTGTTAACTTTGTTATCTGTGACCCAACCACTCAGATGTTTTAGGGATTGATGCAAACATGCCTCAGCTGTTTGACTCCCCTTCTTGGTGAACTCGTTAACCCACTTAAGGTACTGTTCTGGGTTTTTGCAGAACATCAGGTGGACCACAGCCATTATCTTGAAGTAGAATGGTCTCTTCTCCATCAACTGAATAATAACATCAGTTCCAACTCTTGGTAGATGGTTCATAACTTCTGCATCCCACTACTCTTCTTCCACCTCTAACTCCAGCTTTACAAACCAGTCAAAACTCAGGGTTTTGGTGAGTACACCTCTCCCAATGGAAGTCCAATGAGATTTTCAAAACAAATCTGCCATCTTAAAGGATCCAAGAGTAAATGAGCAAATCTGCTGAAGGGATAGAAGATCAATTTTTTATGAGGACAAATGTACAATCCCTCTTCTGGAACTGAGAGGACTTTGTCCTGCTGATGTCACACCCAAAGTGCTTTGCTCCAGAGGAAATGGAAGGGACAAGAAAGAGAAAGCGGGACAGTGAAAATAAAGATGTTGTAAGTCTTCTTCCATTATACAGAGCCCTCCTGCCTATCATATTTCAGCTGCTTTCCCGTTCAATGAAAAGAAAGGCCTTAAGAGATGCAGCAACCTGGTATGAGGCTACTCCTTTTGAATTGGTGTGCTCCCCTGATGCCCGGGCCCATGAAAGCTGCTTGCTGTGCAGTTGTCTCGAGTGGAGGATGGTACCTGCCCTCACAAAGATATCAAAGAGGAGGCCCTGTCCATTCAGTTCCCTGTCATGCCATTTAGCAGGCTACACCTGGCTGACCAGAATATGAACAACCTTGCACAGCAGAGCAGACTCACAGGGAATGTCACATGTGCGATATCAATTGGAATGTCGTGGTTGGGATCATAAGTTTTACCATGCACTATGCCTAAACTTAGGCATTGATTTTATTTATAGTTTATCCTCCCGCCAGCATTGACAAATGGTGATCTTCTTGGATGTGGGTATAGAGGGACATGTATTATATGCCACCTCTGCACCGCAGGGAGTTGGCTATCTTTGCAGTTGTCACGTGGGCATCATGTGACCTTCAAACCTGTTATGTGCCATGGGTAGAGCAGGTGCCACTGATCAGGCTACTGATGTGAAAGAGCACAAGAGCACTATGCTTTTGGTATGGAGCCAACAAAAAGGAGAATCTGGTTGTCAGGTACCCCTTTTTGACACAGAATTACCCTCATCATTCTATTATTGCTCTTTGAAACAATTTACTCAAGGTCTCCATTATCCCCTCCTGTTTTGCAAATTTTGCCAAATTTTATATTTTTATCAGAGGGCCCAATGTATCCAAAAGCCTTTCCTGAGAAGAGAACCAAGCATAGTCCATAAACTTTGCTAATAACATGCTCACTTAAGAATCTTCCAAAGGGGCTTGGGCCCATTTGTCTGGCCAAGATGATCTTGGGCATTTTGTTTGTATATTGCCCGGACTGCAGCATGCTGTCTGGAATGAATGGGTTTACACACATACTCTACGACATGTTGATGGCGGGACGAATTTGGGGAATTCTTGTGGGAGGCAAAATCATTATCCATGTCATTCCGATCATCATCACAACTTATTTCTAAAGTGTTCTCATTTCCCTCCTACAAACACATTCCCTCAGGCTCTCCCAGTCAACTGGCCCCATAATTGCTAAATGTGTTCTTGCTCTCTTAGTCAGTATGTTGACCTTATCCCGATCTGAGTCCCTGGGAATGCAGCCCTTCTCTTTTGAGATCAATATCCTATGGTTGGAGGGTTGAGGTAACACACAACACCCATCCACTATGTCCTCAAGGTTCTTCTTTGAACATGTCAACTTGGATGGGCACCTCTGTCTGTGACAGATTTTGGGCATGTGACCAATGAGGAAATCACAGCCAAAAATGAACCTGCTGCCTCTGAAACTGCATTTGAAACAGATCTCACTAATTTGGTAGATAAAGATTGCATAGTCTTTCCTAGTGTGCATGAAACTTAGTTATCTGTAGATGATGCCAAATCTGTATGAGTCAAGCAGTGCACCTCCAGCTTCTCAGAGATATCAAATTCTTCTTCTACCGTAGAATCTTATCCTACTTGCTCCTGCATTGATGGCATCATGCTGCTAACAACATAGAAAAAAACCAATATGCCTTTAAGAGTTACCTATAGGCGTATGTATCGAACAGGTTGCAGGGCCAATTATGCATAATGTTTTGCATTCACCGAAGACACACCAAACTTTGCCACGCATTTGCTTTCACACCATTGTGAAAATCAAATGGAAATGCGGAGAACGGATGTTGGACGTCCTCAAGTAATAAACTCTAATGCTACAAAACCTTCAGGACAGGGTTTGTGAATGAACTACGGTGCAAACCACCTCTGCAAAGCGCCTACAAGACTGAAACGTGCCAATGTGGGTCCATGTCCCGAGGTACATTTTACAAATACAATGACTTAACCCGGAATCTCCCCTAAATCCTGTATAAACATTTGTAAAAGAAAATATACTTACATGTTCCTCCTGGCAACCGCAAAAGAAGAGGAAAGGCAAGAGGGTGGAACATTCCTATCGGCCAAGGACAAAGAAAAAAAATAATGCATCTTGTTTTTAAAGAGAAAGACATTTTCTTGCTGCTATCAAGAAATAACAAAGATAATTCTGCATAATATGAAGCCTTTGTTCCATGCAATTAAATATGATGCCACAGGTAGGCCTGTATGAGCTGTCCCACATGAACCATAAATAAACAGAATTACAATTGATTCAGCCTGCTCAAACACATAGATTAAAGGGGGGCACATGGCTAGAGCTCCAAACCAGTCTCAGGCAGCTTTCAGAGTTCCAGGAGTTTGGTGATAGAGGCAGGCTTTCGAACTATAGGTAATTATTAAAAAACTGAAGTGCATTTAGAGTAGTTGAGTTCTGAGAAGTGTATGGAGATGCATGAGTGGTTTAGGACTCTTTCAAGAGTTGATCTAGAGGTTGAGTGGTGTACACAGCGCTTTGTGAAGCATTCAGTAATTTGAAGAGTGCGAACCACACATGTCCCATCACAAGAGATTAAGGCAAACAGGTTACACATCAGTAAGTTTATCTCTCTTGAACAGAGTGGTTGAGACATGTTCAATCAGTTAACACCAAGTTGGATGGGCAGGGTGAGCATGGAATCCCTCCGGTTGTTGGAGAGTCACATAGTTTTGCTAAAATGGAGCAGCAGAGGAGTGGAGTGTTGGGTAACGCACCAGTCAGTGTCTGTATCTAGAAGCTAGTGGATGAGACACATGACATCAGGTGACACCTGGGAGCAGGATTATAAGGAATGGGGAGTTCCCAAGGGCAGGTTGTGGGTGTGGTAACTCATATGCATCTGGTTGGTGGGAGCAACAGAGATTCAGGGAGGTGGTTGAGGTACAGGTCAGTGTCTTTTGAAGAGAATAGATGAGACATTAGTCACGTCACCTGGTAGGAAGAGAGGAGCGGGGAATCCCTCAGGGAAGATTGTGGGACATTGTAATAATAATAACTTGCTACTCATGTATCACTTAGCATAGAATCTATTTAAATACATTATTATTGCCCCATCGAAATTGATACACATTTTATCGACCTCAGAAGGATGACGGACTGATTCAACCTTGCTGGGATTTGAACCTGCAACCTGCAGATCAAAGGCAGATTACATCAATGAGTGCTAATCCCGCTGAGCTACCTTACCTGCTCACCTTTGCTCACCTGATATTCCCCTTAGGGAGCAGCAGAAGTTCAGGTACATGGGTGAGGCTACAGTTAATGTCAGTTACTCAAAGTAGGAGTATGAGATACATGGCATTGGGTGGCATCTGGAATTAGTAGGGGAGTAGTAGGAATCTCAGATGAGAGCACGTGGAAGTGCCCCCTTTCCTGATTTGCCTGGAAGGGAGCTTTGGAGATTTGCAGAGGCTACTGACAAGCTTTTAAATGTTGGACTTTTGGAGTGAGTAGATGAGAAACATGCCATTGGGGTAAACATAGCAGGAGGAGCAGGCACAGCAGGAAATCCATGTAGAAAACTTGACAGAGAGGCATACTCTGCTGATTTCGATGGAAGGGAGATGCAGAGATTCGAGGATGTGGTTGACACCCCATTCCATGCACACCTCTTGAAGTGAGAGGATGAGATATGTGCTATTGAGTAACAATTTGGAGTAGGTTTGAGTGGAGCAGGGTCCCGGAGGGCACCTTGTGGGAGAGTCATGCTCATCTGGTTTTGCTAGGAAGGAACGGTAGAAATTTGGGGAGGAGGGTGACACACCAGTTAATGTCCCTCTCTTTAAGTGAGTTTACAAGACATGTGCCAGAAGAAACCTGGAATTAGGATCAAGAGGGGAAGGGATTCTCTGAGGGAAGCTTGTGGGAGTCATAAGGCCTCATTAGGAGGTTGGAGGTAGCCTTGCTGGTAGAACCGGCAAGGCTACCTCTAAACTCGCATCCGGGTCCGGTACCCACGAATGGCCAATTACCGGGCTATTCCAGCCCAGCCGGACCCGGTAATTGCCCTTTCCCGGGTGCCAGGCCCGGTACATCCCCATTCCCATTTGAGCCCCATAGGGCTCAATGGGAATGGGGAGGGTGGTAGCACCGGTACCGTTAACAACGGTACCGGTGCTACCATCATGTCCTGCTTTCGGGTGCCGGTACGGCCACCAGGTCAGACCTAGTGGCTACAAGGGCACCGGCGAGCAGAACTCGTAGGATGGCGGTACAGTAGCAACGGTGCCGGTAGCGATACTGGCGCCTTTGTTGCCTTACCAGCATATAGTCTCCTTATTTTGGTGTGTGGAAGAAGCAGAGATTTAGGGAGTGTATGTGCCCTTCTTTTAAAGTGAGCCATTGGTGACACATGGGAGAAGACTTGGAAGAAGCAGGGAATCCCTAGAGTCACCTTTTGGGAGAGTCATGTTCACCTGAATGTGTCAGAAGTGAAGTAGAGATTTGGGGAGATAGAAGCTAACTCATTATTCGTCTGACAGTTGAAGTGAGTAAATGAGACACGTACCATTTGGGGGACACCTGGAAGGAGATATGGCAGGAGCAAGGAAGACTGTTGAAGGGTCACGCTCACCTGATTTTGCTGGGAGGGAGCAGTTGAGATTTCAGGAAGTGACTTTCAAATTAGTCAATTTCTGTCTCTACAGATGAGTAGATGGGACACATGCCAAAGGGTGACACCTGTGAGAATGAACAGGCACGCTAGGAATTCATGAGGGCAGATTGTGATTTTGCAGAGAAAGAGCAGCAGAGATTTGAGGAGGCACGCGAAGCACCAGTCAGTGTCTGTATATTGAATCTAGTTGAGACATGTGACATCTGGTGACACTCGGGAGGAGGAATCTAAGGAACAATGAATTCCCAAATGCAGCTTGCTGGTGAGTCACACTCAGCTGATTTTGCAGGGGGAAAGCAGCAGAGTTCCAGGGTGGTGTGTGACACACAAGTCAACGTCCATCTCTTCAAGGGAGTGGACGAGACCAATGCCAATTAGTGAAACATGGGAGGAGGAGCATAAGAATCAGGGAATATCTGAGGGCAGTTTTTGGAGAGTCATGCTCACCTGTCTTTGCAAGGAGGGAGTAGCAGAGATTTAGGGAGGAGGTTGATGCGCCAGTTAGTGAGAATACAACACATTCGGGACAACATGCTCGGACACAAACAAGCCAAATGCACTGTGATTGACATGCTGACTTCTGCAGAGTTGTTTGGTGTGTGCACTGGGGAGGATATAATTGCACATGGTCAATTGAAGGTATCATCCAATTTATGTTCCACACCTAATCTGCAGCACATGCAACAGTGAAGTAAATGCACCGGTATTACTCCACATCCAATGAGACTGAAAGATGCAATTTCACATTCAGTTCCTTCCACTCGCTTGGGGGCCAAGCAGGGAGGTTTTCAGATTTTATCGATCGAGGATCATGGAAGAACAACACAAGAAGAAGTTGAACAGTGGGAGGAGTTTAATAATCACAGGTCTCTATCTACAACTCATCCTCCACCCAATGATGTGTCAAACAATAATGATGGTGATGAAGACAAGGATTAAGATCCATTAGAGTATAGGTGTAAATGAGAATTGATGCTAGAAAGCACCAATTCTAATGCAGAGTTTGAGAATGACAAAAAAGTTACAGAGGTTGTGGTATTCTTGGAAGCTCATCCTCCACCTTTGAAGAATCATTTAAAGAAACAGCATTGCTGGTGCAGATAAGAGAGAACATCACACAATTATGTTTTATCCAGAGACAATAATACCACCAAAGTCATTAACATTGCATTAAGGGTGCACTGTTGCTCAGCGGCATGAGATAGTCGCATTGTTATTTCACTGGGACACAGCAGGGGCTACCTCGAGCCCCCAGACTCAGGAAAGGTCGGTGGAATATCCTAAAGGACGATCGGCCGCCAACAAATTTGTCGCTTTTGAGAAGGTTTTTGGTTGGGAAATCCACCGCAGCATGGTCCAAGATGGCGGCGGCACGGATCTCTGGCTGACAGATTCATGGAGCAGAGCAGATGAGAATTGTGAGGCAGTCCTGCGGTCAAAAAAGATTGACATCCATACAATACGCCAGCGGTGCAACTTACCATCCCAGTACTGACAGGAGGGATTTCCTGGACGACCACTGGGCGCACAGCATGGCACATACAGACTGCACCGACGGTATAAACTGAAGGTGCCCTGGCAGCAAAAGACAGCCCTCCGGCCTAGCAGAGTGTTGTGGCAGTGTAATTGGAGGAAAATGAAGGTCGAATAGGGGTGAAGTACTGACAAAGCCCCCCGTGAACCTCCTGGAATGGAAGGTGAGGGGAGAGGGCTCTCGTTCAGAGGCTAGGCCGAGGCCCGTGGGGGGCCTTTAGACAGTAAGCCAGAAGAATGGACAATGGCAGGGGATACAAAATGGGGAAGTGACCTTGCCTGAAGGAGCTCAGAGTGGGAGAGATGCCAGGGCCCTGAAGCTCACAAGAAGACCTTAATCCCCCCCTCACCAGGCCACAGAGGAGCCACACATTGTTTATAGGGTGAAGTATGACCTGGCAGTCAAGAGGGAGTCCCAACTAGATCTGGCCACCCTGCATGCTAGATAACAGTCCCAGCCACTGCAGGGCCCCGGGAGACACATCAGGCAGTGTGATCATGGCCAAAGAGAAGAAGAAGAAGAAGACCAGTTTGCAGTATCCCCCATGTGGGGTGTAACTGAAGAGATTAGGGAGGAGAGCAGGTGATTAGAGACTCCAAGCCTTGCCGGAACAGAAGATAGATGCTTTTGGCAAGGACATCAGGCTCTGAAGGCAGGAACTGCGTAAGATCTCGTAGAGATTGGGGGGAGCAGAGCAGAGGATCTCAGACACTGAAGATATGCTAGGTCCAGTAACCAAAGAGATTGCGGAAACCAGGAACAGAACCAAGACCCTGGAGGAAAGGATAGAAGATGTGGAAGGTAGGACCCACAGAAAAAAAATACACATTCTGGGCCTTCCCAAAAAATTGAAGGCCCTTCTATGGTACCTTTTTTGGAGGGCTGGTTAAATGATTGGATGGAACCCCACAGGCTGTGCAGATTTTCTCCAGTACAAATGGCCCACAGAGACCCCAGCAAGACCTGTAATTGCAAAATTACTTGACTGCAGGGACCGGGATGTAATTGTACAGATCGCCTGAAAGAAAGTTACTATCAGGTAAACGGAACAAAAGTGGCATTATACCCAGACTTCACCAGGGCCGTTCAAAGAGCAAGGCAATCATTCAACACAGTGAAAAGACGTTGTTGTTCCCTGCAACTCGCTGGGTTATAGGTCCCAAGGGAGCAATGTTCTTTGCAGAGCTGACAGAGGTGTGGGACTGGTTAGATGGTAAGGTGCATCCGACGAGGGGAGCCTGCCGCAATGAGAAGGACAATCCGAGTGGGTAAGACTTCGCTCAATGGGGAGATTGTGGACATATTTCTATTTGAGTATCATTTGCTAGAAGACTTTCTGAAGATCGCCGTCTTGGCTTCAGACACCGATGCAGTCTCATATGCTGGTGCAGAGCAAGTTTCACTCTTAATGCGCAGACCATAAACGTGTACCTTCAAATGATTCTGCATTTTGGTAGTTGCTTATGCACAATTATTTGGGGTCTACAGATGATTCAGGTTGGGGGGAGCATGGGGTGGAGGGTTCAGTTAAGGCTGTTGAAGTTTCACTGTTGTAGGGTACAAAGAACAGGTTTGGGTTTTTGCATAACATTTATCCAGGTTGGCGCCCTGAAACTTTGCCTCCAGGTGAACACACACATGAGCAATGAATCAGGGGGGTAGGATGATGGTGGGGCAGCTTCTCTCATCTGCATGACGTGGAATGTGAATGTGATTCTGAATAAAATAAAGAGGGGATTGGGACTAATTTCGTAAATGCTCACAAATCCGACTCTGTGCTATGACAAGAAGGCACTCGATAGGATTATATACTCCTTTCTGGGGAGGGTGAAATACGTTGTGATCGAACATGCAGGCTTCGCTACGGAGTCGAAGGGGGTTTGCCATTCTAATCAGGAAATACCTCTCCTTGTGCATATCATTAGTGGAAAGGGATAGGGATGGTAGGTATCTGCTGCTCAAAGGTACACTATGGGAGGAAACCATTTGCATAATCAACGTCTGCGCACCGCCAACCTTTCAGGCTGTCAGGTTCCAGATGCAGCAATCCCTATTAGCTAAGCATGGGGGGTAATATCACAATCTTTGGGGGGGTACTTCAACTTTACCCAAACACAACAGATTATCTTACTTATCTTAGGGGAGACAAGTTCTAAAATAACACTGTATTAGTGCTTGCGAGTGGGTCAAATATCTGGACCCTCTCTACCCAATATATATATATATATATATATATATCAGTTATCCCACAGTGGGTCAGGTCACTATTATTGAACTGCTTGAGCATTGCAGAAAATATTATAGGCACACTGCCAAAGAACACATGCCCTATTCAAACCTAACTACAATGATATTAATCTACCTCTTGCCCTACCATTCTAAATATGCTTGGATTCTGGTGGTTTATGAGAAAAGCCAATCATTACTGGCAAGCTTTCAAGACATTCTATTTCACTGAGAAATACCAGTATTGCGTAACAAGGTTAAAAATAAAGTGGGGCGGTACTACAGTAGAAATTCCACTTCTCAGAGCATTGACCACATGGCAGTCCCACCACATTTAGTGGCATTCATTTCGTTTAACAGCCAAGCAGGGTCTGGCAGCAATCCAGGGTAATAGCAGGTGCATACAGTTCCTTAACAGGCAATGTTGTGCATGCAAAGCCTTCAAGGCAGAAGCTACAGGGTAGGTGATATCTGGGGCATGTTGAAAAGGTGGAGAAGGTGGAGGCATAAATGTCAAGGACATTAGTTTTCATGTGGGCCTTGTTACAGCAGACAATTGTCCAAGTGCCCTTGCTGATTATGAATTATCAAGACAACGTACATTCCCTGGTTTGCACATGCCCTTCATCTAATGGTCACTCATGCAATCAGCAATTGTGTGCCTTTGAAAGAAATGTTCTTTGTTTTCCAGAAGATCAGCTCCCATTCCAGCTGGGCTTACTACACCACAAATGCACTACAGCAACTGCAGGTTTCTCACAAGTTGGTAATGCAAGAATTGAAGACCTCATTGGCCACATGTTGGAGCACTACTTTTAACATCTCTAACAGTCTATATGAGTGTGGAATGCCATCTCGTACAGCTGCAACACTTGCAACAGAGCTCCAGATGGGGCATGTCTGACAAGCATCAGTGAACTCTGCTGCATAATGTCTGCTCCTTGCTACAACCATTCAAGGAGGCCACCAAGTGGGGTTGTCAACACACAGAATACCCAAGTAAGGATCTTCTTGTGTTAACAGCAAAGGGCCATACTTTGGCAGCGGGTGCTGATGCAGCACAGCTTCAGAGGCATCTGCTCTTAACCTTGCACAGGTAATTGGATTTCATTGTTACATGCAGTACCCCCTGGCGTTTTCTTATCTACCCAACATGGTTTCAAAGTAAACGCCTGCATATTATGGCACCTTGAAACACTTTTGTATAGGCGCGTTATAAATGCCATATCATATCATATCTGCATGTCTCAGGGAGGCAGGGCTCAACAGATCACAAGGACGAGCAACTGTGAACATGTGCGAGGATGCTTTGCTGTGGCACTTGCAACATACATTGGAGAAATAATGTACACAGCCAGCCCAAAGCTTCCAAACACAGCGGGGATATTAAGCTCAAGTTTGACAACATCAATCTGCAGTACCTAGAAGTAATTATCTTTTTGTTGACAGTTAAAAGCCATCATAAAAGAATAATGAATACCGATGTTCTTAACAATAACAAAGATAAACCCCATACAAACAATAAGTGGAAATAAATTGGTTAGGTTGGAGAACACTTATCATTGAAAGATAAAGTCCCTTCAAGAAAAGAATGTAAATCATAAGCAGCTTGTTTATCCGTCAGAGCGCCCACGTGTCTTTTGCATCAACAACTGTTCTGCAATTGGCCTGTCTTAGCAGTGGAATTATCCTTAAGGCATGTGAGAGGGGACAATATAATAAGAAATGTCTACAATCACACAGGGTTCTACCATCACATGGTCAAAAAGCACTGAGTTGATAACCATTCATGTCAATGCATCTGCTCAGCCCAGTAGGGATCCATACACAATTGGTGCTTACACTAAACAGCAAACAGTGCTTACGCTAACGCGTGAACCGTTGCACATAGTTGGCTTTTGTTTGAAGACAGTCAAGTATGAAATATTGACTAACTGATGATTTCCGTGTCTCACCATAATGGGGCATGTTCCTTCACTGTTCCATGAACTAGGAGCAAACTAGTTTGCTGCCTATTTTTGATACTTCAGGGAAACATATGCAAAATGCGGAAAGAAATTCATTTTATAAAGTTATTTAACGAGGGAATTTTAGTACAAACATCTGAAGTTAACAGAACATTTTTTTTTTATTTCTGATTTGCATTTTTAAAGCGCTCATACAGCCATGGGGTCATCGATGCGCTGTTACGGGAATATGTCTCTTGGTTGTGTCTTCATAACGCGCGGAACCGGGGATCGAACCTGTGTTGCTTAGTATTAACTGGTTTCTAAGGCAAGCACGTTGCCGCTGAGCTATCCACATTAATGCAGACATGTGCCAGATGTGGCTTCATGTTTAACCAGCGTCTAATACAGCATCGTAGCGGTTTAAGACTAATTAAATAGCGTATGTGGACTAACCCTGATAACTCGGAGCACACTCGCAAGATACTGTGAAAGAACGCATTCTACTTAGTTTGGATTGGGGGGAGAATTGAATCAAGGATTAAAACACTCATACCCCTCCCAAAATGAATATTAGCTCCACTATCTTGGTCAAATTTAGTAGCAATGCTGTTTACATGCCCATTACAATTGTCTGCATTATTAAATACTGTTCCAAACTTTGTGAATGTATTAGCCCACTTTTGTTTACATCCATACGCCGAGATACAGAGTAAGTTACTCGCAGGCTTGGCTGCATACACATATCAGTTGGACTTTTGTTAATTTATTTAAGTCAAAGGAAAAAGCATTGACATAAAGGTTAAACAATAGCGGAACCCACACACAGCCTTTCCTACTGCACCTAGTACACAGAATGATGAGGCGATATTGCCCTTATTATCCAGTCTCACCTTAGCAGTAAGTTCAGTGTGTAATGACAGAAGCAGGTTTCGATCGCTCGGGAGGGCAAACCAAGCAAGTGCATAGCATGACATCTTTTTTGCTGATTCACAACGTCAAATGCCAAACTCAGGTCCATGAACCCCATGTAGACTGGCCATTCATATGAGGCCAAGGACCTGTTCAAAAGTTCACACTCCTTCTCTAAATCCAAATTGCTCCTCAGGGTAAATATCGTTAGTGTTTGCCCATTTGCTTATAGCATTAAAATACCATTACCTAGCCATTTTGCAGAGGAATCAATTAACGAAGTTGGACAATAACATCTATTACCTTTCTTAAAGAAGCGTAGCATTACCTACACCTGCCAGCCACCATGAATTACTGGCTATCATAGTATTACAGATCTTAGTAAATACAGACACCCAAAATTAGGTGGTTGTGTTTGAATACATCTAGTGGGATTAGGTCCTGCCCTGGTGCTTTCCCTGAAAGAACAGAGAGCAAGGCACATTCTACTTAATTGTGGCCAAATTGCTTCAGTGTTTGTTCCTTGTATCAGCTAATACAGAATTCTTGGATTGAGTCGCAGGATTATAAAGCTGAGTAAAATGATTTAGCTATGTTTCAGCCAGTAATGTTACCTTATCAACATTTGGTGTTGCTTCAAACCCCCTAGATACAATCTTCCAGAATTCAATTGTATTTGTATTTCTGGCAGCAGCTTCTAGATTGCACCAATTCTTGGGTTTTCATATATATTTGGCTGCTTTTAGGGTTCTTTTTATAAATTAGTCGCAATTTAGGCAGCCTGTTCTTATTTTTAATTGGCTCCTTACTGTAGTTTAATAATAACGTTCTTACTTTCTTGCATTCTTTATTAAACCAGTTAGGGTAGCTTTTTTGGAGCACTATCACCTAAAGTTGGATGTTCGAAACATTCTTGCTTTGCCCATTATGGTGTGATAGGCTCCCAGGATTGCAGTAACTGTGTCCTGACTACTAAGGCACAGCTCTATGCTGCTTAGACATGCACTAATGAATTTACCAGAAATTCCTCATCAACTGCAGTCCATTTCAGTGGTCTCTGCATAGTAGGATGTAATAACTTGGGTTCTCTAAGGAAGTCGCTGCGTTTCTCAATGGAATATTTAAAAGATAACATTAATGCGTCATGATCACTTGCAGGGTGATGGATAGCATACAAAAAAGCACTAGTCCTAAATTAAAACATAATCAATTGTCTATTTGTATCTACTATTCCTGAATGCAAGTTGCCCCAGAGTGTCCTATGAGACATCTCTCAAACTTTGTTCCAGCTTTTAATGTGGGTCCATCCAACATAATAGGTAATTACATTTTACAGGCTTGATCCATATCTTTAGACCGACTACCCACCATATTAAATTCACCCAGCTTCAAGTGGAAGCTTCCCCCAGTTCTAAGCATAGGTCTGTTCTTACACTGAGAATGTTTCGGATCTCTGTATGTGATAACCACATGTATTAGTAGGTTAACATTTGAACTAAGACCAGTGCTTTCTGCAGCGTTATAAAAAGGTATAATTACCAATGGGTTCTCAAACCACCTCAAATACAGGCACCAATTAATGTATCGGAAAAAAAAACACCTTTATTCCTTCCACTTTTGCTTTTCATTGCTGTGCAAGCTATGGGAGCCATTCTAATGGAATGTTACAGAGCTCCCATGTCTCCTGAAACAGCAGAATGTCATAATGTGCTACAGAATCATAGATGGTCAGTAAAAAATAACATGCCACAGTAAGAAATGGCTAGACTTAGTACAGAAAGTGCCATTTAAACCACATAATACCACTTTTCATGCTTGCTTTAAAAGAATGATAAACCAATCATGAAAAGTTTCTTTATATGGATGCACTGCCCTTTAATTGCAATCAGTCTTGCCATTTCCTAGTGTGGCATGCCATTTTTTTACTGAGCATCTATGTGCCCACCACCACTGAAAATGAGCCCCCAAGTGTAAAATCTGTGATGTGCAATTCTTCTACCACTATTTTGAATGCTACTATGCCAAATGCTATTTCACATGTGCCCACCACCACTGAAAATGAGCCCCCAAGTGTAAAATCTGTGATGTGCAATTCTTCTACCACTATTTTGAATGCTACTATGCCAAATGCTAATTCACATGTGCCCACCACCACTGAAAAATAGCCCCCAAGTGTAAAATCTGTGATGTGCAATTCTTCTACCACTATTTTGAATGCTACTATCCCAAATGCTATTTCACATGTGCCCACCACCACTGAAAACGAGCCCCCCAGTGTAAAATCTATGGTGTGCAACTCACACAGAACAACCACGCCCTCCGCCTCACCCCCTCTTCCCATGCACCCCCCCGGACGCCTCTGAACCCCATCTGAAATGCGCCATGATTAATGCCAGGTCCATCAATGCTCATGCTCTAGACATCCACGACCTCCTAACCACCCATGACCTCGACCTGCTCGTGATCTCAGAAACGAGGCCTCCGGCCCTGCGCTCTCCCTCGCCCTACCCCCTGGCTATTCTATCACTAGGCAAGATCGTCTCTCTAAAGGTGGAGGTGTAGCAATTATTGCCAGAGATTGCCTCTCTATCAGAAAGGTAGAGACATCCCTGCACAACAGCGACTACCTCCAAGTCAAAATAACCCTCTCTCCCCACTGCATTATTACTATGCACGCTGTCTACTACCCTCCAGGCCCAACAGGAGACTTTCAAGCCTCTCTCATTCACCTTTTCTCGGACAACCTAAAAAAACAGTCTAAAGCCATTCTCCTTGGGGATGTTAACCTAGGTCTCCTGGATAGTAAGGACCCAGCAGCCAAATCCCTTGACTCAGCCCTCAAGGCTCTGGGCTACAAGAACACCATCTTTAGCCCAACTCACACTCATGGCAGAACCTTGGACTGGGTCGCGCAACATAACTGCCCACTCATCATCACCGGTAACACTCCCACCCCATGGTCTGACCACCACATCATCACATTCAGCATCCTCACCACTAGCGCCCCCGCTGCTCCCCCACCCCAACCCCTCCCACCCTGTCTCGCCAGAAGCTCCCGCCAGCTCACTAAGGAAAGGCTACTGCCCTTCCTCCAATGCCCAGCCTTCAGACCACCTTTCTCCTCAGACCCAGAAAAACTCGCAACAGCCTATGATGCTGCCATCAAAGCAGATATCAATTCCATTGCCCCTCTCAAACCCCTGAAATCCAAACCCACTACCCACTCCAACTCATGGTTCACCCAGGACCTCCTTACTCTCCGCAATGAGAAAAAGGCGGCACTCACACAGTGGCAAACGTCCCACACTGACAAAGATAAGATGATCTTTAAAGCTCAATCCATTAAATACAAAAAGGCAATCACCCAAGCAAAGGCCAAATCCTTCGAATCCAGAATATTGGAAGCTCAATCCAACACCAAAGAAATCTTCGCAATTTTTAGGGAACTCGAGACACCCACTCCCGCCCCCCAGAGTTTCACCAAAGACAAAAACCTGGTGTGATGACATACAAAAGGCCATGCAAACCAAGTTAAGCCTCCTCAAAAACAAAATACTAGCCACCAAGCAAGCCCTACCTAATAAACACATCCCTGTCCCACCACCTACCCCGGACCCCCCCCAACCTTTCTCCTTCAGACCCATTCAGGAAAAAGACATCATCAACATAATGAGGAACATCAAACCCACAAACTCTAAAGGGGATACATGCCCGGCCCCCATTATCAAAGACTGCACTGAAGCGCTAGCGCCCTTCCGGATAGCTTTCTTTAATGCCTCCTTCCCCACAGGGAAAGTTCCCACCTCCCTCAAGGAAGCCTGGGTCCGCCCTCTCCTAAAAAAAACAACACTCGACCCCACTTCCCCCAACAACTATAGACCTATCACCACTGTCCCGTTCCTCCTTAAAATACTGGACAAAGCAGCCTATCTGCAGGTTCAACACTTCATTGAAGAAAACAAACTCCTTGGACTCCGCCAATCTGGTTTCCGCCCCAGACACGGGACTGAAACCGCCCTTCTTGACCTGAAAAACCAGATGGACGATGCTAGAGACACAGGTAAACCAGCACTTCTCCTACTCCTTGACTTATCCGCGGCCTTCGACCTCGTAGATCATGACATCCTATGCCACCACCTTTCCGTCACTGCCAAATTCTCCCCAGAGGCCACAGCATGGATCACCTCCATCATACAAGACAGAACCATGCAAGTATTCTCCGATTTAGCCTCCGCCTCACCAACCATCATACACTGTGGTGTTCCCCAAGGCTCTTGCCTCTCCCCCACCCTCTACAACATTTTCACACGACCCCTCTTCCTCATACTCGACGCTATGGGCATCTCCTACACCAACTACGCCGAGGATATACAGAACCTCCTTACGCTCACTGGTAACTATGACACCGACTCCCTGACCCTCAACAACCTCTACAACACCATCCAAGCCTGTATGGCAGACAATAGACTATGCCTCAACTCCGACAAGACCGAACTCCTCTTGGTAGGTTCCCCCAACATGCTCAAAATTCTAGAATCACAATTCAGCCACTTCACCATCGACACCATCAAAATTCCTGTCTCAGATTCTGTCAAAACTCTTGGAGTCTGCCTGGATTCCAGCCTATTCATGGACAGACAAGTCAATGCAATAGCCTCTGCAGCTGCATATCATGCTAAACTTATCAACGCAGTCAGACCCTTTCTCTCCAAAGAGAACTGCACCAACATAGCCAGAGCCATCACCGGCTCTAGGCTAGACTATTGCAATGTACTCTTTTTAGGAACCTCCAATAAAAACCTAGAGAGACTACAAGTCATACAAAACAATGCTCTCCGGGCAGCCCAAGGCATTGCCAAAAGAGAACACATCTCTGAGGCCAGAAAAATTGCCCACTGGCTCCCAATAAAGGAAAGGATCGTCTTTAAAGCTCTGACACTGACCCACAAATGCATTCACCTCACTGCTCCTGCCTATCTCTCAAAAAGAATCCACCCTGTCTCCACTACCAGGCCAACTAGATAACTGTATACCAACATGCTCTCTGTGCCACTTTAAAAAAAGCCAGAGCAGGCGGATTCAGTTTCCCCTATCACGCACCCATTCACTGGAATGCCCTTCCACCCACGATCCGAGGTGAGGCCTCCCTCACCACCTTCCGTAAAGCTATGAAAACTATCCTCTTCACATAAGGCCTCACACACTAGCATGAATACTCACCACATGACCCAATGCATAAGTTGTAACACAATGACCAAGTGCAATGGCTGTAACAACAGTATGATGTTCTGTAGTATTCACAATGTATCAACGACTGCCACTATGCCTGTACCTGTGTAACTAAGTTTTTTGCAAGTAACAGCACCTCAATGCCCTTGGGCTGCTTGCGCGCTATATAAATATAAATGAATAAATAAATAAACAAATAAATAAATATAGCAGGCATGATAAGTGTTATTACATGACTTAACTGATGTTTTGGTGCAGCCAGTCTAGTTATGATATCTTACTATGGCGTGGCATTTCAACTGATCATCTGTCATAAAACACATATGATAAGTGTTCATATGTGTCCGTACTGGTCTGTATTGGAGCAGCAAGTTGAAACTTATTTTCTTATTATGGTATGGCATTTTTAATGGGAAAGTCAACAGGAGTATGTTCTTATGTGCGGCTACTAGCATATATTGGCACAGCCAATTTAGACAAGTTTTCTTATGGTATAATTACTGGAATTATGTGCAACATAAGTATTATGTTCTTATGTGGGAATACTGTCACATAAAGGGACAGTCAGCATGGAAATGTATGGGTACATGCAGTGTGAAAATGTGTTTTATACTGGCATAGATTGTGGGGAAAGTCATCATAAAAATGCATTTCTTCCTGAATTGCCCATTTAAACCGATTGCAAACTGTCTGGATGGGTGTGTTGAGGCAGGGTCCAGTGGGCATGGGTGGTGTAGACCCCTTTGAGTGCCACATGCCCGCCAATGCCTGAAAAACGGCCTGTTGATTGATACGGTGGGAAGGAGGAGTGTGCCCCAGAGGGCCTCTCATGAGTTGGATGGTAACCCTTAAATGCGGCGGTAACGGTATTACCAGTGCATTTAAGGGCTGGCCCTATCAAGAGTCTGGCGGAAAATGGGAGTTTTACCTCCAGCATTGTGCTGCGGGTAAACATCTCAATTTTTGGGATATTATCAGCGCTATTAGCATGGCACTATTTGTGCCGGCACTAACAGCGCCACCACAACCCTGTTTGGTTCCAATGGACGAAGTGGGAAATGGGGACTTACCGCCGCCCACAACTCAGGACCCAGCGCAAATTTGGCCAGAATGAGTTGCAGTACTGCAAATAGTGTTGGGCGGTATCCCTGTGCAATAACCGGGGATACCGCCAAACTCATAATGAGGCTGTTTGGGGTGGACATGTGTGAGGATAACGAGGCCCATGCAGTGACTCAGTCTAGTTTGGTGAGCTCTTGCCCTAGTGCTGGATTTGTAGAGTTTGTTGCGAACAGGATGTTGGAGTTTGAGCACCCCTGAGTTGTTTGTATTGATTTTCTTTGCTGTGAAGGAGGGTGGGACTCAGATGAGCTGAAAGGAGGCACTTCAACAATTTCATAGGCAGCCGGCATTGGGGAGCTCTGGTGTGATCATTGCGGTATACAGCCTACTGTCTGGAGATAGGTCAGCCCCGGAAGCAATGAACATTGACATTGCAGCAATTTTGGATGAATTGAAAGGGATTTGTTCTGACCTGGGATCTAGATTGGATGGCATGGATAAGAAGATTGAAAAAATGGAAGAACGGGTGGTGGAGCTGGAAACCACTCACGTGTCAGTGGATGTGCTGGAGACTCAATTGAATGCCTGTATCACAGCTCTTTAAAAGGAGAGGGACGAGTTGAAACTCCAAATGGACAACTTTGAAAACAGGGAGCAGCGTAATAACTTGCAAATATTTGGTCTCCTGGTTTGGAGGTGGCGAATCAACGTTGGACGTAGAGGTGAGTGTGAGAGAAGTTCTTGGGATTGTATTCCAGGAAGAAGGAGGGATCCCAATGACAATTGAAAGAGCTCATACAGGTGGACGACAGGGGAAGGGGCTGAGATGGTCTAATTGAACATTATCAACAAGGCAAAGTCCAAGGGCCAAGTTGTGATGGGTTCGTCCAGAGTATCCATCTTTCAGGATCATTCCATGTTCACAGTGGCCCGATGAAATCAGTGCTCCAGCCCTACACAATGGCTGCATAAACATGGGGTTCTTTACCAACGGGGGTGCCTGTTCACTATTGTGTTCGAGTGGGAAGGGTCACAGAACATGTTCACTACAGAAGATGACATTTGAGATGCTTGAATTAGATTGTAGTGGTGACATGGACATGAGGCAAAGGGATGGAGTTAAGAGCCAAGAGTGGAGACGCATGCAATTGCATATTGACGGAACCAGAAATGTAAGAACATTAACACCCCTTCACAGAGGAAGTGACTACAGTCGATTGTTGGGTTAAGTTGTTCAGAGTCTTGACTTGTTATGCCTCCCAGTATGGGTTTTAGGAGGGGTTGCTGGTTTTTACCCAGACTAGTTGGGCGGGAAGGTTTCTTGTTGGTACATATTTACATGCAGGAGTAATGGTAGTTGGGGGTTTGGTGAGGTGGGGTGAAGGGGGGTGAGGAAGCTCTGGTGGTTCAGCTCTGTCTCTGAAATAGTGAGATGGGGGCGTCTTATGCCTTTGGGGTGTAGGGGTGGGGTAGGGAGGTCATAGGGTGGTATTTGTTTTATGGGAGTTTCTGGTTTGCTTGGGGTTCTTTATTTTATTTAGCTTCCTATAGTGTGTGTTTGATTGCATTTTGTCTAATGATAAGCTTGGGGGAGGTTTAATGAGGGGTCTGGAGTGGTGTTGTTTTCCAGCACAGATTCTGGAGGACTTTTGTAGAGCATTTGGTGGAGTAACTTGTTGGCTACCACAAACCGGAGCCTCCATGTAGGCTCCTTGAATATTCAACAATTCTTTGGTTTTCAGAGAGTTTAGGAGATTGAAACTGGATGTGCTTTGCCTACAAGAGACTCATCTGCTTTGAGGTAATGAGTCTTCCATAAGGGGTGGAGGCAGTAGCAATTTTACCTCAGGGGTCCAAAAGAAAAATAGGTTTCTGTATTGATTGTTGTGAACTGCAATTTTGGAGTGGATACAATGCTTGTGGATCAAGAAGGACACTACCTCTTTTTGAAGGGGTCCATAGACAATGTGAAGGTCATGGTGGCATCAGTGTATTGCCCTAAACAGGGTAAACTGCCATTTTCGGAGGGGGTGTACCAGAAACTTCTGCTGTTTACTGATGGATCCTTGTTGGTAGGAGGAGATTTTAATAGGGTGCTTTACCCTCAGAGAGATAGGTCATCCTGTAGGCCATTACAAGTCTGTAAGTACCAGCAGAGGGTCTCAAGGAGTTTTCGGGAGCTCAACTGTACTTTTGGGTGTACAGGATGTATATGAGGCTCTATGCATGTGCATTCAGCCTTATACCTATTATTCAGTGGGTCATGATTCTTTCTCATGGATTGCCATGATTCTTGTGGACAGTGTGGTGGCTGTGCGGTTCCGTGTTGGGATCATGATCTGGTAGAAGCTCAAGTTGATAGTGGGGAGATAATGGGTGCAAGTGGCCCCTGGACATGTAATGACTTTTTGGTAAGGTCCCAGGTGACAATGACTTCTCGGTTCAATTTGATAAGTTGTTCTGTTGCACTCTGGTGTTGATAATGGTTAAACTCTTCAGTGATATATTGCCAGGGGGTTTTACCAGACACAATGTTGCTCTCAGGTTTGATAGTAAATATATGCTCAACCTCCAAGTCACCCACCTCCTCCGCCTCCTCACCTGTGGATTCTTCGTCTGAGGAACTTCCAGAGGAAATCTGTCGTCTTTCTCGCCAGGAGTTGTTAGGCTTTTCTTTGCAGATTTTAGGGTATGCACCTCTGGAAGCCACACTGCCTATTAGCGATAAGCTGGCAGTAGGGGCTCCCAGGGAGTCCACCCCACTTCAGGGAAAAGCCTTTGCAGAAAAACCCTGATGTCGATCCTCTGGTGGTTGATAATGGAATGGCCGTGTAAATACTCTTCTTCTAGAACTTGAGAGCGTAGATCTTGAGAGCGTAGATCTTGAGAGCGTAGATACTACGATACCCAGAATGCACCGGACCCGGAAGAAAGATTAACCAGTTGCGAGTGAAACTTCAGGTAGGAACAGGAATAGCAGTGGATAAGGTAGGAAATACTCAGAGGCAAAAGGGCGGAAGAGGAGAGGAGGAAACCAGGAGACCGGCACCGAACCACCGACGAGACGGTGGCAGAAATGCCAGAGGAGCGTTAAGAGCAACGCAGAAGGAGAAAAACAAAGGCGAAAAGCCTAGAGAATAAAGTTCAACTGAAGGCAAAAAGCGGAACACTCGAGCAGCGTGTAAACCCGACGGTGAAAGCAGGGTTGCAACACGCCGAGTGCTAGCTTCGACGCATCTTTAAACACGTCATCGCGAAGTCAGGGTCAAACACTAGAACGTTACACCGACTTCGGCAGAAGCGTACTCAACTCATTTCCTCCTCCATCGTTCCTACAGCTTCCAGATGGCTCGAATCATGACAGTTGCGTGCTCTCATTACTGTGATTCCAACGGAGGATAAGGTTTGTACACATTGTGGGTTGTATCAGCTTATATCTCTCCTCAAAACTGATGTGAAAATCTTTTCACAAATTTTGGTGAACATGTTGGACGAGGTCCCCCCTTTTTTGATTCATGGGGACCAGGTGGGATTTGTTTGTGGTTGCTAGGGCTCTCATAATCTCTGAATTTGATAAATATGGCCCAACGCAAGGGTTCTTCGGCATACCTGCTGTCTTTGCACTCAGAGAAGGTGTTTGATAGGGTTAAGTGGGGACTTATGAGGCCCTCTTAGTAAGATATGGCTTTGGGTACATTTTAGGGTTTAGGTGGCTTTGCTTTATATGAATCCAACAGCCCAGATTACAGATTTCGGTTAATGGTGTCTTATTGGATGGGTTTTAGCATGCCAGGGTAACAAGACAGGGTTGTCCACTGTCCCGGCTGCTCTATGAGCTTGTAAGAGATTCACTAGTGACAGCCATTAGGGTGAACCTTACTATTCGGCCCCATACATCCCTGAGGCCTATTGGTTGGTGGTGCTATAGAAAAACCCAGATAGAGAGAGAGATAGATAGATAGATAGATAGATAGATAGATAGATAGATAGATAGATAGATAGATAGATAGATAGATAGATAGATGTAAGGAAGAGTTTAATCATTCCCTATTTGTGAATGGCATCTTGGTTTAAGTGACTAACTCAGAGAATTCTCTTAGCATGCTAATGGGAGAGATTGAGAGGTATGCAGTCTTCCAGGCCTAAGGATCAAATCTGCCAAATCCACTTTCATGAGTTTGGGGTCCAATAATAGTTGACACACATTTTATTTTATTTTATATCAGACGAAATCTACAGCGAACGAGGTGTAAAACAAGGGTGCCCGTTAGCATCTGCACTCTTCTTGACATACATCGGCGATATCAACTGCATAAATGAAACAACTAGAGCATTTCCGCCAAAGTTGGGGCAAACGAAGATCGGGCACCTTCTGTACGCCGATGATTTAACCATATTTGATCAGACGGAAATAGGTCTGCAGCGAAAACTTGACGCTCTCCAAACTTACGCCACAAAAAATCATTTGGAAATAAACACGAGTAAAACAAAAGTCATGATTCTTCAAAATAACGGAAACAAAAAAAGAAATCAACAAAGAAATAACTTCAAATGGCATCTGGGAGAAATCAATCTCGAGACCGTTGCCCAATGCAAATACTTAGGAGTACTAATGGACAGCTCTCAAAGAGAAACAGCCATGCAGGCAGAACTTTAAGCAAAGACCAAAAAACTAGCTGCCCAAGCTAAATTTGTGGATGGCAAATTTGGAAAATTCTCCCTAGTACCAACCATTAATTTCTACAAAATGAAAGTGGTACCGACAATTACGTACGGTGCAGAAGCAATGCCCACCTTACCAATAGGTTTGTGGTCCAAGTTGGAAGCGCTGTTTTGGCGCACAGTACTACATCTTCCACCTTCAGTATCAGGGTCAGCAATTAGGCGTGAATTGAGCCTACTGTCGTTAGAATGTACAGTCCTCTGCAACTCCCTCATGCTGTACAGAAAATGTCAAATTGCACACAATAACGAAGTCTTTAGGCTACTAAAATGCGAAATGGACAGCAGAAAATGCAAAATGCTAAATGACTGGCAAGACAAAAACCAACTAATTCTGAAGAACATCGCATCTGAAGATCAAGAGCTCATAAGCAATCCGTGCAAAATACTAAAAAAACTAAAAGACAACGATTGGGCTACGACAATAGAAAACGCAACCAAATTGAAACTCACTTTGCATCTCCCTGGTAATACTATAAAAGGGAATGAGCTACAAAGATATGTAAATCAATGCCCAAGCAAACACATACGAAATGCAATCCTGCGTGCACGGCTAAACTTATACAAAACAAGGGAGATCCTACATATTCGTGGACAAGCAACAACAAATGGATGCCGCTTCTGCGAAAACAATTCTGACCCTCCAAAAGAAACACTAAGGCACTTGATCATGAGTTGCCCAGCCACAGCTAGCATCAGATCACAATATCTTGCACCTATGGCAGGTTTTGATATCTTGGCAGAAGAAGAGACATGGTGGTGTCGATTAATAGGAGGGGAAAAAACCACATGGCAAATTGCAATGGCACAAATGGTTCGACACATCAAATTAATCTATTAAATGAAAACGATAAGTAACAGACAACCGAACCAGATGAAATGGATGATGTAATAATATAGGCTAACGCTGCGCGAGCTTAACAACAAAAGAGAGAACAACCCGGGCAAAGATTCTGATGATAACGATGATGATAGAACTTACAGTCTGTATTGTAAAATCTTATTTTTTGATTAAACAATAAAAAAAAATAAAAAAAAAATAGTTGACACACATTTTATTTCTGTGGTAAACTCTGTGTTTCATTATCTGAGAATTGGTATTCCTAAAGCCATCACTGCTGCAGACTGTCAGGGCAGAACTTCGATCATTGGCCTAAGCTGTCTCTATCTAAGTTTGGTCGGATGACATTGGTACAGATGAACGTCCTACCATGTTTTCTTTTTCTCTTTTCTATAATCTCCACGCCTCTTTCAGAAACCCTTTTTAAGAATACAAATTGAAAGGTTTACAATTTCTTGTAGCAAGTTAAGAAACCCTTTATTAGTAGAGCCACTTTGAAGCTCCCCAAAGATCATGGAGGTTTTGGATTTCTGGATTTTAGAGTACAGCTGGAACACTAGAGAGATGACTTGGGAAACTACTGGACTTACCTTGAGGATTGGGTGGTCCTTCCTAGAAAAGTGAGAGACGTCATGTGGTTCCCCATGATGTCAGTCCCTGAGGTGGCACATGATCACCATGTCTTGGGGTTCTTATGGGCATTCTGGAGGGAGGGACCAAATAACATGATGCTCTCAACATGGCCCTCCCCTCTTAGTTCGTTGTGGGGTTCCCCTCTTGATATTGGTCATTTGTGTTTGAGTTGTGCTCAGGCGTGGTCAGATATGGGTCTTAAAAGGCCACTTGTTTGATGGTGGTAGGTTTAAAGACTTGGATGCTGTTCTACCCATGTTTGGACTTTGGTTTTCTCAATTTTTGATTATCTGTGTTTAAAAGATCACCTTACAGATCCCTGATGGAGAGTGAACTTGGGTAGGGACCTTACTCCTTTGAATAGTTTTTTTACACATGTGTCAGAAGGAAGGGTATGGTTTCCTAACTCTATGGATCTCTTGTCACAAGTGAAACACTGTTGACATAACTTTTGATGGGGTTCTGGGATTTGGCAATGGGAGAGGTCATACCTGATGCATTGTGGGATAAAGTATTTAAAGTGGTATTTCACAGGAACCTTGCGACACATGCAATGGAACATAAGTTTAAGGACTTCCAGGGGGGCACAGAGATCCTTATACACTGACCAAGATATGTGCTGGCTCCTCCTCTATGTATGGTATGGCATTCTTTATTTATAAAGCTCCTATACACAGGCAAGTGTTTCAAAGCGCTCAACATCCCATGTATGACATGGGATGTTGTTTTGCTTTATCTTGGCCACGTGGGGAGACCTCATGCTTACGGCCCCCCGGACCCTTGCAAACTCAGTTATTGGACTCAGGTAGGCAAAGAAATACACACAATACATTAGTAATAATGATAATATAAATGGCTCATTACAGGCCTTGTATTCACTCTTAACATAAATGGAGGAAAAACAAACATAATCAGTTATACATAAACATAGAAAAAGTGCATCACCATTAGGATAGTTGCAGAAGACACCTTCATCTCTGGCCACTACGACACTGCTTAGTCCCACAGCAGGTAGGCAAAAAGATCACTCTCTCTCAGCGAGACTTCATCACCCGGGTCCAAATTCTAACTGATTTCCCAAGAGGAAAACCTCTTCTCTTTATGGGGCTTCTTTTGATCCCTGCCCCTCATGGGTTACCAGACTGCCCTCGGCCGAAGAGCAGAAAATAAGCATGAGGAGCAAAGAGTGGAATATTCCAGCTTGAAGCAGAGAAAAAGCCAGCTTCTCTCCTTGCTTTCGTTCCCAGTACCCCTTATCACTGCACCTGCAGAGCGCTCCGACTCCCCTTCTGGCTTGGCCTTCAGCGGACAATACAACAACTATTCTCAACAGTTAAATCAATAAGTGACCTTGCCTCTCCTGCAGAAATGCATGTTTACTTGCTCAGCCCATGAAAACGTAAGCTTTCATTGCTGTTTCATTGCATTAAATGGATGTGAATGTCCAAGATGGCTGCAAATCCGGGCCATGGTTTCTGGCTCATTTCGCACACGCACTAAAAATGTGGATCTAAGGGGACATTAATCCACATGTGGTGGGCATGTCCTGTTATATAGATCTTTTGGTCAGAGCTTTTGAGTTGGATCAAAGACCTTACGGGAGTCCCTCTAAGGATGGAAGTGTTGTAGGTTTTACTGGGCATCTCCCAGATGGATTACAGAGGTATCATTTTCTGAGGATGTGGGAGGCGCTCTTATGGCAGACTGCCAGTTGCCCAGAAATGGAAAATGCAGGATGTGTGTGACACATTGGGCTGCTTGTTGAAGGTTTGGTGTGTGGATCTAATGGAGAAGCTTACATACATGTCACATGATGACCTGTCCTCATTTGAGGAGGAATGAGGGGCCCTCACAAAGCATTGGGATATTGCACAGGTCAACTTTCCAGATCGGCATGCTGTGATTCGTATGAATCTTAGTCAAGGGTAGAATGTGAACCAAGGCGCAACATTGGGTCTTGGAAATGTTTTGACATAAGGGAGTGTACATTCTGGGGCTGATTCATGTAATTTGTGCGCCGAAAAACGTTGATTTGTACGCCATTCTGCCCGCAAATCCCCATTTGTTAAACAGGGATTTGCGGGCAGAATGGCGCACAAATCCCCGTTTTTCAGCGCACAAATTACATGAATCAGCCCCTCTGTTGACACTTTGGCTGGCAATTGTGATAAAGCGGTGAATCTAGTGTTGCCATTGTGGGGCTATCATTTTTTGACCGTGGGTTAGGATTATGCAGGCTAGGTAAAAACTCCATATTAAAGAGGCCCTATATGGCTATCTTCTTCTTTATTTCCCTTTTTTTTTGTCTCTTTGGGATTCTAAGTTGTGAGCATGGCCATGGGGGTCCTTTTGATGTGTATTTTGTTTACATTCTTTTGTTGTAATGTTTTCATGTTTCTTTGTATTACTTTTAATAAAACAACAAATCATTTTTTTGAAACTAAAACTAAATAAATTCAACAGCCGCCACTGACAGTGTGAAAACAAGCAAAAAGTGGATTCGTAGAACTAACTTTATTTTTGGAAATCAGGCTGTGAAGTTTGGCTTTTTCTAATATGCCATTATCGCAAAGGCATCTCTGAAGAGTAGTATTTGTCTGGTAAGCAAGAGAGACTGGATGCTCCAGATGAACAGTTACTTATTTACATAATTCTTCATTTAATTTTTGCGCTGCCTGTTATTTTGTGCAAAAATAATCCATGTTTCGCAATTACTGTGGTATGGAGTTTCCCATATCCTAATAAAATTGTCATTATTACATCATATTATTATGTATAGCACTTCATGTTTGACTCCTGATGCCTCCTGCTTTTAAGTACTGTAAAAATGGGTGTTATCAGTATGAAATGTTATCGTACATAGATCACGAACCATAGAAGGATGAAGGACTGATTATGAACTGCTGAGACCTGAACATGAAAAATGCAGGCTGGAACATGTCAGAGATGAGCTTTTAACTCACTGAGCTATCCAATTGGGACAAATAATGCTCTTTAATCAATTGTGCAATTAAACACATGTATGAGGACATCTACACATTGACTCTCTCCTTTCCCCTCCAGTTCTTTTTAAAAGAAAATATAGCACTGCAATTATCAGGTTTACTAGTAGGCCATGACATTCTTACAGTGCTTCTAAACAGTAGGACTATGGGCCTCATTACGACCCAGGCGGAGGACCATGGTGCTATTAGCAAAATGGTCCGTTCCGGTGTCCGCCATTGCGGAATGGGGAATTACCACCCCACTTCAAGGTTGGCGGGGCGGTAATTCCCCATGCCGCCATGGCCCTTCCTCATTCCCATTTTTGCCCCATAGGGCTCAATGGGAATGGGGAAGGCGCTAAGTACGGTGCCGCAAATTGCGGCACCGTAATTAGCACCAAGGTCCCTTTGCGGGTCCTTACTTTAACGGCTGGTTATACCAGCCGTTAAGGTCGGGTCCCGCAAAGGGACCTCGTAATTAGGCGCTAATAGGTTAACGGCGCCTCAGCCTTTTATGGCGCCGTAACCCATTAGCGCCTGGGTCGTAATGAGGCCCTATGCATGTTATGTTGATAAGACAAGTAACCACCAAAGCCAATGCATTACCATATGCTGTGGTATTACAATTTAAGAAGAAATAGCTGGTAAGATTGCTCACCGGGTTAAGTGCTCACTGCTGGTATGTTCTGCTGGTCACTGGTGTGAATCATAGGAAGGTCTATTCAACCTTTTATGCCACTCACGATATGTGTTATGATATGTTATGATATGATTTTGTATTTATAATGCACCTTTAAACAAGTGTTTCTAGGAACCACAAGACAAAGGAGGGGAGACAGAGGGATGACAAGACAAACGATATTACTAGGCCTGTGACATTCACATCGTGCGAGTGCAATGAGACATGCTGGGGAGAGGGTGTGGGGTGAAGTGTAAGGAAGGGGTATGAGGGAAAGTGCCGTCAGGGCAGCAGGGCTCTGAGTAAGTGCGAGGACAGCTGAAGACTAACCACATGTGCGTCCCAGACTGGAACTGGAAGTGCTGGCTAGGCCAGAAGGCAGTGCAGGATGACTGGTCAAGGGGTGGGGGTGTGGAACCCTGTGTGACTCTGAGGGCAACCACACCACCACTCAGGACGAGCAGAAATGTAGATTACCAGGGGAGAGGGAGAGAGAAGGAAGAAGAGAAGAAGAAGGACCCAAGCAGTTTCCAGAACTTCAGGTGATCCGGGTCGTCTGGTTCCAGAAGCAAGGTATTTAGGAAGGGAGTGTTGGATATAGAGAAGACCACATCCCCAGGAAGCCTTGTGAATGATGCAGAGGGTCTTGAACTTGATCCTTGCGGCCACCGGGAGCCATTTGAGAGATTTCAGAGCTGGAGAGATGTGGTCCCTGGGGTGAGGCCAGTTGCTCCATGTTTTTTGTCCGCAATGCCCTGTTCTATAACATCGTTTTACAGCCAGGATACTGGGGGGGGCTCATTGAAAAGGTGAGGAGAAGCAATAGGGGGAGTGACTTGAAACTTGAAGTGTCTTAAACTGCTGTAATGCTGAACTGCTGAAGTTGTTAACAAGCGTGCATCTTCATTGTCTTCTGTTTACTCCACCTCAATATGTCAGACACAGATGAAATGGAGAACATGGCTGCCCCCTCCATCAAACTCTCCCCATGTTAATTCCGCCCAGGACTTAAATGTTGACAGTAAAAAGGAAAAAGCCCCATCTGCTAGCAGGTGCTGACTCGGAACTGCAGCCCCACATCCCCATAAAGCTTACTGTTGATGCCTACCAGCTGATCAAGGAAATAAAAAAAAATTCTCACCAGCACCTTGAACATGATGTCTTGTAAAGCCACTGCCTCCATGAAGAAGCCACCAATAGTGCTGCATTAGAGGTTCTCTCAAGTCGAGGAGGGCCTGACCTATACAAGGCCAAACCATGGAATGACGTGCTACCCACATCTATTCTTACTGCCCCAGAACCTAGCATTGTGGGTACTGTTGTATCTCGTTATTCTTCTACGCCCTCCAGTTCTGATGGAGTAGTTGGCCTAGACCTAATAGCATTTAGCTCTGACGGTGTAAATGGTACATACAAACAACTACCAAGGGTGGCAGAATTTACCATGTAAGATCAACTTGCTCCCTCTACCACCGAGTGTGCACAAGGACCTCAAAGACGAGGAGCAGGATCTGTGTGTCATACAGGGCCACCAGTTAAGTGTTACCTCAGTCTGTAGACCAGCCCCCCACTCTGATTCCTGTCACCCAGATCTGGGCTGCCCCCCACCCCTCTGGCCCAAGCTAATGTGGACCTAACTGCCTGCAAGTGCAATGTAGTGGCCACGCTTTTCTGAGAAAGAAGGAAGGACATTTATATTTCAGATTTGTACTTGTTTGCAAGTGCCCTATGTGATAACACTTGTTTCGACGTTTACTCCGTCTTTTTCAAATCAGGGCTTATTGTTTTACAAATTGACAAAATCATAGAAAACATGTAGTACCATTTGCATTTCATGGTGTGTACAGTTTTAGCACGCGTTAACATGTGCAAGATAATCAATTAACACCCATGCGCATTTTATATAAATTCATACAGTAATTAAAGTAAAACCCCATTGAAAAATGAACATAAAAGAAATATTGGCCTTTAAAGGAGGGGTAATGGGTAGGAGTGGTAGGGATTGGTAGAAGAAACATGAAAAGAAAATGATAAAATGAAGAAAAATGCAAAGTTTGCATTAGTTAAAATGTCTCAATATTGTAAATATTAATCTCATACATTCATTTCTTGTTGTCTCCTTTATCATACTTGGTACGTTTGGTATTGAGGTATGGGAGCTTACCTAATGTTACTTGTCCACGTCTCTATCTCTATAAAGATGATAAAGGAAACAACAAGAAATGAATTTATGAGATTAATGTTTACAATGTTGAGACATTTTATGAGGTGAAGAATGTGTGGGAAACAGACCTCTGTGATATTAGAATCCTAAAGGCATCCTTACCATCAACAGGGACAGACGGTGGACCATCAGCCACATACATGTTTTCTGCTTATCTACTGGACAGTTCACTCATGGAGAAGGGTTGATTCCCCATTACACTATTGTTTCAGTAAGCAGTCCTTCCAGTAAATGGCATTGTGTGATATCCTAATAATTGTAAAACTGCACTCTAACCAGCATGCAGTCTGGCAGATTGTGTATTCCTGCCATGGCTATCGTCTACAACTGCAGGAGAAGCCTGGTAGTGCCTTAAGTAAAAAAAAAAAAAAATGACATTTACAACAGTGGACCTCATTATGAGGTTGGCGGTAACCCGTCTGTGCTACCAGCGGGTTGTGACCAACCCCGTAATACCAAATCCGCGGCTGACTTGCCGGTGCCACTGGGACATTACAACAAGACCCGGCCGAGCGGGAAGTCAGGCAGCATATTTCGTAAGTGCACGTAATGGGGACTCGCAAGCACCGCCACCGCCACTGATGGTGCTGGTGCTTACATGACAATTTTGCCTGCAGGAGCCGTTGCGCCTAGCAAGGACAGACCGGCTGCGCACAATGACCCCTGCAGGCAGACTCGTAGTTTGGCGGTCCTGAAACAAGGGTACCCGTAAGCTTACCAGCACTCTTGTTTCTGGTCCGCTACACTCATAATGAGTCCCAGTGTATCATTGTAGATAAGTATAGCTATAAAAAAAAAATAGGACAACGTTTACACATAGTTGACACATCAACTCAGATGATAACGTTGATTTGTTATGTGGTACATGGCAGGCATTTGTACATTTTAAAAGCAGACACAAAAGGGCAAATGCACAAAAGACATTGTAGACTTTTTTATATATGGGTGAAAATATCAACAAAGTATGAACACACTGAACACACTAAAAAACAAAGTGGAATAACAATTTCCTACAAAACACACTAAAAACCAAAGACCAACAACAAACATCAATAATGCCTCAAAACTTCTGAAATTCTACTCCAAATCTCCAGAAATCCTCCAAACACGTTTCAAGTGTGAGCCTGCCCTGTGTTCAACTTCCTGCAGAGCCTAGCAAAACCCACAACAATCGGAGGTGAGCTTGCCTTATACGGAGAGTGGAGCATCCTGTAGGAGATTCTAGGGATCTGATTGGCTGAACAAACTCCAATGAACTTGACAAATCAGCCACAAAGGCTCTGATTGGCTGGACAAATTCATCAAAGAAGCCCATTGTTCAACCTTAGATCTAAGGCTCGTGTTTGGATGACAAATCGACACACACTCATAATTCTACTGCAATTGCATCCTGGAATTCACCAGTGCAAAAATGCTATGCCATCCCATGGTAGGGGCACATTTTTCCAAAAAGATTCATGGGCCATCTGTTTTTATTTTGTATTGCTAATCTGAATCAAGTGTTAGTCTGCCATCATATAAGCTTCCGTTGTAATATTTCAGACAGAGTAGAAAGGCCTATCTTGAATCATGGCATGTTCATAGGGTTGCTGAAATACATGGGGCTCTATCACTTGTGGGTGGAGGTAAATCCCTATTCCCATTGAGTTTATTGTGGAACATTCTGGGCACTATTAGCGCCATACCAATAGCGGCGAGAAATGGGTGGAAAGGGGAAAATTTTACCTCCAGCAAAAAGATGGAGGTAAACCTCCCACTTTCCGCGCAAACTCGAGATTGGGTGGATCGGTAATGCAGTGGTAATAGCGTTACTGAGGCATTTGTACTTATCCGCTGAACTCCCGATTACCCCTTCCTGTTTCGTAAAGCTAAAGCAAGAGACTTGATAATGGCAGCTAATACAGAAGCAAAAAACTGTTCCTGAGGAGTTTTTTAAATGACTTTGAAAAAGAGAACATTTATTAAAGTAAATGTTTCAAGGACTTTAGGAATTGAAAACCTACGTGAACATGTCCCTTTGATAAGAATATGACAAATTGATAACGCGTCACTTGTGTGAAACAGGTGACTGACTGGATTTGAGAATGAAAACGTGGTGTACACCCTCCCAAATGGGCTCCTTACATTAGAATATGTTATTTGGCCATGTCATTCTTGGAAGAGGGGCCAGACTGTTGTGTGCATTTCTAGGAACTTTGGGTGTCACCTTAGGTTACCCAGGGTAATCCAGACGTGGACCCCTTGCTCACTGTGCTTAGACAGTCACAGCTTCACCTCACTGATGATGCCTGACTAGGCCGAAACACGTGTCTGGGGCTGCTGTTGGTACTCTTGTTCAGAAGTGAATTGCTTATCATTTCGGTGCTAGACTGCCTTTTTGGGTGGGACTAAGACAGATATACAAATGGTTATTTCTCCTCTGTGAAAGGTGCAGTGAGCTAAAACGTGGTGTAGACCCTGTTGAGTGGGCACCTTCCCATAGAACAGGTTATTTGGCCTTGTTCGTTCTCAGTAGTGGGGCTCCCAGACCCTTTCGTGCAATTTTAGGATGTTTGGGTGTCACCCTGGGTTACCCAGAGTAATCCAGAAGTGGTCCCCTTGCTCACTGTGCTTAGAGAGGTCCAGCTTCACCTCACTGATGAGGTCTGACTAGGCCGAAATACATGTCTGTGGTTGCTGTTGGTACACTTGTTCAGACGTGAAGTGCCTAGTATTTCAGTGCTGGACTGTCCTTGCGGGTGATACAAAGACTGACATGCAAATTAATATTTCCCCTCTATGCGAGGTACAGTGGGCACCTTCTCATAGAACAGGTTATTTGGTCGTGTTGATTCTCGGTAGAGGGGCTCCCAGACCTTTTTGTGTGGTTTGCTAAATAGTTCTTTAAAAGAAAAATAATGTATAGCAACAAAGAACACGTAAAATTCAATTGTATTTGCAAATAAACAATTTAAAATGGGCAACATTGACAGTATTAAGGAAAACCTCTTCGTATGCAGTAAACACATCGATGTTATCAGAATGTTAATAAATATAAGTGCAAGAGCTGATATTGTAGGATTTTCAGGTAACTGTTACAAATTGTATGCATTTATGTTAGGAACAGGCCAACCATCTTGAATAAGAACTCAGTCTATCGATACAATGGAGATTATAATCTGCTCAAACGATTTAAACCATTTCGAGCTAAAATGGGTTGAAACATTCAAAGTAAAATTTGACCTACTTGTATAGATACATGTATTTGGTAGTTCGACTCGGCTCAAATAGAACTCTATGGTAATACTGAATTCTCGTATACTGAGAGCTTACCTTACCTGACGACATTCTGGTGCAGTGAGAACAGAAAGAAAATCCTCTAGGCTTTGTGTGCTTTATATGAAGCCATCTTTTTCTCAAACCTCTCACCTAGTTTAAATTCTGCACTTCATTTTTTTAATTAGTACCCATCCGGGGGGTCAGGGGGCGGCAGCCTCTCAGCCAATGAGGAGGTTCGGAATGGGGACAGGCATTACCAGTGCCGGTGGAATGAGGTAAGTGGTGTCCCACTTCCCCTCTCTCCTCCCTCCTCCCCATCTACAGAATTCCCTCCCTGCCCCGCAATCCCATCCCCACTTACCTTTGTTGAAGTGCATTTCAGGAGAGAACGTGCTGGGATCACTTCTGTCATCAGCACGTTCGCACCCGATCTGCGACAGGCCATTATGGAAAGGAAGAAGGGGCTACACTACACGTAGTCCTTCCTCTCCTTTCCATGGTGGTCATGTTTTTGTTTACTTGTTTAACGGGCGCCATGGAACCATGGTGGGCATTTTTTTTGTTTACTCTTTTCAATGGCCACCATGGAAATGGAAAACTGACTTTGTTTTCCCTTCCCCTGTGGGCATTTCTTTGACATTTCTTTTTTTCTGTTCTGAAACACTGCAGCATTTTGGACCAGAAAAAGAATACTTTTAGTACCCACGTCTTATGGGCCGGGGTACTAATAACAATAAGCCCCTCGCTGAGGGGGAATTACAGAGTCAGGTAATGCCTCAGGGCATTCATTAACTATGGGCCCCAGGGCATTACCTGACTCAGTAATGCCCCCGCGGCTCACAGCTTATTGCTTATTTGAAATCTTTTGTTTTAAGAATTGTTTATTTCAGATTAATTTTAGTTCATTTTTCTACCAGAAAGAAAAGACAGTAGGTTCTGGTTCATCAAGACACTTTATTCTCTTTATGTCAGAATATGACATATAGTAAGGTTATTTTTCTGCATTTGTGTATTTATTTTGTGTCTCATTTTAAAACTACACACCCCTTCATTTAATGTGCTCCTTTGTTCCATTGAATTTGTTTTGATTTTTTTAATCATTTTAATTTGTTCTGATTTGACCTACAAGCCATTAGGCCTCATTACAAGTTTGGCGGTAGCCTTGCCGGTAAAACCGGCAGGCTGCCGCCAAACTTGCAAATTATTCCGGCACCCACAAATGTGCAATTACCAGGTCATTACGGCCCTGATGGACCCGTTAATTGCCCATTTGCGGGCGAGAGAATGAAATGCTCCCCATTCACATTTGAGCCCCATACGGCTCATTAGGAATGGGAAGGTTGGATGCACCGGCACCATTCAGAATGGTGCTGGTGCATCTGACATGCTCTGCTCGCAGGTGCCAGGTCAGACCAGGTGGGCGGAAGGCACACGCGAGCGGAACTCGTGGTTTGCCGGTCTAGTAACAACGGTACCGGCAAGCTTACTGGTACCTTTGTTACCATACCAGCAAACTTATAATGAGGCCCATTGTTTTGTGAATGGATAGAGATGTATGTTTTATTATTTTTTATTACATTATATTTCTGCAAACAATAATTTTTGTAGCTCTCTATATATACAAACAGTTAATTATTTTCTTTTTTCAGTTAAAATGTCGTTTTTATTCAGCAGATTGTCTCGTTCAATGTCTTTTCTTTTGTTTCATACCCCCATCCCTCAAATCATGAACACATATAATTCCAAATTAAGAATACTCCTCAAAAGTTGGTACTAACTAGTAAGTTGTTCAAGGAAGGAGAGGGCGAGTGTGAGGGGGAAAGCCATGCCAATTTTTGAGTGAGCAGCAATTCTTTGAGGGTTGCCATTGCAGATGTTGAGAGAGTGACAGTACAGTGAAGGCAAGTTATCATAACTTTTCAAAGAGTATATTTCTTTTATCCTATGCTATTACATTTTTGAAGTCTCTGGGTTTTCAATGATGGAGAGCCATTACCATATTTTGTAAGTACCGATTTTTTGTAAGGTTATATTTATAGTTCGTCAGAAAGTGGTTTGAATCAATAGTTTCAAAAGTTTGAAAATTATTAAATTTATATGAATCAAAATGTGTGATCTACTGTCTCGAAATCTATTGAGCCAATTCGAGCCATGCATTACAAATGTATTGACTGAGCTGTATTCTACTTGAAATCCATCCCTATTAAGGCTCATGTGGCTTTACCGAATAAAAGCAATTTCGTGGACTTCAACATTCAAGTTAAGGGTGTTAAGGCTTGCCCATCATTAATGTGTGTGTGGGACTTATATATCACAAACCTAGATCAGAAGCAATGGAGCACTGTACAAATGGGACCTTCTTAGTTGGGTTACAACTAGTGTGCACGGGTAGCAGAGGAGCTAAGCTTAGAGACTGAATGGTGAAGTAGGGCGTTCTCGTGCAGAGTAGACATAGGGTTCTGAACATTCCTCAATTGTTGGATGGAGGGAGTTAGTATTCTCTCTATTGGAAACGTGTTGCAGTGACAATGTGTATTGCAGGAAAACGCCAGATTTCTTTTTTTATTCTTCCTGGTTCCAGACTGGTGATGATGGGGCATCTGGACATGACATGTCATCCCAAGGTGGTGAATTTCCCTACCAAGTTGGGTGGTGTTTTGATTCTGATTGCAAACAGTCCCAACTATGGTCCTTGCTTGATGAGGAGCCAATGAAGCTCCTTGAGAATAGGGGTAATTTAGTTCAATTTACATAGATATTTAATGAGGAATGCTGCAGTGTGCAGGAAGTTTTTCAAGAGGCCCAAGGTGGCATGTAGGACTCATCAGAGTAGAATGTTGCCACCAGCCAGGTGGATGATGTGCAGGGCTTGAAGAATGTTTCTGAAGCTACGGGCAGGAATGCAAGTCTTGACTCAGTAGAGGAGCACACACTGCATCCTCTTGGTGATGCTTGTTTTGAAAGACAATGTTCAGTCTAGAGAGATGGCCTGAGGTGTAGGACTGGTTGGGAGTTGATGTGTCAATACATCGAGCTTCATGTCAGTCAGCCAATTCTGGAACTGGGAATTCTTGGTGGGTTTGCCTAGGAGAATGGAATGGGTGTTTGTCAGCATAAGCTTATGACATCCAGAGTTGGATGAGTGGCAAAGAGTTCCTGAGTAGGTGGATGTCGATTTTGAAATACAACTTTTGGTAAAGGTGTTTGTCATCTGTGCATTGATGTATCTTGATGGTGTTGTGGTTGATGGATTTACCCAGTTGCCATGTAGCGGTTGAAGTTTAAAAGGGACTGGATGGAGCCTTGTAAAACTCTTCAGATTACTGGGAAGCTCTGGCTTATTTTGGGGTCCCTCTGAATGAATGTGTCTTTGTTGGAGATGTATGACACTAAACATTGAAAGACGTATCCATTAAGTCCCAGACTCTTGGCAACAGTATTGAGAAGTCATTCATGGTCAATGATGTCAAAGGCAACATAGAGGTCAAGAAGGATGAGGGTCAGAACATCATCAATAACTTGAAGTCCAACGGGCCGAAACATATCTGGGGTTGCTTGAGGTATCCTGCAGAAGTAATGTGACCTAGCTTGTTTGTGCTGGACGGCCCGTTTTGGGGTGAGACAAAGACTGATTTGCATATGGTCTTATTCATTTCTGTATTGACGTGGCAGCCCAAAAACGATAGTCTGGTGGATTGCCCAGAGAAATGCCAGACGTTAAACCATCCACCATCACCTCTTTTGTTTTGATGCTCTTTCCCCATGTGGGAAAGATATGCCCAGACATGGGACCTATGCCTACTGGTCTTAGCGACCCATGCCACACCTCACTAATGGCACCCAATGAGTCCAAGCCATATGTGTGGTTGAATTAGTAATGTGACCAAGCCGTTATACCTGGACTGCCCTTTTGAGTTGGGACCAGCCTGGGAAAATGGTAGGGATGCAGGGAGAGGAATATAATGTTTGTTTATTTATTTATTTATTTATAAAGCGCACCTCACCTGCAGGTATCGGGGCGCATTACAAGAATATGCAGTAACTTGTTACAATACAGGATTACAAGTTATAATACAATAGAGTATAACACATAGTAGGAGTGTGTGTAGATACAGTTGTTTACAAAAATAAGGCATGCATTAAATGTACAAGGGTAATATACAGAGAATGAGAAATGGCACTACAGTTGATAGTGAGGTTCTAGTTGAGGAGGACATTTTTCCTAAATGTGTTGAACGATTGGTCAGCTCTTAAGGTAGGGGGTAGGGAGTCCCAGAGTTGGTCAGCCATGACAGGAAAGCTGCTTCCGCCTGCTTTTTTTTAGTTTGAACCTGGGGACTCTTAGGGATCCAGAATTGGTGGTCGTTGTGGGTCGTAAAGAATTAGTCTTTGTGAATATTTCAGTGAGGTAATGAGGGGCTGTGTTATTGAGACATTTGTTTGTCATTGATGCTGTTTTAAGTTGTATTCTGCCTTTAATTGATAACCAATTGTTGTCCCTTCTGAACACCGAAATGTGTTGTCTTTGTGAAATGCCTAAGGCTGATCTAAGTGCGTTGGTCTTAAGGATCTAGAGTTTATTGATGATGTATTTGCTGGCACCTAGGTACAGTGCATTGCAGTAGTCCATTTTGACAGAATTAGAGCTCCAGCCAACGTAATGCAACTTTGTGTGGAAATAAAGGGTTTGCAGGCGTGAATCAGCTTACATGTGTAAAATGTCACCAAGGCAGTGGTACTGACTTGTTTACACAGGCTCAGGGAGGAGTATAAATAGAATCCCAAGGTTTTAACCTCTTTACCCACCTTGATGTCTTTGCCATCAATGTTGAAAGAGAGATAATGATTGCTCAGTTTCTTCTGATTGGAAGCCCTACAAATTAATAAACAAACAAACAAACAAACAAACAGTGTACTGCATGCAGTGGACATGCATCTCTTGTCATCCTACTTGGAATCAAGAGAGGGAGAGGCACAGTTTAAGAGAATTCTTGGAATGGGTCACACAGACAATCTGCTTCCTCCTGTAGATGTTCCTCCTACTACAGAAATTGTTGGTGGGATTGTTGGTTTTGAGGATTCTGCTGCAGGCAAAATGGTAATGGTGGGAAGGGTTGTGACACTGGCACAGATGTCGAGGAGCCTGAGCCAGTGCTACTGCGAGTACCGCCGAGGTCAGGAGGCAATGCAGCCCATACTGAGAGATCAGGAGGAGAGCTACTACAACAGGAATCAGTGGGAGGAAAGTAGCCAAGTGAGGGTCCAAAAAGGCCATGGATTTTGTCTGAAAATATAGGGAGTGCAGGAAGGCAGCTTTCCCTTTGCAATCATCCTTTTGGGAATGTGATTACTTTAAATTGCTTGGTGGGGTTTCAGAATCAGAGGCTAAATCTCTGGAGCACCCCCTGTGCTACCCATTTACTGGGTGTCATGTCCATCCTGAACCAACTATGGTGCTGGCACAGTGATGTGTGTGACACGTTCCACTATTCTCAACCCATGACAATGAGATTTCAGGGTCTTCCCTGGAGGGCACAGGGAAATGGCAGTGCCATCGCCTAAAGCACAGACCTTTCCAGACAGTGAGCGTCTGTTGGGTTGGTACCCTTGGTGCTATTTCAGGGAATATGGGTGACAGGGATAACATCCAGGAGGGCAGTGCCATGTACATCAATGCCAGACAGATTAGGAAATAGATATTGGGCCTCATTACCTTCTTTTCAGTAATTTCGGGAGCAGACGTGCTTGCAACACTTCTGTTCCTAGCTTGTCCGCTCCCGAGCTGCGACAGGCCATCATGGAAAGGAAAGAAGGAACCCTTCTTTCCTTTCCATGGCACCCATTTTTTTGTTTACTTTTTTTTTTGTTTTCCAATTCCCGCCAGGGAAAGTGAAAACAGGCTTTGTTGTCCCTTGCCCGGCAGCCATTTAAAAAAAAAATTGTTTGTTTATGTTCTGGAACCCTGGTGTGTTTCAGAAGAGAACCAAAAATGCTTTTAGTACTCCGATCTTAAGGGTCAGGGTACTAATAGCAATAAACCCTGAGCAGGGGGGCATTACCACTTCAGGTAATGCCCCAGGGCCTTTATAAAGGCCCTCACTTTGCTCATGCCTGTAAATATGGGCCCTGGGGCATTACCAGAAGTGGTAATGCCCCCGCTGCTCAGGGCTTATTGCTTAATTAGTCTCTCTTTCCTTTGTAATAAACATTAGGATATTTTGAGCTTGCAAGAAATCGCCATTCTTTTAACTAATTATTTCTAAGGCATAGGTTGTATGTATGCTTAATAATATGAAGAGATTTTAATTAGGCAGTCTATAAAGCCTCAATACATGCTTGGTGATATCTCTGGTTAATACCACAGAAATACCACCACTTAGCCTGACGCTATTACAGTTGGACTACAAGTGGTGGTAGCCAGTGTTAGTCCCAATTAAATGGAGTCCGTACTTGATGGGATTTAAGCAGTAGTACCACTGGCAGCAATACTGCAGTTCTGGCTGTTTTTGGGCAGTAAAGTGGAGGATTTAACTTCAGAATTCTGCTACAAGTGTTTCCTCTGCCTTACCTTCAAACTTGTAGTTCGGCAGTGAAGTAATTGTATTACCACCATTTTTTACCACCCCACCAAACTCGACATGAGACCCATAGTGTGTTAAATATTTCTACTGTTTTTGTTTATCTCCTCATAATACATGTAGCCCTGATGATGTGTTGAAGATATGTGTTCATTCAATTTACTCTTTGCTTGTCATTGTAATATAATCTTTGAAACCAAAACATGTTCAAATCGTGTTCAATTAAGATATGCAGTGCATTTCTTTTTCAGCTTTCCACAGAACTGTAAGAAAATGTCCGTTCTTGAGGTTTCTGCATACACAAATAACGTGTATAATAATCATGTATAATTGTATGTTTTAATGTATATATTATTACCAATTTAAGCTGTTTGCTTCTTTGCAAAGCATTGGGATTGAAATATGTGCTGTTTTTAAAGTTTATACAATGTTAATGTATGTGCATTGTTTTGTTTAATAAAAAGCCATCAACATAACGGTACAATTTCTCTGTCTAATCATCTGATTGTGTAGCTTTTAAGGTGTGAATCATGAAACCGGCAACCTCCCACACAACTGATAGCTGATCTGCCAAAGAGCAGCCCCCTCCATGGGCATGTTTGAACTATGTAAGGTGGCCCACCTTCACATGGCGCTTGATGATCTGCCACCTCCTTTTGGTGCTCTATCGCATTCCACATTAATAACGTTGGCAAACTGCTACCAGGGTAACTGCTGTTGAGACAAAAAGAAAGGCTGTGATGCACCAGGAAGTGATGCTGGTCATTATACTTTTATCATAGAAAAAGACTGGAGAATCATTTTAAGGTGAAACGATCTCAATCTGAACGTTCATATACTTGCTTTATATTCTTTTTTTTCCTTCACATCATTTCCATGGCTGTCCACTGACAGCTGTGACAGTAGGGCATTGCCAGAATACTAGATCAAGAGGATCTTCAGATTTGCTTACCATAGCATGCCCGGGCTGAGAAAGGAATGACATATCATTTGTGGATTTTAGTGTTCCTTGCCTTTTTAATTGTGTACTTTTCCACAACCAAAGCCCCCAACAATCTCCTTTAAGGACCTCAATACGGTAATGCTTGACAAGCCAGATGATGGATTGAAGGCCTAAAGGTTATAGAGTATGATGCTGTAACCTAAAAGGAATTTCTCTGCGGAAAAATGTGCTAGAATGGAGTAACGAAATGTGGTGACAAGAGTTGGCTAAACATTATCTACAGAAGCTTATAAAGTTCAAGCTATCTTTGGTCTCCATTGAGAACAAGTCCCCAAAGCCCCAAGTCTCTATGGTTCAAGTCTCAAGGTCTCTAGCTTCTGAGTGGATTGTAATATCATAGCTTTAAAGTTATTTGCATAAAAACCTTTGAGTTGTGTCTTGATCTGCTGACCAACGGTCACCTTCACAAGCTCTCGAAGGGTCTTGAAGCCCATGCCACCCAGCAATACTATGGGATGCTCCCTTGACTTAGGAGGTACCAAATACAATTGAGCGCAGGCATTTCTATCCACCGGCCTAAGTGCTTGTCAGACTGAAGTTATTCTCTCACGGCAGCCAAAGGATGCCCTCCTGAGTTTCAGACTATTACTGGCTAAGCAATCACTGTTTGACCTGCCTGTTTACTTTTGTCACTGCTCAGCTTGTACTATTCTAGTTGACATTTGTTTTCCTCTCTTCCATTTTCTTCTCTTCGCTTCTCTTCTCTTCTCCAATATTCTCTTCTCTTCTATGTTACCCATATCTTGTAATATTCCAACCCACTTTAACTTTCGCTCCCCATCCTTTCTTCTTCATGAACATTCTCACAATGCTGATAATCTCATAAATATACCTTGCACTTTTCTCCCACACTCTTTTTCCATTGGTCTTCTGAACTCCCATTCGGCTTGCAACAAATCTCAACTTATCCTCACTACTTTTTTCCATCTTAATTTTCAATTACTTTGTTTAACGGAAACACGGGATGTCACCCTCTGACTCAGTGAATACTGCTGCTCTTAATTCATCCTCCACTGCATTTATGCTGATTCCCCTTGCTCCTCGGGAATATGATGGGGTCCAGTTCTTCTCTATTACTCTTGCTTCATTCTTGCCCATCACTGATTTTCTTCCTTTGATCGTTCCCTGGTTTGAATATCATTTATGTCATTTCTTTATCTATTTTCCTATTGGTTTTTTAATTATCTATCACCCACCTTGTCTTCTTACTTCTTTCTGTGATGCCTGTACACTGTTCTATCCTCCCTTCTGCCACTTGACTGCTGACTTTACCTTCTTGGAGATTTTAATCTTCACCTCACCTCTCATGACTTTCCTGACCCTTTCTTCTTCTACTCTATTCATGTCATATCCTACAGTACCCTACGCCACCCTCCCACACTTCTGGCTCCTCTCTTGACATAACCTTTGCTTCCCTCCTTTCCTCATCCATTGTTCTGGTCTCTTCCCTCCACCATCTGGTCATTTGCCTACTTATCTTTTGCTTCCCCTCTATCCCCTCCAAATTTTTCCTCTACTTATTTCCATTGTGACGTACGTCACTTCAACTCTGCTAATCTTCTCTACTCATTCTAGTCATCTTCCCCTTCCCCTTCCTACCTATTTTGTACAGAAATCAGCAGACTCTGATTCTTCCCCTCTTAATACCGCCCTCTTCTCTTCTCTGGATCATCTTTACACGGCTTGTCCCTATAAACCATCTCATACGCTTCTTCAATGTTGACTTACTCCTAATCTTCATCTAGTTTGCTCGTATGCTGTGCCATGCACAGATGGAAAAAATCTATAGTTCTGCTTTGTTTGATACAAATAGAATCTACTATTCTAATATAATCATCTCTCTTTCCTCCCATCCTTGTCATCTTTTTCAGTCTCTGACTTGTTCAGTCTCTGACTTCTTTCCCCACCTTCAACAAACCCTTCTTTTAAATCCTGACTTTTTCCCTCTGGCTTTTTTTAACTTCTTCAGTGATAACATTTCTTTCCTACGTGACTCTCTCAGACATCCACTTCTCAAGCCACTCCAGTTTGTAATCCTCTTCCTCCTCCCTCTACCTATCCTCCTTGTCTTGTCTAACTGATAATGATATTGCTAACTTCATTGCTAGAGTGCACGTGTCTGCATCCCCCTTGGATCCTATTCCCTCCTCTTTCATTCACAAGGTCTACCCCTTCTCCTTCCACATTATGCTTCTATTTTGTATTTCTCTCTATTCCAAGCTTTTCGTTCCCTTCTTCCTTCAAACATGCAGCATTTCTTCCAAGTCTCAAGAATCCTACTCTTGACTCACATTTGCTAACTATCTATTTCTCTTCTTCCTTATCTTTTCAGACTTCTAGTCCAAACTGTCTTCTCTCATATCTCCACTTTTCTGTGTCAGTACATTCTTCTCACTCTTTCAATCTCCATTTCCTCTCCTTCAACCTGCTAAAGCTGCTCTACTAATTGTTATTAATTCATTCCTTTCCACTCATCACTCTTTAAATGTACTTCTATTCACATTCCACTTGATCTATTTGCTTCTTTGACACAGTGGATCATTCCCTCCTTCTTTCCCTCCTCTCCTCCTTTGGCAGTGCAGGTTCTGTTCTAAACTGGTTTATCTCCTATCTTTCTCACCGTTCTTTCTATGTCTCTTGGGCTGATATTCATTCTTCTCCTGATCCTCTCAACCAGTGTGTTCCCCAAAGCTCAGTCCTTGGGCCACTTCTCTTCTATCTCTAAACTACCCCACTTGCACATATCATAAAACCCTTTGGTCTCTCTTACAATTTATTTGCAGATAATACCCAGATCTTCCTGTCTTTGTCCTCTTTCCCCAAGGCTATTGTGGTAAATCCTTAGATGTTGTCACTTCTCCCCTTCCTATAAGGCCAGGGAGTTGAGACCGCTACACGCTAGTCCTCCTGGGGGTGGTACACATCGGGAGGATATCATGGGGAGAGACTCCCCCTCTAGGAACAAGGACGATTATCTAGGGACAACTGGGAGCAAGTGCTGTGGAGTCGCTGCAGCAGAAGTGGAAACTGAAAAATTGATGAGTGACCCAAAGTAGAGGTCGTAAGACTCTGTGAAACACTGAATGGCACTGGAAGAGTACAGAAAGGTACAAGGGTGGTCAGGACAGCTGGTAGGGGCTGCAGGGAGAGTGCATGAATGGAAGAAACAAGAGCTGGGAACCCTGTGCACAGAAGAAGATCTCTAAAAGTAATTTTCTTCATGACAGTACCTGATAGAAGGTGAATCGGGTCTGCCAGATATAACATATAGAGATAATAGGGCTGGGGGCCCTCAATCAGATACGAATATTCCAACAAGTCACCTTCATCTTGGCAGTACCTGGCAGGGGAGTGAACCCGATTTGCCATACCAAATATATTGAGAAAGACCAGGGGCATGGAGACAATTCCCCTGGTGTTATGAACTGTGAGATAAGTCTTAGAAAGGCATGAAGAAGGGAAACATTCCACCTGGTGATGTGAACTGTGAGATGCGCTTGAGAAAGGCCAGGGGAAGGGAAACATTCCCCATGGTTTGTGAACTTTGAAGTAAGCCAAGAAAGGCCAGGGGAAAGGAGACAATTGCCCTATTGTTGTTAATTGTGAGAATAAAGACAAGGAAGACTAAGGGATGGGAGTCATTCCCATGGCATTGTGAAATCATGAAACCAACTGACAAAAACGTCCAGGGGAAGGGAGCCATTCTCCCTGGCTTTGTGTGCAGAAAATGGTGAAAACAAGACATCAGGAGCAAGAAGTCATTCTCCGGGTAGTTGAGTTTGCAAAGAGACTTAAACCAGACCAGGGCAGGGAGTCATTCCTCCTGGAATGAAGACATAGTAAACATTCTTATGTAGAGTGTGATCAGTTAGCCATTGTTTGTGAAGTATCAAAACCAGGGGAAAGGAGTCATTCCTGGTGAAGAACTTGCAACAAGAACTGTGCCATCCAGTCCAGGATTCATCCAGTCTAGGGAGTCATTCTCCTGCACCAAGAACTTTAGTGGAACCATTTGTTTAATTATAAGAGTAATGCACAGATTTAGGGGCGTTTGACACAGGAAAGAGGACCTTTTGAGTTACAAAGACATCCTAAAAGACCCATTAGCACTTTCCTTGAGGCAGGAAAACCCCTCATAGATACAGGGAAATGTAGGTTTTCTCATTATTTGTATATTGAATACAAATCTATAGCAATCACTATACCAAATGTGTGTCATGCTCTTCTTACTGCACCATTACACTATCCACAATCACATCTCAGATGGTCTGCAGCCTTTTCAAGTACATGCTTCCTTCACATGAACATGTCTAAAATCTGTCTAAAATGGACATTCTTTGTTTTCCGATTCCCACCATTTGTTGCTCTCCTCCTCCCTCATATATCGTTTTTCCTCCTTTCCACATCGCCTTGTCCTCTTCCGCTAAGAATATGGGGGTCACCTGTGACTCCTTTGACTCCGTCTTTTTCCACATCTCCAACATTGTTTGTGTCTGCCGTGTTTAGCTTTTGAATATCCGTAAATGAGTTTTCTGTTGTGATTTCATGCTACTAAACTTCTCACCTCCTCTCCGGTTCTATCAAGACACAACTTCTCTGCAGCCTTTCTTATCGGTCTCCCTGCATATCATCTTGACCCTTGCTTTCAATCTACAACTTGTTTTTGCCTTCCTCCTTGTGCTTCTATTTCCAACACCTTACATTCCATTGCCTGGATATCTTTTGAATCTTGTCTCTTGTTCCACTTCTTATGTGTTGTCTTTAAATGTATGCATGGCTTGGCACATGCCTATCTTGCATCCTTGACTTTGTTCTATACCCTTGCCCTCTTTCTATGTTCCCAATCTCACTTTTCTCTCACTACCTCAAAACCTCCTTCTGCAGCCTTCCGATTTAGATTCTTCTCCCTACTTGCCCCCACATTTTGTAGCACTTTACCACTTTCTGTTTCTTCTTCCTCTTCTCTTTCTTCATTTTGTTCATCTCGTAAAGCTCAACTAAAGGTGTCATCAAAAATTATAATTTTGTTGTTACTTTTCCATTTCAGTGTACCCGTGTTTTTACTATTCAGAGCTTTGTCACAAGCACTATATAAATTCAATAAATGAAATTAAAAGAAAAAAAAGTTGTATTCCTCTGCATTACTTATTCCTTTCATAGTCTGGGTTATAGCTCCCGGCTGGCTAGAAACGAATTTACTCTTCTGGTAATCACAATAGTAAGTCAGGTTATGTGATACATCTCTAAGCATACTCTTCTCTCCTACTGTGAATCAAAGGCTCCTGGGTATAAATGGCAGCTAGCTGGCAGAAACACTAATTTTCTTGATGGTCACTGGCACTAGCCAGAATGTGTGCTATAGAACCCTGGAAGTGCTCTATAGTGCACTGCACATGTTGTCTACCACATGTCAGGAGTAGAGTTATATCTTTCAGTAAGCTTTGCTTCCTTCAGACACTTCTCATCTCTTCTTCTTTTTATGCTCTTTAGCTTGTAATAATTCCCCAAAAATTCCTTATTTGGCCATCCCTTCATTAACGGTCCCAGTATTTGCCTGTGTGAGTCTGTCCCACCTCCAAATCTAGTGTTTCACCTTTCTTGTTTCTCACTTTTTTACTTTTTGTTTCTCCCTCATCTTACCTGGACTTAATGCATTATTTTCCCTGAAGATGCACGCAGTGGGATTCAATACAACCACCTATATTAAGGTCAGGTTAAACTTTCATGTTGTGGTTTCCACTTACAAATACATCCACTTTGCTCTTGCAAGGTCCTTGCTGTAAGTGGGAATGAGTTCCCAATGCCCCAGTAAAGCTCCAAGTTTGGCAAGCATTTCTTCTCGCATATGAACAGGCACATCAGACACTTTGTAGTACATGCACCCCTGCTGCAGCCACTCCTTGTTTGTTTACGGCCCAAAGGAGAGTCTGACATGCCATTATTACTCTGTTCTTGATGACTGAATAGTTGGGACACTGTGGAATGCAGTGGTTAAGAATAGTTCATAAGCTTCCACCCACCATCATTTTTGGTTTTAGTTTATCTCCATAAGTGAGTAAGATATTCCAGGAACAGTGGTTGTTTACTCGCTGAGCAAGTGGGAAGCAAGTTGCAGCTCACTTGTGTGGCCGAACAAAGCCAAACCATGTCTGTGTTTGATTGTGCTTCCATGCAGAGAAATTGTTGCTTAGCAGTTTGGGCTGCACTGCTCCCATTGATGTCAGAACCAAAACTGTTTTGCATATGGCTCGCCCCCTTCTTCCGTGAAAGAGACAGGATGAAAAGCAATCATGCTGAACGTAACATAGAGCAATGGCAACACTTAAGATGCATGTCTAAAAGTCCACCCATCACAATTTCTGGTTTTAGTTTGTCTCAATAAGTGAGGAGAGTATGCCCAGTTGTGTGTCCTTGCTCACTGTGCCATAGGGGAGCAAGCTGCACTTCATTGGTGAGTATCAATAAGGGTGAAACAAGCATGGGACATGTGTTTCTGTGCAGAGGGAACATGGCCTACATGTTTGTGCTGGACCTCTCCCAATGGTGGCAGGACCATGGCAGATTTGCATATGGCAGACCCCCTTTTGCAATGGAGTAGACATGATATAAAGCAATGGTATGAAATGTTGTCTTGACTAATGCCAGTGGTTAAGATTAATCATTAACCTTCTACCCATAACATATTTGGTTGTAGTACACCTCTGCTCACATATATAACTCCAGATACACACCCCTTCAGCAGCCGACTGCACAACAAGTCTACACCCAACTGTCAAGACTAACCCGTATGAATAACCAGGAACAAACTATGTATATATAATGATCTACCACCAAACCTGCAGGAGAAATCAGCCTACAGACCTGCAAAGGAGGCAAGATTCACCCATGAACCACAACCAAGAACGTTGGTAGATACCATGAAGCAGCAGCCAAAGACCTGAACCAGAGGCATCGTCAAACCAAATGACAAAAAACCCATTCCTGCTCCTCCAACATAACCATCACCTTTGCACATGACTAGGGGCTAGCCACACTACACCTAAACACAGCGAGAACTACTCTATTTTTTGCACCCTACCAACTCTCTGAGATAATGGAAACAACACTAGAGGGAACACCCCTGCACATAGTCCATAAATCCATCAACACTACACAAATGCACACCAACACAATATATTCATACACCTAACAGCCATATGCGACTCTGGATCCCTTATGGATGCAACTAACCAGTGTGCAGGACCCCAACCCCACCTTAACATCACATGACACACACACTAACACAAACACTAGCACACATCTGAGGCACTGAGTACTACCTACATGGTTACAACACAAAGGTGCCTCCCACATGAAAGACAACACTGACAGATGCCAGATCTTCCTGGTTCTGAACCAATCCTTTCATCCTATACCCACTAACACACCCAGCCCTCTTCTCTTGCAGAACCATCTGAGCCTGGAGATGTCCCTTGTGTGGTAGCAGTGTGTGGTATAAACCAACACAACACAACATATGTACACTTGTCTATTCAAACAAATGCATTCCCATTAATATTGCTTAACAATAATGTTGCTTACACTATCAAAACAAATGAAATACACTGCACTTCTCAAACTCATATAGTGCTAAATACATCTCTTTTAATTATTTAAAAAGGGAATGTTTTTCACAAACACAGTCAAAATGTAAAGCACTTCTGTGGATAGTTAAACTATAATTTACATTTTCATTCAACAGAACTCATTTAAGAAATCTAACAAGAATGACAACAGTGCCTTACATTTAATAAGCAATACGAAAATGGTCAAATGATACACCAGAACTGAATCTAACCAAACTTTCCGTTCAATTTCTATATGTATATTCGTCTTTGGGGAAGAACAGAAATGAAGTAGCTTGTTATTTGCATACACAATTAGCACATTAAGCACAACAAAAGGAAAGCAGTCAAAATTGCAACTGGAATGCATTTAACGTGTGACATGCATCCCATTCCTGCATTCACATTGATGCCAATTACATTCAGATTTACTCTGCCCATCCACAACTGTTAAAATGCACTGCCTTAACTTTCTTTTAAGAAATTAGCTCAAGAAATCTTAAATACCTACGTAGGATCCCAGCAGAATCTTGCACGTTTTTTCTTTTTTTTACATTTTGGAAACAAGTTTTTGATTAACAAACTACACCATGTGTGTTACACACTCCTTCCACGCAGTACAGCAGCTTCTAAATAAATCAGCAGGCACAGACAAAGATGGGAGACACAATTTGCTTTCAGACAAATGGCCATCATCATCACAGGCATAGCAAAATGCTGTTCTGAACTGTTGTTTTAGTGATGTCATTGAAAGCAAGCTGTCATGTTTAAGGGAAAACATACAGACACCTAAACATCAAACGGTTGGCCTAAATCAAAGTTTGGAGGTATTTAGGAGGTACATCTGCTGAATTACCACCAAGCTCTCTTGGTCCTTAGGACTCTATGGGTATTTAGGTGTAATTACCACGGGCAGTGAGTCTACGGTTGTAATTACAGCCAATTCTTTACCTTAAAGTTTTGGATTTACCTCCAACATGTTGATCTAAACCAGAGAAATGTTAACAAAGTTGAATCTGGATATATGAGAGATCGTGGGATTCACTACCGACTAAATACCAATCTTCAGTTGTATGTCTACTCTGTCTAAACAGGATAGACTGCACCTTACAGATGTAGGCAATGCAGTATTTCATACCAATATCCAATACATTTTACTACTGCCCTATAAAAGCCAAATGACAACATTACAAACAATTATTCTTCAGACTGCTTGCATATGTTTACAAAATGCACTTATGAAGGTCAAAATGTTGCATTGCATTGTTTAATGTTTGCAAGACTCTTGCAGGAATTAATAAATAAAGAACAATACACATTAAACTTTAAAAAAAACACACTTGTAAATGGTGTCTCTTAAAAGTGCTTGTAGGTTTACAGTATAACTGTGACATAATTATGTTTATGATTTCTCAGACAGAAGTTTCCTGATTCAGTCTGCACATTTCAGAATAAATCACCAAGCAGAAATGACCACACTATTTCTCAATACGTTTCTTTTATTTGCCATGCTAGTTTCTTCTTTCCAAAATAATATTAAAAACTGTACAATCAGTAAAGAATTCTCACCAAACTAGCAACAAATAGCTTTGATTGCATACCTTATTCATACTATGATCATGGAACAAAGGACATCCTGTAACACAGTGACAACCATCATATCCTACACATTCCACATCACAGCAAGACTGGCAAGAAGGGCACACATGGCTATCAAACAGCTGGAAACTGTCTGTATGTTGATCAATGGAAGAGGTACTAGAATAAGAAGATGAGCTGTCCATTACATAATCCATGTAGCAGCTCTGCTTTACAAGAAACCACCATGCTGCGCTCAGTAAAAGCACCTCATAGAAATGTAATAACTCAGTGCTTTTTAGTGTTTTATCATCCCAGCTGGCAAAACACTCCCATTCAAACAGTATTATAGAAGGAGCCTTCTCTTGTTGCAAAATCATTTTTGAAGTGTCATATGACATTTAGATACAAATGAAAACACAAAATCGGTTTCTCGGAGTTGTTTGTTGTGAACAATTGAATTCATTCGATTTAACTGTTGATATCTCAAAAGTCACCCTTATGATATGTTGTCCTGAAGAGGCTGTATCAATTTGGAAAGAGGACTCCTGGAGCCAAACCTCGAGTCGACTAAGTAGATAAAACAAGATGTATGCTGTACCAATTGTTTGAAATGTTTAAATTGTATATGGTCAGAACAAATGTACATTCATTCATACTGGTTTTTCAAGCGGATAACACGAACAAGTTAAGATGACTGGCGTGTGGATAATACTTTGGTGAAGAATTATGGAATACATTTTATATTACCCATATCAAGATGCATATGACAGTGAAATTCCATGTTATTACATACTAATTGAGAACTGATAGGCATTTTATTCTGTCGATTGAAATCACGTAATATGAACATTGTTATATATGTTAATATTAGAGCATGTCATATATCTGAGTCATAGAATCTCTCAATAAACCTTCCTTTTATCTAAATGGAATTTGGTGTGCAAACAAGTGTGACAAAGCCCATGTCAGGGTGATACATTAACATGGTGTTTTATCATAGGCCAAAAATATGAACATCGTTCGCTTCGATTTTCAAGATTGTTTGCAGGTACATATATATTTTCGTTAGTTTGGTGCACTGAAAAACAAACCTGAAAATTGAGAATGCACATTTTAAGATATTCATGTTTTAAGATGTATTTATATATGACAGGTGCAGAGAATGAATATGTAACTTTTATACAAACTGTACACATATATCTAAAAGATGTGCATTTTGCACATGTACAGTATCATACTCATAAAACCTCACATTAAAGTTGTCATGACGCCATGCCAAAACACTCATATGCTACTTCCACTCACATCCCAGACACATACACACTCACACACCTCAAACCACATGATCTTGCATACATGCACTTACATCAAACACATGTATGTCACGCAGCTTTAAGCATGTATATACACCACACACTCTTACAACAGACTGTTACGACACACACATGTACTACACAGACAATTGCAAGATACACTCTTATGACACATGTTTTAACCACAGACACACGTATGACATAGACACTAACGATACACACCCTGATTTCAAACACTTACAAGACATGCTCTTATGCCACATGCTCCTATGCCAAATACTCTTATCCACACACTCTTAGGATGCATACTTTTATGACACACAATTGTAATTACACACACACTTACACCACACACTCATATGCACTACACTCAGAACAGAACTGTCCAATCACTCCTTCAAGAACAAAATCAAACACTGGCTCCATGAGTGTGATGCATCTGCTGCCTCCACCTAACTACACTGGTATGGTATTTATATCTGCTGTTTATCAGTCCCTAGCCATCTCTATAGCAACCACTGATACGCTTTACCTGTTCATTTCCTGTGTGTCCTTTAAGAATTGCACTGTTAATGCTATGACTTGCCCTTTACTTTTTGGAATGCTGTTGTGATGTATGTAACCACTTTTATGTAAAATATGCGCCCAGATGCCCCTGGGCAAGGTGCGCAATACAAATAAAACAAATACAAATACAAATACACCCCACATTTGATAAATGTTTATGAAAGTTATTTGAGATGAAATTCTGTAAATATATGAACTGTAAAATGTGTATCCTCTTCAGACACTTACAGACCAAATGCTTATTATGTTGAATTTGTAGTGGTTATTTTTCAGAGTTTGCTGCTTTTGTAACTGTATACATTTTGCATTATTTTCTAATTATTTTTTGGTAGAAATCAGAGGTTTGTATTTGGGTTTATGTACAGTATGTGTATTATAATTAAATGTTAGCAAATGTGTAAATTGTTAATGTTGTGTATATGTTTATGTTATTTGCTGAAATAAATATTAATAAATAGTTTGTATTATATTGTAATTGTTTTTGTTGTGTAGTGTATGTTTTATGTTTATGTTTACTCTATGTTTTATTTTATGTTATAAGTAGTGCTACTGAATTATGTTTGTAATTTGAAAATGTAATTTGTTTTATTTTAAATTGTAAATCATACAATTTAAAGGTTTATGTATATTTTGGGTTTATTTACATGTTAAACTTACTTGTTCATGTAACATAAGTGGTGAGTATTTTATTTGTAAACATAATTTTCGTATATGAATTATATGTAGAATATATTTTTATTATGGAGCATGTGACACATCACACAAAAGAGGTCAATTAAGTAGGTGTATTCCTAAATCCATCAGAGTGAACTGAGTTTCTTCCATTCACTCATCATCTCTGTTACTGTTAACCCTGGAGCCCCACTGTTGTCCACATGCCCTGAGGAACCCTGTTCCCACAACATTCTGCCCCCCCCCCTGCTACACACCTCTACTGGCTTCAATCTACACACACCTCCCCCTTTCTGACATCCTAACACATTACACTCGTTAAATAACTATGTACGAAGAGAAATCACAACGGATGCATGATAATCTCAACTCACTTCTCACACAATCTGAACACTCCTCTCATCACAACTACCAACCTATTCAGATTCCAAATGTTCTTATCAGCAGTCACAACTGCTTGTTTATACTTTCTGATCATCCACACCAAGTTAGAGAATGTCATTCTTCCTTTACCGATCTTCTTGTAGATCTTCACTCTGATCCAAACCCCACCTTGAGGTTGGTGCTTTTGAATGACTTCTGATCAAACACTTTTTTTTATTTTTATTTTGATGAGCCTGAACACTCTCTTATATCGTCTCATCACTTACACACAGCTTCTGTCCCACACCCTTCCACTCATTTCCTCAAACTGAATGGCCTCTGTCAACTCATGCTTAGTAAACCGTAAGACCATCACCCTCTCATTCACAGCATTCTTAGGTGGTTCTCCACAGCTATTGGCCACCCTTACACCCGTCATGATCACTGGGTTAATTCTCTTGAAGGCTTCATTGCATGGGGGATGAAACAACACCTTCTCTTATGAAAAAGACCACACTCATTCAGGAATCGCTCCATCTCCCTACAGACAAACTGCGTACCATTGTCAGAAAGGATGGCCCTCGGAATACCCTTTCTATCAAATATCCTCTTCAAGAACTTTATGACTCAGTCAGACATGATTTCAATCACATACTCAACCTCATCCCACTTCAAATATAGACCCAACAATACCATTACATACTTTCTCACCGTGGACGGCCCAATTGGTCTCACAACATCTATTGCTAGCTCATCCCATGTTTTTCCAGGAATGTTACTGGTGTCTAGGGTTGAGTCAACATTTTCAGTGCCTTTTCAGACTTCTCACACTGGGGTCACATTGCAATAAGCTATTCTACCATCATACCCATGCCTGGCCACTAATAATCATCCATTAACCTATGCTTGGCTTTGGTCATTTCGAAATGTCCTTATTGTGCAATGTTGATTAACTTGTTCCGCAGCAAAGCTTGCACAACTGCCCTTCCTGCCCTGTACAACCTCCACCTTCCACACTCAACTCATCTCTCATTTGCTAAAATTATTCCAAGGGCTCAATTAACGCTGGCTTATGTTTCCACTCCTCCGAAACGTGTTGCATCACATCTTGAATGACCTTATCACATTCAAATCCAGCATCAAATCCTGCATTGCTAGTGATAAAACCTTCTGTTTTGAGGACAATTTGATTAGTCCAATCCTGACCTATACATTTGTCCATGGCTTCTGGAAGCCAAAAAAACAGTATAGCACCTTGTTATCAGCCCCATCTATCACATCTATCCTTGAAATCATGTGGTTGCAACTGAGTGACCATCATTCTATGCGTCCAGACACATTGCCTGATCCGTTCTCTTCTAATATTGAATTCAAGGGCTTGGGGTCTATCCTCGGAACATATTTAGATCCCCATAGATACGACTTGGACTTCTCTATTAACCATAGACAAGACAATGCCTCTTTTGAGAACCACAGCCAAGGCCCCTTTAATTTCCTAGAAGAAAATGTAAGCACTCACTCTATACCGTCATGCTGCTGAGATAGCATTGCTCCAATTCCTTTTTCACTAGCATCCGCAGTGAGTATGCAAGGCAAACCATTATCAAAGGTAGGAAGGTAGTCTGCATTCTCAAATAAGCCTTATGTCCTTAATAACTCCTTCTCACAATCAGTGATAATGGCCTATGGCTGGGTAGACTTTCCATATTGAGCCATTCAGTTCCTAAAGTAAACCAGTACATATGTCCTTCGACCACACACATTACCCCCACCTCACTGTAGCTTTAAATGTCCTCTTTTTTGTTCATATTTATCTCTTTTTTAACTCTCTCGTTTTTATTTAAATGTTTTCCCCATAACAATGGTTATATTTGGAATGTAGCCGGTCAAGTGGCACAGCGAGTAGAGCACTCGCTTTGACATCAGTGCAGAGACTGCGAATGCAGGTTCGAATCCCGGCAGCGCCAAACTCAGCATTTCATCCTTCCGAGGTCGATAAATGAGCACCACACACCGTGGGTAATAATAAGCAGCGCTCAGATACCTGAGGGTTCGTAGCGCTATATAAATGCCAAATTATTATTATTATTATGTACTAAAAATAACCCCAGTTATCCGTCCAAAATGCCCACAAAGGTATAGCGTTCTTTCATCGATGGGTGCAATTTCAATATTTTTTTTACGATTACAGTATACTGAAAAACTCATTGAAATGTATAGGGGGTTTGGAAAAGTATATATACGTGGTGGGGGTGTCAGGAATAAGTAAACAGCAATGGGGATGAGGGACTTGGGGGAACAAAAAATCAATTTCAATTAGTTTTTTTGGTAAAAAATACTCATTAAAAAACCCATTGAAATTACACCCATTGATGAAATAACCCCGAATCCTCACAATTAACTGCGGTTATTTCTGTGAGATGCACTTTTATACCTGAACCATTTTCTACTATAACCCTGGTTATCCCCAATATAACCGTGGTTATGCAAACACGTTCTATCTCTCAACATGGTCCACAGTCTGTCCCTATTCCCCAATTTCCCATAGTGTCTACTTTCCCCCACACCACTAGTAGCTTGATGTCATTTCATCCTTTTTCCTCCTTCAAATGGCATTTTTCCACTTTTCATTTTTGCCTAAAACCTGGTTATACCTGTTATAACTCTGTTTATCTCTTCGAACAAGTACACATAAAAGGAGAATTTTCATTTCTGAAAAGCCTCACTGATGCATTATGGGTAACATATGTAGCCATAAGTTGGGGAGAAGGGGTCACACCTTCTCCATCAAATATTTTAGCAACTACTAGATGAAATAATCCCAGACTACTCCCTGTAATCAAGTCAACGCTTCTTGCCCAAGTGGTTTCATACCTCGTCCAATTCTGTTCAGTGTAGAGAGGCGTGACCAACATTTTGTTTGCTAAATATCAGCCAAATTCATCAAGCGAGTCAAAAATGATTAGCAATTACATTTTCGGGTTTCCTATGGAACTTGAAACTCAACTATAGTGCAGCAACTGCCGTACATTTATATTCATATTCATAATGAGAAAAAAATAAAATTATATCATCAAGGACATCCACATGACGGTGTGAGGTATGCCAAGTTAAGGTGCTCATCACTTTGGGTGTCTTCTTTTTGGCATTCTTCTTTGGGTCCCCTTCCTGTTCCGACCGATAAGGTGAGGAATTTGGGGGTAATAGTCTTGGCTTCTCTCTCTATGGAGTCACAGGTTGCCGTTGTGTGTAAAGCAGGGAACTTTCATCTTAGAATTCTGAGGAAGGTCCTTCCTTTGATAACTCCACATTTACATTCTCCGGTAGTGGCTGCCCTTGTGTTCAGTGGCCTAGACTACTGTAATTCTCTGTATTTATCGCAACCAAAGGGACTTATACAGCAGCTCTAACTTCTGCAAAAACATGGCTGCTCGGGTCATTACTCACTCCCCTTATGGTGCCCTTATATCCCCTGTGCTACGTTTCTTGCATTGGTTGCTGGTTGCCCAGCAGCTTATCTTTAAAGCTCTTTGCCTGGTGCACCGTGTCCTGCTTGCCCAAGGTATTGAATATCTCTGCGACAGGTTCTCCCGCTACATTCCTATGCAGTGCCTGCGCTCTGCTAAAGCTGGCCTACTCGTTGGTCCTCTGTTTCCACTCTCCAATAGAAGTGGCATGCTTTTTCTGTTGCCGCAGCTTGTGTCTGGAATAGCCTTCCGCAGTTTTTGAAACATTTGGTAAATCACCTTACCTTTAGAAAGGCACTGAAAACGCATCTGTTTTAGGATTATGACTGTAAGCAGTGTTTCTCTCCCTTCTTTTTTCAGTGCCATGATGCCCTTGGGTGAACGAGCGCTTAACAAATTAGCATAACAAGGTCACCACTGCTCGGTAATACAATGGTCTTCCCATTATACCAGACATTGTGGCATGCACCTATAGCTCCTTCGATCTTGCAGTTCAATATAATTGCATCACCTCCTGCAACCCTGATCTCACAACACGATACATCTCCAGAACGTTTCCTCCTTTATCGTCCTAGGAACCCATGTGCCCATGAATGATGTAATTGAGACACCACTCCTTGGGCCTACATTTTGCTGCTTTTCGTTATTCCAGTTGTGCAGTTGCCTGCAATTCAAATGGGTCGGTCGATTTTCGATGGTGGCAGTAATGCTCCAGAATCTAGTTGTACCATTTGGCAACCTGGACACCCTGCTTCATTTCTCATAGATTCAGCCTGAGCTGCTACAGCCCTAATCTTCAGGCCCTGACCCAGAATTCCATTCCCAGCTCCTGTGAGCTGCAGGGCTTGATACAAATAGCCGTTTGCGCAATGCATCTTCCTGCGACCTTGGATGACTGAACATTCAATGGGAGCAAAATGGATTTCTTCTAATTAAAAATGGACAGAGCCTCAGCTTCAAACAGGGCCTGCTTCTCCTACTTCTGAAAAAGGCACTGATTGCCACTAGGCCCTGGATCCAACATGGCGGGACTCTATGCTAACTTGGCACATAGCACTCTCATTCAACACAATACCTCTCTGACTTGCTTGTACCCTCCTTAAACTAGCTGTTCGCATACTCCTCAATGAACTACATACAGCCTTGTTGCTAAATACACAAACTGCTACATATCACCCTGGCTGTAACCTTGATATCCACAACATCATTGCATCAATGCTATTTCTGTTAAGGCTTTGTAATGCTTCTAATGTATTTCAAAGCTAACTACAAATGACAAGGGCACAAACAAACTGCTACACTAAACAGTGAAATACTAACACTAAAGGTCTACTAATTTATTTTGTGCAACCTGAACCTTTTCGCACGATTGGGACGCTGCACTTGCATCCCAACACTGCCAATCTTAATGGAAAATGATAACATTGACAGTAGGGGTTTTGGGGGGAAAGTGCTTATTATTAACTACAACTGCCTATTATACAATGAAAGTAACAACCTGACATGCATCAAGCAAGTCATTATGTAGACCCCAGTACAAAACTGTGGTCTACATCTGGGAGTTGATTGGTAAGATAACCACTCTCCACAGCATTTGCATCGATAAAGAGAGATTCTACAGGCAAAACATCCTACCCATATAAGTCACAAGAAAGGGAAGTAGAGGCTTGACAACAAGTTGGTGCATCTGATCTACTCATTACCTTTGTTCCTGCTCATTTACCGGCTAGTTTCATGGTCGAGTGCAGGTGAATGAGGATGCAATTGCTTTGACCTTCAATACCTGATGATCACAACCTTTTCTCGATTTTGTCCACAGACGCCTACGGAATATTTATGAGCGTATAAAAGAAAACACAGATGCATCCCAGCAATCAGGCATGTGCAGTGGTGGTGCCTTTCTTTTTTCCGATGAGTATGGAACTTCATTGGAGCTTCATCCGGATGAATCTTCGGATGTGGCTGTACACCTGGCAAAATATATCGAATGCCTTTATGGAACAAATAATTTGGGCATACCTGGGTACCAATGTCACCATGCATTTTCTTTTTTTATTTGGCTTTGGGATGCAGCACAGGAGGGCACTTCAGAAGCCATGGACTGTGGGAAGAGAATGGGAAGGGAAAGGGTCACCAGTCATAGCTAAATCAGAGTCACTTTCCCATAGACCAAAGAGCAGCATAAGGCACAGTAACAACATAGCCGCCCTGAAGATTGAGTTTGGCCTATCTCCAACCTCTTTAGGCAGTCACAAAGTTTGATCTTTTACGAAAATAATTAATTGCTTGATTAATCTTCTTACCAGAGGGGACATTAAAAGACTCTCAGAGGAAACACAGCAATCATTTTTTATATGTTTTTTGCATTTATATAGCGCTAAGAACCCTCAGACATGTGAGTGCTCTTTTCTTTTTCTTTTTTTATTTTTTTAGGGCTCTGCACGGATGTCAAAGTGAGCGCTCTACTCGTTGTGCTATCTGACCGGCATAATGGTTTGATGCGACTGTCAGAAGGAAAGAAAATGTTTACTGCCCCTCCTGAAAATGGTAGATGTAAATTGTTGAACCCTTAGTTCATAGAACGTATGAATTGGTATGAATTGGAATGAAAGGTATGATTGATGTATGAAAAAGCCCATAAATGTTTTTAAGATGTGGTTTTAAGCAACTTCCCTGGGCAGGGCAGGACCCTCCAGACTTCCTCCTTCTTGTCAGTCCGACAGTCACTTCAGGAACCGTGAGCCTGCAGGATATGCCAGGAACTTCTACTTCAGCTACAGCATTCTTCTGCTTTAAAGGTACTGTGCTAACCCGGTTGTTTGCTCAGTCCGACCACAGTGAAAGTGTTTGAAATATTTCGCCAATCCGAGGGCTTGTCCTTCTCTATTCTTTAAAGTAACCTTCCGTCCGACCAACTTCGTTTCAAACTCTTGGCAAAGACTTAACCGAGAACTACTCTGAACTGTGTGATCCTCTGCAAAGACTCTGGTCCATTGACTTTGGCTCAGGCCCCTTGATTTGATTTCCTCACCATAGTTGCATTTTCTAGATTGCTCTGCTGCTTACTTACTTGTTGATGCTGCTTAGTTTTTGCCTAACCTTGTCTTTCCCTCCCTTTTAAATTGCTAGAGTGACATTTTGCTCACACTGATCTGAGTAATTGTAACGCTATTCCCGCTGGTTGTATCCCGGCGGTATTACTGCCGGTCTACCGCCAGACTCCTAATGAGGCTGAACCTGCCTAATTCTAAAATTCTGTGAGTTTTTCCTCTAGAACTCATCACAAAGGGCAGATTACAGAAACTTTGCAAGTGCAATTTTGGCGATATTAGAACAAGGCAAACATTTGGATTGCATTAGAAAACCGTTGCACCATTACAAGTGACTTATTGTATGGTAGTAGTATTAGGGAAACGGTTGCCCTTGGGCAACAACCTCTTCTATCAATACATTTCACACCAGAGAAACATTGCCCTAGTGCTAATACTGTGGAAAATTGCACTTGCACCGGTGCACATTCTCTGCAATCTAGCCCCTGGTGACAATAGATATTAAAATAGAATGGGTGTCTACTTTCCCATATTTAGCTAGCTGTTTTCAAATAATTTAAGTTGGTCTTCGCATTTGAGTGCCCAAGCAAATAAACACTCTGAATTAATGGGTGCTCAAATACGTATTGTGAAACCATTAGTCAGGGACGTCATTAGGGGTTGCCAGGGGTCGCACCTGCGACCCATGAGGTCTCCCTTGCTTTCCCTAAAAAGGAATTGAGGCTCCTGGGCTGTGGCCAGCTGCATGTGGCTCTTTGTTTCTGGAATGGCCGGTTCTCTGGTAAGATAGCTCAGTGGGTTGAGAGCTCGCTGCTGCAATGTGTGTGTGATCTGCAGGTTGCAAGTTTGACTCCTGGCAAGGTCAACTCAGCCTTTCATCCTGCTGAGTTTGATAAATGAGTAACAACACAGGGTGGGTGATATTGTATGCATATTTGTCCTATATGAAGTGTTTAAGTGAAAGTGCTATATAATAACACATCATTATCGTTTGGCCTCGGATGTCTGCCTGCATTCACATTAATTTGGTAATATGGGCCTACACGCACTATTATAAAAAATACATATGGTGATCCATTCTTGTATGAAATGTATATCACTTTACAGTGAGGTCATAACCATATTTTTCATAATCTACTTACAAACAATGCTATGTGATGCTACTTCCTTTTTTGTCAATGGGTGAAAAGTTGTGTTCCATCGCTTTCCGTGATGTCACTTTGGGGTGGGGTCAAATCACATCACTACCTGTGATGTCATCAGACGTCAAGGGTCGTGTGATGCCACTTCCGCTACCCCAGGCATTTTGGCGAAATGACATCTCTGTCATTGGTACCCTTCATGTGCAAACCACCCTAAAGGTATATAATGCAACATATACATCTGTCACTCTTTTTGCTAGTGGGATTGCGAGGATTGCTCCACCCTCAATAAGGCACATTTTCAAAGAGCTCAAAATGAATGTGCAGGATATTTGGCAGAGGCTTTTTCAAATACTTTATTTTCTATTAGTACCCGGCGAGAGTCAAGCAGAATGCAACACGCATTCTGATTGGCTCTCGCCGGGTCATTACCCGTGCGAGAATGCATTGATTCTCAGCTGGGATTCCAGCCTCCTTGTCGTTGGCAGGGTGCGAGGCAGCCCTTCAGCCAATGAGGATGCTCGAAGCAGGGCCATCCCCGCTCCGACCCTCCCCATGGCTGAGAAGCTGACTTCTCCCCCTGCCGGGGACTCAGGTAAAGTTTTTTCTTTCCCTTTCCTCCCACCTCCCTCCCCACCCCACTTACCTTCTGCCACCTTTGTCCATGGCGGGCGGCGTGGCAGCCTCCAGCCGTGTGGAGGCTATCACCATCCCCCGCCGGGGATTCTGGTGCATTTTTTTTCTTTTGCCTCCTCCATCCCCCAAACCCACTTACCTTCTTCTCTGTTGTCTTTCGGGAGCGGACGCGCTGGGAACACTTCTGTTCCCAGCCCGTCTGCTCCCGATGTCCGCCATAGAGAGGGAAAATGGACTCCCTTTTCCGGCGGAAATTTTCTTGGTCATTTTTTTTTTCCTGTCCTGAAACGCCGCAGCATTTCGGGACAGTAAAAACAGTGTTTAGTACCCTGGTCATGCAGATCTTGCGGGCCATGGTACTAATAGCAATATGCCCCACGTGGCGGGGACATTAGCGAATCAGGTAATGCCCTGGGGCCTTCGTTAAGGCCCTTGCCTCACTCAAGCCTATAACTATAGGCCCTGGGGCATTACCTGACTCGGTAATGCCCCCACCGCTCGGGGAATATTGCTTAATTATTTGAAAAGAATGTTGAGTGTTCCTGCTAAAATCTCTTTTGGTGATTGCTCCATTTATGTAATGATTTTGTAATTGGAGGTCCACTTGTAATAATCTTACACATTTTCTATTAAGTATCTTGCTGACATCCACAATTGTCTGTAAATGTAAGATTTGTCCGGCCCTTAAGGTTGTATTAAACAAATTAGGACATGTGAAATTATATGATAATCCCAGAGTTCAGAATGTTGCTACTATCGGAGAACTGATTTCTAATTAATATCATAAGAAACACCATTTTGAAAATTTTGACATCAGTAAAAATACTGATGTTTCTTAGTTACTGTTAAAGCTATTTCATTGTTTAGAGGCCGTATATTAATTGCTTTCAGAAGACTCGATTGACAGTGTTGTTTAAAATGCAGGTGAAATGTTTGCTATGGGACACAATAGGCAACTCTACTAATAACTGTTTGTGTTATATGTCTTAGAAATGTTTGTGCACTTTTTCATTGCTTTGTCATTAATATGCAGTAATTAGGAAAACACTTTCAAAGCCGATTTTCAAACAGTGGAGGATAAGATCATTTAAGGTGGCTATTTTATATTATGTGAATTGCAAATGGTTTGGGCTGTCTACTTGTATCTTGAAAATGCATTTTATATTCGAAAGAGAATGTAATAATTATATTGTGTATGTACTTTTGTTTAGACTTGTTTCTTTTAAACGAGTTTTAATTAATGTATTCACCAAAACATGTTTTCCCTTTCCCAGTTTCCCCCTGTGGGTTGGGTGTTGTTGTCATCTTTTCTCCCAACTTCTTGTTGTGTTTGTTGTTTATATATTTTTTTTTCTTTTTTAGAAGGGAGTAGAAAGTAGACTTGTTCTCAGGGTGTTCTTGTGGTTCTGTGCTATCAGGCTTTTTTTTTAGCTTCTCACAGTTATACCAGCGTTGGCCTGTTCTCCCATGGCCTGCCTCTGAACCTAGCAAGGGAAGAAGGTGAGTGGGGAGGAGAAGATAGGGCTACATTTATCCTCACAGGAGGAGGAGGATTTCCCATGATGGATGAGGAGGGGGGAACCTCCTCCTGTTCTTTTGTGCCGGCAATCCAGCATACTTGGTCCTCAGGAAATGGGGTAGGAGAGGAGACGGAAACAGGGCCATTTGGAAGATAGGCAAAGGAGGCAGGGCCTTCAGTGGAGGCTCCCACGGAGGAACGAAAGGCAGGGCCTCTTGGTGATGCCACCAAAGAGGCAGGACAGATGGAGTTACAGCAAGGTATACAAGTTTAGTGGGAAGCCACAAGCATGTTCATAATTTCGGAGGATCATTGGCTGCAGCATGTAGGAGGATTATTGGAGGCTCCTTTCTGGACTTGGCACATTGGGAATAAGGTGCCATCAAACAGCCTGGCTATGCTGCAGAAGAGAAGGGGGAAATCCACACATGGAGCCTAAGGTGATGAAATAAACTGTATATGTAATGCTGCAGTGGGTAGACATTGCTAAGAGAGGAAGGGAAGGGCTAGGGAGAATAGGTGAAGCAGGGAAAAGAGAACTTCTGTTTTAGAAATGGTAAAATGGAGGAAACACGCATGCCACACAATCAACACATTAAAATCTCCTGTAGTTACATGCCTCTAAACAAATTCGTGGCACCATGTATCATGATCAATCATGTGAAACTAATATTAAAATATCAATGCATTAAATGATTCACTGTATTTAATACTTCAATAGTTTTAGCACCTCACCGTGTATATAAAAACCTCAAACATATACTGTCATTTAATAAGCCAATATTCCTATGCATTGCCAAAATATCCCTGGAAAATTGCAAAATCTCCTCACCACACAAAGTGACAACGTGCATCTAAAAATCTTTAAACAAACATTTAAAAACATCTCTGGGTATTTGCATCTGTGTGTTCGGCACAATCCTTAAGCCCTAAAGTGTTTTGGTTCCTCTGTGTGAAGAACCTTCTTTAGGGGGAGTGTTAACTTCAAAAGACCACTAAATGGTTGCTTTTGTAGATATTCGATTCTGGCTTGAATTTGACATGGTCATTATGATGCCCTGTAATGAGTGGTATAATTACTAATAGAAAAGTGGAGTAGACGCATATATTGAATTTGTAACTAAAGCATAATTTAAGTGGAACACCAAATTACCTCATATGTGCATGCCTAGTGAGATGTGCATGAGGTCATTACCACATGAGGGTTAGTTCTGAAAGGCAAACATCCTGTCAAGGGAAAAGGAAATGCTCAAGAATACCTCAAAAATTGGATCTGAAGCAGACAATCAGAAATCGAGTAGTCAGAAACGGTAGAACAGCAGGATCAGATGTGAGCGTTATTGCTATAGACATGAAATGAGAAATCTAAGAAAGCTACAATAGAGCAATGTCGAGTACTATATAGTGAGAACAGGAAAGGTCTAGAACAGAGCCCCAAGGGACATTGAATAGCTGATGTAGTAACTATGAGCAGTTTCCAGCACAGGCGACAGAGAAAGTACAGTTATATAGATAGGAATAAAAACAATGGAGCACATAATTGAAGAAATATAAGCAACAGAACCTGTTAAAAAGCGTAGTGTGATCAAGGATGGCTGGAAGATCTAGCAGAATATGAATACAATAGAATTTAGAGTGACATACAGACAGTAGTGATCTAAAATAAGGTAGTTATGTTCAAGTTTCAATGAGGAAAATCAGATTGTTGTATTTTTATTGCAAAATGTAGTGGCATTTTGTTGGCAGCAGTAATATGGCATATATATATATATATATATATATATATATATATATATATATATATATATATATATATATATATAGGTACAGGTTTTACAACACAGCCACGCCCGACTTAAAACTACAGAGAATGAAATGCACGCATAGAAAAGCTTAGTGCTGCCATGTCAAATAATGAACTTCACCCATTATTTTTTTGATGCCTTATACATGGAGACTACATTAATCATAAAACTGACTAACTTAATTAACATTGCTAAATACTAATTCTAAGCTCCATATCATTATAATGTAGTCTCATGTGCAAAATGAGGTGAAAATACATGTTTTGGTAGCACTACTGAAATGCATTTTAAATACACACTGGCATTTATTTTAGCTTGCAGGGAGCAGAAAGAATGCTGCAGCAGGAAACCAAAAAGATACAATAATTCTGTTCTGAAGCTCTTATTATTCGGAACATGAGGGTTGTTACAGAATACATCCTTATTAACCTGATTGGGGGGTAAATATAGGCAAATATGCCACGTAAAAATGTGAAGAATCCGAGTTTTGCTAATGGCAAAAATTGCAGAGAGGAGTTAGTTCAGGCTGGGCTATGAAGACAGACGGAGTTCCAAGGGATTATAGAGCGCTGGCTATGAGAGATATCTCGTTGGCGCTCCCCACACACAAGATTTACAGAAGCATTTCGCACTGTCACTTGGCCTGCCTTTGCGAGTGGAGCAAGGTCGTGCTGAGAACTTCAAAGAAGTGCTAATCTTGGTAAGATTTGTGCCAAGTGAGGATCATTTGAATGCAGTATGTTTGGCAAGATTTATTATAGTGTAGAAAGGTTAGGAATTCACTGCATGTTTATTCTTGTCATTTTCAGAATGTGGGAACATTAATCTACGTTTAAAATAGACCTGCTTGTTCTGTTTTGCTTTCTTTTGTATTCCAGAGGCTGCTGTAAATTACCATGGTAAGACTTGATGACATGTAAATGTAATTCAATACAATAATTACCTATGACAACAAATGGGAGTTTGTGTCATTCATGCATCTGTGAATGACTTTCAATAGATGATGTCTAAAGTGGAGGCTCATATTAGTGCAGTAGTGCATTTGCCAATTTACCAATGCAAGCTAAGTAACAGATAAGCGAAGGTTTGTGTGCGGTATGATGAATGCCCTTTTCTTGCATGCTGATGGGAAAGGATCTGATTCATAGATTACTGGATGTATATAAGCCAGTGATACCAGCCACAAACTATAGGTGGCGCTCTAAATAATATCATTGGTTTATAACAGTGCATAAGTCTGAGGCTCTCTATAGACCACTGGGAGGTATTGTAATAGAAAGGAAAGTTTTGTTGTATGATGTTGTTATAGTATAAGGAAGAAAACCATGCTCCTCACTATGCCACAGAAGTAATTACCGCAAAACAAAATACCACTAAAATTACCACCAATATAAGCTAATAAGGTATGGTCACTAAAATAATGTAATGCCAAATCCAATCTAAGTGCAAGTCTAATTTACCATCAAATTACAGCCACTATTTTTATGGTAAGAAAATACCACCAAATCCCAAATTTACCCCAGTAAGACAAAATATCTTACATCTAGAAGAGAATAATGTTTCAGATAGGTGAACACTTGAGTTGCACTAAATAACTTTAAGCAGAAGTGCAATAAGAGAAACAGGACGAAGCTACAGAGAAGTGAGGGATGCACAGAGTATCTTCTAAAGATAGGAATAATAATAAAAATGTTGAAATCATTGCGGAAGGTGGATGTAGAAAGAGACACATTGAAGGGACCAGTCAAGACGTGTATGAGATGGGGAAATACTCTACAGACAAGAAAGGAAGGTAGATGATCCAGCGGTGAGGTAGTGTAATGGGCACACATAAGAAAGAGAGCAGTACCAGAATCACATAGGATAGATAAGGAATAGGAATGAGAGAAGACCAGATCCAGCAGATGCCCAGCTGGCCCAATACGTGTCAGTTTTCATGGTAACTGGGATGAGCAGTTGGACCCTGTTGCTGGTACTGCCCCAATGATTCATCTAGGGGTGATATCCCAATGACATTTCACATCTTTGGGCAGAAATCTTGTACAGTGTGATTAGGCATGCTGTCAAATACTTTGTGCATTTAATTATGCTAGTAAACTTGCGGCAGCAGGACTACTCAGTGTGGGTGGCCAACGTGAAGAGGCACAAAGATTGCTGTGAATAAGGGAAGGGACAAGCAGCTATGGTCAAGGGATTTGCCTCAAAATGTGGTAGTGGTTTGTTGGGGAGCTTCAGATCTGTAGAAATTAGCTGGACAGACCACTTGCTGTATCAGTACTGTATTAGGACCTCATTCCTTCTACCATCTGATGTATCCAGTAGATAGGCATCAAGCATCAACTCTTGTCACATATTCTATGCTACTTTTTGTTTGAAAACAAATTACTTGTTTGTTTATTACGTTGCACCAGAAGTAAAAACCCACACATGTGCACATCGCTATTGAAAAGTTCAATTTAGTTTACAATGTGTTTTTTCAAACCAGCCTGACACGGCAAAGTTACCTTTCTCGCTGCTATTGTTAGCTAAGTGCTCAGAGTGATGGGTGGCTTTACCTTTGCTTCATTTTGTAAGAACAAACTGTTCACTGAATCAAAAAGAAGATGTACTCAATGTAATTTAGATGTCCAGTATTCAAATACAAGACGTGAAATATTATGCATGGCATTACATTATTTATTCATTTGAAAATGGCTGTGTTTTAATTGTTAATCATATAATCACATAAAAATAGACCGTCATGGTCATGTAGCAAATTACAATAGGGGTCATCATGAGGTAGCCGATAATACAACAATAATTCTGCCCCAGGATATTACAGTTTACTGCCAGGTTGATTGGTGGAATTATCGCTGTATTATGATATGGTGAGTACGTGCACACCACCCTGGCATGAATGGTAATACCGTCTGGTGGTGTATCCGCTGGCAATGGCCAACATGTGGAAATACAGCCATAATTATGCCAGTATTGCCATTACCTGCAACACACCGGCCGGTATTAACAGCGCCAGTATTACCAACAATGGTATTACCAGCAGGAGAAGTTGCGTCACTGCCGGAATGGAAAGCTTGGTGGCGGCCATCTTTAAAAACTCAATCCACTCTGAATCATCCATTTCCTGTTGCCATCAAGTGCCCATACTTGTAGTACCATCATTTCACAGGAGAAAAAGACATGCCTCAGGGTCCCAGCTGCAGAACCCCAGAGCTCACTGCACCGGCATATGCAGTAATGGAGCATGCAGAGGAGCTATTTGGGAGCAGACAAAGGAAGACCTTTGCTCAGAGGAAGACGGCCATATGAGCCAACATCATGGGAAGGGTGACGGCAAAGGGCACAGTCCCCCATAGTGGCAAGGACTGCCACAAGTGAAGGGATGACCTGAAGGGGAGGGTAGGCAGCTTCATTGCCAGACAAACGAGGGAGAGTGCTGCCACAGGAGGTGGTATGGTGGGACCCCTCCATCTCATGCCTTGGAAAGAGACGGCCAGCTCCATCCTCCACATGGAGGGTATAGATGCGTGAGCAGGGTCCCATGGCGATGGCGATAAGTCATTCAGACCGCATGTGCATGTGTATGCAGTGTCAAAAAGCATGCATCCCCCAGCAGAGATGTGCAAAATGAGCAAGGGAACGTGCCAACACATGGCAATCACAGAAAATGTTCAGTGAACACATACAATGTGCCACAATGGTCCAGCTTGGTAGGCAAACAGGCAACGTGCATACACAGTGCTGCAGGAGTGCCTTGCAGGCCCATAGACATGTCGGCAAGACGACTGACAACATTTCATTCTATTAGCAATAGGTACACAGTCCACTGACAGTGAACAAGCAGGACCCTGCATTGCAGTGACATTATCTGCAACCACTCCTACACAGGCCAGACGCCTTGCCAATGGGAGCAAGCAGCCACGCCAGGCTGCAAAACTATCAGCACTACCACCACCACCTCCACCAACCACTTCAGTGGATGCACAAAGAAGTCTGGAGGGTGTCACCATCCCCAGGAAGCCATCAGTGGTCCCTCCACTGGCCAGGTCAGTGACACGGTTATCACTGAAGCTGCCACTGCCATGCCACAGGCAGCACCCGGCATGTCACACACTGCTGTCATCCCTGCTCTGGCTGGAACTCATAAAGGTTCCAGCATGCCCTCCTCACATTTCAGGCAGTGCAGCCATCAGTCCATCATGGTAGGGCTCATGTCGATTGCACCAACGAGGATGAGTGGGATGAGGAGAACCCTTACATGGGATTTGCATCACCATGCTTCAGCTTTGGCCCTACACACAGCCCACCACTTCGGCCCGGTCCCACCATACCAGCTGTTTGGGCGAGGCTGGATGCGTCCGTTGAACCACTGGTGGACCAACTGCTTTAAGAAATGCAGGTCATGTGTGACTGCCTGCAGGGGTGGAGCCGCAGGATGTCCAGGCCACTCAGCCATGCCACCACTGCCATGACCTCAGTGGTACAGAGATAGCAGGAGCACACAGATTCAACCTCAGCCTCTACCAAGACCCTGCACTAATACATGCAGCTTTCCCTGCAGCCCAAGGGGTCAGAGCCCTCCACCTCCGTAACCCCCAAAAAGGGCTCCCTACCTAGACACTCGAAGGTGCCTCTCAATGCACTTGCTCACTTGCAAGGAACCGGAGAATACCCCCATTGTCAAGGGTGCAGAAAATAAATGACTCTTGAACACTGCAAGGGTGTTGTTGGGGAGCATGTTTTTGGGGAGGGTGTCCTTGGAGAAGCCATTTTGAGAGGGCTTTTGGGAAGGGTGTTTTTGGGAGGGTGTTTCTGTGGAGGGTGTTCTAGGCTAGGTTGTTTTCAGAGGGTTTTTGCAGAGGGTGTTTTTGAGGAGGTGTTTTTGGGGAGTGTGTCCTTGGGGAGGACGTTTTGAGAGGGTTTTGGGGAGGGTGTTTTTGGGGAGGGGCATGGTGTTTTGAGGAATGTCATTTCCCGTTTCAACATTAATTGTTTTTCACTTGAAGCAATGCTATGTCATTCCTTTTTGTGCGCTGGTGTTTAATTAATGATGTGACTATGTACTACATAGGTACGAGTCAAGTGCATACAATTTTGATCAAAATAATTGTCAATGAGTTCTTGGCAAGCCAGGTGTCTGTCTCTGCCCTCTTCCCACTCAGTGCGTGCTTGCTCAGCACCCGCAGGTACTGAGTAGTTCTCATCAGGCAGCGAGACGTCCCCATCCGGTGGCAGTGGAACATTCCTATAGATGCTAATGTACAACATTGCAGAGGAAAGTGCAATTTGTCCCACCTTATTGAACCTGCACATGAGGACCCCTCCAGATCAGGGTACGCACCAGAAGCTAGCCTTCAACAGGCTAAATGTTCACTCAATACAGTCTCTAGTGTGGATTTATGCCAGCTTGCAGGCGACCTTCTGTATCATCTGCGGATTCCTTAGTGTTGTCATGAGCCATGGACGCTGGGGTATCCAGAGGCACCTGCAAGGGAAAGGTTCATTCGTGTCAGTCACAGTGCATTGTAGATGTGTTTCCCGTTACAATGACATGTTGATAGTCAGTTTATGCATGCATTTCACAAGTATTGTCACACAACATAATTTCCCATTCCAGTTCTTGCATATGGAGACATCTACTCAGGGGGCACATTTGCTCTGTCATGGTACATCATGCACACAGCTCACAGGCAGCCCTAATCTCTTTCAGGGTATGTGATTGACAGGTCAGCATGCACTTCTTCTGTGTTCTATGATAATCAGTCAACTTTATCCTTTTGCATTCAAAGCACATTCATTTTGATCCTGTGTTAATTTGACCTACAGTCAACTTCATGTTTTGTAGCTGACTCTACCCCCCCCTGCCTTCTGGACATACTTTGGACACTCCTAGGGGTGTCAGCCTCCCAGTTTGAAGACCATAGCTGTATTGGAATGTGTAATGTTGCATTGTGGTTCCTGTAGTCCAATGTGTGTGTAGGTAGCCTGCTGGTCAAATATGCATTGGTTATTTACTACATTATTATGACTCTTGTCCTAGTACTGTGGGTTGCAGTCTGTAATGTAGGGGCGAAGGGGTGTGGACAGATCCTGCATGTACACAGCATTGACAGGGCACACAATATACATTTGTGGTAAACCTCCCACCACATGTCAATTGTGCTTCAACAATAGTGTTGTGGCCCTTATACTTAGCCAATATTCAGGTGTGTTACCATCTGTGCCTCTCATGTATGCCGGCAGTGTGCTGTTCCGCAGGATCATGGTATCATGGGTGGAAACAGGGAAGAGGGCACAGCAGTGCGTGATGGTGAGGTCTGGATCACAGCTGACCTGGACATTGAGGGAATGGTACTGCTTCTGGTTGCGGTAGACCTCTTCCAAGACCTGGAGTGCCACCAACTCTACTTGGGGGCAATCCAGAGCTGCAATGACATTGGGCATGTGGGCTAAGGTATGAAAACTTGACTACACAGCATTTACCTGTACAAACGTGGTGGGTGGGAAGATGCACGGCGCACAATTGCTTCCACCATCTGGATGAGCACATGAGAAAATGTGGGCTACGACATGCCATGCAGTGCACCCATGGTGTGCTCAGGTGCTCACAAACATGTCAGCAGCTATTGGAAGCTCTCTGGGTTCTGGGATGCTCTAGTCCACTAAATGCTAGTGTAACTCCATCTCACAATTTTCAAGGATATCATAACATGCAACCAACTTATACATACCCTCAAAAGTAACAACGTTGTTACCTTTGACCCAACCACTTAGACACTTCAAGGACAGACTTCAAAACTCCTCAAAGGTTTGACTCCACTTCTTTCAGAGATAATGCTCCTGAGGTACTGTTCTGGGGTTTTGCAGAAGTTCATGAGGATTGTGGTATTTATTATGGTATATATGGGTCTCTCTCAGGAACCAACTGAATGATTTCATTGCTTCCAGCCATTGTAATGCACTTCATAAGTACGGTAACCTGCAAATTCATCTAGCACCTCCTGGAGGCAGGAAGCTAATTTCAGTGTTTTGAAAAAGTCTAAAATAACCTTCTCCACCTCATATATTCGGGGTGTTGTGCCTTAGGATTCCATGTGAGCCACCACTGGAAACTCTTCCCTCCCCACTGGAAGCCCCGCTGGACTCCCCCTGGGCCTTAGGCTTCATCTTGCACAGCATTCGATAAAATTACAACGTGTGTTGTTTCTGCTTGTCAGGAGCTTCTACAATTGTCTGTTTTTGTGCTGCAAGAGCAGCAGGTTGCCTCTGTTCCTTCTCAGCTAATGCCACCCTTACTTCAACTAGATTGAACTTCCTATCAGCTATTCTATCCCCAGTGAGGCTCACCACCACATTAGCAGCTTTCTGGGAGGGACAACGGGTAGCCACATTTCTGTTCCTTCCCCCATCCATTCCTAATCCCCACAGATAATGGCCGACAATGGCCTGAGCTGGGGGTATTCTCCATCCCCCTAGCTTTCTCAAAAGCTTGGATGCTGTGGATCAGTTCAGATTTGTTGACCTTACTGCCATTAGGGATTCTCCTCTCTTGACACAGCGTACGCAGCTCACTTGCTTTCCAGATCGGTGCAGGGCTCATGTACAGTTCCATGGTAGGAAAATGCCTGGCAGTGTTTCTGATGTTAATTGTGCGATCTCTCACCAGTGGGATGAAATGACAAATGATATGCATGGAGACGACGATGAGTAATGGCTATATTGCCGACTTAGCCCCCAACAAACCACTAATGTACCCAATCATGACGTAAAACATGCCTGCCTGAGATATATACTTTCTTTGCTTTTTGTGGTAACATGGCCTGACAAATAAATCCAGCTGCGCTAAGACCAAACCATCCGCCCCTTGTTACACCGCCGAAATTCGCCACCAGCAAATGCTCACTGAGCCCTAGAGAAACTGGCACAAAAAATGTAACCTTTGAAATCTCCAAAACCTCAAATCTCTCTGTACCAACCTTAGGATTCTGATTACCGAGGCTCCAGCATCACGGCCACCTCCAACTGGATCACAGCTGTCTATGAAGTAATAAAGCATTGCACCAAAACTTCATCCATCACTGGCATGCCAACAGCTCAGGAAAAATGGGATGGAATCACTAAGTTTTATTGAAAAAATAAACACAATCTGACAAATCATCAAATCTATCCTGCCCCAGTATTACTCCCCTCTGCACCCAAGCATGCACACAATCCCTCTGAATCGAATTCTCTCGTCTCTCCGCCAGACATCCTGAAAACAATTGCCACCCTCAAACTTACTTCCTATTCTGACAAGATCATCTGGTTACATCATTAAACAACTGATGGGCCTGGTGCTCAACACACTTTTCAGCAACATTATTGACTCACAGAAGGGTCATTCCTGTACAACTTAAAGGCTGGTCCCATAGGTTATGTTATGTTATTTACACTTATAGCACACACGTTCACCAAAGGCATCTTGGCCCGAGAATGACAAGGTAATATGAACAAGAAGCTGAAACAGTAAGGTTTTGAGAGAGCGTCTGAATTGAAGGTGGTGCTTCTGGGTACGGAGGGCAGTTTCTTCCATAGAATATTGGCTGCTACCAGGAATGCCCATCCCTCTAGTCTTGTACAACAATGTTTAGGAATCACTAATAGCTGGACTAGAGCACAGCATTCTCCCAGGAGCATAGTGTACACATTTCTGCCGAAGATAATCCTCGCCTTGATGGTAGTAAGTGCTGTGAACTATACAGAGAGATTTAGTTTGATGGGTTGCGCTACAGAGAGGCAGTGCAGAGCCCTAATCACAGGGCTGATGTTGGCACCATATAGCGTAGCCTTGGCCGTTCGAGCGGCCATGTTCTGTAAAAGCTGAAGCCGGTGACCCAATCTCTGCAATTGGGCCAGATAGAAAGCATTACAATAGTCTATCCGACTATTGATGAAAGAGGCCACAACCAAAGGGCGGAGATGGACCGGTAGAAGAGGTACCATCTTACAAAGGGTTATCAAGATAAAGTGACCGGTTTTACATACCACGCCAATCTGTGAGGCCATGGAGAGAGAAGCCGAAAGATTGCTCCCAGATTTTTAGCTTCCTTTACTGGATGAGAGAATTCACCAAGAGAAAGAGGCCAGCAAGATGGAGAGAACTGAACCCACCACCATGATCTCCATCTTATCTCCATTCAGTTTAAGCCAATTGGGGTCCATCCATCCTTTCATGGTTCCGAGGCAATCGAATAGAGACGAGGACATCCCAGCCTGGTCAAGATCTAAACACACCAGGACCTGGGTGTCATCCGCATATGCATAGCGCCGGAAGCCGCAAGAGTGGATGAGATCAAACAATGGCTGCATATAGATGTTCAAACGAATTGGGATAAGGCAGAGCTTTGAGGGACACAAGCAAGTGAGTGAGTTGGGGACATAAGAGGAGGAGGCAAAAGAGATTGGCACCTATCCTCCAAAAAAGAAGAGAACCAGCACAGAACAGGATCAGAGAGGCTCGCAGTCACCATCCGAGATACAAATATATGATCTCTTTTGATGAAATGCAGTTAACACCAGATGACATTGCCAATTGCTGGTTCATTACACGCCTCCCATTTATTGGCAACAACTTTAAATAAGTAGTTGCTAGAAAAATACTCTCTAAAATCAAACAACTACAGCTCCCTAACAACTATCATTCAGGGTTCTGCCCCCAGTTTAGCATTAAGACATCCAAGATAGAGCTGTTGGATGATGCCCTCCAAGCCATGGATAAGGGTGATTTATTCTGTCTTGTGATCCATGATCTCTTAGCTGCACCTCTTGGATCGGACCATCTGCAGCAAAGCCCACTCAGGCTAATGCTGTGGTGTTGTGTGACACAGGACCGCAGGAGATGCTGGCCAATATGTAGCATGTTGCGCTACACCTATGCAGCATACCCTTTAAGAACCAAGGAACTGACCCTATGGGCAAAAGCCAGTTCAGGCTAAGGGTGTGGTGCTATATGATGCATTTGTTTGGCAACAAGGGGTTGCAGCCCAGAGTGCGAGTACGCTGCTCATCCATCAACCATAAGCAACCGTGTGGTAAGACAAGTGCTGGCAGGGGAAGCAGAGATTACTACTCTCTATTAAACTGCTCTGCCCTCGCACACACCTCCACTTAAATGCTTGTCTCAATGTACACTGTCTACATTCTTCCATTACGTTTTTCTCAGGGTTGCCTTACTTTGTGTGTTCCCTGCTGTTTCTTCTGTGCTTCTCCATCTAGGTGTTTTGTTCCAGCGCTGTTACTTCACTCTGCTTCTGTTGTACACTCTAGGACATTTACCCTCTCTATGTCCCCCCTGTGTTTACCGCTGGTTTATTGTTGGTTGTACTTTGCCCAGACATGGGTCCCTTGCTCACTGCGCCATAGGGAACCAAGCTGCACCCCACTGTGGAGGCCCATTAAGGCCAAAACATTTCTGGGTTGCTTGTGTTTCCATGCAGAGGGGACCTGGACTAGCAGTTCGGTCTGGGCTCCTACCATTGGTGGCAGTACCTCACTAATTTGCATATCGCTGAACCCCTTTTGCAATGGCGCAGACGGGCTAAAGAACAGTGGTGTGGAAGGTTGCCCAGAGCAATGCCACTGGTTCCGATTCATTCAAAATCTTCCACCCATCACTTTGTGCTTACTGTTTGTCTCACTATATGAGAGAGGGTATGCACAGACGTGGGTCCCTTGCTCGCTGCGCCATAGGGAACCAAGCTGCACCTCAGTGAGGAGGCACATCAAGGCCGAAACATGTCTGGGGTTGCTTGTGTTTCCATGCAGAGGGGACCTGGCCTAGCAGTTCGGGCTGGGCTGCTACCATTGGTGGCAGTACCTCACGGATTAGCATATGGCTGGACCCCTTTTGCAATGGCGTAGACGGGCTAAAGAACAGTGGTGTGGAAGGTTGCCCAGAGCAATGCCAGTGGTTCAGATTCATTCAAAACCTTCCACCCATCACTTTTGTGCTTCCTGTTTGTTTCACTATGTGAGAGAGGGTATGCCCAGACGTGGGTCCCTTGCTCCCTGCGCCATAGGGAACCAAGCTGCACCCCACAGAGGAGGCCCAACAAGGCCAAAACATGTCTGGATTGCTTTTGTTTCCGTGCAGAGGGGACCTGGACTAGGAGTTTGGTCTGGGCTGCTACCATTGGTGGCAGTACCTCACTGATTTGCATATGGCTGGACCCCTTTTGCAATGGCGCAGACGGGCTAAAGAACAGTGGTGTGGAAGGTTGCCCAGAGCAATGCCACCGGTTCAGATTCATTCAAAACCTTCCACCCATCACTGTTGTGCTTACTATTTGTCTCACTATGTGAGAGTGGGTATGCCCAGACGTGGGTCCCTTGCTCGCTGCGCCATAGGGAACCAAGCTGCACCTCACTGAGGAGGCCCAACAAGGCTGAAACATGTCTGGGGTTGCTTGTGTTTCCGTGAAGAGGGGGCCTGGCCTAGCAGTTCGGGCAGGGCTGCTCCCATTGGTGGCAGTACCTGACTGATTTGCATATGGATGTACCCCTTTTGCAATGGAACAGACGGGCTAAAGAACAGTGGTGTGGAAGGTTGCCCAGAGCAATACCAGTGGTTCATATTCATTCAAAACCTTCCACCCATCACTTTTGTGCTTACTGTTTGTCTTACTATGTGAGAGAGGGTATGCCCAGATGTGGGTCCCTTGCTCACTGCGCCATAGGGAACCAAGCTGCACCTCACTGAGGAGGCCCAACAAGGCCAAAACATGTCTGGGGTTGCTTGTGTTTCCGTGCAGAGGGGACCTGGCCTAGCAGTTCGGGCTGGGCTACTACCATTGGTGGCAGTACCTCACTGATTTGCATATGGCTAGACCCCTTTTGCAATGGCGCAGACGGGGTAAAGAACAGTGGTGTGGAAGGTTGCCCAGAGCAATGCCAGTGGTTCAGATTCATTCAAAACCTTCCACCCATCTCTTTTGTGCTTACAGTAAATCATTTCACCCACCCTGCAAGCTGACATCATTAGATGCTTACACCTCTTGTCACAACGCCTGTGCATGGCTCATTTCAACGGCCTCTGTGTGCAATTTACTGGCGTATATCCATGGAAATGTAAAGACTCCCCTTTTCTCGATAATTATCATAAAATACTTGCTGATCAGACAACATTGCAGTTTCTGCTGCATTAGTGTCAATCTTTTTCCTATTGAGTCTCTACAACTTCATTTTTCTCCCTTCAGCTAGCTAACAAATATGATGAATTAAACTGGAAAGGTACTTACACTAGCTCAAATGAATTAACTTTGTAAGTGATTTAAATTTGAATAATTGTTAGATAATTTGTGAACAGAACATGCAGTAAAAACAATATCAAAGTAAAGTTAGTTACTATAAATTGTTTTACTCTGAGAGGTTCTGAATGAATGTTTCATGTTTCATTTGCTTTGCAAAAAAGATCTGTAACAGAATGTCAGTACTTTGGCAACATACACTTCTTCCATTGCAATTGGTCAGGCGAATGAGGTATGCCATGTGATATTTCATTGAATGATATTAATGATGGGTGGTTAAAAATATTTTGTTTCCTAGTAATAACATGGATGATAATTAGTTTAAAATTAATAATATTTTCGAAAGATCTGAATGCAGGTAATCATCAATGCTGTTGTTTCATTCATCTTCCTGCATGCAACATTGACAGTAATCCATTACAAAAACTAAGATTGTAGATGATTTACATGTGTTATTTTATTGTCCAAATGGCCTATGTAAGTATTAATATACTGCTGCTGGACATAGAAAGTGCAATAAATGGAAATCAACATTATAATACAGCATATCTTTTGGTGTCAATCATTGAGTCTTTTTCTTTTTGCAGAATGATAGTTTAGTGCTAACTCTAGCACCAATTCCCTGTGACACCAATGAAGTACCACAAGTTCATTTCACATTCAATTATTGTTAACATATTATATTTAATTTCAATGATCAACTTTACTAAAACTTTCTTCTAGTGATTTACATTTTCGGTGTCCTATGGATAACTGATGGTTGAAATTCAACAATCATGCAACATAACTTTTGAAGATGTCATCTTTGTGATCAAAGAAGTTAAAATATAATTGTCTAATTTCCCACTTTTATTAAATATGTTGATAGGTACAACAAGTGTACTACTGAAGTGGTCGAGATGGGAGAGAAACATGGACCACAGGTATACAAATAATACTGATAATCATATTTTATAATCTGTTGTACCTTTGATGTAACTTTGATCATGTGTGAAGTGTTTTTCATGCTTAAATTGTGTTCTTGTTGTAATTGTATTCATATTTTATGAAATGGAATAGTATTATGGTTGGTTACAAGTTTTTGTGAATGCTCTGTTGCATGTGGGCGATTACATTGGCAAATGAAGATTGACTGTATCAAAGCACGCTCGGAAAACAAGGGAACATATCATCCAGGCTTTTCAGTTTTATTCAAAGTTGTAGTTTAGAAATTGTTTAACTGGTATTAGATTGTAAGGGTGACATGCATATGTTCAGCATGTGTGAAAAAAATATTGCCTGTTTATTTAATGTTTTAGAGGCCTAGCAAGAAGAAGAGCAGGAAGACGCAGAACACACAGTAACAAATGATGTTGCTTGACAAACTGATGTGAATTTGGAGCAAATAATGCTTGAGGTTGAGCATGTTCTCCCAAGTTTAAGAGTCAGGATGCCAATGGCCACTAGTCGTATTTTGAAGTGAATATCACCAGCAAACCACAGTAAGTAACAATGGATCATTGTTACATCACACAATGTCCAAAAGCTTTGACCGACAACATAGAAGATGTTTCGTCATTACTTGCAGATCCTCTCACAGAATGCACACCCTCAAAACTATTTCAATCAAATAAATACATAATGGTCCCTGCTTCAGCAATACATTCTGAAAATACAGAAATATCACAGATTGAAATTATTGAAACATCTTCAGAATTGATCAACAACAATGTTTATGACCCTGACTTCACTATTCCTAGTGTGGAGGACTTATCCACCATGATACAATCAACAACCACTATATTTCAGGACAATTGGCTATTATGGGAGCCAAAATACCTTGCATTAGACAGCTGCCCACTACAGATTATACAAATGATTAAATGTGACTATAGGATACAAAGATGGATTGTTGGGGAGTCATTGGTGAACTTTACCTCAGCAGTCAAAACCACCAACCTGATGATCACGGGGAGCTGTATCCACCAATATCACACATTGTCATGGTCCATGCATCACATTATTGGAAAGGTGCCTGCTAGAAATTCACTTTCTTCTTCTGCTCTCTTGTTCAGTGGATCACCATTCAAGTTCATGTACATTTGTAGGACTTGAGTGAGTTCATTGCTAAAACTGCATACTACAAATATCAGACAAAGTTATTGTGCCCCGCTTTTAGTCAGGCCTGGAATCTCAAACAAATATCCATAGGCAATGCTCTAGTGAGCAAAAGGGTCAGGCTTGTTGGTAATGGAGAGTGCGACAGTCCTATGTGTTCGACCATTACTGCACTTACCACTTCCAGGACATGGACACCCAAAGAATAGTGAGTTCTGTTGTGGTTAAAGTGTCTGAATGTACGTCTTCTGTTGCCATGGAGAAATATGGTTTCATTAAATCGATTAAACTTCTGCAATCAAGGTGAATGCTGATAGAATTGATCGCCACTGGCAGGCATGTTGGAATAGCAAAGGCCATGCAACAGCAGTTCCAACACATAAAACATCAATTCGATGTATGGCACATCACAATATCAATAGCCCCAAAAAATCAGCTTCCGCTAAAAAAAGGGGTTAGAAGACATTTTAAAATGGCCACAGTCTATCAGTAACAATTGTTGGTGGAGTTGAAAAACATTTGATGGTTCCATACAGATTCTTGTTGAAAAGTCATGTTCAGTGCTCCACCATAGTTCAAACATGCACTATGTACAGGCCTAAAAAGTTGTATTTCAACATAGGTTGTATGGAGGACAGAACAAGGCTAGCTGTAATTACACATAATGAGAACATTGGTAGGGAACAAGCTAGAACTGTAGGTTATTTTGGTATGCTTCTTTACACCATGGTGTTTACAAAAAGAAAAAAAAAGAAAACTGTGGCAAAGCCAATGTTACAACAGTTCAAATTTGAGTTTGTGAAAGATCTGATGTTGAGTGTGCAGGCAATGCAAATGCACGGACTGGCAACAGAATATGTTTCCTGGGGCCAGTCTATGCCACAGAAGATTACTAACATGGCTCATCTTCCAAAAGTTGAACCTGTTGAATAGTTGACTTCAAGCTTCAAGCTTCAAATGAAGTGTTGCAGTCTTTACAATTTCATCTAAAGCAAGTATCAATCATGTGTTTAAAACTGTATTGATTAAAACATTTATTTGTAACATATATTCAACTGTAAATATGTTTACATTTTTGTGTGATTTATTTACTGTTTTTCAGTATGGTTAGTTGATATTTATTACTGTATGTTTTTTTGACCTTTTCTTTATTTATTTGCATGAATGGTATTAATTGATATCATACAAATAAATGATAAATGACAATATAGTATGTCAGTATATTTTTTGTAAAATCATTAGAAAATATTTTTCTCAATAAAATTCAAATTATGTATGTTCTTTTTTCAAGTGTAATAGGTAATTTTTAATTGTTAAAAATAAGAAAAATGAACATAGATGGCAAGGCCAGCACAGAAAAATTGAATCATTACATTCAAACAGGTGACAGATGTGACTTTCATTTTTTTTTAGGAATATCTAATTACAGGTTAAAAGAAAAGAATAAGGTTAATTTCCCTACATTGAAATATATAACCATAAATATTAAAATGTTATACCACATCCCAAGGGATAACTTATAACGGCTTTAAATGGGGGCTATTACGCAAATGTTGAAGATTGTGCTCCCTAACTTCTATAACAAATATACTCAATATGAAACGATAACCCATGATCACATTAGGCTCTATCTTGCAGACAAGACATGGGGTCTCTTTACGACCTTGCAGGTAACCATGCTGCTTTTTGCAGCATGGCTAACCCCATTCCGGGTACCGGGTCTGGGTTCCCCGAATGGGGAAATACCGGGCCATTCCAACCTTGGAGGGCCCGGTATTTCCCCATTCATGGAACCCGTACCCGGTACATCCCCATTCCCATTTCAGCCCCCATAGGGCTCAATGGGAATGGGGATGATGCTAACAATGGGCCCGTTAATGACGGGCCTGTTGTTGGCATCGTGATCTGCTTGCGGGACCCGCTAAGGACGCCTGGTTTTACGAGGCAGACCTCGTAATGAGGTGGTAGGGGTTTAATGGCCCCGTTAACCCCTACCGCCAGGGTCATAATGAGGCCCCATATGGGCTGACAGGAAATGAAGAATTAGTTGTGTGGTTGATAGTAATTGTGGATCATGTTCTGTACTTGGACAACACAGAGCAAAGAGGCTGACGATATATGGCTTGCATCATGCAACAATCATGCACTTGATTGTAGAGTATGATGCAGAATACTTCTAGGTCGCATTGCAATGGCATGGATGCAGTGAAGTAGTACAGACTGACCTTTCCACAAATGTTCTTCAATATGTCTATGGTAAAAAAAAAAGTCTTCTTTTTTATATATAGTGATCTCAATTCTTATGTGCCTGTCTCTATATGTCTACCCACCTCTTTTTCTCCATCAAAATACTTTCATCTGTATATCTCACTGTATCCGTCTCTCTATATCTGTCCTTATTGAACTGTGTTTCCATGTCTCTCAATGAATGTATGTGAATCTCTCCATCTACCTATCTCCATCTGTGCCTCTGCATTGTACCCATACTTAGGTCTCTATGAATTAGAAGTTAGTCTTATTGAGCTTTCCTAAACCAATTTGTTTTTATAATCTATCTGCAATTTAAAACTAGCCTACCAGATGAACACTCCCTCTTGCACTTGAAGTATTGGACATTACAATTATTAAAATAATTAAACAAGATTTGATTTAGAATGTGTCTTTTTATAGTAAAGAATAAAGAAAATATTTCCTGCTTTTGAAGAGTAGAATATATTCTAATTTTTACTGCACAGTTTGCAATTGAAACTGGAAAATATTATTGTTAATTTGTGTGGTATTTCTTCCCAAAAAATGAAACTTCCTTTGGTAATCTGACCACACAATACAGAGGGGCCGATTCATGGAACAAATGTGCGCCGAAATTTGTGGCGCAAGCTGGCACAAGTGTGAAAAAGCAAGCGCACGCGCAAGCGTGCGATTCATAGAAGGCCCTGCGCGTGTTTTCCCCGGGATGTGCACCAAATCCGAGAGTGGCGCACACATCACTGCAACATCTCGAAGTCCGTGCACGACACGCACAGCGAAAGCGCACAACGTTAGCGCACACACCAAAAAGGGGGCAGAACACACAGAATGGGGAACAGCGCGTGAAAATAAAGGTGTAACTGGGGAAGTACTGCTGGGAAGTACACAGAATGCCCACACGCACGCGAACTACAGATATTCATGGAATCGAATAGGGGACACCCACGCATACAAAAGACACGCACAGGCCTAAACACATCCACCATTCGAAGGCAGGTGGAAGCGTCCCCGTGCAGTATAAAAATGTGCACTAACAACAAACTATGCTGAATGTCCCATTTCTCGCAGCACTGATCATGGGACACCGCGGGAGGAGGAGAATAGCCAGGCCCCACATTTTCTTGCCTAGGATCAGCCTTTTTGGGATGCCTGATGACCAGGTCTATGGCAGGTATAGGTTTCCACCTCATATCATCCTATACCAGGTCCAGGAGTGGGAGGATGACCTCACATCACCCACCTTATGCTCCCAAGCACTGAGCCCCTTGGAAAGGGTGCTCAATGTACTGCATTTCTTGGCCACTCAGTAATTTCAGCGGACGACTGTCATAGTGGGGGGGTCTCACAGCCCACGCAGTCATGCTGCATAACCATGTTTGGCAATCATGACTGCGTGACCCTCAGTCCGGAGGCACATATACATGCCCAGAACACCCTTAGAAAGGCAGGCCATGGTGTAGGACTTTTATAGGGTGGCACACTTCCCCAAAGTGCCCGGTTCCCTAGATTGCACCCATGTGTCCCTACGTCATCCTAGGGCCACAGAGAATATCCACCACAAACACAAGCACTGGCATACCATCAATGTGCAGGTAGTATGATCTCTGGCAATGCTAACTATCCTCGGTCCACCCATGACAATTTCATATACAGAATGTCCGCCCTGAGCCGGGACCTGGAAGCTGGGAAGCATGGCGACACATGGATCATTGGTGAGTACAATTGCCTGTGCACATGCATGCATGTCACACCAGACAAATACATAAACCAAACTAATGACAACCATTATCACCTCCCCAGGGGACAGTGCCTACCCCTTGAGCACCCACATGGTGATGCCAATACAGAACCCCACCACCCCACCCCAGGTAAGATACAACGCAGCCCATATTACAGCCTGGGCCATAGTGGAGCGCACATTTGGAGTGCTCAAGTCACAATTCTGCTCCCATTACCGCTCTGACGGGCAGCTACTCTATGCACCCCCAGTAGTGTGCAGGATCATTGTGGCAGCATGTATCCTGTACAATGTTGTAAAACAGGATGCCCACACATCCCCAACCACACGCAAAGGCGCTGCGCATGGGAGGGGATAGGGCACATGGAGGCTGCCCAACTGAGGCACCCCTCACCTTCTGTGGCCTCCTGACCATGGCACAGATGTACTAGTACCAATGGGAGGTGCACACAACAATTGTCCCGGGCAACTTGGGTGAGGGGGGCAAGGTACGTGATGCAAACAGCACCCCTGTGCTCCTGCAAGGCTGCCTGTGGCCCCTTGGGAAAAATGACAAGTCACACAATGCTCATGCATCCCAAAAAAGCAAGAAAAAGAGATACGCAACCCCTGTAGCCCACGTGCATGTAAAAAAACACACGCAGTAAGCTGTGGCAGCCAGGAACACAAAACATGCATATGTGATCAACACGCAGGCTATTATGCCCAAAAAAGGGGTATGCAACAAACAGGGACAGCTGCATTGGGAAAAATAGTGTGTGCGACTCACTGTCTGCCTTGCTTGTAGAAGAAGGATGCATAGCCAACACACACGCCAAAAGTAGAAGTACGCACTGTAGCCGCTGTGAAGTAATCGTGTGTGAACCCCAATGTCTGGAAAACACACGCACTGCTCTCCACGAAAAGCACGTACAGAGTGATGGGAGCCCACGTCGACCTTTACCCCGTGCCGAGGGAAACGCCTGTGCGCACATTACGTCACCTACACGCTTACGCGCTAAGGACCTTTCCTCAGAATTCATGCAAACGTGCTGTTTTTCACATGCCAAATCACTTCGTATTAAGCTGGTCACGCGACAACACACGGAAGACCACGCTCCTGCCCAGAAGGTTGAATTACTGCCCCCCAGAGCCCCGAGCAGCCTCCCACAAGCCATCTTCTGCTGCCTGCCTGCCTGCTGCCACCGTGCCCTGCCATTTGGTGCCTGCACATCAGCCATCTGCAGGGGTCCAGTTGCTGTGACCACCTCTGCTGGAACAGAAAACTCCGACTGGTGTTCCATCACTCCACAGTGCAGCCCCAGGACCCAATTTCCCACCCACACCTGCCTTGGGGTTGCCATATCCGATGCAACACCATCCGGCACCAGTGGCAACCCCCCAGCAGAGAGGCAGAGGGCTACAAGCTTCAGTGAAAAGGAAGTTTGTATCCTGGTGGAGCAAGTTCTGGGGCATTATGATGCCCTCTTCACATCATTGTGCACGGACAAGGAAGGAAGGAAGAGGATCTGGAAGGACATAGTGGGTGCCATCAACGCAGAGGTGGTGGCACCCCACAACACCAAACACGTCCAGAAGCGCTGGAAGGACTGCAAGTCCAAGACCCTCAAGAAGGGTGATCCACCCAGCAGATGAGGGTCCTGGAGCGCATTTGTCCAGTGCGTCACCACCTGATCCTCAGGATGCAGGCCCATCTGGAGTCGAGCGGTAAGTGCCCATGCATTCACGTTTAAAACAGTGCATGTTGCAGTGTGGTGGTAGTTAGCTACTTGGCTGCATGTGTGACATGGGTCATGTATGGATGTGTATGTGCAGGGACATGATGGTGGTGCATGTGATTCCAGCCAGGCGTGACGCACATAGATGGTGTATGTGTTACAATGCATCATGCGGAGCAGCATGCGGAATGCATACATGTATGCATGCCTGTGTCTGTACTTGGACATGTTTTGGGTGTGAGAGATGTGTGCTGCTGTCATGGACATGCATGGAGTACATGGCTGTGTGTCTGAGTAGTGTGTGCGCCATGGATGCAAGACACATGTCGTGACGATGTGTTGATTCACTGATACAGCTTAGTCATACTCATATGCACTGTGTCTGGGGGTATACGGGGCAAGATGCATGAACCTCCGGTGATGTGTGTGCATGTGAGTTTCAGCCCACCATTGGATGTTTCTACGGTTCTACGGTGCCTTGGACACGGATGCAAAAGTTTGTTGCATGTGCCATGCCTGTTGGTGCATGTGTGTTTACTGCACTGACCCATGTGTTGTGGAGGAACATGATGGAATTGGCGTTTGACAGTGCCACTCATGTGCTATTGCCTTCTGTCTAGGGGAGTATTGTTTACACTGCAGCGAGTGAAGAAGAGGGCGGGGACGGCGCTGTGAAGGAAAGCGGAAGGGATGCCTCCACAGGCCGGCACGCAAGGCCCAGACACCCTACCTGGAAATTCCATCATCTGGGAGTGAGGGGAATGGTGCCGCATCCGAAACAACGGCTGGAGCGGAAGGAGTGGGTGAGCCCCCACAGGGGCTTGAGATGGCAGAAGACAGTGTAGAGCCATCCAGGTTGGTGGTGTGTGTGGAGGAGGGGGAGGCTGCTACAGAGCCTCACATGGGGCCTGGTGGGGGTGTTACCACTGGTGCAAGTGGTGCAGTCCAGGGGCAGGGGCAGGAGGCAGCACAGGTCTCCACAGAGGGGCCTGTGCATGTCACTATCTTTGACCCTGTGACTGCATCACCTTGCACCAGCAGGGAAGCCCCGTCCCACGTCATCTGGCACTCCTCTACCTGCGAACGTGGGGACCTGTGACAGGATTAAGTCCGTCCTGATTGGTGTTGTTTGCGCACATGTGACATTGGTGATGACATGCGTGCTTCCTGAGGGTCCATGCACGTCATCACAAAGAGCTGTGGGCCAATGTGGTCTAGTTGGGAAGGACCATGGTCGGGGGTTTCCTCCATGTGTCGGTCAGCCTTGTGGCCCTCTCCTCCTCTGTGCACACTATACGCCAGTTGTTCTCTCTGCTGTCTTCCAGCCTAGATGCCACCAGGGCCCCCTGTGGACATCCCCCAACCAACGCAGCCTGCCTGGTGGAGATTCCATCCCTGCCACAGTCGGGAGTCAGAGGTCCAGCAGGCGTGGCCACCCCACCAACTGGACCCCAGCAGATGGAGGATGTGCAGGCATCATCGGGCAGGGCACGTGTACGATGGCGCCGAGGGGTTCCATCAGCCCGGAGGCCGTCATGGTGGCAGAGGCAATTGCGTCGGAGGCAGCAGCAGGCTCAGCGTGGGAGGCATCATGACACGGGCCATCAACACCCCAGCGGAGCGGGCATGGCTCAGGATGGTCAGGGTGGAGAACTCCATGCATCGGGCATTGAGGCGGGTGGAGGGCCTCAAGGAAACTTGCAGGGAGTTGAGGGATTCCATGGCTGCATCCCTGCGAGACCTCAAGGCCAGGGAACAGGCCCGCCTCCGGAACATCAACGTGGAGTTCGATGATGCCCTGGCCCGGAAACATCACTAAATGAGCAGTGGCACTGGCCCGCCGCCTTTGTACATAGTTCTTTAGGTTTAGATTTCCTTTGTTTTACATTTTTATTTGGAGTTCATGCACATTGCTCCACTTTATGTATATAGTTTTTTATTCATAGGACTTTGTAGGTTTCCTTTTGTTTGTGGATCATGGACCCTTTGGGCTTTCATTGTATATAGTTCCGGATGTGTACATACTTTATTTCTTTGGACATCCCATGGATCAATGTTTTTTTTATGTACTTTATATGGACATTGGCAATGGACCACTTTTCTATTTTCCGTTGTGGATTTTTGTTTTTCATTGGATTTAATTTTTGTGTTTTTTTGCTTTCATTATTTCTTCATTTGCAAATGTTAATGTTCATTATGTGATTTCATTACATTTTTGAATACATTTCATATATCTTCATTATTGGAGTTGTGTACTCTCATTGGTTTTGTGCATGTCTCTATGAGCATTGCCTCAGTCATGTGTTGCCACTGTGTGGCTATGTTATACATTCATGCATGGCCATGCTGGTTCTTTTAAGACTCTCATGGCATGAGTCATTTGGGAGTGGGTACAGTGGATGGTTGCGTGCTTGCCCCGGGGTGCAGGGTTGATTTGTGTTGGCATTAAGGCCATGGGTCTGTTTTGTTATGACATGTTGTTTGGTGAGCCATGTGTCGGGACCTGCTGGCAGGTTGCCATCACTGGGGCTGGGCTGGGGGACATGAGTCGGGGCCTGCTGGCAGGTTGCCGTCACTGGGGGTGGGCTGGGGACATGAGTTGGGGCTCCCAAGGGCATGGTGCCATCTGGGCTGCCTGCGGGTCATGGTCTGGGGTGAAGGGCTGCCTGTGGGGCATGGCCAGGGTGGATGGGCTTCCTGCGGGGCATGACCAGGGGTGTAGGGTGGTCCCCTGTGGTGTGGGCTGCCTGCAGGGCATGGGGGGGAGTGGCACTCCCGAGATGGCCCACAACACAAAACTGCATGTATTACTCAACCCAAAATATGCATACCCAATCATACCCGGGCAATCGCGTGTAAAAGTACTTGCGCACCCTGAAATACGTGTACCCCACTCGCTCTATGCCAATCACGTGTAAAATTCCATGCGCATCCCCGGAATACACGTACCGAGCTTGTGCCAGGCCAATCACCTGTAAAAGTACCCGTGTACCCCGAAATACACGTACCACACTCGCTCTAAGCCAATCGTGTGTAAAACTCCACATGCACCCCCAGTATACACGCAAGCAGCCCTTCCACCCTGGGCATGCCCCGCAGGCAGTTCTTCACCCCTGGGCATGCCCCGCAGGCAGCTCATCACCCCTGGGCATACCCCGCATGCAGCCCTTCACCCGTGGGCATTCCCTGCATGCAGCCCATCAACCCGAGGCATGCTCCGCAGGCAGCCCTTCATCCCTGGGCATGACCCGCAGGCAGCCCATCACCCCTGGGCATGCCCCACAGGCAGCCCTTCACTCCTAGGCATACCCCGCAGGCAGCCCTTCACCCCTTGGCATGCTTTGTAGACAGCCTACACCACAGGGGGGGACTTTTTCCACGTGATTCGCTGACGCGAGCAGGGTAAGAGTATTCAGAGTGGTGTGCGGGATGTTTTCCACACGATTTCGGTGGCGCGCGGAGGGTAAGTGTATTCCGAGGAGTGCACGGGGACTTTTCCATGTGATTTCGCTGACGCGAGCGAGGTACGCGTATTCAGAAGGGTGCGCAGGGACTTTTCCACGTGATTTTGCTGGCGCGAGCGGGGTACGCGTATTCAGAGGGGTGCGCATGAAGTTTTACACATGATTTCGCTGGCGCGAGCAGGGTAGGCGTTTTCCGAGGGGTGCACGGGGTGTTTTCCATGCGATTTCACTGGCACGAGCAGGGTACGCGTATTCAGAGAGGTGCACGGGGAGTATTACATGTGATTTTGCTGGCACGAGCGGGGTATGCGTATTCCGAGGGGTGTGCAGAGAGTTTTCCACGTGATTTTGCTGGCGTGAGCGGGGTACACGTATTCAGAGGGGTGCACGGGGAGTTTTGCACACGATTTTGCTGGCGCAAGCGAGGTACGCGTATTCAGAGGGGTGCGCAGGGAGTTTTATGCGCGATTTCACTGGCGTGAGCAGGGTACGCATATTCTGAGGGGTGCACGTGGAGTTTTGCAGACGATTTCTCTGGCGCGAGCGGAGTACATGTATTCAGAGGGGTGCACGGGGAGTTTTACATGTGATTTCACTGGTGCGAGCGGGGTACACATATTCCAAGGGGTGCATAGGGTGTTTTCCACTCGATTTCACTGGCGCGAGCGGGGTACGTGTATTCAGAGGGGTGCATGGTGAATTTACACACAATTTTGCTGGCGTGAGCGGGGTACGCGTATTCTGAGTTGTGCGTGGGGAGTTTTACACGTGATTTCGCTGGAACATGAGGGCTGTGTGGTGTTTTAGTGCGTTTTTGTGGTTCGGGGGCTGTATACTGGTTTGCGCCATGTAGGGGATTTCTGCAATGTTTTTGGTGCATGGGGCGGGGTTGGGGCATAACTGGCGCTGCTGCAGGGTCGCTGTGCCACTCTGCACCACGGCTGGTTATGGATATGAAAATCCATGAAAACGCTGTGCGTCAAAATGGGTTTTGGCGCAGGCGGCTGGCGCAAGCTGCCGCACACGCACTCTGTGCGCCAGCCGCGTGCGCCACTTCTGCGCTTGATTCCATGAATTACCCCCAAAGTCTCTTTGTTATTTGTGCCTGAATCCCTTGTACTAACAATGCAAAGGACACACTGTGGTGAGTAACCACAAACAAATCTTAAGATTCACTATAATAATACATAACGTACCAAAGTGAAGGTTCCATTCATAAGATCTCTCAAATGAGAAGGTGGTTCAACTTTACATTGCTAGAATGGAAAATGATGAAATAATGGAAGGAAACATTTAAGTATTAACAAAGTATTCATTCAATTGTATGCTTGATGATAAACAATGTGCTACATTGATATTCAAGTTGACGCTAAGACTGGATTTTGTAAATATAATACAGGAAACTAAATGTTTAATTAGAATGTTGATTTATTATGCACATTATTTTTCAAATTGGGCACTGAAATATGTTTTTGCTCTCTCAAATGTTCATGGTAACATCATTAGGATGTGCGTGTGCCATGGCTACAATCTTGCAAATGAAGAAACAAGGCAACTCTGCCTTATTAAAACTGGCGCATCTCAGTTGGCCCTTCTATAGGGCTGCAAATTTTTGAAAAATTTGATTCCTTCTTCGATATCTTATTTCAATCAAATACGAAAAGTCAAATATATCTATGTACTTTTAGACAGGAATGTTTATTCACATTCTCATGTATTGATTCACATTGCACTGTGTTGGGCGATCAAATTTTGCCTTCAATATACATTCTGCCAATGCATTTCGGTTTGAACCTTCGTCAGGGCTGTATAAAGGCACTTGATTACATCATCAAGCTAGTCATAATTATGTATTCATTAATTTAAATACACTTTACGGTTTAAATACAATATATTAACAAATTCACACATACCATTTGGATTGTCGCACGTATATGCAATAGTTCCGCCAGATGAAAAATAAACAACCAACAAAAGCCATTTAGTTTCAGCATTATAAGTTTTGTATGCATTAATTTTTAGGACAGAAACCAGTCCTACCTGATCGCTTTAAAGGCGTTTTCTCTTTAGTTTCGCAGCTGTGTGTGTTTAAATGCGTAGCGAGGCGCATATGTCCATCGTCTCTCTGTTGAAGAGATAGGCGGTTTAGACAGCCATTCTAATGTTGTTATATCTAATGTAGAGCCCGGCGAGTGTTCGCCGATGCTTACCTGGAGTTCCAGCGTTTTCCTGCGGTCTGTAGAGAGACGTGTGCGCGCAGGCGCCTGTGTGTTTCATTTAAACGTTGTCATGGAGACGGTTGCGAGGTTTCGTGGTCCAACCGGGTTGCCGGAGCACGTACGCCTCGCGCCCTGGGGCGGGGATGTCTCCATGGCAACCTCTGTTCCACTATATGCAATAGGTCGAGCTGTCAATGCCTATGCGTTACTCCAAATTCGGATAGCTAGACATACTATTTGTGATTACACATGGGTTCCTACGGTACGTTACGTATATTTCATAATATATGTGCTGTACTATTATTCATTTACAGGTGCAAGCAGCAGTCTTTCACCCAGAGTGATTTCTAAACAATTAAAGCATGCAATGATTATTCAAAAAGGGTATAAATGTTAATCCAAGTGTCTAGATAAATCGGTCTCATGCACCAATGCCTGGAGTACATCTAAGGTTATCCTGCGTCTGTAAGTGTATATGCAAAATCGGAAATTCTATATTACAAAAAACACATATAGTTAATCTCTTCATTCATTCCTTTAGGCATTAGAGAACTCAAACGGTCAATCCAGAAGGTTTCTCGTTGATCCATTGTTTTTTGGAAGTTTTCATGTGGATCTCTCTTTTCCACTATCTCTAGGATAGCAAAACGTATTTGTGCCAAGTTATGTTTCTTGTCTTGCCAGTGTCTGGCCACAGCCGAGGTTTTGTTATTATTGCGTATACAAGATCTGTGTTCATTCCATCTTGTTTTAGCTGTTCTCACAGTTTGGCCAACGTTATGTAAACTACAGGGACATTTTATAGTGTATATCACGTTTTCAGAGTCACATGTCCCGAAACTTTTTAATTTTATGGTTTCTCCTGTATACGGATGTCTCAAGGTATCCCCTTTCATTATGTAGCCACAGTTGTTACAATTCAGGCAGGGAAAGGTACCACATCTTTTCGTAGTTTTCTTTTTGTGTGCTGGTTTGGTTTTTACCAGTTTATCCTTAAGATTATGGCTTCGTTGATATGCGAATACCGGGATGTCTTTAAATAGGTGTTCTACTCGGTGGTCACAGATCATTGTGTTCCAATGTTTTTTAATCATTGTCTTGATGCGGTTACTCTGTCTTGAGTATTTTGATACAAAAACTAAGGGAGATTCATCATCCTTTTTGATTTTTGTTTTCAATAGGTCTCCCCTTGTCTGTGTTGCTATGCGTATTTCCGCTGCCGACACTTCTTCTTGCTTGTAACCACGGTCAAGGAATTTCTTTCCCATTTCTTTGATCTCCTTTTCGTACTCTATTGGATCGCTCACCAATCTTTTCACACGGAGCATCTGACTGTATGGTAGATATTTAATGAGGCTTGGTTGGTGAAAGCTTAGTCGTTGAAGTAAATTATTCCGATCTGTGGATTTACGAAAAATGGTGGTCTGATATCATGTGTTTGTTATTCTGATTTCTACATCCAAGAAATGTATGTTTTCACGAGAGTATTCATGTGTAAACTGTATTCTTGTGTCTATGCTGTTGAGGTAATCAAAGAATTCAAGTAGTTCCGATTCGCTACCTTTCCATATTCCGAATATATCTTCAATATATCTTATCCAAATCCCTAGCTGTTGTTGCCACGGTTGGTTGAGTAGAACATTTTCAGTTTCAAATTTGTGCATGAATGAGTTAGCGTAAGAAGGAGCCATGGTAGCTCCCATGGCTGTGCCAGCTACCTGTAGGTAGTAATTATCTTCGTATCTAAAGTACAAGTTGTTGCCAATGAACTCTAAGAGTGCCATTATAAATTCTTTCTGTGCTCCTATTTCATCCGCTTTAAGAAGAACCCACTCAACTGCTTAATTTCCTAGATCGTGTGGGATTGACGTGTATAAGCTTTTAACATCAATTGTGAAGCAAATGTTTCCAGAGTCAAATGGTGTTGAATTTAGATGTTGCAAGAAATGGGTGGAGTCTCTGATATATGTACTTGTTTTTTGTATAAGGGGTTGTAGGAAGCAGTCCACATATTTACCAAGGGGTTCTAGGATGCTGTTTATCCCTGCAACGATAGGTCTGCCTGGTGGTTTTACTAAATCCTTGTGCACCTTTGGGAGAGTGTAGAAATGTGGTATCCGAGGATATGAGTTTGTCAAGAATTTCTTTGTATGATGGTTTATCCATGCCAGTTCCTCTGCTTTATCCAGAAGAATTCCCACGTTCTGTCTGATTTCTGCTGTTGGGTCATTAGCTAGTTGTGCATAGGTGTTGCTGTCTCTGAGTTGTCTTTCGCATTCTTCATTATAGTCCCTCGTATTCAGCAGTACTAGACCACCACCTTTGTCTGCAGCTCTTATTGTAATGTTTGGATCACCATATAGATCTTGTATGAGTTTTAATTCATGTGGTTTCATATTGCGTCTAGTTTTAGGCTTGAAATGTATTTTTTCAAAATCTCTTGTTACTTGTTTTTGAAAAATATCTATTGATGGAACACTAATTAGAGGGATAAAGGTGCTTTTATTTCTGAACTCTTTCAGATCTTCTTTTTCCCTTACGCCTTCAGTTTCTAATTCCTCAAAAAATACTTTTAACTTCATTTTCCTAATTAGTTTTTATAGTTCAATTTTAGATTCAAATAAAGTGCTATCATATGTTGGCACAAAGTTTAGGCCTTTTTGTAGTGTCTGTAGTTCTTGGGTCGTCAATATCCTTGTTGACAAGTTATCACAATGTTTTCTTTTGTTGTAACCTTGTGTTCGGTTTCCCTCTTTGTCTTTCTCTTCCCCCTTCTTGTTCGCCTCTGCCTTTCTCTAAAAAAGCTGTTCTTCCTCTTGTTGAGGCTTCTGAGGGTCTTGTGTTCCCTGAGGTTGTTGGCAGATTCTCTTCTTCTACATTAGTAGACTCTCTTTCTGTGTCTGTTCCTGAAATGGACGTTTCACTAATGTTCGTAGGTTTAGGTTTTCTTATTGGAGGACCATATTTGTCCATCCAGGTATAGACTTCATCCTTTAAATAATCGTATGTATCTCTTTTGAATTTTCGAATCATTTTTGTTTCAAGCTCTGCCTTATATTCGGCTAGTTTGATATTTATTTCTTCCAAGATTATGTCAACCTCTTCCCTATTTAATGTTGCCACAAGTTCTTTTTCTATCTCTTGAATTTCATTGTTGAGATCTGCTAGATTATTTGCTAATTCTTGGATAGTCAGTAGTATGAGGTCCAGAGAGCATTTATTTAATATGGCCTCCCATTTCTTAACAAAGCTCTTGCTCTCTTTGCACAATGTCGGTCGTAGTTGTATTCTCAGCCCTCTTGGGATCCTTTGACTCTTGTGGTATCTCCCTAAGGTGATTGCATGCAATTTCCGATTTATTTCCTTACGTATCAGATGTTCCAATTGTTTAATTTGTTGTTTAGGATCTTGTGTCTTCTTACTGCTTGCTCCAAATCCACTGTCTTTGATTAACCCGATAATTGTTTCTGCTTCTTCTGTTGTAAAGCCCAACGTATCTGCTCTATTACTAGTCAGTGCTTCGATCTCTATGAATGACATTTCTTATTTCGGGTCTTCTTTTGTAAGAATTTCGAGATCAGTGTGCCTCCGCCTCAATTGTGCTGAGAGAGAAAAATTACAGAAGTATCGGAGAGGTGGGCACCACAAGTTATTTTCTTCTCTTTCTTTCTTTGTTTAAATTATATATATAAAATTCACCTTCAGTGTCAGGTAAAATTGGAGCTGCCAGTTTAAATCTAGTCCTATAGCACAAGGACCTTAATAAACTGCAAATGAAGAAATAAGGCAACTCTGCCTTATTAAAACTGGCGCATCTCAGTTGGCCCTTCTATAGGGCTACAAATTTTCGAAAAATTCGATTCCTTCTTCGATAGCCTATTTCAATCAAATACGAAAAGTCAAATATATCTATGTACTTTTAGACAGGAATGTTTATTCACATTCTCATGTATTGATTCACATTGCACTGTGTTGGGCGATCAAATTTTGCCTTCAATATACATTCTGCCAATGCATTTCGGTTTGAACCTTCGTCAGGGCTGTATAAAGGCACTTGATTACATCATCAAGCTAGTCATAATTATGTATTCATTAATTTAAATACACTTTACGGTTTAAAAACAATATATTAACAAATTCACACATACCATTTGGATTGTCCCAAGTATATGCAATAGTTCCGCCAGATGAAAAATAAACAACCAACAAAAGCTATTTAGTTTCAGCATTATAAGTTTTGTATGCATTGATTTTTAGGACAGAAACCAGTCCTACCTGATCGCTTTAAAGGCGTTTTCTCTCTAGTTTCGCAGCTGTGTGTGTTTAAATGCGTAGCGAGTGGCATATGTCCATCGTCTCTCTGTTGAAGAGATAGGCGGTTTAGACAGCCATTCTAATGTTGTTATATCTAATGTAGAGCGCGGCGAGTGTTCGCCGATGCTTACCTGGAGTTCCAGCGTTGTCCTGCGGTCTGTAGAGAGACGTGTGCGCGCAGGCGCCTGTGTGTTTCATTTAAACGTTGTCATGGAGACGGTTGCGAGGCGCTGTGGTCCAACCGGGTTGCCGGAGCACGTACGCCTCGCGCCCCACCCCCGGGTGATTACCCTGGGGCGGGGATGTCTCCATGGCAACCTCTGTTCCACTATATGCAATGGGTCGAGCTGTCAATGCCTATGCGTTACTCCAAATTCGGATAGCTAGACATACTATTTGTGATTACACATGGGATCCTACAGTACGTTACGTATATTTCATAATATATGTGCTGTACTATTATTCATTTACAGGTGCAAGCAGCAGTCTTTCACCCAGAGTGATTTATAAATAATTAAAGCATGCAATGATTATTCAAAAAGGGTATAAATGTTAATCCAAGTGTCTAGATAAATCGGTCTCATGCACCAATGCCTGGAGTGCATCTAAGGTTATCCTGCGTCTGTAAGTATTTATGCAAAATCGGAAATTCTAGATTACAAAAAACACATATAGTTAATCCCTTCATTCATTCCTTTAGGCATTAGAGAACTCAAACGGTCAATCCAGAAGGTTTCTCGTTGATCCATTGTTTTTTGGAAGTTTTCATGTGGATCTCTCTTTTCCACTATCTCTAGGATAGCAAAACGTATTTGTGCCAAGTTATGTTTCTTGTCTTGCAAGTGTCTGGCCACAGCCGAGGTTTTGTTATTATTGTGTATACAAGATCTGTGTTCATTCCATCTTGTTTTAGCTGTTCTCACAGTTTGGCCAACGTAATGTAAACCACAGGGACATTTTATAGTGTATATCACGTTTTCAGAGTCACATGTCCCGAAACGTTTTAATTTTATGGTTTCTCCTGTATACGGATGTCTCAAGGTATCCCCTTTCATTATGTAGCCACAGTTGTTAGCGTAAGAAGGAGCCATGGTAGCTCCCATGGCTGTGCCAGCTACCTGTAGGTAGTAATTATCTTCGTATCTAAAGTACGAGTTGTTGCCAATGAACTCTAAGAGTGCCATTATAAATTCTTTCTGTGCTCCTATTTCATCCGCTTTAAGAAGAATCCACTCAACTGCTTCATTTCCTAGATCGTGTGGGATTGACGTGTATAAGCTTTTAACATCAATTGTGAAGCAAATGTTTCCAGAGTCAAATGGTGTTGAATTTAGATGTTGCAAGAAATGGGTGGAGTCTCTGATATATGTACTTGTTTTTTGTATAAGGGGTTGTAGGAAGCAGTCCACATATTTACCAAGGGGATCTAGGATGCTGTTTATCCCTGCAACGATAGGTCTGCCTGGTGGTTTTACTAAATCCTTGTGCACCTTTGGGAGAGTGTAGAAATGTGGTATCCGAAGATATGAGTTTGTCAAGAATTTCTTTGTATGATGGTTTATCCATGCCAGTTCCTCTGCTTTATCCAGAAGAATTCCCAAGTTCTGTCTGATTTCTGCTGTTGGGTCATTAGCTAGTTGTGCATAGGTGTTGCTGTCTCTGAGTTGTCTTTCGCATTCTTCATTATAGTCCCTCGTATTCAGCAGTACTAGACCACCACCTTTGTCTGCAGCTCTTATTGTAATGTTTGGATCACCATATAGATCGTGTATGAGTTTTAATTCATGTGGTTTCATATTGCGTCTAGTATTAGGCTTGAAATGTATTTTTTCAAAATCTCTCGTTACTTGTTTTTGAAAAATATCTATTGATGGAACACTAATTGGAGGGATAAAGGTGCTTTTACTTCTGAACTCTTTCAGATCTTCTTTTTGCCTTATGCCTTCAGTTTCTAATTCCTCAAAAAATACTTTTAACTTCATTTTCCTAATTAGTTTGTATAGTTCAATTTTAAATTCAAATAAAGTGCTATCATATGTTGGCACAAAGTTTAGGCCTTTTTGTAGTGTCTGTAGTTCTTGGGTCGTCAATATCCTTGTTAACAAGTTTATCACAATGTTTTCTTTTGTTGTAACCTTGTGTTCGGTTTCCCTCTTTGTCTTTCTCTTCCCCCTTCTTGTTCGCCTCTGCCTTTCTCTAAAAAAGCTGTTCTTCCTCTTGTTGAGGCTTCTGAGGGTCTTGTGTTCCCTGAGGTTGTTGGCAGATTCTCTTCTTCTACATTAGTAGACTCTCTTTCTGTGTCTGTTCCTGAACTGGACGTTTCACTAATGTTCGTAGGTTTAGGTTTTCTTATTGGAGGACCATATTTGTCCATCCAGGTATAGACTTCATCCTTTAAATAATCGTATGTATCTCTTTTGAATTTTCAAATCTTTTTTGTTTCAAGCTCTGCCTTATATTCGGCTAGTTTGATATTTATTTCTTCCAAGATTATGTCAACCTCTTCCCTATTTAATGTTGCCACAAGTTCTTTTTCTATCTCTTGAATTTCATTGTTGAGATCTGCTAGATTATTTGCTAATTCTTGGATAGTCAGTAGTATGAGGTCCAGAGAGCATTTATTTAATATGGCCTCCCATTTCTTAACAAAGCTCTTGCTCTCTTTGCACAATGTCGGTCGTAGTTGTATTCTCAGCCCTCTTGGGATCCTTTGACTCTTGTGGTATCTCCCTAAGGTGATTGCATGCAATTTCCAATTTATTTCCTTACGTATCAGATGTTCCAATTGTTTAATTTGTTGTTTAGGATCTTGTGTCTTCTTACTGCTTGCTCCAAATCCACTGTCTTTGATTAACCCGATAATTGTTTCTGCTTCTTCTGTTGTAAAGCCCAACGTATCTGCTCTATTACTAGTCAGTGCTTCGATCTCTATGAATGACATTTCTTATTTCGGGTCTTCTTTTGTAAGAATTTCGAGATCAGTGTGCCTCCGCCTCAATTGTGCTGAGAGAGAAAAATTACAGAAGTATCGGAGAGGTGGGCACCACAAGTTATTTTCTTCTCTTTCTTTCTTTGTTTAAATTATATATATAAAATTCACCTTCAGTGTCAGGTAAAATTGGAGCTGCCAGTTTAAATCTAGTCCTATAGCACAAGGACCTTAATAAACTGCAAATGAAGAAATAAGGCAACTCTGCCTTATTAAAACTGGCGCATCTCAGTTGGCCCTTCTATAGGGCTGCAAATTTTCGAAAAATTCGATTCCTTCTTCGATATCTTATTTCAATCAAATACGAAAAGTCAAATATATCTATGTACTTTTAGACAGGAATGTTTATTCACATTCTCATGTATTGATTCACATTGCACTGTGTTGGGCGATCAAATTTTGCCTTCAATATACATTCTGCCAATGCATTTCGGTTTGAACCTTCGTCAGGGCTGTATAAAGGCACTTGATTACATCATCAAGCTAGTCATAATTATGTATTCATTAATTTAAATACACTTTACGGTTTAAAAACAATATATTAACAAATTCACACATACCATTTGGATTGTCCCACGTATATGCAATAGTTCCGCCAGATGAAAAATAAACAACCAACAAAAGCTATTTAGTTTCAGCATTATAAGTTTTGTATGCATTGATTTTTAGGACAGAAACCAGTCCTACCTGATCGCTTTAAAGGCGTTTTCTCTCTAGTTTCGCAGCTGTGTGTGTTTAAATGCGTAGCGAGTGGCATATGTCCATCGTCTCTCTGTTGAAGAGATAGGCGGTTTAGACAGCCATTCTAATGTTGTTATATCTAATGTAGAGCGCGGCGAGTGTTCGCCGATGCTTACCTGGAGTTCCAGCGTTGTCCTGCGGTCTGTAGAGAGACGTGTGCGCGCAGGCGCCTGTGTGTTTCATTTAAACGTTGTCATGGAGACGGTTGCGAGGCGCCGTGGTCCAACGGGGATGCCGGAGCACGTACGCCTCGCGCCCCACACCCGGGTGATTACCCTGGGGCGGGGATGTCTCCATGGCAACCTCTGTTCCACTATATGCAATAGGTCGAGCTGTCAATGCCTATGCGTTACTCCAAATTCGGATAGCTAGACATACTATTTGTGATTACACATGGGATCCTACGGTACGTTACGTATATTTCATAATATATGTGCTGTACTATTATTCATTTACAGGTGCAAGCAGCAGTCTTTCACCCAGAGTGATTTATAAACAATTAAAGCATGCAATGATTATTCAAAAAGGGTATAAATGTTAATCCAAGTGTCTAGATAAATCGGTCTCATGCACCAATGCCTGGAGTGCATCTAAGGTTATCCTGCGTCTGTAAGTATTTATGCAAAATCGGAAATTCTAGATTACAAAAAACACATATAGTTAATCCCTTCATTCATTCCTTTAGGCATTAGAGAACTCAAACGGTCAATCCAGAAGGTTTCTCGTTGATCCATTGTTTTTTGGAAGTTTTCATGTGGATCTCTCTTTTCCACTATCTCTAGGATAGCAAAACGTATTTGTGCCAAGTTATGTTTCTTGTCTTGCAAGTGTCTGGCCACAGCCGAGGTTTTGTTATTATTGTGTATACAAGATCTGTATTCATTCCATCTTGTTTTAGCTGTTCTCACAGTTTGGCCAACGTAATGTAAACCACAGGGACATTTTATAGTGTATATCACGTTTTCAGAGTCACATGTCCCGAAACGTTTTAATTTTATGGTTTCTCCTGTATACGGATGTCTCAAGGTATCCCCTTTCATTATGTAGCCACAGATGTTAGCGTAAGAAGAAGCCATGGTAGCTCCCATGGCTGTGCCAGCTACCTGTAGGTAGTAATTATCTTCGTATCTAAAGTACGAGTTGTTGCCAATGAACTCTAAGAGTGCCATTATAAATTCTTTCTGTGCTCCTATTTCATCCGCTTTAAGAAGAATGCACTCAACTGCTTCATTTCCTAGATCGTGTGGGATTGACGTGTATAAGCTTTTAACATCAATTGTGAAGCAAATGTTTCCAGAGTCAAATGGTGTTGAATTTAGATGTTGCAAGAAATGGGTGGAGTCTCTGATATATGTACTTGTTTTTTGTATAAGGGGTTGTAGGAAGCAGTCCACATATTTACCAAGGGGATCTAGGATGCTGTTTATCCCTGCAACGATAGGTCTGCCTGGTGGTTTTACTAAATCCTTGTGCACCTTTGGGAGAGTGTAGAAATGTGGTATCCGAGGATATGAGTTTGTCAAGAATTTCTTTGTATGATGGTTTATCCATGCCAGTTCCTCTGCTTTATCCAGAAGAATTCCCAAGTTCTGTCTGATTTCTGCTGTTGGGTCATTAGCTAGTTGTGCATAGGTGTTGCTGTCTCTGAGTTGTCTTTCGCATTCTTCATTATAGTCCCTCGTATTCAGCAGTACTAGACCACCACCTTTGTCTGCAGCTCTTATTGTAATGTTTGGATCACCATATAGATCTTGTATGAGTTTTAATTCATGTGGTTTCATATTGCGGCTAGTATTAGGCTTGAAATGTATTTTTTCAAAATCTCTCGTTACTTGTTTTTGAAAAATATCTATTGATGGAACACTAATTGGAGGGATAAAGGTGCTTTTACTTCTGAACTCTTTCAGATCTTCTTTTTCCCTTATGCCTTCAGTTTCTAATTCCTCAAAAAATACTTTTAACTTCATTTTCCTAATTAGTTTGTATAGTTCAATTTTAGATTCAAATAAAGTGCTATCATATGTTGGCACAAAGTTTAGGCCTTTTTGTAGTGTCTGTAGTTCTTGGGTCGTCAATATCCTTGTTAACAAGTTTATCACAATGTTTTCTTTTGTTGTAACCTTGTGTTCGGTTTCCCTCTTTGTCTTTCTCTTCCCCCTTCTTGTTCGCCTCTGCCTTTCTCTAAAAAAGCTGTTCTTCCTCTTGTTGAGGCTTCTGAGGGTCTTGTGTTCCCTGAGGTTGTTGGCAGATTCTCTTCTTCTACATTAGTAGACTCTCTTTCTGTGTCTGTTCCTGAACTGGACGTTTCACTAATGTTCGTAGGTTTAGGTTTTCTTATTGGAGGACCATATTTTTCCATCCAGGTATAGACTTCATCCTTTAAATAATCGTATGTATCTCTTTTGAATTTTCGAATCTTTTTTGTTTCAAGCTCTGCCTTATATTCGGCTAGTTTGATATTTATTTCTTCCAAGATTATGTCAACCTCTTCCCTTTTAATGTTGCCACAAGTTCTTTTTCTATCTCTTGAATTTCATTGTTGAGATCTGCTAGATTATTTGCTAATTCTTGGATAGTCAGTAGTATGAGGTCCAGAGAGCATTTATTTAATATGGCCTCCCATTTCTTAACAAAGCTCTTGCTCTCTGTGCACAATGTCGGTTGTAGTTGTATTCTCAGCCCTCTTGGGATCCTTTGACTCTTGTGGTATCTCCCTAAGGTGATTGCATGCAATTTCCGATGTATTTCCTTACGTATCAGATGTTCCAATTGTTTAATTTGTTGTTTAGGATCTTGTGTCTTCTTACTGCTTGCTCCAAATCTACTGTCTTTGATTAACCCGATAATTGTTTCTGCTTCTTCTGTTGTAAAGCCCAACGTATCTGCTCTATTACTAGTCAGTGCTTCGATCTCTATGAATGACATTTCTTATTTCGGGTCTTCTTTTGTAAGAATTTCGAGATCAGTGTGCCTCCGCCTCAATTGTGCTGAGAGAGAAAAATTACAGAAGTATCGGAGAGGTGGGCACCACAAGTTATTTTCTTCTCTTTCTTTCTTTGTTTAAATTATATATATAAAATTCACCTTCAGTGTCAGGTAAAATTGGAGCTGCCAGTTTAAATCTAGTCCTATAGCACAAGGACCTTAATAAACTTCAAATGAAGAAATAAGGCAACTCTGCCTTATTAAAACTGGCGCATCTCAGTTGGCCCTTCTATAGGGCTGCAAATTTTCGAAAAATTCGATTCCTTCTTCGATATCTTATTTCAATCAAATACGAAAAGTCAAATATATCTATGTACTTTTAGACAGGAATGTTTATTCACATTCTCATGTATTGATTCACATTGCACTGTGTTGGGCGATCAAATTTTGCCTTCAATATACATTCAGCCAATGCATTTCGGTTTGAACCTTCGTCAGGGCTGTATAAAGGCACTTGATTACATCATCAAGCTAGTCATAATTATGTATTCATTAATTTAAATACACTTTACGGTTTAAAAACAATATATTAACAAATTCACACATACCATTTGGATTGTCCCAAGTATATGCAATAGTTCCGCCAGATGAAAAATAAACAACCAACAAAAGCCATTTAGTTTCAGCATTATAAGTTTTGTATGCATTGATTTTTAGGACAGAAACCAGTCCTACCTGATCGCTTTAAAGGCGTTTTCTCTCTAGTTTCGCAGCTGTGTGTGTTTAAATGCGTAGCGAGGCGCATATGTCCATCGTCTCTCTGTTGAAGAGATAGGCGGTTTAGACAGCCATTCTAATGTTGTTATATCTAATGTAGAGCGCGGCGAGTGTTCGCCGATGCTTACCTGGAGTTCCAGCGTTGTCCTGCGGTCTGTAGAGAGACGTGTGCGCGCAGGCGCCTGTGTGTTTCATTTAAACGTTGTCATGGAGACGGTTGCGAGGCGCCGTGGTCCAACCGGGTTGCCGGAGCACGTACGCCTCGCGCCCCACCCCCGGGTGATTACCCTGGGGCGGGGATGTCTCCATGGCAACCTCTGTTCCACTATATGCAATAGGTCAAGCTGTCAATGCCTATGCGTTACTCCAAATTCGGATAGCTAGACATACTATTTGTGATTACACATGGGATCCTACGGTACGTTACGTATATTTCATAATATATGTGCTGTACTATTATTCATTTACAGGTGCAAGCAGCAGTCTTTCACCCAGAGTGATTTCTAAACAATTAAAGCAATCAATGATTATTCAAAAAGGGTATGAATGTTAATCCAAGTGTCTAGATAAATCGGTCTCATGCACCAATGCCTGGAGTACATCTAAGGTTATCCTGCGTCTGTAAGTATATATGCAAAATCGGAAATTCTAGATTACAAAAAACACATATAGTTAATCTCTTCATTCATTCCTTTAGGCATTAGAGAACTCAAACGGTCAATCCAGAAGGTTTCTCGTTGATCCATTGTTTTTTGGAAGTTTTCATGTGGATCTCTCTTTTCCACTATCTCTAGGATAGCAAAACGTATTTGTGCCAAGTTATGTTTCTTGTCTTGCCAGTGTCTGGCCACAGCCGAGGTTTTGTTATTATTGCGTATACAAGATCTGCGTTCATTCCATCTTGTTTTAGCTGTTCTCACAGTTTGGCCAACGTAATGTAAACCACAGGGACATTTTATAGTGTATATCACGTTTTCAGAGTCACATGTCCCGAAACTTTTTAATTTTATGGTTTCTCCTGTATACGGATGTCTCAAGGTATCCCCTTTCATTATGTAGCCACAGTTGTTACAATTCAGGCAGGGAAAGGTACCACATCTTTTCGTAGTTTTCTTTTTGTGTGCTGGTTTGGTTTTTACCAGTTTATCCTTAAGATTATGGCTTCGTTGATATGCGAATACAGGGATGTCTTTAAATAGGTGTTCTACTCGGTGGTCACAGGTCATTGTGTTCCAATGTTTTTTAATGATTGTCTTGATGCGGTTACTCTGTCTTGAGTATTTTGATACAAAAACTAAGGGAGATTCATCATCCTTTTTGATTTTTGTTTTCAATAGGTCTCCCCTTGTCTGTGTTGCTATGCGTATTTCCGCTGCCGACACTTCTTCTTGCTTGTAACCACGGTCAAGGAATTTCTTTCCCATTTCTTTGATCTCCTTTTCGTACTCTATTGGATCGCTCACCAATCTTTTCACACGGAGCATCTGACTGTATGGTAGATTTTTAATGAGGCTTGGTTGGTGAAAGCTTAGTCGTTGAAGTAAATTATTCCGATCTGTGGATTTACGAAAAATGGTGGTCTGATATCCTGTGTTTGTTATTCTGATTTCTACATCCAAGAAATGTATGTTTTCACGAGAGTATTCATGTGTAAACTGTATTCTTCTGTCTATGCTGTTGAGGTAATCAAAGAATTCAAGTAGTTCCGATTTGCTACCTTTCCATATTCCGAATATATCGTCAATATATCTTATCCAAATCCCTAGCTGTTGTTGCCACCGTTGGTTGAGTAGAACATTTTCAGTTTCAAATTTGTGCATGAATGAGTTAGCGTAAGAAGGAGCCATGGTAGCTCCCATGGCTGTGCCAGCTACCTGTAGGTAGTAATTATCTTCGTATCTAAAGTACGAGTTGTTGCCAATGAACTCTAAGAGTGCCATTATAAATTCTTTCTGTGGTCATATTTCATCCGCTTTAAGAAGAATCCACTCAACTGCTTCATTTCCTAGATCGTGTGGGATTGACGTGTATAAGCTTTTAACATCAATTGTGAAGCAAATGTTTCCAGAGTCAAATGGTGTTGAATTTAGATGTTGCAAGAAATGGGTGGAGTCTCTGATATATGTACTTGTTTTTTGTATAAGGGGTTGTAGGAAGTAGTCCACATATTTACCAAGGGGTTCTAGGATGCTGTTTATCCCTGCAACGATAGGTCTGCCTGGTGGTTTTACTAAATCCTTGTGCACCTTTGGGAGAGTGTAGAAATGTGGTATCCGAGGATATGAGTTTGTCAAGAATTTCTTTGTATGATGGTTTATCCATGCCAGTTCCTCTGCTTTATCCAGAAGAATTCCCAAGTTCTGTCTGATTTCTGCTGTTGGGTCATTAGCTAGTTCTGCATAGGTGTTGCTGTCTCTGAGTTGTCTTTCGCATTCTTCATTATAGTCCCTCGAATTCAGCAGTACTAGACCACCACCTTTGTCTGCAGCTCTTATTGTAATGTTTGGATCACCATATAGATCTTGTATGAGTTTTAATTCATGTGGTTTCATATTGCGTCTAGTTTTAGGCTTGAAATGTATTTTTTCAAAATCTCTCGTTACTTGTTTTTGAAAAATATCTATTGATGGAACAATAATTGGAGGGATAAAGGTGCTTTTACTTCTGAACTCTTTCAGATCTTCTTTTTCCCTTATGCCTTCAGTTTCTAATTCCTCAAAAAATACTTTTAACTTCATTTTCCTAATTAGTTTGTATAGTTCAATTTTAGATTCAAATAAAGTGCTATCATATGTTGGCACAAAGTTTAGGCCTTTTTGTAGTGTCTGTAGTTCTTGGGTCGTCAATATCCTTGTTGACAAGTTTATCACGATGTTTTCTTTTGTTGTAACCTTGTGTTCGGTTTCCCTCTTTGTCTTTCTCTTCCCCCTTCTTGTTCGCCTCTGCCTTCCTCTAAAAAAGCTGTTCTTCCTCTTGTTGAGGCTTCTGAGGGTCTTGTGTTCCCTGAGGTTGTTGGCAGATTCTCTTCTTCTACATTAGTAGACTCTCTTTCTGTGTCTGTTCCTGAACTGGACGTTTCACTAATGTTCGTAGGTTTAGGTTTTCTTATTGGAGGACCATATTTGTCCATCCAGGTATAGACTTCATCCTTTAAATAATCGTATGTATCTCTTTTGAATTTTCGAATCTTTTTTGTTTCAAGCTCTGCCTTATATTCGGCTAGTTTGATATTTATTTCTTCCAAGATTATGTCAACCTCTTCCCTATTTAATTTTCCACAAGTTCTTTTTCTATCTCTTGAATTTCATTGTTGAGATCTGCTAGATTATTTGCTAATTCTTGGATAGTCAGTAGTATGAGGTCCAGAGAGCATTTATTTAATATGGCCTCCCATTTCTTCACAAAGCTCTTGCTCTCTTTGCACAATGTCGGTCGTAGTTGTATTCTCAGCCCTCTTGGGATCCTTTGACTCTTGTGGTATCTCCCTAAGGTGATTGCATGCAATTTCCGATTTATTTCTTTACGTATCAGATGTTCCAATTGTTTAATTTGTTGTTTAGGATCTTGTGTCTTCTTACTGCTTGCTCCAAATCCACTGTCTTTGATTAACCCGAGAATTGTTTCTGCTTCTTCTGTTGTAAAGCCCAACGTATCTGCTCTATTACTAGTCAGTGCTTCGATCTCTATGAATGACATTTCTTATTTCGGGTCTTCTTTTGTAAGAATTTCGAGATCAGTGTGCCTCTGCCTCAATTGTGCTGAGAGAGAAAAATTACAGAAGTATCGGAGAGGTGGGCACCACAAGTTATTTTCTTCTCTTTCTTTCTTTGTTTAAATTATATATATAAAATTCACCTTCAGTGTCAGGTAAAATTGGAGCTGCCAGTTTAAATCTAGTCCAATAGCACAAGGACCTTAATAAACTGCAAATGAAGAAACAAGGCAACTCTGCCTTATTAAAACTGGCGCATCTCAGTTGGCCCTTCTATAGGGCTGCAAATTTTCGAAAAATTCGATTCCTTCTTCGATATCTTATTTCAATCAAATACGAAAAGTCAAATATATCTATGTACTTTTAGACAGGAATGTTTATTCACATTCTCATGTATTGATTCACATTGCACTGTGTTGGGCGATCAAATTTTGCCTTCAATATACATTCTGCCAATGCATTTCGGTTTGAACCTTCGTCAGGGCTGTATAAAGGCACTTGATTACATCATCAAGCTAGTCATAATTATGTATTCATTAATTTAAATACACTTTACGGTTTAAATACAATATATTAACAAATTCACACATACCATTTGGATTGTCCCACGTATATGCAATAGTTCCGCCAGATGAAAAATAAACAACCAACAAAAGCCATTTAGTTTCAGCATTATAAGTTTTGTATGCATTGATTTTTAGGACAGAAACCAGTCCTACCTGATCGCTTTAAAGGCGTTTTCTCTCTAGTTTCGCAGCTGTGTGTGTTTAAATGCGTAGCGAGGCGCATATGTCCATCGTCTCTCTGTTGAAGAGATAGGCGGTTTAGACAGCCATTCTAATGTTGTTATATCTAATGTAGAGCGCGGCGAGTGTTCGCCGATGCTTACCTGGAGTTCCAGCGTTGTCCTGCGGTCTGTAGAGAGACGTGTGCGCGCAGGCGCCTGTGTGTTTCATTTAAACGTTGTCATGGAGACGGTTGCGAGGCGCCGTGGTCCAACCGGGTTGCCGGAGCACGTACGCCTCGCGCCCCACCCCCGGGTGATTACCCTGGGGCGGGGATGTCTCCATGGCAACCTCTGTTCCACTATATGCAATAGGTCAAGCTGTCAATGCCTATGCGTTACTCCAAATTGGGATAGCTAGACATACTATTTGTGATTACACATGGGTTCCTACGGTACGTTACGTATATTTCATAATATATGTGCTGTACTATTATTCATTTACAGGTGCAAGCAGCAGTCTTTCACCCAGAGTGATTTATAAACAATTAAAGCATGCAATGATTATTCAAAAAGGGTATAAATGTTAATCCAAGTGTCTAGATAAATCGGTCTCATGCACCAATGCCTGGAGTACATCTAAGGTTATCCTGCGTCTGTAAGTATACATGCAAAATCGGAAATTTTAGATTACAAAAAACACATATAGTTAATCTCTTCATTCATTCCTTTAGGCATTAGAGAACTCAAACGGTCAATCCAGAAGGTTTCTCGTTGATCCATTGTTTTTTGGAAGTTTTCATGTGGATCTCTCTTTTCCACTATCTCTAGGATAGCAAAACGTATTTGTGCCAAGTTATGTTTCTTGTCTTGCCAGTGTCTGGCCACAGCCAAGGTTTTGTTATTATTGCGTATACAAGATCTGTGTTCATTCCATCTTGTTTTAGCTGTTCTCACAGTTTGGCCAACGTAATGTAAACCACAGGGACATTTTATAGTGTATATCACATTTTCAGAGTCAAATGTCCTGAAACTTTTTAATTTTATGGTTTCTCCTGTATACGGATGTCTCAAGGTATCCCCTTTCATTATGTAGCCACAGTTGTTACAATTCAGGCAGGGAAAGGTACCACATCTTTTCCTAGTTTTCTTTTTGTGTGCTGGTTTGGTTTTTACCAGTTTATCCTTAAGATTATGGCTTCGTTGATATGCGAATACCGGGATGTCTTTAAATAGGTGTTCTACTCGGTGGTCACAGGTCATTGTGTTCCAATGTTTTATAATGATTGTCTTGATGCGGTTACTCTGTCTTGAGTATTTTGATACAAAAACTAAGGGAGATTCATCATCCTTTTTGATTTTTGTTTTCAATAGGTCTCCCCTTGTCTGTGTTGCTATGCGTATTTCCGCTGCCGACACTTCTTCTTGCTTGTAACCACGGTCAAGGAATTTTTTTCCCATTTCTTTGATCTCCTTTTCGTACTCTATTGGATCGCTCACCAATCTTTTCACACGGAGCATCTGACTGTATGGTAGATTTTTAATGAGGCTTGGTTGGTGAAAGCTTAGTCGTTGAAGTAAATTATTCCGATCTGTGGATTTACGAAAAATGGTGGTCTGATATCCTGTGTTTGTTATTCTGATTTCTACATCCAAGAAATGTATGTTTTCACAAGAGTATTCATGTGTAAACTGTATTCTTCTGTCTATGCTGTTGAGGTAATCAAAGAATTCAAGTAGTTCCGATTCGCTACCTTTCCATATTCCGAATATATCATCAATATATCTTATCCAAATCCCTAGCTGTTGTTGCCACCGTTGGTTGAGTAGAACATTTTCAGTTTCAAATTTGTGCATGAATGAGTTAGCGTAAGAAGGAGCCATGGTAGCTCCCATGGCTGTGCCAGCTACCTGTAGGTAGTAATTATCTTCGTATCTAAAGTACGAGTTGTTGCCAATGAACTCTAAGAGTGCCATTATAAATTCTTTCTGTGCTCCTATTTCATCCGCTTTAAGAAGAATCCACTCAACTGCTTCATTTCCTAGATCGTGTGGGATTGACGTGTATAAGCTTTTAACATCAATTGTGAAGCAAATGTTTCCAGAGTCAAATGGTGTTGAATTTAGATGTTGCAAGAAATGGGTGGAGTCTCTGACAAAGAAAGAAAGAGAAGAAAATAACTTGTGGTGCCCACCTCTCCGATACTTCTGTAATTTTTCTCTCCCATGGCTACAATCTTCCCATGGACGGGTTCTTCAACCTAAACTGGAGAATAACCATCACTAACAGAACTGTAATACCCATATTCTGGGACGATCGTGTGGCACTAGTTTGCATGCACTAGTTTTCCCATTTGCGCTGCCGCTGATCAAGAGCAATATGCAACCCTTTATGGTATGAAGACGTGCAAATGGCAAGTGTTGCATTTCGACGTGAACAGAATGCTTTGTACTTTTACAAACGGAGTGCCATGTGATGGAAAACAATTGCATTCGATTTTACTCCACTGAACCTTGACTTCACACTTCAAGTACAGGGATTAAACGATCTTGAGGGGCAGGTAATATGATTTACTGCCACAATGGAACTTGAATTTAGGGCAATGGATCAACGGATAAGATTAGCACACTATGGCGGCTTCCGACCCATGAGTTTCGCCTGTGTAAATGTAAGAAAATTGATGGTAAGATGCATTGCAATTATTTTTCGCATAGATTGATGTATGCTCAAAAACATATGCCTTATCCACTGGGCAAATACAATTCCTGAGAGAACTTCCCATTTAATCTCAATGTATGCAAGGTCCACAGTACTGCACTACTTTTAAAAGATGCGAAAAGTTGGATACCCAAACCCTGTACAGTGTTCCACTGCACTCGAGGTCCGTGCATAAACAATACAATAAAATAAAATAAATGCTATACTTTCAGATAGTGTGTGAATATGAGAAAGTAGTAACATAAACAGACATAGAACACAGTTCCAAAATAAAAGAATGTCCAATCTAGGTGCTACAATATATATATATATATATATATATATATATATATATATATATATATATATACATATATATATATATATATATATATACCTTAATTCAACAAATCAATTCAATAACTAGCAATTAAAAACACTAAAGAAACACTCCTGTAAATGTATAATCACTTTGAATACTTTGTCAGAAAGGAAAAACAGGCAATACTTTAAGCAATGTAGTTTAAAAGGATCTGCATTGATGGATATAGGTGAAAGGGAGTCAACCAGTCTTCAGGGCCCCAAAAGATGGACGAGGGGGACAGGGCCACTTGAAACTACCTGATTCAAACCATTTGTGGTCAAACAATGTCGAACAAAGCTTTGAAATGCTGTAAATGCAGGTCCAACCAGGCTCAGGTGCAGCAGGTTTTTGATTCAAAGCCAATGATTGGTGAATTTCTGAATGCAACATTTGAGTGATGCAATTTGGATGGATCACCTGAGTTGTACTGATGGTTGAGTTGGTTTGAGATGTAGGCAACTGCCTTTTTGGGGAATACGAGTGATGCAAAGTTGTGAGCCTCATGGTCGGATGCAATGTTCAATGAGGCAGCGCTTCAAAGACATCTGCAGCAGCAAGCTGGATGTTGGAGACTAACAAATGACTTGCTCTGCTTAGTGTATGTAATGAGAACCAAACTTGAGTGAGTCCCAAACGCAGCACTTGCAGGACCCATTGGTTCAAGTGCAGCAACCATTATTTGAATGTGGTTGATTAGTTTGATGTGATTAAAGCTGTTAAAGCTGTGATGCTGGGTTTTCCAGACCTCAGGAGGCTGCGACACCCAAAACGCTGGCCTTTAGAACAAGGTGATTTACTCTCAATGTTCTGTTCTCCCAGACCTAGGAAGGTTTCCAAGCAGAGCCATAGTCCTTGCTTCTAAACAACCATCATGCCCATCGAGGGAGTAGAGGGCAGATCCTGCCTCAGCATTTGAGCAATCATTATTAGCCACATGGGCTAAGGATTTGTAAAGATAAACTCCCTATAAAATAGTGCAAATGAATACTTCCTTGAGACCTTGATATTCCAAAAGTAAATTCAGTAAGGGGTAGATAACCTGTCCTTTAAGGAACAATTCTACATGGAATTGGAGGAAAATATCTTTAGATTATCCTGACACCAGGTGATGAGTCAACAAAATGATGATGGTTTTGAACAGAGGTATAGGCTGAAATGCAACCTCTGTAATGCAGTGACATGGCTATCACAGCGTCTAGAAAACAGGGCACCTGTGACCTCTGAATCTAGAGTTCAGGAGCTGCAGATCAGGGAAACTCATGCATAAGGGCACAGTTGTTCACTACGCTTTATGGAACAGAATTGGTTTAGCAGACTACCATTTCCAAAATTGAATGACCCACATGATGTTATGTTTTAATGAAAATAGCCTAAAATGGCCAGGGTGAATACCACTGTGATTGATGGCAAATCCTCACAGGTGGAGTCCAGGGTCGGGTCATGTGTGCATGAGACCTGTCCTCCATGAGAGCGGAGATGGCAGGTGGGAAGAGCCAGGGTATGCTAGGTGCAGATGGCTCAAGATAGCACCAGTAAACACAAGTCCACCAGCAACAGGTTGGAGAAGATGATCCAAGTTTGCAAATGATTTGCCAGATACCATCTGTACCCATTCATCCTCTGACCCGGAGATTGTGGAAGGAAATGAAAGTGCAACCTTATTTGTTGGTCTTAATGAATGTTTAGATTTAAGGTAAAATATCCAAGCATGCACTTGTACTGGTGTCTGTTCTCCAGTGTGACATGTGACTGGGGTGTATGTGAGTTGGATGATACCTTCCTTAGACCAGATGTGATTCTGGAATTGTGAATGCACACTGCAGGTGAAACTGCAGATGTGAAAAAACCACAAGCTTCACAGGAACACTTGCATCTGGATTGTTAGGTTAAATTTGACAGATTGTTCAAGTGTATCATTCACTCACTGATAGGTGCATCACCTGCCTGACCAAATCTCACCAAATCTCTGCTTCTTTCTCCCACCAATATCATGAGTGTGACTCTTACGCAAGCTGCCCTGAGGGATTCAAAACTCCTTCTTCTCTCCTCACATGTTTCCTCGATTGTATATGCCTCATTCAACAATTTCAAGAGATACTGACTGTTGTATCCTCTGCCTCCACACATCTCTGCTGCCTCCTTCCACAGATCAGTCAAGTGGGACTCTCTGGGAAGCTGTCCTGAGGGAGTCGCTGTCCATCTTTTCCTCTTAACACCATATGGCATGTGCCATATCCACTCAGCAAAAGAGACAGACATACAATGGTTAGTTATCTGTCTCCCTAAATTTCGGAATCTTCCCCCATAAAAGTCATTCAAGCTTGACCATCCAACAAGTGGCCTTCAGGCTTTCCTAGCTCCTTCTTAGTATGTCCCCAGGTGTCACCTGATGACACTTGTCTTGACACTCACTTTGGGAGGCACACAACAACCCTCATGCCAAGCTTGGTGGTATCTCAGCAGTAAATCCACTGAGATACCATCAAATTAATTTACGGTTACTGCCCCTTGGTCCAGTGGATGTACTGCCAAATTGGGAGTGGTAGTAGGCAGTGTTAGTCCTCATTTATTGGAGTTCATAGGACTCATAGGGATTTCAGTGGAATTACCACTTGCAGTAATTCTGCCTATTTTGCTGGTTTATTGGTGGTGAGGTGAGCGATTTCCTCCACCCCACTGCCAAACACGTAGTATGTCAGTGCTAAATGCGGTGGTAGCATGACAGTGCCAGAATTACTGTCATGTTAACACTGATTCTTTTAGAACTGCCGTACTAGTAGTGTGGCCCAATTACTTTTATATCACATGCCTACCCAATTCTTTGCTGCTTACACCCACCAAAATGTGACTTTTGTGGCTCTTAGAACTTGCTACCATGGATTCATTGATTCTCCTGCTTATTCTCCTAGGTCTCTCATCATGGCACACATCTCATCCACTCACTTCACGAGATGGACATTGACTGTTGCATAACCTGGCTCACTGTATTTCTTTTTTCCCAGCAAAATACTGCATGCATGAACCTCCCAAAAGCTGCCCATGGGGACTCTTGGCAGCTCCTCCCAGTTGTCACTCAATGCCACATGTCTTTGATGTTTAAGAGATTTTAAGAGATGCTTCCACACAAAGCATAAAACAGAATAACAATAGAGTACATCAACTGATTAGAACATATGAGTTAACAATGAAAAAGGACAATCTCAAATTATCAGTTCAGATAAGTTGGAGATTTGCATGGATATAGGGGTAAAAAGGGTACTGGACCTACAGTATTTTCATATGTGGGGAGGAGGGCATTAAGACATACATCACAAAAAGACAGGACAGAACAAAACATATACAAAAGGATGGGTGGGATCAACAAGAAAGGAATGGATGGATATGGATAATGCACATAGATTAAGTTAAATGGACATTTGCCAATCAGAGGTGATATTGGTTATACATTCTGTAATTGGTTTTCACTTGTATTGATATTTAAGTAGTAGTGAAGGGGTATGAGCATTCCATTTTTCTAATCTATGTATGTTACAAATTGAATTCCACCATATCTCGAGATGAAGCTTGTCAAAATGTTTCCAGATGGATGTTATCATCTTGATGGCTATTAACATGAAAAGGTTAAGTAAATTCCCATTACCCTTGTGCAAGGTGAGTGTAGGTATATGATATTATATGATATGGCATTTATAATGCGACTATACACAAGTGTTTCAAGGCACAATGAATCAAGGGAGGGGGAACAAAGGGAAGACAGAGACAACAATCTTACTAGGCCAGGAGTCATTCAGATTGTGCAGGTGCATGGGATGGGGAAGGGGAAAAATGCGGGGGTAAAGGGGAGGGGACAGTATAGTACATGAGATAAATAGAAAAAATAAACAATATGTAAAAGTACAGCCAGCTGGTGGCAAGCGCAAGGGTAAGTGCAGACATCAAGTGTCAAATGCTAGTAGGGGGACTGTAGGAATACAGAAAACAGTCCCTAAGTTTGGGGGTTACAAGGGTGGCAGTGCAGGTGTGCAACAGGAGGGGGAAGGGACCTGGGCCCGAGATCAGAGGGTGGCCAGGCAACCAGTGTAGTTTCGGTTTCAGCCAGGGATTCAGCAGGTGAGAGGAGGAGAGAAAGTAGAAGCAAAGAGGAAGGTTTTGAGGTGCTTCCGGGACCAGTAATGGTTCTCCTCAAGTTTCAGTGAGGCAGGCAGACTGTTCCAGAGGGAGACTCCAGCCGAAGAAAGAGATCTAGCACCAACTCATTGGTTGGAGATGCGACTGAACCTGAGGGAGTTGGAGGTGGAAGAGCGAAGAGCTCGAGGAGGAAGATATTTAGAAAGAGAGAGTTGAAGGTATTGAGGCCCCAGAAGGCCTTGGGGACAATGCAAAGGGTTTTGAAATTAATCCTCGCAGCCACTGGAAGCTTGTGCAGAGATTTTAGTCCTGGAGAGATATGATGCCTGCGCTTCAGGCCAAGGACAAGTCTTGCAGTCCTATTCTGGATGAGTGGCAGAGGGCGGAGAGTAGAAGCAGGCAGATTTAGGCTGTTGTAATAGTCCAGTCTAGAGAGAACCAGACCTCTGGAGACAGTGAGCTTCTGGGGGATGGTGAGGAAAGGAAGAATACCTGTGAGGAGGTGCAGCTGGTAGTGTGACTGTGTGTGACTTCTTAGAGACTTCAGAGATGTGAGGAGAGAAGGAGAGTGTGGAGTTGAAGTTGTCCACAGGGTTTTTACCCTCACAGGTAGGATCAGGAAGAGGGCCAAGAGAGGCTGGCCAGAAAGTGACAGGAAAGGAGAGAGTGGATGTGCCAATGAGGAGAATCACAGTCTTACTGGCTTTAAGGCAGAGATCATTGGTGGCACACCACTCCTGGATGGCGGACAGAGATAAGTGAAGGAGAAGAGGTTGCTGAAGATGGTCTGAAAATGAGATGAGTGTCATCCGCATAGCTCTTGAACATGGGCCAGACAGCAGCAATATGGTGGGCAAGAAGTGCCAGGTATTGGTTCAACAACCATGGAGAGAGGTTAGACCCCTGGGGAACACCACAGATAGAGATAGAGATAGAGGAGAGGAAGGTCCCAAGTTGGACCTGGGAGGGTAGATCAGAGAGGAAAGAAGTCAGCCACTCCATGGCCTGACCGGAAATACCAGGTTATCACAGAGATGGTTGAGCAGGATGGCATGGTTGACTGGCAGAAGAGAGATCAAGTAGGATTAGGACAGAGGGTTTGTTGGAATCAAGGTTCGAGAGCAGGTCTTCATGGCTGTTCAGGAGAGCAGTTTCTGTGCTCTGGCTGTTCTGAAGCCAGACTGATGATCATGAAGACAGCCAACAGATTCAATGTGAAGATTGAGCTGGGAGATGGCAAGCTTTTACAGGAGTTTGCCCAGGAAAGGAGTGATGGTGATTGGGCGATAATTAGCCGGGCAGGATGGGTCGGATGAGGGTTTCTTAAGACGAGGGTGCATAAGGGAGTACTTCAGGGAGGAAGGGAAGACACCAGTGGTGACGGAGTGGTTGCTGAAGTCAGCCAGAGCAGGAGCCAGGGAGTCAATGTGGTCCTTAATGGTTTTGGAGGAATAGGGATGACCCTGTTTTGATGACACTTTCATAGATCAGACTTGTCTAGAAAACTTGTCTGGGTAGAACAGGGGAAAGGCAGAGAAGGAGGGAGGAGAGTTGGCCAAAAAGGGCCTGAGGAAGAGCAGGGAGTAGAAGGAGATGGGGGAGAGGAAGAGAGAGAGATGTACTGAGTTTTAGAGATGAAATGAGAAGCCAGAACAGCGCAGAAGGCCTGGGAAGGGACAGGAGAGTTAGAGACTGCAGAGGGATTGGCCAGTTCCTGGCAGATTTTAAAGATTTCGGCCGAGTTGTTAGATGCTGCAGAGATGTGAGCTTGGATGTGAGCTCTCTTCTTTGTGCGGACAGAGAGCCGGTGTTGCTTTTGGACCAGCCGGCAGTCCAGTTTGTCAGAGGATGTACCTGAAGCACCCCATTTCGTCTCAGCCACCATGCACTTGCGTTTGAGGGAGACGAGGTCGGAGTTGCACTTGTCTTTGGGCAGCAAGCGGTCATCATGGCTGGGGGAAAACATCTGAGAGTATCAGATATAGCAGAGTGGAGCCTGGAAAAGGCTGTGTCAGGGTGTGAGTCAGCCAAAGGTGGTATGGGGGGTGAGAAAGTGACAGTGAATGCCTCAACTGACACACGCTTCATGGGTCGGATGACAGAGAAGGTGGGTGGCAGTGCTGCAGTTGGCTATGCTTGAGGGGTGGGGAGGGTGAGCTGGGATGAAAGGAAACATTGATCACTCCATGAAAGAGGAGTGGTGAGAGGGATAGAAAGGGGAAGGTCTGAACAGTAAGTATTACCAATAAATAGAACTTGGGGTCAGAAATCACATTGTGAATTAAATATTTTCTTGAGTACACCCCACACACTGAGACAGAAAGGATTAACACATTTGCATTCAAATATCGTATGCTCAAAAGTTTCTGAAGGTTGATGGCAGATTCAACATTTATCATCTGGTGAGACACCACATTTGAATAGTAACGGCAGAGTAATGAAAGATCTGTGATGAAAGAACAATCAAGTTTGTAATAAGCTTGCTGAGACAGTATCCCTCGATATATGTTCCATGTTGGAGGCCATTGTAATTAATCGTAAGGTATAGCTCAATCTTGTTGCCAAGCTTGAAGACAGTTTTGCATGGTGACTATTGAAGGGTTTCCTGAAAGAATTTTTATAAAGAAGCGAGGCAGTCATGAAGGAACTATGGGCTGATTGTAGTCTGTCGACATTCGCAGTTATATTATTACATATGAGCGAATGATAGTTTTCCATAATTACATCGACTATCAATAAATATTGCTGAATAAATTAGATCAGGATATGAAATTTAGTAACAAGTTCATTAAAAGTAATTGGAAGATCATATGCAAAAATGTGATTAGGAAATGTTATGCCTCAAGTGACCCACTGGCCCCAGAAGATGAATCGTTTTTTAACTTTTAACTTTAATCAACAAAATAAACTAAAGGTATGATGAGATATATTTGGTAGGGTTTGGCGTATGTGGGAACAAGTACATTCGAAGATAACGAAATGACAGAATAGTACTTGTGCATTTAATAAATGTGTGTTTTTTTAAATAAGATTACAATCTGCTAAAGTAATAGAGCTCTCTCCAGGCATTGTCACGATCCATGCCCATGACCCCCTCAGGTATAACAGCTCCCTGGCAGCGGTGGAGCTAAAGCCCTTCACACTGGCCGCAAGGGCCTTAAAACTCCATCAGAAACATACATGGAGTCAGTCCTAGTGTCTTTGGCACAAGGCCCATTATCAGGAATAAAGCAATGCCAGTTTTGGACCTTAATCCAACATGGAGGCATAATACACAGCTCAGTTCTTTAGAACCAAGCCATGCGGTCTAGTGTTTTGGGTGTGGCTGGGCCTGGAACTACATGGCCTGGAACTACTTTACCTGGGCTATTTAAACCACACCGAAACAGCAGAACATGCTTCACATTATTCTGCACTCCTGCAGCCTAACGCTCACCGTTCCCAGCTCCTGCTCATCACTACTCCGGCGGCCCGATCCTGAAGCCCGACATCCGGATTCCATTAATAACCTGGAGAACAAGAACAGCATTAGCGAGCAAGAACACTTACCTGTGAAGTAACCGGCCTTGAATCCATCCTGGGCTTCGCTTACCTCGCCCACCTCCGGAGTTCGCCGCAACCTGCAAATGTAAAGAAACAAGGGCAGCATTAATAACAATTCTTACCTGGGCAAGCAGCGAGTCCTGGCAGCACCCTGCGCTTCTCTTACCTCTCCCATCTCCGTGTTTCACCGCAACCTGCAAGGGAGAAGGAGAAGGAACAAGGTCAGCGTTAACAAAGCACTTACCTGGGCAAGCAGCACTTCGATCACTCGTCACTCCGGAGCATCAACGCAACCTGTACAAAGAAGAGAAGAGAACACAGGTTACCAATTAACACCAATAAACAGCACAGCGCATCAATAACTCACCATGGTCTTCGCCATCAGCGCAGTAAATCCGAGATCGCAACCATCCCTGTGAAAAAAAAGAGACATTGTTAGGGAACAGCGTAGTGGAGCAAGACGCCGAGAAGACAGAGAAAATGGAGGGAAAGAAAGAGACAGAATATAGATGGAAAAGACATTATAACTCACCTAGAAGACAGTAAGCAGAGTCAGAGTCACAGCCGGTCTGGACCCGACATAAGGGCACACGGAGCAGTGAAGCAACTAGGTCCATGGAACACCCACACCAACCTTGCGCCCCTGCAGAGAGACGCAGCACGGAGAGTTCAACGCACAAAAACCTAAGGTGAACAATAACCCCAAGGGAGGGGATTTGGGCCAGAGGGAGGTGGAAGTCCACCCATCACAGAACCAGTATCTTAACCCACCATTCTCCTGTTATAGGCGCAACCCAATGTCTGGCACAAACCCAAGCAGAGAGGGGTCCAGGATAGCACTTAGACCTCCATCCAGTATTGTGTGGCACCCCCATGGATACCAGGTGAGCGTAACAGGCATAGCCATTGAGGTACATCAAAAGATTGGTTATGTGTAAACCATAATTGAACCTTCTTCAGAGCACATGCATATGGTATTTTCTGAAACCAAGAAAGCCGACTCTGCCAGATATTCGTGGGTACTTAAGCTTACATACAGAAATTTAATGTTTCTTAGCCCCCAAGAGGAATGTTTTCAGACATGACTCTATGGATGGAAGGGGTAGTGGTAGAATGAATAACAAATACATGATAATGGGAGATACCATCATTCTAATAGAATCCAATCTACCCCACCAAGACAGAAGTAGGGGAGACCAGTAATTTGTGAGTTCTTTGATTTTTGACAATAAAGCTGTGGTGTTAAGTTTGATGATTTCCTTGTTAGAGTTGGAAATGTCAATTCTTACATATTTTAAACCATTTGCGGACCATCTCATTCCTGACAATAAAGCTGTGGTGTTAAGTTTGATGATTTCCTTGTTAGAGTTGGAAATGTGAATACTTACATATTTTAAACCATTTGCGGACCATCTCATTCCTGATGTAAGGGTATGATGCTTAGTGCAGTGTACATTTAGGATCAAGTGCCACATGTCTTACCAACTATATTCAAAAAGATGGACACTGACTAATGTATCACCCGCCACCTTGAATCTTTGCTGCTCTTCCACCAAAATCATGTTAGTGTGGAACTTCTACAAGCTTACCTCAGGAATACCCTATTACTCTGACATCTTCCTAGTGTGAAGCAAACGTTTTCTATCTCCTGTACATGTATGTTAGTGTTTCTTCTCATGCACCAAAAATGACTATTTGCTTCAGACTTTTGGAGGTGACACAAGAAATCAAGAGTCACCTAAACTGCTCTCAATCTCAGAGATTCCCTCTCCCTAATTTCACACTACATAACATGTGTATTGTTCACCCACTTTAAATCACTGAGCATGTCACACAGCACTGCAACAACAAAACATACCCTATATGTGAACCTATGTGTCCCCAGCAACTCACCACCTCTTCCCACTATACTTCCTAATCAACTATTCCATTCCAGAATTGTTCTGACTTTTCTAGCTTCCCTAATTCTGCTTCTAACTATGGGCTCTTCAGTTAATGAAATATTCCTAAGATTAAAAAAGCAGCTCAAACCATGTGTTCCCCTATAAACCATCTGGGTGAGCAACCTGACGTTTTGGTGATTTGAGGCTCTAGTGAATACATTTCTCCAGGACTAATAGCTGCTTTTGGTCATACAGATAATTTATTTGATGTGGGAGTAGTTTACATCCTTCGTTTGGAAATGTAGTATACATATTTCAATCATTGTTATTAATATTGGATTGGGTACATTAAGGTGAGTAAAAGCATCTTTGAATTTTTAGTAATATGATCATTTTTGTAGCCCAATAATTACCCTTAATGAAAAGATTTTTTTTTTTTTTTTTTACTATGAGCCTTCTTTAGATCAGATTGCCCAGTTTTAGGTAGACACACTCTTTGTTTCACTCACTAGTGATGTCTCTTGTCTCAAATCATAATTATAGCGATGCAGGCAACAGTAAGGTGCAGACATAGGCCTATCCACAACTCACATACACAAACATGACCACATAACACCGGCACTGCGTTCCCTGAATTGGCTTCCGGTACTGTTACATTATATTTAAGAGTGTGTGCTACAAACAAACGAAAATGTTACATATCAATTTGATGGCTAAGATCTAACCAGAACAGAAAGATTACTGTACCAACCAAAATATGAAAGAGAAAGACAGGGGGGCATGTTCTTTCGTGGTCGAGGTAGCAACATTGTGGAAACCTCTTGCACCAGCGCTTCGTAGACAGCCAAATTGATTGAATTTTAAGAAGCACCTGAAAACATTTCTTTTTACTCCAGTCTAGGTCTATAGGTAGCTCCCTAACTCTACGATCCATTTTAACAATAGCACCATCATACCCGTGGATGACCGCTGCACTTTACGAACCCCCCTTTATGTAATATGGATAACATGACATAAAAACATAACATAACATTTTTATATTTAGCTGGGAGTCTTTTCTGAAATTTAGGAAGTGAAGTAGGCAGTTACTGCTCATTTTGAGAGCTTGGTGCACATATTTTGCTCAGGTGAATTGACCAGTGTTCTCATCTTTCCATCTCTTGCTGTAAGGCTGGCTTTGCTGTTTGTAGGTCGACGCCTGGGCCCACTGATGCCCCCTTAATGTGGTAGACTAGGTTGCCACTTCCATTTTTTTAATTATAGAACTAGCACTTTATATTACTGAACCTATTTTGTGTACTCTATCTTTTCATCTATTCCTGGGGAGATCCATGGGCAGATTGACTGCATGGAAAATCATGAGACTAAATGAACAGTAGCCATGTCTGGTATCTGAGGTACCTTGGATTCGTATGGCATATTAAAATGCAACAAACAATAATTAATTAAAATTAAAAAAGAATCAATACCTTCTATCAATATTTTATGGGCAAAACAGGAGGTGGACTACAATGGCGCACAGAGCAGGACCAGGGACTGTGCTGAGTAGACCTTCAGCCTTCTGAAGGCCTGTTTCTGCTGCCTGGGCTGTACTGCAGGAGCACTCATAAATAGGCCTGGAATGGTCAGCAAAATTGTGCTGGTCTGTGCTATGCTGCACAATATGTGCCTCAGGAGGAATGTCCCTCTACCCCCTGATGTGGACATTCCACCGCCTGAGGAGGAGGCTACACTGCCTGTGGCTGAAGCATTTGCACGCAGTGGCCAGGATGAGGTCTGAGCTGGACGAATGGTTCATCGTGAACTCATGGAAACATTTTCTGAGCACATTTCTTTTAGCATGCATTGCACCACTGTGTATATTGTCACATTAAGGATTAAACATGTGTGTTCAAAAAGGAATGTCCTGGCATTACTTCAGGTGAAATAATGTTTACAGTGAAATTGTGAAGACACCCATCACACCCTCCTCTCTATCCTCTCCACACAACACCATCCCCAACACACCCTGCCAATGCCTGTCTTGAGGTCATACTACTGCTTCCTGCAGTCCTCTCCTTCCTGAGGCACTCTGCCCAGAGCTGTAATCTTCTTGCAAATGTCAACCCAGATGCTGGCCTTATGCTGCACTGAGGCTTTGCAGTACCAGAAGCCATACAGATCTTATGCATGGGCTACCACCTTGTCAACGAGGATCTGCAGGTCCACCTCACTGAATTCTTGTTTTCTGAGACTGTGATCAGGCACCTTACACTTTGTTCTCTACTGTGACATACTTTTTCTCTCCTGTGTGTTTTAATGGCAACAGGAAATGGGAGATTGAGAGTGGGATGAGTTGTTGAAGATGGCTGCCGCCGTGCTTCCCGTTCTGGCATTTACACTATTTCCTTTGATGGAATTGCCGTAGGTGGAAATAGTGATGATTGTAGAGTGGTAACGCTAATTATGCTGAGTATTGATGAAATGACCAATGTGGACCCAGTTTTGGATGAATTAACATTTTCATCAATGGTGTGTGCATAGTCCCGCCACATTGTAATACGGCTGTGAATACGCCCAACATCATGGAAGTAATGGTAATTCGGCTGAGGCGGAATCACTGCTGTATTACTGCCCAACTGGTAATGAGCCCACAGACGCACATCTATTTATGTCATGTGACTCTTTTCCATTCTTTTCCAAACTAAGAAGTTCTAGATGCAGAATAAACACCAGTATTTAGTGATCACAAGCAATATCCTGAATTTTCTTTAAGCCCTGGATCCTTTGCTGTAAATACTAGATCAAAGACATTTTGTTGAGTAACAGTTAGTACATTTTAATGCACATGTAATGCATTGAAAGATGAAAGAAGTGGCTAATAGATCAGATCACACCATCCCATCCTCATTAAACTACAGTCATTGCCCACCAAGCGAGAACATCATGCAATCACTTCTCTGTCATGCAGAAGGGCCTTGAACCAGGGTACAATTGTAAAAGAAATAAATGAACAGAAATAGATATAAACACTCTGATATGCCATTTTATATTGTTGCTCAGCAGATCCACACTCAAGTTTCAAGAAAACGAATGATAATGGCCTCACTATGTTTTGAGAAGCAATTATTTCAAGAGCAGGATGGATGGAGGACTGTTTAATGTAGCACAATCATTTGTGAAATGTGTATTTTCGCCTCTGTACATTTTTTAGGAGACGTTGTTGGCGATGCCAATAACTACCCCAGATTGGACCAGGAGTAGTTCTGTTTACACAAAGGATAATATTTCATATCTTTGAGTCAGCAGTAAATAGAAAGGGGATACACATTAACACCAAAAGGATACATAGATACAATAAATATAAGGTAGAAAGAAGATTAACAGATCAAATTCCCAGGCACAATGTCCATATGTATGTGTAATTTCAAACACTTTTAAAAGCATAGTTCCACATGAGGTTGGTCATCCTGCCTTTGCTCCTGTTAGGAAGACATTAGGAAGACACTTGCCCTTCAGATTTCCTTATTTCTATGTAAAATATCAATAGTTATTAAACAGAGACAAGATTAGTTTCAATCAATTGATCCTACTTATCTAACCTTTTCAAATATCACATTATTTGATCATTTAATTTACTTTCAATGTTTCCAATTCATTTTCAAAACCAAAAATCTATAATGTTGTCTGTTATATCATCAGGGTGAAAGTTTACATTTTATATTCTGATATCCACAAATTGACTATTTGGAAGTTAGTCAAGTTACCTATGTTCACAGTGCACTTCTTTAGAGGGTTTTTTTTAAAGTTTTTTAATTAATTTAGTGAGCAGTGTTTTTTTCTTTTATTTTGAATGTGTAGTCAATCAGTGCTTCAAGTATCAGTTTTGTTAGGTCATTTTGAAATAACTTCTCAGATGAAATTGCTAAGAACTGTGCACCAGAACATGTTTTGTAAAATATATTTTCTTGCATTTTTTATTGTGACTTTTTTGACATTTGTAGATATAGTTTAAGGATTATTTCAATTGTCATTCGTTTTTGGGCTAAATATTTGGTTACTTTTCTTTTTTGATGCTGGATCAATACTTTTGTTTGTGGTGACTGTTATACATTGCAAGAGCAGACAAACTAGTTCTCTCACTTTGACATTTTCTATACATTGCTTTAGGGGGGTGTGAGTATGTGACTTTCCATATTTAGATCTGCTCAATCTTTTCTTTATTTCTACAGAACTGAGTTTTAGTAGGCATTGTTTTGTATCTGTTGGAGAAATTAAAGTGCGTACTTTAATGTTATAGGATGGTTCTGAGGGTGTTATTGCAGGGATGAGGACGAGTGGTTTATGGATAATGATATGGATTAGTATTGGGTTCAGGGAGTAGGAAGAGGGGTACTGGAGTCATAATATAGAATATTATTGCAAAGTGGTATGCGTAAGATGGATGTGGGGATAAAGCAATATAGTGTGATTTCAGAAATGGTATGAGGAAAGGGAAAATACAGCAATGAATGCATTGTTGTCAGAGAAGTCACATGAGGGATAGTGGTGTAAGCATACATATATAGATTAATAATGGGTACTGGGATGAGAAAGAGGGGTGTTGGAGTAGTTATATAGATCATAATTGCACAGTAGGATATGGACGAGGAATGTACAGATAATGGGATCTGTGGAGTAAAATATTTATAGAGGAAGAGGTTGTAGACGTCTGGAGAAGTGGTATGAGGAAGAGGGATGTGGGGATAATGCAAAATAGTGTGATATGGGTATGAGGAAGGGGAAAATATAGCAATTTATATATTGTTGTTAGTGAATATATATATAAATATATATATATATATAAATATATATATATATATATATATATATATATATATATATATATATATCACACGGCCTGTGGTAGCGGCCGTGTAGTTATGGTTAAGTTGCACAACTCGTAGTAAGAGCACTTTTTGGGCAGCTTATAACGTCGCCCCCCCTGAAAGAATCCTTACCAAACTGTGCAATAAAAGTATTTGGCCAGTCTGAAGTTTTTTGGCCAGTCTGGTGAGGTTTCGTCAAGGTGGGAGAAGTTATCGGGGGTCCCACACGCATACAACCCAAACCGCTGAATGGATTTTCACCAAATTTGCACAAGGGGCAGCAGCCTGGTCCCGAAAGCCTGCTTTTGGAAATTTGGTGTAAATCCATCCAGTAGTTATTTTTAAAATGCCCAAAAATTAGGTCCAAAAAAATTAGTTAAATCTGGGATCCATTTCCCTGTTCAGTCCACGGACAGGCATCCGATTGTCCTAGAGGGTGGCGGGATGTCTGCAGACATTGGACGTGCTCACTGATTAGATGGAGAAAAGCGTGAAGTGCGTCAGATTTTGGGAAACGCCTGCAATGTTGGATTCACAGACAGCCGCCGATGAATACACGTTCACTGTGGTCCAAACATATAAAAACATTGCACTTGTTAAACTTATCAAACAATCTCTGCGGTGACAAGAGGTGATGAAGATGGGATGGGATATGACCATAAGAAGCCAAAAAACGGGTGTTTTTCACCCCCGAAATCTTCAAACAGTCCAGACATTTCAGATGTTCAGGGACATTTGTGCCTACTTCTGTATTACAGGTTTGGTTCAAAGCAGTTCTTGGATGCTGATAACTTTGGCGTCACTCAAGGAACAGGCATTCAATTTTGAAATTTTATTCTAGACTTGATTCTGAATGGTTTTGGAAAGTATGAAGCTGTTTTGTGAAGAGGTAACACATTTAGAGGGGGTCACAAAACATTGTAAATGCTTATAAATGTGCTGTCATTTAACAAATTTGCACAAAGGTGTGCAACACAACTTTAAATCAGGATATAAATGTTTTTGCAAAGTTTGGTGGGATTTTCTCAAGAGAGGGCAACTTTAGAGGGGGGTCTCAACAATTTTAGATGGCCCATAACTTTGTGGCCATTTGACGAATGTGGGCACAAGTTTTGAGCTAGATTATAGACCCAACCTTCAATGCTTATGTAAAGACTGAATACATTTTGTCAAGTGGGGGCCAAGTTATATGTCTATTGTATGTACATACATTTTTACACTTTTGAAAAAATAAAACATGGGCGGATTTCAAGCAAACACGTGTAAGGAGCATTGGCAAGGACCTTAAAGCATGGTTTTGCTAGTGTGCCCGCGTTTTATTTTGTGACAAGTGTCATAATGTAGGTACAAAAAACAGTGATATACCTTTGGTGACTGAGGTATAGCCTGCAGCCATGGGCAGTGGACAGATTGTCCGGGTCATGGTATAAGGTTATGACCCAGCCAATCTGGCTTCTGGCGATGACCACGAGAGACGAAAAATGGTGTTAAAGTGGCCATGTCCACCTGGGACCAGCTATGTGGTAAAGTTATTCGAAAGTGGGACAGATTTGAAAGGGAAAAGAACATTTCAATAAAAGTATATGGCCCGGTCTGAACTTTTGCAATCTCTTATTTGATGTCCTTGGTGTTAGTCTTAACAGTGCACAGTGGTGGCACAAGTTATGGTTGCTTAGATTATCATAACTGGAGAATTTCTGAGGTTTTCTGGTTTTACCTGTAACCATAACGTCCCTTTAACAACATTTTTTCAATAATGCAATTATGTAGTAAGAGGGTTTTATTAGCTACTTGTTACATTTTTCACAGCAAAACTCTAATAAGGAAGCATTTATCATTTTACTATTCAGCATGGCAAGATTATTAATATTGCACCTCCATCATGTATGCTGCATGCACTACCTATGTATCTACATCAGTAGCTTACTATAGCGGAAATGACTTCATAATAGTATCCTATTTGTACCAATGCATTGCTTAATGCACTACATACCTCATGATATTTAGTCCAATGATCCTTGACACTTTTTTTTTATTCAACATTACAATAAGAATCCCTTGTACAGACTTTTTCATGAAAAGTAAATGCACATATGACATCATCAGTGATGTCATCAATGACATTTATGATGTCATCTTTGATGTCCTGGGTGTTAGTTTTAGCAGTACATGGTGGCGGCCTGAGTTATGGTTGCTTAGGTTACCATAACTGGGGAATTTCAGAGGTTTTTCAGTTTTACTTGGAACCATAACGTCTCTTTAACAAAGTTTTTTTCACTGAATTTCATAGGTTTTTAGTAGCACCTCTTAACCATATTGTCCCTTTTACAATGTTTTTTTTTTACTGAATTCCATTATATACATATAACATAGAACATACTGAACCCCCTACCTGCGCTGGAGGTTCCAATGTCTGCAGACTATACACATGTCTGCGGACGGGCATGGTCAACAGCAACACTATCCAAAAACTCAGGGGGTATCTTACATTGTTGTATCCCATAATAAAAACACTGAACATGTTCACAAAGCAGCACATAAATACATTACATTCAATAATAAATAAAAAGTGAAAACTGTATATGTAAAACACCAACCGTTCAATTACATGGTATATGCAACATAATGGAATATACCAAAACAAAATAAATATACCCCAAACAGTATTACCTCACAGAAACTGCATAGCAAAATTCAACACCACACCTACGTATCAGTAACAGCAAAACTTAGCAAGAAAGTTATGAGTACACTACATTTATTGCACATATTTTTAAACTTTTTGTATTACGTACACTAAAAGTAATATATATATATTTTTTACACAGAAATGTCTAGAACTTTGGAATGGCTGGAAGACAATTTTCCTTGGCATGCAATGAGTGGAAACAGTGAAACTAATAGTAGACATTACACTTCTCTATAATAACCATTACTTTATGTGTACTTAACAATTTATTTTTTTACAGACCACACAGACATTGAAAATAATACAGAAACAGAGGCCTTAGACAATCATCTGCAGAAAATGGAGCAAACAATTGATCTATTAAAGGAATAGTACGCTCAAAAATATTATTTTCGTGAGGATTCGGCATGTGTTTTTAAGCATATGTTGATCGATCGCACAAACATTTCCTATGCACCTTACCATACTTTTCCTCTTCTTTACACATGCAAAATCAGGCAGCAGGGCACCGCCATCTTGTGATAATCTCATCCATTGCCGCATCGCCCAAGGTAGACTACCCTGCCGGCAATAATTCATATGCCCGCCCCTGAGACTGACATCACTGAATCTAGTGATAATCTCTGCCTATCTCCAGGACGTCACTGGGTAGCATAGCCAAACACGCCCAGTCATCATCCACGTGTTAACGTTAGTTGACGGACAACCCGGAATATCAACACACATCATCTCACAACACAGCACGTCCCAATTGTGATTATAAAACCATACTTTTAAAGGAAATGGCAAAACTGTACAATTTGAGAACATCCAGTGATTGCCATATTCAAGCAAATGGGTAATTATGTTCTTTGTTCTGCATCCACAAATTTTATCGTGAGTCACGCAGTGTTCATTTTGGGTATAAGAAGCACATTAGACACACCGTCAATCGCAAGGCCTTTGCATCTGCTTGCCGCCAGGCCACCGTAAATGATGTCAGGTTGCTCCTTATTGCTGGTACCGCGTAAGTGCATATCGGCACATGGCGATTGTCCCAAAAAATGGTCAATGTTATCCAGCCATTCAAGTGTTTCTGCAGTTGCCAGCTCAAAAACCCGTCAGCAGGTATATTTATGACAACTGCAGAAAGGCAGGATGTAGCTGTTTGAAAAACATAACAGAAATGTGTCTCAGTACTGATCTTTATTACAATTTATCATTTCACCCATTAATTCAGCCCCAATTTAAATCTAATGATGAACACAGACATGAAACAATGGGAACACAGAGAAATCAACGTGGAAAGTAGTTCAGAATTTGCTTCAGAGGTTAGTGCTATGGAGTATGTTCAACTCGAATCGGGATGCTGAGGCTGACGCTACAATCAGGGAGCAAGCTAAATGCAAGAAGAACACATAGGGCCTCATTACACGGAAGGCGGTATCCATGGCGCTACTAGCGCCATGGTTGCCGCCGGTAATTTACCGATCCCGCCATGGTGAATGGCGGAATTACTGCCCAATTCCAAGGTTGGCGGCTGGTAATTCCCCATTCACCATTGGCCCTTCCCCTTTCCCATTTGAGCCCCCATAGGGCTCAATGGGAATGGGGAAGGCGGCAATTACGGTACTGCAAATTACGTTACCATAATTGCCTCCAAGGTCCCTTTGCGGGTCCCGTCCTTACTGGCTGGTAAAACCAGCCGTTAAGGTAGGGACCAGCAAAGGGACCTCGTAATAGGGCGGTAAGGGATTACCATTTTGGAATGGTCACCCTTGTCATATTTAATGGTATTACACCTGTACCTTCATTCCTTTCGGAATCCTCGCTTTCTTTCAAGGTCGAAAAACAATTCAACCTTCTACTGTTTACGATGTGTGGGTTTCCTCAGCTCACAAGCAAAAATTCACAGCCGCTGACCTTTACTCAGAATGGTAGCCAATACCCCTTAATACCATACTGACATCAGAAATGTTTTTGAAAAACATATGAATTGTTAGCTTCCATCCACCAATTATGTGTGAAATTTCTAGTGATTTAGAGAACTTTGCACTCTCTCAGCGACTTCCAAAGCCAGCCTACACCACCTGTCAGCTGAGCCAATCTCCTGTTTACACTGCAAACCACCTTAACATTTTTTGCAAGGAGCAAGTCTCAAGCCCTGACAAAATGTGCTCATGCGAGAATGTCCGAGCAAGTGCTGCTACAACCCCCACGCCGCAGTCCCCTGAACCCATGACTGCAGTTGTATATTAGAGGCCTATAAATTGCACAAGTGTGTCTGTACTATACCACTTTGAGTCAGCAGCGAGGTGAAGGATGTGTGGATATTGCCCCTGAGACAACCGGCGGGGATCGAAATTGATAGCTGCCAGATTTGGTACATCACAGCTAGAAAGGGGACGAGTGACACAGATTAGTTTATGACAGAATATAATGTGACTGGGGTCTTTTTTTATTGGGAGGAACTCTGGGGTCCACAAGGAATTGTCACACTTCTGATTCAAGAAAATAATAGCTTTGGAGGGGCACAAGGTTGAACAATCAGTCATTTTCCAGCAGCGGGGAACATTTGTAGAGATGGAGGAACAACTACAATTCACGGTTTTCATGGTTTGGCCCTGACACACATAGAGCAGTGATGTCAGAGGAAGAATTAAATAAGTACATTCTTAGTTTGACAAAATGACAGAATGACAGAGTCAGACACACAATCACAACATGTAGCAAGGGCCGGAACACTGCTGAATGGACATACACTTGATTGACTGAAAAGTTGAAACAACCATTGTTGAAAGTTCTGTTGTGCTTTATTTTATTGCTGATTTTGATGACAAAAATGTACTACCCATTAGAAAGTTTTGGTTGCAACACAGTGAAGGAAAATCCCCTGTACCGACTACTTGCACTGGAAAAAGTTTCTCTATTGGCACCAACAACACAGGCGGGTATTACACATTGAACGCAGTGTCCAAGTCTCCCATGAAGCCACCATGTAAACGAACGATAGGCAACCAGCCTGTACCACCTGTGAAAGAAAAAGATACAAACTGTTTTTAAATGAACAAAATATGTGCATTAAATCTTACTTGACAATGACAAATCTAGTATACAATGGCATTGTTGTCAGTATGCATGTCACTTAGACACATACATTATTGAACGACTATGCATTCCATTACATTTGGGACACAAATACATATTGCTTCATGGTCCTACATGAAATATACATAAGGACACCACTATGATTTCCCCAAATTGCAATTGATGTATAGAATTCCAAGAGTACCTTTGTTTGCCATTGATAGATCCAAGTTACGACAATATAGGTGTCAACCATCAAATGGTAGTGGGCTAAGTGAAATCACAACAAGAGTATACTTACTCAATACTTGGATTGCGAGGGCAAACTGTTGTTCGAAGTTCGTGCATAAGCACCATCATAAGCACTTCCACATGAGGGAATCCAAGATGTACAGCCACACCACAGTGATCTGCATGCACCGCCAACCAATTTATCCACGAATCTCCCAAAATACACACAATCTGCTTTCTGAAACACACAACCATAGCCATATGCTCTCCTCTCAGGAAAAAGACTTTCTGACAAAGTCTCTGCTCACACATCACACCCAGTAAACCCTATTGACCAATCCCTTGCTCTTCTAAGTCTCATTTGCATGCCTCTCAGCCTCAAAATCCCTGTATGTAATATGCATGTCCGCGGATGAATTGTAAAATCTGGGCGTGAGGAATTACAATTTAAATAGTGTGCCCCATTTCCCCTTTGCGATTCGCTCTGAAAAGACCCTTTTTTTGTTTTTTTCTGCAGATGCTTCAGAAACACCTTTTAGTTTGTATTTGTTTTGTTTTTATTTTCCTTATTTTCCTCCATAAATCTTCACATTAGCTTCTCCAAACCAACCCTTATGTTACAAAACAGCATGGCATTTCCCATAAAAGATAAAGACATGCCATTTTCTTTAAAGTAATCAACATTACCAGAGTCAATGTTGTCATTGTTGCAAAAGAAGATACCAGCTCTAGTCATAAAAGCAAACATGCCTTGGTTAATTAACCACCTATCAACATTTTGCTGAGGACAAAAAAGAGAACTATTGTACCATATTGCCCTAGGTATTAAACCACAAAAAATTATCTCGGCATTTGGAAGTATTTTCATTACTGCCTGAACCAAGTTTTGCAATTCTTCCAACAAAGTAGGGGCTCTTACATAACCCAAATACGAAGCACCACTGTGCAGGACAACCACATGTGCACTGTTAACCCTAGCCATATCGTGAAAAACTTCTTCCATTGCTTGCAAATTGAAAGCAGGCACAGTGCTCCACATCACCTCCATTTCCTTTACATCACAATTGATTACCACATTGCTACATTTTGCATACTGCTCCAAACCATTCACAAACATATCTCCAAGCACCAACACCCTGATTTTCTCCACCTCTGCCATCTTCACTACAAACAGCCTCTCTCAATACAAACCAGAACCTCAACACCTGATTGCCTAATCCCTACAGTCCCCTTTCCATGCTGGATTTGCTGAGAAACCCCAGATGTGACACGCCCGTTCACCGCAAACAGCTGTGGTGTCGGTGGAGCACGTAGCATTGGGGCAGCCCTTCTACCCTTTCCACTTCACTCTCTGCACCATTCCCTCATTGGCTACTATTAAGCAGCCACACAACCATCCACCAATCACAGCCATGACCTCTACATCTAACTCCATCATCACAATTCAGCACTTCAGATGTACTGTTGATCACTCTGAGTACAATTGGGCTGTGACTGCAAAGCACCTAAAGAAACTACTAGTAAACTCTACAACATTTCTACTTGCAGATTCAAGTACATCCACATGCATTAACACAAACTACAGGTATACATATTTTCCGCACAGTACATGTACATCTCTTGTACAAATGCATATAAACAGAGTAACTGCCACTTACCCTGTATAACCTGTAAAACAAGCTGACTGTCATTTCTCCCATCTGCTATTTTCAAGTGTCACTTGCAAAGTTGTCAACTCTCCAAATTTGTATTTACCCATATTACTAACTCCAATGTGCAAACTGTTATTTTCTTCATTCATGCTATAATTTGTGTACCCACTGCCACCTATTTCTCCACATTTCAACCATAATAGCATTTAATGGATTATAGTGCATGAGATGTACATACAATTTCCTTTGTATACATTCTGCATATTTAACATACATTCTATCATTTCCACGCCCTTTACAGATGATTATAATAGTCATCACACACAACACACACAGCTATCTAACCAAGTGTCATTTCATGTTAAAAGATGGGAGAAATAGCAGTATAATTATGCAAAAAGGCTTTCTAGTGTGTTCTAAAATGACACACAGCCAGGATTAGTACATGCATCTTTATGTATGCACACAGATAGCCAATATCATTTGAAAGGCACCCACCTGAAACAACACCACTGCCTCTACAACTGTTCTTCCAATCTAGACAGCTCTCTCATTTCAGCTGGTTGCCCATTCGTTCTAGCATTACAACAACATTATACTATGCACAAGTGTAGTCATGTCTATCACATCATCTACAACTATGTACAGTGTTGTGAAGCAAGACATACAACATGTCCCCCTTCCCTTCAGTCTGCAACACAAGTACCAGATCCTTCCTTGCAACCCTTACTTTATTTCAGACTCTCCCATCTCCAAGCACCACAGAATCACACAGTAGTTTCGTAATGACCTACTGAGTAATAAGCTGCTGCCCCATCAAATCCTTCTGCTTTATTTTCCACACCTTCACAAATGCATACATTGCATACTTTTCTATATAGTTCCTGCCGTTTACCCTGTAAAAATAGCAAACAAAGCATACGATTATTCCTTCTATCTCCTAATATCCAATAACACCACCTGTGCTCTGTGCGCCTACTGTTGTACTTATTTCTAAAGCGCATTCAACTAACACATTCTAAATGAAATATACAGAATGCACATAGGCAAAGGAAAGTGCATGTACATGCTATACACATTTACACAGTTATCAGAAAGCACTACTACTGTAAAAACAAACAAATCCAGGTCTACATTAACAACAGTGCTATTAACACATATATTCACTAACTTCTTTCTTTCACAATTGCAGTGAAGACCACTGCCCTGAAAAGCAGCAGGGTCTGAAGTTCAAAGGAGAACTTAGAAGAAACCTACTCTTTCCATCCAAAAAAGTAAGTGCAATACTGCCATAATGTTGTAACTGTTACTCAAACACTGTAGAATTCTAGTTTTCTAGAACAAACAACTGTATTAACCCTTCAACATTAGATTCAGTATTAGTGCTTCTCCTCACTAGCTCCATACTTCGTGTTGTAATCTGAACACCAGTATAGTAACACACATATACAAGAATACCCTTCCCAACCTGATATAGCAGCTCATTGTAACGCTCACCTGCTTCCCACGGAGGCGCAGGTCTGGCTTCGAGTGCTGATGCTTCTTCTATGGTGAAGCGCAGGACTCTGAAGATGGACAGGAAGGGCCCTCTACTCTGGCTTCTTCGGCTCGCAGGAATATTCCCCTGTGCGTGAAAAGGGAGTATTACCTACTGACTGAGTTATGCTCAAGCCTCCCACTCTCTTCCAACCCTCCACGATACCCTTCCACGATTCCCTGTGAAGTCTCCCCTTAGGGTCAGGACGGATGAGCTCTCCATCCTGCTTCTGATGCAGGGGCGCGTTGAAGCCCAGTTACTTCACTGGATTGAGGATTGATGGGAGTTCAGGTAAGCTTGACTATTCAGGTAAGGCTCTGTAAAAGTTCTGTTGCAAGTGCAAAAGTCCAAGCTTAATAATAATGTTCATTGTCTTTTTGCAGCAAGCGCAAATGCTTATGTCTTTTTTTCCCCTTAGGGGCCGGGGTTCGGAATGCCGGAGATATGGCACCGACCCGAAGTGAAACGTGCAGTTCCAGTTCCAGTAAATGGCAGGTTAGTTCTGGATGAGCGCTCGGGAACTGTCTTTGCATACGCTCATTCAATGTCTTTGTCTTTTTTCCCCATAGGGGCCCGGGTCCGGAAAATGCCTGGAAGCGGCAAGACCCGAAATGAAATGGGAATGACCCAACAGGTAAGCCTTATTCCCTTCCTTCTCTCACCTCTTATTCTTGTCTTTTTTTTTAGGCTCTGGGAAGTGGCTGTGTATCCGGATGATCGCTGCTGAAGGTGGAGGAACCCAGGAAAGGTGAGTGAAATGCAGCGCTGCAGCGATCGTAACGAAATGCTTTTAAAAATAATGTCTTCCCTTTCAGGATCGTCGGTGATGTCTCTGTGGTGCAGATTTAGCTGGTAAGGTCTCTTGTCTCCCTTTGCAGGTGACCCAGGATGCTGACAGGCGTGGCTGAAGTCCAGATGCAGGAGCTGACACGGTGAGCGTCCAGCTGCGAGGAGCAGAACAACGCGAAGCGTGAGTTGCTGATCGGGTGTGATTTAAATAGCTTTGGAAGAAGTCCCAAGTGTGTATCCTTCCTCCGATCAGGTATGTATCCTTCCCCGACCACACCCGGGTGGAAAGTAGTCCCACAGGTAAAGTAGTTCCATTCAGGCCTCAAGAGGGCCTGGATGTGGCAGCATGGTCTGCATCAGGTAAGTGCACATTAAAACACTTGAACACATGTCAAGCTTTATGAGCCTGGCGCCTAAGGCGCCAGGACAAAGGTCCAACATGAGCCTGGCGCCTAAGGCGCCAGGACTGCGTCCGGAGGGCCCCAGCTTGGGCCCGCTGGCACTCCCCTGGGGGAAATGATGCCTGCCTCTGGGGTTGCTGGGTCGGACCTGGCTCCTTGGAGGTAGGCATCATGACAGTACCCCCCCTCAAGGCCCCTCCCAAGGTTCTTCCCTCCGGGGGTTTGGGCTTGTTCGGAAATCTCCGGTGAAACCTTTGTACTAATCGAGGTGCGTGGACATGGTTACTAGGCTCCCACGATCTCTCCTGAGGTCCATATCCCTTCCAGTCAACAAGATAGAAGAGTTTCGACTTAACCACCTTGGAGTCTAAAATGTCTTTAACTTCGAATTCTAATTCCCCTTCAATTTGAACTGGATCTGGAGGCTTGGACAATCGGGTTCCTGGTTATACTGGCTTCAAAAGTGATGCATGAAAAACTGGATGAATACGCATGTTGGACGGTAGATCCATTTTAAAGGCCACTGGGTTGATTATAGCTTTGATGGGATAAGGTCCTATGAATCTGGGATTGAAAGTTCGCGGGCCCTTGAGGGGTAAATGTTTAGTTGCTAGCCATACCTGGTCTCCTACTTGGTAAGGAGGAGTTTTACTTCGGTGCAAAACAGCGTTTTCTTTATACTTTTTCTTGGCTTGCTGTAAATGAGTTGCAGCTTCTTTGAAGGCTCGGGTTATTGTGGAATGCAGATGATTTACTGCGGGCATTTCCAGGGTCAGAGGTGGATCTAGGTCAGAGGTCCGAGGATGGTGACCATACAAAGTATAAAAGGGGGTTTGTCCGGTTCCAGAATGCACTGAGTTGTTGTATGCATATTCTGCGATCCAAAGGATGTCTTTCCAATTTAACTCGGATTGGTGTAACATGCACCGAAGATATTGCTCGAGAGTCTGATTGGTTCTCTCGGTTTGTCCGTCGGTCTGGGGGTGGTGGCTGGTGGATAACCGCACATCTATTTGTGCTAGTTGGCAACACTTCTTCCAAAAATGTGAGATAAATTGACTTCCACGATCCGAGACTAATATGGAAGGGAAACCATGTATGCGAACTATATTCTCCAGGAATTCCTTGGCCAAGGTGGAAGCTGAAGGCAAACCCTTTAAAGGGATAAAGTGGGCCATTTTGGAGAATAGGTCCACAATTACAAGGATTGTGTTGTAACCAGCACAAGGAGGCAGATCTGTTATAAAGTCCATTGACAGGGTGTGCCATGGTGCCGGTGGAATATCCAAGGGTTGAAGTAGGCCGGCTGGCCTTTTCTTTTGAGCCTTGTTTTGGGCGCAAATTCCACAAGACAGTACAAAAGACTTTATGTCTTTTCTCCAAGAAGGCCACCAGAAGTGGCGTTTGATTTTTTCCTCCTTTTTAGCGATACCAGGGTGTCCTTCCATTAAAGATTCATGATAATGGGCAATAACAAGTTCTTGCAATTCTTTACTTGGCAGAAACAACCGCTCCTGGAAGTAGGGTAAGTCATCCTTAACGGTGTAATGAGGACCCTTTTGACTCCATTCCAGTAAGGTTAAAGAGTCTAGAAGTTGTTTTACTTGCGTTTGGATATCCTCAATAGTTTGCAATGAAGTTAAGCCTAAGATTCTTTGCTCAGGTATGATGGGCACAGGTTCTAAGCTCGAATTAGGTTCTTCCATGCCAATCCGGGATAAGGTGTCCGCTTTTCCATTCTTGCAGCCAGGGCGATAGGTAATTACAAAATCAAATTCCTCAAAGAATAGAGCCCATCGGAGTTGTCGTGAAGATTGAGCTTTGGCCGTTTTTAAATACTGTAAGTTTCTGTGGTCTGTAATTACGGTGATGGTGTGTCTTGCCCCGAGAAGGTAGTGACGCCAAGCCTTGAAAGCAGATTTGATGGCCAGTAATTCTATATCGGTAATTGCGTAGTTGATTTCAGGAGGAGAAAATGTTCTGGACCAAAAGGCCACTGGGTGTAGTTGGTTAGTTTTTGGGTCTCTTTGCGACAGGACAGCTCCCATGGCCGAACTGGATGCATCGGTTTCCACTATGTACGGGAGATCTGGGTGCGGGTGCTTCAATACAGGTGCAGAGGTGAATTTGGTTTTCAGGTCCTGGAAGGCTTGTTCGGCCTCAAGAGTCCATTCGAAGCGTTTGTTTTTCTTTAGGAGAGCGGTGATGGGTTGGACTGTTCGGGAAAATTCCGGGATGAATCTTCGATAGAAATTGGCAAAGCCGAGCATGCTCTGAACTCCCTTCACCGAGCTTGGAGATGGCCATTTGAGGATGGCGTCCACCTTTCGCGAGTCCATTCGGACTCCTTGAGGTGTCAGGATGAATCCGAGAAACTCAACTTCTGTGGTATGAAAATTGCATTTTTCGAGTTTTGCAAATAGTCTGTGCTGGTGCAGTTTCTCAAGAACTGCCCAAACATGTTTTCTGTGATCAGATTCTGAAGAAGAGTACACCAGGATGTCGTCAATGTAAACAATGACACAGACATCGATAAGTTCCCGAAGAACATCATTCATAAAGTACTGAAAGGCGGCAGGTGCATAGCACAAACCGAAGGGCATCACCTGATATTCGAAGAGCCCAAACTTGGTGCGGAATGCAGTCTTCCATTCGTCGCCTTCTTTTATGCGCACCAGGTGATAAGCTCCTCGGAGATCTAACTTGGTGTACACACAAGCGTCTTTCACCTGGTCGATAAGCTCAGGGATCAAGGGCAGAGGATAACGATTCTTAATCGTTATTTGATTTAGGGCGCGATAGTCTATACACGTTCTAAGGTCGCCTTCTTTTTTCGGCACGAAGAACAGAGCTGAAGAGACATGAGACTTGGACGGGCGAATAAAACCATTGGCTAGGTACTGATCCAAATACTGACGCAAATGCAGGTTCTCAGGTTCCGTAAGAGCAGAAATCCTACTACAAGGTAGTTGAGCATTGGGTACCAGATCGATTTGGCAATCATAAGACCGATGGGGAGGTAACGTGTTAGCCTGTTCTTTCTGAAAAACGTCTTGGAATTCTTGGTATTCTGACGGTAGCTGTACAGGGGTGGAAGTTGCTGAGGCTAGACCCATAGCTGGATTTCTTGGATAACAAGTTGGTTCACAATCAAGAAAATGTATCTTCTTTGCTCGCCAGTCAATTCTGGGATTATGTGTTTCTAACCAAGGAATTCCAAGAATTACTTGAAATTGTGGGGCCTTGATCACATCAAACACGATTGCTTACCGATGTCCATCCTGACCCACCAGTGTCACTTCAACAGTGGAATGCGTTACAGGCCCTGAGGCTATTTCGGTTCCATCTACTGTAGTAATGACATCTTGGGTTACTTTCGGGCGGAGAGGAAGCTTAATCCTGGAAGCCAATTCACGGTCTATGTAATTTCCAATAGCTCCACTGTCGATGTATGCTTTTATAGCATGCAACTGCTGAGGCTGTTTTGGGTCCACGAGCACCATTGGCATGACAAAATGCGAGGTCAAAGAGTTAGTTTTCAAGCTCGGCAAGCGGACCCCTACGCTTGCCGGGCTAGGTCGTTTCCCGAATCAGGTGTCACTAATTCGTTATCAGTAGCTCCAACCACCTTCTTAAGTGGTTTAACTGGACAATTTCGAAGAAAGTGACCGGAAGTCCCGCAATACAGACAAAGTTGCATTTGCCGCCTTCTCTCTCGTTCTTTCTGCGTTAATGGTCCTTTAACACCACCGATTTGCATAGGTTCAGATACGTCGGTACTCTTGGAGTTAGCGTGGGTTTTGATCGGTGCTCGGTTTTCATACTTGAACCGATCTGCTTTTCTATTTTGAAGTCTGTGATCAAGTTGAACCACCAAGTCAATGTAGTCTGCGCAGACCTGGGGTGGGTTTACTATCTGAGCTAGAACATCCTTAAGCTCTCCGCGCAGGCCTCGATGAAACAATGTGATCCTTTTGCTTTCTGGCCATCCAGTTTCCAAAACCAGTCTGTTAAAGGTGGCTATTTAGGACAGAAGATCCTGATTGCCTTGTCGTAAGGATAGCAGTTCGTTATCAAGGGCCTGTCCTTGAGAGTGTCGAGCGAACAATCTTTCCATGCTGGCCTGGAAGCCCTGAAAATTCTGGAGAATGGGATCATCCTGATTTACCAATGGAATAGACCAATCGGCAGCACTGCCACTGAGGTAAGATAGTATAAAGGCTACCTTGGTCTGGTCGTTAGGGAAGGCTCCGGGTCTGCATAGAAAGTGTAAACGACATTGGTTCATAAAGACGGCATATTTATTGGGATCCCCCGCAAAACGTTCAGGCAGGGCCAAAGGCATGCGTCCAGGTAGATTAATTTGTACCGGGTTACTCAAACCCATTGATGTGGAAATGTCTCCGGAATTAGGTAAAGGAGTGTGCCCTGCCTGGGCCTGTAATAACCTTTTGGCTAGGTCATCTGTTCTTTCCTTGGATAAGATCAGTTCTCTTTTGAGAGCGTTAGTCTCCTGGCGGGCTGAGTGCACCTCTGCCCGTAATTCCCCCAAAAGCTGGGCCAACTGATCAGTCTCGGAAGTCTCCATAGCACCCGGGTGGGAAATTGTGGGTTTGCTTCGCGTTCTGTAACGCTCACCTGATTCCCACGGAGGCGCAGGTCTGGCTTTGAGTGCTGATGCTTCTTCTATGGTGAAGCGCAGGACTCTGAAGATGGACAGGAAGGGCCCTCTACTCTGGCTTCTCCGGCTCGCAGGAATATTCCCCTGTGCGTGAAAAGGGAGTATTACCTACTTACTGAGTTATGCTCAAGCCTCCCACTCTCTTCCAACCCTCCATGATACCCTTCCACGATTCCCCGTGAAGTCTCACCTTAGGGTCAGGAAGGATGAGCTCTCCATCCTGCTTCTGATGCAGGGGCGCGTTGAAACCCAGTTACTTCACTGGATTGAGGATTGATGGGAGTTCAGGTAAGCTTGACTATTCAGGTAAGGCTCTGTAAAAGTTCTGTTGCAAGTTCAAAAGTCCAAGCTTAATAATAATGTTCATTGTCTTTTTGCAGCAAGCGCAAATGCTTGTCTTTTTTTCCCCTTAGGGGCCGGGGTTCGGAATGCCGGAGATATGGCGCCGACCCGAAGTGAAACGTGCAGTTCCAGTTCCAGTAAATGGTAGGTTAGTTCTGGATGAGCGCTCGGGAACTGTCTTTGCATACGCTCATTCAATGTCTTTGTCTTTTTTCCCCATAGGGGCCGGGGTCCGGAAAATACCTGGAAGCGGCAAGACCCAAAATGAAATGGGAATGACCCAACAGGTAAGTCTTATTCCCTTCCTTCTCTCACCTCTTATTCTTGTCTTTTTTTTTAGGCTCTGGGAAGTGGCTGTGTATCCGGATGATCGCTGCTGAAGGTGGAGGAACCCAGGAAAGGTGAGTGAAATGCAGCGCTGCAGCGATCGTAACGAACTGCTTTTAAAAATAATGTCTTCCCTTTCAGGATCGTCGGTGATGTCTCCGTGGTGCAGATTTAGCTGGTAAGGTCTCTTGTCTCCCTTTGCAGGTGACCCAGGATGCTGACAGGCGTGGCTGAAGTCCAGATGCAGGAGCTGACACGGTGAGCGTCCAGCTGCGAGGAGCAGAACAACGCGAAGCGCGAGTTGCTGATCGGGTGTGGTTTAAATAGCTTTGGAAGAAGTCCCAAGTGTGTATCCTTCCTCCGATCAGGTATGTATCCCTCCCCGACCACACCCGGGTGGAAAGTAGTCCCACAGGTAAAGTAGTTCCATTCAGGCCTCAAGAGGGCCTGGATGTGGCAGCATGGTCTGCATCAGGTAAGTGCACATTAAAACACTTGAACACATGTCTAGCTTTATGAGCCTGGCGCCTAAGGCGCCAGGACAGAGGTTCAACATGAGCCTGGCGCCTAAGGCGCCAGGACTGCGTCCGGAGGGCCCCAGCTTGGGCCCGCTGGCACTCCCCTGGGGGAAATGATGCCTGCCTCTGGGGTTGCTGGGTCAGACCTGGCTCCTTGGAGGTAGGCATCATGACACTCGTTGCACAATCACAGACCTCTACATACATCCTTACCATCATACTCAAACACTCATGCAGAAAGCACACATACACTGCACAAGATCCCAACCCACACTTTTTTTTTCTTTCTCCAACAGACCTCCAGGAATGCCGACCAACAACCAACTCCGTATAAAGCAATGCAAAAGTAAACAAAATCAAACGAAAACTCTCCAAAATAAGCATCCACCTCTATCAGAATTTGTACAAAATAATTCATACAAAACAGCTAATCAAGCTTCCATTACAGAAACTTTGCCTAATCTTTCAAAATGTAAAACGAAACAAAAAGTGATTAACAAGACTGCAGCTACCACTAGTACTAACACTGCACCTATAAATATTGATGTAGCGGCAAGTAAGCATAGCAAATAATTATTTTACAAAAAATGTTCCAGCACAGAATCCTCCAGAAACAGGAGAGAAATCACGCACAACCCTAAAATCCTACCATAGAAAATGAATCCTTCAAACTCTCATAGACAGTGCACTCCTTTGCAAAAGAAAATTATTTATTTTACTTTTAAACAGAATGAACCCACTAAGAAAACTAAATAGTAAACTACAAAAAAGACTTCTGAATAAACGGAATATCAACAAAGATAGCTTCACAAACATCTGTGGAGGTGAATGTAGTCACACCACGAGCACAGAACCATATTTCAATGAAGAAGCATACAAACAAAAGCAAATAAACCCAATTGCCTTGCATAGCAGTGGACGAGGGTATGAAAAACTTAATAATACCATTATAAAACAAGAAACGCTACTCACAAAAATATCCCCAGATAACTCACTATCAACTGTTCATTCCACTGAACCAATACATCCACTCTACAAATGACAATGCACATCAATGTGTGACATTGGCAAAAAATCAAATCTTTACACCAGTTCCTCAATTAGTATGTGAAAGGCTTAGACAAATTCCAAATGAAACTACTACAAAATATGGGCTCCTGTCCAGTGCACAAATACAAAGGACTACAAGGACATTCATTAGACTGCATTTCTGGACCAATTTGCAAAAGCATCTTCCATCATGTCAAAAAGATATCAACACATCATTCAACTATAATAAATCTGGTCCATAAACTTTACTATGCCAAAAGTTCTGCTTTAACACTAGCCAATTTAAATAAAAATCTTCTACATGGTACAGCCAGACAACTACTCGAAGAAATAGAACATAGCCAAAGAAAATATTTTGTAACTGAAAGCAACTTACAAAATGCAATAGCTTTACAACAGACAAATAGAATACACCAACTACTATCAATAGCAACAATACTACCACCACTTCCAAATCAAAAACCATACACCGAAAACCATACACATATTCAATTCCTCCTACTGATCTCACTTTTCCCAATGACCCAATGATTTAATCAACAAACACAGGAACTAAGCAAATTGCACAGCACACTGGTTTGAACAATAGTACTTCTAAAGTATTAACTATGAGGGGTGACAACATACAGGAATGTCTACTTTGCAATGCAATACTCATTAAAAACTACCTACACTTACATGTGATTTTTTCTTTTATCACAGTGATTGAAAAATAATATCTGCTCCAACTACCCATGTCATGAAAAAACTGCATACAACCACAAAAAGTCAAACAGCATAACACACCCATTCAAGCAAACACCTGACCATAAACCACAATCTAAAATGTTTGGTTCCATGGGTATCTTATGCTGCAGCGCTTGTTGCCAAACACTACAATGTTGACTGCATGGCCTGGCCAAAACTCTTCATAGAGCCTCAACAAAAGAAACAGTAAATATATAATAATTAAACTCAAAAACAATGCACCATAACACAGCCATGCAAACGAACACTTCACCAATAAATACAACCCAAAATGCCTGCAGTCTTCAATACCAACATTCTGAACACAATCCAACAAACAAACTAACACACATCATCTCAGTATCCTATGAACACTATTACACTACTACCAATCAGTACACACATATCCCCTAAAAGGCCCACATACCACAGTCAAAATCTTTGATAACATAGGTTATCATAACACACCCATGTTATATTTGTGATGTCATCTTTGATGTCCTGGGTGTTAGTCTTAGCAGTGCATGGTGGCGCGAGTTATGGTTGCTTAGCTTACCATAACAGGCGAATTTCAAGGGTTTTTCGGTTTTACTTTGAACCATAACGTCCCTTTAACAAAGTTTTTTTTACTGAATTTGATAGGTTATTAGTAGCACAAATTAACCATAATGTCCCTTTAACAAAGTTCTTTTTACTGAATTTTATAGGTTTTTAGAAGTGCAACTTAACCATAAAATCCCTGACTTTATATATATGTAACATAGAACATAATGAACCCCCAGCTAGAGATTTTGATTTCCGCGGACTGTGCGAATGTCCGCAGATGGACGCGGACAACAGCAACACTACCCTAAAACTCAGGGGTATTTTAAATTGTTATATCATGCCATATGAACACTGCACAAGTTGAAAGACCAATACACAAACACATTATATGTAGTAATAAATCAGAAGTAGAACCTCTATATATATATAATACACCAACCATCCATTTAAATACCATATATACTAAAATGGAATATACCAAAACAAGAAATATATGCTTCTAACATAATTACCTCACAGAAACTGCACAACTTGGAGCAATGACAGACCTATAGAACAGTGAGAAGACAACTTACCACAATCTACTAAGTAAACTTCTTTTTACTTATATATTTCTAAAATGTCTATATTACATACAATAAAAGTAATATATATTTGTTTTTCCTCACAGAAATGTCAAATACTTTAGAATGGCTTGAGGAGAATTTCCCACATGGTGAAATGTCTGAAGATAGTGAAACTAATGCTAGACACTTCTCTATATAACAAATTAATAAGCAGTACGTATTGTACACTTAATATATATATATATTTTTTTAACCGACCATACAAACATTGAAAACAATACACAACAAGATACTTTAGAACAAACTCTTCAGCGCATGGAAGAAAAAATGAACAAGCTCATGACAAATGTCCACCTTTTGAAAGATTATGTGGAGGACCATATAAAAGAAAATTTTAGAGACCATTGTGCAACATGTACCTGTCCCCCTTCTGCATATCCCAATCAATTATCCCCAAACCCTCCCCACATAGAAAAAGGTTTTAATGAGACTTCCATCCCTTCATCTTCTCCTTTCCATCCTCTTGAAAACCCAAATTCCCCGGTGTTTGTGTCAGTTTCTACTTCCCCTTCTCTATCATAAATTGTACATATATATAATGTAATGGAAAATAAATCTTATGTGTGTGTTAATTTAGTCCTTTGTGTTTTTTAAAAAAAAAGTCAGTTTTGGTGTTCACGAACAACAATGGTGTCCTGAAATGTTCGTAAGTAAACGAAATGGGGGTTTCCTGAGGACACTGTACCTGTCCGTACTGTTCGTATGCAGGTTGAAACTGTTCTAAAAACATATCAAGTGTACTGGGTTGTTCGTAAATTACCAAAATGGGCATGTCCTGAGGACACTATGTCTGTCCATATTGTTCGTAGGCAAGTTGAAACTGTTCTAAAAACACGTGCGGTGTCCTGAAATGTTCATAAACAAAATGGGGGTGTCCTGAGGACACTATACCTGTCCGTACTGTTCGTGGGCAGGTTGAAACTGTTCTAAGAACATATCAAGTGTCCTGGGATGTTTGTAAGTAAACCAAATGGGGGTGTCCTGAGGACACTATATCTGTCCATACCGTTCGTAGTCAGGTTGAAACTATTCCAAGAACATATCAAGTGTCCTGGGATGTTCTCAAATAAACAAAATGGGGATGTCCTGAGGACGCTATGACTGTCCGTATTGTTTGTAGAGTAGTTGAAACTGTTCTAAGAACAACCGCCTGCCCGTATCTGTTCGTTTCACTTGTGTCGCACTTTTAATTAGTTTCAGGACCCGAACACTGTCCGTAGACTATGTACGCACTTGCGCACCACACCCGTAAGTCCTACGAACACAGCGACTGTCCGTAGCTGTCCGGCACACTTGTGTCACACTTTTAATTACTTGAGGACCCGAACACTGTCCGTAGAACACCAACATGAATGCGCAAAACAGTTCCCGTGCATTTGGTGTCCTGTGGACACCCGGTCCATTCGCGGACATGTTCGCAACGCCATCATGTGACCGCGCCCACACTAAGCGTATGTTCTGATTGCGGTCACTGTTCGTGTCCCCGAACAATTTAAAAGTACCTTTTCAGGCAATCCACAATATTTTATAATATAGCACATGTCCCAGACAATGATCCTGACTTGCTGCATACTTCTTGGGACGTTTTGAGCCTTTTTTTTGTGTTCGATCTGTCTGCGGACAGCGCAGGTGTCCGCAAAGCGCGCACCAGCACCCCTATACAAGGCTACACCCCATAGCTCATTCTCATGGTGTTTCTGGCTACCTGACAGAACACTGTACTTTGGCTGTACTTTGGCTTCCTCTTTATTCTAGGAGCTCTGGATTCGAGGCGGGCGTAGCAGAAGACTGGATGCTGGCTGCAGGCACGGTGAGAGTCATGCTGCTGGATGCAGAATAACACGAAGCATGTGCTGCTGTTCGGGCGTGGTTTAAATAGCCTCCAAAGTAGTCCCAGGAAAGAAGTTCCCCGGGACCACACCTGAGTAAAAATAGTCCCTGTAGTAAAATAGTCCCATCCAGGCCTCACGTTGGCTTGGATTTATTTGCAGCATGGTCTGCATGAGGTAAGTAATGTCTATGAGCCTGGCGCCTATGGCGCCAGGACTGATTTTTATTATGAGCCTGGTGCCTAAGGTGCCAGGACTGAACCCAGACAGCCCCTAGCTGGGGCTGCTGGGGTTTTTGTAAATGTCTGGATGCCTGCTCCAAATTTCAAAGAATATCATATTAGTAGATAGGTCAGGATAATACACAGTATAGTAATATTATTACAATTGTTACAGCATGGATGTCACATTAATATACTTACTTTGTAGAAATGGAAGAGTTTGATTTCTTGTGTAAGTTTCTTTTTTTCTGCAAACGTAAAAGAAGGATTGTTGGTAACTCTGAAAAGTGTGCACTGTTATAAGTTGTAGAACATGTCATTCACTACGGAAACCGAAGTGATTTTAAAAGCACTATTAAACTATTGTGATGGCTGCTGCAAGGAATCATGTTTTGCAGCATGGAAAGCCATGTGCAGTTTAAGTGCAGTTAAAGGGAAGGTTGTATAATACATTTTAATATGGAGGTAAACTCTAGCTTAATAATTGAGGTACTTTTAATTATGGAATGATGCACTGATATAAGTAGTCGCATATGTCGCAGTCTCTATGCAAGAAGAAGTACTTTTGAAAACAGTCATGAAATATTGGGATTGGTGCTGTGGTGAAGCATAGTTGGAGTGAAGTTAAAAGCAATGTTGTGTAATACAGTGTAATATGACGGTCTGCTATAGTCATTCTTTATTGTATGGTAGCCTGATAATTTAGGTATTTTAATTATGGAATTTTGCACTGGAATAGGTAGTAGCACATGTAGCAGTCACTATGGAAGCAGACATACATTTAAAAGCGCTAATGAGATATTGGGATATGTGCTGCAGTAAATAATTGTTGCAGCACAGGAAACCAGTTTTCCTGAAGTCATTCTATAAAACAAATGGTATAGAATATCACTTCTGAAAATGAAAGCATACCTGCAACATGTCTTCTTAGATGTAGGTTTTGGAATGTAGATCATGTTGATCCTGGAACCAGAAATCTGTAAATGTTTGTACAGTAGGTTGTAATAGAGCAGGCTCTGAATCACAATGCAAATGCACTCTCAGAGTTTAAAGATACATCTGAACTGTAAAACTAAGGTGAGAGGATTAGATGTAGGATTTTGGATATTATTGGTGGATGGGTCATTGAATATTGAATGTAGCCAATCAGGGAGTGTTACAGAGATAAGGGTAAAAAGGGAAGGATGGGTTGCATATGCCATCCAGGCTCTTTTGCGATGCCTTGCAGGGAAAGAGGACTGTGGAGACTGCAGACATCACTTATGTCCATGGACGTCAGGCGATTCAACGAATCAGGCCTTCTCTTTGTGGAGGAGGATTGGAACTGCAGAGGAGGACAGTGCAGCATGTGCTTTATTTCTTGTTTGAATTGCTGAAAGCATGTAGCTCAAAAAGGAGACTCTATGCATTATAGGAGATGTGTGGGTTGATCAACTGCAGATATATGTAGAGCAGCTTGGTAATTCACTTAATCTTAGTTTGAAAAATTGGAAGTGGTATGGTTTGGAGTTCACGGCATGGAGATGGAGTCAATTATTACCCATGCCTGAAGATATTGTTCCTTTCAAACATCCAGAAAGGATGATAGTATGTTGTGGAGGTAATGGTGAAGAGTATGTAACTGGTGCATCTTTGCAGTTTTCCATGAAAGATACTTTCGAAAGACTAATGAAATGTTTTCCACAATGTTTATTGTTTTACGATTACACAGAGACAAGAGTGGAAAAGATCCAAGCTGTTTTGTCCACAAATGGTAAATGCAAGGCAGAATGACAATACAGCCATGTGTGCATTTCTGTAAGATTTTGGAGTGTAATCTTTTGAAAATGATAATATACAATATGATGGAGTGAACATTTTTAGAAAAGATGGAGTAAATATTACAAGTGTTGGAAATGAGCATTTTCTTTGCAATATTTGGAATGCAGTGAACTTTTTTTGTGAAACAAATTTAATTGGAAGAAGCAGAGTATTTAATGAAAACATGTATGACTACGCATTGCATGTGTGCATATTAAAGTCCCAGTCTTACAAGAACAAAAAGGCTCTTTTAAGAGCCAACATTAAACACTACCAAAAAAGGGAGTCAAGTTGATACAGCTTCCATCCCACGTTTTTTTTATGATATAGTCTGCAGGCATAGTCGCCCGTCTATGGACATCAAGGATGGAAATACACAGACAGGGAGCTCATGTTCTCCGGCAGTGTAAAGTGCATGGAAGGTGGAAAAGCCTTCAGTCAGGCTGTAACACATTCCATATACACACCGCGCTGCATTTTCAATTGTTTTTATGGCAAAGACTAACAGTAGAACAGAACATTATTTCTGTCAACTTTTTTCCTCTTTTCTTTGCAATGCTGCAGTATTTACAGTGGATTTAATGCCAATGCAAATGCTGGACATTTTTATGGAGTCCACCTTCTTTATGCATCAACATAAAGCAGGAGGTCTTGATACAGATCTAGTGTGCATGTTTTTTCTTTTTTAATTCTATTTTTAGACTTTGAAAGGTGGTTCCACAGGGAATCTGCATTGTTTTTACATTTTTATTGGCAGAATGATGGGGGTGGGAGGGCGAATGGGTGAGGGGCTACAACCACTATGAAAGAGGGACAGGTGGAGAAGGGAGGATTTCAAGTACTGCTGATGTATTTAAGGTGGGAGCAATCCCTTTTTGAGTGCCTTCACAGGGGCCTCGAAGGCGCTGCAGAATTGCACCCCACTGCAGATGAGTGCATTGCAGTATATACAGAGGACAGTTGTCCTCTCAAGGTAGGGATCAACTACCTCTTTTGTAGTCTGCAATGCAGCAGGAGGAATCCTCTGCCCAACTGAGATGGAACAAGTGTGGGCAGGAGTGGAAGGTAATGTTGAAGATGAAGAGGTAATTCTACATCCTCAGAAAGGCACTACCTTTCTCAGTGCAGTCAGGTGGAAAGTCCGGATCTTGCAATGCATGGAGGTGGTGCCAAAGGAGTACTGGCCCGTCTGGACACAACTGAGTGTGACACCTGAGACTTCGGCATTCTGCCAATGATTGTAAAAAAACACCATACCCTGGGCTCTCATCGGACATAGAAGGTACCTCTTCCACGTCGTAATTATCCTCTGGGCAGCAAGACAATGGAGAGCAGCACAGGCTCAATTCCCGATCCTGCGCTAAGAGACCGGTCTCTGGTGTTAAGTTGGTTATAAATGATGAATTCATTATTTAATTAATGTTCTTCTTCCTCCTGCAGCTAATCTGCTGCAGTGCCCCTGTTCCCTTCTCCTGGTCCACTAGGTGGCCCCAGAGGGGGAGGTGGGTGTCCATGACTGATGCCATTGTCTCCAACCGGTCTCAAAGTGGCTCCTCACCTTTGCTAGATTGTGAATGAGTATAATAAATGGCTGGATCCCCTTTAATGTACTGTCAGTTTACCATAACTGGTGAATTTCTTTGTTTTTTGATTTGACAGTGCAGCCATAAATTCCCTTTAAAACAGTTTTCGCTGAATTTCTTCATTTTATATGAGTACAACTTAACCATAACTTCCGTTAACAAGGTTGGTTAAATTCAATTCAATTCAATAGTCTCATTCTAGAGGCCTCCGTTCGCCCTCTTCCAACTTTCTGCAGGTGAGCCGAATTTCAAAACAGAGATTTGGGGGTAGATCTTTATCCTCTGCAGGTGCTTCCTTCTGGAGCAACCTCCCTGCCTTTCTCTGTCTTGAGCCTCAACTCCTTAAGTTCCGAAAACTCCTCAAGACTTTCCTCTTCTCTTCCTCTTTCTCGCTCCCTCTCCCTTGTAAACCCCCTTTCTTTTCTTGCCTACTTCCCTCCTCCCCCTCTCCCTAACTCCGCTCCATTTGCTTACTCCATGGAAGGGGTAACCTATCTACACTAAAACCAGAGCCCTGCTGGACTGGGCAAACTTGTTCCCTACACCCTTCCTTTCAATTCCTGTCTGCACACTTATTACCTAGAATGAACTAGTCATGGTTCACCAGGCCTAGTACGGTAGATTTGTTTTGTTTCTGTATGTCTGCCACCTCCCCCCAACCCCTTATAACCTCACTCTCTGTCACATACTTGCATTATATGAAACGTTGTTGGCCTAGTACAGTAATTTAAGGATTGTATGTTTTCCTCCCTCTCCTCCCACCTTCTTGCCACCCTTCTTGTCTTGCACCTGCATTAATAGTAAGGCCGTCAGGCCTAGTTTGCTAGTCTTTTTTGCTAGATCATTCGGAAACTTCAAGGCCTAAGAATGACTCTGTAATCCCTTGTTCTCTTCCTGTCTTGAAGCGCTTTTAAGCACTTCACATGCATATAAGCGCTTTACAAATTAACAATTACAATTAAAATTACAATTGATATATATTTATTTCTGATATGTTATTGTTTAAGATATGTGTAACCTCACAGATGGTATAATGAACCTTGTGACTCCCCAATAAGTTTAATACATGTGTTACTAGCATTGTTGCAATGTGATATGAGATGTCCCTCACTCCCTGATCTAGGTGTAGCAGTGTCAGAGTACCACAGTTGTCCCTGTACCTAGTTTAGCAGACACTGTTAACCCCTACTATCTAATATCTAGCTGTATACTTCTAAATGCCTAGCAACACATTTGCCTTATCTAACTAAGGCTCACTCAGGACATTCCTAAATGTGGCCTACTCAACCCCTGGATTATTTCTGAGGTATATAACGGTGGTGTCCAAATGAACAGGCCCAATTGTTCTACATGCGTTCATGCCCTGATGGTCCTCTTTTTCTCTCTCTCTCTGTTACTCTCCTTTACTACACTGCCCCTCCTCCCTACAACTCCAAACACCTTCTTCTCTCTCTAACAGTACACCTTCCAAAACTTCCCCTCCGATATCTCTCTCTCGCCTTTGACTACCTTTGTCCATCCTTTCCTATTACTATATCTGCTCATCACGACTACTCCCTCCTCCATGCTACCAAGCTCTCCTCCACGCTACTACCACACCACACTACTACTACCACTCCATCCCACCTTCTTCCCAGGCACCCTCTGTTCACTCACTAAATCACATTTAGCCACTCACTGCACTCCTAATAGCACTCTCACTCACCTTGCATGCACACTTATTGCACAGAACCACTTACTCTCACCAAACAATACCTCACTGAATTGCCCCCACTCACCACAACAGCATTGTTCCTCTTGCAGTTCATTGTTCTGCTTCTACCTACTCTTCTAACCTCACACGATTGGCCCAAACCTTCCTGTTTCAATTCGTCTTTCTTATACTTCACCCCTTGCTCCCATTTTTCCTCTTCCCTGTCCAATCTATTCCAGTTTTTACAACCCATGAAGTGTAACCGTTGGCAACATTCAAACATATATAGTTAAGCTCCACCCCTTATCTCATGTGAGGGTGCTCTGCTGAAACAATGGTTGACCCCAGTGGTGCCTGTCACAATTTGTGTTCAGACATTTGATTGTGGTAGATTCCCAGATAAAGGGCGGTCAAGGTATGTTGTACACTGCTCCTGAGCCATGTAGTTTCTGTGTTTTAGGGGGCTTTCCTTCTAGTCTGTTGGAGCCTGGTGCACACCACTTCCTTTAGGTGGTGTGCTGTGACCCTGCCACTGTGCGACTCAGTTATTTCTTTGGTTATTAATTCTTTCTCTGTTGATGTGTATACATCCTCTGTCTGGATTGTGCGATTGGGCGGCACAGATGGGTTATCTTCAAGTGGGTTGACCTTTTTGTTCTCTGTGACTTGAGTTTGTCTGAAATAATTAAGGAGAAGATGTGCATGCATTTGATGTTCTACGTATGAGGTATTGCAATATGGTACCACTCATATCTAATTTAATTATTTATTTGTAATGTGCCGAACATCCACAGGCATCAGGGTGCAACATCAACACAAAAGGACAACAAAAGCACGGGACATTGGACAACACGAGTGTACCCTATTGTTTATCAGGGTCAGAAGAGTGGGCATGAAGCCCTATGAGTTTACCTAAAGAGGAGTGTTTTGAGGGTATTTCTGAAATGTCTCAGGTTTGATGTCACTCTAATGGCTAGGGATAAGGTATTCCAAAAAGAAGGCACAATAGCCCAGAAGGACCTGCCCAGACCCCTAGATCTTGTGACTCTGATTCTTTGCAACTGAGCGATAGAGGAAGATTGCAAGTTTCTGTTCAGTTTATGGGGCAGGACCAGTGCTTCAAGGTATTCCACGGCCTTGCCATAATGGAGTGATATATTAGTAGGCCCATTGTGAACTGGATACGTTCCTGTATAGGAATGAGGTGACACTCTTTCCTAAAATTGTATATGTGTGACCTTCTAGGGATGTCCATGGCCACGCAGACTGCATCATTCTGAATAACCTGGCAGACCTGGAGATTAGATTTCGAGGCTCCACACAACCAGATGTTACATTAATCCAGCCTTGACAAAAACATAGCATGAGCGATGGTCACAGGATGATTTTCATTAAGGTAAGGACAAATGGCCCAAAGGAGCCTGAGGTGATAATTACAGGTCTTGCAAAGGTTTTGCATCTGGGCATCCGAGTTCAGAGAGGCCTCTAGATAAACCCCCACAGGCTTAACTTTCGATTGGGTCCTGATCTTGTTACCTTGTATCTTAAGTTTACATAAGTGGGGTCCAGTTTCGAATGGGCATGGGGAGATCCAAAAATAAAGAGCTCGGTTTTATTGACATTAAGACTTAGCCAATTGGTGACATCTATCCCTCAATAGAACTATAGATGTTGTTTAATGTCAATGAGTCCTGGGAGTAGTCCCCACTCAGCTTGATGACCAACTGCATGGCATTGGCGTAGCTGGTAAAGAATATCCCCAGGTCTTCCAACAATGAGCAAAAGGAACGCATATAGAAATTGAAAAGAAGTGACAACATAAGTGCTCCCTGGGGCCTCATATTTGATGGAAGAGACAGGGGAGGGGGCTGAGTACCACTGAATGTTGGTTGGGCGCATGATTGGACAGGAAGGACTTCACCCAATTTACTGAATTAGAAGGGCAAGCCCTTTGATGTCATAAGCACCTGACCAAACGCTCGTGTTCCACGAGGTCGAAAGCACAGACAAATCCAACAGGATCAACATCCAGTTTTCCCTTTTCCCACAATTTCCAATAGATGGGATTGAAGATCCCTGGGGGCAGTTTCCGTGCTGTAAGAGAGGCAGAAGTCTGATTGTTGGCTGTGGAGGTTGTTTTTGGATTCCATAAAGGCGTGGAGCTGAGCCATAGCAGCCGTGTCCAACATTTTCAATAAAAACTGGCAGTTAGTAATTGTCCTAAGTTTATTGAGGTCAGTGTGATCCAAAATCTGTTTTTCGGAGATCGGAGGAACCTGTCCATCTCTAAAGGAAGTATTAACATGCTGTGTAAGGAAGGGTGCAAACATATCTCTATATTCCAAGATGAGTTTGGAGGGCAAACGATTGAAAGGACAGGAGGTCGGGTGCATAGATGAGAGCATAGTGGTAATCTCCGTAACAGAAATTGGGAGAAAGAGAAGCAAGTAAAATGCACCCCATTCTCTTCCATGTTGGTGGGAGCTCCAATAGTGGTTGCTGGGCTTGCACAATTATGTCCCTGGCCGTTAAGATTTTCTCTTCATAAATTGATGCTATGCAGCAACAATTGATTGGTAACTATAACTGAAAACTCTGAAACTTTGGGTTTTTCCAGGGATTTCAGAATAATAAATAGTTTACCAGTTGAACTAGCTGATTGCTGTATCTACGAATTGAAGAATTTTTTCTTCATATCCACAATTAGTGCTTTATAGGATTTATCAAATTGTTTCCACTACAGCCGGGTGGTGTCAGAGGGATGTTTTATCCATAATAGTTCCAAAGCCCTTTTTTCATTTTCATGCCTCCAGCTCTGGTGTGAACCATCTTTGGTGCCTGAGATTATCTATGACTGATTTTGTTTGTACAGGGGCAATGTTGTCGAGCATTCTGGTAAGCGTATTGGTAAATTCTGTCATCAGACAATCTTGCAAGTGATTTCAATCCGGCACTCCAACTAAGTCAATGCCTGGTATGGGATGCCTAATGGAAACCCTTATTTATATATTTTGATGTCAAAAGTGTGTTTAATTCTGGATGATGTACCCTTATATAACGCCCTCTCTTTGAATTCCCCCAGTCTCACTGAACCAAGAAAAAGGTTTGTTTTGCAAATTAATTACACTTTTATGAATATGAATAATATCTGAATATCACACTTATGAATATGAACAGTGATTAGCAATGGGTAATATTACAATATCAACAATCTCTTTAATCAATTAGGAGTAGGAATAGAAAGAATAGTGTAGCAGAGAATAACTTTGGGTGGGTTCAAGGAAATGCAATGATAGGAAAGAATGCAACACAGAAATAAACTTGATATGACTTCAATCAAAAGACAATATGATCATTCTTTCCCCCTGTGCTTACTCACACCCCCCAATATGCAATATGAAGAGATGGAATGAGTGCACACAGGTATCAGGAATAATATTCCACAATTGCAGTTTCAATCTCACTTCCCCCCAGCAAGCGGAGAGAAACAGGACTGATTTTAAACAGGTCAAAGTGCTTTTAAATGTGGTTTGAATTCAATGGGAAAATGCTAAAAATTATTTTAATTTGCTAAATGGATTCAGAACTAGTGAGAGTTGCTTTGGATTGGTTCAGGTCAACACTAGCAATGATTGTAGAATGATTAGCAGATGGAAAACGAAATTCAGAAGTTGAAAGCAAGAAATAGCTATTTTTACATAGAATGAAATTGAGCCAAAGTGCATATCGCGGCAACTTTTCCACGTGCGGGAAACGCGATTACGGAAAACTAAATGTAGTTTCTAGGACGTATGGTTCAAAAGTTACAGAGGTTTTTGTGAAGGTAGATTTTTCAGAAACAGAGTCAAGATTTCAAAATGAAAGATTGCGCTTTAAAGATTCGGAACCAATATGGACTTATACTAAGGGTCTATGAAAGTACAAGATACCCAACGGGACAACCACCAGAACAGGGCACCTTCCACACGGATTGTTGTGCGCCAGGACACTTGACTTTCTTGAGAAAATATCAGCGCACAGATGATTATCGCTACAATTATCACAGACTATATAATGAGAAGAATTCAGGATGGACACAAGATTCTATAATGCAGTTCTGGATAGGTTGAAATGGATTGAATAGGATTACTTTAAACTAAGAGATGACTATGGACAGTTCTATGCTAAATACTCACTCGTATGGCTTTGGAATGGAATGGACCCGTCAACGATCTGGTCAAGGGTTTGGCTGGGATTCTCTCGCCACCGGACAGGTCTAAGGCACTAGGTTCTGCTCTCAGCAAGGCCCTCTGGTCTGTGCGGCCTCTTGGACTGGATCTGACGGGTTGGTTATGGGTACCGCTCTGCTCTATGGGTCTGGATCTTGGTTCTAGCACAAGGTTCTTAGCTAGAATAGCCAAAAAGCTCAGCCAGGCTGTTGGATTTTGTGGTGCCCCTCAGAAGTTTAGGGGTTAGAATCAGGTTGCAAAAGATTCTGAAGGTCAGCTGAGAAGAGTTCAGCTTTTGGATTGGGCCTTCCTGCTTCAAAGTTCTGAAGTCTGGATTCTGGGTCTGGTTCTAAAGTCTTGAGCCTGGATCTTCCTGCAGGGTGCTTTGCCAAGAAATCAGTTGATGAGTGGAAAGTGTGTGTGTTGTCTGTCCTCAGCAGTCCCTATTTATCTATGTCCAAAGTGGGAGTGGAGGCTGATTATCTATGCCCAACCCTCTAAGGATCTGATAGGTCAGAGAATTCCCTGTCCCCTGATTTGAGAAAGGAACAGTGTGTCATCATGTGTCATAGTGATGCTGCCATTTACAACCTAGGGAGGAACCTCCCCTTTGCTTTTACTGAGAAAATCTATTTTTTCCCAAAAACATATTTCCCATATGCACAACTTGTTGATAATACATAATTACATGACAGATTGCTTAAGGTATATTGCTGCGCAACTCTCATCTTCCTATGAGCTTTAGTTCATAAATTACAACTTTTTTTGCACTTTTGGTGGGTTTCTCAATGTTAGTTCTGCACCAATGTTTATACATTCATACACATCCCATCTGGGCATATTCCTGTAATTGTTCATGTTCCTAACATAAACACAATAGGTACAATATGAATAATTTCCGGGGTTCAGTCTCAGAACATCGCACAGATTCCAAACTTAAACTGTGAGCACATTTTTCAATTTAAACAACCTATAAGTTTCATATTTTTGTAAGTTCAGTACAATTGGCTATAAGCATTTTTCTAAAACATACATTTACTTCAATCTTCAATCCACATTTCCAGTCTGGCCCTCCTCCAAAGCTGGGCTGAGTCAGGGGGTCACATGGCTTGCCTTCCTGCCAGAGCTGTTGTTGCCAGTCACACCTGAATAAGCATTTTCTATTCAGTTCAAGGAACCCATTGTTTCTTGCTCAGGGCAGGAGAGGAAATCTCCTCCCCATCTGATTAACATGCCAAAGCAAAATCCTCTCCTTTTGGTGTGAATGAACCAGGTGTGAGATTCTCAGGGAAAGAAAGCCTTTTGGAACTTTCAGCTAAATCAGGTTACCTTATGGTCAATTGTAACATAGTCCTTGTGAAAACATTACATATATAAATTTAAAATCAGCAAACATATCTTTTAATTCCAGTCTTTTTCAACATGAATCCATGTGTGGCACTCTATATGGCATTTTGATGGAAATCCCTTCTTTGGCATAGTTTGAGTTCAATGTACAACTTTACACCTGACAGGTTTTAAATCGCCGGATTCTGACAGAGGTGAGAACGGTACTACACCCATTTTTGACAGATTTCTTCCAGCAAGCAATCTTCAAAAGTGCACTTTGTTCAGATAATATATACTTCTGTGGACATTGTATTTATGTGGATTCTCGAAGTAGAATGATGTTCATAACCCAACAAGGAGGTTGAATCTTTTTGAGTCGTTTGTGAGCCATGATTTTTGCAATTTTGACAGCCAGGGAGAAACAGATTTTTAAAACTGCTCTGTGTTTCTTTTGCAATCATTTTGCTCTGTGGGCAGCCAAATGATGGGTTTTGGCAGTGGTCTCCTGTGTACCCACTGTCATAGGCAAAAGTGTATAGCGGCCTACTTTTCAGATTTCTACTGCGCAATTTTGGGTGATTTCTAGCAAGCAGCATGCTTTCCAGTGGCCATTTCTGAGGTTTCTGCTGCCACCAATGCACAGTAATGTTGCAGGGCCTGGACCAGTGGGTTGCAACATCCACAATCTACATGGTCGGCCGGTGATGATTTGGCCATGATGGATTCTAAACGCAGCTGAAAATGCTCACCTTTTTAAAGTTCCGTCCGGTGACAGAGTATTAATAAGCCTGGTCTGGGGAGCTGGAAGGTGCAGGGTGAAGCTGATGTTGGAATGATCAGACCAAATGCAAGGGGAGGTAACAACATTGCCAGATTTAAGTTTCGTAGTTTCAACCCAGCCCAAAGTAATTTGGTTCACCATGGTGGGGTCAGCGTTGATAACTTCATGATCACTATCCATTAGAGCTACTTCGAGATTAACCACCTCCTTATCACATTGATTGCCTCTCCAACGGTTGAGATCCCCCAGAAATGGAGTTTCAGAGTTTGGGCTAATGAGACTGTTAAAGAGATCAATGCCTTCTTCATTAAAGTCGGGCATAGTGCGGGGGAGGAGGCGATAATTCAGGACTATGTTAACATAATTCTGAGGAGAGGGGGTCATTTTGAGGTGTAGAATTTCACATACCATACAAGAAATGGTGACTGGAAACAGGCCTAGGTTAGATCTGGAAATACCCCCTCGCCCCTCGAGACGATTTCCACTATAAAACGTGTTGCACGGGTGGGGGGTGAGCCAGAGAAATCGAGGGACCACTAGTGTCTTTGATCCAAGTCTCCATCACACAGAGTATGTCAGCTTTGCTATACAGAATGTAATCATGTAGATCCTGTGCATGTTTTACCAGTGAGTGGGTGTTACGTAAAGCAATTTTGAGCCAACTTGGTTTGGCCTCTGTACAAGAATATATCGGACAGCTAATCTGCTGTGCAGTATGTGGGGGTAGAGGAGGAGCCATTTTAGCAGAGACAACCGTTTCTGGCACCAGAGTGGATCCTGCCGGGATTATATCCTGTGCCGCTGTTTGCAGAGTGTTCCTGCTGGATGTGCAACCAAACTCTTTGTTTATAGGGAGCGGGGGAGAATGCTGTCCTAAAACTCCTTTCCCTACTAGGTTTGCCATGGGGCTGTCAAGAATGGTTTGTTTGAGTCTATCAATCAGGGCCAAGTGATTCAGGCGAAGTGTCTTAAGTGTCATAAGCAGACACTTATGAAGGTGACAAGAATTAGGACATCTCTATGGTTACTGCCCCCCTCTGGGGTAGGAATGGCTCTGGCTTCTACCCTGGTAGGCCTCCCACCCCAGCATGACAGGGTTCCTATCCCCTGTGACAATGCCATACTACTGAATTTATCACACTAATTCTATAAAAGTACCTTGAAGTATGTTTCTGTTATTCTTGTTAAAATTGAGACTCCATTGATGTTTACATTGATGTCTCCTATTGACACTTTGCATCCTACAAGATCTGGATGTGGTGTATGCGTCACAATGCTATATTGTCTGAGATCTTCACCACCTACTCCATGCACATTAGCATTAGTGGTTAACATCTCGCGTCTTGAAACACTTGTGTATAGGCGTGTTATAAATGCCTTATCATATCGTATCATGCCACAAGGACTTCTATCACTGGTCCAATTCATAAGTCAACTGCTATCACTTCTGAAATCTAAGTATACACTAGGACAAGAGTCACCTCTGAGAAGAAGATCTGGTCTGCACAACTTCAACGGGAAGGCATATAAAGGAATCAGACCCCTGAATATTATGCACCTGTACCAGGTAGCATGTAAATACTGAAATTCTGTGAAATAGACATGATATCACCGCTATTTCCCCTCTAATGTGTTCTTTTAAGTCAAACTGGCAGTGAACATGACAGTGCACGTAGTCTAGTGTTACCAAAACAGTCTGCGTTCTACAAATGTGACATGAGTGAAAAAGAGGATAGGCCCATGTATGTGAGTAGACTAGATCTATTCCAATTGACATAGTGCATGTCCTCCTATTGTCCAGTATATCCTTAAAGGTAGTAGTCCAAGCTCCAGTAGGCAGCATTGAAACTACAACATACAGCATTCGTTTCAGATCCAATTTGTATTTAAGTCCTCAAAGATGTCTAGCAAATACATGGTTATATAATTCATGCAATAAGGGCTAAGCCAACTTCATCCTTTTATGATGCCACACCAACTTCTATATGACATTTTTTTAAATGTCTGGACTAGAACACCCTGGTGAGATTACCATGTGCAGGTAATGGCTACAGACCTGAATAGAGTTGGGAAAACAGAGCTGGGAAGATAAAGATGTGAGACAAATGAAAATCATAGCTTTTCTAGCAAGTGAAACTGTCTTGGGAGGATAGCTCAGGGACACAGAGCAACACAGGTTCGATCCCCGGGTCCCTGGTTAGACACCTCTGGGTATTAAGCATGTTATAAATAACCTATCCTATCATTGCTTGATTAACTGTAAAGCTTCAAGATTAATAGATTGAGTGGAGCAATGTAAGATCAAAGGAGCATCACTATTGAGAAGAAGATACTCATGTCACAATCAGCAGAAAGAAAGGCTGATTATGTGCTGATCAAATCAGTCTCTTCTGCATTTATTGTTGATTGCATGACATCTTGGCAGAAAATAACCCTCCTCGTGTTGTCCAGCTAAACCCAAAATATTCAATCTACCCATTTATAGTTTTGCGTATTCATACTAAGAAGAACAGGCAGGAGGAGAAAAATTGTGTACCCTACTAAAGAAACCGGAATCAATGTCTGCAAAACGTTACCAATCTTGCACTGACATAGATGACGACTGCGAGTCCAGCTTAGTGGCCAGTATAAATTAAAATGACATTCACTTTGAGCATGCCATAATGTCAAATATAATTAAAAGGAACATACAGAGTAAAGTTTGGTTCTTCTTTACAGGGCTTGCACTACGGGTCATCCTGATTCACTGTTCCTTTACTTCCTCAGTTATTTCCTCAGTTTCCTTTTTGGGACTTCTGGGTTGCCTTTTTCAGTTATATTGTTCTGCTACACTCTAGAGCGGCCTCAGGGCTGTCAATGCAGTGCTCCATCTCATCATGGGGTCGCCAGGCAGACAGCCATGTGGCTGTGCTGGCAGCAGGCTCCTACCACTGGCGCATCGACATAGGGGGAATTCGGCAGCTTCTCCTAATTGGCCAATTTCTGGGACATACCATATTTCATATGGTGCGAAAAGTAGCCAATAGGACTGTGCCACATCATCATCCATGACATAATATATCTTATAAAAGAGTCATAGTTTACAGTTGGTTTTACATTTGATTTAGTTTTTAAAATTGCTTGTGTTATGTTCTATCTTCCATTATCACCACTGTAATTATTGATATGAAGACTCACATCATTCTAAGACTAATCTTTTTTTAACTTGATTAGGTGAACTTGGTTTCTTACAGATCGTTTCAGAAAAAGTGAATTTACAGGGATGCATATGTGACCGAGTGTTCTTAGTGGATCACTGTTTTGAAACCGATCCCGCGAACTAATAGGTTGTCGCAAACACACACAAAAAACATCTCTTACTTTTTGGAAAACACTGTGTTTTCGGGTCCTGCATTAACACAATATCAGTCATTTACCAAAAGTAATCCAAGAAGGAACGTACATGAGACAAGAAGTAATGTTGTTTATTACAGCTGGACAAGCACAAATCAAACAGCATAGTGGAACAGAACTGGCTGCTGTGAGCCGACAAAAGCGCCTACCGTGGCCCGATCCTTTATAGGGTGACAACGACATTAGCACAGCAAAAACAGATGTTATTACTTATACAAGCTATTAAGTGTCCCACACAGCCAATTGGTGGAACTCATCAATGCCCAATAGCTAAACAAAGGTTAGTTAAAAATGATTTGAGCAAACAGTCCAACCACCCTCTGGGCCATCACCTCCCTCGTGGTGCCACATTCCTTCTTGTTCCACCCGAAAATGTAGTTGTTACTACACATTATGTAATGATGCTGACCTACGGGACATCAATAACCTACCTTTGGTCAGCACATTAAAAAAAATTTGACATCATTAGCTTGTGGGATGGGAGACATTCACACGGCATCCAACCAATGAGGTGCCTCGTCGACATCAGCGCACAAGATACTTGTTGCTTTTCAGAGACACCAAATCTCACCTTCTGATTGGCTCCTTCATGTATCACCCCTCGACCCAAATTCCTCTTCTCAGACCCACCTGCCAAGGGGCAATTTGGAACTGCTTAACATTCCTTGGCTGTTGCCCAGGCATATTTCTGTGAGCTTAACTTCTTCCCTTTCCCAAGCGAGCACCCAAGAGCTAGGTTCACTAACCATGTATGTATCAGCTGGTTCTGTGTCCAGTGACGGTTGCCTCCTTGGAATGGTCTGAGTGAATCTCCCCTACCCCACTGTTGTGAGGCGTCTGCACAATTCCCATCCAAGGCAAGTCTAGGTCGGCCATGCACTCTACTCACCTGTCGTATTCACCTTATTCAAACAGCGCAGCATCACCCCACATAGTTATGCAATCATGTTCATCGCACACCCCCAGTTCCCCTCTGGAGCATCCCCACCCGCCTTCAGTCTACTAGCTTCTCAGGCTAAATGCATGCTCGAGGCACCTCAGGTGAAGCCATCAATAATACTGTATCCAATGCTGGCAGTGACTCTCCTTTCCCTTTTTCCCTCAACTGGTTGATGTGCCCTCGGCAGCGCTGCATCAGAACTTTCATTGTATTCTGCCATTCGATCGAACTATCGATCAACACTCTTTTTCCTACCATTTCATTACTTACTGTCTTGGGCATCCACATTCTTGTTACCCTTTCCAGGTTCCCTGCTTTTTCTTCCTATCCCTCCAGTGTGTCTCCTATTACCAGGCAATCCCACCCATCTGGTGAGCATGCCACCCAAAAGGCATCATAATCCTCTATGTTCGCTAGTGGTGCTACAAAGACCACCTGTACGTCATCCTCACCACCATTCATTCTGGAATGCTGAATCTACCTTGTGCTGCCCTCCTTCCCCACCTCATTATCAGACATTATATATCGAACACTTTTCTTCGCACAATCACAATTTATGATGATTCAGTGTCCTGGACAGACGATAAAGACCATCACAGCGAGCATGGGGACAGTTATCATAAACAAGGCAGAGAGCCACTCGGGCACCCAGACAAACAATGAATTCAGCCAACTGTCTGATGCGATACCCTGTGTCTCTTTAATCCTTTTCTCATGCAACGTGCAAATCTCTTCGACTGTCTCAGTAAGCATCCCATTGGTGATATCATTAGCGGGAACTGCTGCCAATAGTATGGCAGACTCCTCCTTCAATTGCTGTCATTAAGTCCTGAACAAACCTATTCTGAACTGCTACCAAAGGTAGTGCCCGTAGTTCTTTCCTCACTGCTTTCTGTCCTTTTTCTGTCATGTTTGCCAGCTGTAGCACCTCATATCTTGTAATCTGAAGACACATGGCATTCATGGCTGTTTGCACCCCAGGTAGCAACAATTATGTGAAGAAAACAGATGCCTTACCAAACAACCTCAAATGTTGCAGGATAGCATACAAACTTTGTGAGGATTCAAAATATAGTCACTGCTTCTTTTCCTCCTGGTCATTTTGCTTCCTTCCCTTTACTCTTTTTGCTGCTCTTTCACCATCCTCTGTCGAAATATAGAAGGATCATTTAATGGCAGTCAGTCAGCTTGAGGCATGACCAAAGCAGGGTAGTGAAGCGTGACAATCCAATCTGGAGGCATCTTGGCATATGCCATAGACCCACATGCCCACCACTGGTTCATCGATGCTGTCCCACTCTGGAATGCTGATATGCTCATTGTCCTCGGGCAGCCAGTATACACCCCTAGTATGGTCACCCGTTGCTCTGAAATGCAAAGAAAGATGTCTAAGAGGCTTTATATGAACTGGTTGATGTCTCTCATCGATCTGGGTCAAACCATGTAAAATAGTATTCCACACACTCCTGCAAGTTTCATTTATTTTTCTGGCCATCCTTTCTTCAAACCCTACTAGGCCTTCTGTGTGACGCTGCACCATCCCACTTTCCCAACTCCCATTGTGAAACATCAAACCCCATATTCTCATCAGGGGTCTGTTGTGGCACCATGGGCTATCGTGTCCTGTTGAGTACATCTCTCTTGCATATCAACAGTCAATATGCATGTTCCAAAAGGGCTCTTCTGATTGCTGTAACGTTCCCTGCATTGATATGACCAGACAAACATTGTTGGCACACCACACAGTTCCCAGTCGATTATGCAACAGGATCATATAGTTTGGGGACATACCATCCTTCAATTATTTCTGCTGCCACATGAGCAGGAACATGTAACTGATCTAGTGCAATAGCTAACAATGTTCTGGGCTTTACAGGTTTCCCTGTACTGTTTTGCCTTCAGACCAAATTGGTGGGCGATGATGAGCACCCTCTCTGTATTGATACATCTTTATGCTCCTGGGGAACCTCTCTCTGCAGATCAATTGTTTGCACTATTATTGGGGCGCTGGAGGGTACTGCCCCTTCTGATCCTCTGCTTCTTTTTCCCTCTGCAACCATCACTGGCACCCTCCCCTGGTGCCTGGGTATAACCATGTTGTCCTTTCAGGTAAATAGGTGGCTTCTTCAGCTGCCCAGTCAGCCATATTGTTCCCTTATGAAATCATGTCTTGTACCTGTGAGGCAGGGAAGGTATCAAGAGAGACACAGACACACGGATAACCAGTTGAAAACCTTCATTATTAAAAGTAGTACGGTTGGCGGAATGCCTAACTTGCCCTATGTGTAATGGGGTGGTTCCCTCAACTGATGTTTCTAAGGAGAGTCGAGGTCCGCAAGTCCCAAAACAAAATCTGTCTGTGTCAAGCCTTTGCTTGCCATCTCTCTTGAAACAAATGGGGTGCTAGTTCTTATGAAAACAAAAATGGTGGTTCAAAAGGAAATGTAAAATAAGGCTGGATTCAAGAGGCCTTATCCGCCAGGAGTAGTTTTGCCAGTTCAAAAATGGTTCACTCAAAAAGGGTGCCCTTGGGATCTTCGAGGCAGGCATTTTACAACAAAACAAAACAATCCATTGAATTTCTCCTGGGTTCCCTTGCCCGTGCTTCTGAAAACTTGCAGTTGGTTTGGGCCTCTCAGGGTTCCCTTCCCCAAGCATAAGCCCCCTTTAGTTCTACAGTTTTATCAAACGTTCCTAATGTCGCTTGGAGACCTAGTCCCAAGCCTTTTAAATTTCACAGTTCTTATGGGCCTCTCAGGGTTCCCTGCCCCAAGCTAAGCCCCCTCTGGTTCAAATGTATTCACAATTCCTTATTTCACAATTCCCCTGGGCCTCGCAAGGTTCCCTTCTGCAAGCTTAGGCATTTATCATTACGACAATTTCACTCACAGTTTCCTTTGGGCCTCTCAGGGTTCCTTGTCCCAAGCCTAGTCCATTCTAGTATCAAAAGGTTCACTTCAAGATTCACAAACACAAAACACAAAGGTTCATCTTGTCAGGATGCACCTCTCAAATCATAGTTCCTTCTTTTTGGGTTTTCAACAGCCTTTCTTTTTACTTGGGGGAATTTGCTCCCACTTCACTCTCAGTGTAGCTCCTTTTTTCCCCCAACTTCTCTCAAGTGGCTCTGTACATCTCCTCTTTTTAACACTGGGGCAATATCAGAGACTTTCTAGAACACAGGGCCTTTACTCCTCCCCACGCACCCCCTTTCCTTAGACACTTTTTCTTGCTTTCATGGGACTTGCCTTTCCCAATGTCTCTGGCACCTTCTGCCTTTCTTTTCCTTGTGTCTTGCTTTCTTTTGACACCTTTTGCATTTCTGTGCCACTTGCATACTTTCCCTTGGCACCTTCTGCCTTTCCGTGCCACTTGTACACATTCCTTTGGCACCTTCTCTTTCCGTGCCACTTGCCCACTGCTAACTGTCTTTCTCTCTCTGTGCCGCTTGCATGCTTTTCTTTTGTCTTTTCGTTTCGTGTCGCTCACACCTTTAAAACTTTCACTTGATTTGCTTTCAGTCGTGATAACCCTCGTGTTTCTTCCATTTCTTTGCAATTCACACTATTTTCTTTTTTGTATTCTTTCATGCCACTCGTGCACATTTATTTCTTTTTCTCTCTTGCTCTGTCCCTGTCGTGCCGTCTGCACTTTTCTCTTCCAATGCTCCTGATACAGCTTCCCACAAGATACTGAGTTTCTCCTTTTCATTGAACTCACTGGGTAGCACAGCGCTGATGGGTAGACTTGTTAGGCTTTTGCGCCTCGGTCAGGGTCTCACTACCTGCCCCTTAGACATGTCTGAATCCTGGCCGCCTCCCATAGGCACGAGCACTCGCCAGGAAATGACCAACATTGACTGATCTGGCTCCCTGGAGACACAGCTCCCTTAGTCATGATGCAAAACCTCTGACACACCGGGTCAGCGTCTCAGCATCCCGTTCTCCTCCAGATCCTTTGAGCTCTTCCAGCAGAGGCTGCAGCCTCCTGCTCTTCAGCACGCACGATCCATCCAGCACCCACAGCCGCTATGCTTTTCCTGGTAAAACTTGCTTGGGACTGATAAGGGATCCCCTTCTGGACTCAGCCATACATCCGCCCTTCTGCTTTCCCAAATGCTGCTCCCTGCACTGCTGAATGCCCCACCATTTGCACACCTGAGCCCTGCCAAGGAGCGTCATGTGTGAGTCCTTGGCCTCCCTTGCCTGACTTTTGCTAGGCCAATTGATAGGACATACCAGAACCTTAGGTCCCCCTCCCCTCCTGGACTGTCCTGGAGTGATGTATATTTGAGTAGAGGTGTGCATAATTGTTAAGCGCCTGACTCTGCCTGACCTCATTAAAGGGACAGCTTAGTGGTGGAGTGTAGTAGGCCTCTCAATCATCTTTCTCCTCACAGTACTTTTCCCATAGGTAATCTGTCTACCTTTCGTTCACCTCTTCTTCATCCCAGTACATGTTGGAAATGGGGTGGGGGAATGGGATGAGATTGAAAATACCCCATAAAGGCTGAAGGCGAGTGTGATGATGTATAACTGGGAAAGGGGGAATACACTGTCTCTGTACCAGTAGATGTTACATGTGGAAATTGAGGGTCGACGATTTAACGCAACCCAAACCGGTTGTGGGCGGGGTACGGGTAGATTGTTATTTTGTAGAACAAAGGGGATACCATATTTCACCCAGGGATACCCCACTCCTAATCCCAAGGACCCTCCACACAGGTGATCGTCCCTTGCATGTCCACCACAAGGCTTTGGATCCAACAGCGATGGCCTTCCCCTGGCCACATGAGAAGAGTATCCAGGGGGAATAGGAGTGAGAATAACTTGAGGTTTCTCGCACCACTGTGTGGGCAGCGCACTTTATGATAGCCACTTCTACTGGCATCTTCAATGCTTCTATTAGGTAATTTAGTAATTCAGTATGTTGTACTGGGAACCCATCATTCCTCCTGAATTCTCTCCTTCCCCATCGCCCCAATCCAGATGTATAGTGGATGTGACATAAGCAGAGTCCGAAAAGCATTTCCATACATGCCCCTCCATCATGTGCAGTGCACATATCCTGTAATCTTGGCCACTAGTTGTGCTGCTTGTGGTGAATAATGCAATGGTAGCCCCTCCTGGGAGGCAATCACAAAACTTCAATCCCTGTAGAACACTACTGCTGCACCCGTGGGTCTTCTTCTTTTATTCAAGTCTATTTTTGGTGACCTATCAACAAAGATTATATCTCCTCCCTCTATCTCTTCTTCCTTTACCTGTATGTTCCCTTCCATTTGGTCCATATATGCTGCACAGTGATGCATGAAGTCCCATTTCTCGGATGGGTCTGCAATGAATTTCACCAGTTTATCCACACACCTCACTACCTTAATTGCTGGATTTGTCAAAATAATCTCAAATCCTTAAGCCCCTGTGTGGTTAGTTTACTCTTCAATGTGTCCAGGATGACAAAAAGAGAGTGCTCCACATATAGAACTTGGTAACTTATGGTAATAGTTTCTGCCTTCTCTATTGCAAACACAGCAGTCACAAGTACTTGCGCACAGGGGAAGTGTCCCTGCATCACTGGGTCTAAGAGACCACTGTAATATGGCAGAGGCTTTTGTCCCTGCAGCTTCCTCTGTGTGAGGACCGCCGTCATGACAGAGCCGTCTGAATGAGAAAACAAATAGAACATCTCTTTGTAATTAGGGGTTGCCAACACTGGCACATGGGCCAAAGCCTCTTTGAGATCAGCAAAATTGTCATTCATCTCCGAGATCCACTGTATTGCCCTTTTCTCCTTCTGTGCTTCCTTAAGGGCCTGTATTAGGGGGTTTAGGATAGGTGATATAGTCAAATGCCAAGGCCATGGAATAATTGTATAATCCTAGAAAAGGTTGCAACTCTTTCACCATGCATGGGCATAGTATTATCTATTGCTTCTGCAATCTCTGGCGGTATCTTACTGCCTTCTACAGATATTAGTTGCCCCAAGTACATCACCTCCTTCTGACAGTATTATAACTTCTCCTTGTCCGACTTTGTACCCATTGTCTGCTAGCAAGGTCAAGTGGTGCACTGAGTCTGACTTACACTGCTCCTCTGTTTCACTGTATACAAGTAAATCATCAACGTATTGTATCACTGTGCTGGGCATCTGTAAGTTGCTTAGATCCATCTGAATCACTCTGTTGAAAATACTTGGTGATTCACAGTACCCCTGTGTGAGTCTAGTATGTCCAAATGTTGTCCACTGATATATGAACTCTGAGAGGCATCTGGATTTGCGGTGTAGCAGGATGGAGAAGAAGGTATTTACATAATATTGTGGCAGGGTTCAGCACAAGTTGGAATTCTGCTTCCATGACGTTGTGTAAGGGACGTAAATCCTGTATGAATATCCATGACCTCTCCTTGTGACATATTATTGTGTATATCGCGCTGTTGCACATAGATGTTGATGTCTGTTTTATGCCCTGTTGGCTTAATGCATGATGGGTGGAGTATATCTATTTGTTTGCCTCCAAGGATAGTGGGTATTGTTTTGCTCATAGCAGCAGAGCCCCGTCTTTCAGTTGTATTTGTAACTGTTCCTATTCCCTTTAGTACTGCTACGTCATGGGGCCCTATGGTCCACAATTTCTCTGGGACCTTACTTAAGTCCTCATTTGTATACCTGCCCTTCTTTTTCACCAGTTATGTCAGTTACAGTACCATAGTTTCTAGTACTGTTACTGGATGGGGGATATATAACTGGAACACCATCACTGCTTCTTCCTCCTTCTCTAAGAAGAGCTGTCATCAGTCTACCTTGTTATCGTCAAGGTTGGGTCAATGCACAGCACTGTGTGCCACTGTATTCCATCGTCATCTGTCCTGCATAATATCATTGTGTGTTTGCGGACTACCACTTCTTCAAGCTGTAACACTATTGTGGTGCCCCTAGCTTCCTCCTTCTGACACTGCTTTCAAAATAAGTCTGATGTCAGTCTGAACACCTTACCCTTTATCCCCGGTACCTATCCCAACAGTATATGAATCCCATACAGGAAAAACTCAGGGTACAAGGGCTGTCGTTGCAGTGTGCTGTACACACCCGGTGTCAAGCACACCAACCCCTTTTCCATGAAGGATATTGTGCATTCAGCTTGCTTAATAAATCGCTCCCAGAGATGTTTATTGGGATGTCTTCTGAATACAGTAGGGGTGCCACTATATGGTGCATCTTTGTCATTAGTGGCAAATCTTTTGTTATTGGAACAATTACAATAGCCCCAGAGAAGCCCTTTGTCTCCATAAATCTGCTTGACAATGGGAATCCACCCTCCTTTATACACAATTCGCTGGACCACGTGTCTATCACGAATGAAAATTCTCTTGGTCCTTTCTTCACTGCTACCTCAGGTTTCTATTCAGGGTCTTGAGTTAGTGCTAGGACTGGACACACATGCACTCCATGTGGGCTCTCTTATTCGGATTTTACGTTTGACGGGCACAGGAAAGAATTACCCCCATAACACTGACCCCGGTGTAGTGGGGTACCGCAATCTGTCTTAATACCATTGCATTATCTTGTGTCTGGGCTGGTGCTGCCGGCAATCCCTGGGATGTTTCTCTGCTCTATACATGCCCTGCTGATGCTTGTAACTGCACTAGTGGGAGTGGCTGTTTTCCCTGCTGTATTTGTGCTTGTGCATGCAATGCCTGCTGGAACTGAAACTGCTGTGCATAGGGATCTTGCTGTTGTACCACTTGTTAAGCCTGCTTGCTGCACAAATGGGCTAGTGCGCGTGAAGTGCCTGTTGGATATTTCTTATCTTCCAGCCTCTACAATCTCATGCGCTGTCTTGTGTGTTTCTCTGATTTCTAGCGTGGAGATTTGCTCATTGCAAAATGCGTATCCTTTTATCCTTTTATTTGGGTGCTAACTAAGGTCACTACCAGCGTTGCATCCTTCAGGGCACTCTAAGCTTTATCCTGCATTTGAGATATAGTTGTATCAAATTCTACCCACTACACATTACATTACAAAAACAGGCTACAGAATAACCAGCCATGCGCAGCTTTCGTTCTATTTTTCTGTAATTCACTTTATAAAAACACACAGAAAGAAGCAAGATGTACGATCATTGGGCACATGTAAAAAAATGAAAAAAACTGAGAAGAAAAATAAACATATTCCAGCTTATCTGCTCTTACTGTTTTCACAATCTGTTAATAATGATGCAAGGCATTTATGTCAATAGCAATTTCAGAATTATTTTCTGGCTCCTCTCACACCAAGCAAAACGTTCTCCTCCGCACACATCAAAGTAGACCTCCTTGTGCAAGTTTGGCACAGCACACACATTTATTTCTATCAACATTGAGCTGTTACAGCTTTGGGAGCATGGTAACTCCCTTCTATTGCAAGTAGCTACCTCCGTATAGGAAAATGCAGTTGCCATACAGGGGACGAAGAACAGAGGGGGTCTGCTGGTGTCTAATTTGACATTTTGCTAATCATTGCAAGTTTGTCTAACATGTGTAAAAATCTCTCTTCATTTATCACTTTCATGCTTAACAAATGTTTTAGAAGAGCTCTGTTTGCGGGCCACTGACAGCAATGCCTTTTGAAGCACAGAGGCTCTCCCTCTCTCTTTCTCTCTTTCTCTCTGTCTCTCTCTCTCTTTCTCTCTCTCTCTCTCTCTCTCTGCCACTCCTTCTACAGCCCAGTGAATATCTGCACTTCTCCCCTTCCTCTTGGTTACAGCCTCCCAGCACAGCACACAGGTGGTTTGGCTCAACACAACACAGCAACCCCAACCCCCCCCCCCCCCCCAATGTTTCATTTGTTTTTCCTCTCCTCTTGGTTCCCGTTCTGTTGACAAAAGACTTCCCCACTCCTCCTTCTCAGCCTTATAAGTCCACTTCTGCTTCCCTCCCTTTTACTTATGGCTTCCTACAGAAAACATATCATATTCCAGCTCACGCTGTGATGTCATCCATCAATCAAATGTGTGCCTGGAGTGAACTTCCTGTAATTTTCAAGAAGGCTAACAAATGCTAATTCACTATTACCTTTGTACAGGGTTCAGCTCATTCGATCCGGATGGATAGTTGAAACATTTTCATTCTGTCTTCCTGCGCTGAAGTTCTAACAATGACTGCTTTGGGCAGAATGCTTCTGCTAAAGTCCCCATTACAAAAACAGTTTTAATTCATGCATTTTATTTTCTAAGTAGCCCTACATAATCTGTGTCTACAGTGTGTATCTAAACCCCCCCAGTTTGAACCCATAGTTTGCACCATTTGTAATGGACTAAGCTGTCCCATTCTAATCACTAATTATATTAGTGGTTAGGAGTTATTGGTTAGTATGGTAGGAGTGAGTAGTGTTAGACTCTATGCTACACTGCAATGCTGTTCAATGGTACATTATGCTATGGTATTCTATTTAACCAGGTTCAAGCAACACTATACTATTATGTAATGCTAAACCCAAGTCATCCTTTCTTTGGTTTGTTTGAATTCTCATCAGTGTCTCAAATCCGGCACATAGTATGCAATCCAATCATCATTTATACACTGGCATGCCCATTCTATACAAGTCTGAGTTGTCAACAAAATTGTCTCTTGGCTAGAATTTGGCCTGATTATCTGACATAACTCCCTCCATTTGTTTCTGCATGGTTCCAGAATATAAGTAAAACACAAAGAGGTAATGGCTGGAAGGTTTAAAATGAATCTTAGCCTCTGGCATTGCTCTGGTCAACCCTCCGGATCATGGTTCTTCGACTGCCAAGCAATTACAGAAGGGGAAATACCATGTGCAAATCAGGCTTGGTCCCACCCCAAAAAGGGCATTCCAGCCCTAACTGCTAGGTCACATCCCTTCTGCACAAGACCACAAGCATCCCCAAACATGTTTTGTTGGGCCTCATCAGTGAGTAGTAGCTTGGGTCTCTAGGCCTAGCAGCCACGGGACGTACATCTGGGCTTACCCATCCCACTCGGGGTGACAAAGTAAAAACAAAAAGGTGATGGCTGGAAGGTTTAGAATGAATGTTAACCTCTGGAATTGCTTTGTTCAACCCTCCACCCTTAGTTACTAGGGTATTCCAGATGTGTGAGGTTGCTCACATGTGTGAGGTTGCTGTTGGTACTCTTGTTCAGTAGAGAATTGCCTTGCATTTTCGTGCTGGACTGCCATTGGCTGATATTTAGTGCAAATATCTCTTCTGATAAAGGATGGTGAGCTAAAGACTCAAACCTGGGGTATAAACTGGTAGAGAGAAAATCCCAGAACTCCTTATTATGCCCAAAATATAAGGGCCTCAGCATAGACAAATAAAAATCCTGGCTACACCACTTCATCATACTATGTGATTGTGGGCACATTTGTGAGAACATCACTGTTTCTGCTTAAAAATCATCAGTTATGGTTTGTAATATCAAAAATCCATAAATGTGTATGTCATTAAACAGGTAATAACGTGTTTTGTATATGATTTTTTATTATCTGTACCCTTTTTTGCAATAATTCAATTATTTGTGTAGCTTATAAATACATTACCAATACACCAGCAATACTGAGTCCTTATTTGATTCTTTTTGCGAAAAAAGTGTTTAAAAAAATTACAATACATAATATTTGTCCATGTATCTGTTGAATGTCCATGGAATAACACTTAGAAATAAACTTAAACCCATTTCCCTAGCAACAAAGCAATGGCTCACATCCAAAATAAATTCAGATTGAATGCTCATGATTCAAGAATGAATAAAGATTGAAAGAATGGTTCAACCTGGAACTATTGTTTGATATCAATGGCAAATAAAGGTACCTTTAACCAACAGTGACTCAGCCCTCAGAAGGCCTAGAGTTGGCCCAGCTGCCTTGCACAATGTGACTGTTTACCAGGGATTCCCGTGTCCATGACACCGTTTTCCTGGATGTGGAAGCAAGTCATCATTCTCTACATGTGGGTTTCTTTCACGCTTGCCAGTCTCTCATCTTTTCCCCAATTCTTCGGTCCAGGGGGTTTTGATCCAAGGGCCTCCAGTATGGCGAACTCCAAGGGTCCCCTCAACGACACCCAGCTCCAGGGGCGCTGGTGAAGGAAGTGATTATTATCTAAATCAGAAAAGAAATAGACAGATTAAGTAAAATACTTTTTTTAATTACCATTAGTCCATTTCCCTTCATGGCCGGAAGAAATATTTTGTATTTTATATACAAACACATTATAAAACATCTCATACTCATTCTTTTTACAAAAAAGCAAGAAAACAGCTCCCTCTGAAACTCTCTGAAAAAAAAATATATGGATTAAACATAACGAAAACATACAATTCAAACACATCCGCCATTTGTTCCACTTATTTGGAAGCCAATATGTATAATACCTATCATTAACCTAACAATACAATATTACAAGCCTAAACACGTATTACTTTTTCATTTTTATTATGTTTCTTATTTATTTTCACTCCTCACATCAATACTCTCATTCACACCTACTTACCTGAGGCATCCCCTCTTTTTACTACTCATCTATATAATTCCATGAACACCTACTTACCTGCTACGGTGCATCTACTTTGAAGTAAATAGGCTTTGATTTCAGTATGCAACTCCACCTTACATGCTCTACTAGTTTCTCCAGCTTGTTGTTGACGTTTCACCTCATGTTTCGGTTGGAATGGCTTTATTTGATAGATGTGGTCAAATTGTTTCATGGTCAGCTCTCCTTCCTTTATCACAATTCTAAAGACAACAGGTGAAACCCTGTCCACAATTCTGTATGGGCCATTCTTGTGTTTACCTTTTGCAAAGTCAAATTTAAAAACTTGATCACATACTTCATACACTCTCACAGAGGTTTTCATATCATAGTATGATTTGGCACTGTCACTGTCTCTTTCGAAATTCTGCTGTGCACATGTAAATGCATGCTGCAAATGCTTTATAAGATCTTCCACATATTCATGCATGAATTGTGGCTGCATTTACCAGAACGTGTTAATTGGTCCGGTATAACAAATGTTGTGGCAACCATTTTTTTTCCTGTCATAATTTCATGTGGACTGAAGTTTGTGAACTTTGACGGTGTTGCCATAATAGCCATTATCACCAGAGGGAATTACAAATCCCAATTAGATCCTACTTAAGCTACAATGGTTTTCAAAATGTCAATGATTGATCTATTGCAACGTTCTACACCTCCAGAAGAGGAAGGGTGATATGAAATGTGCAATTTTCTTTTCACCCCCAAAATGCGCCACATCTTTGTCATCACTTAGCTGGTAAGATGACTCCCACGGTCTGTTCGACTCTTTGGAGCAAACCAAACCTAGAGAATATATGATTCACCAGCAATGTTTGCAAATCTGACCATGGATGTTTCAGACCTCTTTTCATTAAAGTGCCCTATGTGTCGGAGAAGTAGGTTGACACTGTGCACACACCAAACATCCTAAAGTATATAGCTCTACATTTTGGGACATTTGTGGCCAATAAGCATATTCTTTTAAAATGTCTAATGTTTTCTGGGACCCTATGTGTCCCGAAATGACAAAGGTTCCACCTATTGGATTTGGCCTGACACAGACTCCCGAATCAGCAGTCAATCCTGTAATCAAATTCTCTTTCCTTTCTTTAACAACACCCTCAACACTTCTCTCCCTTGGCAGTCCTCCTCACTCAGAGGATTTTGTTCTGCATCTAATAAATGGTTATAGAGTAGAGCCAAAATGGGATCTTCTTTTTAGTGCTTTGACCAAGTCCTGATCAGGGGTATAAAAACTTCACTGTTCCACAGGCTGATCAACAGTTCCCTGAGATTTAGAGTCTGTTACCGCATCCACTTGGATTTCAACAAGGAGGTGCTCAAAAGGAAATACTTCTCCCATCACCACCCCAATCTTGGCTAATTGATCTGCCGTGTCAATCCCCTCTTTGTCTTCCCCTGGGATTTACAAATGGCCTTTAATCTTCCACCAGTGAACAATCATGTCATTCTCTGAAACAAGTTCATCTATGGCTTGAATAAATTTACCATGTTTGAGTAGCTTCTTGTTATATGTGGTAATTCCTCTTAATTACCACACAGCTAAATATCCGACAAAACTATTTTGGGCATAATCAGAACAAGTGACTAAAACTATTTATTTACATTTATTTTCTACTGCTGTGGGTATTGCTTTATAGATAGCAGCCAACTCTGCAATTTGGCTGCCTTTGGAACCTAACTGCATGCTTACCCTTGGAATGCCATTACACTTGACTCACAAATTCCCTATTCCAGCCACCAATTCCTTTTCAGAATGACCCCCTACGTGGTATGCACATCAGACTACATTCACAGTTGCAATATTCCTCCATGTCTCTTCTTTGAATGCCTTGTGTGGAGATTGCAAAAATGTGGTAACATTTGGTTCATATCTGTGTCACCAGAAGCACAGACAGGACCACAATCATGTATGTCTGCCAGCCCATGAGCAACTGGGCACTTTTTTTCTGTCCATATCTCACTTCCACTGGGAACTCCTGCATTTCCTGTGTCCATGATGTGATTCTTGGCCGAGCTAAATGTCCTGATCCTGGAGTGATCACTTTCTCGTTTCCTCTGATCTCACCCTCTCTGCCCCTCAGTCCAAGCCAACTTCAGCACTGCCACCTACCTTCTTGGTTATCTGACCTATGAAGCGTGTGTCAGTTGAGGCTTTCACCGTCACTTTCACACACCCTCCTCCTCCTCTGGCTGACTCACATCCTGACATAGCCATTTCCATTCTTATTCTGCTATCTGGGATATTTGTGATGTTCTTGTCCCTATCATGGGGATCCACTTGAAGCCCAAAGCCAAGTGCAACTCCTGGTACAACTCAGACCTTGTCACCCTTAAACATAAGTGCAGGGTGGCTGAGAGGAAATGGTGTGCTTCTTGTACATCCTCTGATAAACTGGCCTGCCGCCCGCGTCTCTGTGGCATCCAAGAACTCGGCCAATCCTGCTGCAGTCTCTAACTCTCCTGTTCCTTTCCAGGCCCTCTTTTCATATCTACAACTCAGGACATCCTGTCCTCTCTCTCGTCGTCTCCACATACTCCCTCTACTCTCTGCCTTCTCTCTGGCCCTCCTGTGGCCACCTCTCCTCCCTCTTTCTCTGCCTTTCCTCTTTTCTCCCGCAACAAGGTTTCTAGACAAGTCCGATCTATGAAAGTCTTTTCCAAACAGGTTCTCCCCTGTTCTTTCAAAACCATCAAGGACTACATTGACACCCTTGCTCCTGTCCTTGCTGACTTCTGCAACCGCCCCGTCACCACTGGAACCTTCCCCTCCCCCTTGATGCACTCTTTTGTGCACCCTCTTCTCAAGAAATCCTCAGCCGACTCCTCCTGCGGGCTAACTATTACCCAATTTCCATCATTCCTTTCCTGGGAAAACTCCTGGAAAAACTGGCCATCTCACAGCTTCATACTGAATCTGTTGGTTGTCTCCATGACCATCAGTCTGGCTTCAGAGCAGCTAGAAGCAAGGAACAAAAGCTCTCCTGAACATCCCTCCTGAACATCCGTGAAGACCTGCTCTCCAACCTCAATTCTAATACCCACTCTGTCCCTCTGTCCTCATCTTACTCAATCTCTCTTCTGGATTTGACACGGTTTACAATGCCATCCTGCTCAACCGGCTCTGTGATGACCTGGGTATCATCGATCAGGCCCTAGCCTGGCTGATCTCTTTCCTCTCTGATTGACCCTCCCATGTCCAACTAGTGTCCTTCCTCCCCTCTATTCCCCAGGGGTCTAACCTCTCTCCCTGGCTATTCAACCAATACCTGGCACCTCTTGTCCACTTCATTGATGCTCTCTGCCCCAACTTTCAGTGTTATGCAGATGACACAGCTCATTTTCATGCTCCCTTCTGCCACCTCTTCTCCTTCTCTCATCTCTGAATGTGTGTCTGCTATCCAGGAGTGGTGTGCGGCCAACAATCTCTGCCTTAATGTCAGTAGGATAGAGATTCTGCTCAGCGGCACACCTGCTCCCTCCTTTCCTTTCATGCGCTGGCCGGCAACCATTGGCCCCCTTCATGCTCCCACCTTTGAGGCTAAGAATCTTGGGTTAGTCTTTGACTCCACACTCTCTTTTTCTCCTCACATCTCTGATATCTCTAAGAAGTCACACCACCAACTGCAATTCCTCAGAGGTATTCTTCCTTTCCTCTCCTTCCCCCAGAAGTTCACTGTCTCCAGAGCTCTGGTTCTCTCTAGGCTGGACTACTGCAACAAACTCATTCTCAATCTACGCGCTTCTACTCTACGCCCTTTACAACTCATCCAGAACAGGACTGCAAGACTTGTCCTTGGCCTCAAGACCAGGGATCGTATCTCTCCAGCACTGAAATTTCTGCACTGGCTACCAGTGGCTGCGAGGATTAAGTTCAAGACCCTCTGCATTGTCCACAAGCCCTAATGTGGCCTGGGGCCACAATACCTCCAACTCTCTCTTCATAAATATCTTCCTACTTGAGCTCCGCCTCCAACTCCCTCAGGGTCAGTCGCCTCTCCAAGGAACGAGTTGGTGGTAGATGTCTTTCTTCAACTGTTGCCTCCACCTGGAACAGCCTCCCTGCCTCTCTGAAACTTGAGGAAAACAATCTCCGGTTCATAGAGCACCTCAAGCCTTTCCTCTTTGCTTCTCCCTTCTCTCTTCCTCTCCCCTGCTGAATTCCTGGCTGAAACTGAAACTGCACTGGTCTCCTGGCTACCCTCTGATCTCTGGCCCAGGTCCCCTCCCTGCCAGTTGCACACCTGCACTGCCCCCTCAGCAAACTTTGCACTTGGGTCTTTATCTGTAATCTTACAGTCCCCCTACCTGCTCTTTGGACACATGCTGTCTGCACTTACACTTGCACTTGCCACCAGCTGGCCAAACTTCTTTTATTGTTTGTTCCCATGTACTGCACTGCCTCTTCCCCCTCGCACTTTTCCCCACTGCTCTCCCCTGCACTTGCCCCATCTCAATGTCACCTGGCCTAGTAAGATTGTTGGCTATATCTTCCCTTTGTTCCCCCTTCCTTCCCTCGTGGCACCTTGAAACCCTTGTGTATAGGCACGTTATAAATGCCATATCATATCATATCTGATAGTTTTACTCTGTCAAAAATTCAGAGGCTGTGGATTAGTTTGTTAATTAAGCCTAGGTTGATGTTAAAAGAGACGGAGGAGAGTGAACGCTGTGGAGTGCTGCGGGTGATGTTGTGGGTAGGAGTTACCGGGCACTGAGTTACTGGCATTGGGCATGGAACATAGCTGACATTGGACATTTCAGCAGACATAACATAAGGCTGTGTTGTGGAGTGACATTAGGCATAGAGCCAGGAGTAGCAAGTGAAGTAGGTGCATTGCTAATATTAGACATTGCAGCATAAATACCATTTGGCTGTGCTGTAGTGCGGATATTATGGGTGGATATAGGTACATTGCTTACATTTGACATATCAGAAATAATATTAGGCTGTGCTATTGATATAGGTACATTATTAACATTTGACATTGCAGAAATAACTTTTGGCTCTGCTGTGGAGCAGACATTAGGCATGAAGCCAGGGGTAGCATTTCAAGTAAGTGCATTGCTAAAATGTAACATTGCAGCAGACATACAATGTGGCTGTGCTGTGGAGCAGACATTTGGCATGGTGCCAGGAGTACCATTTGAAGTAAGTACATTGCTAACCTTGGGCTGTGCTGTGGAGCGGACATTAGGCATGGAGCCAGGGGTAGCTGAAGTAAGTACATTGCTAACATTTGGCATTGCAGCAGAAGGTATATTTAGATGTACTGTATCAGTGACATTTGGCATGGGGGCAGGGGTAGCACTCGATAAGGGTTTAGTACTGACATTAAATATGGAAACATTACTGGAATTTGGCAATACTAAGGTCTCTATCTTTGGTGAGTGGGCAATGGTGACCATTAGCAATACAAACATTGTATTGGCAATGCCTGTCCTACACTTCTACATATATTCAATACACAACATTGTTACAAAACATATACTTTTACTATAACATTCATCACGTTTCAAAAAGAAAAAAAAAATTGTGTTGTAAAAAATTGAATTATCCATACAGGATCCACTAAATAAAACACATTTAACACACATTGACATACAAATATTTATGGTTACATACAGAACACATAGGCCACAGCATCAATCAATATCTGGCCTAATTGTGTTTAATATGAACAGACCAACATATTTCAATCCCTAAACTTGATTCATGGAACCTTCTTCAGGGGCTCACAGACCCACACATTGTATGTTGACAGATGCCCACAGTGGTCTCCAGAGCGTAGCGACCACACCCCAAACACTGCTCTGTATTTCTTTTAGTGCATGTATGCACACTTGCTCTTCATCAATAGGGCAACTATGACTTTCAAAAAAAGGGTCTCGTAGGATGACCCACACCAGAAAATCACTCGTAGGTGAAAGACAGAGAGCTCACCTGGCTTCTAGTTGTCCCAGCCACGCTTGGTTTCATTCCCCAGTTGTGACCCTATCTTCTTTACAGTCCCCCTCACAAACTCCTTTTCCACGCATATGGGCCCTCTCTACTGGCTCGCCCACTCACTCTGTGCTAGTATACTGCAAGCCCTCTCCACAGGCTCAACTATACCTATGTTAGTGTAGGCAGACGTCGATTGGGCCCCTCCCCTTCATTGACGTTCGCCTCTAAAAATGGCAAGCGCAATATCATACAACAGGTGCCTATTTGCACTTCCACCTCGGTCCATGCTACACGATTAGTACTTACAAACAAATTCTCTTCCACTACTCCTTCATGACAAATTACCACTTCAACAAATTCAAAACCAAAAACCACCCTTTTCTACACTAATGACGCAACTATAAAAATGCCTGCACTATACGAAACCCCTGTCTAACGTGGCCCACCTGTAACGCTCACCTGATTCTCGCAGAGGCGCCGGTCTTGACTGGGCAACTACCGTATCTTCAAAGGTGATGTGTAGCACCCGGTTGGCTCTTTGGGCTGGACCTCTGTGCACTGTATGCCTGACTTCAAGAGTGAGATGTCTTAGGTAAGTGAATGCCGAGCTCTCCATCTGCCTCGGGGCAGGGTGCTGTAACCAGTTTCTTCACTGGATAGGTAGCGCAGGCCTCTTGACTTCAGAGGACTGCTGTCCGTCGTTTACTGCACGAACGGTAAGTTTCGAGTAATTCTATTGTCTTTAAAGTCTTTAGTAATGATGTCTCTTGTTTTGCAGGGTTCCGGCGATGGCGGATGACGGGCTGAAGTGAGTTGAAGATGGAGTCCGTGTGATGAATAGAAGCGCCTGGAAGCACGTAAGCAAGCGCTTGTTGCCTGCTTCACGATGCGCTCTAACTGTCTTTTTATTTTGCAGGTACGAGTTCGGAGCGGCTGCAGGGTGCCGGAATACCCACTGGGTTAGATGTGGAAGGGAGTAATGGCACGTGAGTATTTAAGTTCCCCAATGTCTTTAAACGCACCTTGTTTTGTCTTTCAGATGCGGGATGCAGCGCCGAAGGCCTCCGGAGCGTGCGAAGAGTTGTTAAGCTTTTGTCTTTCAGATGCCGGAATGCAGTGTGAAGACCTCCGGAGCGCACGAAGAGTAGGTAAGCCTTTGTCTTTCAGATGCCGGAATGCTAACCTGTTCTTTCTTGTCTTTATAGGTGTTGCTGAAGACTGGATTCAGGATGGTAAGCCTTTTTCCTTAGGCCCAGGATCCGATGCAGAAGACACGATGAGCGTTCTGCTGCAGAGGATGCAGAATAAAGCAAAGCAAGATTCATCCACCGGGTGTGGTTTAAATAGCCTCCTGTAGTGCTTAGGTCCCTCCTTCCACAGCCACGCCTAGGTAAGAAAAGAGTTCCTGCTTTCCAGAAGAGTTCCAGTGTTCTGAATCTAGGGAGTGGCTCCTGCCCCACCCAACAGGAAAAGTAGTTCCAAACAGAAGAGGATCAGAGGCTCAACTGGCAGGCAAGTAAGCAGCATGGTCTGCTGCAGGTAAGTCCACCCAAGCATTATGAGCCGGCGCTTCCAGGGCTGGGACTGGGCATATTTATGAGCCTAGTGCCACTGGCGCCAGGACTGGGTCCAAAAGGTCCCAATTGGGACTGGTTGGCACTCGGAACCTGGGTTATGGATCTGCTTCCAAGGGAGTTGGGAAAACCCTGACCTTTTGGAAGCAGAGATCATGACACCACCTCCTACTATGCACCCTCCCTGCTCTACCGAATGTTTGACCTCTCATGCTCTGTTACTCGCTACCTGTAGGAGTGCAATAAAATCTAAAACTACTAAGCCGATTGTCCTCCCACCTTGAGGATGCATCCTAAACACCATAAAAAGTTCCCTCCCCCTCATGGGAATGCAACCACGATACTGCATGTTCATGCAAGGGTACACTTACGTGCCCTACAAATCCTCAATACCTCTCGGCACAAAGCCTTCGTTGCAGGCTCACTCGTGAGTGTGGGTGGTGATCGAGACAAGGCAGACCTTTGCAAACTCAGCATCTGCAGGGATTCCTCAGTGGTGCACGTAGATGTGGTCTGTGATTGCCACACTGCACCCCGAGGAGGGCAGTTGGAGTTCTCCCAGTTGGCAGAGGGAAATGAGGATCTTGCTGGGGCCTCTAAAATGTATTCACGGTCCTCTATGAGCATTTAATAAGTCATTTACCAAAGGTTATCCTTGAAGGAGTGCACACAGACAATAAGTAACACTGTTTATTATAGCTTGGAAAGCACAGATCGCACAGTACAGTGGAACAGAACTGGTTGATGAGAGCTGACAAAACCGCTCACCACAGCCCAATCTTTAATAGAGCAAAAACAATATTACAACAGCAAAAACAGTTGCAATTATTGATACGAGCTATCGAATGTACCATGAAGCTAATTGGTGGAGCATGTCAATCCTCTATAGCTAAACATAGTGTTAGGCAGAATTATATGCAGTAAACTTTGGGAACACCACACACAATTAGGACTACAAGTGACAGTACAAATTCACCTTTGTTACAAGCCTGTACTAGACAGTAAAGTGGTAGTGATGGGTGAGCAGCCAGACTTATCCCAAGAGCAAGTGAGCAGTATCAATAGTTACACAAAGGAGAGCAATTACTATGATTCAAACAAACACTGACTCAAGGTTTCTGAGTAAAAGAATATGCATTCATTTACACATCAGTTGTAAAACATTTCACTAAAGTAAAGCATTTGAAAAATCACACTCATAAAACACTGCACAACCCCCAATTGATTCTGGACAAGTTAAGTTCTAAATGAAGTGTGAGCAAAATGGCACTACAGCAATTTAAAAGGGAGGGAAAGACAAAGTTAGACAAGAATTGAGCAGCACCAACATGTAAGTAAGCAGGGCAATCTAGAAAAACGAATTACCGTGAGGAAATCAAATTAAAGGGGCTTGGCCCAAAGTCAATGGACCAAAGTCTTTGCTCAAGATCACACAGTTCAGGGTAGTTTGCGGTTAAGTCGTGGCCAAGAGTTCAGGACGAAGTTGGTCGGCAGAAAGGTTAGCTTACAGAAAGTAGCAGGACAAGCCCTTGGATTGGCAAAAGTTTTCACACACCTCCACCATGGCTGGACGAAACAAACAACCGGATTGAAAAGTACCTTAAATGGAGAAGAAGGCTGTTGCTGAGGCATACGTTCCTGCCAGGTCCTGCAGGCTCACAGTTCCTGAAGCAAATGTCTTACTGACACGAAGTAGAAAGACTGGAGGGTCCTGCACTGCCCAAGGAAGAAACCAGCAGCAGAGCAAAGCAACAAATAAAAAGTGCGTTCCTTAAAATGCAAGCAGGGTCCGTTCCTTCTGGCTATCCGCTTCACTGTAGCTCTGTACAGCAATTTCGACCAGAGAAGGGAGGCCTGGCAAGCAGTTTGGTAAACTGGTGGTTCCCTTTGGCTCAAGGGGAGAAGATTCCTTACAGATCTTCCCTGTTGTTGGAGTATGAAGATTCGGACCTGCAGCAGGGCTTCACCGGGAGGTTCAGTCGTGGTAGGTGTCCTCTTCTGTCAGCTCCTCTTCGGTTCTCTCGTTCCAGTGGCGACTCTGCCTTTCCAGCCCCAGAGACCTGCTTTCTATGCAGTTTTCCCCCATTCACACATCCTGGCTGTCAATCACACAGTAGGGTGGCTGTCCTGCCAGGACAGTCACCACAGCCAATCAGGTCAGAGTGCGACATGGGTCTCCAAGGAGATCCTGTGCAGGGAGTCCTAAACTCCTCCCTCACATCCCATCCCCCCCAGAGATATCGGCACCTAAGGAGGGCTTCTGTGTAGAAACCCGCAAAAGGACGGCGAACAAAAGAACCAAACCTGGTTTGGCACGCAGAGTAAAACACGAGAAAGACTTTTACAAAAAGAAATGGCGAATAAACCCAGCTGGAACCGTATAAAAACGTATATGATCTAGCAGGTTTAAGTTTGAGGCTACCAAGATAGCCTAAAACAATATCAAGGCTATTTAAGATAACCGGAGTAGGAAAAATAGGGTAGTTACTACTGCCATCAGCTAAGTCTTAATGAAAAGGGAACAAAACAATGCTCCAAGAGAAACAGACAAAAAGGGATAAGTATTAACCCTTTCCAGCACTCTATTTAAGATAGTTTGTACTGGGTCTATGAGTTTTAAAAGAGACTAATAAAGTCAATGGCAACTTTACATGTTCTGGGAGACAGTAGTCAGTCCCAGAAAACGGAGGCGGAGTTGGGAAGTCAAAAAAACAACCCTGTGTCAATGCACTGAAGGTGTTGTGTAACACACAGTAAAAAGATTATGGCAATGGAGTAGCGGAGGCTCGACAGTCTATGAACACAAGAAAATGTTAAACACACATAGCAAAACACATGTAAGAGTGTGAAAAAAGGCTCACACTCTTACCAGGTGAAAAACATAAATCCTAGAAATCCAGCAAAGCTGCTGAGGGACTCAGTAGGTAAGAGAAATTAGCCATTCTGGAGAATTCTCCCTAACACTCACCCCCCTCCCAGACTAAGGGGCAGGAGGATTTAATACAATCCTGGATGAATCTCTACCTCTAGTCGATTAAAAACATCCTAGAAAGACCATCAGCATTTTGGTGGTGACATTCTTTATTTGCAGACTACATGACCTACAAACCTTTTGAGGTACATCACTCTTTTTTAATGGATAGAGGATCTGATCTACCAGTCCCTCAGAAGAAGCAACAACCTCTGCTTGATAGGCTATTTCAAGGGGTCCTGAGAAAGGAATCCCTTAGATCTAGAGGGGCCTCCATGGTTCCTCACCACCTCTCTCACAAGAGCATGTTGGGGCTCAGGTATCTTGGTTGGAGGGGATGTGGTCAAGCAAGGTCCATGCTGCCACTTCCTCTGAGATCTGACCTTACTATTGTAGAAGTCTCTCTCCTAACATTAGGATTTATATTGGAGTCTCCAGTAGAAATTCCAATAGTCTTAAGGTGTTTAGCCTTAGACCTAGTTTTCCTGGTGTTCCACCAGCTTTGAGAATTACCAGTTCTCACAGGCCTAGAGAGGGGTCCAATTTGTCAATCCACCACTTCCTCTGGAGCAGGGGGGGGGTCAAAAACTCTACAATTGGATGGGAAATGATGGAACTTGGTTGGGGCTCCCAGTTCCTTACAATACTAGCCTCAGATTTGCCTGGGTTAGAGGTTAACTTACTAACAGCAGGGCTTGCAGTGGGGTTCTCTGCAGAGGTTCGCACAGGCTCAGAGTGGTCTCTTAAGGTTGCCTCTCTAGCCAATTCGGTTTGGTTCTGTTTTCTCTCACTGAGAGGCCTGGGGGTACTGGATACTACTCCTAGAGCTTTTAGCTCATTCTCCAACAGGACTCTCCCAGGCACCTCATTCTAGACACTGGGCCTCATCACGAGTTGGGCGGTAACGCTGGCGCTAATAGCGCTGGCGTTATTAGCCCTACCGCCAAACCCACCGGCGCTATTAGCGCCAGATCACGGGTGCGGCGGAACGGGTATTGCCCATTCCCCATTGAGCCCATTCAAGAATTCCCCATTCCCCATTGGGCTCAATGGGGACATTTTGCGATTTTACCGCTGGCGGATTTCCCGCCGGCGGTTAACGCACTGAAAATTGTCAAATTTTCGGCAGATTTCCACCCAGCTCATAGCTGAGGGCAAATCAGCCGAAACCATGATTTGGCAGTCCCTTAAATGCGGCGGTAACAGAACTACCGCCACATTTAAGGGCTACCGCCAAACTCGTGATGAGGCCCACTAACTGGCATATTATTACACTGAATGAGAGCTGGTAGAATTGGAACCAACTGGACAGAGCCTCCAGAAAATGTAGTGGGACCTTTGGGTGCCTTAGCAACATCCTCAGACTTGAAAAAGCTTTTATCCACTACTTTTATGCTGGCCCCAGTGTCTCTCCTGGCAGGGGTATCCTGGCCATTAACAAGAACACTGTCCATATAATAGCCTCTAGAGTTTTCTGAAATGGAGTTGTACACATCCATATTCTGTTTCTTACCCAGACCCATGGACTCTAAGGATACAGTTGCCTGAAGACCCAAGGGTGCTTCAGCAAATAGTTCAAAGTGGGCCCTTGCCATTTGTACTTCTTCCTTTGGGGAGAAGGCTAAGGAGGCAGTTCTGATACCTGCTGGTTTACCCTTACACCTGGGATCTCCTTTGACAGGGTCAGTTGACCCACAAACATAGCATTTACCAAATGCTCTCTGGAACAGGGGCTTCTGCTGACCTCCCTCTGGTTGGACACCAGAGGATTCACTAGCCCAATTTGGTTTCCCATGTGGCTTACCCTGGTTATGTTTGGTGGCCTCTTCTGGATGGGAAGAATGTGAATTCTCCTAGTTATCTTTCTTTGGCTGCTTGCCCTCATCCTTCTTCTGAGTTGCCCCAGAATCCTTGTGAGTAGCCCTGTTGGCAACCCACAAGTCAGCAGCCTTAGCTAACTTCTTGGGATCTATCTCCTTTGAATCAGCCAAGTGCTGTCTGAGCTCAGGAGAGCAGGCATCATAAACTGACTCCAACATAACAAGATTTCTCATACCTTCATAAGTGTTTACTCTGTAACCCTTATCCTAACTGTAGTATCTTGGATGCTATTGTGTGTCTGTGTGAGTAGCTAGGCCCTGTGGAATGCTTGGTGGATTGTGGAGTGTTTGGGGCTTGGGGATTCCAAGGTTGACAGTTAAGGACTGGGAGCTGGGCAAGGGACCAGGACTTATGCAAATAGCCTTCTCTCTCATTCTTCCCAACTGTATCTATGGAACTAAGAAGTAAATAAAGCATCTTTCCCTTGTGTACTTACCTGACTCAGCCTGGTTCCTGCTCCCTGTTATCACTTGCTCAGATACTTCATTTGGGGACGAGGATATCAAGAACCTGGGAAGGTGAAACAGCATAAGAGAAGTCAAGGAGAAGCCTGCTGACAGAAGTCAAAGAGAAGTCTGATGACAGCACCAACAAAGGAGAAATGCTGGGCTGGTGAGGTGCTGCTGGAGGAAGAAGCTGGTGCCAACTGTGAAGATGACCGTGTCACCAGTTGGCCGCTGGAGAAGGCCATGGCATCAGATAGGCTGCAGGGGAGGCCTGTAGCCCATCCATGGAGAAGTTGAAGTGTCAGGCCCAGAAAATGGGCTGGGGCCTGAGTGGTGGAAGAAAATTGCCACTTGTGAACTTGGATGGAAACGCTGGTGTTCCGAGCGCCGTTCCGCTCACACAGAGTGAAGGCTGTTGGGACTTGCAGTCCGTGGAGGATTGCACTATTGTGGAGACAATAAAAAAAAAAATGCAGGCGCATTTGGAGGGTGTCAAGGGGGCCGTGGGTGGCGCGCGCCCAGGCGAGCGCCCCGCGCTCCAGCTGTTGCTTTTGGCTGGAAAACACAAGTATTTGCCTGCTCCATTGTTCCAGTATTGGAGCCCCGTAGTTGCTTTTCGTGTTAGAACGTTTAGAGGAACGGGCTTTGCAACGTCTGAGAGCGTGATGATGTTCTCACAAGGAACAATGAAGCAGAAGGCTGGAACATGGAAGTTTCCTGCATTAAGTCCCGGAGTAGAGTTTCAAGTGTTCTCATGTTCAAGGAGTTTTAGCACGTGAGACGGTGATGTATTCATACAATTTTAACAAGGCAGTGGATTTTGGACAGCTGACAGGTACTGTTATATATTAAGGTGGTGGAGAAGAATGAAAAAGAAAAAGCTGTCATGGGGATTTATTTCTGTTTGCATTTCGGCAGCTGCTGCTTACGGAACGGAAAGTTTGTTTTTGATCGATTTATTTTCTTAGCGTAGCACTGTGGGTGTACTGTTATCTTTATAGCCATGTGTGTTTAAGGATCATGGCTGAGTGGTGCCCATACGATTTGTTGTTCATTGTCAAAGCGAGGCAATATGCAGTGATTAAGGAGTATTTATTATGCAGTTTGGAGCAAAGAGACTTGGAATGGGGCACATGAAGCGATGCCGGCGGTGTAGAGTGAATACAGTTTATGGGCAGCATTGAGTGTGTTTAAAAGAGGTCTCAGTGTGTATCGATGTTTCTTTTTTTTTCTCTTTTCACAATTCATGAAAAGTCGTGGAGTACCTAAAAGTTTATTAATGAGGATGAAATGTTTTACATAAATGATGGATTCTTTAGCTATAATGAGCAGCATTTTAGAAGCAGATGGGAAGCTTTATAGGAAATAATGATGTTTTGTATTTTGAAATGCTGTTGGAATATCGATTGCAGTAGTCTTCAGATGAAGAAATGTCCACACCATTTTTTGTTGAATATGCAATTTTGAAGGGATGTTTTACATGGGGGGAGGGTTTTTCAATAATGAGTTTAACAGAAATCACTCAAGATTGTTTTTTTGTGATTTCAAGGGCTCCCCGGTATGGTGACTGATCACCACCATGGCTGGTGGTGCAGCACATCTCTAACTCAGGAGATGGAGATTTTTAATCCATATTTATGTAGTGTTTATGTGTTGTGTGGACAGTGTTTTTGGAGTTGCGTCTGTGAGCGCTTGGAGTTGCATCTGTGAGCGCGTGGAGTTGCATGTGTAGTTGTGGGTGTGTGACGCCGGGGGGCACACAGGATATAGTAGTAGTACATGTAAGGAGTGTGGTGTATTTGTAGTAACACATGTTTTTTTTTGGAGTTTGCATGCATATTATGGGTTTTGCTTCCACACAGTGGCCAGGTGTTGTTGCCGTTGTAGTTTAAAAACCTTCGGAGGAATGAGGAGGTAGGACACTTATAATGAGTGCTCCAGGGAGTTAAGCCCTTACATTAGGGTAGTGGCGTAGATGCCAGGGCAGGGGGCCCATATACATATGTTTGGAGATTTGTTCAACACAATTTGTTTTGCGTGTGAGTTTTAGGGCATGGGGCCCATGTTGTAGATTTTGGTGCGTTGTAGGTTATCACACAATTGTTTCCTCATGGTGCCCAAGAGGAGTAATGGCTCGCCAGTTGATTTTGCTGTCATAATTTTGATTTGGGGTGGACCACAGTTTTGGAGTTTTTGTTAGCGTGGTGCTTTTTTTATGGAGTTTGCAGTGTTAAACTGAGTTAAACCACACTGACACCCGTCTTAATATTCATTATAAAACTCTTCTGTTAACTGCAAAACGAAGTATGCGCAAGAGGAAGTTTGTTGCGCTTGTCTTCAGCGAAACACAGACTTTCATGCATTGTACACTGGACTTCAATACCCAAAGTAAATATATAAAGTGCTTTTTTCGGATGTGACTATAGCAGTGGCAGATGGGCTGGGCTGGTAGTAATCACCTCAGGGGCTAGGCTGGGCTGGGATAGAGTCTCCTCCCTCTTATCCTGAATTGGCACTCCCCATATTGCTCGCTTATTCCCGCTGACCTGCTTTCTTTTTCTCCTTGTTTCAGAGCCAATTCAAGTCTAAGCCACGCCCACCACTCCACAGCAACACCCAGCGACACGTTATAATCCAGTGCACATGCGCATTTTGCGTACGCATTTAAGTGTCATTAAGTGTGGTGTTTGGTGGCGAGGTGCGTGGGACGTGGCTGACTTATTGTTAAACAGTAAGCTTTATGGTATGTGAATTTTTGTTAATAAGGAATAAGCACATTGCTACATATACAAATTCCGTTTTAAGGTCAACCAGATAAAACCTTTCCATCGCATATATTTACGGTGAATGTAGTGAGCAGTGTGTGGCTCAAGACCACAGATATTTGGCGCGTTTATTCACTTATACGGAAGCAAAGTGCCCCCTTTGACGAATTTCTGAAAATAAAGCCTGCGACATATCAGTCTGTTTAGCAGCAAAAGCCATACACAAAGATGTAAATCACGCTGCGCAATGAAAAAAATAAATAAAGATTCTGTCCCAAAAGAGCCCTTAGGTACAAACCCCTCAATGACTAAAAATAACACAAAAAAACATCTGGGAGTTCGGCCTCTCTCTCAAAAGAAAAACGTTCCTTCCTTTCAATGTCAGTCCAAGTGGATGAAGAGGCTCACCTCCTTGACAATGCTGCCGAAATCACTCATAATACAGACACTCAAGAAGGTAAAGTTATGTGCTCTCTGAAAGATTCGAACAAAGATATTATTCACAATCCCTTTTCTGAAAAAGAAAATATAAAGAAAACATATCCACAGGATGTCGACACTCACAAAGACAAGTTTTTTCCTGCCGCAGATATATCTATGTTAGCACCTGTCATCATGGCAGACCTTGATAAAAGGGTACGTCTCCCATTAGGTCCATCCACACCAGTGTCCACTTTTGGACACTTTCGAGAACATGTCCATTTTCACAAACTGAATATGAAAGAACATGGCACCCTCTCACATAGCTTTTCTCAAAATGGAGAAGAATTCACTTCTAAAGCTCCATACCGATCTACTAGCTCACCATCCTCGTTATTGGCAAATAAACATAAAGCCATATCAGAGAGGTATATATCAGGTGAATTAGAAACTTCGGTCCCTGTATTTAATAGCAGCCGTTCACCAGAGGTACCTGTTCAACAGAAGATTTTCCGGTAATAACTAGAATTCTCAACCTGCTAGATAAGGGGCACGAACTCACGCATACTTTACTGAAGGATATAAAAAACAATATCTTGTTAAATTCAGAAAAACTAGGCAACGTAGAAGGATATATCTTGGCACAAGAGGCCTCTCATAAATTCCATTTTTAATGCCCTACAAGAGCTGCCGTGATAGTAAAAGTGGAAGGCTTAGTATCTGAATCAATACTAAAAAACTCTATAGGGACACAAACGCTAAAAGTCCCTTACTGCACCATGGAATTCCTAGGTCATTCGCACATATGGCAGGGAATCCGACAATCTCCACAACCACTGGCGTTAATGGGGAATCGATTGACATAATTGAAACTACAACATGAGCGACTGTTTGCAGATTGAACAATTCTTGTATCAAACAAATCCACAATTGCAACATTCTGAAGCACCACAAATGGTTGCACATTTAACATCTGAGGCTGAAATGCAGAATTCCTCTCCTGATAGCCCCTCTAAGATATTAGAAATTATAGAGCAGGAGATGGAGTTAGAGAACATTTCTGAAGAAGCAGAGAACACACTTGCATCTGCCGAAGGGCCCTATCATATATCTAGAAGAGCTAAAAAAATACTATCAAAGAGCGCTAAAGAGAAGGCATAAGAAACGGGAAGTGAGAATGGAACACTTATAGGATTGAAGAAACTCACAGTATGTCCCAAGAAAGGTAAAACGCAGAAACAACTCCCCACCTCAAATTTAGACGATCATGCCTTGAATTTAAGCCAACTGAACGAAGAAAGTAAAATTGTACTCCAAATACCACCACAAGACGCTAATGGGGAATCCAGGGTGGAGGAAAAAGATCAACCTACTAGCCATGAAGAGCTTAAGATGGCACAAATAAGTCAAACTAAAATGAAGGCATATTTCCCTGAAACGCAAACAAAAAAAACAAGAAATCCTAAGAAAACAGAATGCCAGGCGGGGAGAGAAAAGGCTACTCCAAAGAGTGGTAATCTGAAATCCCCTGATATGGAGTGTGTACCAAGCATGCCAACTAGACAAAAACCCCCGACAGTTTCTACTCTGGTACAAACATGTGCTGAAATCCAACAAGCCCCTATTGTGCAGCAAGCACCAAGCTTTTCAGAAGTACCAAATAATGCCCAGTCTCCACAGAATCCGACCACTTTCCCTCAAGCGAGCAATCCCATCAACTTGAAAGCGATTGCTGTATCCATTCCTGTGGGAAATAAAACTAGTTCAAGAGCATCAGTATCTTCCTCAAATGCCTGTTATTCATTAAGTAACTTGCCACCGCCTGAAAAAATGTCCTTGCCTAGTGAACCAATGTCTATCACTGCCGGTCAGGGAGCAATTACTCAACCCTTGACGATTTCCGAAACAACCCTAGCAGCATTTAACAATATTTCTGAGGCTATGAAAACAACTATTGGATGGAAGAGTGACCTAACGATGAATGGAAATCTCTATATAAAATTCCATCCCTCAGAAATTTGGGGGGTAATTCATGGAATTCAGCGCACAAGTGGCACACGGGGCTGGCGCACAGAGTGCACGTGCGAATCCCTGCGCCAGCCGCGTGTGCTAAAATACATTTCCGCGCACAGCGTATTCATGGATTCCAGCCACCAAAACCAGCCGTGGTGCACAGTGGCGCAGCGACCCTGCAGCAGCGGCAGTTACGCCCCCAAGAACGCCCCTTGCGCAGGGAAAAGCCATCAAAATCCCCAATCCAGTCCAAAGGGCTGCGCTAACCCTGTACCAGCACGGCAAGCGGGGTACGTGTATCACTGGGGTGAGCGGGAAGTTTCACACACGATTCCATCAGGGTACGTGTTTTACTGGGGTGCGCGGGAAGTTTCACACGCGACTGGCCCTGTGCGAGTGGGGTACGTGTATTACTGGGGTGCGCGGGAAGTTTCACACGCGAATTCAGCAGGGTACGTGTATTTCAGGGGTGCGCAGGAAGTTCCACACGCGAATTCAGCAGGGTACGTGTTTTACTGGGGTGCGCGGGAAGTTTCACACGCGATTGGCCCTGTGCGAGCGGGGTACGTGTATTACTGGGGTGCGTGGGAAGTTTCACACGCAAATTCAGCAGGGTACGTGTATTTCAGGGGTGCGCGGGAAGTTCCACACGCGATTTCAGCAGGGTACGTGTATTTCACGGGTGCGCGGGAAGTTCCACACGCGAATTCAGCAGGGTACGTGTATTACTGGGGTGCGCGGGAAGTTTCACACGCGAATTCAGCAGGTACGTGTATTTCAGGGGTGCGCGGGAAGTTCCACACGCGAATTCAGCAGGGTACGTGTATTTCAGGGGTGTGCGGGAAGTTCCACACGCGATTTCAGCAGGGTACGTGTATTACTGGGCTGCGCTGGAAGTTTCACACGCGAATTCAGCAGGGTACGTGTATTTCAGGGGTGCGCGGGAAGTTCCACACACGAATTCAGCAGGGTACGTGTATTTCAGGGGTGCGCGGGAAGTTCCACACGCGATTTCAGCAGGGTACGTGTATTACTGGGGTGCACGGGAAGTTTCACACGCGAATTCAGCAGGGTACGTGTATTTCAGGGGTGCACAGGAAGTTCCACACGCGATTTCAGCAGGGTACGTGTATTACTGGGCTGCGCGGAAAGTTTCACACGCAAATTCAGCAGGGTACGTGTATTTCAGGGGTGCGCAGGAAGTTCCACATGCAAATTCAGCAGGGTACGTGTATTTCAGGGGTGCGCGGCAAGTTTCACACGCAAATTCAGCAGGGTACGTGTATTTCAGGGGTGCGCAGGAAGTTCCACATGCAAATTCAGCAGGGTACGTGTATTTCAGGGGTGCGCGGCAAGTTCCACACGCGATTTCAGCAGGGTACGTGTATTACTGGGGTGCACGGGAAGTTTCACACGCGAATTCAGCAGGGTACGTGTATTTCAGGGGTGCACAGGAAGTTCCACACGCGATTTCAGCAGGGTACGTGTATTACTGGGCTGCGCGGAAAGTTTCACACGCAAATTCAGCAGGGTACGTGTATTTCAGGGGTGCGCAGGAAGTTCCACATGCAAATTCAGCAGAGTACGTGTATTTCAGGGGTTCTGGGGAGTACTACACGTGAATTGGCCGTGTGGGTCCTCCCAGGTGTTCGCTCTACAACCTCCACGGCCCCTGCAGGCAGCCCACACCACGGGGGACAACCCTGCACCCCTGCTCATGTCCCGCAGGCAGCCCATCCACTATGGGCATGCCCCCCAGCCAAGCCACATGTCACCTTGCACTACTGATCAACAATGCATGTCTCCCAGCACCCCCAGCCCCCACCAGTCAGGGGCACCCTCCACCAGGCCCCCACTCCTGTCTCCCTGCAACCCCACCCCCCAGCACTGTGGGGCACCTGCCAGCAGGCCCCCACTCATGTCCAACTCATGTTCCCCTGCACCCCCACCCCCCAGCACTGTGGGGCACACTCCACCAGGCCCCAACTCATGTTACCCAGCCAACATGTCATCACAATCTAGATCCCTGGTCCCTATGGTCAGCCTCCAAATGCAAAACACCCACCCGAGTATTGCATCCACCCACTTAGAAATGGCAATAACATGATAGAAAACCAATTTCAAGTTTGGAAACAAACACATGTCCCTCACATACACCCAATGGGTGTCAGTGAATCTCAAAACCCATATCATAATATGCATGAAACCAATGAGATGATACTACACATTGAAGTTTGATCAAAAAATATGTATTAAAGGAAACATGAATTGAATCAAAAATAAAGAAACAGAAATGGGAATGTAAAAAAAGTAAAAAGAAGCATGTCCGTGAAAAAATGCAAAACCAAAAATCATAATCCAAAGGAATGGTGTCCAAAGTCACAGTCCACAAAAGAAAATCCAATGGGAAATTATAATTGAAAGCCATTGCTCCATGGGTAAATTGTAAAATGAAAAGAAAATCCAACAGTGAACTATGTACAGATGAACAAGCCAGGGTCCATGATCCCAACAAAAGAAATGAAACCTATCTAACAACACTACCTAATAAAAAAAAACTATATAAAAAAATGTGGCCCATTGTCCAAAAGGTCCAAAAAAATGCAAAAACAAAGGAAACCTAACACTAACTACATAACTATTTACAAGGGCAGCGGGCTAGTCCAACGGCTCATTGGATGTTGTCATGGGCCAGGGCATCATCGAACTCCTGTTCAATGGCTTGGAGGCGGGCATGTTCCCTGGCCCCGAGGTCTCGCAGGGATAAAGCAGTGTCCAGCTCCAACTCCCTGCGAAGAAGCTCGAGGCACTCAGCCCGCCTCAGCGCCCTCCGCATGGAGTTCTCCGCCCTGACCATTGTAAGCCGTTCCTCCTCTGCCTGCTACCGCTCCGCACCTATCTGCTGGCCCAACCGCACCCACACGGAAGCCACTCCCATTCCAGGGTTCTCCTGCCCTCCGGCCGATGCCTGCACCCCTGATGTTGATGGCCCCGAGCCATGATGCCTCCCACGTAGAGCCTGCCACTGCCTCCGACGCAACTGCCTGTGCCAGCACAACGGCATCCAGGCTGATGGAATCCACCGACGCCGTCGTGCACGTGCCCTGCCCGATGATCCTCCATCTGCTGGGGTCCAGTTGCTGGTGTGTCCACCCCTGCTGGACCTCCGACTCCTGACTGTGGCAGGGATGGTATCCCCACCGAGCCGGCTGCATTGGTCGGGGCAGGTCCACAGGGGGCCCTGGTGGCATCTGGGCCGGAAGACGGCATGGAGAACGACTGGTGCATAGTCTCCACAGAGGAGGAGAGGGTCGCCAGATTGGCCGACACATGTAGGAAACCCCCGACCATGGCCGATCCCAACTGGGCCACGTCGGCACGGTGCTCTCCGTGATGACGTGCATGCTCCTCCCGGGAAGCACGCACCTCATCACGAATTGCACCTGTGCGCAACGCGACACCAATTAGGACCTTCTCCATACGGCCAGGGGTCCCCTCGTCCGCAGGTGGAGGGGAGTCAGATGACATGGACATCCCCCCTACCTGCGGACGGGCCTGAGATGGGGCATCCCTGCTGGTGCATGGTGGTGCAGTCACAGTGTCAGGGACAGTGACATGCACAGGCCCCTCCACGGCGACCTGTGCTGCCTCCTGCCCCTGCCCCTGGACTGCAACACTTTCACCAGCAGGGATGCCCCCACCAGGCCCCATGTGCGCCTCAGTAGCGGCCTCCTCCTCCTCTGTGGAAACCACCAACCTGGATGGCTCCACCCCGTCTTCCGCCGTTGCAAGCCCCTGTGGGGGCTCACCCACCCCTTCCACTGCAGCCGTGGGGGCATCCCCGCCGCTTTGCTCCACAGAGCCGTCTCCGCCCTCTTCTTCACGTGGCGCTGTGTAGAGGGAGACATAGAACACAAGCATCAGGGTACTGTACGATGGTCCCCTAGACAGGAAGCAATAGCAAATGAGTGTCACTGTCAAAGATCACTTCCATCATGTCCCTCCACAACACATGGGTCAGTGTAGGTAAAACACATGTGGTAACGGGCATGGCGCATGCTATCGAAATTAGCATACATGTCCAAGGGATTCTTGAAACATACAATGTTGTTTTGGAACTCACATGCATCATGGGCCATGCCTATCACATGCACACACTTCACCCTAGTTTCATCCATCTGGCCTCGTACACCACAGACACAGTGGATACAAGGATGACTAGGCTGCATCAGTGATTCTGAACATTGCGACAGACATGTGTCATGCATCCCTGGCATTCACAAGTCACAGACACGCAGGTCAGACACACAGACATGGACAGCATACATGTACATGGCATCAGCACCCATCCCTCACCCCCACCCATGTCTAGGAACAGAGACTGGCATGCTTTCATGTGGCCATTCCGCATAGGGCAACCCATGTTGCATTTGAACACATGCACCAACCGTGTGGTTCACACATTACTGGTCTCACATGCATGACGTCCCTGCACACACACATGCATACATGGCTTATGTCACACATACAGGCAAGTATCAGACAACCAGCACACTGCGACATGCCCTGTCTCACACAGCAATGCTTGGCCACTTACCGCTCAACTCCAGACAGGTCTGCCTCTCAAGGATCTGGGCGTGGAGCGCTGGGCCTACGGGTTCCAGGACCCTCATCTGGATGGTACTCATGCGGCCCCGGCCCCCCTCCACGAGGCGCCGGGCCTTCAAGAGGGTCCTGGACCTGCAGTCATCCCAGCACTTCTTGACATGTTGGTAGTCGCGGACTGCCACGCCCTCCGCATTGATGGCAGTCACGATGTCCGTCCAGATCCGAGTCCGTCCTTCCTTGTTGGCGCGCTTACTTCCGAAGAGGGCATCATACTGCCCCAGGACTTGCTCCACCAGGACACCAACTTCGGTGGCAGTGAAGCTGGTGCCCCTCTGCCTCTCTGGCCGGGGGTTGCCAGTGGTGCCAGATGTTGCAGTGCCCGACATGGCAACCCCAGAGGCAGGAGTGGGTGGGCAACTGGGTCCTGGGGCTGGGCTGTGGAGCGATGGTATCCCAGTCGGGAGTCTTCTGTTCCAGCAGGGGTGGACACAGCAAATGGAACCCTGCAGATGGTTGATGTGCAGGCACCAAATGGCAGGGCACGGTGGCAGCAGGCAGGCAGGCAGGCAGCAGCAGATGGCTCGTGGGAGGCTGCTCGGGGCTCTGGGGGGCAGTAATTCGGCCTTTTGGGCAGGAGCGTGGTCTTCCGTGTGCTTACGCGTGGCCAGCTTGATACGGAGTGATTTGGCACGTGAAAATCTCGCACGTCTGCGTGTAAATCGAGGAAAGGCCCTTAGCGCGTAAGCGCTTCAGCACGCATACGCGATTTCATTGGACCAAAGGCCCTTAGTGCGTAAGCGCGTCTGTGACCTTTCGCGCACGGGCATTTCCCTGGCAGGGCTTGTAGATCCCATGTGCCTTTACATTGCTCTGTACGTGCTTTTCGTGGGGTGCGGTGCGTGTGTTTTCCAGCAGTTGGAGTTCACACACTATTACTTCACAGCGGGTGTTGGCTATGCGTTCTTCTACACGCAAGGCAGACGGTGAGTGGTAGCCCGCTACCCCAGGCCCGATCACGTTAAAAACTTCACGCGAACCCCTGTAATACACATAGCCCGCTCCCCCAGGCCCGATCGCGTGAAAAACTTCACGCGAACCCCCGTAATACACGTAGCCCGCTCCCCCAGGCCCGATCGCGTGAAAAACTTCACGCGAACCCCCGTAATACACGTAGCCCGCTCCCCCAGGCCCGATCGTGTGAAAAACTTCACGCGAACCCCCGTAATACACGTAGCCCGCTCCCCCAGGCCCGGTAGCCCGCTCCCCCAGGCCCGATCGCGTGGAAAACTTCACGCAAACCCCAGGCACAATAGCAGTATGGGACATTCATCATTGCTGTATATTGGCGCTTTTGTGATGCGCAGGGACGCTACCGCCTGCCTTCGTGTGGCGGATGTGTTTAGGCCTGTGCGTGTCTTTGGCCGTGCGCGGCTTTGCCCTATTTGATTCCATGAATACGTGTGGTTCGCGTGCGTGTGGGCATTCCGTCTGCTTCCCAGCAGTACATCCCAGTTACGCCCTTATTTTCGCGCGTTGTTCCCCATTCCGCGCGTTACGCCCCGTGTTCCGCCCCCTTTTTGGTGTGTGCACCGAGGTTGTGCGCTTTCACTGTGCGCATCGCGCACGCCGTTTGGATGTTTCAGTGACGTGTGCGCCATGCACGGGTTTGGCGCACATCCCGAGGTAAACACGCGCAGGGACTTCCATGAATCGCACGTGTGCGCGTGCGCCTGTTTTTTCGCGCTTGCGCCTGCTTGCGCATAGATTTTCGGCGCACGTTTGTTCCATGAATCGGCCCCTTAGTCTCTAATGATATTGAAAGCATTCGGCTCTCCAATACAAACAATGACCGCATGCTCTCAACTATGCTTTCCCCCATTATCGCAAAATTATTATGGGAACATAAAACTGATCTAATGATGTTAGGTCTAGAATTGTATACATTCTCCTCAGTGGAAGATGCAATGGCTTTTCTTGATTTTCAGCCACCAAATGTAACAGCTTCCGATAACAATGTAAATCAGGCCACTTCTAATATAGATACCTCAAAATATATGATGGAACAGCTTGCTTCTCTTACTACAGTACTAAACGATTTATCTTGGTTGGAACCTTTGATAAAAGCCGCTTCTGTGATAAGTTCTATGCAAGCACCCTCATAATTGAGAGATCTAAAAATCATCACGTGGAAGTGCTGTGGGTTCAACAATCTCAGAAAATGTTTGCAGAATGCTCAATTGGCCATGCTACCACACATATTTTTAATTCAAGAAACCATGTCTACGTTTGAACTGCACTTTGACGGTTTTACCTCCTTTGTACACAATGCAGATGGTGGAAGAGCTGGTAGACCGGCAGGTGGCTCGGCTATCCTTATTAATAACACACTTTTCTTTAAGGTGAACCATATTTACCACTCAGATTTGCTACTTCTGGTAGATGTGACAATAAATTCCTTGCACAATCTCAATATTTTTCTGATCTCACTGTACCGGAATCCATCTCTTTTGTCAATTTCACAAACATGTGACATTTTTGATACAGCTCTAATGGAGGCTTATGAAAAGACTCTGCAAGCAGAAATTCTTATTGGAGGAGATTTCAATGCAACCTTTTTTTCTTCTCCTGTTGTTAAAACTAATTGCCACTCTAAATATCACTCAAGACTTACGTATGAAAAAGGGGAAATGTGGCTGCAATATTTAGATAGCCAGGACCTATACACCATACAACCAGATGCTACTCACAAAGTATTTACATGGAAAAGAGGCTCATACTCTTTGTGGATCGATTATTTGGTAGGATCCAAAACTTTATCTGGGTGGATGTCTCTTTTGAGTACTATTGATCCCGTATTAGGTGAACACTTAATGATTGCCTCCTCGATGGCATGCAAGATTCCAAAATATGCATGTGACTCCACACTTACTATGATACAGAGCAATAGAACAAGGCTCTCGATTCATTGGAACACAAGTACATGCAGAAAAATGTCATTTCTCGTTAATCGTGACTTATGGATATGTAAGAGCTTGATACCTAACGAGATGGAATCTATTATGCAATGGAATCTGAAGATGATTGCCTTTCACTTAGGATCCATAGCTACTGCACAAAAATGTCATGATCACATTAAATACACAATTTCTCACGACTCTCCTGAAATTTCAGAGCTTAAACGTAAAAAAAAATATGGAATTGAGGAAAATAAGGAAGTCCCTTGTGCTCCATGACTCTAATGCTTTGCAACTGCAACAAAAAAAAAATATTCATGCAATTTAAAAAAGATATATCATGTATTCGATCTCTTACTTTACTTAAACAAAATCAAAACATGGTTGAGATGTTATGTAAACGTAACATCAAAGATATATGGAAACATCTCAGAGCCATGAATAAAGAACAGCATCTAGAATTTGATTCAGCAATCGACGGAGTAACATGGACTTCCTTTTTCCTCCACAAATATGAAATTCCTCCTGCATTTTCTCACATAGAAGGATCTCCCATTTGCATAATCATTCCTGATATTTGTCCGTGGGATATTGATGATATCTTGTTTGCCATTTACAAGTTAAAAGCGTCTAAATCCGCGGGTCCTGATGGTTTGCCCCCTTGCGTCATTAAAGACGATCCACTATTTTGGGCACAAGTTTTCCTAGAAAATTTTAAAGCAATAGTCAGGAACAAAAAAATGCCATTGTCTTGGCTCACATCCATCATTATACCCCTGCACAAAAAAGAGCCCATTGACAATCCTAACAACTTTAGGCCCATAGCCTTAATAGATATGGCAGCCAAAATATTTGCTATTCTTATCTTGCAAGAAGTATAGACTGTGATTCGCAATACCGATTGTCTAAGTGCAGCTCAAGTAGGCTTTTGAAAAGCAATGAGGACATCTTTAAATGCAAGTATTCTAGCCCACCTGATAACATCTTGTAAATCACCAGACAAAAGTCTGATTTTTGTTACATCACTGGACCTGAAAGCTGCTTTTGATAGTGTTATTAGAGGGATTTTAGGGCAAAAAATGTTAAATGGCAATTTTTCACCATACTTAGTAACACTGATTTCCATGATTCACTCTAAAACAAACTTTAAAGTAAGGATTAACCGTGAAGGCACTCTCACTGAAGCCATCCCCAGTTGGATAGGTGTAAAGCAAGGGTGTGACTTGGCAGCCATATTGTTTAATCTGGATATGGCTGATCTTGACAATATTTGGAATGAAAAAAAAATGTTTGCAGTGCGATTGGAAATCTCAAATTATCATGGCTAGCCTATGCAGATGATGATCTTCTTTTTTACAGCACTCAATCAGGACTACGAGCAAAACTAGAGAGTTTCCTTACTTACTGCAAAAGTAACAATCTTACGGACAATCCTCAAAAATCAAACATCATGATCTTTTCAAATCGAAAGAAAGTACGACATTTTACATGGAACGTTGATGCAACATAAATAAAGGTGGTTCAAGAATTGCCCTACTTAGGTTACAATGTCTCAAATAACATTTCCATGAAAAAAGAAAGGAACTGTTGCTGGTGAAATTGTGACCCCTTAAAGGACAAATGAAAATGAATTATCACAAATTCTGTAATTTCTCGCTTATCCCACTTTATGAATATTATAATAAGAAAGCTGAAGCTATTCTGTTATACGGTGTGAAATTACATCTGGGAGACTTGGGACCCTTTTTCAACCGTCTACAGGGAATTCTGTGGAAAAATGCTTTAGGTCTGCCTGTCTCCCTTCCAAATGCCATTTTAAGACACAAACTAGGGCTAATATCTTTAGCAGCACGCTATCACTGGCGTGGGCTGACAATTTATTTCAAAATGTTAGATCCTCCAAAAAATTCTATCTATACACAATTCTCTAAAATGTTAATTCAGAACAATCCCTTCAGTTGCACAATTTAAGGATAGAATGGACAAGCTTTTAGATAAGATCAATATACGAGCACGTGATCTCGATTTGAATATAAACCAGATGAAAAAAAAAGTTTTATTAATGATTGGGCAGAAGTACAGTCATATTCATCCTTCGGTCAATATGCAGAATTCATTCATCCACAAAGCCCTCGTTTGGTATATTTATTGCTTTGTCCCGATAAAATTCGTAGAACATATATGTTATTTCGAATGGATCTGATTCACACTAAAGTCAGAACCGGACATTGGTCTAAGAATCAAGACACTCGAGTGGATGAAATGTGTAGATTCTGTAAAGAGAATGAGGAATCTCTAAAACATTTATTCGTTTATTGTTCTCACTTTGAAAAAATGTGTGTAATCATGTTGAAAGAATTCTCAAATGCCAATACGATTTTCGCAAGAAACTGCATATGGAAGCATTGTATGTGGGGCTCTAGTAATACAACCATAATAGCAACGGTCCGTCTTGTAAATTACATTAGAACTGAAATGGAAAAGAACTGTATTTTTTTAGCACAAAAGGATGATGCATTATGAAAAATGTCTATTTTATATTTGAAGTATGTTTTTTGTTTTATTTTTTTATATGGAATGATGCACTTATGGAAGTCAAATAAAATTTAACAAAAAAAGTTTTGGGAGAGTTTAGTTGTGCACATTTTACTTTTCACCTCTCATGTGCATCTAAACAATTTTTTTTTTGCAAACTTATGTTTTGCAATGCACCACATTTTTTTCATCTTGTGTTGTTTTCATGGCATAGTTGAGACTTTGCGTAATATACGCATCACACCTTTTCTTTTTGTGCATGCGTATTACATTTTTGTGATTTTTGATTTGTGGGTCATTTTCTATATTTTTCTTTCTTTTTGATGTTTTCTTGAGGGAGAAGGGAGGAGGTATCGTTTTGTGTAGGTATTCGCTTGTGTGTGAATAATGGTTTGTTTTTTGTTGGTAGGTGGCATGCTGAAGACTTAGTTTGGGCCAATATAGTAGTCCCATGTTTTTGGGATTATGTTATTTGGCAAGTTAGTCGCCCTGGGTGGGCGCAAAGGTTTGTGCTCAGGTGTGGCAGACCTGAAGCCAGGGGTGGCAGTCCTGGCAGAAGGGGGTAGGCAGAAAGAGGGTTCTGTTTGTAGTTCAGTTTTTATTGTCCATGTGGCAAGGTATGTGCTTAGTGGTGGCAGCACTGAGACCTTGGCGTTGCAGGCCAGGGTAGAAGGAGGTTGGTTTAGTTTTGAGTGTTTAGTCTTGGCATGGAAGTGAGTATTATCCATTTTGTTGTTTTTAGGGAGTGGGATAGTCTAGTATCTTGGATGCTATTGTGTGTCTGTGTGAGTAGCTAGGCCCTGTGGAATGCTTGGTGGATTGTGGAGTGTTTGGGGCTTGGGGATTCCAAGGTTGACGGTTAAGGACTGGGAGCTGGGCAAGGGACCAGGACAGATGAATGTAGACTTCTCTCTCATTCTTCCCAACTGTATCTATGGAACTAAGAATTAAATAAAGCATCTTTCCCTTTTGTACTTACCTGAGTCAGCCTGGTGCCTGCTCCCTGTCATCACTGGCTCAGATACTTCACCAACCATCTAAGTTTTTTAAACATTCACACAGCCAGGTAGCCCAAGCAGTACCATCATGCTTTTTGAGGGTCCGAAACCTCTTACGGTGCTGGGAAGGGGTCTTCCATAATCAATCCTATCCACCTCCCCCAACTCCACCACAACATCAGATGCAACAGTGGGTAGCCTACAGATGAGCCAGGGAAGCAACTGATTCCCTGTAAGGCCTTGAATCCCATGGTTATATTCAAACATTGCCAACCAATCCAAAATATCAAGCTTGGCCTCATACATACCCACAATTTCTTAAGGCATACAGGGTCTCTTAGGACTGGAAGATCTAAAAGACTCTGGGAGAGAAGCATTTTGAATAGACAACCTTTTCATTTCTAAGGCATGATTCATCTCCATTTCTCTGACCTTAAGTTCTTGATGCTTTTGTTCAGTTTTAGCATTTAAATGTTTAAATTCCAATTCAAGCCTCATCTTTTCTAGAGCAGTGAATTCAGGACTGAGTGTAGGACCTGTAGGGGTCCCAGTGGGCAACGGTTGAGGTTGCTGAGTAGGTAAGAGAGCAGTGAGGCCTACATTATGAGACACCCCTCCCTCTTCTAACTCATCAATAATAGACACATAGTATCCTCATTATTTTCCACATTTTCTGAGGGGTCAGGTATTTCATACCCACCCTCCAGACTTTGTTTCTCTAACAAACGTTCAATCAATTCAAACTTTTTGCTTTTGATTTTTCAGATAATCTACAGTGTAACTAAGGAGGGTCTGCTGACTGTAGCTTTCCATATCAGACATGATTAATATTGCTTTTTAGTGATGTTTAGCCTTGTGGTTAGTTGATCCAAGGTAATAGCACCCTAAGTGTAATCACTATACTTGACCCCCATCGCTGTAGACCAGTGTTAGGCAGAATTATATGCTGTACCCTTTGGGAACACCACACACAATTAGGACTACAAGTGATAGTACAAATTCACCTTTGGTTGTGATGGCCGAGCAGCCAGACTTATCTCAAGAGCAAGTGAGCAGTATCAATAGTTAAACAAAGGACAGCAATTACTATGATTCAAACAAGCACTGACTGAAGGTGTCTGAGTAAAAGAATATACATTTATTTACACATCAGTTGTAAAACATTTCACTAAAGTAAAGCAGTTGAAAATCACACTCCTAATACACTGCACCACCCCCAATAGATTCTGCACAAGCTAGGCTCAAAATGAAGTGTGAGCAAAATGGCACTCCAGCAATTTAAAAGGGAGGGAAAGACAAAGTTAGACAAGAATTGAGCAGCACCAACAAGTAAGTAAGCAGGGCAATCTAGAAAAAGGAACTACCGTGAGAAAATCAAATTAAAGGGGCCTGGTCCGAAGTCAATGGACCAAAGTCATTGGTCCAGATCACACAGTTCAGGGTAGCTCGCGGTTAAGTCTTTGCCAAGAGTACAGGACAAAGTTGGTCAGCAGAAAAGTTACCTTAAAGAATGGATTGGCGAAAGGTTTCACACATCTTCACCGCGGCTCCACAAAACGAACAACCGGATTTGAACAGTACCTTAAATGGAGAAGAAGGCTGTAGCTGAGCCAGACATTCCTGGCAGGTCCTGCAGTCTCACGGTTCCTGAAGCAACTGTCAGATTGACATGAAGTAGGTAGACTGGAGGGTCCTGCACTGCCCAGGGAAGAAACCAGCAGCAGAGCAAATCAACAAATAAAATGTGCCTTCCTTAAAATGCAAGCAGGGTCCGTTCCTCCTGGCTTTCCGGTCCACTGTAGCTCTGTACAGCAAATTCGACCAGAGAAGGGAGGCCTGGAGAGCAGTTTGTTAAACTGGTTTTTCCCACCAGCTCAAGGGGAGAAGATTCCTTGCAGATCTTCCCTGTCTTTGGAATATGAAGATCCAGTGGTGACTGTGCCTTTCCAGCCCCAGAGACCTGCTTTTTATGCAGTTTTCCCCCATTCACACAGCCTGGCTGTCAATCACACAGCAGGGTGGCTGTCCCGCCAGGACAGTCACCACAGCCAATCAGATCAGAGTGCTTCATGGGTCTCCAAGGAGACCATGTGCAGAGAGTCCTAAACCCCTCCCTCACATCCCCCCCCCCCCCAGAGATACAGGCGCCTAAAGAGGGCTTCTGTGTAGAAACCCGCAAACGGACAGAGAACAAAGGAACCAAACCTGGTTTGGCGCGCAGAGTAAAACACGAGAACGACTTTTACAAAAAGAAATGGCGAATAAACCCATCTGGAACTGTATAAAAACGTATATGGTCTAGCGGGTTTAAGTTCGAGGCTACCAAGTTAGCCTAAAACAATACCAAGGCTATTTAAGATAACCGTGGTAGGAAAAATAGGGCAGTTTCCACTGCCACCAGCCAAGTCTTAATGAAAAGAGTGCAAAACAATGCTCCAAGAGAAACAGACAAAAAGTGATAAGTATTAACCCTTTCCAGCACTCTATTTAAGATAGTTTGTACTGGGTCTGTGAGTTTTAAAAGAGACTAATAAAGTCAATGGCCACTTTACATGTTCTGGGAGACAGTAGTCAGTCCCAGAAAATGGAGTCGGAGTTGGGAAGTCAAAAAGACAACCCTGTGTCACTGCACTGAAGGTGCTGTGTAACACACAGTAAAAAGATGATGCCTATGGAGTAGGTGAGGCTCCACAGTCTATGAACACCAGAAAATGTTATACACACACAGCAGAACACATGTAAGAGTGGGAAAAAAGGCTCACACTCTTACCAGGTGAAAAAAATAAATCCTAGAAATCCAGCAAAGCTACTAAGGACTCAGTAGGTAAGGGAAGTTAGCTATTCTGGAGACTTCTCCCTAACACATAGATCAGCTCAAAATTGCAGCAAACAGTCCCAGAGCCCCTGGTTCATCACCTCCCCCATGGTGTCAGATTCCTTCTTGTTCCACCCCAAAGATATGTTGTTACTACACAATATGTAATCGTGCTGACCGCCAGATCTTTAATAACCTGCCATTGGTCAGCACACATTGAAAAAACATGAGAAATCCTGAGCTTGTGGTAAGGGAGACATTCACACAGCATCTGACTAATGAGGTGCCGTGTGGACATAGGTGAGAGCACAAGATACACCACTCGACCCACATTCCTCATCCCAGGCACACCTGCCAAGGGGCAATTCGAAACTTCTGAACATTCTTTGGCTGTACCTTGCCAGGCATATTTCTGTGAGCTTAACTACTCCCCGGTCCCTGCTAGCGCCCGAGGGCTTGGCTCACCAACCTTGTATATATCTGCTAATTCTGCTCCCAGCGATTGTTGTCTCCTGGGACCAATCTGTCTGAATGACTCCTCCCCATCCCACTGTCATGAGGGGTCTGTGCGATTCTATGCAAGTATTGTCTGGCAGTCTACTCAGCAGTCGTTTTCACCCTATTCAACCTGTGTGGTAGCACCCGATCTAGTTACGCATTCATGCTCATCGCGGGCCTTGTGTCCGGTGGCTTCTTGGGTAATCATATTGTTTTATCTTTCAAACTAATTGTGATTAGTTTTTTTTTTAATTCTGATGTGCTGTTCTTTTAAATGTGGAAATCCACCTTTGAAAGATAAATCACTTGGTTCTATCAGCATAGAGAACTCATCAGTCTGAAATCTAATTGTAACATTTTTCTCCATATTAAAATTCCCTTTCTTATTGTTATGATATTGTATTTCAAGGAACGAAGAGGTTTCACAACTCTTCATTACCAATTTTGCAGCAAACACTGAGGTATTTTGACGGGACATAAAAAGAAGCTTACTCCAAGGCTTGGCATACCTTTCCTACTGCATCCCTCTCTTTCTCTTCCCATTGTACATTTTAATTTGGAATATTTTCCTGTTCTTATTGTGAAAAGAAGCTTACTCCGAGGCTTGGCATATCTTTCCTACTGCATCCCTCTCTTTCTCTTCCCATTGTACATTTTAATTTGGAATATTTTCCTGTTCTTATTGTGAACCCTTACTTGTTGATTCATTTGGGACAATGTTTCTCAGTTCATTAGAATCAGGATTTCCTTTTTGGGCTCCCATTATTTGTCCAATGATCTCTGTCATTTGTTTTGTCTGTCATTCCAAATGAAACAGTTTTCTCCACCCTCTTGACTGCAGGGAGGTCTTTGGTCATATCTTCTTTCCTCCCATGAAATATCATTTATTTCTTCAAGGTGTGTAATGTGGGTTATTCTGATAACTGACACTGTACATATTGCTCACTCTCCACTCACCTTGGTATTGACATCAATGGAAAGTTATCTTTGTAATTTGGCTCTAGGATGAAGAGACTGGTATCTCCCCTTTGTGAATTTCTGATTTGGATGTCCTAGGTAACCTGATCCTGGCTTTTGATTATTTCTCTCTCATGTGGGAATGTATTTGTGGCCCCGAATAGGCCAGTACCATCGTACTGAGGACAAATGCAAATCTCTGGGTGTGTTGGATATGTTTCTTGCATGCCAGCTGGAGGGTCAGTCAGTAGGCTTTGAACAGAGGAGTTTTTCTGCCTGTTATTATCTTTACAAGACAGGGAGAACACGCCTAGCCCCCACTGTCTCCTAAGTGCAACAGAGGAGTCTCTGTACTCTAGCTACCTTAATAGTGGCAGGTGAAGGTGCCTGATTGGGTTCCTTTCCTGAGTCTTTTCTTCATTTTTGGGAGATGTTGAGTTCTGTTCTTCACAAATCTTTGTAGCTTTGGTGGTAATCCATTGGAGTAACTTCAAGTCATCAAAATCACAAACTAAATGAGTCACTGCAACTTTCAGAATGGCAGAGAAGAAAGTCATTTTAAAATTCTGAATTTTATTATTGACATGTCGAGAATGTTGATAATGTATGCTTGATTTGGCTCCCTAGGGGTTTGCTCCTCAGCATACGTTAAATTATAGGCAGCCTGGTGGACATCTTGGGTGGCTCTATGATTTGTAAGATATTGTAAAATGGCTCCTTGTTAGAGGATCAAATATAATGATTTTGTTCTTACAGTCCAGCAAAGAAACTAGAAAACTCAGGGGAAGAAAATAGTTTCATGTATTCACTATTATTTTTGTTATTTTTCTATTGAAATTATGCCATCATCTGTTTGTAGAATTTTAGATGCTCCTAAACAGAACATATTTTGCATTTTCATGATAGGGCAATTAAAAGCATTGTGTAACCTTAATCTCTTTGATTGTGTCTTTCGCAAAATTTGATTGTAGTTTTCTGTATCTATGTCTCAGTGCTTGGGTCCAACTTCCCTCCTCAGAGACAGAGCTACTACTTGAAACCTGCATCCCCAATTCCATATTTATTCTCCCTGTTATAATGACTTTATGAAGCTTTCCGATGTTTACACTTTGGGTAGCCCTAAAACTTCCCCACATTGTTTGTCTGGTATATGTGCCTCCAGTCTTTTCTGAGAGCTGGATAATGTGGTATGCCTTCCCACTGTCATTCAGAATCAGTGTTTTCCCATCAATCTATGGGTTATGGAATGTCCTCACAGTCCCTGATGTAGAAAGTGTTCTTGACAAAGGACGTTCATGCTTGTATTCTGATTGCCAAGGTTAGCCTGATGGGCTAAATGGTATTTATGTTGTATCATGTGTTTTACTTCTTAATCTGCCAACTCATTTTAAAATGTGTATTCACTGATTATCTGTGTGGGTGTACTCTGATTTTATCTCCTGCCCCCTTCCTGATCTATTAAGTGGATTGCTCCCCCTCCTCTCAGTTGAAGGTCTACAAATTCCTCTGAATTTTACATTGACTCAGCTCTTATTTCTGGGTGTATTTGGGAAGCGGAAACGGTGTATCTGTCACCCCATAGGTCTTGACTATAGGCAGATTAACTACATTAGCTAATTATGCTCATGGAATATTTTTGTAGTACAAATATTGTCTCATGAATATGAGAGAGTCTCCCTTCTTCATCTAACTTATTTGGTTGTTCCCTAAAGTCATTTAAAGTGGCTGGAGTGGTTCTCAAAGGAATCATTTTCTTGCTGACAAGCATGCATTTTGTTCACTATTTATGCTAGCTTACTCTTTCTTCAATTGTTTAATTTTCAAAACTGGCGGATCAAGGTCCTTCTACTCTAATCATCTTGTGCATGTGCTTGTGACAATGTGAAGGTGAGTTGATGAATTTCCTGAGTAGCAGTGCCTTTCCCTAGTGTTAGCTGGGTTTTTGCTCTTTGAATATGTTTATATTCTTCTGTAACTGATCCAATTCAGCTTGCAGATCTGCATCCTCTATGATGGGTTTTGGAGTGATTCCTGACTTACTTTGAGTTGTATTTTTATGTTCACAGTTACATCTAATAAACCATGTGAATAATTGGTATGATCATTTAATTTACTCTTTAATCCATCACATATCTCTGAACACTGTCTATAAACCTGATCCATAATCCAAATGTTGCTTCCTATGCATTGTTTGGCTTCTCTGCGCAATTTCAATGTGCCTTGTATTGCCACTAGAGATGGTGTTGTTTCTGTAATGACCGCTGATTGTTATCCAGGGCCTCATACAATTGCTTTATTTCATGTTACTGCTAATCACTAACCAATGTGTTTTGAGCAGGTTTTGTGATGGTGTTCCTGTATGTTCTACTTTCACCTAGTCTGTCCTTCACCAACATGAGGAGGAAAAAGAGATGAGCTGAAAGGTTCACACAGATATGTGTTTCTTCTTTGTTATTGGAAGTCATGTTCAGCTTCTTCAATCACAGCTCTCATTAGCTATCTTCTTCTAAAATGTGTGCTCCTACTTTTACACTTTTTCCCTCAATTTCTCTTTAGATCACTGTAGATGCTGCAGCAATCACTTTGCAAGCAGAACATATCTAGACTGTGCATAATCTGGAAACACTTTTAAATCAAGTTTCAGCTCCTGTGACATCTCTCAAATGGTAATTTCATTGAAAATCACAATCAATAATTATCAAATATTAATCTATAATAAAACAAACTATTTGAATTATATTACCCACTTCCAAAATCCAATATTTTATCAAGACACAAAATAACATTTCAATTTTCTGTTATGTTGTCTCTGTCCTATTCCAAAATTAACTTGTATATTGTATAAAATGATCAGGCAGGGACTATGCAATCCAACACAATTATGCACGTTCACGCATATCTGTGATCTTGGGCACAATCTGTGATATACAATGCATCCATATTTTGACATCAGTGCAATCGGAACTTCCACACCCTGCAAGAGCAACCATTCTTGTAATGACATCCATCTATGAAATATATCTCAATTTTTAAGATGTGTTTTAGAGAGAGCGCACCATGATCTCATGACTTCCTGCAGGGCTATACAACCCCAAAATATTGGTGCATAAACAGGCTGTTTTAAATCTGAATATCATATGTTATTTTAAATAATAAACCTAAATTAAAAGTTGCCCCCTACTTTGTATGGTAGTGAAGTCAATGCCCATATTTAACACAAACAAAAGCAGTTTCTCTACAGAAAGGAAACACAACATCCCTGTTATTATCTCACAGGTACTTTACATTCACAATGTACACTAACATCCATCCATATACACAGCAACTCAGAATACGATTCTAGACAACATATACAGTCATTTCCAATATAAATATTCAGATTATATCTTCTTGTCAGTATCATCAAATGTAAAAACCTATATTCTAAAATACATTATTCACTTGATTTTCTCTTACACCATTGACACAACTATTCTAGGACTGATCCTACTCTAAATTTTTGGTATGGTTAGTTTCTAGCTGGGGCATAGATACAAGAACACAGGCAGTGGTATGTTTGACCACTTTTTTGAGAAGCTAGGCTTTAGTATAGAAGCTTCTATTTTGTAGAGCACAATATGTAACATTCATACAAAGGTCCACACAAGTATGACAATATAGACCTGAGATAGAAAAGGAATCAGCACTTAATTTTAATTACCATTGGAATTCCACTTAAGGCAGAATTATTTCTTTTTGTGGAATGTTATTTAAGCAATAAGCCTCAAGATGGGGGGCATTACAGTGTCAGGTAATGCACCAGGGCCCATAGTTACAGGGCTGAGCAAAGCCATGGGGCATTAACTTACTTGGTAATGCACTCAGAGTTTAGGGACTTCTTGCTATTAGTATCTCAGCCCATTTGACCAGTGTACTGCTAGTTTGTTTTTTCATTTGTGACACGCGTTGTCATGTCGCAAATGAAAAATAAATGAATGTCCATTCTCTCTTTCCTTGGTGCCCATTTAATTGATTCACAAAAATATGGCTGTCGTAGATCGGGAGAAGGGACTACACATAGGGCCTCATTACGACCCAGGCGGTAAATTACCGCCTGGGTCGTACCCTTACCACCATGGTGTAAACTATGTTTACACCATGGTGGATGGCGGATTTACCGCCCCATTCCAAGGTGAGTGGGGCGGTAAATCCCCATTTCCAATTTTACCCTTCCCCATTCCCATTTTTGCCCCATAGGGCATAACGGGAGTGGGGAAGGCGCTAATTACGCCACCGTAAATTACGGTGGCGTAATTAGCACCATGGTCCCTTAGCGCCATGGATTTTAACGCCTGCAAAAAGCAGGCGTTAAACTCACCATGTCACAAAGGAACCTCGGAATCAGGCGTTAAGGGTCGGTGCCGTTTACGGCGCCGTTAACCCCTTAACGCCTGATTCGTAATGAGGCCCATAGTCCCTTTTTTTCCCCCTGGCAGCCAAAAAAGATATGCTGTTAGCCGGCAAACCAAAGAACATTGCAAGATGAGGTGCAGGAACCCCTGTGGTAAGGGATTCATGGGCTGGTAACACCCATATTATAGCCAATTGCGGGCGGTTTTACATTGAAACATAAGCATGCAGGGTACTGATAGAAAAAAATCTTATTGGTCATTTGAATTGATGTCATTCTCTTGTAAATTACAGGAATACAATAAACCCCTTCCTATTCCACTTGAAGGCACATTTAAAATTGTTAAAGTTGTCTCTTTTTATGCAAACTATGGTTTAGTCAAGAAGTATATCACTTCCTGCAAATTCTGCAAATTCTGCAAATTCGGTAAATTCCTCAAATCTGTTAAACATGTTGTTGTACACCATGTCACAAATCCAAATGCCCCAGTGAAAACTTTGAAATTAATTAATATGTGACTATTGCCAGAGATATGCCTTGGGTAATCATAAATATGAGGGTATTCTGTTTTTTTACTGTTATACAAGTTTCCCTTACAGGCCCAATCCCCATTTGGTGGCATAGCTTGTAAGAGATTATCCCTAAAGACTTTCAATTGCTATTAGGGGTGTCATTAATTCATGGGACACACAACACCTTACTTCAAAGGGGTCCCTGTACTTACTTTTGATATCTATTTTTAATGGCCCAGGACAGGTAGAACTACCTGCAGCTCCAGGCAAAATCATTTTACACATACAGTTATGATTGGATGGGTTATGTGATAGTTCTCCTCAGATACTGACAGTCCAAATTATCCCCAATTACTTTGAATGGTTTATTGTATATTTTACATGTCAAAAGGGGAGGTATGTTCACCTCCCATGCAGAATTATGATAAAAATTGAATTAAATATATCTTCCCCTTAACATTTCTTGTGTGAACCTGCACCATTATTGATGCCTATATTTTGAGATTCACACAACCATTACGTATGTGTAAATGTCCTTCATGTTTGAGTAACTGTTCACATGTGAATGTTACTGAAACATGGACATAATTCACAGATATTAATACATTATGTTTATAGGCAGATGATATGGAGCACATTATTGACCTCAAATCTAGTTTTTGTTTTTAAATCAATCAAAGCACTTCAAAGCTGTAGATGATACAGATTCATTTTTTGGTGATATTTAAATAAATCAATTTATTTAGTTTTCAAAGCTGCACATTGAATGGTGTGTTATAGTCTTCCTCAACAGAATAATGTGCTGAATAAAGATTCTGAGACACTAGGCCATGATGAAGACCATAATAGAGATAGTTGCATTGCTCTGCTTCTGGTTCAATGCTCTTGGCTAAAATGTAGGGATATGATTTTCTGATTTTCTGAAGAAGACTTAGTAAATAAGCAGGCTTCTGACATGTTGACCTTGCTTCCCTCATAAAATGTGAAGCTCTACAAAAACTCAGTTTTAAGAATTGAATAGATTGAATTATGTATATTTTTTAAGAGCAGGGCATATTCTATGAATACTCAAAGCTGCACTGGTGCAGCACATGCAATTGATTAATTCCTGCTGGATATGATTGACCAAAAAGCTGACCTCTGTATTTTCTGCTTTGATTACTGAGGTTTGACACATTTATAATTTTCTGACTCAATTGACCATTTTTTAAAGTGACATGGATGTTGTAATTTTCACTTTGGGCCTCATTATGAGTTCAGCGGCGAGGCCAAAAAATGGCAAGGTAATTCTGCAACTTTACTGCCAGAATTGCCACTGCCCGAATTATCCCATGTGGTAATAATGCTGAAGTCCCCGTGGAGATTTATGGAATCCACAAATTGGAGCTAGCACCACCATATCACCACCTGTCATCCAGATTATTCCACCAGATCAAGTGGCAGTAACGGTAAAACTGTTCAGTGGTACCTCAGAGGATTTACTGCCAAGATACAACAAAACCTGTAATGAGGCCATCTGTTTCATGATATTTTACCAATTTAGGGAAGAAAAGTCATTCAAAAGCACTGTATTTAGTCAAATGAAGTATCATTATTTTAAATAAACTTTAAAATAATGCATCATGCCTGCACATGCAGTGAGTTTACCATTAGTTGATTTAGCCACTTCCCAGAGGAGATGAGGATAGTACGGAGAGGCACTTGCTCTAGGACTATCTTCTTCTCTAATAGGTGATGAGACTTTGGACAAGAAGAATGGAACAATACGGTTAGAGGGACTGTCCTTGTACTCAAGTCAAAGTGGAAGTTCAACATTATTTCAGAGGTAAGTGAATATAAGGAGATTCTGAGTTAAAGGAGCGAAACCAGAATCATTTTTATTGACCCAATTTTACAGTATCCAATTTTGTACCTTTCATAGTGCATGGTCGTGAACCTCCAAATTGCATTACTGTTATAATATTTTTTGAAGGCAGACAGTAATATTAATCAACCCAATTATGTTTTTTTTCACCTAATCCCCACTTTTTCAAACTGCATCTGTCACATGCAAAACATTGCCATGCAGTAATGGGCCCCTTGCTTTTTTTCAATGTTAAATGTTCATGGATGGGCAAAAGTACAATGAACATTTAAAATGGTGGTAAATGCATCAAAACACCAATTCATCCAAAGTTGGTATTATCTGGTTTAAATACATAAGATTTCGAGTTGTATCACTTTGAAGAGGATATGAGAAATTTCACAAACCCAAAAAGTTTTGTAAGACCTCTGGAACATCACACCATTGCAGTACGACTCATCAAAGGGCTCTGCCAATTCGATCACATGACCCTGTGTCTTTTCGAACTGCGCTGGCTGACACTGAAAGCCCACATCGTCTTCAAATCAGGCTGCATCATCTACAAGGCCAACAGACTGATGTCCTGAAAGATACCTCACTGACAAATCCATCATGTCTGGAGGCCTATTATACACTGGAAGTAGGGACATGTGTAGACTTGAACTCTGCTGGTGCAGGAATGAAAGAACCAAAACACAGACTTTCTTCCTATGAACCCCAAGACTCTGGAACCTCCTCCCAATCAACACCTGCATCACCCTCTTGCTTCACGAGTTCAAGGAGGAGCTAAAGAATCTGCTTTTCAAGAAATGGCTCCTTCCTAACACCTATGTCCACACACCTTCCACTCCCCATCCATCTTGAGACTGGATAATCTGATACCCATTGTTTAATCCACTTGTTACTTATATATCCACTGCTAACAAATTGCCCACCCTATCCTGTTGTTAGATAACCACTCCCTTCTTTCTCTGCTTCCAAAAGCATGTTCTTGCCCCAATGATTTTAAAGTGCTATGTTGCTTCCCAAAGCTATATCCACACTCAATAAATATAATAATAATAATAATAATAATAATAATAATAATAATAATAATAATAATAATATTTATTTAGCTTTGCAAAATTAAAATCTTGTCATTGATGATGCTGATGGTGTGCTTTTTGGCACAACCATTTAGATGTCTGCAGTTTTGGAAGCATACAAGAAAACAGCCAATGCTGTAGAATTAAATAAATGCCACAAAGAAATTATTGCAGCTGAAACTCTATTTAATATAAAATTGGATAATGGTCCAGACAATGAATGACTAGCTAATGTTGTGTGCTGAGAGGATTGATAGTCACACTGCCTAAAACCAGTGGGATTCAGTGCTCACATTTTTCCAGGTGCCTATCTATCAGGAAATAAATCAGCAATCGAAACAACGTTATTGTTTGCAGCACTTGTGCAAAAAGGTAAACCCATAAAATTGCCACAGGAATTGTGTTGTAGTGCAGTTTGTGTGTGAGTGTGGAATGGCATGATGTCACCTGGAATGTTAGAGTGTTGGTGAGTGACTGTGTTCTTAGGTTCTGATGGTTGCATTTAGAATTTGTTAGATGGCTGGGATGGATGCGCCAGTTTATGTCCTATGTGTCTAGTTTAAGTCCTGCATATCAACCAGAGTGTTCAAAGTTGTGGAATAAATGTACCGTCAACTTACCTCCTGCCTCCAGCTTGGTGTGTGAGCAGCAGAACTCCATTACTTTAGATTGTCTTCCTTCTTGGAAATGAGCCCTTTGTGCATTACTATAGTTACAAAATAGCATGTTCCGTAGCAGCAAAGATTTGCGTGGCATTTCATACTTTTACTGTCAGTCACACCACTTCAGTCAATCACTACATGTAGAGTGGTCTGCCGACTGGCTACGGTGATAAGGATGCTATTACTGTCCACTCATTAGTCTCAGTTCTGTGCATGGGGTCACATCATTTGGCACTGTAAAGAGGCAGCAATCGGGTTGGTGCCAAACTTTCCTGGAACAAAGGATTACTCGAACAAAGTGCACGTAAAGCGTCGCCCTTATGCCTTGTCATCTATGAAGAAATTCCAAACTTTGGATTTGCTTTCTCTTCCAAGCGGATGTGTCTAACTATGCTCATCTAGTTACTGAAGTGGTGGTTTTGGAGTCGTTGGTGTGACTGCCATAAACTGGCATTTTGCACTGTCCGATCTGACATGCTGTCATTGAAAGATTCTGTACATATTCGCGAAACCTTTTTTGCCCTGCTCCGCAACTTAAGTGTGTTTGTATTACCTCCACGGGACTGTCTTCTCTACATGTTGCCATCCTTCTTGATTACACTTAAAGGGTGTCCGGTCAAAGGATCGAAAAAAAAAGGATCGAATGGCATTTTCTCGAAACCAAAAGGACCGAAAAAAAAGGTTTTGAATGCTTTTATATTTATTTATTTATATATGTTTTAGTTTAGTGTGCAAAAAACAGTTTTTTTTACAAAGGAAAACGGGGGGTTGGCGGGAACCCCCCATTAAAAAAAAAGCATTCCAAACTTTTTTTTCCAGCACTTTTGGTGTAAAAAAAAAGGCATTCGATCCTTTTGTTTTACATACTTTCACCTATATCCCACTTGAAGATGTGGAGCCAAGTACCCCCACCAAAAGCACCGCCCCATGCTACCTATATGTTGGGAGCCAAAAATTGAGACATGTGCAGTACCAGTGAGGATGCCTGTACCGCAGAGAATCTTGGAAATAAGGTATCCATTGAAAAAACCCTATATGAGTGAAAGAGAAGACTGGTGACGTCATACGAAGCAGAATTAATGCACCTAGAAAAGATGCGTGAGGCAAAAGAACATAGACATTCTACAAGATCTGAAGAGGAGGTCTTAAAGATGAGCAAGAATTCTGGATTGAGATTAAATTGAAGAGACTGCAATGTTAGTTTGATGAATCTATATACCAAGTTCTTCGAGAAAAGACATAGATATACAGCTCACCCATTTGAACAACAACTACAGTATTGGGCACGATACATCGATGATGTTATAATGATCTGGACAGGAACTCTTGAGACAGCCAATGATTTTTTAGTAAGGTTAAACCGGCTCAATCACCATCTAAAATTCTCTATGAACATACAAAGAGAGTCCTTAGATTTTCTGGACCTTACCATTTTTTATGAAGCAGGATATCTCCTGGTTCTACTCCACTATCAGAGTCACCATGGTAAACACCTTAGGGACAATCTGCCATACGGTCAATTTTTAAGACTAAAAAGGAACAGTATTCAACGTACAGCATTTGAGGACGAAGCTCACAACCTGACTTGGAAAATGAAACAAAGAGGCTATCCTAGAAAACTCATTAGGAGATCCGCAAAAAGAGTGTTTAACAATAACCACAATGCTTTGTTGGAAGACAAGACAAAACAACCACCAGACAAACGTCTGGTATGTGTCAACACCTTTACTAACCTAAGTCTCAAAATCAGTCACATTGTCCGGAAACGCTGGAAAGTTTTTGCTAATTCCCTCTGTTTGCATATGAAAAATGCACTACGATCGGCAACAGGGTAAGAAGTATTACATTGAAAAACAAGATCCCTAGAACTATGAGTCTGACACAAACATGGAGTCTAGAGCCTTTTATGGCCCGTTTTCCTTGAGGTAATTGTACCATTTGTAAACTAGCCTCAAAGACAAAAGAATTATGGAACGCAAGAGTTGCCTCAAGAATAAAGTGTTACTAGCCCCAATGGTGAAACATTTCACTAAGAAAAAACATGGCCATGAAGATTTCCATTGAACTGTGTTATTAACTATCAATGGGAATAGTCAAAATCTGAAAAGCAAGATTATTTTTGAAAAGGATCAAAGGCTTATTTTTCTAACTCAAAGTGACCTAAACGAGGCAACAAAATGGCAACAGATATGAAACATCAACCTAAAGTTATACTTTACCCTAAAAGTTTCAGGTTGATATGGATGTGATAGCTTGCCGTTTTATCTATCTTTTTTTCTCTTTTTTTTGTCTTATTAGGACTTTACTGATTCCTAGTGTGGAATTCACATTTAAGAAGCTTATTTTCTATTGAGCTTAACACAAATAAAAAGATTTGTCTGTGGTATCGATCTCCAGGGGAAGATAGACCTACATGACACATTACCTTAGAATAAGTGCCCTGGGATTTTAAAGCGCTAAACACAAAAAAGGGCAAGGATGATAACACCCGAGTTGGAGGTGAGCATTTCAATATGGATCCTCGGCCGTGTGTGTGTTTTTTCGGTTTCTTTCGGCCACTTCCGCTTTTCAATATGAAGAAAAACACTGCACAGACAGAAGCGCAGTAGATTGCTGCTTACCCACTGGAGTGGTACGGGGAAGTCAGCACACGGCATTGAAATCCTGTTTAAAAACAGTCACAGTTAAGTCACAGTTAAGAAGCATTACGCAGTGTTGATTAAAGATGTCGTAGAAGAGAATTTTGATCACGGTGAGATGAATTACTTACTACTTATCTCTTTGCTTACAAGGAGCTGAAAGGGGCCTGACGTTCTTTATTACGTTCTGACTACCCCGAACAGGGCGACAACAGTAGTTAAATGTCTATACGTTTGTTGTTGTGTGTCGGTAATATGACCATGCAGCTTTCTTAAGATTTGTCACTATTGGCTTCTGCCGAACAAGACCTAGTCAAGCTGTTCTGCTAGTCAGAAACAAAAGGAAATTGAAACTAAGTCACTGATAATGAATTAACAATAAGAGGATACACAGGGACTTTTTTTGTTTGTTTTTCAGTGACCACAAACAGTGGATCTAACAGACCACCTGTAAAATCACGTTGACCGTGTGCCATCTGATGGGCGTTTACCGGCATAAGTTTACCGACATACGAGCGAATGCACCGTGGCTCAACTCCATCCCGGAGAACAGTAGATGGTTTTGAATTAACCCACCTGTCTAGATTCAGGTAAGAGGTTTACAGTGATTTTTCTGGAAACCTAATTAAGGATGTCCCCTTGGATAGAGAACATATGGCATGTTCCCTTTCAGGGATGTTCAGTGACTTCAATTCAGCACTCCAACTAAGTCAATGCTGAGTCTGGGATGCCCAAGGGAAGCCCTTATTTATATATGTTTATAACAAGTTCATAGATCTGGATGATAAACCCTTGCATAATGCCCCTCTCTTTGAATCCCCCTGACCTCACTGAGCCAAGAAGTAGGTTTGTTTTGCAAATTAAAAGATTTATTTTACAAATTGAACAATATATATATATATCACACTTTTATAAATAAATTAATATTTGATAGGACACTTATGAATATGACAATGATCAACAATGGATAATATTATTACTATAGCACACTTTTTTTTAATCATTTAGGGGTTGCTATAGAAAGGATAAGGTAGCTGAGAATACTTTATGGTTTCCTGGGGACAGAGCCCCTGAGGAGCAATCTCATGCCCCAAGAAATTAACACGGGTTCTACACCACTGTGCTTTCTGAAAGGAAAGTTTTGCTCTGGCAGCCCTCAACCTTGTGAGAACATAACGGATCTCCGCTATGTGTTCCTCCACAGATGAACTTTTGATGAGCACATCATCTACATAAGCCAGGTTACCCCTCGCACCCAGGTCGGGCATGGCCTTATGTAGGAAAATGTTGAATTAATTGCCGGAGTTGAGGTATCCGAAGGGAGTCCGGGTCCATGTGTACTGCTGACCCCCGAAGGTAAAAGCCAGTTTGTATTGGTCCTCCCTACTGACAGGCACAGTCCAGTACCCATTGGTCAGGTCTATTGCAGTGAATACCTGTGACCCCTGGATCTGGGCCAGCTCTTGGTTAATGTAGGGAAGAGGCCATCGGGAAGTATGGACCCATTTGTTGAGCTGCCTAAGGTCGGCGCAGAGTCTCCACTGGCCGTTTGGCTTCAATATTCCCAGCACCGGATTATTGAAGGTGCTGTGTACTGGACAGATTATTCCCCAGGACTCAAGGTCCTTAATTATTTCAGTAAGGGACTCCATGGATGCGAGGGGCAAGCGATATTGCTTCACAAACACTGGAGTCATGCCAGGGTCCGTGGGAATTGTTGTTGTGTGGATGTTGGTGTGACCACAGTCATATGAGTCCACAGCGAAGAGATCCTGGAAATCCAAGAAAACTTGTTTCAACTTTTGCTTCTGTTCCAGAGTCACACAGGCCTCAGCTAGGTTGACTCTCTCTTCAACCATCTGCCTGAAGCCTGGGAAGACTTCTGGTTTTGCTATCTCAGTGGCCTCCTCCAGCTGGGTGGAGAAGTCCCTGGTCAGGGTGCTGATTTGGACTGGAGGCTTCAGGTGGGAAAGGCAGCCCTCATCGACCTGGAAAATCACCTCATCCCTCCTGAAGTCACAAGTCACATCTTCCTTACCATAAGGGCAGGAAGTGTACACCAGGAAGTTCCCCCCATGCCGGGTAAAGATCCTGTCTGGTGTTGTATTGTCATCACTGTCACTGTCAAAACAGTCCTTGGGGATTGGTCCTAACAGTTCATTTCCTAAATCAATGGAAAAATGTTGGTCATCAACCGCCATTCCAATAATGGTGTTGTATTGTCATCACTGTCACTGTCAAAACAGTCCTTGGGGATTGGTCCTAACAGTTCATTTCCTAAATCAATGGAAAAATGTTGGTCATCAAACGCCATTCCAAAAATGGTGCCTGCGGCTAGAGTAATACTCTTTAAGTCGCTGTTATCCACCTCTATTGGAATGGTGTTATGTTCTATGTTGACTAATAGTGTTGGGTTTACCCCCAACCCTTGCTGTTGGAGAGAAACATTTAGATGAATATAAGCATCAGGGTCCTCTTTTAACTTTCACTTCCAGGGAGAATTGTCGGGTCCTTTCTGGGATGGTGACTTCCTCTTTAATCTGAATTTCAACTGCATAAGGTAGCAATTGAGCTGACCTAAATGCTTTTTCTGGATCATCAAAGCCCATGGGATTATCCGCTAATCGGGACCAAGCTTTGAAGTTTATTAGGTCCAAACTAATGGCAAAGCGATTGAGAATGTCACTGCCTAAGTAAAAGGTGGCAGTGACGTCTCGCACTACCCAACAATTATGGACTATGCTCTTGTTGCCAATGGAGATTTTGAGCATACACCTGCTTGGCAGGAGATGTTTTGAATTGGGTGTTTCCAGATCCATTTCCTATTTGTCTATCACTTTGAATGTGGGAATGGCTGGATCTTTTGGGAGTTGGCGGAACATGGCTTCGCTGATGAAGCTCTTACCGTTGTTCACACACACTCGGGCGAGAACAGAGTCCTTCCCATCATTTAACTGAACAGGGATGAACAACTGCTCTCCAATTTGCTGAATATCAGCCAGGCTCTGAGCTGATTTCACATCTTTCTGGACTATTGGAGTGGGAATGTCTGATTGTGGATTAGTAAAGAATTTCAGAGTGTTTCCTTCCAGTGTGGAATACCACCTCAAACTGGAAGGAAGGTTGATTTTCAGAAATAGAGAGGACCCCTCATCACCAGTCTGTTGTCCTACTGCTATTACTGTCACGTCTGGAATTTGGTTGTTCTGGAAGTGAAATTCTACTTGGTCAGATTTTTGTTCAACCATGTGGCATGCGCCGTTTAAACTAACATGGTTGACAATGTTTTAATTTTATTGGTCGGCTAGTCTGGGTCCAGAGGACCTTGTTTACGCAATCTATTAGGGGTGACAACCTTCTCAGGAGGTCATTCCCTAGTAAACAAGGGGTGCCCTATGTCCAAATCTGCAGTCGCCTCAACGAGAATTTCCTTCCCGTCAAAGTTCTGAAGTTGTCCGGGAAGAGAGGTGAGAGGAATACGGTAATTCTCCCCCCTTCCTGCATCTATTTCATCAAAGGCCCTTCTGGACAGAAGAGTAGCTTGGGATCCTGTCTCCACCAGTGCCAAAATTGTACCTGCCCCTGCACTTTTACCGGGGCATAGTATCTTCCCACCTTCTCCTCAAGGGGGCACAGATAATGCACATTTTTGGACAACTGGTGGGCTAATGTTTTAGTTTTGGACATCGCGAGAGAAGAGATTTGGGCAGAATTCTGTGGAGCGTCATGGGAATATGCAAGAAAAAGTTGGCAACTGGAAATCAGAGCCATTGTGGGTTCCCCTGGTTCCGGTTCTGGGCCGCCCCCACTCCCCCTTTTTGGAGGCAGTCAACAGGATGGGTTTGAACCAGGGGATTTTGATGCGGTCGGTTCTGAGATGAGATGATGGGCGACGCTAGCTCAGTCCCCACATCTCCCCAGTCGGGATGTGAATCCCTTGGGACCCATCTTTCTTTGGGAGGAGTTCCTCTATCTCTGAAGGAGAAGATCCTTTTCCCAGGATCCTCTGAGGATCCCTCTCCATTAAATTGGAGGATCTGTACATCCTCCACAAACTGGGTCTGTTTGGGTCCTTTGTTTCTCCGACCTCCTCTCTGCTCCTTGGGTGGCAGAGTTTCAGGGGTAGGAGATTTTGTTTCCGGTTCCTGGGTTTCCAGGGGATGTTTACAAGTGAGGAAGGAAGCTTCCTCCAAGGCTTTACACACCCCTTCCCCTTGTGCCTCCTCCCTGGGAACCGGTGGGTTATCGGGATGCTGCCCCCGTCATTGTTTTGGAGCACTAGGTCCAGAGTTTGGGGCATTCTGCGCTGGTATGCTCATCTGAGGGTTCTGTTGCACCCTCAGCGTGTGACCCAGATCCCGTGCCATACTTTGGACCTGGCGTTCTAACTGTGAAACCCGCTCAGGCTGATATGGGGTTCTATTTTCTCCCCTGGGCTGAACCCGGGAAGGGTAGCTTCTCTGGTAGTACCCCGGGTTGGGAAGATTTGGCTACCCCTCCACCCTTAACCTCCTCTCTCCCGGATTAAGTTGTCTGGGCTTAGGGATTTGGGGAAAGAAGGATGGATGATTTTGGGGCTGGAAATTGGGTGGATACCTGGGGAAAAACATTCTGCCCAGGGTTTGGTGAATTTCTGCCCTCCTGTGGGAAGTTAGGAAGGAAGTTCCCTGGGTTGGGTGCATGGCTGGACCACCCCCCTTGGGCCGGAGGAGTCCACACATAACCGAGGATGGGTCGGTTTCCCTTGTAGCAGGGACTTACATAGTCACGGGAGCGAGGGACCCCATTTGTGGGACTACCTCCTTGACTCCCTGTCTGTGAATGACCCGAGGGCCTTCTGGGCTGAGAATTATTCGGTGCAGGCAGGTTTTTAGGCCCCCCATCTCCAAATCTAAAATGGGGGCAACCTTTACCTCTGCCACCTTGGCAGCAGCAGGGGTGCTGGTCGATTTGGGGCTTTTCTGAGTGTTATTTTTATTTTCTATGGGCTTCTGTACCTCATAGATTCGGGTGGCCTGTTCAATGATCCAGTCTAGTGACCTTTTCTCGTGAAAATCTCTCACTAGCTGGGTCATGATGTATTTGGGCAAGGCATGGAAAAAAGTGTTAACAAATTCTTTACTGTCCGTGCGCACCCTTTTGGTAGTCTGCGCAAAGGCACGCTTCAATTCCTGCACAAATTCTTGTGGGGCCTGATCCTCCCCGCATTGCAAATTGTAGGCTGCCTTGCGAGCCTCTTGGGGATTTCTGTGAACAGAATTTTTTTTCAAGATGGCCGCCCTATATGTGGACCATCTTGAACGGTTTTGGTCCTCCAGCCCCGCAAAGAAACTGGAGTATTCTGGGGAGAATTTCCATTTTACATACTGGATGCAGCTACTGCTGTCCTTCAAATGGAAAGTCTCCATCATTTGCTCGTAAAGCTCCAAGTGTTCCCAAACAGAATACTTGGCGTTCTTGTGATAAGGGGTGATGACACTCCTTATTGCCTTAATCTGTTTTAAGGGGTCCTTAAGCAAGGCCCTTTTTTGCCTTATTGGCCTTTTTGGTTCGGGTAACCCTGGTCCATTCATCCTCTGACTCAGAAGCACTGCTCCCAGAGGTGCCCGTCTGATCTTCCAGGTTTTCCCGGATTCTGCGAGCATGGGAATGGCTGCCAGAATGTGGGGACCTGGTCGCCTGTGTCCTGTGACGCTCAGAGGAGTCTTCAGATCCCTCCTTGCTGCCAGGATTTGATGAGTATTCCCCCCACTGACCTAACTGGGCAGAGGTTTTTAGGATGCCCTTATTGGGCCTACTCTCTCGGCGTTCCCCACTAAATTGCACTGTACTTAGGTGCCCATACCCAGATGCCCGCCCATCCATTCCTGGGTGGTACTGGCCTATGAGCCCCATACTTTTGGCTGGATAGTAATCTGCCATCCCTGTGGCCCTGTGCTCATGTGCGCCAGGGGACATGGGGGTGGCAGAGTCCAGGTACTGGGAGAGATGAAGGCCTTTGGTACTAGGGCTACTGAGATTATGCTCAGGTGTTTCCCCTTCCCAGCGAACCTCATCTCTATCAGCCCCTGCTCCCTGTTGCCATGCAAGAGCCTGTGCTTTCAGTTCCTCAGTTAAGGCCTTACTAGACTCTATCAGTCTCTCCTGCATGGCTACCTGTTGCTGGAGCCTATCATTGTGCTGACAGAGAGCCTCATTTTCTCTCTGTGCCTCCTGGTTGGTCATGGAGTACTGGGCCAGTGTTTGCTGCAGGAGGGTTACCTCCTGAGTCCCATCCCTACTGGCCTGTTCCTTTCTTGCCAGAGCATCTTCCACCCACCTGGTGTGCTCTAACAAGTTCTGATGCTCTGTGCATTTTCTGGGGAGTTCTGGCCCTTATGATGTTTTCAATGCCAGTAATGCACAGTTCTGTGGTAGGGCTTGGATGCATGTGTAAAAACATCCCACAGGGACATAACTGACACGCTATCTTTATACTAAGTAGCACCAGAAGAGGTGTTGTTTTATCATATATATATATATATATATATATATATATATATATATACAAATTGGTTTTGAATATGACAAAAATGAATAACTATATTCTAGAAATGTTCCCAAAGCAAGAGGCAGTATGCTGTAAAAAGGTGTGAACACCCCGGGAAAGTTCTAGAAGGCCTTCTCAATGTTTCCATTTTTTGTAATTTATTTACAGGTTTCCTTTGAAGAAAATGCTTTTCTCATAGAAACTGAGAAACTAGTATAAATGTGGACAGTGAACCCCACGAGGGACCAACTGCACTGGTGTACCCAGATAATTTAGAAACCTAGGGAAACCCGGACAACTTAATTGTGTCCCAAGAAATATAAGCATGTTTTGCTAATTCTTGTTCCTTGCTTCATTTTATCAACAGTTATACCCTCTAACTTGTGAAAATCGCTTCAGTAAAACAAGGGATTTTTGTGATTGTAACTCTATTTTTTTACATGAATACTCCTGACAAAAGTCCCATAACAATAGAGAGGACTGAAACATGTCGAGTTCATGATTTCGAGTGATAGCCAAGTCTGATAAATTGATTTGGAGACCTTAAAGAGGTCTGAAGAACAAAATGAAGGATTAATCCCATCATGTGTAGTTCTGTTTTAAATATCGAATGCACTTTAACATCTATTCTTCTATTTTAGAAGTTTTTGTTTTGTCACTTATATTTGTATATGTTTCTTAAAGTTTTATTTAAGAAATACTATGTATTGTGGTCTCATCTAATGAGATTTATTTAGGCTAATATTTCTTAATAAAATAATGTTAATGTAATTTATTGTGTTTTTATTTTTGAGGGAATAATTGTTAATAATCCTTTTTTCTACCTTTCAATTAATGAACAATTTCATATCCCCAAAATCAAGGAAGAAGATCACTCCGTCTGAGTGATTATTTGGGTTCTCCCAGGACTTGGAGGATCCCTAATTGGTACAGGATTTTCAGGTTTATTCATCCGGGTGCCGACGGATCCTCGGCAGGGTGTGTCTACGGTTGTTGTCTAGTGATGTTGCTATTGTGATAGGCGCCACTGCTTGGGTCTGGTGCTTCTTGTTCATCTTGCTGAGATCGGGGCACTGCGCTGTTGTTGTAGCTCTTATTCGTCCCGGGTCAGTGAATAGACAGATACGTGATCAGAGGTTTCGTACTTGGGTTCCTTTATCAGGGGTGGAGCATATCAGGTGGATCAGTACCGGACTGGGTTGTGTCAGTCTCCAGAGTCGGAGCTAGTCTGCACAGTGGACAATTTTGTCAGACTCACCCCTATGCATTTCCCCCATTGATGGTTCTGGTGTTTGTCTGTTGCCTCCTTGCTCTCTTCCCAAGGGTAGTTGCATTGAGTCACTGCAGTACCATGGTGTTTACAACAAAGGTGTTATGCAATACGAGGCCGTATCACATGAGTGTCATGCGGCATGGGGCGTTTAGTGTTCCAGTAGATTAAAGCAGTGGCAGCAAAGTTTCTCTCTCGCCACCGTGTCTTGTAGATGTGATCTTGGAACAGCACCAACCACCCTCCTACAGGGGGAAGCACAGTGGTGTAGGTTCGCTGTGTGTGCTCAGGCCCACAATGAAGATGTAGAGTGTTTGTAGGCAGTGCAGTTGTTGTCCAATTTGGCTGCAATTGGGTGTGTACTGCTGCTGCCAGCTCCGTTTTAGTGCATCGGCCGGGGAGCATGGCCATTCCTGATCCGAGGGGACATGATTGGCGTTCCATCACAGTGTGGTACAGCAGAGTTTGTGTCAAGTTGCTGTCTTCCAGCAAATGTGCACGTGTTGTGTCCGTGGTCTATGCACAGGGTTCAGCCACACAGTGGGTAATGTTATTGCTCTTGCATGCCGCTCCACTCGGGGTATGCTACTAGCTCATTGTAGTTGGAGCGCTCATGATATGTGTGCTCTATTGGCAGGCAGTGTTTTCATTTCCGGATTCTGGTTCGTGATTGTGCAGTTTATAGACTGTAATACGCGCTGCTTGCCTGCCAGGGCAGCCGGTTACTGCTGCGTATCTCCTGTTCTTTCCACACTCCCAACTGCACTTACCAGGGGGTCACCAATGGGCCTGTGTGCTGCTGTGGCCCCAGCTTCCATTCTTTCCCATGAGAGGACTCTGCCTCTGGACTGCCTGGAGTTTAGTAACGCTCACCTGGCTTCTTTGTAGCAGGTGCCCGTACGTCGGGCAGCTTGCCGGGAGCCCTGGCTGGTGTTCGTCTTGTGGGTTATTTCAGGTGGCTTTGCTGGGTGCTCGTTCCTCTGGAGGCAGCCCGGGAGGTCTAGAGTCGTAGGCCCTGTATCAGCCCAGCTGTTCCCGGGGCAGCTTCACCGGACTGTCTGTGGTTGGTGGGTGGGTCGTGCTATCACTCACTGTGGCAAATCCACCAGATCTGCAGCCGCAGCATTCTTCAGCGAGCCACGTATGAATCCCAGGTGAGTTTTTTGGTCAGTTTTGCAAAGTGTCAAGTCTCACCGACATCCAGGCTGTGTCTCACCGTGGCATGGCTGCTGCTGCAATCTATGCCAGTCCGTGGTGCAATGCAGCCGCGGCAGCCATTTTGGTGGCAGATATCCACGCCTTCAGCTCGTCCCGTTTCAGACCTACTATCTTGGTTCTTGTGCAGTGTTTTGTGCCCGTAGCCATGCCCCCAGACATGGACATTCTCAATGAGTTATTGAATGTCATTAGGACCTAACAGGTGGTTAATGGACCGAAGATACACTGGGGACCAGATGGAGCACTGTCTTGCTGTTCTGTCTCTTTATAAATGGTGTAATCATTGACTTGAGGGGGTACCAACAAATTCGCCCTCACTGGGATGTGATAAGTTCCCAGTTCATATGTTTGCAGAAGAAGCAGTTCTTCTTTCCTTAACACCGGCGGCACTGTGCCATCAGCTAAGCATCTTTAAGGACTTGGCTCTGGGAATGGCCTTTCTATTAACACCCAAAAGAACATGCTTAGCAGGATGAGGAAACAACCCAAACTTAGACTCACCTTAGGGGATGATCTGATTGAACAAGTGCATGCCTATTGGGGTGTAAGAATTATAGATGATTGTACATAGTCTGACCAACTGGGTAAAGCTGGTCTGGTGCTTGCTATTTATAGTGGTGCCTTAGCCAAGTTTACCAGAGAGCATGGGGGTTGGGTGCAAGGGTAGTGCTAGGGGCCTACAAAGCCCAGGCCTGGCAGGCAGCGCCCCACAGTGCAGAGCTGCATGGTTGGTCAAACATGTTGCCCCTGACTATAATTGAAAATGAGTTCTTGAAGAATGTGCTGGGCCTACCAATTTGTACATCGAACCTCCCTGTTGGACTGGATTTAGAACTTTGGCCGTTTGTGAAAGTATACAGGGCCAAACCAACATTCAACAGGCCCAAGCTCTGGACTAGTGAGCACCTAACGAACTACAGGCTGGCACTTGATGATGTGCTTTTCCAAGAAGGTGGCATGTCTTTGCCATGGTTTTCGATCCAAAAGAAGGAACTTCACACCATCGGCCTAACTGAGTATTGCTCACCCTGGCGCTATTGGTAGATATGTTAAAGTCTCCATTACAAGTGCTTTCAAGGCAGCAAGGGAGGAGGACATTAGTGTGGGCTAGGCTACATCAGACCAGTTCACAACATACTGGTCTTAAAAGCTCTCTATGGGGTATGAGGGCTATTTAGACCAAATGCAACACAAGCAGATGCAAATATTGCTTGTCAATGCTCACATGGGCATTCTGCCCATGGCCTCCTTGAGGAACAAGTGGAAACACAATATTACTTGAACGTGTCCACTATGCTTGGATGCATTTGTAGATATGGCCCATTTTGTCCTGCTCTGCCTATGCTATGGTGATTTGTGGAGAGGACATCTAAAGCATCTTCTGATCGATCGAGGGATAAGTGATGAAGACTTGTCCCTAGGCGTAGAAGCCAAAGTCAATGCAACAACCTTGCTATGGGCTGGTACTTGCTGAGGACCTGCCGAGGAACAACTACATATATCAGTTAACATAAGAAGGTTTCCTCTGGTCCCATTTAATTGTCTGTAAATTGGTCCTGCACACTCCATTTCTTGGGGCCAACCAGATACAGTGCAAAAGAGGGTCCAGTGCTTGATGAATTTGACTGACCATCTGGTGGAACCGATACCCCATGTTCATTTAACAACTGAAGTGGTTGTATATTTGCATCTTGCATGAATCCCTTTTAATGGATGGCCACACATGGCCTCTGCCTGAATGACGAGAAGACTGAACTGCTCATTGTCGGTTCACTGAACAACTTACAAAAGCTGAGCCCTAACTACTCCAATATCATCATCGATGGTAACACCATCCCTGTCGCCAAAGACGTGAAAACACTTGGCTTTTATCTTGATGCCAATATCAACCTTACTAAACAAGTCAACTCTACCGCATCAGCCAACGCTTACACAGGAAAATTAATTAGAGCCTGCAGACCTTTTCTCTCCTCTAACAGTTGCCTCACGCTAGCTAGAGCCCTCATACAATCTAAGTTAGACTACTGTAACAGCCTCTACCTAGGTGCCAACCAAGCGATAATTAGCAAACTCCAATTCCTTCAAAATAATGTGCTACGAGCAGCACTAAACATTACTAGGCGAGAACACATCTCTGCCAACAGAATTACATGCAAATGGCTCACCATCCAACAAAGAATTTATCTAAAAACCCTCTGCCTCAGTTACAAAGCTCGCAACCAACTAGCCCCCCCACCTCACCAACAAATTCACCATGAAACCCTCCATCAGAACCACTAGATCCTCTAACACCTTATGTCTCACAGTGCCCAGATTTATCTCCAAAAGAGCCAGAGGCTCGAGCTTCACTGTCCTCGCCTCCCAACTCTGGAATGCACTGCCACTGAACATCAAGTCATCCAAATCCTTCCAGTTGTTCAGGAAACTTGCCATTGGGTGGCTACTGACAAAAAGTCAACCTTTAAATTAGACCTAGTTATAAACTGTACAAATTGCACTTGCCTCACTCATGTCATTACTGGTTGCTTCTACTTCCACTGTCTGTATGTTCTGTACATAACTGTATATAACTGCTGTTAAAGTATCACTGCTAATTACCATGTACTGTGCCTTGTAACCTGTACTAAGCGCCCTTTTACTCTCGGGTCCGGAGCACTATAGAAATAAAATAAACAAACAAACAAACAAACATTTTATTAAATGGTGCGTGTACATTTGATTAGGTAAAGTCAGGAAAGGTTGTTGCTTTTACCCTAAGTAATTTGGATACGGGTTGACAAAGCCTGCACTGGTGAACTAAATATCTGTAACATTCCTGAAATGGTTTGCCTACAATGTAATTACCCTATCAATGTCTGTCTCCCTGTTTGCCACTCGTCTGAATATCACAGTGCTAACTCCCAACCTTTCTCTGTGACATAACTGTCTACAAGCCAACACATTTTAACAAGACCAACTTCTGGTTGTTGTGGTAGCTTTATGAAAGGGAACAATCCAGGAACTGTCAAAACGTTACTAAAAGACCAGTGTCTGGTCCAGTGCTTGGAAGCTAAACAAACCACTTTTGGTACACTTGACCGTAATCAATTGTGAAACCTCTGAAAAGAACAATCGAGATACCTTGCTTATGCGGATTTGCCAAATGAATTCAAACCTCAGAAGGCATTTCTGTTGGCGTGTATTGGTTGGAGTTTCTGAAGAACTTCAACGAGCAGACTAAGTGTATCAAATACTATGGGCTCAGTTACAGCCTTCACAAGCCCCAAATTTGAACTCTGCTCCAGAACTATATATTTAATTTGTTAATTTTGTCTTGATGTCTGATAGAAAGAAGAGGACACTAACGGATGATGTGTTCCTCTTACTCAGCTGCATCATTCCCCTGCACCTGCACTGCATTGAAACATGCTGTTTTTCTTTTTTTTGGTTCACTTTCTCTTTTCTTTTACTTTGACACTTTTTCGATAAAAGCAACTACGTTAGAACGTTACAGAGAGGTAGCTTTTTCTTATAGCCATCCACATGGGCTCGCCCACTGGACACCGTCTGGGTTACACCCAGGTCTGGGGGAGCACTTAGTTGTGTTTTCTTTTCATTGAGTAACTATCAAACATACTGTTCTTGGGTTTCTTTGATTTGTTATTTTTTTTTGGCCGGGTGGTTACTCATAGAAGAGGAATGTAATTATCCTGATTTCTGTGGTATTCAGGAAATAAACAGTTCATCCTTCCTTATTATTTTTACTTGGTTTAAACATTAGAACTATATGATTGTTTAGTCCGTGGTTTTGTTTTTTAACATGATTTCACATCGTCCACCTTTCATGAAGATGTCTGAAGCTGGGCCCATACTGCCTACGCCTAAAGCAAGGGATGAAAATGAGTTCTGCTGGTTTGCTCATTAAGAAACCATCGCTCCAAAAGGGGTGATCTGAACTTCGAAACGAATGCTAATATACACAATTATACACCATTAACTATATATATATATATATATATATATATTGCATCATCTTAGTAGTACATTAATAGCCATTTATTTCCACTGATGTTCTCATAAATACTCTAATACCAATGCTGGGACTTTTATTGTAAACTATAGTCATAGTTAACTGCTGTATATTACGAATTCGGTCGCACCTTGAAAAATGTGTCATTTAAATAAAAATAATTGTCTGAATGTGCTAGTCAATTATACTTGAATAAGAATGATCTGAATGTATCCAGTATTTACATAGCTGTGGATGCACATTTTTATATTTTGTATGCAATTTGTTTAATGCTGAAAAGAAATAAACGAGATCAGGGTTGCTTAGCAACATGGAGGACAACAGTGGCTACAATACATACGCGGGTTTCAAATTATTTGTTTACATGAGACTTGGGCCACTGAGGTAGTCCACCTGCAGGGCTCTAGCAGCTTTGAAATCCAGCTGTCAAGGGCAGGCAGAAGAGATCAAGTGGTGGTCTTCTAGTATGAATTGACTCCTCACCTGATGTCAACACCATACAGATTGATAATGCCTGTAAGGAATTACTGGAGCTTCATTTGAGAACTGGGGATGGCTCTGAGGTGCTATTAATGAATGTGTTCAATATACGTGGTTAATGTGATGAATTGGAGTTGTTTGATCTTCTTAATGCTAGGGTCAGTACTTGGAGAGACAAGCATCCAAGCAATCCTGTGGTATTCATCATGAGGGATTGCAATAGTCAGTACTGGCCCCTGCAGTTAACTAATGGTATATGTGATGAGGAGGATAGCCTATGGAATGTGGAAATCATATGTGTTGCATATCCTAGACCCCACAAAATAACGTTGTTGCACTAGGAAGCCTATTAATGATTTAAAGTATGTGAGCTTGTAATGGAAGGTTTGTGTGCGGCTTTCCAGCTAAACAGACATTTGTGAATGGTGTGCGGGTCTCACATATAGATTATATTTTGGTTCATCAGATTAGTGAGTTTTTGGTATGTGGAAGGGTGGAAAGTGATAATCGGCCATTGACATTGAGTATGGCTTCTCAACTTTTGGGGCTATCGGGGGCAAGTGAATTATCACACAATGTAACTCTGAGGATGGGGGAGCGTGGCTACATGGCCACGTAAAGGACGTGCATCATGGAGCTCCTGCTGATCTGACGAAGATCCGTGGCCCTATCAGGCACAATAGACAAGCTATGAACAATGGAACAGAAGCAGTGGAAGTCTGAACAGTACGGGTACAAAGCGCTGTGAAAAACATGCAGAACCCCAAAGCATAACCAGAAAAGTGAGAGAAAGAAAGTTGGGCGATGTGGTGAGCGAACACAACAAAATGGCACCTGGCCAGGAACAAAGGGGAGGAGAAGCTGCATTGCGAGCAAGAACAAACGCGGAGCCCCGTTCTGCAGAGAAGCCGCTCTGGAGCTACCGAGAAGAAGCTGCCTGGTAGCAGAAGCTGCAGCAAGTCAGCTGGAGCTGAGCGATAAGCGGCCAGTAGGCGAGTGTAACAATAACGAAAGCGAGCAGAGGATACATTGTAACTAGGAACACCAGCTGATTGAATAGAGAGCTGCCGTAGAAGAGATCTGCGGCACTAGTGTTCACAGCATGGAAGAGCAGAGAGAGGAGCCCGCTAGTGATGAAGTGATGAAGCGATCATGGGCCGGTCAGTGGATCACTGATGATGTGTCGGTCAGTGGATCGCTGACGGAGGACCGGTGAAGCAGAGTGGACCAACCCACGTGTGAGGCGGCTCAGCGGTGCGACGTGCTGGCTGACTTGATTAATACAAGGCACGGAGGCATCTGGAGAGCGGAAAAGGGGGAAACATCAAAGGATCTCACCCCATCCAAAATGCAGGCGAGCACAACACAATGGCACCTTTCCTGAGTGAAAACAAGGAAAAACTGCATGTTGGTAACCTGAAGTGGCGGGGCCCGCTGTGAAGAGGAGCAGCGTTGACGACCCCGAGCAGACGCAGGAAGATAGAGGCAGCTAGGAAGCGTCAGCACAAGCAGGGACACAAGCAGCTGAGATGTGGGATTATAACGCTGCAAAGTAAAAGATACATTGCTCCCCTGCCTCGGTGCTCGCAGCATTGCGGCGGCTGGCATTGTCCTGCTCTCTGGCCCCTGATTGGGTAAAATGATCCTTTCCACACTGGCCTGCCGGCCCCCCCTTGCCCACACTGATGCCTGCTGTCCCTCCTTGTTGAGTGGGAGCCGCCTGCTGCCTCCTGGCCTGTGGCCCATCTTCCAGGGCCTATTGGACAACAGAACCCACAAGGTTAACACTCCCTCTGGTATGCTCAGGTGGTGAGGGCCTGCTTCCCCTGGCTGGGGTGTGCTGTGCGCTGCTCCTTCACCCTTGAACACACGCGCAGCAGAATCCTTCCTGACCCCCCCCCCTCCCTTACAGCTCTGGCATCTGCCCAGAAAAGAGCCAGAGGAGGGAGACAAGCAAACAATAGAAAGTGGAGTTGGGGACCCAGATATAGGCGGACTCACCCTGCAAACACCAAAGGGTAGATCAGGACTCCGTGGTCATCAGGAGGGTAGCCCCTGGCCAACATGCCAAGACACTGAAGGACTGATGACTGCAAGGACACGCAGAGATACATAGGTGGACGGTGGCCATTGCGCCCTGCAAACCATGAGCAGGGGAACACCATAGGGCAACTCTGCCGGCACGGGGTAACAGGGGGCTGTGAAGAACAGAACGGACCACGAAAGCGACGTGCTGCTGGCTGAGTGCAATGCACCCCATCAGGCGATAAAGCGAAAGGCGGAGAAGCGCTCTGAGCGCCTGGTGACCTGCATTCTGTAGTAGTAAGCAACACCAGCCACTGATAGTGCATGGAAGAACCAAACTATACTAACCACAAACGATTGATACAGCCCACAGGGTTGCCTACTCAAGCACAGGCAAAACAAATACCCGTGTAAGGACCCCTAGAAAAACAACAATTGTCATTCACGAACTTGAGCAAGCCAAAGTCAATGGTGCAGCTACTGCCAGACAAAACCAAAGCTGAGCAACATACGGGCTGAGGGGGAATCCGCTGACGGAGGGCCACAGATGTGGTGGAAGAAGGATATACACCAGAGCTGAACCAACTGTAGGGAGGCTGCCATGGGGGAAGCCCCCGCCGAGAACTCATAAGGACTCCAGCTGCGTGACAGAGGCTAAGCAATTATCATTACCCGTTACTAAAGCAACGATAAGACACAAAGCAAGTGATACTAGGAACCAACAAGCAGACCCGGATGGCATCCTCCCACCGCATGTAAGGGTCAGGAAGCCGAATCTCAGTCATTTAAACCAAGACACTCAGCCACACTGAAATGATGTCCAAGCTACCCAAGACAAAAGGTAAGCAGCCCACAATGGAAGAATACACAAAGACACCGCAGCAGATGGAAGGGGCAAGGAACAGGGAAAGGAACCCACGAACGGACGCAACCCCAACACCCAGTGACCAACAGATCCTGGATGCAATTGCTGATCTGAAAGCATCATGGGAAACCAAACTGCTGGCAGCCATGGCCAAACTCAAGACAACGCTTGAACTCAAAGTGGGTGCGGTGCAAGAAGACGGTAACCTACTCCGACAAGATGTACGGAAAATAGCAGATCACGCAGACAACCTGGAGAAGGAAGCGGCTACAAATACAACAGCAAGCACATCGCACGCCTTGGAAATCCACATACTGAAGCAACAGGTAAACAACCTGGAGACCAGAGCAGAAGAAGCGGAAGAGCACACCTGGAGAAATTAAATACATATAGTGGGGCTTCCAGAAGGGGAATAAGGACCCAATCCAACAGTCTATGTCGAGACCATGTTGCTGCAAGAAATAGGAGGAGGAGCGCTTACCCAGGTGTTCGCGGTGGAGTGAGCACATAGGGCCTTGATTAGGAAACCCCCTCCTGGGGCCCCCTCGAGACCTATAATTGCCAAAATTCAGAATTACTGCGATAGAGAAAAGATCCTGGAACACTTCAGGAAAGCGGGCACAATACAAAGGCCTTCTGCGTCTATCACAGCTTACCCGGACTATACCTTGCTGGTCCAGAGGTGACGACTGAACTATGGGACGGTGAAGAAGAGACTGCGGGAGGCGGACTACAGATACATGCTAATGTACCCGGCCAAACTGAAAGTGTTCCTTAAGAACAGGGCCTTGTTATTTGAAACCCCTGAGTATGCAATGGAATGATTGGATGCCCAGAACTGCCCACTGGAAACAGACAGTCTCAAGGAGGGCGGAACAGATAAATGAGGCGGCGGCTCTGGAAACTGAGGTGCTGTATGAACAATGACATTGGGACTTGACAATAAAACAAGCAACAATGACCCGTAAATCATAGCTACACGTTAAACATGTATATTTGTGTAAACATGACATAATAGTGTGCAATTGCAGGAAGCACCTTTGCACCCCTAGTGTTAGTTTAGTTGGGTTGCCAGTAGTGTGGCAACCCCCCGCTGTGACCCTAGCACCGGCGCTGCTGAGTAGGGACTAAATGCGGGGAGGCCTGAGATCCAGGGATGGAGCTGAGTAACAGTTGGGCATGGGAAGGGAGGGAGGCGGGAGGGGATTTGGGGAGTGTGTAAGGTTTTTGGGGACAAAGCAGCACTCGCGCTTTTCATCACTGTATGCAGAAACCAGAGTTGTTACAGATATAACTTCGCTCATGATTGTTAATATTGAGGAGAAATCTCTACCACTCATTTTTATGCTGAAAGAAGTCAGTATTGCTCTCAATAGTCAAAAATCAGATGCTGGCAGACTTTTATAAATCTGAGAATACAATGTGGGTTCCCTACCTTATCAAAGTTTTTAAAGCTGTCTTGTTAGCAAATTCTATTCTCCAGTCTTGCACTCAAGCCGGGATTGTTCTGTTGTATAAAAAGGGCGCTAGAGAGGGACCAGGGAATTACCACCCAATTTCTCTGTTGGATACTGGACCACCTTGAATCCTGGGTCGATGATATGAATTGTATACATCATTTTCAATCTGATTTTCAGACACACATTAGTACCATCAAACAATTTTTAAGATTGGACCTGTTGTTTGACAAATATGTTACGCTAAGAAAAATAAGACAATGGGCCTCATTACGAGTCCGGGGGTAACCATGCCAGAAAAACTGGCAGGTTACCGCCAGACCCGTATTACCATTCCGCCTCCGTGATTCCCGTAATCACCGGGGCATTACGACCCCGGTGACCTGGGAATTCCAGGGGCATAATTCTGTAAATCCCCATTCCCATGGAGTCCCGTAGGAAGTAGAAGTTGAGATTTTGTTTCTATCACGAAAACTGAGGGAGTTACAGACGTTTTAGTAGAGGTTGTTTTTTTCGAAATAGGCGCAAGAATGGGATACAGGAATACACTTTTAAAATGACAAATGGGCTGCTTACACTAGAGGATGACGATGAACATCTATGATGGAGCCGGTGTTTCCATGTCCGCCTGCAGACGTGTGGTGTAAATCCCGTCAGGTCAGACCTGGCGGGAGTGACACCTCCTGCCTGCAGGACTCTTAATCAGCCGCTCCAGAAAAGAACAGTGGGAGCGGTTTTACTGCCACCGTTCTTCCCGGACCGGCAGGGTTGTATGAGGCCCAATATGTCACTTTTGTTGATTTAAAAACGGCTCTCGACACGGTGTCCTGGACAAGGTTATGGAAGACCTTAAAAGATATGAACATTCCCACAGCCCTTTCTTAGGGCCATACAAAGTTTATATACTGGGAACGAGTATGTTGTAAATTGGAGTGTAGACGGGAGTGTCACTAAGAATGTTCCAATTCAAATGGGAGTATGGCAAGGTTGTGTGTTGGCCCCGAAACTGTCTTTTTATTAATGGTATTATTCTGTAACTAATACATTTGTCATGTGATGCACCCATTTTAGGTGGGGAAGAGAGGCCAATGTTACTGTTTGCAGACAATGCCACAATTGTATCTTTAACCCCATAAGGATTGAAAAAAAACCTGCTTGCGATTGAAGAGTATTGTGATCAGTGTCGAAGTGAGCAGGAACGGTTAGGAGCGGTGTCCCACTACTTTTATTTTTTACTGTTAACAGCTGCACTACTTTTTGCAATAATTTTCACCATTGCAGAACTGTTGTTTATGAAGTTAAAGCACACTTCTCCACTTTACAACCAGATATATGTTACAGCTAAAGTGAAATCTATTTCAACTGAATTGGCTGTCAACCAGCATGAATGTAACCCTTGAAAAATGTGATACACGTTGCTCCTTTCCTTCCTATTCTGTCCCCCGCCGGAGTCATAGTTCCTATACTTTTTTGGTACATTTCTATCAATGATTGTGATACTCATGGGCTGTCCATAAATGTAATATATATATATATATATATATATATATATATATATATATATATATATATATATATATATACTTGTAAGTGATTTCAATGCGGCACACACCCACGTCAACGCCTAGCATGAAGTGCACAACTGAAATCCTTATTTATTTTTGTCTAAAATGTCTTTATTCGGAACGATATACCACTCATATCACGCTATTCTCCTAGAACACCCTCCCCCCGGTTACACTAAACCAGGAATCAGGCTGGTTTACAAAAGTAAATAAATATTTATTTATGTATTTAAAAATTAATCACAATATGTCTTAAGATGTACACAACAATCACCAATGGGGTGAGGTAACTCTGAGTAATCTCTTTAATACACAAGGAGTAAGTAGTGAGCAAAACAATTCAGCACAGAAAATAATACTTTTGTGTTGGTTCAGATCAAATAGCACTGTGGTTAGAGGTTCCCCGTGCACACCCCTTAACCCCCAATAGGTAATGTAAAGAGATAGGAGGAGAGAGCAGGTATTCAGGAATGACAGAATTCAAACAGAATATCAATCCCACTTTTCCCCCTTTCAAACACAAGAGAAACGGAATTGACTGTCAAGCTGTCAGAATTGCTTTTAAAGTTATCTTCAGAATGGACAGTGCCAAAACACCAAATCTAGTCAAAATTGCAGAAATTGTTTTAAATTTTTATGGAAGCTGCTTTGCACAGTTGCACACAAACACACACAATGATTTAATCCCAAGAAAACATTTGAAATCTTATATTTCAAGTCTGAAGCAAAAAGCTTTTGCTTTACACATGTAAAAAGTTCCCAAAATGAAAACTTGCAGCAAACTATTCACTGGAGTGTGGTTTTAGGGATAGAAAGCTGTAGATATTAGCTACAAGCAGAAGTTTAGATTTTGTTTCTATCACGAAAACTGAGGGAGTTACAGATGTTTTAGTAGAGGTTGGTTTTTTCGGGATAGGCGCAAGAATGGGAAACAGGAATACACTTTTAAAATGACAAATGGGTTGCTTACACTAGAGGATGACGATGAACAAAATGAATACCACACAGGAACACAGTCACTTGATCAGGGTGACTGCCTGCTAAGGAAACTCCCGTTCTTCAGATGAGAAAATGATCAGCGCAAAGATAGTTTAACAATATAAGTTCTGGAGGGAAGATAGGATGGGTTGGAGAGAGATTTCAGACAAGGCAAAAATACTCCTAACAATACATGTTCTGATTGCAAGATAGGATGGGTCTAAAATAGGGATAAGACTATGCAAAGTACATATGCTAGTGACACAATTATTCCTATTTATACTCGCTGGATACGTTTTTAACTGGAACCGTCAGTTCTGGTCAGGGAATTGGATCTGGCTAGGACAGACGACTTGGCACATTGGATTGGCAGGATCTGCAAGGCGCTCTGGTCACAGCACGGCACAGTACTGGACAGGGTCATAAAGGAACTCTGGTCACAGCACAGCACAGGACTGGACAGGATCTGCCCTTCTTGGTCCTGAGGGTATTTCACTTCAGGGGCAAGCAGTAACAGCACAGCCCAGCTGTATTATGATGCTATCCCTTAGGCTTGTGGGGTTCTGTTCTGGAATTTGAGGCCTAGCTGAGAATGGTTCAGCTATGCAATAGGCCTTTTGCTTTGCCAAGTTTCTGGAGTCTGGAGCAGGGAAGATGTACAGTTCAGCAGCAGGGTGCTCCGCCAGCATCAGGATAGTGCATGAATTTGTCTGTCTTTAAGTGTGGTGAGCTGTCTCTATTTATGCTAATCATAAAGGGGTGTGTAGGCCGGTTAAGCTTAAGCTTGCCCCTTTAAAAGGTGATTGGGTCAGAGTCTACTCTCTGCCTTGATAGGAGGAGAGAAACAGTGTCATCCTTCTGGTGCAATTTTATGAGGCTGAGAATCCGCCCCTAGCCCCTGGAATACAAAATCTACTTTTGGCAAAATACATATTTCCACACGTGCAACCTCTATAAAAATCACATATACAGATTACATAATTTACAGAGCAGCTATTCCCCAAAACCCTATAGCTGTGGGATATTGCTGCCGCTTTTCACAGAATGTTTCCCTTTTCACTAGGAACACAATCACAATGTCCAATTTTTAAGCAAATGTCTACAAGTGTGCGTGTTTAACATGGGAAAAAGTGTATAAAGTTTCACAATTCTAGCGGAAATACATTTTGCGTAAAGTCTCATTTCTTGCAATTGCTGTCCAGAACATGTCACATAGTTCTGGTGCCTCATCACGTGCGCAGCTGGAAATTAACTTAACAACTCTGTTATTTTTATATTTTTCACAATTTTCAATAGGAAGTTATCAGTCTTTTTAAAAGATGTTCTTTGTCCATGTTAAGCAGCAAATGGTTGTTTGGCTCCACCCCTTGGTCTCCCCCTGGAAGCCCTGGAGCCATCCCCCATGTTTTTTTCCTTGCAGAGGCCAGTTAGGACTGTCTTCACACTTCGAATTTCCTGCTCTGCAGCTTGTCATTGTTCCTTTTGCCTCTGTAGACCAGGTTCTTTCCTACCCTGTAATTAACACCTCTGCGTGATTTCCTGCTTGGGGAAAGACCTTCCTTCTTTGAGAAAAACGTTATTCAGGTTCTGCAGCTTCAGCCAGGTTTAAATTAATTGTTACATTCTTTGGCCTTTTCCTTAGCACAAAACAAACTTGTTATATCAACTACAGCTAGAATTCTCATTCAAAATTTTAAACCATGGGATCAAACAATTACAATATGGGTCACTATCAGTAACAGGCCTCTTAGATTGCAAACATTTGACTTTCAGTTTATACATGTTAAAGTTTAATCAGGCAGGCCACTGACAGCTGTCATTACAGCATCCCTCTGCTGCACAGAGATTTTTGACAGATCCACAGGCAGGCCGCGTTTGCTCTGGAAATATCTTTATGCTCTCAGCCTTTCAGGACCTTGTAAGTTCACAATGATTTCTTAAACTAAGTGAATTGTAGCACCCATCAAGAATTTTGAATATTGGAAAGTGATCTTCATCGGCATGCTGAACTTTCAGCAGCAAAGAAAAGGTGATTTAAGGCAATCTTGGGAGTTTCATTTAGCAAAGCACTGCTTTTTCCTTCTGCACCCCACTTTCAATTGTTGTGGAGCCCCCTGACACATTTCAGTAGTGAGCTCTGTTCCCCACTGACAACATGGGTGGCAGATTGGACAGCTATCTTTTTGTGCATTGAAACGCGCGATGTCCAAGGGTTTTGGCGTGCACAATGGTTTTGCGGCCATTTTGCTGTTTCTGGCACCATCATAACAGAGTGATGCAGCATAGCAGTGCAAAAGTGGGTCACTACATCCTACAGATCCCCCCTCATTACTTGAGTTCGACCACCCGTCAAGGGGAAGTAGGGAGATAGGTGTGATGCTGGAAATGCATCAGAGGGACAGGGCCTCTGAATCCTTGTCCTTTTCTGCCTTTTATCGTGTGTTCTGTTATGTTTTCTGCCCAGGAGTCCATTTGGGACTCCTGGCAGTGCAGCTCTCTCTTTTGGTTTGGTGAACAGACCCATGGGATACCCTTATGGCACCCATGGGTAGGGGTACAACCCTGTGCCCCTAGTGTATGTTTTTTGGCACCTGTGGGTGGCCCACAGAGCAGGGTATGGGCTGGTGGCAGCTCCATGCTGAATTAGACAGGTGCTCTGGGCGTCCTCCATTTTGGGATACCCAGGCCCTGCCATTGGGATCAGTTGATTCCTGATAGAAAACAAGATGGACCCTGTGGCCTCTTGCTTTCTATTGCCTGTTGTCTTGTTTTTCCCAAAGTCCTGGGAAGCCCTGACTCTGTCCCTTCCCCCTGACTGGCTGTTGGGTGGAAGTTCCATATATGGTGTTGTTGTGAAGGCCCAGCTAGACTGACTGGAGCCTTCCCTTTGACTGTATGTTGTGGGTACCTCCTGTGGGTGGGACCTGGGTGAATGGAGTGTGTGACCAATATACACTTCTTGTTGTGGTTGTCTGGTTTCTGGCATGTGAGACAAAGACTGAGACAGCCCTGCCCGAAACTGGCCTGAATGCAGTGTGTAGTGTTGAATGGCTGGGTACTTGTCCCAATCCACATTCCTTGTTGTGAGTGTCTGAAAGGGAGGAGTGTGGCCTGAATGCACTGTGTGCCTGATTGGCTGACTGACTGCATGAATGCCCTTCTGTGTGATTGGCTGCTGTGTGTGTGCCAGCAGTGTGGATGAGAGACAGGATAGTATATCTGGGGACCTCTCACCACTGGAAATTGTTCAGAAGCATTCAGAAGCTGAGTCTCCACTCAAGAGTAACTGGATTTGCTGATCCTCGACGTCCAGCTGGAAGAAGAAGACTTGCTGTGGCATTTGCTTCGACGGAACTGAAGGTTGTCGAAATCGTCGAGGACTGACCCGAGAGAGGACCTGGCTAGGCGCCCTCTTCCCGTGCTCCGAGGGACCATCGAGCACCGCTGAATCTTCGCCGAAGCGCCCTGGAAGTCAGACCCTCGAAAGGCTGCCGACCCGAGACGGGACCGCCGAGGAGATCGAAGTGAAGCACCCGGACATCGACGCTGTCGAAGTCCATTGCCGTCGACCAGGGTTCGCAGGTCTGTGTAACCGCTGGAGGCCCGTCGAAGTTGTGTTGCCCCGCCGTGGGAACCACTTGACGCCGTGCCGCCGACGACCGGAGCCGTCCGCTCCTTGCCTAAGAACATTTGCCTTGAAGGACTCCCTCGTCCGCATCGTCGGCCGCTTTGTCCCGCCGGAGAAAGTCGAGGACGACCAACGCGCCGAGGAGAATCCGCCGGTGGGTTTCCCGCCACCTCACGACCCCAAAGACTCGAGCGACTCGACGCCCTTGCTGGGCCACCGTCACCCACAATCTTTGCGGTCCAGAACTAGTGTCGCCGAGGTGCCCCGCACGCCTCTTCCTCGCAGGACGCCGACGTCTCGACGCCGACGAGCACCGCTCGGATCGAAGCCTGCCGCCTCATCGACGCCGTTCTACCTTGTTTGTTGTCGGACGTTCGACGCCCCGTGTCTCCCGCTTGAAAGGGAAGGCATTCAAGAAGGGCCGTCGATTCCCCGACACCGAACACCGAGTTCCTCGACGCTTCTCGACGCCTCTCGACGATCCGTGACTCCTGCTTTAAAGGGGGTCATTCAAGAAGGATCTGTCGACGCCTCTTCGAAGAACTCGACTCCACCAGGTACATTGGGGGGGTAAAAACATTATAGGAGAGAAATAGACTATTGAACAATATATGGACTGGGCTGGTGTTATATCTCTTTATTTTACAGGTTGCCCAGGTGGGGGGATCTCCACACAGAACTGTGTCCAGTGGTAGGGGCCAGTATTCTGCCTATTGTTTCAACCCTCTGTTATCTCTCCTCTCTCTATTGCTGGTTTCCTTCTTATTGATCTGTGTGCCATTTTAACAGTATTGTGAATGCACTTTAATGAGGTCTAATATTAGTGGTACCACTTTAGAATTGTAGATATTTACCATTGCTGATTTTCCTGAGCACAAAGTGCGTTATTGTGATAAGTGTACATAACCCTTGAATATTAATTATATAAAGACTGTGTTTTCAGTAATACAGTGTGTGGACATTCCTTTGTGGGGGCTTGGGGATACACTGTACTTAAGAACCAGCCTGCATCACCTCCTGAGAAGCTAGGCCTTGATTGCTCGTCCATCGTTACCATATTAGAGAATCTTGGCTGGGGTCCTCTGTGCCTCCCCTCTACCATATAGAGAGCGGAAGTACAGTCCCCCCTACCAGTCTTTACAATAGGGATGTTCTTTTTTTTTTTGGGTCCAATGGAGAAAGTCGCCTGCTTCTCCCGTCAGTGCTGGATGGACACGGTCTCCTCGCCGGTTCTGGTTGGGAGTATGGAACAGTACTCCGGTCTCCTTGGGTCTTTCCTCCTGGTCCCCAAGTGGTCCTCCTTGGTAATTAGAATTTCTTAGTTCCAATGCTAGGAGACAGAACATAGCATGGTTATGGACATTTCCCCACTACTACTCCCCGAGGGTGTAGTGGGGCAGATGCATACATAGAATACAATTTATAATATTCCCTGCCTGCATTTCCTAATGGTTTTAACAGGTGGATTCTTCTAGGGATCTGGAATTTTCCCCTCTGGGTTTCAGGTTGGCTCCTCTATTTGCCGCAAAGTATGCCTGGGATGGCAACTCTTCAGCTGGTTTATGTGGACCCACTTATTTTCCCCTTCTGCCAAACTTCCCTTGGGGATGCAGATTCTGTAGTCGACTGGTGAGATACTGTCCACAATTTCAAACGGACCACACAAACTTGGGAGGAATTTGCGCTCTTTGGCTTGGTCCTTTGGAAATTGTACAAGTAGACCCGGGCTCCTACTTGATTTTTTTTTTTGTTGTCTTAAGATCATAGTGGGTCATCATACTGCCTGCAGATCTTTCTAGATTCTGCTGAGCAATGGCAAAAGCATGTTGAAGGTGTTTTCTCATATTCTCAACATACTCACGAGTTGTGGAGGCATTTATGAAGGTCTGCTCTTGGGTTCTGTAGAGCAGATGCTGGGGTAGCACCATCCTTCGTCCAGTCATCAGCTCAAACTGAGACATTTTTGTTGCAGAACGAGGGGTAGATCTGATGGCCATCAGGACAAGGGGTAATCGAATGTCCCAACTTGGTCCAGAATCTGCCCAAACTTTTTTAATATGCTCACAATAGTTTTGTTGTATCTCTCAACTCCACCACTAGAGGATGTCCGGTAGGCAATGTGTAGTTTCCTTTTGACCCCAAGTATCTCCCACATCTTTGTCATCACTTTGCTATTGAAGTGACTACCTCGGTTTGACTCAATCCTTTGGGGTAGTCCAAAACGCGAGAAGATGTGATTGATCATCAGGGCAGCTGCTGTTTCTGCCTTGCAATTTGGGGCCAGGAGACATTCCACCCATTTAGGGAAGAAGCATGTTACGCGGAGCATGTACTTGTTCTCCTTAGAGGAGAGAATCACGGGCCCGATAAAATCGACTTGTAAATCTGACCAAAGCAGTGCCATCCCCCTCTTTTGGAGGGGAGCACGTTGTGTGAGTGAAGTTGGCTGAAATTTTGCACACAGAAGAAACCCCTTCAAGTATTTGTCGAGGTCCTGCCCCATGTGTGGCCAGTATGCAACCTCTCGCAAGATTTCTAATGTCATATGAAACCCCCGATCACCGGCTGTGGCCGCTTCATGGGCGTGACTTAGCATCAGGCTTCGGAATGAGGTGGGGACCACCCACTGGTCATGGCCAGATATGTATCTCCTCACCAACAAACCATCTTGGATTCAGAACATTTTTGGACATTTCATCAACACTCTGAGGTCCTCTTTCCCAATTTAATCGGTATCCATCAGGGGAAAGTTCTCAGGGTCCTCAATGTGTTGATAAAACTTACCAATTATTGGATCCCCTTTTTGAGCTGTAATCAAATCAGCATCTGGGGTCTCCTTACTCCATTGTGCAGTTGAGAGTTCATTGTGAGCATTTGTCTGGGACCTAGTGATAGCAGTGACATGGATTTCCCCCAACAGGGACTCAATCTCAAGTAGATCCCCTTGGATGGCTGTGGTTTTGGCCAGCTGATCCGCTATGTCATTTCCAGTTTTGTCTGGTCCCTCTACTTTAGAATGACCCTTGATCTTTTTCCAGTAGATGGTCATCCCATTCGAGGTGACCAGATCATCAATATTTTGTATTAACTTCCCATGTTTCAATGGTTTGTTATTAGCACATAGCATGCCTCTGGTTTTCCAGTTAACCAGGTGCTCCACGAACCCGTTCTGTACATAATCTGAGTCTGTGATTATGACCAGTTTGCGGAGTTGGTGTTGGACAGCAGTGAGGATGGCTTGATGCACAGCCATCAGCTCTACCACTTGACTACTTCCGGGACCGATTTTGTGCCCAGCAGAGGGTTCTGGGCATCATTCACCCATGCATTCCCTACGCTGGCCACAAGTTCCTTTTCCCCGTTGTTGTCAACATGGTAGGAGCACCCATTCACATAGACAGTGGGCATTCCCTCACACTGGTCTTCTTAATAGACTTTGTGTGGGGAATTAAGGTATGCCTCCATGTTGTCCTTGATTATAAGACTGTCGTCCCCGATACAGTTTTCTGTGGCACAATCATGCAAGTCAGCCAGAGCTTGCGCAAGAGGACTCTTCTTGTTTTGGCCATATCTGACCTCCACAGGAAAGCCTTGCATTGACAGAATCCAGAAAGTAATTCGGGAATTAATCACATTTCTGGCCCCGGACTCTGTCATTTGTTCAATGCCCACACTGTTGCCAGAAGTGCCTTCTCACAATCGTTGAATATTTCCTCCACAGAGGTTAAAGTCTTACTCGCATAGGAGATTACTTTATTGACCTTGTCGTGCTTCTGATATAATACTGCAGTCAAGCATGTATTAGAGAACCCTGTCTCCAAGAAGAGCTCCTTGTTTTTGACAGGGTAAGCTAGGCAAGGTGCTTGTGAGAGGCTTCTTTTGAGTTGTATTACTGCCTTGGCTTGTTCTGGACCCCACTCCAACTTTACCCCCCTCTTCAAAAGATGGATCAGGGGTCTTGTGATCTCTGCGTAATCCTCAATTAACTTTCTGCTGTAATTAGTTAGTCCAAGGAGGCTCCTTAGTTCCCGCAGAGTCGTGGGGTATTTTATTTTCTGAAGGGCTTCTACTTTCTTTTCCTTGGGACAGAGACCCTTCGGAGTTATCTCATGCCCCAAAAAATTGACACGGGTTCTGCACCACTGTGCCTTTTGGAAAGAGAGTTTTGCTCCGGCAGCCCTCAACTGTGTCAGGACATAACGCATCTCCGCTATGTGTTCCTCCACAGTTGAGCTTTTGACTAGAACATCATCTACATAGGCCAGGTTACCCCTTTAAGTAGAAAGATGTTAAATTCATTGTCGGAGTTGATGTATCCGAAGGGAGTCCAGGTCCAAGTGTACTGCTGCCCCCGAAGGTAAAGGCGAGCTTGTATTAGTCCTCCCTACGGACAGCTACAGTCCAGTACCCATTGGTCAGGTCAATGGCAGTGAATACCTTCGACACCTGTATCTGGGCCAGCCCTTGGTCAATGTAGGGAAGAGGCCATCGGGAAGTATGGACCCATTTGTTGAGCTCCCTTAGGTCAGCACAGAGTCTCCACTGGCCGTTAGTTTTCAAAATCCCCATAACCGGATTATTGAAGGCGCTGTGGACTGGATGAATTATCCCACGGGACTCAAGGTTCTTAATTATTTCAGTAAGGGACCCCATTGATGCGAGAGGCAAGCGATATTGCTTCACAAACACTGGAGTCATGCCAGGGTCCATGGGAATTGTTGTTGTGTGGATATTGGTGCGACCACAGTCATATGAGTCCACCGCAAACAGATCTTGAAAATCTAAGAAAACTTATTTCAATTTTTTCCTTTGCTCCAGAGTCTCAGAGGCATCAGCAAGGTTGACTCTCTCTTCAAAATCTGCCTGAAGCCTGGAAAGACTTCTGGTTTGGCTATCTCAGCGGCCTCCTCCAGCTGGGTGGAGTATTCCCTGGTCAAAGTGCTGATTTGGACTTATGGCTTCAGGTGGGGAAGGCAGTCCTTGTGGACTTCAAAAATCATTCCTCCTGAAGTCACAGGTTACATCTTCCTTACCATAAGTGCAGGAAGAGTACACCAGGAATTCCCCCCCTGCCGGGTGAAGATCCTGCCTGGTGTTGTGTCATCGTTGCTATCACTGTCAAAACAGTCCTTGGGGATTGGTCCTAACAGTTTGTTACCTAAATCTATGGAAAAATGTCAGTCATTAACCGCCATTCCAATAAAGGTCCCTGCGCCCAGAGTAATACTCTTTAGGTCGCTGTTATCCACCTCTATTGGAATGGTGTTGTGTTCTATGTTGGAAGTGAGCATTGATATGGACATAGGCATCAGGATTTTTTCAGTTTCTGTCCTCTTTTAATTTTTACTTCCAGTGAGAATTGTCGGGTTCCGTTCTGGGATGGTGACTTCCTCTCCAATCTTAATTTCTACCGCATATGGCAGCAGTTGAGCTGACTGAAATGCTTTCTCTGGGTCATCAAAGTCCATGGGATTACACGCTTATCGGGACCAGGCTTTGAAGTTTATTAGGTCCAAACTAATGGCATAGCGATTGAGAATGTCACTGCCTAAATAAAATGCATCAGGGACATCTCGCACGACCCAACAATTATGGACTATGCTCTTGTTGCCTATGGAAATGTTGAACATACACATGCTAGGCAGGAGATGTTTGGAATTGGGTGTTTCCAGGTCCATTTCCCATTTGTCTAACAGTTTAAATGTGGGAATGGCTTGATCTTTTGGGAGTTTGCAGAACATGGCCTCGCTGAAGAAGCTCTTACCGTTGTTCACACATACTCAGGCGAGAACAGACTCCTTCCCCTCATTTAACTGAATAGGGAAGAACAACTGCTCTCCAATTTTCTGAATATCAGCCAAGCCAAGCTTTGAGCTGATTTGTCATCATTTTGGACTGTAGGAATCTGATTTTCTGATTGTGAATTTGTATAGAATTTCAGAGTGTTTCCTTCCAGTGTGGAATGCCACCTTAGACTGGAAGGAAGGTTGATTTTCAGAAATAGAGAGGTCTCCCCATCACCAGTTTGTTGTCCTACTGCAATTACTGTCACGTCTGGGATTTGGTTATTCTGGAAGTGGAATTCAATTTGGTCAGGTTTTTGTTCAACCATGTGGCATGTGCCATTTAAACTAACTTGCTTGACACTCTGTTTTAATTTTATTGGTAGGTTAGTCTGAGTCCAGAGGACCTTGTTTACACAATCTATGAGGGGAGACAATCTACGCAGGATGTCATTCCCTAGTAAACATGGTGTGCCCACTCGAGTCACAACTATGACCGGGTGCTTCACCTTGTGTCGCCTAATTTTAATGTCTAAATCCGCAGTCACCTCGACAGAAATTTCCTTCCCATCGAAGTTCTGAAGTTGTCCAGGAAGAGGGTTGAGAGGGATTTGGTATTTCTCCACCCTTCCCAAATTCAGCTGATCAAAGGCCCTTTTTGACAGAAGGGTGGCTTGGGATCCAGTGTCCACCAGGGCCAAAACTGTACATTGCCCCTGTATTTGGACCGGGGCACAAAATATTCCCTCCTTTTCCTCAAGGGGGCAAAGATAGTGCACATTTTTGGCCAAACAGTGGTTTAGTTTCTTTGCTTTGGATACTGACAGAGAGGTGATTTGGGCTAGGTTTTGTTTGGGATCTCGGGAACCTGTAAGAAAAAGGTGACAGCTAGATATGTGGGAAGTTTTGGAATCCCCTGGTTCTGATTCTGGGCTGCACCCCTCCCCCCCTTTTGGAGTCAGTCACCAGAATGGGTTTGATCAAGGGGGTTTTCATGCTGTTATTAGGTGGAAACCTGTGCAGTTCTCTCTGGGACCACTGCAAAAGATTTAGGACTACAGGTGTTTGGCAGTAAACCCACTTGGTAGCAGTCTGTACCACACAGATTCACTGGGTAGCTGTGGCTGAGCAGTCAGACTTCCCTCAAGAAGAGTTAGGCAGTATGTGGAGTATACCAAATAGGGCAATTTACACAGTAGGACAAGCAAACACGGAACAGAGCTTAGGTGTAAAGATATATAGGTATTTATTTATAACAACACATCTATAAAAAACACTCTGGCACTAATACGGCAAACAACTTCAATTACAATTACTATACGTAAATCAATCCCCCTAACAATAGTTCAACAAGTCTAGGTTCAACGGCACCACTTATTTGCAGAGAGAGGTGAATGCTTTAACCTAGATGGCACTCTAGTATTCGTTAGGACGGGAGAGAAAAGGCAGGGTATGAAATCAACTCGGTACCAACACTTTTACGAACAAATGCAAGGCAAGTAAGGCAGGGTCTACTGTAGATCGCAAAGTTCAGAGGCCAGGCCCACTCGGAGAGAGGCAAGGCGATATGTTCCAAAAAGTATCACAGTGGAAATGCACTTCGAGTCTTTGTCGCAAATTGCGACCCAATGGAGAGGCGAGGATTAAGACACCTCACGCTAACCATCACAAGGGAAGCCAGGCGGACACGGTACCTTGCATGTGGAGAGACAGCTCTGGCGGGGGCAGTTGTTCCTGGTGGTGGATGCAAGTCGGGGCTTTGCCAAGAGAAGAGATGCTTTCGTCGTCGAAGGAAAGTTGAAGATCGTTGCACCACCAGGGAAGAGACCAGCCGCGGAGTGCTCCGTCACAAGACACCACCTTTTGGTCGCGGTACGGGTTAGTGGCTATCCGGTTGCCGGGGTGCTCAGCACGGGCAATTCGACCACTACGCCCTGGAAGCGAAGAACAAGCAAAGGGGACTGGTTGTTCCCACCAGTCAGGGGAAGAAGACTCTCCAGCCGCGAGATCTCCTCTGTTGTTGGGAAGTGGTGAGTCGGTTCAGCAGCGCTCCACCGGAGGTGTCGTTGTTGCAGGTCGGCTCAGCTTTACCCTCGTCAGATTCTTAGGTCCTGTGGCGACTTCTCAAGATCCAGTCCCAAAAGCCCTGCTTTTATCCAGAAAACCCCCATTCATTCAGCCTTGCTGTCAATCAAAACACGCTAAGTGGTGAGCGGGGTGGCTCACCACTTGGGCCAATCACACCAGAGTGCGACTTGAGTTGGCAAGGCAACTCAGTCCAGGGTGCCTAAACCCCCTCCAACACCCCCTGTGGTACCCAGACAGAATGTCACCACTTCAGAGAGCCTCTGTGCAGAAGCCCGCCAAAAGTGGAACAAAGGGCTCAACCTTTGGTTTAGGAGTCACAGAGACGAACACAGACGCCAATTTAAAAACCGAGTTCTGGCAGAAAATACCAACCGATAGATTTATTTAAGATAAATAAACCGGTGGTATGTTAGAGATTAACAAGAAAAAGAATTAACCTCCAACAATGGGAAGAATCCCATAGAGTTATATTCGGGGTCGAATATAACAAGTAGTTTCCACTGCCACCAGCCAAAACTCGATGAGGGGGGACGGGACAGTGCCCCCTCGAATAACAGACCCAGGGGTAATCGAATTACCCCTACTAGTACGTCCACAATAGGATGGTTTTTACTAGTTTTGTTAGTAAATTTAGGTCTAGTAAATACCAACCGATAGATTTATTTAAGATAAATAACCCGGTGGTATGTTAGAGATTAACGAGAAAAAGAATTAACCTCCAACAATGGGAAGAATCCCATAGAGTTATATTCGGGGTCGAATATAACAAGTAGTTTCCACTGCCACCAGCCAAAACTCGATGAGGGGGGATGGGACAGTGCCCCCTCGAATAACAGACCCAGGGGTAATCGAATTACCCCTACTAGTACGTCCACAATAGGATGGTTTTTACTAGTTTTGTTAGTAAATTTAGGTCTAGTAAAGCCAATGGTGACTTTACATGCCCTGGGAGACAGTAGTCAGTCCCAGGGTATGGAGTCTATGGTGGGGATCCTCTAGGCCGCCCCAGTGTTACGGCACGGAGGGTGCGGTGTAACACACATAGAAAAACATATGAGACCCTATGGAGTAAAAGACCCCATAGCCCATAGAACACATTGACATTCAAAGGAATTAACCACATTTATGTCCAAGAGTGGGAGAAAAAGAGTCACACTCTTGGCAGGATGGAAAAAACAAACTCCAGAAATCCAGCAAAGCTGCTGGGGGCTCACTAGGTTAGGAAATGCAGCCTAAACAGAGAATTCTCCCTAACACTGTTCATTCTGGGGTTTGGTGAAGGGCGGTTTTAACTCGGCCCCCACCTCTACCCAGTCTGGATTGGGATCCTTTGGGAACCATTTCTCTTTGGGAGGAGTACCCCCATCCCTGAAGGAGAAGATCCTTTTACCGGAATCTTCTGAAGACCCCTCTCCTTCAAACTGGAAGATTTGCACCTCTGCTGCAAAATGGGCCTTTTAAGGCTCTTTATTTCTCCTACACCCCCTCTGTTCCTTTGGTTGCAGACTTTCGGGGGCAGGAGATTTTGGTTCTGGTTCCTGGGTTTCCAGGTCTTTTCACAAGTGGGGAAGGAAGCTTCCTCTAAGGCTTTACATCCCCCTTCTCTCTGTGCCTCCTCCATGGGAACCGGTGGGTTGTCGGGGTTCTTCCCCCGCCATTGTTCTGGAGCACCACACCCTGGATTTGAGGTGTTCTGAGCCGCCATGCTCATTTGAGGGTCCTGTTGAGCCCTCAGCATGCGACCCAGATCCTCTGCCATGTTCTGGACCTGGCGCTCCAGTTGGGACACCCGCTCTGCCTGGTACGGGGTCCTCCGGTCTACCCTGGGTTGATCCCAGGAAGGGTAACTATCCCTTCTCACATAATACCCCTGGTTAGGATAGTTTGGGTACCCCTCCACCCTTAGCCTCCCCTCTACCGGATTGGGCTGTCTGGGCTCAGGAAAGTGGGGAAAGAAAGAAGGGTTGTTTTGGGGGTTGAAGTTTTGCGGGTACCAGGGAAAGAAATTTGGTCTGGCATTTGGGGGATTACTGCCCTCCTGGGGTAAAGTGAGGAGGGACGTTTCCTGGGTTTCCAGCTGACTGGTTGGATCCCCCCTTGGGCTGGGGGAGTCCGCACATAGCCCCGGATTGGTCCCTTGTCCTTGTAGCATGGGCTGATGTAGTCAGGGGAGTTAGGGGTCCCATGTGTGGGGTTACCTTCCTGAATCCCTGTTTGGGATTGGCCCGAGGGCCTTCTGGGTCTGGGGTTGGTTGGATTCTGCGTGGGAAGGTTTTAAGGCCCCCCAACTCCAGATCTAAAATAGGGGCAACCTTCACCTCGGCCACCTTAGCAGCAGCAGGGGTGTTGGTTGGTTTGGAGCTTTTGCTAATATTTTTACTTTCTAGTGGCTTCTGTACTTCACAGATGTGTGTTGCTTGTTCAATGACCCAGTCTAGTGATCTTTTCCCATTAAAGTCCCTCACTAGCTGGGTCATAATGTATTTGGGGAGAGCATGAAATAAGGTGTTCACAAATTTTTTACTGACAGTGCGCACCCTTCTAGTGGTCTGCACAAAGGCGCCTTTCAATTCCTTGACAAATTCTTGTGGGGCCTGGTCTTCCCCACATTATAGATTGTAGACTGCCTTGCGGCCTCTTCAGGGTTTCTATGAATAGAAAAATGTTTCAGGATGGCTGCCCTATAGGTGGACCATCTGGAATTGTTCTGATCCTCCAGCACCGCAAAGAAGCTGGAGTACTCGGGTGAAAATGTCCACTTTACATACTGAATACAGCTTTGGCTGTCCTTCAGGTGGAAAGTCTCCATCATCTGCTCAGATAATTCAAGGTGCTCCCAAAGGAATATTTGGCATTTTTGTGGTAGGGAGAAATGACGCTCCTAATAGCTTTTATTTGCTTTAGGGGATCCTTGAGTAAAGCTCTCTTGACTTTGTTAGCCTTTTTAGTTCTGGTCACCCTGGTCCACTCATCCTCCGACTCAGAGGCACTGCTACCAGAGGTGGCTGCCTGATCTTCTAGACTCTCCCGGATTCTGCGAGCTTGGGAAAGGCTGGCAGAATGTGGGGGCCTAGTCTCTTGGGACCTGTGGCGCTCAGAAGAGTCTTCTGACTCTTCCTTGCTCCCAGGATTGGTTGAGTACCCCCCACTGTCCTAGCTGGGAAGAGGTTTTTGGATGCTCTTAGTGGGCCTGGTCTCATTGAATTCCCCACCAAATTTGTCTTACTGATCCCTAGGTATGTGGTATTTCTGAGGATCCAGTTCTCTGATTTTGCCCTTAATGAAGTCTCCCTGATGAGAGAGGATGTCCTTAGCACTTGAGAACCTTTACATAGATGCCCACTCATCCATTTCTGGGAGGCGCTGACCTATTAGCCCCATATTTCCCATTGTGTTGAAGTCTACTATCCCGTGGCCCTTGGTTCATATGAGCCAGTGGACATGGGGGTGGCAGAGTCCATGGAATTGAAGGAAATAAGGTCCCTGATGCCAGGGTTCCTGAGGTTATGCTCTGGGGTTTCCCTCTCCCATCTGACCTCATCTCTTTCAGCCCCTACTCCCTGATAACCTGCCAAAATCTGACCCTTTTGTTCCTCTATTAAGGCCTTACTGGTCTCTATGAGTTGTTCCTGTATGGCTATCTGTCCATGGAGCCTGTCATTTTTTTCTCAGAGAGCCTCATTGTCTCTCTGTGCTTCCTGCCTGGATTGGGAGAATTGGGCAATTTTTTGCTGCAGGAGACTCAGCTCCTGAGTTTGGTCCTTACTGGCCTGATAATTCTTTGCCAGAGCATCTTCCACCCTCCTGGTATGCTCTAACAGCTTTTCATAGTCCATTTTGAGTTCACCCAGTTCCTGGAGTGCCAGGTGATTTTCTTCTAGCTTGGTTTTTAAATGGCTGACTTCCTGGCCTAAGGCGTCCCTTTCCTGAGTTAGAGTGCCTCTCTGTGCAGCCAGGTCGTCCCTATGTTTCCTAATGGCATATAATTTCTGGCGCTCCTCATCAAAATCGGTTTGAGTGTGGAGATCCTTCACTATTAATTTATTATTTTCCTCAATCTGACTTTCTAGGGCAATTATCTGCCCTGCGCAGACTCTATTATAATTTAATTGTTGCTCCAGCTTTTGTTGGCACTGTTGTAGAGAATCCATCCTTTCTTGACACTCTTTTTACAGTGTCAGTAATTTGGTATCTTGCTCTGCCTTCTCTTGCTGCAGGAGATCCAGATCTTCCTTTACTTTTGTCAGGTACTGTCTGGTTTCTCTCTCTGATTCTTGGCTCTTTTGTAGCCTTTGCTCTGCAGAGTCCAGATCAGTTTGGGTTTTCCCTAGGAATTGTACTTGCTTCTTTGCCAGATCTAGGTTTTTCGGCATATTTTTCCTGTAATACTCCAATGTAGAGATACTGGTAAGCCGCTATTTTGGCAATGTTACATTGCTCTTCTTTTACTTTTGGGGCCATATACAATTCACAAAGTGCTTGGTGCAATGGAACCTGCTCCTGCCATGTATCTAATTCTGTGGCAGTGACTTGTTGTTTGATTTCCTGCAGCCAGACTTTCTCATCCTGCCCTACCCATTCATCCCTGACAAACAATGTGTGCATTAGGTATTGCCTTGCCATATTGATTTCCACTGGGGTTGCCATTCCTGAAATATTAATTTCCTTCTGAATTATCTCAGGGTTACTTTACTTTTGCAAAACAGGCCCAACTCCTTTGAGTATTTCTATCAGAGGGTGTTTTTACAGTGTAGCACAGTATAGTAGCCCAACAAGGTGTATGTACCCCGTCAGTTAGCACGCTTGTGTTAGACTGTCACAAGTGGTATGTTTAATTCAGGATCTCATGACGAGCCCCCAAGCCTTAAGTGATTTCAATCCGGCACACACCCAAGTCAATGCCTAGCATGTAGTGCACAACTGAAATCCTTATTTATTTTTGTCTAAAAGTTCTTTATTCTGAACGTTATACCACTCATAACACGCCCTTCTCCTGGAACCCCCCCGGTCACAATGAGCCAGGAATCAGGCTGGTTTACAAAGGTAAATATTTATTTATGTATTTAAAAATGAATCAAAGTATGTCTTAAGAGGTACACAACAATCACCAATGGGGTGAGGTAACACTGTGTAATCTCTTTAATACACAAGGAGTAAGTAGTGAGAAAAACAATTCAGCACAGAAAATAATACTTTTATGTTGGTTCAGATCAAATAGCACTGTTGTTAGAGGTTTCCCCTGCACACCCCTAAAACTCCAAGAGAGAGCAGGTATTCAGGAATGGCAGAATTCAAACAGAATATCAATCCCACTTTCCCCCTTTCAAACACAAGAGAAACAGAATTGAATGTCAAGCTGTCAGAATGGCCTTTAAAGTTATCTTCAGAATGGACTGGGCCAAAACACCAAATCTGGTAAAAAATGGCTGAAATTGTTATAAATTCTTATTGGAGCCGCTTTGCACAGTTCCACACAAACACAAGCAATGATTTAATCCCAAGAAAAAATTTAAAATCTTAAAATTCAAGTCGGAAGCAATCAAAAGCTGTTTTACACGTGTAAAAATGTCCCAAAATGAAAATTTGTGGCAAACTTTTCAATGCGTGATATTCGCGATAACGGGGAAATCGCATTGATTTGGAGTGCGAAAGAAAGCTGTGGATGTTAGCTACAAGCAGAATTTGCAAGTTTGTTTCTATCACAAAAACTGAGGGTGTTACAGATGTTTTATTAGAGGTCATTTTTTTTTCAGGATAGGCACAAGAATGGAAAACAGGAATGCACTTTTAAAATGACAGATGGGTTGCTTAAACTAGAGGATGACTATGAACAAAACGAATACCACACAGGAACACAGTCACTTGATCAGTGTGACTGCCTGTTAAGGAAACTCACCTTCTTCAGATGAGAAAAGGATCAACGTAAAGATAGTTTAACAACATAAGATCTGGAGGGAAGATAGGATGGGTTGGAGAGAGATTTCAGACAAGGAAAAGCGACTCCTGACAATACAGGTTCTGAATGCAAGATAGGATGGGTCTAAGATAGGGATAAGACTATGCAAAGTACATATGGCAGTGACACAATTCTTCCGATTTATACTCACTGGATACGTTTTTAACTGGAACCGTCAGTTCTGATCAGGGAATTGGATCTGGTTTAGGACAGGTGGCTTGGCACATCAGATTGGCAGGATCTGCAAGTCGCTCTGGTCACAGCACGGTACAAGACTGGACAGGGTCAGCAAGGCGCTCTTGTCGCAGCACGGCACAGGACTGGACAGGATCTGCCCTTCTTGGTTCTGAGGATATTTAACTTCAGCGGGCAAGCAGTAACAGCACAGCCCGGCTGTATTATGATGCTTCCCCTTAGGCTTGTGGGGTTCTGCTCTGGAATTTGAGGCCTAGCTGAGAATGGTTCAGCTATGCAATAGGCCTTTTGCTTTTCCAAGTTTTTGGAGTCTGGAACAGGGAAGATGTAGAGTTCAGCAGCAGGGTGCTCCGCCAGCATCAGGATAGTGAGTGAATCTGTCTGTCCTTACGTGTGGTGAGCTGTTTCTATATATGCTAATCATAAAGGGGTGTGTGGGCCGGTTTAGCCTAAGCTTGCCCCTTTAAAAGGTGATTGAGTGAGAGTCTACTCTCTGCCTTGATAGGAGGAGAGAAACAGAGTGTCATCTTTATGGTGCTATTTTATTAGGCTGAGAATCCACCCCTAGCCCCTGGAACAAAAAATCTACTTTTGGCAAAATACATATTTCCACATGTGCAACCTCTATAAAAACCACATATACAGATTACATAATTTACAGAGCAGCTATTCCTCAAAACCCCATAGCTGTGGGATCTTGTCTCCGCTTTTCATAGAATTTTGCCCTTTTCACTAGGAACACAATGAGCCTCATTACAACCCAGGCGGTAAGGGATTACCAGTACCGGTAAGGGCACTGGTGCTGGTAATCCCTTACTGCCCTATTCCGAGGTCCCTTTGCGGGTCCTACCTTAACACCTGGTTTTACCATGCGTTAAGGACAGGACCCGCAAAGGGACTTTGGAGGTAATAACGGTACCACAATTTGTGGTACCGTTATTACCGCCTTCCCCATTCCCATTGAGCCCTATGGGGGCAAAAATGGGAATGGGGAAGGGCCATGGTGAATGGGGAATTACTGCCCCCGCCAACCTTGGAATAGGGTGGTAATTGCTCCATTCACCATGGCGGAATCGGTAAGGTTCCGGCGGCAATGTTACCATGGTTACCGCCTGGGTCGTAATGAGGGCCTATGTCCAATTTTTAAGCAAACTTCTACAAGTGTGCGTGTTTAAGATGGGAATAAGTGTATAAAGTGTATAAAGTTTCACAATTCTAGCAGAAATACATTTTGCGTACAGTCACATTTCTTGCCATTGCTGTCCAGAACATGTCACATAGTTCTGGTGCCTCTTCTGCGTGCAGCCGGAAATTAACTTAACAACTCTGTTATTTTTATATTTTTCACAATTTTCAATAGGAAGTTATCAGTCTTTTTAAAATATGTTCTTTGTCCATGTTAAGTAACAAATGGTTGTTTTGCTCCACCCCTTGGTCTCTCCCTGGAAGCCCAGGAGCCATCCCCCAAGTCTGTTCCTTGCAGAGGCCATTTACGACTGTCCTCACACTTCGAATTTCCTGCTCTGCAGCTTGTCATTGTTCCTTTTGCCTCTGTAGACCAGGTTCTTTATTACCCTGTAATTAACACCTCTGCATGATTTCCTGCTGGGAGGAAAGACCTTCCTTCTATGAGAAAAACCTGTTATTCTAGTTCTGCAGCTTCAACCAGGTTTACATTAATTGTTACATTCTGTGGCCCTTTCCTTAGCACAAAACAAACTTGTTATATCAACTACAGCTAGAATTCTCATTCAAGATTTTAAACCATGGGATCAAACAATTACAATATGGGTCACTATCAGTAACAGGCCTCTTAGATTGCAAACATTTGACTTTCAGTTTATACATGTTAAAGTTTAATCAGGCAGGCCACTGACAGCTGTGATCACATCAGCCCTCTGCTGAACAGAGATTTTTGACAGATCCACAGACAGGCCACTTTTGCTGTGGAAATCTCTTTATGCTCTCAGCCTTTCCGGACCTTGTAAGTTCACAACAATTTCTTAAACTAAGTTAATTGTAGCACCCAGCAAGAATTTTGAATATTTGAAAGTGTTCTGCACCGGCATTCTGAAGTTTCAGCAGCATAGAAAAGGTGTTTTAAAGCAATTGTGGGAGTTTCATTTAGCAAAGCACTGCTTTTTCCTTCTGCACTCCAATTTCAATTGTTGTGGAGCCCCGTGACACATTTCAGTAATGAACTCTGTTCCACCACTGACAACATGCATGGCAGATTGGACAGCCATCTTTTTGTGCATTGAAAAGCGCGATTTCCAGGGGTTTTGGCGCACACAAGGGTTATGCGGCCATTTTTCTGTTTCTGGTACCATCCTAACAGGGTGATGCAGCATAGCAGTACAAACGTGGGTCAATACATCCCACATATTATATTTATTTACATTTATGGACAGCCAACTGAATATCACAATCTACTTTTTTGGTACATTTATATTACTGATTGTGATACTCAGTGGGCTGTCCATAAATGTAAATAAATATAATATATATTGCTTTACATTTATGGACAGCCCACTGAGTGTAGAAATGTACCAAAAAAGTAGTGGAACTATATTACATGGCCACGGTAGTGGCCATGTAGTTATGGTTAAGTTGCTGTTTCCATAGCCTTTTTGGACGGCTTATAACTTCGCTCTCCCTGGACGGATCCTCACCAAATTTTGCAAAAAAAGTAGTTGGGTCACTCTGCAAAGTTTGGTGAGGATTCGTCCAGGGGGGGAAAAGTTATAGGGGGGGTCCCAAAACTTTTTTTTTCCCCATAGACTGAATGGGAAAAAACTTTGCGCATGGCTACAGCCCGAACCGCTGGACGGATTTACACCAAATTTGCGGCAGGAGCGGCGGCCTGGTCCCAAAAGCGTGCTTTTGTAAATTTGGTGTAAATCTGTCGAGTAGTTTTTTTAAAAATGACCAAAATGGAAGGCAAAAAAATTAGTGATATCTGCGTTCGCTTCGCGGACGGACTTCCCTGTTCGCTCCGCGGACAGCACCCCGATTGGCCCATGGCCTTGCGTCATGTCCGCGGACATGCGATGTGTTCGCTGATTGGACGGCGAGGGGCGAAGAGCGCGTCAGATTTTCTGTGGCGCCCGCCATCTTGTATTCGCAGTCGACCGCGTACAGCGCAGTGAAACGTGGATAAAAAATTGTATTTAGTGCCGTGTGTTGGTGTGTAAGAGTGTTTGGGGAGGGTGGGGGAGTACGAGATAGGTTCAATGTTTTGTTATTTTATGTGCTAGACCTTTTTGTTGCGTTCGATTTGTCCGCGGAGAACACGGCTGTTCTGACATTTTGTAAATAAACTAAATGGTGGGGTGTTTAGAGGACGGAATATGTGTCATTTTTGTTCACAAGGAAAGTAAAAATGAGCTATGAACACTCACGGTGTACTTAATTGTTCGTAAATACACAAACTGGGGGGGTCCTCAGGACGCTGTCCGTATTGTAATCTGTCTAGTTGAATGTGTTCTAAGAACACTCGCAGTGTCCCGAAATGGTTGCAATTACACAAAATGGGGGTGTTCTGAGAACGTTGTTTGTATTGTTCGTTGTCAGGGTGAAAGTGTTTTAAGAGCACTCCTTTTGTTCGCTAATAGTACAATTTCCTAGGGGCGTCAACCGACTTTTTGTCCACTAAAGAAACGATAAATCCGGCTGGTGTGAGCAGACATTATGTGATAATCCTATGACTGTGCTATTGACCTGGCTGACTTGCTTTTGCGACACTAAATCATATCTCCCGTCCCTAAGCCTGATATTATCAAAGCATTCATATTCCCCGCCTTTCTCCGTGACGTTACAGGGTGCGTAATGAAACGCGCCCAGTCGTCTCCAGTACTACGCGACTTTACACAGAACCCGGAAGACAACACACATTATGTCACAACACAGCACGCCACAATTCGGAATATGAAACTGTGATTTAAAAGCAAAGAGCCAGATTGTAAATGTTGTAAAGTACATTTATTTGACATCAAATGTTTAGAGAATATTCAGCAATTTGCATTTGTCTTTGTTGTCGATCCGCAAAAGTTCATGTTGAGGCACGCGATGTTCCTTTGCGATACAGAGAGTGTTAGATCAGCTTACAACTCAGTGCGCCACAATTCGGAATATGAAACTGTGGTTTAAAAGTAAACAGCAGGATTGTACATTTTGTAAAGTACATTTATTTCACATGAAATGTTTAGTGAATATTTAGCGATTTGCTATTGTCTCTGCTGTCGATCAGCAAAAGTTTATTTGGAGCCACGCGTTGTTCCTTTGCGGTAGATAGGCTGTTGGTTTATGATAAAAGCAGTAAATGGTCGCTCTGATAATCGGAAGGTTGCTCCAACAACGAGCCATTAGACCACCCTATTGGTTGGTATGTTGTTTGTAGCCGCTAGTACTGCGTAAGGGCATATTGGTCCTTGGCGATTGTCCCATAAAATGGTGAGGGTCATGAAGTTGCATATTTGGACTTGCACATGGCAGTTGAAGACCCCATCCGCTGAAGTCTGTAAATCGTGACATAGACAAAATGGGGCCACGTACCTGTTTTAAAAACATAAATTAGTCTCACCAGCCGATCTTCATTAAAAATCATCATTTTATTTATTAGGGCGTGAAACTATTTGCTATCGAAGATAGTGCAACAGAGTATGTTAATAATAAAATAATAATATTTTCCCATTCATATAGCGCTAAGAACCGTGAGGTATGTAAGCGGTGCTTATTATTAACCACGGTGTGTGGTGCTCATTTATCGAACACGGAAGGATGAAAGGCTGAGTTTGGCCTTGCCAGGATTCAAACTTGCGTTAGCAGGCTGTGCACGGATGTCAAAGCGAGCGCTGTACTCGCTGTGCCACTTGACAGGCTACAGTGAAGTGGGACAGCGAGTAGAGCGCTTGACCGCCTATAGACCGGTTAAATTATTTCTAATAACCCACCCTGTGTCGTCTGCCTTTTTCAGAGCCCTCTAAACGACAGGGGATCAATTCGGCGGTGATAGTGCGCGGTAGAAAACATTATGCCACTTTCAACGAACACGTTCAACTTGAGCGGTCTTTAATGCTACGCTATTGTAATTATATTTGGTATAAAGTAATCTAAAGGGTTACTTACAGTACAATTGCAATTTCCATTGTCTACGAGTGGTGCAGTCCCAAAATACGACTCTGCGTGTGCCAACGATCTTTCGTATAGTGATATAATATATAAAAGTGGTTTCGTTTCAGAAATTTCATCTTTATCTTCTCTTACGTTTTAGCAACACTCCTTCAAGAGAAGTCTTTCATCACAATCTCTGTCTGCCAAGGTCAAAACACAATACAACCTTATGTTCCGCTTCGTGAGCCTCTCCGGGGCCCGAGAAAAAAATGGAAGAAGCTGACCTTCACTGTGAACAAGCATAAATTCTTACTTTGCAACATTCTGTGTAAAGCCATCTGTAGAAGTTATGGAAGCAGCTGACCTTCACTGTGAACGATCATAAATTCTTACTTTGCAACATTCTGTATAAAGCCATCTGTAGAAGTTGGTTTTTGCACGCCATGTTTGTATATTTTTTGCGTGATATTAAAAAAAACTTTGTTAAAGGGACGTTATGGTTAAGTTGCGCTACTAAAAACCTATGAAATTCAGTGAAAAAACTTTGTTAAAGGGACGTTATGGCTCAAAGTAAAACCGAAAAACTCCTGAAATTCGCCAGTTATGGTAACATAAGCAACCATAACTCGCACCACCGTGCACTGCTAACACTAACACCCAGGACATCAAAGATGACATCACAAATGTCATTGATGACATCACTGATGACATCACATGGCTGGCTCTTCCTTTGTATCCTTTACTGACATGTCGAAGCCACATAGTTTTCTTCAGTAACAGTCAGGAAGTAAAAATTGAAAAGGTACTATATTTGTAGACTTAGGGTCCTGTCACATCATATGAAACATATACATAGCGGAAGATACAGGCTTGAAAGAGAGCAATCCTTTCTGTGCATGAAGATAATCATTATGGTTATCAGCACTTTCTCATAGTTTTATTTTTATTACTCTACCTTCCCTCTATATGCTCATATTTGTATACATTATACTCACTCTCCATAGAGTGAATGGGAAAAAATTTTTGCTCGCGCATAAAGCCCAAACCGCTGGACGGATTTCCACCGAATTTGGACCAGGAGCAGCGGCTTGGTCCCGAAAGCGTGAAAATCCGTCTAGTAGTTTTTTTTAAAATGACCAAAAAGTAGGTCAAAAAAAATTTGTGATATCTGTGTTCGGTTTGCGGAGACACTTCTCTGTTCGCTCCGCGGAAAGTGTCCTGATTGGCCAATCGTCTTGCGTGATGTTCGCGGACATGCAAAGTGTTCGCTGATTGGACGGCGTGGAGCGTGAAGCGCGTCAGATTTTTTGGTAGCGCCCGCAATCTTGGATTCGCGGACGTCCCCGGACAGCGCGGTGAAACTTTGTTCAAAATGTGTATTTTGTAGTGTGTTGGTGTGTAGGAGTGTTTGGGGAGGGTGGGAGTGTATGAGATAGGATGAAAGTTGTGTTTTTTATGTGTTAGATGTTCTTTTTGTGTTCGATTTGTTTGCGGCCATCACAGGTGTTCTGAAATGTTCTAAATGAACTGACTAGGGGGTGTTCTAAGGAGTCAATATGTGTCCGTTTTGTTCGCAAGCAAAGTGAAACTGTTCTAAGAACACTCACGGTGTCCGGGGAGTGTTCGTAGGTGGTGTCCTGAGGACGCTGTCCGTATTGTTCTCTGTCAAGTTGAATGTGTCCTAAGAACACGCGCGGTGTCCTGAAATGTTCGCAAATAAACAACATGGGGGTGTTCTGAAGACGTTTTTGAGAACACTCCCAGTGTCCTGAAATGTTTGCAGGGGTTGTTCTGAGGACGCTGTCCGTATTGTTATCTGTCAAGTTGAATGTGTTCTGAGAACACTTGCGGTGTCCTGAAATGTTCACAAATAAACAAAATGGGGGTGTTCTGAAGATGCTTCTAAGAACACTCGCGGTGTCCGGGGAGTGTTCGTAGGGGGTGTCCTGAGGACGCTGTACGTATTGTTCTCTGTCAAGTTGAATGTGTCCTAAGAACACTCGCGGTGTCCTGAAATGTTGGCAAATAAACAAAATGGGGGTGTTCTGAAGACGCTTCTAAGAACACTCGCGGTGTCCGGGGAGTGTTCGTAGGGGGTGTCCTGAGGACGCTGTCAATATTGTTCTCTGTCAAGTTGAATGTGTCCTAAGAACACTCGCGGTGTACTGAAATGTTCACAAATAAACAAGATGGTGGTGTTCTGAAGAGGCTTCTAAGAACACTCGCGGTGTCCGGGGAGTGTTCGTAGCGGGTGTCCTGAGGACGCTGTCCTTATTGTTCTCTGTCAAGTGGAATGTGTCCTAAAAACACTCGCGGTGTTGTAGGGGAGGACTGGCCGCGAGGCCCTCCTCACCTACAGCTTTCTCCCCAGGTGGAGGAGGATTCACCCGCCGACGACATTGCCCACACGTATCCTTTCCTTGCATTTAGTTAGGCCTAGACGCCATCTTGTCTAGCAAACATGGCGTGAGTTCAGCACACTATAAAGAGGCCCCCACCTTTGGAGGGCCTTTCATGCATCTCTGCCGCCTCAGCAGCCCTGGCAGATCCGCTGCGAGCGCGTTCCCATGAGAAAGTCGGAGATGAACTAAACCCGAGACGCCAACACGGCAACATTATATTAGTAACAATGTGATATTGCACCCCGTATGACCCGGACCGCAAGGCCGGGGTAGCGAGGAAAAAAGCTGAAGCATCACTATCTGAAGAAGGTAGAAAACAATTCAAGTATTGGTATTAATGAACTACCTCTGTTTAAAATGTGAATAAGCCATAAAAATGTAACGTTATATGATATCCCTCCAGGTCTGGACTAGTGCTGCTATAACCACGGAGAAAGATGTTGACCAAACGTATAACCTCTATCTGTAAAAGTGTTTTTTCCATAGTATGTAGAAACTGGAACTCATATATGTTTTCTGAATCACCCAAAGCGGCGAGCATCAATCTCTGTAGGCCATAACCTAGATATCCCTCGTATAACGTCTAATGTACATACAATACGCACACAATGTAGTGAACGTAATGTTAGGTAATGAAAAGGTACTGGAACCGACTGTCTTAAAGAAATGTGTAACGAAATTGAAATATATATGTGTGTCTAAATAACGTCAAAATAAGGCAGAACAGTATAAAACTTCTGCATTCACTGATCAGCAACGCACGAGGAAAATACCTTTGTGGATATGCAAGGCCATTCCCTCTCCCACCCTACCAAGCCTGCCAGATAAAAAAGCTAAGACTTGTGCCGCGCTCCCTCACCTCCCCCAACCAAGCTGGCGTTACTTCAGAGAGTCAGAGGCCCCGGCGCCGCAACCAAGGCCACAGCCCACCACCTGTGTTATTTACAGCACGGTAATAAACCCACGGATGAACCCACTGATCTACCAGCACCCTTTCATAAATCCCACGAACCCCCCAAGAATCCTGACCCCGTGTAAGGACGACCCCCATCATTGAGACAAGACACAGAGACCCATCTATATAATAACTTCTAACGCAGCAGACAGACATGTATCATTCGGCCCAGGCCCCAGAGCCCCGTCCTGCGACCTAAAATACCGGTCAATAGGACACAGGTAAATCTCACCCCAACCGATAACCACCAGACCTCTCACGAGGTGCATTCCTCATGTGTTGCGTTTATTTTATAAGATAAGCTACAGAGCGATTTATTAGTGAACGTAAATGTCATTTTCTGAATAACCGCAAGGTGCATGGCCTAGGGCAAATGAGACAGGGAAGGTATTCGTCATTGTCACAGGCTGCCCCAGCATACCAACACCGCACGGATGACCTCAAGCCGGCCTGCCAGGCCCAACCCAACCCACGAGGCTGACCAGTGACGTCGTCTTGCCAAGACCAACCACGCTGCAGCAACACCTATAGTTAGTCGACGACACCCAATCCCAATTAACTTGTGCCCCCTATAGTGTTTAGGTGTTGATGACGTTTTTTGTATTAGAAATACGCCTGTCTTTGCTATTGTCAGACAGAGCGCTCTCGGAGGTTGCAGAGTTCTTTGCATGCCTTATTCTTGGATAAACTCCCATTTACGCTCACCCGCACTCTGTCTTGGCCTTATTCCCACTACGGGAGAGTCCTTTATTGTCTCTCATTGCGGGGAGGATCGTGCTGAATTGGGGGCGCTTCCCTTCAGTGGTGACCCCGATAGCGTGATGTCTCCAAACTGTTTTTCCTAACTCCTTCTTAACGACCCCCTTGTGGCACGAGAATCTCCGGTCGAGAAGGGATACGCACGGCGAGCCGTCTCCGGGAGGCCGCCCGCCAACGGCGACCGGCACAATAAGAAGTGCGCACTCAATGAGAAAGGGTACGGGATCCCGATTGGAAAAAAATCCCCTTTGAGTGCCGCTCGCCGGAGCCAGGGGCTGACCGTTGAGTTACCGGTGACGCCGCCTGGACGGACCCAGTTTCGGAGAGTATCGGTTCAAGACGGGCACGTGAGTACCGAGTGCGAGTGATCGTCAAAGGGAAAAGAAGGGGAATTGGGAATAGAGGAACGGGGAAAGGTAGAGGAGGAGAATTGCGGGGGTCTACTAAAGACGGGTCTTGAAACTTTCTTTATTCTTTCTTTTGCATATGGCCATTAGGAGTAAGAAATAAGTGACGTGGTAGAAGTGACGGGAACCTAGCTCCGAAAGGGGGTGGAAGGCGGCGCCGCATAGTACTATCTAGACTAGTACTGGGAATATATGAAGAAGTGAGAAATAAGTTATTGGTGTCTAGCAAAAGGAGACACCGGGAATATTTTTTAGTGATTGTGCTCTCTCTCTCTATTTCTTTTTTTTTCCATTTCCACGGGGTAGGGGGGGGGAAAATGAGAAGGGTATAAAGTAGTTAGACTTGGGGAATAAAAAAAAAAAAAAGGGGGTAGAACATCTTAAAAGGTGGGGACTCAGTAGTGGCACGTACAGACGTGAACACAGTAACCTTAGCAGGAAAACAGGGACAGCTGGCTAGGGAGGAAAGGGAGGAAAAAGACAAAAGTGTGAGTGGAAAGCATTGTGAAGGGTGCGCGCACCGTACGAGTGTTAGAGACGAGCAGGTGGCCGTGAGGTGGTGTCAGAGAGTGTGGCCATAACCAGTACTTGATCAATTACAAGTGAGATCACATAAGAGTGCCTGGGAATGGGAAAGAGATGAGATATGGTGAGTGAGAAGAGATTTGTTCAGTGAATTACAGTGGGTGATAATTTTGAGAGGTCCGCTCTTGTCTGTGCCATAAAGGTATACATACGCATATTTACACCTAATCAAAAGTTACGAAGGCGAACGCGGTAGCGCTAGCAATTTAGAGGATGGGGGCTGAAACTCCCTTGTCACACATTTGTAAGAGCTTGCCAGGATATGCTGAACGCATAAATAAATATCATGATCAGTGGTTAACAGAATTGAAAGGGGAGGGGTTGCCCCAGATTTGGCCAGAAGGAGGGTCTTTTGACAAAAGCGTTCTTGATATGGTATGTACATGTATTCGCCTCAAGTATAAGGGGAAAAAATGGCAGAATAGGAAGGAGATATTAGATCTCTGGAGATTGTTTGAGGAAGTACCCCCACCTAAAGCCCCAACTCCAAATATTGATTTACCCTCCACCACAGACAATCCACTAATGATCCCGCGAGAAGAAAAGGAACAGGTAAGCACAGAACAACCTGCAGAGGTGGTTATGTTGTACCCAATGTTACCTAAACCAGCCCCTGCAGCAGGATATAGCGACCCGATTTATGTGCCTCCCCCGTCGACCAGCACACCACAGAGGCCAACTGCACCCCCACCATACGAAAACACCAGAGAGCGCGCCCAGGGAGGCACACAGAGGGTGGATATAGAGAAGTTAACGAGTGACTTAGAGTCGAGGCTTACAGTGGCAAGAGATGAACTCTCAAGAATAAAAGACATATGTGAACGCACAGCATGCGCCCCTACACAATCTGGACGCACGTCTAGAGCGTCGAGCGAAACTAGACAAATTGAGGAGGGATGGAAAAAGGGGGAAATACTGTTCAGAATTGAGGAAGAACCGACAAGAATAATAGAAGTGGGGACAGCAGAAGGAAGCATTGGAGATGTATCACGAGAAAGAGGGATCAGAGAGGATTTGTTATGTGATGTCAGAGGAGGGGTGGATGAGAGTGATAGATTGAGCATGGCAATAGGAGGAGAAGGCGAGGAGCTAGATGGTGCCTGTTCACTGGAGACTATAGAAGATGAATGGATGGGACGACTAAGAAATAGAGTGGGGAAGATGGCGTCATTAGAGTCAGCAGTGACTAAGGAAAAGGAAGCTGCAACGGTAAAAGGGAAATTACAACTCCCATTACTCCACAGAGGGGGCAGGAGGCCAAACTATATACCGTGGGCTCAGATGGACAAGGCTAATTTAATGAAATTACTACCACAGCTGTCAGGAGGGGCAAGCAAGTGGATATATGCATTTGAGAAACATACCGCTGGTATACCGCTGGCAGTAGGCGATGTGAAAAGCCTACTAGTGTCCGCAGTAGGGGATCAGGCGGACAGAGTGTGGGCTAAAGCGGGTTTTCCAGCTGTAACTTTAGAGTGTGATCGCCATGATGGGGCTTCTTTTAACACCGTGCGAGCAAGGGTGTGGGACGCACTGCGGGAAACCTTCCCAGATACCCCTGATTTGCAGTCAGTAATGCAATGTACCATGAATGACGGGGAGGACGCTATGGATTACATTCTCCGGGTGCAGGAGATGTGGAGAGCGGAAACGGGTACGCCCTGGCACCAATCCACGTCTCTATTTTATTTCATCATTAAGAGAGGGCTCCCAAAGGAAGTGCAAAAGGCACTAGATAAAATAGCAGGTGTTGAGGCAAAAGGCTGGCCGGAGATCCAAAGCATAATAGTACACCATTGTAAACGGATCAAAGAAAGAGAGAGGGAAGTAGCACAGAAAAGGTTGGTGGATGAGGCGAAGTTGGTGCAATCAAAATTGGTGAAGGTCGCAGCAGCGGTAGCGGGACTCCCACTCATACGGGAGGGAGAGGAAGGAGAGGAGGGGCAAATAGCAATACAAGGAAGAATAGCAGCGAATTGGGCAGGACAAGGGCAACGACAGTGGACAGAGCAGGAGCAGAACGGAGGTCCAACGTGGCAAGAGTGGGCCCCAAGAGGAGGAAGAGGTGGGTACAGGGGTCGAAGAGGAGGACAAGGGTATGGAGGAATGGGAGGAAATGGGTGGCAGGGTCCCAGAGGTCCACAGGGGAGCTGTTGGAATTGTGGGAGATGGGGGCATTACTCAAGAGAATGTAGGAGCAGACAAAACAACGGGTTCCAAGAGATAGAACAATACGGACACCCCCATCCGGGAAGCCCCTACGGCCTCCCCATGGGACAATACCAGCAACCAGACAATGTAGTACAAAGAAGTAACGCACAACTGCATGGACATCAGTACCGAACACAAACCAGCCCACAGAATAATGACAATGTGCACTACACGCCTGGTAACACTTTCGCCACAGTAGCTAATGGGGCACCCGCCCCCGCACCTTACAGTGGAGTGTCAGTGGTTTCGGGGAACATTTTCGATCAAGGGGGGGCAATGAGACACCCCGCATAGGACAGCCCACAGAGAGCACTTGCGTGTCCAGTACTGTCTACGACCCACAATGCATCAGAGGAACCATTGATAGGTGCGCAGATAGGAGACAAGCAATTCATATTCATGGTGGATTCGGGAGCGGAGAAATCATGCATTAGAGAGGGCCGGTTCCCGTTATCTAATAGAACGTTAGAGACGCAGGGGTTCTCTGGGGCTGTAATTGAAGTTCCTTACACAGAGGTATTGGATGTGACAGTAGGGGGAAAAACAGTGAAAGCACCCTTACTGTACTATGAAAACTCTCCCATCAACTTACTGGGGAGAGATCTCTTGAGCAAACTAAACATGACAATATCATTCACAGGGAGCGGTATCGTATGTTCAACGCCAGGCATATGCCCCCTCCGTATATTAGCAGTAATACACGGCCACACAATCATGAAAGAGATCAGAGGGGTACCGAGAAATGAGGAGATGTTTGTCGAAGGTATGAGAACATTGGCTCTCATAGTACCAGAACTAAAAAGGGTGGAGTGGAGGATCCCAGCAGAATTCCTTTTTCGTCCCATAGCAAGCCCTGACACTGCTCTTGGGGCAGTACTATCGTTGGATTTGCATGCAATACATGTATCAGTAAACAGGATATGTGTGATTGGTATTGACATGGAAGGGTGTGAGTGGCGGACAGTATTGTGTACAAATGCAAATATCCCGCTGAGAGAGCTCTCGGACGAGGAGCTATTTTCTGACACTGAGGGAGATGGTGAAGTAGTGATGGAACTGGCAATGCCCTGCGACATTGTAGTTACAGCCAGACAAACTAAGGTTGAACTAATGGCGGTAGTAGGAGCACCGCACACATTTTTTAATGAAGACATGAGTTCAGTACCCACTAACTTATGGACTAATGGCCCCCACGATGTAGGGTTGCTGCATGAAGTTCAGCCTGTGGTGATAAAAGTAAAACAGGGAGCAATACTACCCCGGGTGAAACAATATCCACTGTCGCGAGAAGCAGAAGAAGGGATCAGAGAGACAATAGAAGCACTGCTAGCACAGGGTATAATCGTGCCCTCAAACTCCCCATGCAACACATGCATTTACCCAATCAAAAAAGCGAAGGGGGGTTCATGGAGGATGATACAAGATTTACGCCCACTGAACGATGTGGTAATGAAGGAGTTCCCTCTAGTGCCGAACCCGGCGACAATACTGTGCAACATTCCAAAAGTAGCGTCACACTTCACAGTAATTGACTTGAAAAATGCATTCTTTTCGATTCCCTTAGCAGAAGAAAGCAGGTATTTGACAGCATTTACATTGGGAGGAAGGAGGTTCGAACACTGCAGACTACCACAAGGATATTGCGAGAGCCCAAGCATATTTAACAGGGTACTACATGAAGATCTGGGGAATTTGTCTGTAGAAAGCACAGTGATTCAGTACGTTGATGATTTATTGGTTTGTGCACAGGCTGAGGAAGAGTGCAGAAAGGACTCAATAACACTCTTGACATTATTGGCCAACAAAGGGTACAAGGTGGACAAAGGGAAATTGCAATACTGTCTGACAGAGGTCCTATACTTGGGTCAGTTGATATCAAAGGATGGCAAGCGAATTATACCCGACAGGGCACAAGCGATTAGAACAATTGGAGAGCCCAAAACAGTAAAAGAAATGCAGAAATTTCTGGGTATGTGTAACTATTGCCGAGCATGGATATTGGACTATGCGGCGTATACAAGGCCCTTGTTACAGGCACTGAAGGAAGCACAACAAGAACACAAACACATAGAATGGACAGAGGAGATGAACACAGCATTTAACTCACTAAAAGAGCTAATATCAAGTGCTCCAGTACTAGCAAATCCAGATTATGGGCGCGAATTTTTCTTATTTTCACACTGCAAAGGAACACTGATGACAGCAGTACTGACACAGAAAACATCTTTAGGGCACAAACCACTTGCTTACTATAGCGGCACCCTAGACGCAGTAATGCAAGGTCATTTCGCGTGCGAGCAATCCCTAGCTGCAGCAGCGTTCGCGATTGAAAAAAGTGCCACGATAGTGATGGGCTGCCCGGTGACACTGTTTGTGGAACACTCACTTTTTGCAATATTAGAGCGAACAAAGAGCACATTGACAACACAACGCGCCACAGCATATGAGATAATACTGTCCAGCGCTAACATCCATATAGTAAGATGTAAAACAGTGAACCCAGCAACATTCATCACAGAGGCATGCACCGTAGAGGACATGCAAAACCATAACTGCGCCACGTACACAGGTGACGAAAGTAAGGATCCAGTGATTTTTGAAAATGCCCTGACCGAGGGTGAGGTGTATTTTGTGGACGGGTCAGCATCAATAGACATGGAGACAGGAGAAAAGCATGTGGGTATGGCAGTGGTACGATTAGAGGAAGATGAATATGAGATACTAGTACAACACCGCCTCCCATCACACTATTCAGCGCAAGCAGCAGAACTAATAGCGCTAATAGAAGCATTGCATGCCGCCAAGGGGTGCGCAGTGACCATATATACAGATTCAGCATACATGACAACAACAGTTCACGGTGGGTTGGCCCGGTGGGGGCGGAGAGGGTTCCGACGAGCAGACGGAACGCCAGTCCAGCATGCAGAGTTATTGAAAGAGCTGATTGAGGCCCTGCAAGACCCCACGGCAGTGGCCATCGTAAAATGTCAAGCTCATACCACCAATACAGATTTTGTATCTTTGGGGAACGCGGCAGCAGACGCCGCTGCCAAAGCAGCTTCATATCTACAAAAAGGTGAAATAGGAGAGTACATGTTGCACCACACAGAAAGCCAAGAGGTCCCCACAGGATACAACATGATGTCCACACAGGAGATAATAGAGCTGCAAGAGGGAGCTAGTGCAGAGGAAAAATTGCTGTGGACTAAGAGAGGATGCAGCAAATCACCGACTGATTTATTGTGGCGACAAGAGAGTTCAGGAAAAGTGGTAATGCCAATTACGCTGTTAGAAATAGCATTTCAACAACTACACTTTCCCGCACACAACACGAAGAAACACATAATGGCAGAGATACAAGAAGATTGGTTTGCACCTTGCCTCCAGGAACACGTCACAAGGTTAGCTTTAGAATGCACGACATGTCAAATTTACAACTCAGGTATGACTTTGCGCACACTAAGGGGTACGATACCAAAACCAAGTGGCCCATTCAGAGAGCTCCACATTGATTATGTAGACATGGGAGAAAGGTGTAACGGGGCGCGATACATGATTGTGGTTGTATGTCCCTTTTCGAGGTGGGTGGAGGCAGGCCCATGTGCCCGCCCTGACGCGAAGGGCGCCGCGAAGTTCCTAGTGCGGGAAGTATTTCCGCGCTGGGGAATTTGCGACGTTATTCGCTCAGATAACGGGACACATTTTGTTAATGAATTATTTAAAGAAGTGACTACATTATTGGGAATAAAGCACAAATTATGTTCGATTTATCATCCTCAAAGTAATGGCGTCGTGGAAAAGATAAATGGCCTGTTAAAAAGCAGATTATCAAAACTTTGCTTTTCCCTTAAAAAGACTTGGATGTACTGCCTGCCTTTGGCCTTGTTTGAACTACGAAACCAGCCAAGTAAGGATCACCATTTGTCCCCGCACGAGATCGTCACGGGAAGAAGAATGCATACAGCGCATTCGCCTCTCCGTGAGCGTTCTGATGCACACAGAAGCGCAGCTATATTGGGGGAGGAGTTCACAGAATATCTGCGAAAACTGACACGGGCAGCGCGCGTAATTGCAAAGCAACTAGCCCCCCCCTCGACAAGAGAGGAGGGGAACGCAACTGAACCAGACAGGTTGCCTGAAAAACCACTACAACTAATGCCTGGTGACCTTATATATGTCAGAAGTTTTGTGCGGAGGTGGAATGCACCACGTTTCCATGGCCCCTATGAGGTAGTGTTTTGCACACCTACAGCAGTAAAGGTGAAGGGCCTGCGATATTGGGTGCATTTGACAGACGTACGTAAAGCTTACAGCGCTGCGGAAAGTGAGGCGCAGGACGAGGCACAGGCAACAGCGGACGATGAAGTTGTGCGGAATGAATGATTGGAATTTTGTGTGCTTTATGAGATGAACAGTGAGCACAATTAGCGCGCAACAAATGTCCTGGACTAAAACATGTACATATGTATATGTAAATTTTCTTTTTATTACAATTTTTGAAAGTTTTGCGTGGGGTTCTTTTTTTTCCCCTCCTGTGCTCTTTAAGATGTTTTTATTATTGTTGTTTTTAAAAATGTCATGTTTCTTATTATTTATATATATATAGTAAGGTACGAATAATGATGATTGAAAGGCTACCTTGTCTGTCAGCACACCCCCTCCCTCACCCAACCCTATATTTTATCACCGAAACGTTACAACGTGGAAATGCTTACATGTTTGTATTTAATGAACTCTTGTGTCTCAAACAGGATTTATCATGGCATCGAATGGGCAGCCTGCAACTAATAGATATGTTAGATTTAGAGAAATGTTAGTGGCTAGATTAACGTATTCATTTGAATGTGGTTTATCAATGTGTGCCATCGTGTTCTTCATCTCAATGTTTTGTCTGGTAGTACACTGGATTATAGCGTTCATCTCTACCGAGATGAACGAGGGGGGAGGGGGGAACAACACCACCCTTGCCCCTGGAACGAAAACAATTCCGACTGTAGGTATCAAAGAAGGTGATTTCTTGATCTGGGATGGATCACACTTTGTGTGGGGATACTATACTACACCACCCACTGCTGTCCTCTCACAATCGAGAACCAAAAATGTAAATAATGACACAATGTCCCAACCTGGAACATACAACAACCACACGATCCCTCCCGCCCCAATTTCAAACAACGATCTCTTGTTTATTAAGGAGGATGGAAAAGTGATTATGATGACAGAACACAAGTCCCTACATGAAGAATTAGAAAAGGGGGGTGGGGAGGAGGAAGGGGGGCCTGGTTCTTCACCTACTATAACGAGAAGGTACAGAAGAAGGGAGAAAAGTAGGCGGAGAAGAGAGATTGGTGGGAAAGGGTATGATGAGTATTATGGACTAGGGCTAGACAAAATGGAAGACCCACGACACCCACACCAAGCAAATAAATGGTATGCAGATATGAGCACAACAGCCAAACAAACAACCAATGAGAGCTGTTATGTCTGCTCACTTATCCCCCATGCATCAGGCACACCTAAAGTATTGTTGCCACGAGAATTGCCCATTGTGGATGCCCAATGTCTCCTTCATCTCACGCTGTGTAGAATAAAGAACACTTTCCAAGCACACGATGTCTCTTTCAGAATGCTACAGAACAACAAAACGTGCTATTCGCAAGCGTCTGGAGTGATCTGTCTTAAAGAACCTTTCTTTGCAATACAAGGGACACTGTTTTCCGAAAACAAATGGAAAGACGAAGAAGTGCTGTGCAAGGCAGAAGCACTGAAAGGTGTCCAACCGGACAAGTTGCGGTGGATGGAAAGAACGTGCTTGCCAACATGGAAAGAACACATCCCTAAACTAACATGGGTAACAGCGATGGAGAAACCCTTCAAGCTACAAAGTGAAATACAAAATGAACTATGTTTCAAGGGAGAAGGAAAAATGGCAATGGGAACGAACAAGAACTGTAACAAAACTCTCACCATCCCAGATATGAAAAAAGGGACAGCAGCACTAATGGACACCTACTGGGTATGCGGAAACAAGGCGTACCTGCATCTTCCCCAATCATGGAGTGGTAGCTGCTCAATGGCCACTTTGCACTCAACACTAATGGTGATTCCAGAAAGCCATATTGACAGAAGTAACATGATGAAAGAAGGCTTGAACCAGAATGCAGCTTCTCCAACTACACAAGCGCACCTTTATGTCCTGTCCGGAGGGAAGGGAGAAGAGCTCTCAAGGAACAAGCGAGCCTCGAACTACATATCACAAGCATCATCTGATTTATTGGCACAGATCCCAGACAGGTATCGCCTGTTCAGCTCCGTGGAAACATTCTTTGCTTCGCTAGTATCAAGTGTCCAAGCAAGAGCAAATGCAAAATGGCTCCAGATCACACGGTGGGAACTGATCCAGTTGGCCAATGACACTGAAGAAGGGTTTAACATAATAAAGGTGGAACTACGAGCTCTGCGATTAATGACCATGCAGAACAGGTATGTTCTAGACCTGTTAACAGCAATCGATGGAGGTGTTTGCCGAAAAATAGGAAGTGCGTGCTGCACGTTCGTACCTTCCGAAGATGCAGAAAATGGGTCCCTGTCCCACGTTATTGAAGCAGTACATAACCTGGGCGAGAAGATGAAAATGGAAGGTGGAGCTGAGGATAGCTCGTGGTTCGACAATATCTTCTCTTGGGTTCCCTCATGGCTTGGAGTGACAATGAAGTTCCTGATACCAATAGTGGTGATCGTCCTTGTGATGTTCTGCCTGTGCCAGGTGGGCCTCCGATGTTGTGCTAATGCAGTTCCTAACGGTGCAATGATGATGGTGACAATGGGCAACTCCGGTGGTACAATTAAAGCAACACAAGAAGTACATGTGCAGACAGGAGCAGACAACACCCCCAGGTACCAGTTAGTGCCTATGTGCCGTGATAAGTACATAGTAGATAAACTATGGCACACCACTATCAAAGAACCACGAGACGTAGAACTGGAATGGTATGAGGAGGTCTGGGTAGATCTGGAAGAAACTGGCGACTGTATATATTTAACATGTACACCAGACGAGTATGCTAGGAGAGGTGAGAGTTTAAGGGGGGTGTGCAGAGCATGGATGCCTATAAAAGGAACCCCTGCATGGGATGGTGCAGTGTTAGAGGAACAAGAATGTAGAAGATTGGAAGAGATAAAGAAATTCGTTACTTTAAGTAACGAAAGGGGGGAAATGTAGGGGAGGACTGGCCGCGAGGCCCTCCTCACCTACAGCTTTCTCCCCAGGTGGAGGAGGATTCACCCGCCGACGACATTGCCCACACGTATCCTTTCCTTGCATTTAGTTAGGCCTAGACGCCATCTTGTCTAGCAAACATGGCGTGAGTTCAGCACACTATAAAGAGGCCCCCACCTTTGGAGGGCCTTTCATGCATCTCTGCCGCCTCAGCAGCCCTGGCAGATCCGCTGCGAGCGCGTTCCCATGAGAAAGTCGGAGATGAACTAAACCCGAGACGCCAACACGGCAACATTATATTAGTAACAATGTGATATTGCACCCCGTATGACCCGGACCGCAAGGCCGGGGTAGCGAGGAAAAAAGCTGAAGCATCACTATCTGAAGAAGGTAGAAAACAATTCAAGTATTGGTATTAATGAACTACCTCTGTTTAAAATGTGAATAAGCCATAAAAATGTAACGTTATATGATATCCCTCCAGGTCTGGACTAGTGCTGCTATAACCACGGAGAAAGATGTTGACCAAACGTATAACCTCTATCTGTAAAAGTGTTTTTTCCATAGTATGTAGAAACTGGAACTCATATATGTTTTCTGAATCACCCAAAGCGGCGAGCATCAATCTCTGTAGGCCATAACCTAGATATCCCTCGTATAACGTCTAATGTACATACAATACGCACACAATGTAGTGAACGTAATGTTAGGTAATGAAAAGGTACTGGAACCGACTGTCTTAAAGAAATGTGTAACGAAATTGAAATATATATGTGTGTCTAAATAACGTCAAAATAAGGCAGAACAGTATAAAACTTCTGCATTCACTGATCAGCAACGCACGAGGAAAATACCTTTGTGGATATGCAAGGCCATTCCCTCTCCCACCCTACCAAGCCTGCCAGATAAAAAAGCTAAGACTTGTGCCGCGCTCCCTCACCTCCCCCAACCAAGCTGGCGTTACTTCAGAGAGTCAGAGGCCCCGGCGCCGCAACCAAGGCCACAGCCCACCACCTGTGTTATTTACAGCACGGTAATAAACCCACGGATGAACCCACTGATCTACCAGCACCCTTTCATAAATCCCACGAACCCCCCAAGAATCCTGACCCCGTGTAAGGACGACCCCCATCATTGAGACAAGACACAGAGACCCATCTATATAATAACTTCTAACGCAGCAGACAGACATGTATCATTCGGCCCAGGCCCCAGAGCCCCGTCCTGCGACCTAAAATACCGGTCAATAGGACACAGGTAAATCTCACCCCAACCGATAACCACCAGACCTCTCACGAGGTGCATTCCTCATGTGTTGCGTTTATTTTATAAGATAAGCTACAGAGCGATTTATTAGTGAACGTAAATGTCATTTTCTGAATAACCGCAAGGTGCATGGCCTAGGGCAAATGAGACAGGGAAGGTATTCGTCATTGTCACAGGCTGCCCCAGCATACCAACACCGCACGGATGACCTCAAGCCGGCCTGCCAGGCCCAACCCAACCCACGAGGCTGACCAGTGACGTCGTCTTGCCAAGACCAACCACGCTGCAGCAACACCTATAGTTAGTCGACGACACCCAATCCCAATTAACTTGTGCCCCCTATAGTGTTTAGGTGTTGATGACGTTTTTTGTATTAGAAATACGCCTGTCTTTGCTATTGTCAGACAGAGCGCTCTCGGAGGTTGCAGAGTTCTTTGCATGCCTTATTCTTGGATAAACTCCCATTTACGCTCACCCGCACTCTGTCTTGGCCTTATTCCCACTACGGGAGAGTCCTTTATTGTCTCTCATTGCGGGGAGGATCGTGCTGAATTGGGGGCGCTTCCCTTCAGTGTCCTGAAATGTTCGCAAATAAACAAAATGGAGGTGTTCTGAAGACACTATAAGAACACTCGCGGTGTCCGGGGAGTGTTCGTAGGGGGTGTCCTGAGAACTCTGTCCGTATTGTTCTTTGTCAAGTTGAATGTGTCCTAAGAACACTCGCGGCGTCCTGAAATGTTCGCAAATAAACAAGATGGTGGTGTTCTGAAGACGCTTCTAAGAACACTCCCGGTGTCTGGGGAGTGTTCGTAGGGGGTGTCTTGAGGACCCTGTCCATATTGTTCTTTGTCAAGTTGAATGTGTCCTAAGAACACTTGCAGTGTCCTGAAATGTTCGCAAATAAACAAGATGGTGGTGTTCTGAAGACGCTTCTAAGAACACTCCCGGTGTCCTGGAATGTTCGTAGGCGGTGTCCTTAGGACGCTGTCCGTATTGTTTGTTGTTAAGTTGAAAGTGTTGTAAGAACTATCGCGTTGTTCTGAAATGTTCGTAGGGGGTGTCCTGAAAACGGTGTCTGTATTGTTCGCTGGCAAGTTCAAAGTGTTCTAAGAACACTCACATTGTTCGCGGACATTAAAAGTTTCCCATAGATCATAGTTGAAATGTTTGACTCTATGGATGTGATATGCTGCGGTGGTTGTTGCCAGGGCATAGAGTCTTGGGTGCATGGCCATTTGGCCATGCACCCAAGATTGTATGCCCTGGCAACAACCACCGCAGCATATCACATTCATATTTGCTTATAACTTTGGGTGAAAAACAAATGTATAAGGAACAAAGGTATTAGATACTATGGATGTGATATGCTGCTATGGTTGTCCTTATTATTGTATACTTACTGTTTGCTCTAGTAATGGGAGTCCATGTTTTTCTTCTTCATTTCTGTGATAAAAGAAAATAGCATATGTTACGTGGTACATTTCTGATTCTGCACTTTCTTTTGGTTCGAGATACATCACATCTGAAGCAGGAACACTGGCCTAATGATTTGACATAAGGACTGGCCTAAACATCTAACAGCCATGAAAGCAGATGTCGCAGAGAACCACCAGAGCACAACCAGCCCAGCTAGCTGTGGAATGTCGCAGGCCTCGCAGAGACGGGCATGAACAGCCCTCCCTTCGAGAATGTACACAGTTCGGATGCTGCTGGCTCAAGTCCCAAGGTTGATAAGAGCCTGACTAGCAAAGACAATCTGAAGTTACGAAATGTACTTGATTGCCTTTTCTTCGGCGAAATGAACTATTGTTATGAATACGTACGGCTAATGGGAGGAGATTAATATGTAGCTTTGCATTGTACATAAGTATGAGCCAGGCCTGGGAGGGGGCAGAGTCGATGCAGCCCTCCAGAGCCTGGTGTGTGTGTTAACATTACAGCACTTTTACAACCCCACTTCTGGCTTTGTGGGTTATTTGTGTCCGAGTGCCAAGTGCGTGGAATGCCTGAGACGGTGCGAGGGAGCTGGATTTTGCACTAGTATCGGGGAGAGCAGGACGAACGATTGTAACATCTGGTGCCGAAACCCGGGAGCTCTTCTGTTCATCAAGTGCACAGAGATAACAGCAATACAACGGGTAAGTGAAAACATTTTCGCGGACCCTGTTGCATGTTGCGGTAGTGGAATTTGGGGAATTTGGAGTCTTCAGGGACTCTAGGAATAATACAAAGATAGGGCAGAGCATTCTTAGGCACCTGTAATACAGTCAGAGCACCGGGGCGTGGAGAGTGGGTGTAGGGTCGATGCTGTAGAGGGCACAGAGTGGGAGGTCTGTCTGAAGGTTGAGTAAAAGAGGAATAAAAAGAGGAATAAAAGAGGGCAGAGCATTCTTGGGCACCTGTAATACAGTCAGAGCACCGGGGCGTGGAGAGTGGGTGTAGGGTCGATGCTGTAGAGGACACAGAGTGGGAGGTCTGTCTGAAGGTTTAGTAAAAGAGGAATAAAAAGAGGAATAAAAGAGGAATAAAAGAGATTAAAGAATACAGATTACAGAATACAGTTTCAGTGGCAACATGGCAGATGCCGGTCCACTGACAAGGCAAGAGGCGGGTGAAGATCTGTCATATAAGTCGGGGGCAAGGGCTGTGCTGGAAAGGCTGAAGAGCATGTTGCACAATTGGGATGTGATCCCCCAGTCGGTACAAAGGAAGAAGGAGTTTGGGGCTGCCCACGAACATCAGTTACAAAGGGTGGTGAAGGGAATGGACAAGGGAGGAAGTGCTGAATCACAAGAAAAGGTACAGAGTGATCAGAGACGCTCAGATTTTGAAGTAATGCTTACACAAAAGTTCATGATCGGCACAAGATGGCAGCTGCTAGTAGAGATAAGGAGGGCGGTTGAAGGGAATGTGGAGGAAAGGTTAAGATCCGCCAAGGGGTGGGCAGACATTCTGAATGCAGCTGATGACGCATGGCTGAAAATGAAAAAAACAGTGTTAGTAAAGGAGGGGGAGGAGAGAGGACACAAAGAGGGGCAGGAATGTGAGGTGCCAGCACCAGTGCCTTTGGGGGTTGGGGTGGATGACGCACAACGCTGTGGGGATGGCTCTATGTATTTCCGAGAAAGGGAAGGAAGTGGGGGAAGATACCGGAGGGAGGACATTTTGGAAGAGAGAGATGCAATCACTTATTTGGCAAACGGGGTCCTGACAAAATGGGGGAAGGCATGTCCAGACAAAGGGGCAATAAATAAACTGAATTTCAGAAGGACAGGTGACTGTGCAGTGTGCACCTTAGACAAGGAATTGAACAAGATGATAGTGAAAGGTGTAGTGTCAAGCGAATACATGCCAGAGAATGTCAAATCACAACAAGAGGCTTTCAGGGCATGTGCACCAGAGAAGCACATTGACAGGCCCACATATGAAGTTGGTGGTCAGTGTCAGCGTCACTTAATAGTGTTTGGGGGGGAAAGAGCAAAGCATGGTGAAGCACAATCAGTGGTGCTGCATCTGGGAAGAAAGATGGTAACTGCATCTGAGCGAGAGTGGCCCGTGGCACCTGACAATGATCCACAGCCAGAGCTAATGGCATCCATAGAAGATAAGGAGTGTCATTTGATGGAGGGGCCACAGCTTGAAGTGGTGGAGATTATCTTACAGAAGAGCAAGAAGCAGGATCAAAGGAAATGTGAGCGCCTCCTGGGTATTTGGAAAGCAGAGGATGAACTAATGATTAAGCTTCTCAATGCAGAGAAAGGGCAAGACAATGCATTTCAGTGCCCGACAGAGAGGGCCTGGGGGCCCACAGCAAAAGATGAGTGGCAGGAGCACATGGACATTTGTGTGGCTCAATGGAAGAACAAACAGAAAGAGGTGCCCAAGAAGGAGCAGTTCAAACAGATGGATGAGAAAGACACACAGTGGCAAGACTGGCTGTCATTTGTTCTCCATGGACTGCTGAGAGAGTTTTCAGCGACCAGGTATTCACCATGGAAGATGCTACTTGGGAAAAATATGACAAGCACTGACAAGTGGCTGCTGACACTGACTGCGGGTGCACCTAGGGAATGGGAGGTACTAGAGGGTTACTATCTATTGGAAAGTAAGGGAGAGTTTGACTTGGACAGTGCAAACAAACATGAGAGGCACATGTATGTGGTGTTGCTGAATGTGAGAGTGACAGGGATGCTCAGAGCTGGAAAGGGCGGGACATGTAGTTATGTTTGTTTTAGATGCACTGTAGATTATGGCTGAGGTTAATAGGTGGCAGTGTTTATGCAATACAGTACAGTGAAGGGCTTTAGATGAGTAAAGACATAAATAAGCTGTCTTAGTTTGGTAATGTTTTTTGTTATTTTTCTGCTTCTTTATTGAGTAAGAATAGTTTTTACAATGTGCTTATGTAGAAGTAGTGCAAGGGTTTTCGTTAGTGATTGATAGATAAAATAAGAAGAGATGAAAAAAAAGTGGGCACATGTTACGTGGTACATTTCTGATTCTGCACTTTCTTTTGGTTCGAGATACATCACATCTGAAGCAGGAACACTGGCCTAATGATTTGACATAAGGACTGGCCTAAACATCTAACAGCCATGAAAGCAGATGTCGCAGAGAACCACCAGAGCACAACCAGCCCAGCTAGCTGTGGAATGCCGCAGGCCTCGCAGAGACGGGCATGAGCAGCCCTCCCTTCGAGAATGTACACAGTTCGGATGCTGCTGGCTCAAGTCCCAAGGTTGATAAGAGCCTGACTTGCAAAGACAATCTGAAGTTACGAAATGTACTTGATTGCCTTTTCTTCGGCGAAATGAACTATTGTTATGAATACGTACGGCTAATGGGAGGAGATTAATATGTAGCTTTGCATTGTACATAAGTATGAGCCAGGCCTGGGAGGGGGCAGAGTCGATGCAGCCCTCCAGAGCCTGGTGTGTGTGTTAACATTACAGCACTTTTACAACCCCACTTCTGGCTTTGTGGGTTATTTGTGTCTGAGTGCCAAGTGCGTGGAATGCCTGAGACGGTGCGAGGGAGCTGGATTTTGCACTAGTATCGGGGAGAGCAGGACGAACGATTGTAACAGCATGTTAGTATTAGTATTTTGTAATGACTTATTACATTGTATAAGCAATATACTTTTATTTTTTTTCGACCCTCATATTTAGTAGAGTACAAATCAGAGTACTGTGCAATTTGCTCAGTTTCTGTATTTGTTGCTAAAATCATTGGGTCTGTGGGAGAAAAAAAAATCCATGTTGGATTAAAAAAAAAAACTTTTTCTGTTATGCTACAGTTTGTTTGTTTGTTTTCAGTGTTCACTTGTTGTTTCTGGCTAATGCTTTATACTTTGCTTTGTTGTATTTTTTTTGGAGTAGTAACAGATTCTTCATTTGTTTTGATATTATAAAATTTTGGAGCAGTTAGATACCAATTGGCGTATTCTAACTGTCTATTTTTTTTAATATATTTTAGTGGTTTTGATTTATCTATTTGGATATTGTTAAATTTTGGGACAGTTAGATACCAATTGGTGTATTCTAACTGTGTATTTTTTGGCCTAATTTAGTGGTATTCATTTATCTGATTAGTTGTAGAATCTTTGAGCTGTTAGATAGCTTTTGGAGTATTCTAACAGTTTATATTATTTTAACACAAATTTATAATTTTGGGACAGTTAGATACCAATTGGCGTATACTAACTGTGTATTTTTTGGTCTAATTTAGTGGTATTCATTTATCTGATTAGTTGTTGTAGAATCTTTGAGCAGTTAGATAGCTTTTGGAGTATTCTAACAGTTTATATTTGTGTAACACAAATTTACTTAAAGGTTTAAATACAGTTTATTTATCAAATTTTGGTTTTAAGAACATCAAATAAGCGTTAGTAAGATTTGCTGGTAATCTCTGCTTTAGAGTAATGGTACTATCATTACATTCAAACCATCCACATTTCTTTTTTATATATGCAGTGTAGTGGCCTGAATTGGTTGTGGCTCCTGTGTGGTAGATTATACCTATTGTTGTGAAGGTTTTCTTACCAAGTGATATTTGACCATGTGTGAATCCAGTCAGCTTGCAGTTGTTTTTGGTACCATCTGCATTGTAACGTAGAAGCATTAGTATTACGTATTTACTATGTGTTTGTATTACTAACGTGGAGCGATTATCTGAATTGCAGGTAGAGCATAATCTACCATGGTTTGCATTTTGTACAAGTTGCTGAAATGGAATGGATTCACAATTTGGTATTGATATATATATGAAGCGTTCATTGGGGATTTCTTCTTGTGTCACATTGTTGCAGAGAGTGCATGTATGTTTCCACATGTATGAAATCTGAAAGATTTCATTTATAGGTATGTTATTGTTTTCCAGTACTTGTAGTAAGTACATTAGACATTCTTGAGGATCTTCCTGTGAGTTTATAGTGAATTTCACCATTCCAGCACAGTAGTCCAATTGTCGTCTTATTCCAAAAACACTATATGTGTTGTCAGGATTGTTTGCTGCATTTCTGTGAAGTACTAACATTTGCAAACACAATGGGTCTGTACTGTGTGAGTAAATGTTGTCAACAATTGGTGGTAATTGAAATAGAATATTCATTGCTACATTTGCATAGCAACTTACACCAACTATATTTGAGAATTTAAATGGTCCAGGTAGTTCTGTATCTAACTGCTTTTTTGGAGTTTGTCTTCCTTCTTTAAAGAAGTACCTGGTTTACTTTCTCTAATTGATTCTTTTTTGTTTGTGGTACTTGATGAAGTATTAGTTTCTTTTACTCTCTTTGGAGGATTTGCAGTGACGTCCTGTTGCATTTCTGTTTGATTTATTTTTCTTTTAGAACGTTTTAGTTTTTGTGGAACAGAATATGTGTTTAGATGGGGAGTGTATAGTGAGCGAAGTCTATTATATTCTAAAATGCAAGGAATATCAGCGTTTACTTTACTTGCATCAAAGTTGATTAGAAATAGACCGTCAAGTGTACGTAAGCGTGATAGTGCTACGTAGCTCATGCCTTCTTTACAGACTGTGTTACCAATATCTATCATTGCTTTGTCTAGGGTAAGACCTTGTGATTTATGAATCGTGACTGCGTATGCAAGAGTTAGAGAAAATTGTTCTCTGCGTACATACATATCTTTGAAGAGAAGGAATCTAGCTGTTGAGCGTCCTATCCGTTTTACTTCTGAAAGTTTGTCAAAAAGTATATTGACAAACTGAATTTTGTTGTCACGTGGGTATGTTCGAAAGCCAACAACTGTACCCAGTGCTCCATTAACTAGTCCTTGGTCCACGTCAAGGTTACGTTTAGGCATTACTCTGCAATTTAAGGACAATTTTAACATCTTTTCTAAGCCTGCTGTGTTTGAGATTGATTTTTCTAAATTATTTAGTCTTGTTGTGGCTTGGTCACACATGGGTAGTGTCATACCATGTACATCTAGTTTGTCTGTGGCGCTAATTTCCATTATTGGTTGCATTTCTTTACTTAGCATGATTTCATTGAATTTGAAACAGCTTGCAAGAGTTGGCATTAAGGCCATACAATTGACATTTTTGTGGGCTTATTGTTCCATAACATCTGTAGCACATGCATTATCACCATAAAGTGCATTAATGTGCCAGGTTTTCAATGTTGCTTCTGCTTCTTTAGAAAGTATACCAACTCTCAAACTTTTTAAAATGTTGGCATAAGTTAGATCTGCAGATTGGCGCATGTTTTCTGTTAATTCTCTGTATTGGAAATGTTGCCAAAGGTTGACATTTCCAATGCTGCCAACAGTCTTACGGCAGAGTTTGTGCCCTAATGTTTTAAAAATAGGTTCACCTTTTACTGGTGTTAATTGAAGCAGATCTCCAAAAACAATAATGTGTTTTCCTGCAAAGAGCTCTTCATAGTCTGTTCTGAGTACTTCTTGTAATCTGAGGTGAATCAAAGCTAACATCAGGTTGGAGACCATGCTCACTTCATCTATTAGTAGCATTTTCATTTGTTTCTATACTCTGCGTAATTCCATTGCAGCTTCTGCAGAAAGTTTGTAATAGTCTAATTTGTTCTGGTGTTCTACTGGTAATAGTAGTAATCAGTGTAATGTAACACCACCTATGTTGTAGGCAGCTAAACCTGTGGGGGCAGTGACAACAGCTGACAGTTTGTTGTTTGTCAATTGTTGAAGGAACTTACTAATGATTTTGATTAGGAATGTTTTGCCAGAACCAGCTTCACCACTGACATACAGTAGTATAGGTTTATAATTATGGCAGGAACATTCTTTATTTTCATGTTTTACACCATGTGCAATTTGTTTTGTTACTTCTTGAAAAATGCTACTTTGCTCATTGTTTAGTTTTGATTGTAGTATAGTTAAGTCTTCCTTATCTTCATACTGACACATGGTGTTTTCTACTTCTATCATAGCTAATTCTGCCTTATTTGTTATTAGTGGTTCTCCCAGTGGTTCTTGGCTTCCTGTTACAGAAGGTTGACTACTGTCAGGAGTATCTTTATCTAGTTGGGCTTGGAGTTCTTCTTCATGTTGCTGTTCATTGTGCAACATTGTTTTGTACTGTGTAAAGTGTAAATCAGTTATAGTGCTTTCATTTGCTTTGAAAGCATCCTCATATGAGTCATAGTTATCTAGTAATTTTTCTTCTTTTCTCCATGGTTTGAAGAGTTGTAGCAGGGACATGTAATATACTTCTTTATGTTGAGTAGTCTTCAATGACAATTTGATATGATTAATTAAATTTGGTTTAGTGAGTTTAACTAAGCTGCCTTCACAGTCTGTCACTCTGTATTTATCTTTTTTTTCATCGGGTTTCATATTATTTTTGTATGTGTAGTTTTGGGCTATTTGGTATAGACACATGTTTTCCAAAGTATTACTTCTGTTTGGGTAGTATGTGTCCAATAAATTGTTTTTTAAAATGTCTTGGCTGTTGGGATCATGTTTGGCTATTGTTTCTATATCTTCATATGATTTTAGAACTCTTTTTCTAGATTTAGCTGGACCAAGACTTAGCCATACTATATTTTCAGATTTACCATACAATGAAGTACCAGTTAAACGATCAGCTGCTTCATAAGATCCACATTCTCTATGGGTGAGCATTTTTATGCCCAAGCTGTATAATTTCTGAGATACTGTTTTATCTGATGACAGGTCATTCCAGAGGTCTTGGAGCTCTGTCTTTTCTGCTTTAGTTAAGTATGCTGTGACATATCGTGCAACTGCAGTAGAATTGTCTGCAATGTACTGCACATCTATGTTTGCATTCCATAAGTGGGCAATGATTGCATTATAATCATTGATATATTTTTCTTCTTCTTTTCTTTTTATGTAATATGTATTTTTAGGTGACTTTCCTTTAACAGTATGTCTAACTGAAGACATGAGGTTGTTTACTTGACCTGTATTTGTAACTGGTCTAGGGAAACCAAATCGGCATTTGGTGTAGTATTTGCCTTTGTTTTTGTATTTGCGACGACAATATTTTCCACATTTGTGTCTTTGAAATTGTAAAATTTGTGCACGAAGATCACTATTTGTGGCTCCTGAAGGAATTTCACAAGTGACATATTTTTCAATAAACTATAAAACAGTGGCATCACTGTCTTGACCAAATTTAGGAGCATCTTTAATCCATAAAAGCATGTGGATATGTGGTGCTCCTCTGGCTTGGTATTCTTTTCTCCAAAAGAAGTGTTGCACTTCTCCAAGGGGAGGAACAGTTTTATTACAAATAAAATGTAGCATAGCAATGAAGCGATGGTGAAAATATCTTGAAACATTAACAGGATCCAAAGAACAAAGTTCTCCAGGTGTTAGAAGATCTATGTTTGTTTTGTTTTTATTTGATATGCGTAGGAAATCATGTAAATCTTCCCATGCATATTCTGCACAACTTAATGTAACAAACCAAGTGGGTGGGCCAAGGTTTCTGATCATACAACGTACATCTCCATGACGTCGAAACCAGTAGTCTTTAGTACCACACATATTTGCTAATAGATTTGTAATATTTGATTGTAAAACCTCATCCTTTTGTTGCACTTTCTCTAATAATTGTGTAGCTGTCATATTTTGAAAGTGTGATCCTGATTTTAATATGTGTGCAACTCCGTGACATAAAGTTGCTAGTTCACTTTCAAAGAGTAGGTGGAATATGTATTCCACATTTTGTCTAAATCTGGGATCTTCAGAATACATCCGTAATGAGCGGTATTCTGAAGCTGATATTTGAATATGTCTATCATCATACCTTCCTCCTTTGCCAGTAGGAAAAAGTAGAGGAAAAGCACGTGCTTCTATACTTTTTTCCCATATACTGATTGGCGATCCTTTTGTTTGACGCATTTGGTAAGTTTCTAGTACATCTTGTACGGTGTCATTACAGTGCAAAGGATGAATTGTATAATGGTCTAAAGTATTTGATATTGTAGCAGGATCTAGTAGCTCAAATTGACCATCTTCTTGTGTTTCTTGAATTATTTCAGTTGTATCTTTCAAGTTTTCTTCAATATTAATTTCTTTGTAATATTCATTATTCTCTTTAAGATATTGGAAGGCTTGTCTAACTTTATATAAATCTACCAGCTGTTGCCATATTTTTTTGTCTTTTGTAGGTACTCCATTTACTAATATAATTAAAGATTGCTGCATTGAACGTTGCACTCCTAGAGTATGCACATTTTCTTTTAGATTTAATGGTAAATAAACTACTTTTCCACAAATGCCTTTTACCAATTCAGAGGGAGGAAATTTTGCTGTTTTTGGTTGAAGGCGTATTATTGCTTGAAATGGGTGTACTGTTTGAATTATGATGCGCTCATATAAATTAAGTTGTTGTAGAGGTTTTGGTATTGGGTATAATTCCAAATTATTTGTGATAGAACGTGAAGGAGTTTGGTTGTTGTCAAGTTTTGTAGTGCAATAACTGCAAAGTATTAAGGGCTCAGTTATTTCATATTTGTTTTCTGCTAGAAGGTAGAGAGCTAATTCAAACCATTTAGAATCTTCATTGTCTTCTATTTTGTATGATAGGTTCACAGTTTTTATGTTAATTTTATAAAAAATTCTACGGCAACATACACATACATGGTTTGGTACTTCAGCTGATGTACTTTTAAAGTTTAGTATTTCTTTTTTGTATGTGTTTAGCAAAAGGTTGCCATGTGTAGAATTGTTGCTTAATTGGTTTAAAGCTATTTCATTCTGTAAATGGCTTTCACTTCCAAAATATTTTTTCTGGATATAGTGAATTTCTTCAAGTAGGTCTTTTACTGTACCATGTAGAAGGATGTTATTTAACGTTGCTAGTGCTAAAGCAGGACTTTTAGCATAGTACAGTTTATAGACTAGATTTCTTATAGTTGAATGATGTGTTGATATCCTTTTGATATCATGGAAAGTGGTTTTACAAGTAGGTCCTGTAATGCAGGCCAATGAATGTCCTTGTAGTCCTGTGTACTTGCGCACTGGACAGGTATCTATATTTTGCAGTAATTTAATTTTGATTTTGTCTTTGCTTTTTACATATTTATTGAGGAATTGGTGTAAAGATTTGAAACATTGTTTGGGAATGTTACACATTGACGTGCATGGCCATTTGTACACTAGACGTTCTGATTCAGTTGAATGGAGGGGTAATTCTAAGTTTTCAGGGCATATTTTTGTAAGGAGTACTTCTTGTTCCATTATGGTATTATTCACTTTTTCATAACCTCGACCACGGCTATTTATGGCAATTGTATTGGTTTGCTTTTGTTTGTATGCTTCTTCATTAAAATATGGTTCTGTGCTCGTAGTGTGATTCCATTCACCTCCGCAGATACTTAAGAAGTTCTTTCTGTTGACATTTCGCTTATTGAGAAGTCTTTTTTGTAATTTAGTTATTAGTTTTGTTAGTGGTTTCATTTTGTTTAACAGTAAAATAAATACATTTCTTTTGAGAAGAATTGCAATGTCCATATATGCTTCTAAGATTAATTTCCTACGATAGGTTTTAAGCTTTGAACCTGATTTCTCTCCTGTTTTTATAAGATTTTGAAGGACTTTGTAACGGTATATTTTGGCTAAAATACTTTTCTTGGTATGCTTACTTTGCACTAAATTAAAATTCGAAGAAGTAGTTTTATCTGTACTGATAGCTGATTTTCTGTTAATTGTTTTTTGGTTTGTTTTACATTTTGATAGAGGAAGCGAAGTTGTTGTACTTGAAACTTCTTGTGTTTCACTAAATGATTGTATTAGCTGTTTTGTTTTAACTTTTTTTACAAATTCTGCTAGAGATGGATGCTTATGTTGGACACCTTTATTTTCATTTGCTCTAATTTTGCGTTGCTTTCTACGGAGTTGTCTTTTGGTAGGCATTCTTTAGGGTCTGTTGAAATAAATAAAGAAGATATGGGTTGGGGTGTTCTGGAATGTATGTGTGCTGTGTGCATGAGTGTTTGAGTAAGATGATAAAGATGTATGTAATGGTGTGTGATTGTGCATTGGGAAAGAAAAACTAGTAGGGATAGGTATTCTTCAATTTATGTGTTACTAAACTGGGGTTCAGATGAAAAAATAAAGTAAGCTAGTGGTGTGGAAAAGTACAAATAGTAAATCTAATGTATACAATTAAAACAGTTGTTTGTTCTATAACATGAAAATTGTAGTGGTTCAGTTGGCTAATTTGTGTGTCCAAAAATAGAAATTTGTGGGCCATTCTGGTTGTAAATCGCTGTTTAAGACATGGACATTTTTGGACAAAATGGTACAAAATCTCTATTTTAAGAAACCAAAATAGCTCGTATTAATGTTATAGTATATTTGATTAATAATATAAATATTATGGTGATATTTTACTTACTTTTTTTTTTAAATTAACAGGTAACTTCTTAGTTTTTCTTTCTTCTTCGAATTCGGCTTCTTCTTTTTCAGGAAACTGGTCTTCACTGCAACTGTAAAAGCTTCAAATTAGTAACTTTGTTTGTATATAGCACTGTTTTTAATTTAGATATTTATTTTTTTAATTGAAATCCTCAGTGCCTTCTGTAAAACCATTAAACTAATTTATTTACATAAGATACATTGCATCAGTTCAGTACATATGATATGTTCTTAATGAACAAATTGTATTGAATGACTAACTGTAGCAAAAATAAAATATCTTTACTATGTCTTGTGAAATTTATAATATATTAGTGAATATCACTATTTCTGTAAGTAAACTGTTCTAGGTAATAGCGCCTCAATGTCATGTCTAATTTAAAGTAATTAAGTAAATAAATCAATAAAAACAAAAAATATGAAATTGTGTACGTATTTTTATAAAGGTTTAAACATAGATTGTGTTTGCATGCAATTTTGTTTGAATATATGTAGTCTATATATTTCATTTAAAAAATGTTAGTTTAACATGATTTGAGTGTGTGTGTATAAAGAAAGTAAAAAGTATAAAGGTGTATAAGTGATAGTTGATTTTAGGAAATTGAAAAAAGTACAGTAAATTCATTTTACAGATTTTACAAGGTAAAAGTCTGTTTGAAAATGTGTTCATCTACCATAGCTCTCAACTCACACGCTTTTGGCGGGTGTCACACACCTTGTAAAGGGCAGACTCACCCGCCAAGCCTCCTGCACGCCCATTCATTCCAATGGGCGTCTCACCCGCCAAAAACAAAATCGGGTGATTTCACCCGCCTGTAAAACAAAAAGGGTTGAGAGCTATGTCATCTACTATACAGAAAATATGCATACCTGAAGTTTGTGTTCATGCATATGGATATGCATGGAGCTGCAAGAAGAAATCTTGAAGACTTGTACAGTATTTGTGGTAGATGCTGCTTGCCAATGATATGACACTTGTACTCAGAGAGATTCAGAGTACATTTGTAGTGCTGATCTATGATGATGCAGTTAGATGTAGAGGTCTTGAATGTGATTGGTGCATGGTCATGTGATTTTTGAGGTACTTCCAATGAGGGAATGGCAGAGAGAGTGTAGTGGAAATGGTAGAAGGGCTGTTCATGATACGATATGTCCGCGGACATGGCGGTAATTCTCGGACATCGGGAGTTACATCCGGGGATTTTTGGGTTCAGAAGTCATGCAAATGAGAATAAGCACTGAAAGGGATTGGTCAGGAAAGTTTGGTGGGTGTGTTGTGCCAGGAGAGATTTTCTCAGATACTCTTTTTGCTGAGAGAACAGAAGATAGCTATGGCTGTGTGTTTCAGAAAACAGATTGTTTGGATTTTAGGAGATTCGTGGATACATTGGTTGAAGGTACATGCAGAAAGCTGTGGAGTAGCTGTAGATCTTGGATTCCCACATGTGGAAGTACACTGGCATGGAGTACGTGGAATGAAGCGGTTGGACTTGCTACCTCTCTGTGCTACTTTGGAGACAGAGCAACATCCAGACATAATTGTAATTCATTGTGGAGGGAACAGTTTAGGACATGTGACTGGAATTTTTTTGCTATTTGCTATGAAAGAAGGACTGAGGAAGGTTATGGACATGTTTCCTAATTCTCAAGTGATATTTTCACGGATTGCGCAGAGACAAATGTGGCATGTCTTCTTTTCACAATGAAAATGTGACAAATGTGGCTTCGTTCTTCTTCATTTGGTCCACAAATGGAAAAAGCAAGGCGCAATGTTAATAAGGCTGTTTGTGGCTTTCGGGATTCGAGATTTTGGCATGTCATCAATGACATTTGTGATGTCATCTTTGATGTCCTGGGTGTTAGTCTTAGCAGTGCACGGTGGCGGCGCAAGTTATGGTTGCTTAGCTTACCATAACTGGCGAATTTCAAGGGTTTTTCGGTTTTACTTGGAACCATAACGTCCCTTTAACAAAGTTTTTTCACTGAATATATATATATATATATATATATATATATATATATACATATATATATATATATATATATATATATATAATTCAAGAACAGGGGATTGAAATGGAATAATACATTAAACTTGATACTCAATGGAGAAACAGTCGAGCAAGTCAGTGAGTATGACTACTTGTACATCTGATTTGTTGAAAACTGTATGGAGCACCCAGGTCGCAAAGGCTAACATTACCCTGAGCCACTATAGTGGTGCCATAGAAGTTTTCTAGGACTGTGCCAATGGGTCATTGAGGGAATCTCTGGAATCCTATTCTGCCCAGCCTAGACAAGCTGTGCTCTCTGGGACAGAGCTATGGGGAGTAACTAACTGCGACTATGAATTACTAGTAAAAACACATTTGTGAAAAATGTGTCGGGGCTGTCTAAGAATTCACCTACAATTCCTGTTTTCCTGAAGGTTGACTTTCGGAGGATTGGGCCTATCTGTAAATCCAAACCTTTATTCTATTGGATTAGAGTTTGGTCTACTCCTGGATTGACTGAGTATAGATCGGCCCTGAAAGATGTTTTATCCCAGGAGGGAGGCTGGTCCGTACCTGGATGAAGTATCTGAAGGAGGCCTTTATCTCACTAGGGTACCATGATCTGCTCACCAAAGCCCTAACTTAAGGCAGCCCCCACAAGTCTGCCCTCATCCCACTACCCCCACTAAACTACAACCTGGCTGCCTTCCTTAAGGGAGCACACACATAGCCCCACTAAACTGCGCCCAAGCCCCCTACATTAAAGCAGTACCCATGAACCCCTACTAAACCACGCTGGCCCCCTACATTAAGGCAGCACTGAGAAATCTGCCCTAGTACCCTTACCCCCACTAGTCTGCACCCCAACCGCCTACATTAAGGTAGAACCCACAAGTCTGCCCTCATCCCAGTACCCACACAAACCTGCACCCCAAAATCCAGATCATTCCATCCCCACTCCTTTCTTACACAGTACTTGCGCCAACAAGTTGCCACATGACAATAATGCACTCCAAATACACATCACCCCAATACCCAATCTTATGCTTTCGCTGCACAGTATTGACACCAGTATTGACACCAGGAGTTAGATGAAATGTGATGAAATGTGAAATGGCTGACTGAATATCCATTGACTGAATGAATATCCAATAAACCATCTTGTTTCCAGTGGTCCATGATGTATCCCCTGTCCAGCTAAGTAGACCACATACAGTCCCACATAATTTGGCAACCACACTTTCCTGACAACAGCACACTGGATGTCCCCCCACACTCCTTGCATGTAGAGATATAACAGTCATATTACCACAAATGTACAAATCCTGTTGTTTTATGAACAGACAAAAGAGCTTGCTGGCACACACTCATGATCGGTTGGGAAAAGGGCACAGTCACATACCCAACAGTAATGGATACACATAAACATTCACTGTCCAACAAGGTGACGGACAGGCTTGCAGGCCTTGTTCTGTACAATGTTGATGTTACCCTTAGAATTGTTGTAACAGCAACAACACTTGCCAGCTATGCATCTTGAACACCCATGGCCCAGTTCACATTGGAAATTAACAAGGGGGGTCCTGGGAGTCCCTCTGCCAGACATTAGTCCTGGTTGCGAGAGACTTACCCAGAGTCTTTAGCTCACTATCTTTCACAGAGAAGAAATATCCTAAACATATCAGTCTGTAGCCCAGTTAATCAGAGTGAGACCACATTTCTTCTCATCATCCACAATGCCAATAAACTATTTTAATTATTTTAATTTATTTTTATTTATAAGGTGCTAAACACCTAAAAGGCACAAGAAAGGAAGTAGAAGAATCCATAGGAGTTTATAGTCAATACAAAAGCCAAAATTGCATATTCAGAACAGCGTCAAACCAAGAAAACATTATCATTGAAAAAGCAAAGTCTTAAGCCTCTTTTTGAACATTGGAAGATCGGAAATAATCCTACATTCAGAAGGGAGCTGATTCCATAAGGTAGGTGCTATAAATTCAAATGAGTGACCAGCACATACCAACTTAAAGTATGTTATCTGTAGCACATGGTCACAGTAACCTGCATGGTTAGAACAAAGTATGCACTTCTTAAGATTCTGATGTGATTCTTCAGACGTTGAAGGGCACTGCCATGAACACATGTATTAATAACAGGAATACTTTGTGTTTCAATCTAGCTGCAACAGGTAGGCAGTGTAATGTTCTCAGCATAGGTGATACCTGAACATCCCTGCTCTATTGAACATCTTGCTAGACACCTAAACAAATGAGTACCCATCCTTAAAAAGAGACTCAAAACATCATCATGAAATACACCTCTCATCTCCAAATGTCTCCCCACGTCACCACCATTAGAATCCAATACAAAACATAACCAACACTGAAACACTGACAGCAAATATGAAATGCCCCTGCACAAGGATTGCCATCTGGCAACCATCCGTTGCTACCCCCACCATTGTGAAGGTCTCTTCTCTACTTGTGAAACACATATCCACAGGGCCATATGGGCAAGTCAATCAAGGTAATGCCACCTTAACTACCTCAAACAACCCCATACATGACACAACACCCATGAACACATGAACAAAGGAAGTGTCATGTCAAACACAGCAAAAGTGGTTGACACACACATGCACATCCTGTTCATTAATGATTAGCATGCCTGTATTGCAAAGCATGGAAGTAGCCAATCACCAGATGTTTATGACAAAGACATGAAACATGTGCAACTCCAAACATGTCCTCTCCCCACATTTACCATTGTCCACATAAGTACATTGGCCATGAATGCATCACATTCACAAGAAGCATGCACACATGCCCCACAGCAAATAGGCTAGTACCCATATGACCCTTCGGAATGTGCACTAAACCCACATGTCAGCCATAGGACATACGTACTCGGAGATCCTGTTGAAACAAAATGCGCACATGGAAAAAGAAGCACACAAGCATTCATACACCTCGAAGCCAATGCATGCAGCACATGGCAGAAGGATAAGTCAAACACAGTGTTGAACAATAAACTATAAATGTATTGATGCAAAATTATGTACAATGGTGTAAACTGAAAAACTGCCCTTGAATAAATAAATAAAACACAAGAAACCCTACAACTAATGAACTATATACAAGAGTCAGCCAGCTAGTTCATGCTTATCTCAGACAATGCATCAGCCAATGCAGATTCCCCACCCACATCTGCCTTTTGCAGGTGGGCCTGCTTTGTTTCCCAGAGGCCTTGCAGGGTCTCCCTCATCCATGGCTCAATCTCCTCTGCTACCCTGCAACAATCCTTGAGGATGGCAGTCTGCGCATGTGCCAACCTCTTCTTAACATTGCCCTGTCCTTGGCAATTGCTGCCTCATGTGCCTGCTGCCTCTCTTGATCCTGCTGCCTCACAAATAACATTTCAGATTAAATCAGTGCCTGCAAGTGCTCTTGTGCCTGCTGCCTCTATTGCACCATGTGGTCACCCACTTGCCTCCTCCTGTTTGCAATACCTTGCATGATTTGCCTCCTCACTGACATCATCTACTGCTGCCTAGCAATGAGACTGCACTGCAGGTACTCCCTTCTGGTGAGATAACAGTGTGTGTCGGGGTAGTGCAGCACCTGCACTGCCATCAAGTGACTAGTGTTCTGCCACAGCCAGTTCCCCTGTATGTTCCTGGGCAGACTCAGTGACCATCTCATATTCTATGGTGTGGACATCTACCTCCACCAGGGACACAGGCGCATCCAGACTGGCCAATGACATGACAGGGGCACAGGAGGCCATGGTGTTGGCTGGAATAAAGGCCTCAGTTGAGGTTCACTGGTACATAGATGAGGAGGAGGAAGAGTTGGCCATTGCAATGGCCTATCTAAAATGGGCACCAGAACGGAATGCTGATGCCAGTCAGGCCTATTTGCTGTATCTAAACTGCACTTGCACGTTCTCAATGCATCTCTGCCTGAAGATCGTCTGTCTGTTTTCCCCTGTCTTCACCGCTTAATGTGCACTTGAAAGAAATGCATAATCGCTGTCAGGCCTTTTTGCTGTATCTAAACTGTTAAATGTATTATATTCACTTACTCTGCCTGTGCAGACCATTATCGTCTCAGAATTTCAAGTGCTCTTCGTGACTGTTGTTTTTTCACCATGTTCCCACCCTCCTTGAGTGTTTTGAAACACTGTCTGTGTATAGGCGCTTTATAAATAAACATTACCATTCCCATTATTATTGGGACAAGAGGTGGCCCATCTGCCCCTAAATGCTCTACAAGCAGCTCATGAGTTGCTTGCTCAGCAGTGGCAGCACAGCATTCTGGATTGCCACATTGGCTGGAAGTGCATGTGCTATCTGGGTGGAGGCATCAGTAAAAGTGGCCAGTGCAGCACAGAAGGGCCGTGGGACAGGAGGCTGTGCTGACCCATCTTCAGTGGACTACACAGCCTCCTGTCTCGGGAACAGGTGTGCAGCCTTCAGTTTCCCTCACCTGACACTTTGGGTAGGCCTGCTATAGCTTTGCCCTATTTATCCACCCCCATCAATCCAGATAGACAATGACCTTGCCTATTGCACTCTCACCCCGCCCTCCCCCTGGCATGTCTCCTCTCCCTTCCCCCTTGCACTTGCATGATCTGAATGACACAAGGCCTAGTAAGATCTTTTATTTTGTCCTCCCTTTGTATCCCCTTCCTTGTCTTGTCGCGCCTAGAAACATTTGTGTACAGGTGCGTTATAGATTACTTATCATGTCATATCATACTTGACCACATGTGTCCGTAGCACCATAGGCACATCACCATTCAACCACATCTACCAACATGCACCTCTGAAAGTCCAACATGAAAGCATTCAACAAGCACATACACCTGTTGCTGAGGCTCAAGCAGCAATTCTCTTGCTCTCAACACAAACAAATTCATGCTGAGATAACACATATGCCCCCTCATTCCGTGGCCTGACAGGTCCAAATGTAGATTCAGATAGTCAAATGCAACAATTTGCCTTGACCACACATCCATATACTTGTGTTAGTCACAGCTGCTGAGTGGAGATGATGAAATCATCATAGACAATTAAACAATCCATAAAGGAGCAAGCATGAATGTACCTCACATGCCTCAACATCTCAATCTGGCAACTGTACCTGTCATATGCCTTGCTGTCAACATCGCACAGTGCATTCACACAAGTATTCTTTGTCAATACAAACTGAATGAGCTCATTCCTATGCCTGTCCACTTCACAGACGTGTGCCATTACATACTTCCAGCATTGGCATGAGGCTGCCTGTTAGATAAGGATTGTGCAATATATTGTAACGCTCACCTGATTCCCACGGAGGCGCAGGTCTGGCTTCGAGTGCTGATGCTTCTTCAATGGTGAAGCGCAGGACTCTGAAGATGGACAGGAAGGGCCCTCTACTCTGGCTTCTCCGGCTCGCAGGAATATTCCCCTGTGCGTGAAAAGGGAGTATTACCTACTGACTGAGTTATGCTCAAGCTTCCCACTCTCTTCCAACCCTCCACGATACCCTTCCACGATTCCCCGTGAAGTCTCACCTTAGGGTCTGAAAGGACGAGCTCTCCATCCAGCTTCTGACGCAGGGGCGCGTTGAACCCAGTTACTTCACTGGATTGAGGTTGGATGGGAGTTCAGGTAAGCTTGATTATACTGGTAAGGCGCTGTAAAAGTTCTGTTGCAAGTTCAAAAGTTCAAGCTTTAAATAATAATGTTCATTGTCTTTTTCCAGGTGATGAATGAAGATTCCTTTGGAGACTTCTTGCAACAAAGCGCGGATGTTGATGTCTTTTCCCCTTAGGGGCCGGGATTCGGAATGCCGGAGATATGGCGCCGACCCGAAGTGAAACGTGCAGTTCCAGTAAAGATCTGGTAAATCCTAGATGAGCGCTCAGGTAATGTTTTTGCATTCGCTCATCTAATGTCTTTGTCTTTTTTCCCCATAGGAGCCGGGGTCCTGCTTGGAAGCAGCAAGACCCGAAATGAAATGGGAATGACCCAACAGGTAAGTCTTAGAAGGAAACTGAGCTTTCCTATTCCCTTCCTTCTCTCACCTCTTATTCTTGTCTTTTTCTCTGGGAAGTGGCTGTGTATCCGGATGATCGCTGCTGAAGATGGAGGAACCCAGGAAAGGTGAGTGAAATGCAGCGCTGCAGCGATCGTAACGAAATGCTTTTAAAAATAATGTCTTCCCTTTCAGGATCGTCGGTGATGTCTCCATGGTGCAGATTAGCTGGTAGGTCTCTTGTCTCCCTTTGCAGGTGACCCAGGATGCTGACAGGCGTGGCGGAAGTCCAGATGCAGGAGCTGACACGGTGAGCGTCCAGCTGCGAGGCGTGAGTTGCTGATCGGGTGTGGTTTAAATAGCTTTGGAAGAAGTTCAAGTGTGTATCCTTCCTCCGATCAGGTATGTACCCTTCCCCGACCACACCCGGGTGGAAAGTAGTCCCACAGGTAAAGTAGTTCCTATTCAGGCCTCAAGAGGGCCTGGTTGTGGCAGCATGGTCTGCATCAGGTAAGTGCACATTAAAACACTTGAACACATGTCTAGCTTTATGAGCCTGGCGCCTAAGGCGCCAGGACAGAGGTCCAACATGAGCCTGGCACCTAAGGCGCCAGGACTGAGTCCAAAGGGCCCCAGCTTGGGCCCGCTGGCACTCCCCTGGGGGAAATGATGCCTGCCTCTGGGGTTGCTGGGTCGGACCTGGCTCCTCAGAGGTAGGCATCATGACATATATATGCTTTGAAAAGCACTAACTTGATCAAGTCATGCATATCCAGGAAGGAAATGCCAAATCGGTGTACATATTCACCCTCTGAGTACTCACCAGCAGTCTGGATACATGCCTTCAGGTCAAGGTCCTATGCATGGACTGCTCTGTGGATCCTCTCCAGGATCTGAAGGTGAAGGGGTGACACAAAATGGTGGCCTGCACAGTGCATCTCCACAGAGACACCTGCCTTAAGGACAGCGATCGCCTGGCTCTGGATCCTAATGTTGTCCATACGCTTCTTTGTCTTCTCTGCTGTGCACGTAGGTGGCAATATTTAGTGTTTACCACATGGATTTGAAGGTGCTGATATTTAGTGTGTAACATGCAGATTTGGTGGAGTAAATATTTGCAGGTTTCTTGCAGCTTGCTCCATGAGTGAGAGATCTCCATGGAGCGGATGAGGACATGGACGATGGCAGAAGAAGGGTCCTCCTAATAAATGTATTGGTGAGCCTACAGGGGCCCCAGTTCCACCAGGCCCACTAGGGCTAAGTGGTCACAGGCTGCAGAGCACCCCACAAAGAGGCATATGTGCAGGAGAAGGGGCCATCAGGGAAGAGGCGCTTAACATATGAGGAGTTAACAATCCTCACTGATTACGTTGACGTACACCATGGTGACCTGTGCCCTTGGGCTGGAAGTACCATTCCTGTGACTCAGCAGTGGAGGATGTGGCAGGAGGCCACAGATCTCATCAAGTCCTGTGGTATGGAGAGGTGCACATTCGAAGAGGATGGGTTGCCTCAAGCGGCAGACCAATGAGAAGCTCTGCAGCAATTTGGCCTCTGTCCTGGCTACTGGAGGTGGATCACCACATGTGGATGAGCTGACTTTATTTGAAGAGGTCTCAAGTGGCCTCATCAGCAGTGAACAGGTGGTTGGCATGGGAGCATGGACACCTGTGCAACCACATCAGATGAGTGCCATGTGTGCATGATATTTTTACCTCAACACATATATGGTATGCTATCACATGTTGTAGTAGAGTTGGTTGTGGTCCCTGTCACCCATCCATGAGTACAACAGTATGCATACATACGCACTTCTATTCCATGTTGTGCATCGTAGAAGGTGGATGTGTGAACAATTAATGTAGTTGAAATTTATCTTACAGCACACATCCTGTATACAGTATTCTTTAGTATAGTTGTTATGTGTGGCAATGGTCCACAAGACACGTCATTGGACACACCCACAGTGACATGTTTATGGATTTTGCATTGTGAACACTAATTGTGACTCACATGGAATAACAATGGTCAGTGACCAATGTCAGAGTGATCCATTCCCTGGCGGCCAGTGGACATGGATGAGCAGCATTGTCAGTGAGAAGTCACATGAGGATGTGTAGCAGCCTGTAGTGGCAGTGGTTGGCAAACAATATGTTTGATGAGTGATGTTTATTCCACATTTGGGGTGTCAACTATGCAGTGGTCATGCAAGTACACACTGGTCGTATCCATGTTGCACTTTCCTCACACATGTTAAAGATGCATGTGAGCGTGGGTAAACACTAATCAGGTCTTCGCCAATCTGGCGAAGTAGGTGATGGGGATTTTGGCAACACAATTTCCGGCATGCAGGTTTTGTCGATATTAGAAACTGTAATACTTCCAAATGTTGCAAGTAGGCATAGATGAAGTGGAGGAGGGGCCAAGCAATTTAGCACTGAACTCCATTCTTCTACTGTTAACCTTTCACTCTCATACATGCAGGTATGTATGTATGGTCACCAAATCCTCCTATCTGTGGCTTGATGAATGACCCAATGTGCCCCAACATGACTACTCAGAGCATTACTTGTCAATCCCCTGTGCATTCCTCATTACAAGATGCCCAGTTACAATGTCTGATGCATGTGTGTGGTTACCAGACATTTGGTCGAAAAAAATTGGTCGACCAGACAAATGGTCGATTTTTTTATTTTTTTTATTTTCACCTTTTTTTTTTTGGGGGGGCCCCCCCCCCCCAACCCCCTTTTTTTTCTAAAAACCCATTGTTGTAAAAAACGAAAACCCGAAAAATAAATATATAATTAAACAAAAAAATTCGACCACTTGGTTTTCGACCAAATTGCGTCGACCAAATGTCATTCGACCAGTTTTAGGTCGACCAAATGTCTGGACACCCATGTGTGTCAGGCCCCTTTGTGTCTGTATGCATTTTATGTGCATGTTCAAGTGTTTAGGTAAGCCTCTGAATTTTGTTGTCTGACTTTGTGCAGATGATGACGCAGCAGATGAGGAGGATGAGGAAGAGTAGGAGGAGGAACAGAAGGTGGCGGATAAGGCGCACTCACCCACCAGTGCAGCATGGGGTGCTGTTTCTGGTGTTAAAGACCATCATCAGCTGACCTGCCGATTTATCTTCCAATGATTCTGCCGAATCAGATGTGGAAGGCATCTTGAGGAACATGATAGAGGGGCCACCAATTAGGTTTCCGGATGCCATGGAGCTCTTTGAGTTCCCAGATGCTGCTGAGTCTGCGGAGAAGAGCCAGGAAACCCTGTGCCAGGCATTTGCACAGCCTGCCTTAATGGTGGATTCTTTGTCTGCAAGTTTGCCTCCTACCATCATGGAGTCAACAATGGAGGCTGATGTTCAAAGGGAATATTGTGGACCACCAGCATATGCCAGTGCACTCACTGTGATGGGCCTGGGCTCTGGCATCCTGGTTTGGTAGGCCATGCACACATGGTGGAGGTATGCCTCCCCGACACTTGTAGTGGGTGCAGGAGTTGCTGCATGCAAGGGCCCAAAGGGGTGAGGTCCTGTAAGAGATGGCCAGGGACATCCATCACCTGGCGGAAAATGTCATATCAGTCCAAAGCTGCACTCAATGCCGAACTATGCTGATTGTGGCAGGAGAGGAGAGAGGATACACAACACCAGAGCTAGGCGAATTGCGATGAGGGTTCCACCAATACGCAATCCCTTCATGATGAGTTTTTGGTCTCAAGGGAAGTTCTGCAGCAAAAATGGCCACCTCAAGGAAAACCCTGCATTCAGAGCTGTTGGTGTAAGGGGAAAGCCACCATCAAGACACACATTCCTTGAGACAAACTCTGCATGAGGAGATGCTGGCATCAATGGCCCTCCACCACCCAGAGATGTCTGCCTTGATGAAAACTCTCAACATGCAGTCAGAGACATCAAGGGTCACCATGCATGCTGACTCTTTGGTCATCATAATGACCTGGTTGCAATCGGGGGCCTCATGCACACATCCCCCTCATGAGTGGCCATAGCCAATAAAGACCAGGCTTTGGCATTGCCATGTCAGAGTGCACCACACTTGGATCTACCACAGCATGGAGGTTCAAACTGAAGCACGCAGGTGATGATGTTGGCCATGTCCTCTCTTGCTACCACCACCCTTCTTTATGCACCCATGTGCTCTAGAGGGCTGTGGTTCAACGACTCATGCTAGTGGGCACACTTTCCACCTGGGGGACAGGGCATGTGATCATGCTGTGTGGAGTAAACTGGTTTGATGTTGTGGACTGCTACAGACTCTCACATGCAGTTGAACATGCCATTCAACGTTGGTGTGTATAAATGCAGTCTGTCAGACAGACTTGTTTAGCTGATCCAAACAAATGTCTAATGTAATTTCAGGTATCTTGCATCATCCAGTAGCCACTCTCTCTGCATGGACACCTCGATCACCCTGTTTCCACCCAACTTCCCATTCCCTCTGCAGGGCACTAACCTTCCTGGCACCAATGCTGAGTCCCAGTGTTGGGTGGAGGTGGTGAGGGATTAAAAACATAACAGCAGTTCCACCAGGGAAGGCTGTGGACTGTCATGCATTTTCATGGCTATCGACATATGCATCCCAATAGTGGCATGATGCGGGTGGAACATGTGAGTTGTCCTACATACGCGTGTGTGTGTGTGTGTGTGTGTGTGTGTGTGTATGTGTGAGCGCACGCGCATGCCTCCTTGATCAGCTATGCATGTGATTTGTGTTATTGGCTATACTGCTGTTGAGTTCAGGGTTTGGCCACAAATGACTCTGACACTCCAGTGAACTGGTAACTTATTTACTTAAGTTTAGGTACACCAAATACAGTTCTTAGAGTCAGGTAAGTAAAAGGGGACATAGGACACCCACCGGCATCCTCTCTCAGGGCTTACATCCTTGCAACTAACCAACCTGGAACTCACTCATAGATAAACATTCTAAGCCCTGCATTCCATCTCAAGATTCTAGTCACATCTTTCCCCTATAGGGACAACAACAAGAACAGTAAAGTATCGGTGGCAAGATCAATATTTCATCAAAAGATTTGTCCAGTAAAGTCCCACCTGAAAAACAAAAGATTATTCAAAGCATTTCATATATAACCACAACCAACTCCAAAAGGTTTAGACCCTGTCACCACTTCAAAATCTATTAACATTAACATCAATGTCCATCTGTGGATTAAAATTAAAAGTCCACCTGTGGAGAGAACATATTAATATGCCTACATAGAACAGCTAATGATGAACACTGTTATCAACTCAATTACTCTAATGAAGATTTAATAAACACTCAAAACCTTAATATCTTATTTCACTCACACATCACCGCATACATGTCTACCAACATATGCCAAAACAATGGCACCAAAGTCTAGGAACAACATTTCCCTTTTTATACAGACAGTGTAATGGACAGTAGTCCGCTCAATGGTTCACCACAACCATTGCACCTTTTTACACATGCAACACATGTAATGGATAGTAGTCCGCTCAATGGTTCACCTCAACCATTGCACCTTTTTACACATGCAACACATGTAATGGACAGTAGTCCGCTCAACGGTTCACCTCAACCATTGCACCTTTTTACACATGCAACACATGTAATGGACAGTAGTCCGCTCAATGGTTCACCTCAACCATTGCACCTTTTCACACATGCAACACATGTAATGGACAGTAGTCCGCTCAACGGTTCACCTCAACCATTGCACCTTTTTACACATGCAACACATGTAATGGACAGTAGTCCGCTCAATGGTTCACCTCAACCATTGCACCTTTTTACACATGCAACACATGTAATGGACAGTAGTCTGCTCAACGGTTCACCTCAACCATTGCACCTTTTTACACATGCAACACATGTAATGGACAGTAGTCCGCTCAACGGTTCACCTCAACCATTGCACCTTTTTACACATGCAACACATGTAATGGACAGTAGTCCGCCTGTGGAGAGAAATATGTTAAACTACATAACTCAATTAAAGAGAGAGACATGTACCTAACATCACTCTAATAAACTAATATATATCAGCTCTAGTATCTCAACTCTAATCGCCTGCACCTCTGCATTCTCTCCTACTTCACCATTGCATAGAGAGTAATGGAGGAACACAGAGCTCCCATCCCCATCAAACTTCATAACTGAGTCAGGCCTCCCGCTGCAGCACTCATGCCGAACTCCAGGACTCCACTCAAGCCAACCGCAGCAACCTTCGGTTCCAGTCAAGGTAAGCGCTGACATCGGAATACTTTGTCAGTGATCTCAGCTGCCTTCACTATGACCAATAGCTTGTAGCCTTGGCGCAACAGATGTTTGCACAGTCCATGGGCCCCAGGCCCCTCCTAGATCCATTAACAACTTCCAACTCTTCTGAATGTCTGTACAGTCTCAATTCTCTTAAATGCTTTATGAGAGACTGCCACCTTGAACTTCACCATGTCAATGAATGAATGAACCTTGCTGCTCCAATGAACTTCACAGCTCCTTCTAATAACCATAAGTCTCACAGAGCCCACTGCACTTTACAGCAGACCGTTGTACCTTTCAACACTAGAACTTCTTGTCCCCACTGCCCTTTGCAGCACACCCAAGTCACTGAAGTGCCTCTTCACTCCCTATGCAGTGCCTCTTCACTGCCCCGTGCAGCACTTCACTGCCCTCGCAGCGCCTCACCTCTTCACTGCACCATGCAGCACTTCACAGCCTCTGCAGCGACCACTCACTGCCTCTTGCAGCGCCTCTTGACTGCCTCTTGCAGCACCTCTTAACTGCATCTTGCAGTGCCTCACTGCACTTGCAGAATCTCTTCACTGCCTCATGCAGCACCTCTTCACTGCCTCACGCAGCACCTCTTCACTGCCTAACGCAGCACCTCACTGCCCCTGCAGCGCGTCTTCACTGCCTGTTGCAGCACCTCACTGCCCTTGCAGCACTTCTTCATGCAGCGCCTCACTGCCTCTGTAGCATCTCACTGCCCCTAGCAGCGCTTCACTGTCTCTGCAGCGCCTCTTCACTGCCTGTTGCAGCGCCTAACTGCCCTCGCAGCACCTCTTCATGCAGCGCCTCACTGCCTCTGCAACATCTCATTGCCCATTGTAGCGCCTCACTGCCCTGGCAGAACCTCTCCACTGCCTCATGCAGCACCTTTACATCCATAGCTGCTCTGTTATTCCAGTGCCTTCGTAGCGCCTCTGTCTGGGCCTTTCGTGCCCCCTCTGCCTCTGTAGCACCTCTGTCTGGGCCTCTATTGCCCTCACTCTTGCAGTGCCTCACAGCCATCCAGCGCTCTTACCTGAGAGAGGATCACTTCTCAGAGGGGGGGGCGGTGGGTGTCTCCCTTTGGTGCTGTCCCCCCAGCACAGCCAGATCCCATCCTCGTCGCCAGTGTTGAGTTCAGGGTTTGGCCACAAATGACTCTGACACTCCAGTGAACTGTTAACTTATTTACTTAAGTTTAGGTACACCAAATACAGTTCTTAGAGTCAGGTAAGTAAAAGGGGACATAGGACACCCACCGGCATCCTCTCTCAATGCTTACATCCTTGCAACTAACCAACCTGGAACTCACTCATGGATAAACATTCTAAGCCCTGCATTCCATCTCAAGATTCTAGTCACTTGCACCAGATGAATGCAAAGTTAATCACAACAACTGCCTTGACTTGCTGCTTGGAGTCAGTCTCCTTGGAGTGTTCCTGTGCACATCCTTTTGGTGAGGGCTGATGCAGTAGCTTCTTTTTGGTGTGGCACTACATTTACACTCCTGTCATGTCAACCTTGCATGCCATCTCCTGACATTTGCCATTTAAAGTAGCCACCCTCTGATCAGGGATGGACTGGCCTATAGGGAACTCAGGAAATGTCCTGGTATGCCTCTGCACCCTAGGCCTTTTCTGGGTGGTATTCCTAAATGTTCTCCTCTTAGGGCAGAGGTCTTCAAACTGTGGGGCGCGCCCCCCAAGGGGGGCGCGGCCGCCTCGTAGGGGGGGCGCCAGAGCCCAGTATGAAATGTACAAAAAAAATGTTTTTTTTTTTTTTTAGATCGGAGGAAATGGGAGGGGGCAGCTCACATGGTCAGACTGGACCATAAAACGGTCTTGGGCACCAATCAAAAAATGGCCAGTAGTTGCAAATGGATATTCAGTCCTTTAGTCACAGACTGTTTGAATAGTACCCAAGGGGTTGTTTTTTGTTGAAATGTAAACAAATTGTGATATTTAAAGAATATTTATTCAGCAACAATGGTCAAAACTACTAGCTGCATAGTGAAGTAACTCCTCAAACTGGCCCACATTGTCCAAAAAAGTGGCCCATTTTGGCTGGCCTACACTAGCATTTTGCATATCTGGTACGGTCATTGCCCTAATGCCCTATAGGCCAGTCCAAGCCTGCCGGCTCATCCATAATGGGTGAGGGGGCGTCCACCCACTGGCCCCCTCAACCATTATGGAGGAGCCGAGGAGCCAGCCCAGTGAAACACAGAGCACTCCCTCAGCTGCTTTTTCCAGCTGAGGGAGTGCTCCTAGGCTGGCTGAACTGTCAAAGGGAAACACTGTTTGCCTTTGACAGTTCAGTTCTCCAGCCACACATGATCACTGAGCCATGCAACGCTGGGGGAGTTTTGCTTCGCCAGCCTTGCATAGCTTATTGGAAATGCTGACTGTGGCACTGCATGTATGTATGTGCGAGGGGGTGCTCATGCGCCGCCTCCGCACATACGGGCAGAGCAACCTGGAGCGGGGCATTTTAGCAACCACACGCAGGCCCCTGCAGAAGGTACGTTTATGGCGATTTATTTTTTATTTAAATGTGTATGGATGTGTGTATGCTTGTGTTATGGGACTGTGGTGGGAGCAGGATGGGCGGCAGCACTGGATAGTGGTGGGAGTAGGGTGGAGAGAGCCCAGGGTCTGTACTGGGAATAGGGTGCGGTGACGGCACGCAAATGTTCATAGCGCTTTCTACATACTGTCCATCTGGCACTTTTGGGGGGGCCCGGCCTGCCCAAACTTTGCTCAGGGGGGGCCCCAGCCAAAAAAGTTTGAAGACCACTGTTTTAGGGTAAGGGTTGGCCTTGTTCATAGTGTGGAACATGGGGACACTTTGAGTATTATTTTCAGGGCATCTTTTAGCTCCCACTCCTCCCCGCACCATGATGCATAGGCATGCAGCACACCAGACTCTCACATGCCACGTAATCGGATGATCGGGGTGACAAGTATGTATTTTGATGATGTTTGGAGTATGCAGTGCACTGCTGGTGAGGTGCGGGTATAGAGATCAAAATGTCTTTCTCGTGTGTATGTGTGTGTTGCTGCTATATTCCCGTTGATGTGATTAGAAACTGCTGATAGTGAAGGGTGTATGACCTTACATGATCTTGTTATGTTTGTGTAGCCTGTGAGTGGTTACCTTGATTCCTGGGAGATTTGGAGGGCATCTTCAAGATTGGATAAAGGGACATGATGAGGGTGTCATAGACATGCATGAGGAGGAGGTGGGTGGCCATCTGTTGATTTTCTCCGTTACAGGAACACATGCATGGCAGTGGTGAGTGGAGGTGAGCCAGACCAGCAGCAGTGGTGCAGAAAGTCCCTTCATCCAGATGTCAGGTGAGTCATTTATTGGCACGCGACTCAGGGGAGTAAATGGTATGGAGACATTGTGCCATTGGCTGGCTTTGGCGTATTTGCAATTTTGGGCCTGTGACATGGATACTTTTATTTTCACTTGAGATGACTGTAGGGTTGGTTTGTGCACTTTATGTGATGAATATCTTTGGGGTGGCATGCACTTTTTATGTTATGGGGCACACACTGTTTGTCAATTCCAAATATGCATTCTCTGGGTGTTTTCATGGACAGGCTGGAATGGCCCGATTGCATCAGTGAATGCAATCAAGGATGTGGCTTTCATGTGTGTGGTCTACGAGGATTGAAAGTCATGTGACGTAGGTGTGTACTTCCTGGTTGCATGTGTCCTGTTACTGTGTCCTTTGGCCTGCTAAGGAAATGGGTGGTGCCTGTGGATGAGGTTGGTGGCCATCCTGCAGTTCTACTGCTATGAAATGCGATGTGGCAATATTATGCAGGACACAACATGCCAGGATGATTTTGCGTACTACAGGGGGTGCATAAATCAATAATCCACCTGAGTTGTCAAGGGAGCAGAGTGTGATCCACTATGCCCCTAGTGGCTATGTGTGCTATGTTGTAGTGCGCTTCACCTGGGGTGGCTGGATTCCTGATCAGTGTCAACAGGAATGGTGACAGCAGGTAGGCACTGTCTCTTGCAAAGGACAAAATGCGTATTAATTGCATGAATATTCATTTCTTGTTTTCCTGTGTGGCATCTGATTGCCTGTGTGTGCGGGATAGTTGATACTCACTGACAAGCCAGGTGTTGTTGCCATAGATTTCTGATGCAAGGGCCTGGTATATGGGGGAATACTGGATGATGTAGCTATTATGCAAGCATCCTGTGCAATTGGCATTCACATGCTTGATGTGTCCCTTTCCAACACAGATCACCTGCACATGGATGGAATGCTAATGTTTCATTTCGCGATATATATGCACTGTCTCACGGGAGTGGGCGGGGGGTGGGTTGCAGCGGTACATGGGTGCAGTCGATGGCTCCCAGGACCCGGGAAATTGTGCAACTGAATAGAATTCCTGGCACATTCTCTGTCTTGCCTGAAGTGTGTGTGGCATGTAAGTGGCCTGTAAATGTGCCTATTCACACCTGCTAGGATGCAGCACATTACCTGGTGGAGGAACCTTGATTGTGTGGGCTGTGATATGCCCACAACAATGGCTGTGGTATGCTGGAAGGATTCAGTGGCCAGGAATTCCAGGGCTGATAGCACTTTGACTAGAGGTGTCACAGCCTGTAAGCACGTGATGGTTGATACCGGGAAAGTCTCCCAATCCCTGACCAAGTCTAGGATGACATGGGGACGGAAGCAGAATCTTCCATGTACCTCCTCATCTGGCATCCCTAATATTGCTGTTCATGAGTTCAAAATTCTGGCCCTCCTCCCCCTCCTTTCATGTAGTAATTTCAGTGCTAGCAATGCAGGATCTGGCATTGTGGCAATCATATGTTCATTAGGCTTGCGTTGCACTTTATATGCGTGAGTTTTCATTGCGCTTTATGCTTTCTGATGGGTGGCAGGTAGCGGTGTGTTCGTTCTCCTTTAGAATCACAGTGATAACGCAATAGTTTCTGTGAATAGGGTATACTTAGCACTTGATTAGGCTGTTGGTTGTTTCCCCTCCACGCCCACGTTATTCCTCATGTTTCCCCTTTAATGAGGATTTTGCATGGCCGCCCCCTATTTTGTTCTTTGCACTGGCCCTTCCCATGCGCTGCGAAGTTGGATGGGCCAGTGAATAGTCTGATCTGTTAATCGGCAATACCCATTTAGCGTGGCAAAACGTGTATGTTTGCATCACAAAGTCACTTTGCATAGCGCTAAACATTTTTTAAATTAGACACCAAGAGTCCATGAATGATACAATGAAGTGCCCCTAAGTGATAGAATCACTTGGTTGTGGCGACTTTCGATGCACTGTGTTACTTACGGATTACACATCCTAGTCCAAAAACACAGTCATATTAGAACTTTATCAATAAACAATGTATTCTCATTAATTCTAAGAGTGGGCTTTACAGTCTGAAATGGGCCGCCATTAGCCACCCTAACATTGTGTGAAATACAGAAATCTGGATAGATGTCTTCTTGTTTCAGAGAGGACTTTTATGAGTAAGTAGAAAAAGGTATTTCATATAGCTGAAAAACCCTCAGTATTATCAAGTGAAGCTTAATATTTACATAATCTTTGAAACTCGAATGGGAGGCTTCATTGGACTTGTTTTCTATTAATTGTGGCAATGTTCTCACTGTGTAGGAATGACCATCTTCATTCCAAATTCTAATCATAAACATTGGTGTCGATGCCTTTCGATGACTTTGTACATAGAGTAAAGTATGAATTGTTACAATCCAGCACATTATAATCCAGGCACCAAGACCTCTGAAAGCAACATATTTCCAGCAGGTAACAAAAACAATCCCTCCAATTCATGGTCACCCAATTTATGCCATAGCCCCACAATGTTTCAAGGTAAAATAAATGCTGAATAGAAATATCCAGGAATATTAGGGGTGGTGCAATTCAGGCTGAAATGTATAAGAGCATTCGCATTGTCTCCCAGCAGTCTACGAAGGATAGCTCAAGTGCAACGTGCTCGCCTTGGAAGCAAGACGACACAGAGGAATACGGGTTCGATCCCTGGGTCCGCGTTTAGAAACCTCTGGATATTAAACGTGTTATAAATAACCTATCATATCATACCATAGGACTCACTTCAGGGGAAGCCAGCCTATGATAGATATGTGTTATATGCATAGTGACTCTTCTTCGTGGCATCAAGGTCTCGTTTTTACGTGGACAAAAATGAATTATATCACCCTGAGGTCTACTTCTTGGGTTACTTTAAGAAGGGTCGATTGTCCTTCCTCAAGGGTTTTCTGTTCTTCCTTCTGCACAAGTGGAATAAGCACCTGCAGGAATGGTGCAGTTGTGGATTGTGTGGAATGCAGATCTAATGGAAATGACGGCTTAGAAAGAACCTGAGTGGGATCATTAGAGGCAAGCAAGCTACTATATTTAAATTTAGACCAATTGCACTTCTCACTAATTTAGGAAAAGGCTGTAGCCTCAGTTGCTGCCTCATTTAATAATATATCGATGACATCCAGTGTTATCAATTTAATTTCTGTACTTAATGGGGTTGATATTTGAAACACCAATACAATAAATGACTGTGCAGTTGCCAGTTTCCACATTACACTGCTAATTACATCCATTGTATTAACAAATAAATACTGCCACAAAGGATGTATATGGCCAGTGGCCATTCCTGTGGAGCTGCTTGGCTATCTCTGGAAGTGAATGTGAGGAAACTACAAATGTGACTCAAAGAAATGAATACACTACCTGGACTTACAATTAGACTTGAAGTACTGACCAGCATATGCATAGCCCCAAGGACGTCTACTAATACGAGGCAAGCTTCTCAGCCTCCATCATCGATGATATTTCTAGAATGGTACTTTTGCATGTTGCCAATTCTTCTTTCACACACGGAATCATATGCAACAGAACATGGGATAGATCCTTCCCCTATCAAACTCAATGGCACTTCAGACAATGTGGCAAACACCATCCCTTTTTAAAAAGAGCATAGAAAATGCAGTTCAGTTGCAAAATATCCCAAAAAATAAATATCTTGCTAGAGTGCTGTCAGTCTGGGTTTTGGGCAAGGGGCTGCACCATCCCCACCAAAATCCAGATTGACAGCACTGTAGCAAGATATGTTTGGTGATATTGCTGTCACCAACACAGTGCTTCTAAACATACATACCACTCACACTGGGTTTGATGACTCAACTCTGCAAATGTTAGCCTTCCACCTAATGGACCAAAACCATCTCATAAAGGTGGGCACTGCCAACACAAATCCAAAACGTACCCCATAATGTGCAGACTCTCAAATGGATCCATCAAAACCCTAACCATTGTCAGCTTCTGCATTTGAACACTGTCGGAGGTAAAACACAGTTCTTTTTATCAGTGACACCCATCAACTAAACACAGCCTCCCATACAAACTTGGACATCAAGGGTTTATAGTCATAATTTCGAAATCAAAAATTTCGAAAGTCAAAAAGTCGAAAAAAAAATGTTGAAAAAAATAATGTCGAATTTATTTTTTATGACCTTTTTTTTTTCGAAATGGGGGGGTTCCCCCCCAACCCCTGTTTTTTCTTTTTTTTTTTTTTTTTTACCTATTTTTTTTATATAAACTAGAGCCCAAAAAAAAATATCGAAAAAAAAAATAATTCAACATTTTTTTTTCGATTTTTCGACATTTTTGATTCGACTTTTTTGCCATTCGAAATTTTGTATTCGATATTATGACTGGACACCGACATCAAGCATATCCCTGAAAATGAACTTTGCAACTACGGAATGTATCATTCTTGGTGCACTACACAGCATTCTCAAATTCAAAACTAACTAATGAAATTGTACTTATTGCCTTGGTTCCTAAACTCACATCCAACACTACATTGCTTATTTTATTTATTTTATGTTATTGGTCATTTGTTAGACGCTTATACAATTATCAGCACCGTGTGAAAGTGCCCACAGGGCGACAGGGTGTGACAGGGGAATTAGACAATGAATTACACAAAGGTAAATAATTGAATTAATAGTACAAACAAATAGTGAGACTAACAGGGAGGGGAGACAAACCTACTATGCCTTTTGAGTGTTCAGAACGTGCAAGTGCAGGGAAAAGGGGGTAATGAATAAGTGCTGTGGTGCTTATGGAGAAGCGCTCGGGCGGAGTGCTAAGAAGAGAAGAACGTAAGTGCAACCTCCCGCATGGAGGGTGACCCAAGTAAGTGTAAAATCCGTCCAAACCGCTGGACGGATTTTCACCAAATTTGCAGCAGGAGCAGCGGCTTGGTCCCGAAAGCGTGCTTTTGTAAATTTGGTGAAAATCCATCCAGTAGTTTTTTTAAAAAATGACCAAAAAGTAGGTCACAGAAAATGAGTGATATCTATGTCCGCTCTGAGGCACACTTCCCTGTTCGCTCCACGGACAGTGTCCTGATTGGCCAATCGGCTTGCCTCACGTCCACGGACATGCAACGTGTTCACTGATTAGATGGTGAAGAGCGTGAAGTGCGTCAGATTTTTGGAAAAGCCTGCCATCTTGGATTTGCAGACAACTGCTGGTGTCCGCGAACATCACGGTAAAACCATGTTAAAAAACACAATATTGCACTTGTCAAACTTTCAAATAATCTCTGTTGAGGTGAGGGGTGATGAGGATGGGATGGGATATGGCTGCAAGAAGCAAAATAATTGGTGTTTTTTGCCACGAAAGTCCGCAAACAGTTTGGATGTTCGCGAACAGTCCTGAGAAGTTCGCGAACACCTCAGCATTACATGGTTGGTGAAATTAAGTTCTTGGATGGCTTATAACTTTGGCACCACTTAATGGAACTCATGAAAGTTTGCATGTATATTTCTGAGCTGATTCTGAGTGAGTATGCAATGTTTGGTGGGATTCTGTCATGAGGGGGCACAATTAGAGGGCGGTCCCAAAATAATGTAAAGGCTTATAAATGAGGTGCCATTTGACAGATCTACTCTTCGTTTTGGCAAACTGATAAAAGATCAATAAATACATGTTTTTGTGATGTTTGGTGGGATTCTGTCAAGAAAGAGCAAAATTAGAAGGGGGGTCCCAAAATATTGTAAAGTCTTATAAATGAGGTGCCATTTGACAAATCTACTCTTCGTTTGGCAAACTGATAATAGATCAAGAAATACATTTTTGTGCGATGTTTGGTGGGATTCAGTCAAGAAGGAGCAAAATTAGAAGGGGTGGTCCCAAAATATTGTAAAGGCTTATAAATGTGGTGCCATTTGATAAAGGTTTGCAAAAAGATTATAGATCTAGATTTAGATGTTTTCGTAAAGTCTGAATGGATTTTGCCAAGTGGGGTCTAGGTTATATGACGATTGTATGTGCATACATTTGACACTTTTGAAAAAATAAAACATGTGTGGATTTCCAGCAAACTTGCGTAAGGAGCATTGGCAATGACCTACAAGCATGGTTTGCAAATGTGCCAGTATTTTATTATTTGACAAGTGTCATAATGTAGCTACAAAAGAATAGCGGTATACCTTTAGTGACTGAGCGGTAGCCTGTGGCCATGGGCAGTGGCCAGATTGTCCGGGTCATGAAATAAGGTCATTAACCGGACAATCTGGCTACTGGCCATGACCACAAGGGACAGAACATAGGATTAAAGTGGCCATGTCCACCTGGGACTGGCTTTGTGGTAAAGTTATTCGAAATTAGGATAGATTTAAAAGGGAAAAAAAATGTGCTTGTGGTAATATGGTCATAGGATTCTCTTTTTCGCGAAGAGGGGCCCTGTATGGAACCCGCACCTTCCCTTTCCATGGTGGCCATCTTCTGGCATCCCGGTGTAAGAAGAAAAATCCTCTTTTTTAGCACCTCAGGTTCCCCCTTTGGGAACCTAGGGTGCTAATGGCCTTCATGGGGCTGGAATGGGGGGATAATGGTCCAGAGACCTCGTTATCCACCCTCGCTTTGCTTGGGCTGATAACTTGGGCTGAGTCCCTGGAACGGAGGATGAACGCCAACAATATTCCCATTAGCATAACACAAAATGCAAATGGAAATGTTGGAAAATCTTATTGAGTCTATGTACTTTACTGAGAAATATAATGTTTTTTCAGTTCTATTTTTTAACTGGGAAAGGTGGTTCCTAAAGGAATATATCTTTTGTTGTTTTTGGGTGTATTTTTTTTTGGCAGGAGATCTGAGAACGAAAGGTGGGGAGGGAAATGAGGGAAGAGGAACCCAACACTAATATGGAGGTGTAGATGGACAAGGGAAAATGTTGCGCGTGTGTTATTTCTAAGGTAGGAGGCAGTGTTTCTCATGCTCCTTGATTACAGTAGTGGTGGTGGCTTTAGGGGAGGAGGGATGGCATTAGCTGATGCCATTTTAAGATAAATAGCAGTTTTGCTAAAAGTATGTGCTGTGTACTAAATTGTTAAAGGATAATGAGTAGGAATAGGTGTTGGAGCTGTGCAAGGGGAATTTTGAAGTTGAAAGTTCCTAGATCAGTAGAAAATGCAGTTCTGAACTGTCCGAGAAGCAGAGATCTTATCGTGAAGTGCGGTCGGGCTCTCGGACACGTCATCATACCGCGTGACAGCGTATGGTCTTGTGGCACTGTCCGGAAGGTCCGCAATGAAGTCAGATGTTCATAGACGTCCACAGATGGAAAACTATCTGAAATAGTTGCAAACAAGTATATAGAAGTGTTAAAAATGATTCTAGAAGGTGGGAAATGGCATAGTTTTAAGGTGGCACTTGGTAAATTGGACACAAATATTGCTAAATTGGGTAAGTATGATATTAGTAAGTTGTAAGAAAATAGCATGCACTGGTAAAAACCCATGAAATTCAATGAAAAAACTTTGTTAAAGGGACGTTATGGTTAAGTTGCACTAATAAAAACCTTTCAAATTCACTGTTGCAGTAATAAAAACCTATGGAATTCTATGAATACACTTTGTTAAAGGGACGTTATGGTTAAGTTCAAACTGTCATCAATGATATTTGTGATGTCATCTTTGATGTCCTCGGAGTTAGTCTAAGCAGTGCACGGTGGTGGCGCGAGTTATAGTTGCTTAGCTTACCATAATTGGCGAATTTCAGGGGGTTTTCGATTTTACTTGTAACCATAACGTTCTTTAACAATGTTTTTTTACTGAATTTTATAGGTTTTTAGTACCACAACTTGACCATAGCATCCCTTTAACAATGTTTTTTCATTGAATATTGAATATATATATATATATATATATATATATATATATATGTAGAATACAAAATTGTACTGTTTCCTGAATATAAAAGGATCCACAATTGATCCAAATTAACAGTTTCTAATTTGTAACATACGTTTTGATTTCCTTTGATACATAAGTCAGAAATTACACAACAGTCTGTTAAAAACGTGTCTAGGGGTTTCCACCTCTTAATTGCATAAGCAACAACATTTTCCTGATTGTGATGAATCTGAGGGTGTCCACACTTCTTTCTCCAAAATATCCTCCCCCCAAGGGGCCAGGGAAAGGCTGTTGCTATTGGATCTGACCTTGGAGGTGGATAAGCGAGGGGTGATCACTTGGGTGGAGGAGATTTGGGGAGTGGGGATGAGGAACCCTTGGGTGAAACACAGTATCCCCCACTTCCCTTTTCTAATGAACCCAATATCCCCCATACCCTTATAGGTTATTACCAAGCCCTTGCCTGTTTCTTATGCAAAGTATCTCCCAACAAATACCAGTCATGTACTGGGACAAGGAAGAGACACACCAGAGCAACATCCTCTCTTTATTAATTCTCACACATACAAACACCATTTTGGTACTTGGACGAGGAAGATGCAACAAAGACTGACAACATACGGCAGAACTCACTCTGCGCAGTCTGATTGCCAAATGTCAAATCAAGCTGGCAGGATACTTAAAGGCCAGTGGAGGAACCTGAAGGAGAGGGACCTGAGCGAGAGGGCGGTCGTGTGAGAGCTAAAGCCTGAGAAGTTCAGAGAAGCCAGAGAGGGATGCAGAGCAAGCGCAGCAGGAAGTCAGTTGTAAAGCAGGTCGGTGCGAGAAAGTTTTGCAAAGGAAAGCTGCATCTTCTCTCTGAACTGGAGAAGCCAGCTCAGGAGGCCGGGTGAGAGCCAGAGAAGCACAGCTGAATGAACCACAGCAGAGAAAGAGCTGGCGGAATCACTGAGGTGGAGAGGTGCATCAGGCAAAGCGGAGGTCGAGAGAGAAGCTGTCCACGAAGCCCAGGAGGACCAACAGGACAGAGAACATTACCCAGAGACACGACAAGTGCTGCAGCCACACACCCGACGTCTGACACGCCAAGCAACACCAGTGAGTCTGCCCAGAAGCGCTGGGAGTGCTGCAGTGTACCGACACAGGTTTCATTGGGCTAATTACTGTATGTGACAAGCGGATAAAAGAAGGAACCTTTAATTATGTGAATTTCCTGAAATAAGTCAACTTGATGAAAATACAAAATAAGTTCAACAACAATGTAACAAAATGTGACAAAACTAGTAAATTGGTTATGAACGGATATGAAAAACAATGAAAATAAAGAGAGCCAAATAAGCATGCATAAGTGAATGTTTGAGATTAAACAAATTTGAAGAGTCAAACAAGCATTGTCAACAGTTAAGCAGATATTGTTGTGCATTACTGGAAGACATAAAAGGTTGAAAGCAGAAAACCTGTATGCAAGACAGACCTGGCAAAAGGGTGTCAGATGTTTTGAGGAGAAGGCATGAAACATTGAATAGGTATCCTTGCAGGAGAGTTTACTTGGAGGCTTATGACAATTGGTGCAAAAGAACTTTAAACTGAGGTTCCTAGCAGAAGAGTGTAGTATTAAGCCTGTGTTGATTACTGCAAGTGCAACCTTTTAAACAAGTAAATGGTGATAAAAGAACCAACACTAAAGCTTCAAGGGCACTTTTAAAGAGAACAAGTCAAGCTGGTGAAAAGTAACTAGACCCGAAGAGCTGGGAAGTGTCCCAAAGACTGTATTATTTTGGAACATTAAATGCTGTAAGGAATTGTGTTGTTTTGGAGTATCGACAGAGCTGAAAGCTTGGGGAAGGGAAACCCTCTGTTGTGAAGTGAACTGTTTGAACCTTGGGAAAGGGAAACCCTGTTTCCACCTAAGAGCTTGATGAAGCTGTAAACTTTTATTTAAACACTACTTATTTGATGCTGACAACCCTGCACATTGTATACAAGCAGATGTGTGGGCAAGTGTAGGTTTTGGACACAGACAAACTTTAGCTTTGGACTTCCTGACATAGACTATCATTAGTTTAACTCAGCTAGGGAAAACCAACCTTAGCATAGGGCAAGTTAGGCCTGTTCCAGCTCCTTCTTTTAGGTAATAATAGTTTATATCCAAAATCTTATTCAGTTGCCTGTGTCTACTTCATGATGCCTTCAAAAATTGTGTCACAGTGGGATGCGGCTCAACCGATACAAGTTGGGGCACCGTATAGTTTGAGAAGTTACGTCCCAAAGCATCAGACCCTCAGTAGTCACAGACAGATCAATTGGGTTTGATATCTGTAGTGGTAGGGAAGAGATAATTCCACCATGTGAAAGAAAACTAATACTTACTTATCTGGTCTTGATTCCACCCCTACATACATACATCAGGAGAAGGAATTGCACTCATGCAGAGTACTGCATGGAGGGGCCCATGCAACGTATCACGGGAGGGCAATAAGTGCTCAAGTGGAGATTATGTAGCATGTGCAATAGGTAGCATAGAGGCTTAAAGGTCAATAACAACTGAGGTAGTGAAATTGTCTTGTATTGAGCAGTGCACAAGCTCACAAACATCAATACTTTACACTGACAGAACATAAAAATTCAAGCCAGTTAACGTTTCTGTGGGTGGGGTATAGGAGTGGGGTATGCGTCCCAGTGCTCAATTTCAGCATCAATACACTAAGCAAGAAAGGAGACAGCTTAGAGGAAGACTGTAAACCCTGTGAGAGGATTCTGAAAGGAGTCTCCTTTCAGAATTTAAGTGGCAGATACACGTGCTATCGAGATGATGCTTTTGCCACTCTGTGCTGCCTTAAAACAGCAGGTATTTTGGAATGAAAACTGACTTTCAAAATATTACCATAACCAGACTGGTATAGCATAATATTACATGGGATTGCCTATTCAATGTGCACATATATGTGATATATTTCCTTATCACAAGAGGATTGTGACATTATTAAGCCACCGGCACAACCGTAGCTCCTGAGTTGCTCATTGCTGAGTCTTTACATGTCTCCTCCCCCTGATGGTTTGTTAGAGAGGGCATACATGAGGGGGATCTTTTGGTCAGAGGGGGCCTTTATCTATTTATTTATTTAACATTTATAGAGCGCTCCGAGCCCATAGGCATCTGGGCACTAGTTACATAGAAGACAAGAAGACGGACAACATTCTGCGGTAAGTAGCCCTGCGGTCGGGATCCCAGTTAATGAGGTGCAGTTCCCTGGCTGTCAGTGCAGTCATTTGTAAAAATGGGGAGCTACTTTGCATGCACAACGTTTGCGGTGGAGCCAGTTAATTCATTAACTCATATGAATAGCCACTTCTTAAGTTTCCCCTTGTAGGACCAGAGGGATGAGTCAGATTTTAGAGAGAGCGGCAGTGCATTCCAGTGTTTGGCTGCTATGACCGGGAAGCTACAGCCCCCTGTTTTTTACAATTGAATCTGGAGACAGAGAGGAGGCGTGAATAGGCATCAAGTGTGGGTCTAGAGGATTGTGGCTCTGTGAATTTTCTCGATAGATAAGGACGGGTAGTGTTGGCCAGGCATTTATGCGTCAGTGAGAGTGATTTCATTATGGTGTGCTCGCAGACTGGCAACCAGTGGGCATTTCTTCTCACCGCCAAAATGTGCTCGTTTTTCCAAATGTGTAAGGCTGCTCTTAAGGTGCTGTTTTGGATCATCTGGAGTTTTTGGATGTTGCTCACTGTTGAGCCTGCAAAGAGCGTATTACAATAGTCTATTCTAGAGAGTATCAGTGCTGCTATCGTGATGCAGGTCGCTGTGTGAGGAATGGTCTGCAGCCGTTGATAAGTTTGGTTTTGATGCTGCTGCAGAAGCGATCAAATTCACTTGTCTTGTTAGAGAGAGCAAAGAATCTAGGTAGACCCCGAGTGTTCTTACTCCTTTGGCAAATAAGATGGTGTTGCTGTCTATGGCAAAGGATTTGTAGTTGTCATTTAGCTTGTTTATGCGTGATTGAGTTCCTATGAGAAGTATCTGCGTGTTTTCGTCATTTAAGAAGAGGCCATGTTTGCCCATCCAAATTTGCTGCATGGAAAAAAAAACAGAAAGGAAAGAAGGCAGAGAAATGGAAAGAATAAAAGAGAAACTTCCAGATTAAAGACACATTTTGAAAAGAGGGAATAGAAATGGAGAGAAAAAAAAGGAAGGGAAAAGAAACTATGGAAAAGGCAAAAGGCAGTTACGGGGAACACGAGGGAATCGACTTACACAAAAATAGAGATGAAGACAGGTCACAGGTTCAGAAATAGAGAAAGAGGTTAGAAAACACTAGGATTGCAGAGAATCATACGACGGAGATAGAAAAAAAGAAGTGAAAGACACAGATGAAATGAAAGTTGGCAAAGCCAAAGAGGCACAGTGCCAGAGAAACAGGAAACGAGTATGAGAGTAACACACCAAATCAAAATACAGGTGGGGAAATAAAAATGGCACCAGGGATTTCATATGGGGGACTCACATCCGCTTATTATAAGGAATGTAGTCCTCCAGCTTCGCATAATGCCAATGTTTCAACTCACCTCAGTGGCTCATGACATCATATCGACACTCGTCCTCTTCTACATAGGATCCCACCACTTCTGTTGGGCAAAACACATTTTCTGTGCAAGGTGAGGAAATATACCAGCCAACAAGTCATTTGGAATGATAGCACTTTTCCACAATCTGACTGTAACTCCAAAACGTAAGGAGTGAACTACCTTCATGTTCAGTACAGCAGGCTTTTCCTCCTAGGAACACGTTTCATTATAACCGAGCTGCAGACTTTGCAGCGCCGGTGACTGCAGTAATAGCATTTGCCACTAGAGGGCAGAGGTATGCTAGACTAAATGCTCTTCAGGAATCAGATACATCTGCACAATGATTATATGAATACCGGAGGCATACTTTCAAAGACCATCATATAAGGGTGCATATATGTCCAGTATTTATGGACTCGCAGCCACTTTTCAAAGGAGAGTGGCACTATGCACAGCTTCTACCATTCTGGGTAGAATGCCAGGCATATATTTGGTTTCCTAGCGCGACATTCTTGTGTGATCGTGCCTCCAGTTCTAGTCTCGTGCTGTGATGCAGTCCATGAAGACAACTTGACGCAACTTGACGCAAAAGTAGACGTGTGTTCAACACTTCAACAAGAATAGGTCTATGCTCGTGAAATCGCATATATCTATATTTGCTTAAATAGTGCTTGTGCAACTTGTTTTTCTAAGTGAGTTCTGACGTGAGTGCACTGACAAAACAGGGACGCCATATCACCAAAATGCCTGGGTAGCGGAAGTGACATCACCTGACTCTTGACCTCGGATGACATCAGTGATGTTAATAGACCACACCCCCAAATGGACATCACGTGAAGTGATGGAACACTACCGTTTACCCCTTAACAGAACAGAAAGTACCATCACGTTGCATTGTTCCTCAGGATACTATGAAAAATATGGTTACAATATCACTGTAACGTGATAAAAATGTCATACACGAATGGATCACCATATCTATCCGCAGAAAAAAACATGCTCTAACTGCAATTTGCGAAAAGCAAAATACATAGCCTGAAATGGATGCTTATTCTACTCTAAATGCTGTTTTGATGACTTTGTCTGCATTGTGAATTTCCAATGTTTAAGAACAGACTAAATCATTGACTCATCCCCTGAAATGTGCCTGAAATAAACCTTTAATGAGTCTAACAATGATTGTATAGAATTCCAGAAAGACAAATTATTTGTTATTCCTATTCTTTCTTATTTTGGGTCACTGCTCAGAGTTACACTTGTGGAACCCCCTGTTTTTTTTTCAGAAGTCTGAACATGAAAGCCAGCCTCTCTAGAAACAAAGACCCACATGGCATTGGCCACAGGCCAGGAGCTTCAATTTGTTAAAAAATAAAATTAAAATTAAAACTTTTTTAGGGGTAGCATGTGAAAAGGCAGGGGTAGAAAGGGAGACCTCAGGGGTCGCAAGTGCGACCCCTGGCAACCTTTAAATGATGTCCCTGCTGACAACCTACTGCTAATAATAATAATACTGGTCGAAGTGTACGAAAAGAAGTTTACCAGCTGCCCTGCCCCCACAAACCGCATCGCCACCATAGACACGCCACCTCTGACGCACACTCCCCACAAACTCCATCGCCACACCCCCTCTGACACACGTTCCCCACAAACTCCATTACCAAACCCCCTCTGACGCACAATACAAACCCCTAAACCATTGCCTGCTGTTTAAGGGATCGTTCAGTGCACTGCGCTGAAGTGCAAGTTTCAACTCGTTCCAACACTTTTATTTTAATAAAAGTGTTAGTACAGTAAAACGTAATTGAAAAATGTAGAGGAGAACCGCTCCCAAACACTCACGCCCACTTCCACCATTGATAATAGTAATAATCACAACAGTCATAACCATAATAATATATTATTGATACAACAATATTATATTATGACATGATTTTTATCCTCGTTATCAACACAACAATGCAATGATATTGGTAGTTAACTTGTTCTCCTTTCATGTAGACGAATCTCACAAGTAGGTGCTGTTGTCTTCTCATTAGTTTGCAAGGGTACCATTGCATACAATAGCTGGCTTCTGTCAATTGGTTCATGCAATGTGATCTATTATAGACATGTATCTTCACCCTCCCACATAGGGCTCACCATGTTGTTTACATGATATGGTATGCATATTTATTTATTGTTAATATGCACGTAACCAACCATGGTTTTATATATAATAGCAGCATACATTCATTCAATAAAAAACACCAGCAAATTGCTATTAATAAAAAGGTCTCCATAAAATCTAACTCATATTAATATTAATACACCATCTTATTGAAACAAAACGTCGGTAGATTATTTTTTTACAACGGTTAAAACGACTTCATAAAATGTAATTATGTGATAGATCAGTTTTATATCATTACCACACATCAATGATTCCCATATATCACCATTAGTACTCTTCTTTCCAGTGTTATCATAAGCTGCCAGATATTTTGTACGCAAATACTGTAAACTTTCACACTCACATACAATCTGTTTGGCTGATTCAATAGCTAAAATTCCACAGAGCCTGCAGTATCTATTTTCTTTAGGTAGGAACAGTTTCGCACCTAGAATTTACATGGTGTCTCTCCTATTGAATTTAAACAGCAGGCAACTTCTGATGGTTTCACACTCAGGGAAAGACATCTGGTAGCTGGGTTTATATATCTTCTTAGGCCAAAATTCGAGATACATTCTGCTATTGCTTTTAGTTGCTAAGTTGGTCATGCATGTTCTCTACTTTGATCATAAATTACCTGTTTCAATTTCCATTTGGTCTTGGTAGCGGGCAGTGTAAGCCAACTGTTTGCATCATCTTTAACCCATTTAGAATAGATTTATCAAAGCCTAGCAAATAATTTTAGATCTTTTTGCTTATTCAGTATTCTGAAGACTTTCACCAATTCTACAATTAATGTATTGTTATGTAAATTAGCCAGTTTTGCATAAAGTGATGCCATCTTATATTCAGGTATATTGCTCACACTAGTCACATTACATTCAAGCAATATATATTCATGAGACAGATTTGTAGGCATTCTCAGCAATATCTGCAATATTTTAGCTTCAAAGTTCTCCAATTTATTTCTGAAAGACATTCCCCCAATGATATGATATGATATTATATGGCATTTATAACGCGCCTACACACAAGTGTTTCAAAGCGCGAGAAGGCAAGGGAGGGGGAACAGAGGGAAGACAGACAATGATCTAACTAGGCCAGGTGACATTGAGATCGCGCAAGTGCAGGGGAGCGGGGAAGGGGAAAGTGCAGGGGGGGCAGGCAGTGCAATACACAGGATATACAGTTAAAAGAAATAAATATAATAAATAAAACAATAGGTAAAAAGTGCAGCCAGCTAGTGGCAAGTGCAGGGCTAAGTGCAGACATCAAGTGTCAAGAGCTGGTGGGGACTGTAGGGATACAGAAAACAGCCCCCAAGTGCAGGGGTTGCCTTGGAGGAAGTGCAGGTGTGCGGCTGGCGTGGAAATGGACCTGGGCCCGAGAACAGAGGGTAGCCAGGTAACCAGTGCAGTTTCAGTCCAGAGTTCAGCAGGGCAGAGGAGGAGAGAAAGCAGAAGCAAAGAGGAAGGTCCTGAGGTGCTTCCGGAACTGGAGATGGTTCTCCTCAAGTTTCAGGGACGCTGTTCCAGAGGGAGGCCTCAGCCGAAGAAAGAGATCTACCACCAACTCGTTCCTTAGAGAAGCGGCTGAGCCTGAGGGAGTATGAGACAGATGAGCAAAGAGCTTGAGAAGTTAGATATTTAGTAAGAGAGAGTTGAAGGTATTCAGGCCCCAGGCCCCTGAAGGCCTTGTGGACGATGCAGAGGGTTTTGAACTTAATCCTCTCAGCCACTGGGAGCCAGTGCAGAAATTTCAATCTTGGAGAGATACAATCCTTGGGCTTGAGGCCAAGGACAAGTCTCACAGTCCTGTTCTGGATGAGTTGCAGAGGGCGGAGAGTAGAAGCAGGCAGATTTAGAAAGAGGTTGTTGTAGTAGTCCAGCCTAGAGAGAAGCATAGCTCTGGAGAGGAGATGAAAGGAAGAATACCTCCGAGGAGGTGCAGCTGGTAGTGTGACTTCTTAGAGACGCCAGAGATGTGAGGAGAGAAGGAGAGAGTGGATTTGAACATGACCCTGAGGTTTTAGCCTCACAGGCGGGAGAAGGAAGAGGCCCAAATGAGACCAGCCAGAGAGTGACAGGAAAGGTGGGTGTGCTGATGAGGAGAATTTCAGTCTTACTGGCATTAACGCAGAGATCGTTGGTGGCACACCACTCCTGGATAGCGGACAGACAGTTGAGAGAAGGAGAAAAGATGGCGGAAGGGAGCCTGAAAATGAGCTGACTGTCATCCTCATAGCACTGAAAGTTGGGGCAGAGAGCAGCAATGTGGTGGGTAAGAAGTGCCAGGTATTGGTTGAACAGCCAAGGAAGGAAGGTTAGACACCCAGGGGAACACCACAGGTAGAGATAGAGATAGAGGAGAGGAAGGACCCAAGTTGGACCTGGGAGCGTCGATCGGAAAAGAAAGAGGTCAGCCATGACAGAGCCTGATCGGTGATACCTAGATTATCACGCAGACGGTTGAGCAGGATGGCATGGTTGACCATGTCAAAGGCAGAAGAGAGATCAAGTAAGATGAGGACACAGGGGTTATTGGAGTCAAGGTTGGAGAGCAGGTCTTCACGGATGTTCAGGAGAGCAGTTTCCGTACTTCTGGCCGTTCTGAAGCCAGACTGATGGTCATGGAGACAACCGACCAACCACTTTCTCACTCTAAATCACATGGGAAAATGTTAACATAGTGTACCAGGAGTAGACACGTTGTATGGGAAGTGGGGTTGCTGTTTTGATAGTCTCCAGTTAAGTGGCATATTTTCAAAATTGGGCACATACGAAAAGAGAAGTGTAAAAGCAAAGCACAATGATTGTATGCCACCATTCCCCACACTGTCCCATTTTGCAGCAGTGACGTGCGAGGGGAGGTACATGGAGCAAAGATAAGATCTCTGCCTTGCAACCTATCTCAGTTTTGCCAGTTCACCTCGTTGTGAGCCTGTATGAGATTTCCAGGAATGGATTCCTATGGAATCCGTCTAGCTTTTGCACCTGGTGGATTAAGATCATTCAGATTCCACATACATCCAATAGTAAAGTCCATCTTCAAAGCATGTGTGAAGGCAGCATTTCCATTTTCACGAGACGGGATGTACAATCGAAAGTGGAAAAGCGAGTTTGCTTCGCTTTTACTCTTTCCTTTTCCACTCCATCTCATGGAACTGTAACATTGCATCAACAGGACCACACAATGTTGGCAGTCCCCGGCATGCAAATTAGATTTCTTGAAAATACCGCAAAAGTCATTTGCACCGCTGTCAAAAGAATCCAAATCATGATAGGTAATGTTAGGAATGAGATCAGATTAGAAGCTTTACAGAAATATTTAGGGAATGTGGTGGCTCAGGTCAAACTAAATATAACTTCTGCACTGTTTTCCATGAGTGTCACTATAGGAAACATTTTGTAAAAAGGTTTAAATTACTTGGAGGGAACCCAATACCTTTACATTTAAAGGCAAACCGGTCCAATGTACATGGGTCATTTTCTAAAATGTAAATTGCATGCAGGGGACCAACAACGTTAGTAATTACAGGGAGAAGGAAAGAGCATTGATGTGTTTCATGCGTGCATGAAAATATCATGGAGGCGTGAAGCAAAGTGCTCACACAAGATGGAGGAGGTGAGCTTTCAGGGGGTCTACCTGTGCCTCCCTTTGCTTCATGATGCCTCTATGCTCCTACCCTCACTTACTGGCTGTGGGGTCCATCCTCTGGCTGCCTCAAAAGGCGCAACGACCTTGGGAGCCTAACGCACAGCGTGTCATGCTTTTGTGCACAATCCTTTGTACTTCGGCTTCTGATACCGCAGTATCTAGACCACGAACAGCCGTCACACCTTTATTTTTCCACTTTACAGTGCAAATTGAGTAAACACCACCTACCGTTTACGCATGGCAGGCAGTGTTTACAATGGATTCCTGTGGAACCTATTTTGCAGGTGTAAAAATAGGGTAGATTCCTTAGGAATAAATTGGGGCATATGCTAATCAAGGATTAAAGTAAAATAAATGCCTCAAAATTATCCTTACGACTTTTACGCATTTTAAAACCTAATATGTCCAGATGGTGCCGTCATATATACCAAGTGCACTATGCAAAACCTCAGAAATACCAACTACTTACGCCTCATGTCCATGGTATGCACAGCATATTTATGGTGCAGCCTCACAAGAGCACATGTTGCTATCATGGGTCAAGTGCAACCTAAAACGCTTCAGATATGCCATTTAAATTCGTATGTGATGGTTGACTGAAGCAGTTCAATACTCTTTCTCAGTGGGGGTGGTTCCTCCTGAACTGAAACATGCTGTGTGCTAGGGGGGATTCTCCAAAATGGCTAATTTCCCTTACCTACTGAATCCCTTAGCAGGTTTGCTGGATTTCTAGGAATTATTTTTTTCACCTGGTAAGAGTGTGAGCCTTTTTTCCCCACTCTTACATGTGTTTTGCTGTGTGTGTTTAACATGTTTGTGTTCATAGACTGTTGAGCTTCACCTACTCCATAGGCATCATCTTTTTACTGTGTGTTACACAGCACCTTTAGTGCAGTGACACAGGGTTGTCTTTTTTAGACTTCCCAACTCCAACTCCATTTTCTTGTGTAACGTTGCCATTGACTTTATTAGTCTTTTTAACTTCACAGACACAGTACAAACTATCTTACATAAAGTTCTGGAAAGGGTTAATAGTTATCCCTTTTTGTCTATTTCTCATGGAACATTATGTCGTTCCCTTTTCATTAAGATTTGGCTGGTGGCAGTGGTAACTACCCAATTTTTTCTACCGCGGTTATTTTAAATAGACTTGGTGTTGTTTTAGGCTATCTTAGTAGCCTCAAACTTAAACCCGCTGGACCATATTTACTTTTATACGGTTCCGGCTGGGTTTATTCGCCATTTCTTTTTGCAAAAGTCTTTCTCATGTTTTACTCTGCGCTCCAAACCAGGTTTGCTTCCTTTGTTCGCTGTCCTTTGGCAGGCTTCTGCACAGAAGCCCTCCTTAGGCACCTGAATGTCTGGGGGGGACAGGATGTGAGGGAGGGGTTTGAGACTCCCTGCACAGTGTCTCCTTGGAGACCCATGTCAGACTCTGGTATGATTGGCTGTGGTGACTGTCCTGGCGGGACAGCCACCCTGCTGTGTGATTGACAGCCTGGCTCTGTGAATGGGGTAAAACTGCATAAAAAGCAGGTCTCTGGGACTGAGAAGGCAGAGTCACCACTGGATCGAGAGAACCAAAGAGAAGCTGACAGAAGAGGACCTCTACCGCGACTGAACCTCCCGGTGAAGCCCTGCTGTTGGTCCGAATCTTCAAACTTCGACGACAGGGAAGATCTGCAATGCATCTTCTCCCCTTGGTGGGAACAACCAGTTCGCCAAACTTCAAGCCAGGCCTCCCTTCTCTGGTCGAATTTGCTGTGCACAGCTACAGAGAACCGGATAGCCAGGAGGATCGGACCCTGCTTGGGTTTTAAGGAACGCATCTTTTATTTGTTGCTTTGCTCTGCTGCTGGTTTCTTCCCTGGGCAGTGCAGGACCCTCCAGTCTTGCTACTTCGTGTCAGTCCGAGAGTCGCTTCAGTAACCGTGAGTCTGCAGGACCTACCAGGAACGTCCGCCTCAGCTACAGCCTTCTTCTCCATTTAAGGTACTGTTCAAATCAGGTCGTTCGTTCTGTCCGACCGCGGTAAAAGTGTTTGAAATCTTTTGCCAATCCGAGGGCTTGTCCTTCTCTATTCTTTAAAGTATCTTTTCGTCTGACCAACTTCGCTTTGAACTCTTGGCAAAGACTAAACCACAAACTACCCTGAACTGTGTGATCCTCTGAAAAGACTTTGGTCTATTGACTTTGGGCCCAGGCCTCTTGATTTGATTGTAGTTCCTTTTTCTAGATTGCCCTGCTTACTTACTTGTTGGTGCTACTCAACTTTTGTCTAACTTTGTCTTTTCCTCCCTTTTTAAATTACTGGAGTGTCATTTTGCTCACACTTCATTTTGAGCTTAACTTGTCCAGAATCTATTGGGTGCGGTGTAGTGTATTAAGATTGTGATTTTTCAACTGCTTGATAATAGTGAAATGTTTTATAACTAATGTGTAAATAAATGTATGGTCTTTTACTCAGAAACCTTGAGTCAGTGTTTGTTTGAACCCTAATAATTGCTGTCCTTTGTGTAAGTATTGGTACTGCTCACTTTACTCTTGAGATAAGTCTGGCTGCTCAGCCATCGCTACCACTTTACTCTGTAGTACAGGCTTGTACCAAAAGTGAATTTTTTACTTTCACCTGTAGTCTTAATTGTGTTTGGTGTTCCAAAAGGGTATTGCATATGATTCTGCCTAACACTGGTGTACAGCGGTGAGGATCAAGTATAGTGATTACACTTAGAGTGCTGCTATTACCGTGGATCAACTGACCACAAGGCTAAACATCACTAAAAAGCAATATTAATCATGTCTGATATGGAAAGCTACAGTCAGGAGACCCTCCTTAGTTACACCGTGTATTATCTGAAAAATCTGTATAGCGAAAGGAATCTCTCTGTTAAAGGCAAAAAGTCTGAATTGATTGAAAGGTTGTTAAAGAAACACATTCTGGAGGGTGGGTCTGAAATACCTAACCCCCAAGCAAATTTAGAAAATGATGAGGATGATAATGTGTCTATTATTGATGAGTTAGATTAAACAAATGTGTCCCACAATTTAGGCCTCACTGCTCCTTTACCTGCTAAGCAACCTCAACCTTGGTCCACTGGGACCCCTACAGGTCCTTTACTCAGTCCTGAATTCATTGCTCTATAAAAGATGAGGCTTGCTTTGTAATTCAAATGTTTAAATGCTCAAACTGAACAAAAGCATCAAAAACTTAAGCTCAGAGAAATGGAGATAAACCATGCCTTAGAAATGAAAACGTTGTCGATTGTGAATGCTTCTCTCCCAGAGTCTTCTATGTCTTCCAGTCCTAAGAAACCCCATATGCCTAAAGAAATTGTTGGTATGTATGGGGTTAAGCTTGATATTTTGGATTGGTTGACAATGTTTAAATATAACTATGGGATTCAAGACATTACAGGCAATCAGTTGCTTCCTTGGCTCTTCTCTACGCTTCCCACTGTTGCATCCGATGTTGTGATGGAGTAGGGGGAGGTGGATAGGATGGATTATGAGTGTGTGAAGCTAGCTTTAATTGCTAGATTTGAGAAGACCCCTTCCCAGTACCTTAGGAGTTTTAGGACTCTCAAAAAACATGATGGCACCCCTTAAGCTACCTGGGTATGTGAATGTTTGAAAAAATGAGATGTTGGGTTAAGGATTACAGAGTTAACACTTATGAAGGTATGAGAAATCCTGTTATGTTGGAGTCAATTTATAATGCCTGCTCTCCTGAACTCAGACATCACTTGGCTGATTCTGAGGAGATAGATCCAAAGAAGTTAGCTAAGGCTGCTGACTTGTGGGTTGCCAACATAGCTACTCACAACGATTCTAGGGCAACTCAGAAGAAAGATGAGGAAAAGCAGCCAAAGAAAGATAACAGTTAGAATTTGAATACCTCCAATCCAAAAGAGGGCCACAAACAGCAATGTAAGGGTAAACCACAAGGGAAACTGAATCAGGCTAGTGCACCATCTGGTTCCAAACCAGATGGAGGTCAGAACAAACCCCCACTCATCAACACATTTGGGAAATGTTATGTTTGTGGGTCAACTGACCATGTGAAAGGGGATCCCAGATGTAAAGGTAAACCTTCAGGGCTCCACACTGTCTCCTTAGCCTTCTGCCCAGTGGAAGAAGCACCTATGGCAAGTGGAAACCTTCAACTACTGGATGATGAACCCATGCAAGTCTCAGCTAGTGTTTCTTTAATGTCCCTGGGCTTGTGGGAACAGCAGAATTTAGATGTCTATAATTCCATCCCAGATAATACTAAAGAGTATTATAATTATAGTGTTCTTGTGAATGGCCAGGAGACTCCTGCCAAACAGTGCAGCAATCAGCTAAATCTGATACTTACCCTCTGGTGTATGTGACTACATATTCTAAACAGAGCTATACAATCAAAAGAATTATTAAACGAAATTGGCAAATGCTTAAGACGGACCCTTTATTAGCTCAACATTTTGCTACTGAACCCACGTCTGCATACAGAAAAAGTAAGTCTATCAGAGATTTTCTAGTTAAAGCAGACTACCAACCACCGTTAGAAGGTGCAACTGCACATAAAGGCACTTTACCGTGCAATAATTGCCAACATTGTCATAACATCATCAGAGGTTTGAGCATCAACCATCCCTATACAGGCAAAACAATCACTCTGAATCATACCAGTACATGTGATAGGAGTCATGTAATTTATGGGATTAAATGCCCATGTAAAATTTTTAATGTTGGCCTTTCTCCAGTTGCCCAACACTTCAAGTCGTTTAATCATACCATTGCTTAAATGAAACTGCTGATCCTTGAGCAAATTAAATGTCCTAAGAGGGGAGGTGACATAAATGTGTTGCTTCGACAAAATGAGATAAAGTGGATTGATAGACTTGACTCACTTGAACCAAGAGGCATAAATAATGAGTTTGACTTATCATGTTTTATCTGAATTTAAAATGAATTTTCTCCATTGAGTCATCCCTCTATTCTTTATCTTCTCACTTTCAAATTCATTTGAATTTTTAGTGAATCCTATTTTTCACAAATTGAATCTGCTTCAGTTGAGGAGTGTGTGTATTTAAATTTGTTGCAGCTTTTTTAAGTGTTTCTGGACACATCCAAATGAACGGCTATGGTACTTAATGGCATTTTCATGCTACTTTCTGTATAAATTGGCTAGAGGTATCTACCTGGTGTTTTTCCCTGAAGTCTTTTTCTAACGATCCCCAAGTCACTCAATTACAGACATGATTTCCGGTTCCATCATCACTCAAATTGGTTTATTTTTACACACCATTTGTTCACCTATTCCTTCTGTGTTCTAGCGCAGTTAATATTTAGCAGTGTTAAATCACTTTTGTCTTCCACCTTATCATCTTTTATATACGTGCGTTATTTGTTAATTTTCGTAAGGTGGAGCATTTTTACATTTAACTTTGGTACACGGACCACAAAGGTCTTCATGCTTTTTTAAGCTCTTGACATGATGTCATTATTTAGGGCTCACCTTTCATTTTTTTTTTGGTAGAGTTTGGCTTTATCTTTCTATTTACATATTTCACACAGACTGTTATGACGCCTCTCACCTGTGTGTTCTCTTCGTATTGAGTGTTTTCACTGCACATGAGTATCTAAAAACGTGACGTAATCAGTTCACTGTCACGTGACATTCGATCGTACGGATTTCCATAATTTTTCTATATTCTGCCAGCATCCATCTGTGATTGGCTTAATGTGTGTTGTGAATATGAATGAGATTAATTGAGGCATCCAGCGTGCATTCACGTATCATTTTAATTACGTGACTCCGGTATGGCATTGTTTTGCCTTGAGTGCCCTTCCGATCACGTGATCAGATCGTGATCATGTGACAGATTACCATAGTATATAAATGCAATGCGGGACGGGAGTCTGTTCCACAGCACATGGATTTCCGAGAACGCTCGCACGCAACAAACTCGCCGGACCCGGCCAACGGTAAACCTCCCATCAGATGCCCCTTCATAGACGTCCCTCCCCGGCTTCCTGCCTATTTGCTACACCCTAGCACCCTCACCTCTCCCGCTAGATATCTATTTAACATCGGCCACTCATCCCATCCCTGCTGAGAACCCTATCTATTTACTTTTCAGATCGGCTATCCAGCCCCCCTGGCGCCCTTATATGGGAGGACCAGCCTACAGCATTTTGAAGTCCACCCCTTAACTCAATTGGGTAAGACTCTGCTTCTTCTACATTCCTTCAACAAGGCTGTCATACCAAATTCCCTTGGCCCTTGACTCAACTAATTGACTCTCCTTTTCCTTTGTCTCCCTTGCTACATTGTCTCTTACTCTGTCTCAATTTTACTCTAACTGTAACTATACATCTCGTTATGCCTAAATGTAACTATCAATTGTTATATGTTCTGCCCTGTTATTCACCCCGTCACCACCACTCACGATCACGGGTTTTGCTAATTACCAATCTGTTGCCACAATGTGCTTCCATTCCTCATTACTGAAACTATCTATTAAATACATGCATATTGGATGGAATATATATGTCATTAATAACAATGGGTATCACTATGTCACTTCACGGTGTGCATCACAACATCACCAAACCAACTCACGAATCACAGCCTTGAAAAAGACTTAGGTTGAAATGCGCGTCGGCTGTGTAGCGATTTACCATGTCAAAAACTTGTCATTAATTTCTACAATGATGTTTTCTTTGGTGCTAACTAACCAAAAATAAACAAATTATTGACTATGACCTGACTGGACCATATAATTGATGAAATCGCTCAACAGCGACCATTGGACCATCATACCCTACCAGCGCCCAACTGATCGAGAGTTTGTCATCCCCCACACCTCTTACAAATAAATGGGAACCCCGGAGTTGGTTCCTCGACAAACCAGGATCCAGGCTGCTGGTCAGATTCGGAAACAAGAAAAGAGGAGGTGTGCAGGAGAAAGGGAGTCCCGCCACGATTAACTCCACCCTTGCTAAAACTAATTCTTTGTATTATTTGCAATTACTTTTTCTTTGAAATGAATGTGGTGACTTTTCACTGTAAGTCAATATCAATATTTTTTTTGTGACTCAAAGATATTGTGTACTGTTCTAATTTGACTACATGTTTTTCTGAATTTTTTTGTTAAACTCAGTTAAAAGTGTGGGAAGGGATGTTCTCCCTATCAGAGTGACCAGGTATACGCCTTAGTGGTTTTCTGAGGCTACAAGTATTGTCAGTAGACTCCTGCCACCAGAGACACTGGAGCCAGCATAACTGTGGTTGATGAATCATTTTTCAAGGTGGAGGATGTTGCTAAGGCACCCAGACGCCTAACTAAGTTAGTAAGTTAGCTGGAGGCCCTGTGCAAATGATTCCCCAGTTGTAACTTCAACCTCCGTGAATTACTAAACCAACCCAACTTATAGAAAGCCTGAAAAGGTCTTTCTTAATAATCAACAACAAACAAATGAGGCAGTCTGGGAATAGTTCCTACCTTGTCTTAATGAAGACAGGTGCACGATGGGGGCTGCGCTGATCCTGATGAAATAAAGGATCCTCCTGGAACCCCCTACGCAGTCAGCACTACAAAGGCTACCCCCGAAGGGAATTCCAGGGAAACCCTTGAGGTGGAAAAAACCCTGAGCTGAGCTACTGGGGAGCGTAGATGAACGTTCTCCTTCCCTCCGGAATGTTCAGAATAATTCCTGCTTTCTTGTTACCAATGTTGAAAGCTTGTTCTAATTAGCCCAGCTGTAGATGAATTTAAGAACAATATTAGCTAAAGAATAGAACAGAAAAAGGAAAATAAAGATCACAGAAAAGCTCCCCTGCCCTTACCAAAGTGCTAAAACTGAATGGTAATTTAATGATGAAGGCAGAGCAAAGAGTCTGTGTTCCTGGAGTCTTCAAATACTATGAGGAAATGAAAGAAGGAGCGTAGATAGTAACGGGGTTTGCCCCAGGAAATATCAGATAGAAATAAGTAAGGAAAGAAAGGGTTTCTCCACCTGCAAGGGATGAAGGCTGCGCGACCTCGTCCGCAGAATGGGGAGTAAGCACAAGATGACAAAAAGGATTCTGGGAGTCTTAGTTCTCGGGAAAGAGAGAGTGGCTCTCAAAACAAATGCGCTTCCTAAATGAAAATGAACCAACAACATGAACCTATCAAACCCTCTGCCAACTGTCAAAACAAGAATAAACTACTAATGTCAAGTTATGCCTACCCGAACACTGTGTAACTGGGATTATGAAGGAAGTCAATGAGTTTAAACAGAAGGAGGATCGAAAGAGGTCACCGTTCCAAAGCTGAGTTCCTAGTGAAATACGGGAGAAAAGGTAAACAGTGATGCAAGTTTGCAAGGATCCAAAGGGAAAATCGAAGCACAAAGAAAGATACAACAAGATCCTGTAGCATTCTCACGGAGCATCTGACAACCTCTAATCGAGTATTGACGCGACGTGAAATCCGCTCTCCATTCTTTTATCAAATCTTCTTCAGTGGGCGTGGCTACGTCCCCCTGACGTCCTACTGCTTCCTGTGGTAACGTCATGACCGTAATCACAACTAGACCATCAACATTTCTTGCAGCTGATGCTGTCTCAGAAAAGCTAAAGGCACGATCATCACACACATCTCAGAATGTAATGGAAGAAACCATTACAGTATGCCTCTTCTTAGGTGGACTCCCCCCCCGGTTTGTCGGGATGGTTCTCATGAAATTTCCTTATCAACCGTGACGCATGAATATCTTCAGCTCGTTCCCATGATCTTTCAGCTGGGGAATACCCTTTCCAGTCTATTATATACTGAAATTTCCCATAATGATATCGAGAATTACATATCCTAGATATTTCAAATTCTGGACCTGTCGATGTCAGATGTGGAGGAGGATTGACAGTAGTTTTAGGATGAAATTTACTTCTTCTGTCTGGTTTTAATTGTGAAACATGAAAAACCGGATCAATCCAAGACCAGGTGGTAGGGAGACGCAGTCGAAAAGCTGCTTGACCAATCTTACATATGATCTGGAAAGGTCCAAAATATCGAGGGGACAGTTTAGATGGTACCAGATGCCTAGGGAGAAATCTAGCTGAGAGCCAAACATAATCTCCGATCTTAATATCCAGTGCAGAACTGCGATGACGATCTGCATACTTCTTGATACGCACTTGGGATTCTTAAAGGGTCTTTCGGGCTTCTGAATGATACTTATCGAGCTGTTTAACAAGATGATCCACATCTGGAAATTGTGAAGTGGCATGACTTGCACTGGGAAAAGATGAGGGATGGAATCCATAGGTACAGAGAAAGGGACTCATCTTAATTGAGGAGTGAAAAGAATTATTATATGCATACTCGGCAATAGGTAACAATTCCTTCCAGTTATCCTGAGCAGCTTTAGTTTAGTTTAGTTTAGTTTAGTTTAGTTTAGTTTAGTTTAGTTTAGTTTATTATTTATATAGCGCACCGCTAGACCCTGGGGCATCCAGGCGCTTGATATGATTACATAGTAGTGAAAAAGTGTTGCGTTCAGATGTTACAGGCTGGGTAAGAGTCGGTAAGCTTTACAGGCGTATGTGAACATTGCATGCGATGAGTACATTATGAAAACAGTTTGCTGATAATATACATAATGATGAAAACAGTTACTGGTAATATGCACATTGTAGATGATTATATATTGTAGTCAGTTGCTAGCAGGTGGAGACATATTTGTGCAATTTGAGAATGATCAGGATATGCGGTATATGCAAATGAGTTGTCATAAATCGGTGATTTTAAGCTTCCTTAGCCAGGAGCCAGGTTTTGGCGCTATGTCTGAAGCGCTGGAAAGAGGGTTTGACTCTCAAGTCGGTTGGTAGTGTGTTCCAGAGTTTAGCGGCGAGCACAGGGAAGCTTGAGCCACCTGCTTTTTGGAGCTTGTATCTGGGGATATTTAAGTAGTGTGTTTGGGCTGATCTGGTTAGTCGGGCTGGTGTATAGAACGAGAGGTTGTCTGAGAGGTATCTGGGTGCTTGGTTGGATAAGCATTTGTGTGTGAGAGAGAGTGTTTTATATCCGATTTTCTGAGGTATAGATAGCCATTGACAGTCACGTCTGGTAGCAGAGATGTGCTCGTGTTTGGGGATGTTCCTGGCTGCTCTTAGTGCGTTATTTTGTACAACTTGCAGCTTATTAATGTTCTTTTGGCTAGTGCCCAAGTACAGAGCATTGCAATAGTCAACTTTGGAGAGTACTAACGCTCTGGCTAGGGTGGTGCAGTTGGAGGTAGAGAGGTAGGGTCTGCTGGCATTGATGAGCTTGCAGGTGTAGGCGGTGGAGGATGAGATAGCGTTGATCTGTCTTGTTAGTGTGAGGGAAGAGTCAAGGTATATGCCAAGGGGTTTGACGCTATTGGAGACAGATATGCTGTTGCCGGCGATGGTGAATGTCTGATAAAGTTGGTCAAGTTTGTTGAGTCTTGCTTGGGAGCCTAGAAGAAGGAGCTCAGTTTTGTCATCGTTAAGGCAGAGTCCGTGTTTGGCCATCCATTCTTAGATGATAGAGTAAATATTGTTAAGTACTGTATTGTCGGTGGGATAGTCGCCTGTTAGTGGGATGAGTATTTGCGTGTCATCGGCGTAATTTGTGTAGATAACACCCAAGTGGTCTAGTATGTCGAAGAGAGGTTTTGTGAATACATTGTATAGTGTGGGGGAAACGCATGAGCCCTGGAGGACTCCACAAGTAACGGGGGCTGGTGCGGCAGAGGCTGTGGGAGTGAAGACTCTCATCGATCTGTTATTCAGGAAGGATTATATCCAGGCATTGGCTTTGTCGGAGAAGTTAGCTGCTGAGGTTAGGTGATTGCAAAGAATGTCGTGATTTACCAAGTCAAAAGCGGATACAAAAGTTCTCAAATATCCTTCCAGGGTCTGATTTAAACGTTCAGTTTGACCGTTTGTTTGCAGATGGTACCCGGAACTCAGGGCTCTTGTAATGCCCAATTTGAGGCACACTTGCTTCCAGTATTTTGAAGTGTACTGTGATCCTCGATCGGATATTATCTTTTCTGGTAAACCATGAAGAGAAAATATTCTCTCGATGAAGACTCTTGCCATTTCTGATGCTGTCGGAAGTTTGCTCAAGGGAATAAAATGTGCCAATTTTGAGAAATAGTCTACCGTAACCATTATAGTAGCACATCCCCCTGAGGGAGGCAAATCAACAATGAAGTCTGTCGAGATCATCTGCCAGGGCTGAGATGGTAATGACATTTGGACCAGTTTACCCAAAGGGGGATGTCGAGGAGTTTTCACCTGTAAGCAATGTGGACACGAGTTAACGTATTCTGTGACGTCCTTCTTCCAAGAAGGCCACCAGAAGTATCTGGCTACCAGCTCTAAAGTTGTACTTGTTCCTCTGAGTCCTGATACCTTTGCGTCATGACATAGTTTCAGGATTTCTCTTCTTAAGGAATCGTTTGGGAGAAAAACCTGTTGTCCAGAATAGTAACATCCTTCCTCTTGGACCGATTTCCAAGGAATGAGTTCTTCCTTTTGTTGACTTGTCATCCTTTTAGTTTGTTCCTAGATTCAAGTTAGCAAATCCTTAACAACCACCTGATACACTTGAGTTTGCGGAAAGATTGATTCCGATCAAAACTGTTTTTGGGGCAATATTTCTTTTCGGGAGAGGGCATCTGCCTGCAAATTGTTAGTTCCTGAAATAAAGGTAAAATGAATTCTAAATGGAGAAAAAAAATTAGCCCAACGGGCCTGTCTACTGTTACATGTCTGTGCATACTGAAGGGCTCTCAGATTATGATGGTCTGTTCTGACCCCAATGACTTGTTTAGCCCCTAACAGTAGGTGTCTCCACTCTTAAAAAGCCCTCTTTATGGCCAATAGCTCCTTTTCCAACACAGAATAGTTTAATTCAGCCAGAGACAAAGTCTTTGAGAGGTATGCAATCGGGCGTTCCTGGCCCCTGGTGTCTTTCTGAAGTAAAACAGCTCCAAGGGCATAATGAGATGCATCAGTCTCCACTATGAATGAGTTATCCTGATCTGGGGTCATTAATACTGGGGCAGAGGTAAATCTTCTCTTTAATTCTTCAAATGCCCCTTGAGTGGAATCTGACCAATGAAAAGATACTCCCTTCTTCAAAAGTGAAGTAAGAGGATATGTTAGGTTGGAAAAGTGAGGTATGAACCTACGGTAAAAATTGGCAAATCCAACAAACCTTTGGATCTCTTTTATTGTAGTTGGAGCAGGCCATTCTTGAATGGCGGAAATCTTAGAAGGATCCATGGCTATCCCAGTATTTGATAGGATGTACCCCAAATAGGCGATTCGGGACTGGTGGAATTTGCATTTATCAATCTTACAAAAAAGATGATTATGTTGTAGCCTAGATAGAACTTCTCTGACATGCTTCTGATGTTCTGGTAAAGATTTGGAAAAGACCAGGATATCATCCAAATAAACGATGACATAGTGAAGGAGAATATCAGCGAAGAGATGGTCCATAAATCTTTGGAATACTGAAAAGGCATCACCTGGTACTGATAATGACCAAAAGGGGTGCGAAATGCAGTCTTCCACTCATCTCCAGATCTTATGTGGATGTGATGATATGCCCTTTGAGGTCCAACTTAGTATATACCATGGCTCCCTTGACTGCTTCAAGAATATCTGGATTAATGGCATTGGGCATTTGTCTGGGACTGTAATCTTATTGAGACCCCGGTAATCAATGCAGGGGCATAATTCCTTTGTGTCTTTCTTGGGAATGAAAAATAACGAAGCAGCAGCGGGTGATGTAGATTCCGTTATCAAACCATTTTTGAGATTAGTCTGCAGATATTCACGCAGAGCCTCCTTTTCAGATGCTGACAATATGTACATTCTGCCAAAGGGTAATGGTTGATCCGGAATTAACTCGATGACACAATCATCTCTTCGATGTGGAGGTAACTCAGAGTATTCAGATGAGGTGAATACCCGTTGATACTCATGATACTCCTCTGGTAATCCGGCTATCTGGTTGAGTAAGAGAACCTTTGACGGAGCCAGCATAGATGAAGTCTTTCCTCTGGGTACCGGCGAATGACTCTGTATACAATGTCCCAAACAGTATTCGGACCCCAAGAAAAATGATCCTGCAGACCAATTAATAAACGGGTTGTGTTTTCTTAACCACGGCAAACCTATAATCACTGGGTGATGAGCAGCTCTTATTATGTCTAAGGTGAGTATTTCGGAATGTGAAGAGATAATCATCTCGATCAGATTGGTCTGATCTTTGATAGGCCCAGAAATTAGTAGACTACCGTCCACACTTTCAACTGGAATCGCAACATTTTTGGAAAATATGGGAATACCTTGTTCAGTAGCCCATCGATCATCCACAAAGTTTCCTGCCGCACCACAATCAATAAGAGCCAGAATATTTATCACTTCTTTGTTGCCAAATCTTAAGGAGACCTTCAAAACTATCATCCCTGCGTCGATAACCCCCGAGGAAATAGGTACAGGGGGCAGCAAAGCATTTGATGAGGAACCGGTGTCCAACAATGGTTCCCAAACCGTGGTTCCCCTTACGGCCGGGCGCTGACTTTTCCCGACTTCAGGAGTGGAGCAATGGGGCAGTCCTGCACTGTGTGAGTATTTGCACCACAGTACATACATAGTCCCAGAGTACGTCGGCGAGTCCATGGAGATAACGGACCCCTAGATGCCGTCCCTAATTGCATAGGTTCATCTGCCGAAGAAGAAGGTTTAGATGCTGCAGAAGTTTTTATAGAACGTCTATAGGTCCGTCCCTTCTTCCTTTCCAATTGTCTTTCTTTTAACCTGTAATCTATTTGTAGAACCAATGAAATAGATTCCGCCAATGTTTGGGGCCGGGGTACCCGAGACAATTCATCTTTGAGATCTTCTGAGAGTCGCCTACGAAATATTGTGGTTAATGCTTCGTCTGACCATCGCGTTTCAGCTGACATTTGTTTAAAACGAGTAATGTAAGACAAAATATCTTGGTTCCCTTGTTTAAGATCTAATAAATATTCTTGAGCGGCCACTGTAAGTTCCTGACGACCAAACATACTTTTTATGCTATTGCAGAATGCAGTGTGAGAGTCAAGAATAGGATTCGTGGTGGTCACCAACGGAGTGGCCCCGGCTAGCGCTGGTCCCGTCATCTGGGAAATCATATACCCAACCTTGTCGCGATCTGTATGAAAATAGGTTCCCTTAAAGGCAAATTGTATTGAACAGGAGTCTAGAAACTCCTTTACCTTATGGGGGTTCCCGTCAAACTGACCCCCAGGTAAGGGACCAGGTGGTACTTCCGAACAGTGTGGTGTTCGAATACCCTGTTGCAACTGTAACTGTTGTTGTCTTAATGTGGCAGAATCTTGCTGTTGTCGGAGATTGACATTCTCCTGCTTTAATTGTTGAACTTCCGCTGTTAAAGACTGAACCTCAGCAATGAGCTGCTGAATTTGTTGTTGGGGGTCCATATTTTTAAAAATAGATCCCTCTACCAGAGTCCTCAATGGATACAATGGGCATCACTAACTGTAACTTCAACCTCAGTGAATTACTAAACCAACCCAACTTATAGAAAGCCTGAAAAGGTCTTTCTTAATAATCAACAACAACCAAACAAATGAGGCAGTCTGGGAATAGTTGCTACCTTGTCTTAATGAAGACAGGTGTATGATGGGGGCTGCGCTGATCCTGATGAAATAAAGGATCCTCCTGGAACCCCCTACGCGGTCAGCACTACAAAGGCTACCCCCCGAAGGGAATTCCAGGGAAACACTCGAGGGGGAAAAAACCCTGAGCTGAGCTGCTGGGGAGCGTAGATGAACGTTCTCCTTCCCTCTAGAATGTTCAGAATAATTCCTGCTTTCTGGTTACCAATGTTGAAAGCTTGTTCTAATTAGCCCAGCTGTAGATGAATTTAAGAACAATATTAGCTAAAGAATAGAAAAGAAAAAGGAAAATAAAGATTACAGAAAAGCTCCCCTGCCCTTACCAAAGTGCTAAAACCGAATGGTCATTTAATGATGAAGGCAGAGCAAAGAGTCTGTGTTCCTGGAGCCTTCAAATACTATGAGGAAATTAAAGAAGAAGCGTAGATAGTAACGGGGTTTGCCCCAAGAAATATCAGATAGAATTAAGTAAGGACAGAAAGGGTTTCTCCACCTGCAAACGATGAAGGCTGCGCGACCTCTTCCGTAGAACGGGGAGTTAGCACAAGATGACAAAAAGGATTCTGGGAGTCGTAGTTCTCAGGAAAGAGAGAGTGGCTCTCAAAACAAATGTGGTTACCTAAATGAAAATGAACCAACAACATAAACCTATCAAACCCTCCGCCAACTATCAAAAGAAGAATAAACTACTAATGTCAAGTTATGCCTACCCGAACACTGTGTAACTGGGATTATGAAGGAAGGCAATGAGTTTAAACAGAAGGAGGATCGAAAGAGGTCACCGTTCCAAAGCTGAGTTCATGGCGAAATACGGGAGAAAAGGTAAACAGTGATGCAAGTTTGCAAGAATCCAAAGGGAAAATAGAAGCACAAAGAAAGATACAACAAGATCCTGTAGTGTAGACAACCTCTAATCAAGTAGTGACGCGACGTGAAATCCGCTCTCCATTCTTTTATCGGATCTTCTTCAGTGGGCGTGGCTACGTCCCCCTGACGTCCTACTGCTTCCTGTGGTAACGTCGTGACCGTAATCACAACTAGACCGTCAACACTTCTTGCAGCTGATGCCGTCTCAGAAAAGCTAAATGCACGATCATCACACACATCTCGGAATGTAATGGAAGAAACCATTACACCAGTTACCAGCTCTCATCCAGTGTAATGATATGACTGTCAAGATACCTGTTAGTGTGCAGAGTGAAGTGCCTGGGTGAGTCCTGTTGGGTAAGACCTGAAAACTCTTGGAGTTGTGTCTAGTACCCCCAGGCATCCCAGTAAAAGGAAACAGGAGCTAACTAGGCATGCAAGGGAGAAGACCTTAAGAAGCTCTCCAGGGGAGGAGATAGAGGAAGCTATTGCACCCACTCCACAGGAGTTGCTCACTGCTATTTCCTGGAAAGAAAGAGGCAAAGGGGAAACCCAAGACCTCAAAGAAAATGACAGATAGCACCCCTATGCTACCAACAAGGACATCCCCAAGATTGTCAAAAGTCACACCAGTGACTCCTCCACCTGCTGAGGCAGAGTATGAGGTACAACTCTGTGTGGTTGATCCAGTCTCTGAAGTGTCAGATCTGCAAGAAGACATTGTTTTAGTTAGAGATCTGGACACTGTTGACCATTCTGAGCTGCAGTCTTTACTGGCAGAAGGTGGACCCAACAGGGCAGGCTTCAACAGAGGACAAAGAAAGTGTCCTACTCTGGAAGGTATTCGACAACAGGCGGCTTCTCAACTTGATGGGCAAGAAGTTGGAAAGCATAGGTTGATCTGGGAAGATGGCCTCTTCTACAGTGAACCGACTGAGTCTATCCCTGGAGACTGCAAAAGACTTGTAGTGCCCCTAGAAAACAGACTCCAGTTCCTAGAGTTGGGACATGGGTTACCGTTGGCTGGTCTTTTGAGTTTCAAAAAGACCAAATAAAGGCTCTCCTTATACTTCTACTGGCCTAAGATGGGCTCAGAAGTTGACAAATGCCGTAGGAGCGGTCACACTTGCCAAACCTCTGGCAAGAGTGGAGCCAAGAATATGGCACCCTTGGTGCCTCTCCCAGTGGTGGGAGTTCCTTTTGAGAGGGTGGGCGTAGACATTGTTTCTCCCCTGGACCCTCCCACATCTTCAGGAAACAAGTTTATCGTGGTTGTAGTAGACCATGCTACTAGGTATCCTGAAGCAATACCTTTGAGGACTGTTACAGCTCACGCTGTGGCTAAGGCTCTACTTGGTATTTTTACCAGAGTAGGGTTTCCTAAGGAAGTGATATCCGATAGGGGATCTAATTTTATGTCCCACTACATGCAAGCCATGTGGCAGAACTGTGGTGTCACTTACAAGTTCTCTACAGCCTACCATCCACAGACAAATGTACTGGTAGAGAGGTTTAATCGTACTATGAAGAGCATGATAGGTGCTTTAGAGGAACCCCTTAAAGGAAAGTGGGACCTTCTACTGCCATGCCTCCTTTTTGATTATAGAGAAGTCCCTCAGGAGGGAGTTGGTACAGTTCCTTTGAACTTCTCTATGTCCATCCAGTCAGAGGTCCCTTGGCCCTGATTAAGGAGGGGTTGGAGAGTGCTCCTTCCCCCAAGCCAGTCTTAGTGACTCACTATGTGATAGGTCTCCGGAGGAGAATGTCACACATGATGGCAGAAGCTAGTGATAACTTAAAAGCAGGTCAGGCTCTGGGCATATATTGGCATGACCAGAAAGCCAGCATGTTGAGTTTTCTCTGGACCAGCTTGTATTAGTTATGGTGTCAAAAAGGCAGAGCGCCTTGCAGGACAAATGGATAGGACCCTTCAAGGTTGTGGGCAAACCTGGAGAGGTGAACTATTTGGTGGATTTAGGCAGACCTAAGGAGGCTCCCAGAGTCTTTCACACCAACCGTATAAAGGCATACGTCTCGAGACCAGAAGTGGGAGCTTTGCTTCTAGCTTCAGCTCAAGAGGAGGAGGAGAGTGACCCTCACCTGACCTACTCAGAGGCCAACCTTTAGATGGAAACATAGAAGGAGTTAATCTCTCTTCTCAACTGACATCTGAACAACAGGAGCAGTGCAAAGTTATGTTAAATAAGTTTGCCTCCCTGTTTTCACTTTCACCAGGCTTGACCCCTTGGGGGCAGCATGATATTCTCACTGGTGACTGTTTACCTGTAAAAAGCAGAGGTTACAGAATGTCAGAACATGTGAGATCCCACATCAAAGGAGAGATCAACAAGATGCTTGATCTCGGGGTTATGGAGCCCTCTACAAGTCCATGGTTTAGACCAGCTGTTCTAGTACCAAAGGCAGGATCGAAGGAGTTGAGATTCCGTGTGTACTATAGAGCTCTAGATGCAGTCACTAAGACTGATGCCCATCCTTTCCCAAGGACAGATGTACTGGTGGATAAACTTGGTGCAGCCAAGTACCTCATTACATTTGATCTGACGTCATGCTATTGGCAAATAGCCCTGACAGACCATGCCAAGGAGAAAACTTCATTCTCCACCCCATCAGGCCTCTATCAGTTTAAGGTTATGCCTTTTGGATTAAAGAATGCACCTGCTCTATTCCAAAGGATGGTCAAGCACGTTCTGAATGGGATGGAGGACTTCTACATGGCATACTTGGATGAAATTTCAATGTTCAGCCCTACTTGCAAATAACATGTTGATCACTTAGGATATGTTTTGCAGGGTCTTGGGCAGACCCAGCTGGACCATAAAGCCAAGTAAATATCAAATTGGTCAGAGCAAAGTGGTCTACCTTGGTCATGAAGTAGGAGGAGGTGAAATAAGGCCATTGCATTGCAAAGTACAAGCTGTACAAAACCGGGCCACCCCTACTACTCAAACCCAAGTGAGAGCCTTCTTAGGTCTCACTGGGTACTACAGGAATTTCATTGAGAACTATGGGACCATAGCTTCTCCTTTGAATGTAGTCTCCTCTCCAAAATTCCCTAAAAAGGTAAGATGGAATGAGGAGTGCACTCAACCCTTTGAAAACGTGAAGAAAGCTTTTTGTCAAGCTCCAGTTCTAAGAGCTCCTGATTATCACCAACCCTTCATTGTGCAGACAGATGCATCCAATACAGGTATAGGTGTAGTCCTTAGTCAACTGGATGAGAAAGGTAGGGAGCACCCCATTTGCTTCATCAGTAGGAAACTGAAGGAACCAGAGACAAGGTAGGCAACCAAAGAGTGTGAATGTTTTGCCATTGTGTGGTCTTTGAAGAAGTTTAGACCATACGTGTATGGATCTACTTTTGTGATTCAAACAGACCACCAACCTTTAGATGGTTAATGCAAATGAAAGGAGAGAACCCAAACCTTCCAAGGTCAATATGCCTGCAAGGGTTTGATTTCACCATTGAGCACAGGTCAGGATGTCACCACCAAAATGCTGATGGTCTCTCTAGGATGTTTTTAACCGACTAGAGTGGATTAAATCCTCCTGTCCCTTAGTCTGGGGGGGGGGGGGCGAGTGTTATGGAAAATTGTCCAAAATGGCTAATTTCCCTTACCTACTGAGTCCCTCGGCAGCTTTGCTGGATTTCCAGGATTTTTTTTTCACCTGGTAAGAGTGTGAGCCTTTTTCCCCACTCTAACATATGTTTCGCTGTGTGTGTTTAACATTTTTGTGTTCACAGACTGTGGAGCCCCACCTTTAGTGCAGTGACACAGGGTTGTCTTTTTCAGACTTCCCAACTTCGACTCCATTTTCTGGGACTGACTACTGTCTCCCAGAACATGTAAAGTTGCCATTGACTTTATTAGTCTTTTTAACTTCACAGACCAAGTACAAACTATCTTACATAGAGTTCTGGAAAGGGTTAATAGTTATCCCTTTTTGTCCGCGTCTCATGGAACATTATTTTGTTCCCTTTTCATTAAGATTTGGCTGGTGGCAGTGGTAACTACCCTATTTCTTCTACCACAGTTATTTTAAATAGCCTTGGTATTGTTTTAGGCTATCTTAATAGCCTCAAACTTAAACCCGCTGGACCATATTTACTTTTATATGGTTCCGGCTGGGTTTATTCGCCATTTCTTTTTGTAAAAGTCTTTCTCGTGTTTTACTCTGCGTGCCAAACCAGGTTTGGTTCCTTTGTTCGCCCTCATTTGGTGGGCTTCTGCACAGAAGCCCTCCTTAGGCACCTGAATGTCTGAGGGGGACAGGATGTGAGGGAGGGGTTTGAGACTCCCTGCACAGAGTCTCCTTGGAGACCCATGTCACACTTTGGTATGATTGGCTGTGGTGACTGTCCTGGCGGGACACCCACCCTTCTGTGTGACTGAGAGCCAGGCTGTATGTATGGGGGACAACTGCATAAAAAGCAGGTCTCTGGGACTGAGAAGGCAGAGTCGCCTGGATCGAGAGAACCAAAGAGAAGCTGACAGAAGCAGACCTCTACCACGACTGAACCTCCCGGTGAAGCCCTGCTGAGGGTCAGAATATTCAAACTTTGACGACAGAATCTTCTCCCCTTGAGCTTGTGGGAACAACCAGTTCACCAAACTGCAAGCCAGGCCTCCCTCCTCTGGTCGAATTTGCTGTGCACAGCTACAATGAACCAGATAGACAGGAGGATCGGACTCTGTTTGGGTTTTAAGGAGCGCACCTTTTATTTGTTGCTTTGCTCTGCTGCTGGTTTCTTCCCTGGGCAGTGCAGAACCCTCCAGTATTCCTACTTCATGTCAATCTGACAGTCTCTTCAGGAAGCGTTTGCCTGCAGGACCTGCCAGGAACATCCGCCTCAGCTACAGCCTTCTTCTCCATTTAAGGTACTGTTCAAATGCAGTCGTTCATTCCGTCTGACCGTGGTAAAAGTGCTTGAAAGCTTTTGCCAATCCGAGGGCATGTCCTTCTCTATTCTTTAAAGTAACTTTTCATCTGACCAACTTCGTTCTGAACTCTTGGCAAAGACTTAACCGCAAACTACTCTGATCTGTGTGATCCTCTGCATTGACTCTGGTCCATTAACTTTGGCCCAGGCCTCTTGATTTGATTTCCTCAATGTAGTTACTTTTTTAGGATTGCCCTGCTTACTTACTTGTTGGTGCTGCTCAACTTTTGTCTAACTTTGTCTTTCCCTCCCTTTTAAAATTACTGGAGTGTCATTTTGCTCCAACTTCATTTTGAGCTTAACTTGTCCAGAATCTATTGGGTGTGGTGTAGTGTATTAAGATTGTGATTTTTCAACTGCTTGATAATAGTGAAATGTTTTATAACTGATGTGTAAGTAAATGTATGTTCTTTAACTCAGAAACCTTGAGTCAGTGTTTGTTTGAACCATAGTAATTGCTGTCCTTTGTGTAACTATTGATACTGCTCACTTTACTATTGAGATAAGTCTGGCTGCTCAGCCATTGCTACCACTTTACTGTGTAGTACAGGCTTGTACCAAAGGTGAATTTGTACCGTCACTTTTAGTCTTAATTGTGTGTGGTGTTCCCAAAAGGTACTGCATATGATTGTGCCTAACACAGTGGTTCTCCCCCTGTTGAAGAAAAGTAACCTGGATAGTACAGAACCCGCAAATTATTGACCAATCTCGTTGCTTCCTGTGATGATGAAGCTGATACAGGCTGTCATTGTTCCTCAGATTTCTTTGTTTATGGAAGAAAATTATTGCCTACATCCATCCTAGTCTGGATTTCGCCCCATGTTGGGGATGGAATCCGTGATGATTTCTTTGTTGGATGATTTAGCAATGTTGCAGGATAGCTGAGAGATGGGGGTTCTTATTCTCCTTGATCTCTCAGCGGCTTTCGATACTGTGGACTACGAGATCTTGTTGGCTAGGCGCAATCAAGAGGGCATATCAGGGGCTATCCTTGATTGGTTTTGCTCTTTTCTCACTGGACGTTCTCAAACTGAATCTTTCCAGTCCTGACATTCCTCACGGATTCCTCACGGGTGGAGCCACACTGCGGATTGCATCAGGGGTCAGCTCTCTCAACGCTTCTTTTCAATTTATATGTACGGTTGTTGGCCGATCTTATCACTGCATGTGGAGTTCTTTTTTACTCCTATGCAGATGATACCCACCTTATTTTTCTGCTTGAATCCCGTCTGACTGCCCCCACTCCCCCAAGAGTCTACGGGACTGTCTTGAGAAAGTGGGAATCTGGATGGCTCTAACTGGTTGCAATTGAACAGTGGTAAGGCAGAGGTGCTGGTAGTTGGTACCGGGGAAAAAGATAATTTATGGAATTCTCAGTATTGGCCGGCTTCTCTTGGCCCCTGTCCATCTCCCTGTGCATCTGTAAAAAGTCTTGGAGTTAAGCTTCTACCGAATGGCCTCCATGAGGCCCAGATTTCAGCCATTTGCAGTGCTGGGTTTGGCAGACTAAAGGCCCTAATCATAAATATACATCCGCTCCCTGCTGAAAACAGGTCAACTCTGGTGGCATCCACTGTGATCAGTTCATTGGACTTTTGCAATGGCATTTACTTAGTGATGAACAAGTATCAAATCCAGCAGATGCAAGTCTTGCAGAACGCAGCAGCTTGCTTGGAACTTGGGGCCCATCGTTTGACTCCCACTGGTTGTTAGAGAGAATTCTCTGTTTAAGCTGAATTTCATAACCTAGTGAGTCCCCCAGCAGCTTTGCTGGATTTCTGGAGTTTGTTTTTTCCCATCCTTCCAAGAGTGAGACTCTTTTCTCCCACTCTTGGACATGCATGTGTGGGTAATTCCTTGGAAATGTCAATGTGTTTGATGGGCTATGGGGTCTTTTACTCCATAGGGTCTCATATGTTTTTCTAAGTGTGTTGCAGCGCACCCTACGTGCCGTAACACTGGGGCGTCCTAGCGGACCCCCACCATGGACTCCATACCCGGGGACTGACTACTGTCTCCCCGGGCATTGGCTTTACTAGACCTAAATTTACTAACAGGACTAGTGCAAACCATCTTATTGTGGACGTACTAGTAGGGGGAATTTGATTACTCCTAGACCTGTTACTCGAGGGGGCACTGTCCCGTCCCCCCTCGTCGAGTTTTGGCTGGTGGCAGTGGAAACTACTTGTTATGTTCGACCCCGAGCATAACCCTATGGGATTCGTCCCATTGTTGGAGATTGATACTTTTTCTCGTTGATCTCTAACGTACCACCGATCTACTTATCGTAAATAAGTTTATCGGATGGTATTTTCTGCCAGAACTCGGTTTGTAAAATGGCGTCTGTGTTCGTCTCTGTGACTCCTAAACCAAAGGTTGAGCCCTTTGTTCCACTTTTGGCGGGCCTCTGTACAGAGACCCTCCAAAGTGGTGCCATTCTGTCTGGGTTACCACAGGGGTGTGGGAGGGGGTTTAGGCACCCTGGACCGAGTTGCCTTGCCAACTCAGGTCGCACTCTGGAGTGATTGGCCCAAGTGGTGAGCGTTCCCGCTCACCACTTAGCATGTGTTGATTGACAGCTGGGCTGAAAGAATGGGTTTTTTTTGCATAAAAGCAGGGCTTTTGGGACTGGATCTTCAGAAGTCGGCACAGGACCTAAGAATCCGACGAGGGTAACGCTGAGCCGACCAGCACGACGACACCTCCGGTGGAGCCCTGCGGAACCGACTCACCACTTCCCGACGACAGAGGAGATCTCCCTGCCGGAGAGTCTCTTCCCCTGACTGGTGGGAACAACCAGTCCCCTTTGATTTTTATTCGCCTCAGGACGCAGTGGTCGAATTGCCCGTGCAGAGCACCCCGGCAACCGGATAGCCACTACCCCTGAACCGCGACCAAAAGGTGGTGCCTTGTGACCGAGCACTCCGCGGCTAGCCTCTTCCCTGGTGGTGCACCGGACTTCATTTTCTTCGACGACGAGATCATCTCTACTCTTGGCAAAGACCCGCCGTGCATCCACCACCAGGAACAACTGCCCCTGCCGGAGCTGCCCTCTACAATAAGGTACCGTGTCCGCCTGGCTTCCCTTCCGATCGGTTCGAGTGAGGTGTCTGAATCCTCTCCGTTCCGTTGGGTTGCCTCCAAGCTTTTGTCATCCTTTGTTCTGAACTGGTTCAACCTGCTGATAACAATTTGCTATACAGACTTGAATGCATCCCCACTAGAGACTTTTTGGGACATCGCGCCTTGCCTCTCTCCGAGTGGACCTGGCCTCTGAACTTTACGATCTATTGTGATTCTTGCCTTCTTGCCTTGCATTTTATCCGCGTAGGATTGAACTGTGTTGATTGCATGACCTGCCTATCTTTTTCTCTCCCGTCCTAACTAATATTCGAGTGTCATCTGGGTTGAGGTATACACCTCTGTCTGAAAATAAGTGATACCGGTAGAACCTAGAGTTGTCGAAATATTGCTAGGGGGATTGATCGTTTTTCGACTCCGTAGAGTAATTGTGTTTGATTTGTTTGCTGTGATTTGCCTTAGTGTTTTTCATAGATGTTCTGTTATAAATACATGCCTTAATATCTTTACACTAAGCCTCGTTGCGTGTTTGCTTGTCTTGCTGTGAAGAATTGCCCTATCTTGTATACTCCACATACTGCTCAACTTTTCTTGAGAGAGGTCTGACTGCTCAGCCACAGCTACCACGTGAATCTGTGTGGTGCAGACTGCTACCAAGTGGTTTCACCGCCAACGCCTGTAGTCCTAAATCTTTTGCAGTGGTGTCAGAGGGAACTGCACAGGTTTCCGCCTAACACTGGTGTACAGCGGTGGGATTTGTATCGAGTATACAGTTTAGAGTGCTTTTCGACACTGTAGGATAACTAACCACAAAACTTTGCACAAAAAGCAACTTTCAAAAACATGTCTACGATGGAAACTTACAGTCAAGAGTCTTTGTCAGGTGAAAATACTGAGAGTTTGCGAGCTCTCTGTAGGCAAGAGAATCTTCCTGCAAGAGGCAAGAAGTTAGAACTAATCGAGAGATTGCTGGTGAACCAAAGTCTGGGTACTGGTTCAGAGGAACCAATCTCTCCAGCAACTGTAGATAACAGTGATGGTGTTGATCTGAATCGTAATTCTGATGATAGCGATGAAGAGGCTGACGAGGACGGAGAGGCTAACGAAACGGTCTCCCCTGCTCCTCTACCTGCCTTACCAGCTGTGCCTACGGGGCCCATACCAGGTCCCACAAGTAACCCTGCTTATTTTGAACTTGAAAAAATGAAGCTCGAACTAGAATACAAACGGTTCTTGGCTCAATCTGAACGAAACCAAGAGCTCGAGTTCAGACGGATGAATGCCCAGGCTGAGCAGAAGCAAGCTGAGTTAAGACTCAGGGAAATATAACTTAATCACGAGTTAGAGATGAAAAAGTTGTCTATGGAAAATGCTTCTCTCTCCTCTGGTTCCTCTAGGAGCTCCAGTCCCAAAAGACCCCAGATGCGAAGGAATAAGTGGGTATGTATGAACCGAGATTGGATGTGTTGGATTGGTTGAAACTGTTTGAATACAATCATGGGCTCCAGGACATCACCGGGAATGCTTTGCTTCCTTGGTTGTTCGCTAAGCTCCCTCCTGTTGCGACTGATGTGGTAATGGAGTTGGGGGAGGCGGATAAGACGGATTACGAAAGTGTGAAACTAGCTTTAATAGCTAGGTTCGGGAAAACCCCTTCCCAGTATCTTAAGAGGTTTAGAACCCTCAAAAAGCATGATAGTACCCCTTGGGCTACCTGGGTGAGTGAAGGGTTGAAAAACTTAGAGGGATGGATTAAGGGTTACAAAGTGAACACTTATGAGGGTATGAGAAATCTTTTTATGTTGGAGTCAATTTATGATGCCTGTTCTCCTGAGCTCAGACAGCACTTGGCTGATTCGAAGGAATTGGATTCCAGGGAGGTAGCTAAGGCTGATGACTTGTGGGTTGCCAACAGGGCTACTCATAAGGATTCTGGGGCAACTCAGAAAAAGGATGAGGGAAAACAGCCTAAAAAAGACTCAAAAGAGAATTCAATAACTCACATTCCAAAGAGGACCCCAAACAAAACCAGAAGGGTAAGCCACCGGGAAAACCACAGCAGAATAGTATGCCTTCTGGTGCCAAACCGGAAGGAGGGCAGAACAAGCCACCATTCCAGAAAGCATTTGGTAAATGCTTTGTTTGTGGCTCGACTGACCACGTGAAAGGAGATCCCAGATGTAAGGGTAAACCTTCAGGGGTCCAGCTTGTCTCCTTAGCCTTCGCTCCAGAGGAGGAAGTCCAAATGGCAAGTGGAAACTTTCTATTGCTAGCTGACGAACCCATTGGAGTCTCAGCCAGCGTTTCTTTAGTATCTCTGGGGTTGTGGGAACAACAGAATTTAGATATCTATAATTCTATCCCCGATAATACTAAAGAGTATTATAAGGACAGTGTCCAGGTGAATGGTCAGGAGACTCCTGCCATTAGGGACACTGGGGCCAGCATAACTGTGGTGGATAAATCGTTTTTTCAGGCCGAGGATGTTGCTAAGGCACCCAAATGCCTCACCAAGTTAGCTGGAGGGCCTGTGCAGATGCTTCCCCAATTACCAGTTCTCATCCAGTGTAACGACATGACTGTGAAGATACCTGTCAGCATACAGAGTGAGGTACCAGGACGCGTACTGTTGGGTAACGATTTGAAAATTCTCGGAGTTGTATCGCATACTCCCAGACCTCCTAATAAACGGTTACAGGAGCTAACCAGACCTGCAAGAGAGAGGACCATGCGCGGAACTCTCCAGGAGATGATGAAGAAAGATATCACTCCTGCCCCACTGGAATTGTCGGCCGCTGTCTCCAAGAGATCAGAAGCGAAAGGGAAAATAAGGCATCTACCCCGAAACCAGCAGCCCGCATTCCAGTGCAGCCAACACGGACTTCCCCGCGGTTGTCCGAAGTCCCACCCGTAACTCCACCTCCAGCCGAGGCTGAGAGGGAGGTACAACCCTGCGTGGTAGAATTAGACTCTGAGGAAGAGCTAATGGAAGGCCAGCAACTCATTGGAGATCTGGATCCTGTTGACCATCCTGAGCTGCAGTCGTTACTGGCAGAAGGTGGACCCAGCAGGGCGGACTTCAGTAAGGGACAGAGAGAATGTCCAACTCTGGAAGGTCTTCGCCACCAGGCAGAAGCTCAGGCTGAAGGGCAAGAGCCTGGGAAACACAGGTTGCACTGGGAAGATGGCCTCTGCTACAGTGAACTGACCGAGTCTGCACCTGGACACTACAAACGACTTGTAGTACCCCAAGAGAACAGACCACAGTTCTTGCAGTTAGCCCACGAGATTCCTTTGGCTGGTCACTTGAGTTTCAAGAAGACTAAGGAAAGGCTCTCTCTCTACTTCTATTGGCCAAAGATGGGGGCCGAAGTAGAAAAACACTGCAGGAGCTGCCACACCTGCCAGACCTGTGGCAAGGTTGGCTCCAAGAATGTGGCACCATTAGTGCCTCTCCCGGTTGTGGGAGTCCCATTTGAGAGAGTAGGGATTGACATCGTTGGTCCCCTTGATCCTCCAACCTCCTCAGGCAACAGGTTTATACTTGTTGTAGTAGACCATGCTACTAGGTATCCTGAGGCAATTCCTATGAGGACTGTTACAGCTCCGGCTGTGGCTAAGGCCCTCCTTGGTATTTTACTAGGGTCGGGTTTCCTAAGGAAGTAATCTCTGACAGGGGGTCAAACTTTATGTCCCACTACATGAAAGCCATGTGGAAAACCTGTGGAGTTACTTACAAGTTCTCAACAGCTTACCACCCACAAACCAATGGGTTGGTGGAACGGTTCAACCGAACCATGAAGAGCATGATAGGTGCTTTAGAGGAACCCCTTAAGCATAAGTGGGACCTTCTACTGCCATGCCTTCTCTTTGCTTATAGAGAAGTCCCTCAGGAGGGAGTAGGTTACTCTCCCTTCGAACTACTCTATGGTCATCCTGTCAGAGGTCCATTGGCCCTGATTAAGGAGGGGTTGGAGAGTGCTCCTTCCCCCAAGCCAGTCAGAGTGACTGACTACGTGATAGGTCTCCGGAGGAGAATGTCACACATGATGACGGAAGCAAGCGATAACTTGAAAGCTGGACAAGCTTTGGTCAAGCACTGGCACGATCAAAAGGCTAACATGGTTGAGTTTGCTCAAGACCAGCTCGTTCTCGTTATGATCCCAACAAGGCAGAGGGCCTTGCAAGATAAGTGGATGGGACCCTTCCGAGTAGTGGGTAAACTCGGAGAGGTTAACTATCTGGTGGACTTGGGCAATCCCAAGGAGGCTCCGACAGTCTTTCACACCAACCGACTTAAAGCGTATGTCTCACGACCTGATGTAGGAGCGTTGCTTCTAGCATCATCCGAGGAAGAAGAGAGTGAAGCTCTTCCGGATCTCCTCAGAGGCTTACCTTTAGACGAAAAAATTGAAGGAGTAAATCTCTCCTCCAATCTGACACCCGAGCAAAAAGAAGAGTGCAAATCTATGTTGAGTCAGTTTGCCTCTCTGTTCTCGCTTTCACCAGGATTGACCCCTTGGGGCCAGCACAACATACTCACTGGTGACTGTCTGCCTGTCAAGAGCAGAGGATACCGAAAGTCAGAGAACGTACGAACCCACATCAAAGGTGAGATCAGCAAGATGCTCGATCTCGGGGTAATAGAGCCCTCTACTAGTCAATGGTCTAGCCCAGTTGTGTTAGTACCGAAGGCCGGATCTAAAGAACTTAGATTCTGCGTGGATTATAGAGCTCTTAATGCAGTCACCAAGACTGATGCCCACCCTTTGCCAAGAACAGATGAGTTGGTGGATAAACTTGGCGCCGCCAAGTTCCTCAGCACATTTGACTTGACGTCAGGCTATTGGCAAATAGCCCTGACAGACCATGCCAAGGAGAAAACTGCATTTTCTACCCCCGTTGGCTTATACCAGTTTAAGGTAATGCCATTCGGATTGAAAAATGCACCTGCTACGTTTCAACGGATGGTAAACCAGGTTCTGAATGGGATGGAGGACTTCTGCATGGCATACTTGGATGACATCGCAGTGTTCAGCAATTCCTGGGAAGAACATGTAACCCACCTGAGAGATGTTTTGCAGGCTCTTGGACGAGCCAATCTGACCATAAAGGCGAGTAAATGCCAAATTGGACAGAGTAAGGTAGTCTATCTTGGGCATGAGGTAGGCGGTGGAGAAATAAGGCCTTTGCTCAGTAAGATTGAAGCTGTGCAAAATTGGACAACACCGACTACTCAAACCCAGGTGAGAGCCTTCCTAGGCCTCACGGGGTATTACAGGAATTTCATAGAGAACTATGGGACCATAGCTTCTCCACTGAATGTCATCTCCTCGCCCAAATTCCCTAAAAAGGTTAAATGGAACGAGGAGTGCGATCAGGCTTTTGAAAACCTGAAAAGGCTCTTTGCCAAGCCCCGGTACTCAGAGCTCCTGATTACTGCCAACACTTCATTGTGCAGACAGATGCTTCCAATGTAGGGATAGGTGCCGTACTCAGTCAACTGGATGGGAAAGGTAGAGAGCACCCCGTTTGCTTTATCAGCCGCAAGCTGAAGGATCCTGAAACAAGGTGGGCAACAATCGAAAGAGAGTGCTTTGCTATCGTGTGGGCTCTAGAGAAGTTTAGGCCGTACTTGTATGGTTCTACTTTCGTCATTCAGACTGACCACCAACCCTTGAGATGGTTAATGCAAATGAAAGGGGAGAACCCAAAACTATTGAGATGGTCGATCTGCCTGCAAGGGTTTGATTTCACCATTGAGCACAGGTCAGGGTGTCACCACCAAAATGCTGATGGTCTCTCTAGGATGTATGTCATCGACTAGTGGTATGAGATTCATCCAGGAGTGGATTAAATCCTCCTGTCCCTTAGTCTGGGGGGGGGGCGAGTGTTAGGGATAATTCTCTGTTTAGGCTGAATTTCCTAACCTAGTGAGTCCCCCAGCAGCTTTGCTGGATTTCTGGAGTTTGTTTTTTCCCATCCTGCCAAGAGTGAGACTCTTTTCTCCCACTCTTGGACATGCATGTGTGGGTAATTCCTTGGAAATGTCAATGTGTTCGATGGGTTATGGGGTCTTTTACTCCATAGGGTCTCATATGTTTTTCTATGTGTGTTGCACCGCACCCTACGTGCCGTAACACTGGGGCATCCTAGCGGACCCCCACCATAGACTCCATACCCGGGGACTAACTACTGTCTCTCCGGGCATGTAAAGTCACCATTGGCTTTACTAGACCTACATTTACTAACAGGACTAGTGCAAACCATCTTATTGTGGACGTACTAGTAGGGGTAATTCGATTACTCCTAGACCTGTTACTCGAGGGGGCACTGTCCCGTCCCCCCTCGTCGAGTTTTGGCTGGTGGCAGTGGAAACTACTTGTTATGTTCGACCCCGAGCATAACCCTATGGGATTCGTCCCATTGTTGGAGATTGATACTTTTTCTCGTTGATCTCTAACGTACCACCGATCTACTTATCGTAAATAAGTTTATCGGATGGTATTTTCTACCAGAACTCGGTTTGTAAAATGGCGTCTGTGTTCGTCTCTGCGACTCCTAAACCAAAGGTTGAGCCCTTTGTTCCACTTTTGGCGGTCCTCTGAACAGAGACCCTTCAAAGTGGTGCCATTCTGTCTGGGTTACCACAGGGGTGTGGGAGGGGGTTTAGGCACCCTGGACCGAGTTGCCTTGCCAACTCAGGTCGCACTCTGGAGTGATTGGCCCAAGTGGTGAGCGTTCCCGCTCACCACTTAGCATGTGTTGATTGACAGCTAGGCTGAATGAATGGGGGTTTTCTGTATAAAAGCAGGGCTTTTGGGACTGGATCTTCAGAAGTCGCCACAGGACCTAAGAATCCGACAAGGGTAACGCTGAGCCGACCTGCACGACAACACCTCCGGTGGAGCCCTGCGGAACCGACTCACCACTTCCCGACGACAGAGGAGATCTCCCTGCCGGAGAGTCTCTTCCCCTGACTGGTGGGAACAACCAGTCCCCTTTGCTTTTTATTCGCCTCAGGGCGCAGTGGTCGAATTGCCCGTGCAGAGCACCCCGGCAACTGGATAGCCACTACCCCTGAACCGCGACCAAAAGGTGGTGCCTTGTGACAGAGCACTCCACGGCTGGCCTCTTCCCTGGTGGTGCATCGGACTTCATTTTCTTCGACGACGAGATCATCTCTACTCTTGGCAAAGACCCGCCGTGCATCCACCACCAGGAACAACTGCCCCCGCCGGAGCTGCCCTCCACAATAAGGTACCGTATCCGCCTGGCTTCCCTTCCGATCGGTTCGAGTGAGGTGTCTGAATCCTCTCTGTTCCGTTGGGTCGCCTCCAAGCTTTTCTCATCCTTTGTTCTGAACTGGTTTAACCTGCCGATAACAATTTGCTATACAGACTTGAATGCATCCCCACTAGAGACTTTTTGGGACATCGCGCCTTGCCTCTCTCCGAGTGGGCCTGGCCTCTGAACTTTACGATCTATTGTGATTCTTGCCTTCTTGCCTTGCATTTTATCCGCGTAGGATTGAACTGTGTTGATTGCATGACCTGCCTATCTTTTTCTCTCCCGTCCTAACTAATATTCGAGTGTCATCTGGGTTGAGGTATACACCTATGTCTGAAAATAAGTGATACCGGTAGAACCTAGAGTTGTCGAAATATTGCTAGGGGGATTGATCGTTTTTCGACTCCGTAGAGTAATTGTGTTTGATTTGTCTGCCGTGATTTGCCTTAGTGTTTTTAAATAAATGCCTTAATATCTTTACACTAAGCCTCGTTGCGTGTTTGCTTGTCTTGCTGTGAAGAATTGCCCTATCCTGTATACTCCACATACTGCTCAACTTTTCTTGAGAGAGGTCTGACTGCTCAGCCACAGCTACCACATGAATCTGTGTGGTGCAGACTGCTACCAAGTGGGTTCACTGCCAACGCCTGTAGTCCTAAATCTTTTGCAGTGGTCCCAGAGGGAACTGCACAGGTTTCCGCCTAACACTGGTCCCATTGAATTTAAGATTCTGTGTATTGTTCACAGAGCCATCTACACCGTCGGCCCACACTTCCTAAAAAACAAACTGCAAAAATACTGCCACCAGACCCTGTGTCCTGGCCTGCACTTGACTCCTCCTCCACCAACACCTCCATTTCCCTTGATAACCCCTAAGAGCCTTTCTCCCTGGATCCCCCCTATGTTCCCACATCTGGCTCACAGCCACTGAGGAGTCCCCCACTTCAACAACCTCTGGGTAACGTACCCTCAGCAGCTGTGCCCGATGATACTTGCGCTCCCCCAGCTAACTCTCCCTCAGATGAGGTGGTCTCAATAGTGGTTGGCCGGGGTGAGTGCTTTGGTCTGGTGGCCGGTTCCTGTACTTCTGTTCCACAGCAATGCCGCCGCCCTCTTCACGAGCTGCAGCAACTGTGAAAAATTAGAAAAAATAAATTGACATCAGTAATCGTTGTCAATGCATGAGTGGCACACACTACATTAACATCACCAATCATGCAGAATGGTGCAACCAGGAACTGGCACATACACAATGAACAAAATGCATGTCAAATGCTGAATGAGAGTAGTGTGAAGGATGAATCACAGTCATGACACACGCACATGTCAACAGAGCACATTGTTGTGTGGCCACCAACACATTACCAAAAAAATGCAAAGCCACAATTCCAATGACCAACCAACACAAGTATGACATGCAGTCAGGGGCATGGGAACTGCACAAGGGCACCTGCCCACACAAACTCAGTCCCCAACATCCATATGTGACAGCATAGCCTCCAGTACCGGCACACATATCTAGGAATCAATTGCTCATATTTTGTTGCACAGCATAAACATATTGCATGTAGACACATACAATTCTGCTCCAAATGCAGTGCGATGAGAAGTCACATTCATGTCCTGGAGATGTCAATGCAACAACTTGCCATTCACAGATATCCATGCACATGTGTCACTCAAAGCAGAAGTGTCTGCATGGATGTACTTGTCAGTGTGCCAAACATGGAGCTGTCCATTATGTACGTCCCTCAGATGCCCACAACAAAGCATTCCCGCATCAGTATTGTCCCTGCACTTGTCCCATAATCTCACACAGCATGTGCCCAAGTCCAACACGTCATTGGGGAAAATTCAGCCAATACCCATGCCAGTATACAATGGGCCTCATTATGATGTTGGCGGTAACCCGCATGTGCCACCGGTGGGTAGCCACCAAACCCCATAACAACTTTTCCACCACCTGACTACCCGGTGCTGCCAGGACATTCCTGGTGGCCCAGGAAGTCAGGCAGCGGAAAATGATAGTGCCCATTCCTTTGTAGTCCAATAGGTACCCATAGGAATGGGGACTCGGAAACACCTGCACTGTTGCTAATGGTGCTGGTGCTTCTGTGACAACTCTGCATTCCAGGGCCATTGTGCCTGAAAGGACAGACCTGCCAGTGCAGAGGCACTGGAAAGCAGAGTTGTATTCTGCTGGTTCAGAAAGGGTGCCAGTATGTTGCTACCGGCACCCTTATTTCCGGACCGACAGACTTGTAATGAGGCCCAATGTCGGATGCCACATACACCCAGCATTTGCATGAGGTAGCAAACTGCTGCTTCTCACACCTACACACAAGCTGCAAACAGAATGGGGCATCTGCACACATGCATGCCTCACATACATTGTAGAGCATTGCTTCAGATGGGTACTCACCAGCAGCTTCCAAATGAATTCTCCACGCAGAGATCTAGGCATGAAGGTCTGGATAGAACCTCTGAAGGACCCGCATCTCTACCTGGGAGAACCAGTGGAAGACTGCATGGTACACCTCCATGGTGGGCTCCTTGGCGAGGGCTGCCATCACCTTAGGATGGCTACGGGCCTTGAGATCATCCCAATGTTTCCAGACTGTCTTCTTCGGGAGGTCGGCCACCCACTCTGTGATGATGACAGCCGTGATGTCATCCCAGATCTGTTGCCTTGAGTCGTTGCTCCAGCTGAGTTGCTGGTTTAAAGAGGGCATTGTAGGCTCCCAGGACCCGATCCACCAGGATGTCAACTTTGGTGGAGGTGAAGTTGGCACCCCTCTGCCTCGACATGATGGTGCTGCACTCTTCCGAGGATGTTGATGGCCCATGGATGGCACCCCTGAGGAAGATATGGCTTTGCTGGGTCCTGGGTAAGTGCTGTGGAGGTGATGGCAGGGAGAGGTGGATGTCCCACATACAGAAGAGGTGGTCACAGGCCCATCGCAGGAGTACAGGCAAAAGTAGGACATCTGGCACTCCGAGACAATGCAGGTTGCAAGAAGGCAGAAGCAGATAAGTGGCGAGTTAGGCAAAGCAGGGTCAGAAGAGGCGAAATAGTCAGTTTGTGTATATCAGGAACTATGGTGTGTGCCTCTCATCCTTAGCAGCCAAAGACCGAGTAAAGGACCTCAACGCGTAAGTTCAGTTCTACACACTGTTTGCAGCACACCTATATGGCGCACCTAACTGGCTCTCAGCAATGACAGTGTAATATAAGGTGGGTGACACGCATCACTGGTTGTGTGCACAAAGGTATGAGACGGATGAGTATCGCTTACACGTATTTTTATTTTTATTTATTTATTTTTTACATTTATATAGTGCACAGACAGCCCAGGGGCATTGTGGCGCTGTTACTTGCAGCAGGCTTAGTTACATTATGCAGATGTTACAGCATTGGAGCGCAGAGATGTAATACATGTTATGCACAAAACATACACAGTTCAGGTATCCGTATAGTGGATGGCCGTCAGGAAGGGGTAAGGTGATCAGGCGAATTTGGAGGTGCTACACAAGCCATTTTTTATTCAGGTAACGCTTACCAAATTATTATTTTTGAGGGTTGCCTCTGTGCATACTTGCATGTATTTCTGTCCCTTTTAAGAGGCTTACTGTGTGTTGCGTATGCAATATTCTATTTGTGGGTACCTCATTTTATCATGTACCTATTTTTTCACCTTTTGGAAGCTTTCTGGGTATCGTGTATGCAGTTTTTGGTTTCAGGGTACCTCTGTATATTGTGTACCATTTTTTTCGTAATCTTTCCATGTAGCGTGTATGCAATCTTTGAGTTTAGGAGTTCCTCTACGTACATATTTTCTGGCTTTTGGGGTACATTGGAGACTTGATTGACCACACAACTATGACGCACATCACAAAGACTGTCCTCTTCCCCATATTGCCCAGAACAATATCTTAGTGAGCCTTCCATTTCTCCTTTAAATCTGAAACATGAGTGCAAAGGCCCCAAGAGGAAAAGGGAGTAGACGGGGTCGGTCGGGTCAGGGACGTAGTGAGTGCACATCTGCCCCAGCACCAGGGGAACTTGATGAGTCTCATCCCACAGATGACCAGGCACCTGAACATTGATGTGGTCACATCCTAACAGGTGAAGCAGCAGAACCTAGGGCCACTAGGGCCAAGAAGGTTCAGCCTTCACAGCAGGAAAAGGCTCCAACCCAAGACACGGCACAGGATTCCGGTCCGCAGAGCAAGAGATGCTTCACCGATGAGGAGCTCCAGATTCTCATTGACTATGTGATCAAACACCATTGGGAGATGTTCCCGGATGCGGGGCGCATGTTTAGAACCGAACACAATTGACCACATCAACACTTAAGGTGTGGGGAGGCACAATGCTGAACAGGTACAGAAGCAGTGAAATGATCTCACAGGGATGACCAAGCATAAGCTCAGTGCCAACCTGGCCTCTTCACTGGCCACTGGAGGGGGGCCAGCAAAGGAGGAGGAGCTGACTTCAATTGAAGAGGCCATGGGTCAACTCATCAGCATTGAGCAAGTTCAATCATCAGAGATGTGGAGACCCTAGAAGATACATCTGGTGAGTGGCATTTATGAATATTTCTGACTTACCCATATTTGTGCAGCATTACAGCTGGCTGCATTTTTAAGCCATCTTTGGGCAATGCATGTTTGCTACTGTATGCACTTCTGTTACATGGCCTCCATTCAGTGATTATCCTGTGTGGTCAACATGTGTGCCACATGTTAGCATGATTTTGCACATAACTGTCTGCTGGCCCACGTGAACATTCTATTACTTGCATGCAGGGTTTGAATGTTTCGACAAATATGCAAATTGCAATACCTCCTGATATATAAAACATATTTTTAACAAAAGTTCCTACGTAAAACTTTGAGCAACTGCGGCTAAAAGTGTTTACATGGGGGCATCCATTTTGTGATTTGAAGCAGACTCCTCTGTGAATGTTAAGTTCTGCTCTGGCGGAAATAATCAAGCAGCAAAAGCTCCCTGCTGGGAGCTTTTGCTTACTACAGCCAGAGCAGAGCTTAACATGGAGAGGAGGTTGCCTTCACTTTCATTTTACATTTTCTGTGCTCCCCAAGTCCAGGGAAGCTCACAAAACATAAAATGAAAGGCAGAACAATTATAAATACTTTGGTGGTTGCTGGCAGAGCCTTCATAATTGCTGTGACTTTCTTTTCTAGTTTCTCATGCTCGGGAAACTAGAAAAGAAAGTTGCAGCAGTTATGAATACTCTGCCGGATGCCGGCGAAGTATTCATAATTGGCTGGACTTGCCTACAAGAAGAGGCGCAGCAATTATAAATACAATGTTGTTGTATTTATGATTGCTGCGGTTAGAAAACCATGGAAATCATAAATACAATGTTGTTTTTTTTTATGATTACAGTGGTTTTCTTTTTAAGATTTGCAGGCTCTCCCGTGTTGGAGGTGCCCTTCAAACTTAAAAAGAAAAACAAGGAAATCATAAATACAACTGGGTTGTATTTATGATTGCGGTGTCTTCAGCTTTGAGTCTCCCAGGCTCTGTTATATTCATAATTACAGTGATTTTAGATCTAAATTAAAAAAATCTAAAGCACTTACCAGCAGACAAGATCCTGATTGCATTCTCTGCTCTCCGGCAATATTGAAGCAAAAGCCACCTACTCGTATTTGTTTATTACAGCTGGCTGGCTTTTGCTTCATTATTGCCACGAGGGCAGGGCTAAACACACGCACAGGAGGCTCATCCATTTCACAAAATGGGTGCCTCCAGTGCTTGACATTTTTGAGTTTGAGCCTCATTTGCTCAAAACTTTACATAGGAACTTTGTTTAAACATATGTTTTTATATATATTTTTGATTATGGCCCATCTTTTGAGCCAATACAATTTTTGAGTGAACTATCACTTTAATGTTGCCTATGAGTGTGCTTGTGTGCATTGCATGTAGGTGTATGGTCAATTTACAAATAATGTGTTAATATGTTTCAAAATAGTACCACCTGTCTCCCATGATAACCCTGTATGTGTCCATGAGTTGATGCATGACAGACACATGCCTTATCAAGGCATGGACTGGACCAGGGGTGGTGTGTTGTTGCATGCCAGCAAATGCCAACTGTCCATGGCTAACAGCCCACAGTGTGCCAAGTCATGATGTCAGATACATGGGTGTCCTGCCATTTTGTGTCGATCTGCCCTTTGATGCACATGTGCATGTTAGTTAGGACACACATAACTAAAAATGTCTATCTCTGTCCATTTGCAGGTGATGATGCAGCAAATACAGAGGAGGTGGAATAAGAGGTGCTGGTATGTCGTTCCACCAGTTAAGGCCGTGGTGTAGTGCTCTGTGAAAATCTGCATGTGCTACATGTCATTAGCAGTCGTGCTCCAGCCTTTTTTCTGACTCTGCTGATTCAAATGCAGAATCAGAAGTGGATGACTCGCAGAGGGAGAGGTGAGTGGCCCAACAGGCAGGTTAAATGGGATCATTGGGTCTACAGCAGTGCAGCTGCCTTCACATAGCCAGTCAGTGGAGGGCTGCAAGGCCACCATCCCATGAGTTCGAGGCAGGTTCTGGGGCTGATGACCAGCAGAGGGATGCAGACCTGCAGCGAATGACAGGGGCAAAACTGGCCAAGGCAAAACCTTGGCCAGAATTACAGCTGACAATAGTGCATCATTGTGTTTGTTACAAGAGAAAAGCCAGAAGAAAGAAGAAGGCAGGAAGCTATTGAAGTATGCTATAGAAGGGGCAATGATAACTAGTGCGACAAGGGCAGGGAACACACAAACAATGGGTATGCCACAGGTGAATAACCAACGGCAGTTCGATCAAGGAGGGAATGGATTTGCACCATGAGGTACGGGAAACTTCCACGGAGCGGAGGTTTTTAGAACAATCAAGGGAACTTCTAGAGTAACCAAGGTGGGTTTAAGCCTATACAGAATGATAATCAAGGCATGCAGGGAGGACAAATTAGAAAGCTTCTTCCTGTATGTTGGACTTGTGGAATGACAGGGCATATAGCGTGAATATGTGGGAGCTAAGGGCATGTGCAGGGTGGGCAGTTATCAAGAGGGGGAACTGCTTATCCTTATTCTGTGTGCATATAGCACACAGAATAGGGATGGGGTTGCCCAAGATCAAAGAGTATATCAAGCACAAGTGCAGCGAATACAACAGGCTTTGCAACCACAGCAAGCACCATTGAGTCCGCCACAAGGGCAGTCACAGCATGCACCCATGCAGATACAGCAGAGTGCAAACACGGGACAGTTACTGACTTCTAGGATAGGGGGTGTCACCATGGATAGAGGGAATCCTTTCAGCGGAACAGGGATAAGCATGTACCCACAATAGGCAAGCTCACTGGGTGACAACTGGGTGATAACTGGGTTATCCATAATGCCAAATCCTCAAGAGGAACCAAGGGTTGACATCACAATAGGAGGCAAATCCTTTTCTTTTCTAGTAGACATGGGTGCAACACACTTATGTATATGGGAGGGGAAATTTTAACTCTCGGATAATGCCATGAGTGCTCAAGGTTTCACAGGAGCTACAAGTAGAGTTCCTTTTACTGAGAAATGTCCAGTCTCTAAAGGAGAATGTGATATGTCTGTGCCATGTTTGTATTCAAGGCAGATACCAGGTCATATACTGGGTTGAGATTTAATGACGAAGTTGAATATGACAATTTCTTTTACTGATGAAGGTATAGTGTGTTCAACACCAGGGATACATAATTTAAATGTGAGTGAATCCATGATGGCATTTACAAGGCAAATAGCCATACAAGGAGTACCGTTAGAACCAGAGGTGTTTCATTATGGGGTATGCATTTTGTTAACATGGCTGCCTGGTTTAGGTAAGATTATGAGGATACCTGATGAGTTTCTCTTTAGACCAGAGATTCCCACGGACGAGGAGGGGGGGCAGATTTTTCCCTTAGAGCTGCAAGTAGCTGTAGTACGAGGGGTTTTGGCTATGCTTGTAGGATTTAATGACAATGGCTGATCATGGAGCACAGTAATTGCTATTGTAGAAGATTAAAGATTAACTGACGTTGCCGATGAAAACATGTTTAAAGATGACCCATCTAATGACGAAGTAATGTTCTATGTGACAAATACATATTGGGTTAGATCAAAAAAAGTGAGGTTCTGCTCAGAATGATGATAGTGAGACAATGTCCTGTATTTTTTGATGAAGACATTGCGAAAGTGCCAGTTTCTTTAGGGACTACAGGCCCCTATGACATAGGCCTATCAAGGGGTGGTTGAAGAAGTTAAGATTAAATTAAAGCCAGGAGCAATTTTACCTCGAGCACGACAGTATCCCATGTCTCAAGAGGCAGACAAGGGTATATTTAAGACAATATCTGCCATGATGGTGCAAGGCATTTTAGTGACATCTGAGTCACCAAAACAAAATAGCTCTAAAGGAAGCTTTACTATCAGCTCAAACTCCCCCGAACAAAACACCAAAGTATGAACCCAAAGAACATATTTAATTTAACTTCTCTAAGGTCTCATTTATTGAGGTAGAGAAAACGATTCTTGCGCTTAAACCATCCAATTGCAATGGTGACCAATGCCCAGCACAACTGATCAAGGACGCTGCTAGAGATCTAGCCCCTTTCATCACCAAACTCATCAACGCCTCCTTCATAACTGGCACCATCCCGCGTAATCTAAAAGAATCCTGGGCACTCCCTCTTCTGAAAAAACAAACACTGGACCCTAACATACCCACAAACTACAGGCCCATCACCACTGTGCCATTTCTCCTAAAAATCTTAGATAAGGTAGCATATATCCAAATTCAAAACTTCCTTGAGGTGAACCTACTCTTAGGCGCTCGCCAATCTGGCTTCCAACCACAACATGGCACAGAGACAGCCGTTATCGATTTAAAGGCCCAAATAGATTCATTAAGAGATGCGGGAAAATTAGCACTTCTCCTCCTACTAGACCTCTCAGCTGCCTTTGACCTGGTGGACCATAAAGTCCTGTGTAGTCACTTGGACTCAGCAGCCCACTTCTCAAAGGAAGCTATAGTCTGGATACAGTCTTTCCTTAGTAACAGGACTATGAGGGTCTTCTCCCCATCAGCTGCAGCAGACCCGATACCTATTACTTGTGGAGTGCCCCAGGGATCATGCGTCTCACCAACACTCTACAATATCTTCACCAAGCCACTCTTTGACGATCTTGACAATCTGGGTATCACTTATACCAACTACGCAGACAATACCCAGATTCTCCTACCACTTACTGGGGATTATGGGGAAGATCAGGCTATGGTGAACAGAGTCTATAGCATCGTTCAGGCATGGATGGCCAAGCATGGCCTGTGTCTGAACGATGACAAAACAGAGCTCATCATCCTGGGTATCGCAGCTCCCATCTCAAAACTCCACCTTAATTACTCGGCGTTCATTATTGATGGGAATACTATCAAGGTAGCCAGAGAAGTAAAAACCTTAGGTTTTTACATCGACTCAACCTTATCTTTTACCAAACAGGCAAATTCACTGGCTTCCTCTACGGCCTACACATGTAAATTAATACGAGCCGGAAAACAATTCCTGTCAGTTGACAGTTGCTTAATCCTATCTAGAGCCCTCATCCTATCAAAACTTGATTATTGTAATGCTCTCTACATAGGGGCAAACCAACAAACCATCAACAGAATACAAGTGCTCCAAAACAATGCTCTTAGGGCTGCCTTAAGCATCCCTAGAAGAGTACACATATCTGAAATAAGAAGGAAACACAAATGGCTCTCCACCCAAGAAAAAATGTATCTCAAATCGGCTTCCCTCATCCACAAATGCTTAAATAACAAAGCCCCTCGTTACCTAAGAGAAGGATTTATCAGAAAAAACTCAATCAGACCGCCAAGAATAGCCAACCCCAATTGTCTTCAAGTGCCTAGATTTAAACTGTTCACCTTTGGAGGGTCCAGTTTCCCAGTTAGGGAAGCACAACTGTGGAACTCCTTACCACACACACTCAGATCTGACCAAAAGTTTATCAAATTCAGCAAGAACACATGGCTCATAGAGAAAAATATGTAACCCACACTCTCCTACTGCACTAACGTAGCCGTTGCCTGCATGTATGGATTTTTGATATAGATTTGCTAATATGTAAATGTGTGTTAATTATGACATGTTGTCTACATATGCATGCCTCTATACATGTACTATGCTGTTTTACCCTCATCCTGTAACGCTGAGGAGACTGTGTTTACCTTTCCTCTGTAACATCTGTAACTAAGCTGTAAGTACTCTTTTCACCTGCGCCCTGATCCCTCCGGGTCCGGCGCGCACAATAAATAAATAAACAAACAAACAAACAAACAATATGGCTGTGTATCCTGTCAAGAAACAAAGGGGGTGTTGTGACATTTAATTCAGGACATGCACCCAATTAACCATATTGTAGAGGCTGAGTTTTCTCTAGTTCCTAATCCAATTATGATCTTATAAAGTATCCCTGTTGAGGCGTGATGTTTCATTGTGATTGAATTGAAAAATGTATTTTTCTCAATGCCATTGCATAAAGATTATCAAGATCTGATGTCATTTACGTTCTGAAAGATTAAGTTAAAAAGCGCAAAATTACACCACGGATATATTGAATTTCCATCGATTTTCAATAGAGTCCTATAGATGGACTTAAGCAATATCGATTTGCCAAGTGTTGTGTTGCAATACGTGGAGGATATTTTGATCTGCAGCACATCAGAAGAAGAGTGCAGGCGTGACTCATTTCAGGTAATGATTATTTTAGCCGTGAAGGGATATAAGGTGGCATATACAGCAATTTTTGGGACTAGGCAATTATGTGAGGGCATTGATATTTGATTATAGTTCAAACACAAAGCCATTGTTGCATGCCCTGAAAAAGGCACAAGAAAGTCAGGAAATGTTTGTATGGACTGAGAAAATGGAGGAAGAGTTTGACGAGTTGAAAAAGGCAATGTGCATAGCTCCAGTTCAGGGATTTCAAATTATTAGGAGGAATTATTATTATTTCCGCACACCAAATGGAACAGTTATGACAGTGGTACTCACATACAGAAGTATGTTGGGGTACCAGCCTTTTGCCTATTACTGTTGGATGTTGGACCCAGTAATGAGGGACATTTCCCCTGTGAACAATCTTTGACAGCCGCTGTGTGCGCGATTGAGAAGTCTGCCAGTATACTAATGGGGTGTTCCATGACAATGTTTTTTTAGCATGCATTGTTTGCTGTTTTGGAAAAACCTAAGGGTACGCTAACATCTCAAAGAGCTTCTGCTTATGAGGCGGTCATATCGAATCCGGCGATTAAAATATTCAGATTTAAAACAGTGAATTCTGCCATATTTGTAGCCGAACCACTGGCAGATGATGAGCAGGCAAAGGATTGCTCAAATTATGAGGAGTTCTATGATGAGATTCCAAGGGAGAAAGAAAATGCTCTAGCAGCTGGAGAGATTCTCTTTATTGATGGTTCTTTGAAAATTGATCAAACTGAATGGCAAATATATACAGGTGCCGCTGTGGTAAGGCACATGGCTAATGAGGAATTTGAAGTATTGATAAGTGCTCGACTACCGTCTCACATTTCAGCACAGGCTGCAAAATTAGAAGCACTGATTGTTGCACTTGAGAAAAATGCACACCAGGAAGTAACCGTGTACATTGACTCTGCCTATGTTACGTCAACAGTGCACTCAGTGCTAGCAAGTTGGAAATGGAGGTGCTACCTCCAAGCGGACGGCACTCCAGTGCACCATGCCACCTTATTGGACAGACTTATTAAAGCACTACAGCTTCCTGTAGCTATCACAATTGTTAAGTGCACAGCGTACACAAAGAGAGCAGACTTCTTTTCACGTGGAAAAAAAAACACAGACGAAGAAGCAAAATGAGTTCCATATCCAGAGGATATTATGCGCTTTGATACGCCTGATGTGAATGAAAGAATAGTGGTGATGATGATTACAAATGAACATTTTAATAACTTGCCTAAAACGCAACTAATGGAAGTTGAAGGTGAAGCACCACAAGAAGAGAAAGATCTGTGGGCGTGGAGGGGGTGTTCTTTATCCCCTTCCTTAGCATTGTGGCGACAGGAACGCACTGGTAAACCAGTGATGCCTGTAATCTTTTTAAGGGTGACATTGGAACAGCTAGACTACCCTGTGCATGTCACTAGAGAAAGCCTCACAGCAACTATTGTGGAGGAATGGTTTGTACCAAATTCGTTAGAACACGTTGCATTTTATGTAGTACATTGCATCATATGTCAAAGTTTACTGCTGGGCACACGCTGCAAACACATAGGTGTTATCCTCCGACTGAATGGTCATTTTCAGCATTCACATATCAACTATTTTGACAGGCTGTAGGTCTGTCATGGTTACAGATATATGATAGTAGTAGAGTGCACCTTCTCAAGGTGGATCGAAGCTGACCCATGCACACATCCAGATTCCACTCGTGCTGCAAAGTTCCTAGTTTGAGAAGTATTTCCTAGATGGGGAGCATTTCATTTATTGAAATCAGACAATGGCCCCCATTTTGTGAATGAAGTGTTTGAACAGATTAGCTCATTGTTCAGTATAAAACATACGTTTTCTTCAGCTTATCACCTGCAAGCCAACGGATAATGCGAGAGACTCAACGGCTTGCTTAAAGAAAGGATAGCCAAACTTAGGTTAACGTTGAAAAAAGGATGGCTGCATTGCTTGCCTCTTGCATTATATGTGTTGGGGAATCAACCAGGCTCTGACCATCATCTTATACCCCATGATCTAGTAACGGGGAGGCTAATGAGAATGCCTCTCACTCACACATTGAGGACTAGAAGTGAGGCCCAGACAACAGCAAAATTGTTAGGAGATGAGCTATGTGCCTACTTAACATGTATGACTCCAAGTATCTCTGTCATTTCAGAACAAGTCAAGCGAACAGGGTGTCAGTCTCAGAACACAGATGAAGACCATGCAGCAACCGCATCAAAGGAATGTTTACTGCCAAAACCTTTCCCAGGAGATCAGGTACTAATCCGTAATTTTGTCTGCAAATGGCATCAACCCAGGATTAATGGCCCTTTCATCGTGGCGGATGTTACTCCATCAGCAGTGAAGGTGCAAGGAAGACGCGGTGGATATTCCTTGGAAGACCCCACCCCATTCGGAAGCAAGCCAAGGAGAAGTAGTTCAGCATGTACAGACTAGATTGATGACTAGGAAGAAGGATGCAGAGACTGTCCAGTAGACAGATAAAGAGTTAATTGGACTGTGGTCCATACGAGACACTCTTTGTAGCTGCCAAACAAGGAGTGAAAGAAAAAGCTATTGTTCTTGAGCCACAGGAGTCTGCCGACATTGGACTGAGACACATTGAAGTCTTGAAAAGAAATGCCAGATCTAGAGTACATCTTTTGCAATTGGAAGAGGTAGCAGTTCCCCCATTCCTTTCTCACCGAGTTTCTCTTTGGAGGTGTCCAAGGTGGTGTCTAATGGCAACGTTCATCAGATCATTCTTACTGTTTTCCGCTTTATTCTTCGTGCATATCCTAATCTGGTTGGGAGAACTATTGACGTTTACGTATTTTTGCAAGATCCTAAAAATGGTCCAGTCGTGAAGAGATTGCTCACAGCCATAATAGAGCAAATCCCCCAACTGCCTGAGTACTGTCTGGAAAACATAAATGCCTCTGTTTGATGAAGACGCTAATAGACTAGTTGGAATTGTCTTTTATTTCTCAATTGAAGAGTGTCTGCATCTTGTTTGATGACAAACCGACAATGATACATTGCTGAGAAATCCTAGGAATCAATTGGCAATCAATCAATTGCTATGTGATATAATTGAGCAAGTTTGTTTATTGTCTGAGACAACACAGTGAGCATCCTGATGGGATTATCCAGTGAGTACATCCATAATCAGTTAGCTTTGGTCTTTTATTATCTACTGGAAGCCCATCCTCATTTGGTTTGGCGAAAAGACAATTCTTTTGTATTCATCAGGAACCATATCAACGTCCTGCCATCAGCCAGTTGCTTGTGGAGCTCGCGGAGCAGATCCAGTTATGGCCAGCATATTTTATGAGATTTCCCGATTAAAGTTTGTTGTTTTCCTTCCTTAAAAGTAAAAGTAGAAAATGGGTAACATTGATAGCAACAATAATGTGGCAAACAATGAGAGACCACCACGACGTGCAAGCTGTTATTGTTGTATCAGTTGGACTTATTGGTACATAATTTATACTTGCATCAGGTTCATTATCATTCTAATTCCTCTCACAGTACGTACTGTATATTATGTAGATCCAAATAAGGCAGTAGTTCCCATGTATCTTCATATGCAGCAGGAGGGATCAGAAGTGGCAAGTATAAGACCACTGAGACCTAATGTAACTGTTCCTGATGCTGGAAGTTTATTTGGAGGCACCTGATTCTGTGGCAATTGTCACTAGACATCGTTATTCAGGAAATAATCTTTCAGAAATCTGTGCTGAGCACCATATATAGATAATTAGAAAAAGGCAAAGGAAGTGTACTTTTGTGACTGACCCTACACCACTAGCACATGTAATGATGCTGATTGCACTGACAAAGGTCCCTATGATTCCCCCAGTAAGAAGGAACTATGTAGACATACTTCATGATATGATTATAAGAGCTCATGAGGCAAGAGGGAGACCTAAGAGAAGTGCAAGGGAAGATTATCATGACATGAACGATTATCTAAACAGCAGAGCACATTTGGGAAACATGTGGTATCAGCACATGAAAGAGGTAGGCAAAACGGCCTCAAAGGAAGAATGCTATGTAAGTGCACTCCTGCCTTATAGTATGTGGAAGTCTAAGATATTCATAGCCATTGAAATGGATGTTCAGACAGTACATTGCCTATCTCACATTGCACTTGCCGAACATGAGGTCAATTCATGGGCCGAAAAGCTTATTTAGTATTGGCAACTGAATGGACAGCTCCAGATGAAGATGATTATGTGCAAGACACAAAGACAAGAGCAAGATCCCACAATAAGAATCATGTCATAAGATATTAACAGCCTGAAGTGAAAGGGGCTGGAATTAGATGTGAAGTAAACAAAAAACTTGAGAGTCCAGGGAAATCAGCCAAGTCGATAGAAGCCTTTGATTCTATGCCATATGAACACAGACTGTTCGGTAGGAATTCATCGATATTCACGATAATCTTCATGCCCAGGATTCAGACAGATGCAAATACTAAGTGGTTACAAATAACCAGATGGGAATTGTTGCAGACGATCAACACGACTATCAAGGGATTCAATGCTATCAAGGAGGAGCTGAGAGCCATACGACTGATGACTCGTCAGAATAGGTATTTCTTGGACAAGATTACAGCCATGGATGGAGGTGTTTGCGCCAAAATTGGAGAACCATGTTGCAGGTTCATACCTGCTCATGACAATGAGAATGGCACATTGACAAAAGCCATAGAAATGCTGACGAAGTTACACGTCCAAATGTTAGACGAAGTAGAAGACATCACTGATGACAGTTGGTTTGGATCACTTTTTTCGTGTGTTCCACAATGGATGGCAGATATATTCAAGCTCCTTGGAGCCCTGTTGGTGATGCTGATGCTTGAATTATGTGTGATGAGGATTATAATCTCACAATGCAAGAAGACTGCCAAGAAAGCTGTGGGAATGAAGATCATGATTGATGTTGAATCAGGATGGATAACTAAAGAGCTGACAGATGAAGAGACCAGAGACTACGTGAAGACCGGCATCTATGCACCTGTGGGAACAACGTTTCTGTACCCGAAGAACCACAAGAAGTACGTGGGGAAATTGATTTACTGCATTCCCAGTTGAAAATTCATGCTTATGCTTATGTCTTGGAGTAAGGATGAACATGTGAAATCAGCAGGATGCTTGAAGGGAGTAATACAGATATGGGTCCCAAAGAAGCATTTTTTCAGATGAGGATGTCTGGATGGGAAGACGGATGAGAGAGTGGTCGATTAATCGCTCAGAGGGGGAGTGTAGAGATGGAGCCAAGTATCTTCACCCAAAGCTCCTCTCTCATGTTGCCAGAATGTGAAACATGAGCATTGCCAGTGAGAGTACCTGTACCGAAGAGAATTATGGAAGTATGAATTCCATTGAGAAAGCTGTACATGCATACTTGACAATATGATGGCCATTTGAATGAAATCCCAGAGAAAGTGGGAAAAGCAAGCGAGAAAGCAGACTGGTGACATCACGAAGAGCTGAATTGACGCACCCAGAAGAGATGCAGCGACGAGCGAAAAAAAAGATTCTATAAGCTCTATGTTCAAGGTGTTAAAGATGAGCAACATTTCGGGCTCAAAATGCAGATGTTCATTCCACAGAAATAATTAAGAAGTTATTGAGTCAGTATACAAATGTATAGTCCCAGCAACACAAGTAGACAAAGTATTCTTTAAGGCTGGCTATGTAGTGAATAGATTGCGCCGATGTGCCAACGTCTATACATAGGAAATGTAAGAACTATGGATGGTTTCACAACGTGCTTTTACAGAGCTGTATTCCGAGAGCTTAAAGATGTTTTCAGTGTGTCGCAGTTAGGAATCAAAAACGTAACCATGGAGGCAGATCAAAGAAAGGCTTGGTTGGATCAACTCCAAGAAGTCAAGGCCACCTTGGGCCTGGATGTGCGTACAAACAATCACAGAACGTGTGAAAAGAACAAACCTTCTGTCTTAAGTGAGAGGCGAGAACATTGAAGATGTCAGAGGTTCATCAAAGAGTAGTATTGTAAATGCAGTAAGACTCGAAAACGTGGTCTACAGTCACGTGGTCAGATGAAAATAGACTCCATGATGAACTGTATCAAAACTAAGAAGACAAAGTATGCTATACTCCCTCATATTCTCCAGCACAGGGAACATTTCCTAGGCCGAATTCACAGACTTAATTGACTAGTAGGCTGCAAGTGTGATGATGAATGCCAGGGCTAATTGGTGGGAAGCCATGGTTTTGACCAACCCACCAACACCTGGGTGCCAGTCTGCGTGCTGCTTGCATAGGTGGAATATTACAGAGGGGTATGAGGGTGCCCACCAATTATAGAGGGACACATAAAAGAGAGTCTTATAATTTGTATAACCAATGGGACTCTGTGAATTTGATGACATCCGTAGTGACCTGCACTAGAGGAGGGCTTAGTTGTTTCACCTGATGTTAAAGACCCAATCACCTTCCCTGACCAGTATGGAACGCATACCTAGATGTTCCTTGTAAGCCTAACACCATTCCAAATAGGTTTTGGTAGTTTGCAACGTAGGTAGATGTCAATAGTGATGAGTTTGTAGTACATAACACGCTTTTTTATGTGTTGAATTGAGTGTGAAGAACGCGTTGATGTTCGTTGTAACTCCATGTTTTAGATAATTGACATTAAAACAGTTGCACTTTGCCAACTTCCTGAGTCAGTTTTGATTATTGATGTTTGAGTAACATACTGCATGTCTATCTGTCTCTAAGTATTGCTACCTCGTCTTAAAGGGCTAGGTCGGATGGCCCAGTTCAACCATGTAAGTCCTCATGTGGCATGCATATGATGTACAGTGTTCAGCCAACACCCGCACTGACTACCAAGTATTTACAGGTTTATATTCACATATTGTCCAGTCTCCCAGCGGCCGTCTCTCATCTTCTCCTCCAACTTCTTCACATATGGTGACAGTCTCTTCACCTTACGTCACTGGGAAATTATTGAATAGGCTTTTGATTACTCCATCCTATCTTGGGGTCTAACCACATGATGTGCACCTGGCCCTCAACAAGAGCTCCGTAGACAACTTTCTGGTCAGTCCGGTCCTTGCAAACAAGGCAACTGTTTTCTCATCCCAGACATGCAGTCGGGCCTCCCCAACTTGTTATTATTGACGTTGGTATTGCCCTTTGCTCTACCTGGCAGAAATGATAGACCTTATTGTTCTCTTTTTCCCCCTTTGTCCCAAAAGGTACTCATTGGGGTCCTGCATGTTCCACTGATCCATCTGATTCATGAGGGATCTATAATCTTTATCCCGGGTATCTGGTGATTCAAATGGGATGACCATTATCCTGGGGGGTCCTACATCTCTGCTCTTGCTTTGCTGCTCAGGACCTCTGCCCTAGTTCCCATGGATATGACCTTCACAATCAGTCAAAGCCCTACTCCCATTTGACTGCTCTCATTCTTTTCTAATTGTACAAAGCTGTAACTTGATATATTTGTATGTGTGTGCACATGCATGTTCCCTGCCTTGCCTTGGGATTGTGATGTGATAGTCAAGCAAGAGAAGAGGTCTTGTTGTACTGTGTTTCCAATACAGCCTGGGAGGAATGAGGCCTACTGTCGGATACAGGGTTAGTTCATGTTCTGTATATCATGCACATGCAATGTATTGTACTTGACACTTTTGCAAAGCAAGTGGTTCTTTTCACTTGAATATATATGTGCTTCTACAATACATGTGTCTCCTGCCTGTCCCCTCTAACCACATGAGTCCCCCATCACCCAGATAACAACCCCTGTGCATTCTGCACATGTTAGTGTTCATTCCACAATGTGAATCATTTGGGAGGGGCTGGGATCTGCGCGTGCTTCCCGACAACAAAATGTAGTCTGTTGTTTCCATTTGCTATGACTGTGTTGGTGTTTGGTGCATGTAATATTAAGTCCAGTGGACACACACAGTTTGTCTCTTGCAGACACATATTCTCAGGGTACTGTTATGGGCATGGAGGATATGCCCCTGATTCATCATTGAATGGCACCAGGCTGTGGCCTTACTGTGTGTGCTCCAAGGGACAGGTTTTCACGTAAAGTATATTTGCACCAGCTGGTTGCGTGCAACCTCTCCCTGTGCCCTTTGGCACAACTAAGGGCAACAGTGGTGCCTTTGGCTGAGGGCGATGTCACACCTGCATATCAACTGGTATGCCATGCGGCTACATTGTGCATTACATATGCTGCAACAATGATTTCAGAGACTACAGGTGGGGCATACAGTAATACCCCACCAAAATGATCTAGAGAGCTGAAATGGGACAACCACCCTGAATGTACTCTCCACTATGTCCTTTGTGGCCACACGTGCAGCATTATATCTTACCTCAGCTGGTGTGGAAGGATTTCTGTATGGCTTCATCATAGTGGGTAGGCACTGTTCCCTGAAAATGTTTACATTATTGTTATTGGCACTTATTCTTATGGGCTGTTGTTGAGTGTGTGACGTGCATGCATGCAAGTGCATGCCAGGTCATACTCACCAGTGTTGATTGGCGGTAAATGTATCTATCTTGCGTGCTGCCAGGGATATTGGCATTGACTTGCATGATCACTCCATTTGCATCACAGACGACCTGCACATTGATGGAATGCCAGTGCTTGCGATTGTGGTGTATGTGCTCTGTCATTCGGGGGGGCTGTAGCGCAACATGTGCACTGTTGATGGCTCCAAGTACACATTGAAAGTGTTCAACCACATAGAAATTGTGGCACACTCTCTGATTTTTCTCCAGTGTTCTTGGCATATACATGTACCTACGCAGACACAAACGTGATGTTATGCAGGCCAAGAACTGGTGTAGGCCCCAGGATTGTGTGGCCTTTGATATCCCACCAACCTCGGCAGTGGTGCGCTGGAAGGAGCCTGTGAAAAGGAAATGTAGTGCTCTCAGCACCTTTTCAAGGGGGTACGGGCCTATGAGCATATGCTGGGTAATGCTAGGTCTTACTCCCTCTCCCTAACAAGGTCTAGGATGGCATGGGATGGGAACCTGTCCTGGCATACACCTGGTCATCTGGCATCCCAAACAGTGTGGTGTGCAGCATAACTCTGGGGTCTGGGCATCCTCCTCCTCCCACTTCTGTGTGCATTTACGATGGCTCCCACTATTGCAGCGTTAATTGTGGCTGTGTGACTTAAGTATGGTGTGCATTGTATGCTTTATACACATTGGATCCTTTGCACCTGCTATCATGTGACAGTTGGATCACTGGGTTTGCGTGTGACTTTTCCCGGCGTTAGGTTGTGCATTGGAATCCATGAATTTGTTTGAATATACAGTGTATTGGGCTTGCCATTGCTTTGCATGTCCTGTCCATCAACACGCCCACATTACTAGAGACAATTGTCAATAATGCTGTGTTGCAGTTCTTGGTGGTTTGATGTCATTGAACCAGGCTTCCAGCTTTACTGTAAGCAGTTCAAGACAAGTTCAGGTGCAGTGAGTCATGTTGATGCAGGCCATGAGCTGGGGTCAAACTGGGCAAATCTTGTGGCTGAGCGTTTTCGAGGGCTGAGTTTGATAGATGCTGGTTGAGCGAACACTAAGATCTGTTTAGGGTCAAGCCATTTCATGTCATGTTGTAACTGCTGTCGAGGGCTGGTGATGGTTTGAAGCATTGATAATGATGCTCTGGTGTGTGGTTCAATGAAGTGACATTCGAGGTCCAGCCAGGTTGAATCATTTGTGTAACTGCTGGTTTCAGTCAGTTTGAGTCAGAGAGTGACACTCCAGCGGGTGAAGTCGGGGTCCAACGACAAGCAGTTGCTTCAAGATGAGCAGGTGATGGGCTCTGCAAGGCACCTGCATTGTCAAACGGGTTCAAGATGTAACCATGCTAGTTTGAAGAGTAGGTCCTGTGGTTTGAAATTTGGTGAACACTGTTCAAAACCAGTTTGATCGGTTTGAGATAATGAATTCTGTTTGTTTTGCCTCCTAGGGTGATGGTAATCCCAATGCAGGGATTCAAGGAGCAGATTGGTTATTGTTCTCGGGCTCCCACACCCCGGGGAGGATCGCACACAACTACAAGGGTCCTTTAACACTGTCAGGGCATGGGTACCATTGTGGATGGCATAGAGGCAGTTCTTGTTCCAACATCAGTTCAAACTCACTGGTTCCTGGGGGTGGTTAGGGAGAAGAGCTTTGCTCTGCCTTGGACACTCAGTCTCCACCTCACTGGTGGAGAACTTTGTAAGAATCAATGTCCCAACAGAGGTCCATTGATTTTTTTTACTCAGGTTTTTGTTCAAGTGTGAATCAAGGAGGGAAATTCCACAGGTGATTGTATGAAAGATATCCTGCGTAAGCATCTAATCCCTGTTCTTGGAAGAAGTGGACTTTGTCCTCTGACATCCCACCCAAAGTGTTTGCTCTACAGGAAATGGAGGGGACAGGGAGGAAAGACAGAGGCATAGAGAAACAAGATGGTTGAACCTTTCTTCAGTCATAAAGATCTCCCTCTTTCTACACTATAACCATCACATTCCCTTTTCAATAGAAACAAAGGTCTTTAGAAGTGCAGCACCCTAGTTTGAGGCTTGTATGCCTTTTGAATCTTGTGCCCAAAACAGGTTTATGTGGAGTTGCTGTCTCTCTGAAGAGTATGTTACCCTTCACAAAGGAACAAGACTAGGAAATCCCCAAGGCTACAGTCCTGCTAGCAGTAGCTAGGAAAGCTTGCCTGGGAAGAATACAAATAATATGTTCACTGCTTTGCTGGGCTCACAGGGCTGACACATGCGATATGAAATTGATGTGGCTGTAATATTTACGAGAATTGCCATCCACCATAACATTATTCAGACATGACTTATATCTAAAGCTGTGTCTGCCACTAGTACAGTACACTTATAATTATAGGGTTTTGGTACAGCGGTGCACAGCTTAAATGCAGTCTTGTGTTTCAGAGAATTGGCTGTCACTGCAAATATCTGCTATGTGCCAATGGTTGAGCATGCGTTCCAGATCAAAATAATGATGCAGCAGGGTACAGCTACACACTATGATTTTGGTATGGAGCGTATGAAAGGGAAATCTGATGAGCAGATTTCGCTTTCAGAGATGGAATTACCCACATCATGTTATTAATTAATACAAACAACAAAAAAACAGCATCTACTCCCTTACCGGATGGCAATTCCTCACAGAATGATCCTAACAAAGAGGTTGCCAAAGAAGGTGGTGCTGGGTAGGAGGAAGAGCAAGACAATGTTACGGTCATGGAGGGGGAAAAGCCTCTTCCTGCTCCTGCTATAATGGAGGGTGCTAGCCATAGCCAGGTATTTAACAGAGCAGGTGACCTCAACTCCTGTACAAAGCCCCCATGGTCTTGGTTGTTGAAATATGTTTCCCTGCCACCAGAGTTCACTTACAGGGGGAATGAGCCTGAGGTGTTGTGCAATGTGGAAGGCTGCTAGAAGTTGGTCTAGTGGGGGCAGAATGGAAAGGTTAAGGCCTGTTCCCGAGGGACAGCGCCATGAGTAAATGTGTGCCCCTTTGGCACATGAAGGTGTACAAGAAATACATGTCCTTGGAGGCTCCTAGTAACCATGCAACCACCACCACCAGCTCCAGAGTGTGCGTGAAGCATGGTGGCAGTTTTGGGAATGCCATGCCTAAACGCCTGCACCAGTTGAGTCTGTCCAATAAAGGCCAGTTTCACTAGCATCTGTGGCCATCAGCAGGCCACGGTTGGCTGTGCTCCCCTGAGAAAGCATTGGGGGTGGTGTGCCACCAGCAGTGTGCACTTTTCAGCAAGGCCCCCTTAACTAGTTCATGAGGCATAGAGGATGTTCCTGCCTTTATGGTGGAAACTCTGTTACACTGGAGTAACTGGACCAAATAGTTATTAGGGACAAACTTTGGAGGCTTTTGGATCTCCAGCACCGTTCTTTCCTGTATGGTGTTATTCAGAGGGGAAATGAGGCCACCATCAGGGACGGACTGGCCTCATAGGGAAACTGTCACATCTGTGTGAGCAGCAGGGCCCTGTGCGAAAACTGAATAACTATATGAAACACTCAATGGGTGAGCTGGAGAATGTTAATGGGTCTCTGTGCCTTGTGAAAGGCATGAGTACCTTGGTGGGTGGCTTTACATTATGAAAGAGTGTGAGAACATTGTAGGGCTGAGAACGTTGGTGGTTGTTTGCATCCTGTAAAAGGGTACAATACCCTTGTATGTTGGCTGCAGCTAGAGGGGCGAAATGGATACATTTAGTTCACTGGGAAAATTGGTGGATTCCAGGCAAAATTGACCCACTCCACCAGTAACGCCTGATAAGCAGAATTGGCAGTTTGAAGCCTTTTCTTGCCCAAAGTTTAGTTTTTAAAAATGTCATGTTTTTGTAAAATACAATTTCGTGCGTTTTGGCCTCTTACATTTAGTTTTTTTTAGCAAATTTAATTTTTGGTGTCTCAGACTAAATAAATAAAAAGGTTGTTGAAAAATGAAATGTTCACTCAAAATGAAAACCAACAAACTATGTAGCAGAAAATGTAGAAAACATCCCAACCAGCAGAATGCAATTGTTGGTTAATTTTGTCAATTCGAGTTTCGCTGCTGGTAATTTCACCCACCCCTAGCACATTGTTGCCCGGGCCAAACTGCATACATACCACTCATGGCTTTTGAAGGAGGTAAATCCACCCACTCAGTTGTGACAGCCATGAAGTAAATGCTCTGGCCATCCGTCCACATGTCCATAAAATTGTTGATTTATTCCCACAGAGATTCTTTTAAGAACCCACTGTACTTTAGCCATGAATTCATTTTACAATTCTTGTAAAGCTTTTCAGGAGAACACATGTTTTCTGGGAACTTCCCAGCCCTGATCGACTTTTTACCATATGGTATTGGAATCAAGGGATTTCTACAAATTAGTTGGGCAAGAGATCAGTTGCTAATATTATAGCCAGTCGATCATTCAGTAGGTGTTGCCTTTCTTGAGACTTGTGATATTTTTGGCCACTTTCAGACACTATCATAACACTGTTCTGATGCAATGGTGTGTTACCTCTATGCACCAGTGAGGTAAAGGGAGTAGATATGTGTGTCCTACTCCCAAGCAGACGAAGAATCTTTAGTGGTAATTGTGTAGATGTCGGCAACTTGTCTGATTGTGTGGGGAGGAATGCACCTCAGATCTGTTGACTTCTTCCCATGTTTGTCCATGGTGTTGCTTGACATGGGAGCATATAGATGGGTAGCCAAGTTGGGCTATGTCTTGCTTTGGCACACAGATTCCCAGCAGAGTTTTCAAGTGGTCAGATTTGGTTTCTGTGTATTCCCTAGAAAGTACCTCCACGCTTTTCAATCTCTTAGTGGCCAAGCAAACAGGCTGGGTTCATGTGGGTGTGGTGCAGCTGTAGGTAGTAGTGTGGGTGGTGTTCTGGATGCCATGTAATGATACAATGTACTTGTTGATCTGAGATCACAGGGATGTTTCTCAAGTGACTTTGTGCAGGTGCAGAGTGAGCTTTCATTAATACTACATCATATACACCTGTACTCTAACTCCCCTCTTTCTCCCAAATCTCACTGCTTTCCATTTTGGCTTTCCATGGGTCTCGGGAGGATAGCTCAGCGGCAATGTGCTCGCCTTGGAACCAAGACAACACGAAGCAACACGGGTTTGATCCTTGTGTCCGCGCTTAGAAACCTCTGGGTATTATGCGCGTTATAAATAACCTATCATATCATATGTAGCATACTCTTTGCTACATCACAACTGGACAACCCAGTGGAGGTTTGTGGGACAGATAGATCTCCCACTGTTTAAGTACCCTGTCTGCTGTCCTGTCCTGATCCTCATTAGATAAGACCTGCACAGCTCCCTCGTATTCCCCTAAAATGGTGGGAGACTCTGAAAGCGAAACCTGCATTGCCAGTCTCAGTGGATGCACATGTCTGTGGTGTAATACTTGTGTATTTTCTTGCACTTGCTCATGTGCCCGAGATTGACTACTGATGGTAGTTGAGGGATGCCAGTTTGCATATGCCTTCAATTGACTGCATGACATTTTGGAGTCCCCAGTGTACAATGCATTTCCTGGTGTAGGAGTGAAATGAGCTTTCACGTCTCCCCTTGTCTCTTGCTTGTTTGTGTGCAAACACGTTGCTGCTTATATTGTCCAAATGTGTATAATCCACCACCCCAAATCTCTGCTGCTCCCCCTCAGAAAAACCAAACAAATGTGCCTCTATCACAAGCTGCACTTGGGGACTCCCAGCTCCCCCTGTACCTCCTCCGAAGTGTTTCCTGTTTGCATGGCTTTTGTTCACTTGCTTCATGAGATGTACACTGACTGGTGTATGACACTCCTCCCTGAATCTCCTCTACTCCCTTTAAGCAAAACTAGGTGAATGTGCTTCTTGCACAAAAAGCCCTCTGGAATTCAGGACTCCTGCCACTCCCATAGGTCTCACCCGATAACACCTGTTTTATCCACTTACATACTCCAAGAAATGGTCAATGAAAGGTTTCTTACACACCTCTGTAAATCTCTGGTGATGACACCTGTGTTGTTCACCCAATCGAAATACCAAATTGAGTCACACAGCACTTTATGTGCAAAGTCAGCCCTACATTTCAATCTCTGACTGGGTCACTCACTACTTCCCTCTAGTCATGTTCTTAATACTGCTCTGAATGCACAACTATGTATTAAACCATGTCCTAAGGATGCCGCCAGCAACGACCTCTTTCCACTCTGAAAGATTTATAATACCAAATTGAAGCTACCACCATTTGCCCCCAGACCTCTGTCGATGTCTAATTTTTTTCACATGATACTACTACCCATGGTGAGGCAGGAAATGTGCTATCACCCATGAACCATGTGATATATTTTTTGTGCAATGCCACAGATGACCTTGAACCTTGGTAGGATATAGGATGAAATGTAAAGTACTTGCTGTGTTTGTATTTGTACTTGGGTTTATGTAGCACAAACCTAGCTAAAGGGCAACACAATACTGTAAATTAGCACCCAGTGGGCGGGGTAACAGCCGTTCAGGTTGCTCAGATCGCGGGCTGAATCTACGGATCCAAGCCCACGGTCCGAGCAACCTGATGGCTGCTTCCACCACCCTGCCATCTTCCCCCCATCTTCCCTTCCCTTCCCTTTTTAATTTTTAAGCTTCCAACCCCACTTACCTGATTACTGCGGCATTCACCAACGCTGCTGCTGCCTCCTCCATTCATTTTAATATAGGTGATTCCAGGCGCACCACGGAAGCACCAGCAAGCACTGTTTACTGGTGGTAGTCTCTGAATACTTTGCTGAAGCTGTTTGAGCCCGTATGAGCCCTCCTCGTATGCTGCGGCAAGCCCGCGATCTGCACTGTGAGCAGGAGGAAGTCTTTGGCTGCAACACACAAGCTGCCTGGAGTAAGCGTCACTTGGTCCCGCCCCTGAGTGTCCCCGCCCGATCCCTACATCTACCCATAGTGCAGCGCACCAGCGCGCGCACCACGGAAGCACCAGCAAGCACTGTTTACTGGCGGTAGTCTCTGAATACTTTGCTGAAGCTGTTTGAGCCCGTATGAGCCCTCCTCGTATTCTGCGGCAAGCCCGCGATCTGCACTGTGAGCAGGAGGAAGTCTTTGGCTGCAACACACAAGCTGCCTGGAGGTGATTGCTCGCTGTTTCTCTTTTTTTTTCTCACGGACTCTATAGCATCACAGACTCTTATGTACTGTCTTGATGTGTACTATGAACTACTTTAGCTTCGTCTAAATTATTGTTTCTCTATCCACAGTAAGCGTCACTTGGTCCCGCCCCTGAGTGTCCCCGCTTGATCCCTACATCTACCCATAGTGCAGCACACCAGCGCGCGCACCACGGAAGCACCAGCAAGCACTGTTTACTGGCGGTAGTCTCTGAATACTTTGCTGAAGCTGTTTGAGCCCGTATGAGCCCTCCTCGTATAATGCGGGAAGCCCGCGATCTGCACTGTGAGCAGGAGGAAGTCTTTGGCTGCAACACACAAGCTGCCTGGAGGTGATTGCTCGCTGTTTCTCTTTTTTTTTTCTCACGCACTCTATAGCATCACAGACTCTAACATCACAGACTCTTATGTACTGTCTTGATGTGTACTATGAACTACTTTAGCTTCGTCTAAATTATTGTTTCTCTATCCACAGTAAGCGTCACTTGGTCCCGCCCCTGAGTGTCCCCGCCCGATCCCTACATCTACCCAAAGTGCAGCGCACCGGCGCGCGCACCACGGAAGCACCAGCAAGCACTGTTTACTGTTAACTGTGAACAGTGCACGGTGCGAGGTACGGATAACCTATAGCTTGAGTAGCCCTGACACTAATTCCTTGTTAGAGTCTTCTTTTGGGTAATTGAACAAACTAAAAGTACATGGAGGTAAGATTTCTGTTGGAGACATTTGACATTCTGGTGGCTTGTGGCTTTAAATGAAAGGCAAAAAAATGAAACCTAGTAGTATGTTGAAAGATCCGCGAGCTGAATTTTTTAATGCAGTCTCAACTCGGCGGGCTAGCCTTGCGCGTGCTGCAGCCCTCCCCCTACCCCCTCCTTGTGAGGATGAGGATGAGTTACTGCTGTGCGCACAGGCATGCTCAAATCAGCTCAAGCTAAACAACGACCTGGAAAATAATGTTGTGCAAGGTAACGAATCGTTGCAATCTTTATTTGCGGAAGAGGTTGTAATTCACCCTCAGAAGGATACTTTGAAGTCTTTCTGGGGCGAACTAGCCACAACCCAGAATGAATCCGAACTAGTAAATCAATCTTTGGATGACACTCCTACCATCTTTAAAACTGCAACGTAGAGATATTTCAATGCGAAGAAAATGTAGATTGCATTGATAAAGGAGAAGAAATGATTGCTGAAGGGTTCGCGTTGGATAACTCCAATAATACTGATGTATGCACCTTGCTAGGAATATTCAATAGATTACTGTTGAATGAACTAAGAAAACACACTGATATATTGAATCAAATAAATACTTCCATAAGTCAGGTACCTGCGAGCCTTAATGAGCTACTTCACAAGAACACTAGTAAAATATTACCAGTTCTAAACAAGAATAATATCGTTAAGCCTGGAATAGTAATTACCGAAACATTTCAAACGGTTGACACAGGAAAGGCTCTTGTTGTTGAGGCTATTACCATAGAAGACTCACAGAACGAGGCTAGTGTTGCCAAACCAGAAACAATGGCGAAAACTACTCTAGATGACAACTTGAGTAATGTAGCTATCTCACACCCTCTAGATATAATACCTAAGTTAAAACTATCAAAAAAAGAGAAGAAAAAACAACAAGCACAACTTAAAATTATAAATCAAAAGAAAAATCTAAGTAGAACATCGTGGAAATATTTAAGAGATGTGAACTTTAAAAACATAATAGATGAAGAAAGACAAGACCCGGTTGGTACTATTGAGATACTTAACGAGAAGGACAATTATAGAGCAAATGAAATGTCAGGAACGGGAACTGACATAGAATTAGTTGAAACGACAACTCAAAATGAGTATAGTGAAGCCGAAAAAACAATCTCAGAAACGTTAAAAAACAAATTAGAGATAATAGAAATTGCCTCCCAACTATCATCGTTAAAAACCGGTCTAGTTGACATATTTGAAATATTTAAAGCTAATGCAGCAGGTATATGTAACGAAAACAAAAAGAAATCGGGAGAAATGATGTCCAAACCAAAGAACGTACACAATCCTAACAACAAGCCCACTCTGGCAAAATCAACAGTGGCCATGTCGCCACCTTGCAATTAAAACAACCTCACCTAGCTGCTAATACTCTTCAAGAAGAAGTTGAGCAAGTGGTTTTTAAAGAGAACAATTTTAGTAATCTGTCTGATGACCTGGGTAGCATAGACTGCCCGCCTTCATCTGAAAGACATATAGATGATGTGGAGACAATTGAAGGTCAGTCTTGCGACCAGACTACTAATGTTGGACATGGTCTTATCACCCTCCCCCATAAAGCGGAACAGGATATTATTGGAATTGGCGAGTGTGTGGAGAATGAACGTGTAGTCAAACAAGATGAAATCGCAATGATTGTCAAAAAGATACTAGACGATCAACTTAACAATAATAAACACCTTTCCTTTGGAAATAAAACAAATTATGAATCAGGAAGGCAAACACAAAAGGAACACGAAAATGCAGGCTGGGCTAACAACAGATACGAGTTAAAAAATCCTGCCTTAAGGGAGATACCTAGCCTAATAATGACAACACTGTTTCCCGAAGGCAAACATATTTCATTAAATCGTCCATACATTCTTTCTCTATTCTCCACGATTCCTTCTCTGACATTGGTCTCTTCGCACAATATAGTGCTGATAGATTTTCTTCATAAACAAAGATTAGATTATGTTTGTCTAGTAATTTCGTCTCCACTGGTTAGAGACACTTTGGTGAAAGAAGCAACCCTGCAATGCAAAGGATTCAACATTTATCCATACTCAGACATCGAGTCCAAACAAGATATTCCGAAAATACCAAATTATGCAGGGAGGAATTCTAGTAATGAATATACCAAAACACATATAAATAATACTGAAGGTTTTGGTACTGAAAAACAAGAGTGGAGAAGCTTGACTTTGGCTCTTAAAGATGCTATTTCATCATTGCAGGCATTGGCTGTACCGCTTTAGCACGCTTAACAAAACTTCGATTGCCTCTTGGAATTCTAGAGGACACGCTCATCTATTAAGCAATACTGTGGTTACAGACTTGTTATCATCCTTTGAGTTGATTTTGTTGCAAGAAACATGGGCAACATCCGATTTTACCTGGGAAGATTATGACACCTGGCAATTAAATGCCAATAAAGGATCGAAAGGGAGGCCCATGGGAGGTTTGTTGACTGCTTGTAAACACACGCTTGAAGCTAGAAATGTCGAGACATGGTTGAACTTGACATTTTTTCTTGCAGTAACTTGTACAATCAAAGTAGGAAGCAGTCTGTTCGATATGTGTATTATAAACATATATTGGAATCCGCTGAAATGTGGTGTGTCTCAGCTAACTAAAGAAATATCAGAGGTTACTGCCAAAATAGATGCATGGCGTGAAATGAAAGTCAATGGATTGATTATGATGGCTGGCGACTTAAATGCAGATTGCAATATTGATAACAACGAAATTGATTCACTGATGTGTACTATAGATGTGGCTTCTAAGCAACCCAAAATTTGGAATGATAATGCAAAACTGAGGGGGGCTATTTGGATGAATTTTGCTGAGGTCATGGGACTAGTGCTACTACCAAACCACACTCAAACCTGGAATGCGAGAGGGCATAGTTCAATAGTAGATTATTTTTTTGTCTCCTATGGTTTGGATGCATACATATCTAATTTAAAGGTAGACGTAATGATAACCAGCAATCATAATCTCTTGTCGATTTACATAATGCACACCAATAAACCAGATGATGATGTATTTTATTATCCTGGCTTGATTGTTAATGCAAATGGTTCTCGGATACGTTGGTCGTATACTAACACTAAGAGATTTACATCTGTACTACTAAAACATCAAAAGAATATGTCTTACGAAGAATGTCAACATTATTATACACCAGCCTCCTTCTCAATCTATATTAGTAATGCGGCAATCTTGGCATGTGGTAAGAAGAAATTGATAAAGACTTCCTCTAACCACGCACATTCCTTTAATCTTGATATTCTAACATGTAAAAACCAGCTAAGACGAGACATACGAGATATTATAAAAACAACAGAAATTGGAAGGGAAAGAGAGAACATTTTAAGAACCACTAAACAGCATTACAAGAACTGGCTAATAGCTAATAGAGTAGCAAGAGACTAAACGGATGGAGAAAATATGTTAGCGGCTATAAAAGGAAAAGGCATTTCTACCTTTTGGCAGATGATTAATGGGACCCGGTTCTTGCAAAAAGAGATATTACTGACTTCGATCAGCGAACAAAATTGGAAATCCCACTTTGTAAAAATGTATGGCGATGTCAATTATGATGTCAGAAAAGCTCGTACAATAAAATCCACGTGCACACTGGATATATCTTCGAAAAATATTACGAAAATTATTATTAAATCAAAAAAATTGGCAGCACCGGGTCCTAACAATTTATCTAACCAAATATTAAAAATAAATCCACTGTTATGGGGCGACATCTTGCATGTGTTGTTTAACAATATTCTTGTAACTAATCAAATACCGAACTCATGGAGATTGACGATATTGATTCCTATTTTTAAACATGGTCCTAGATATGCCCCTGGAAGCTACAGACCAATAGCAATCTCTGATCCTGAATATAAAATGTTTACATCCATTGTTTTGGAAGAACTAGATGCTTGGGCTACTAGTAACAACATATTGGATGCTAAACAAATAGGATTTAGAAAGAATGTAGGTACGGACTGTGGAGGCCTGATTTTAAAAACGCTTCCAATCAAAAACGGCTAAGAACTCGGGCTACGTAATATTTGTGGCCTCAATGGACCTTTCTAAAGCGTTCGATCTTGTTGACAGGCATATTTTATGGTCAATCCTTATAGATCTTTCAATTCCTAAACATTTATTAGAGATGATTATTGAGTTATACACTAACACCAAGATCAAGGTAAGACTCAACTCTGCAGGGCGCCTCTTTTCCGAAATACCTATACCTAATGGGCTGAGACAAGGCTGTAAGTTAGCCGCCATTTTATTTAACTTATATGTCTCTAAGGCTGCCAAAGCAATATCGGGTAAAGGTTTGGTTCCACCAAAACTAGGTGAAACGGCAATAGAGTGGGTAGCATATGCTGATGATTTTTTATTACTAGATCGGACTAAAATCGGTCTGCAAAAATTGATCAATGCTTTTGTGTTATTTACTGCTTGCTTACACCTAAAAATTAACGCAGAGAAAACTATTATTATAAGAATGGGAAAACCTAATAAAAAACAATCTTCCTCAACATGGTGTTGTGAGGGGAAACGATTAAAAAGTCAACCGGTTCTGAAATATCTAGGATACCATTTTATAGCAAATAGTATGATGCCAATAATCAAAAAACAGTTAGAAGTTAAAGCAGATATAATAAAGCGTCAGATGCCGAAAATTGACGCCAAATATGGCAGATTCACTGCAACACCATTGAAACGCTTTTATACTATTTCAGGCATCCCTAAACTTACATATGGTTTAGAATTTTACGAACTTGAAAGCTCTGATTTCATGAAAAAAATTGAAAGAGATATGTGGAAAGGTGTGTTATTTTTCATCCCTAAAGGCGTTCCCATTCACGCGATTAGATATGAATTTGGTCTGCAATCCTTACATTCAATTATTATATGGAGAAAAATGTTGTTAAGGAGGAAATGTTTGATGAATGATACCTCATCTCTATATAGGATTGCAGCAAAAGATTGATCTAACCCTTTTTGTGTGAATTTAAAATCTGTAATTGATGAGTCACTATTGAGATGTTGATAAATAAACCGCAAAAAGTGAAACTTATACTTCAAAGTAATGATTGGCAAAAGACTTTGGACTCGGTCCGGCAATCTAAAACCCTTAATCAGATACACTCTTTTTGGAAATGTTATCCCGTTCTTGAGAATTATTTAGTGAAATACCCTTCTCGGAATTTTAGAAACTCGTTTATGAGGTTCCGTTTTGATATCTTAAAAACAAATTATATTTTAAAAAGATGGAACCTATTGAACGGCGAATGGATGTGGTGTAAATACTGTAAGGTAGAAAGGACCGAAGAAACTTTGAAGCACATACTACTACAATGTCCAGCTCTTTGAAAACAAAGGATTTTATATTTCGAACAATTTGTTATGTATCTTCATGCAGTTGATACAGAATCTTTACGGTATCAAATCAGACATAACACATCGATTGTCTTAAAATTGAGAATGTTGGCGTTTTTAAAACATTTCTGTGATTTATCTTAAATTATTATAATGAATTTTCATCTTATGTTCAATCCTTATATATAAATAAGAAATATCGGTTTAAACAAACTGACATATTTTGGTAATTTTAAGAATTATTTTAAGGTTTACAGGACCGACTTTATATGAATTGTTTCTGATCCGCTTCGTAATTATTATGGTTTTCATGAGCTAATTGTTATTTGTTTGTTTTTATCTTGTGATCTTAAATTGTGAAATTTTATCTGAAGGTGTTTATAATGTCTGTTTGTTTCAACTATGTATCAAATGTACAATATGTTTTTTATTTGATTCTGAAATGTAGTTTCCTTTTTTTGTATTGATGTTCTATTTTGTAAAGGTATATATAAACCATAAACAAATAAATAAATAATAATAATAATATAGGTGATTCCAATTTCTCAAAAGGGATAATCTGCAAAATGCTACAAATAATTTGGGGTTGCCATGAAGCACAATCAGCCATCATAATACAGCGTGCCTATTTTTGATCGTAATATCGCAATAGAAATCAATCCATAAATCCTCATAAGTGAATCACTATTCTAAACAATAAATCCGAAATAAATCCATTTAATGATAAGCATTACAGTATGAAAGACTAGGCATGTGATGTTGGTAAATCCTGGAAGAAACATGATCATAATCATTAAATCATGAAAATGACAATATGAAACATCATCAAATCAATACGTTTTGTTGAAAGAATAATGCACAGCATTCTACTGCACATTTGCTTTTAATGCAGCATCAGAGTTTTGGTTTTGGGCTCAAGTCAAATGTAATTAAGCACAGATTATTGATGACGACATGTTTTTAACTAAAATGAAAGATTTTAGTCCAAATGGTGTCAATAATTAAGAACACATTAAATAAATAAAATGAGTGAAGGACAAGTGGGCAACTATTTGAACCATGCGTATCTTTGGACCCCGTTTCATTAAAAATATCCTCACCAATGTCCTGAATATCAGAAAAAAGATAATACAATTCAGGGCATTAACTGACTAAGGCCACTACAGTCCATATAGGCCTTACCACAGACTCAACTAGACTCATGATGTATCTGCAAAAACAAGGGACATTGATATGTTTATTTTACCTGAAGACGGGAATGCCCCCTTTCGAATATTCAATTTGGAATGTAGTATAACTTATACATTCACTAACTAGGCATGTATCACCATATACATGTATTTGTTGAATAGACATTTCTTTGGACAGGAATCAGTATCTGGGATTAATGTCCCTCTGGACCCTCTGGTTGGTAATGTTCCCATTCATTGCTGAAAGATGCATCAAATCACTCGACAACAAGCCATCTGATTTCCCTCCTCATCCCTTGTATCCAGACACCAAGGTATCCCAAAATATCTCACTGTTCAAGCTCTGTTTCCATTCCTTTTGTGTTCTCAAATTAAATGTAGCAGGCCCTTGTTTGCTAAATTGGCAGTGTGTTCCTTCATTTGTGTTGTCCCTTTGCATGAATAGAATGAAATTCCAGCTACCCAAACACGTTGGGCTTTTTACCCCTATTGAACTTCCCACATCAGTATAGTTTGACACAACAATAATCTATTTAATGTGCTGTGTGAGTGTCTTGGTGTGGCTAAGGTGCACTTGGAAAGCCCAACCCTACTGGCTCCTATTAGTCTAATGGTTTATGGTATGATCTGGAGTTGTCTCAATTACTACAGCCTTTCAGGTGAATTGATGATCTCTGCCCAAATATGCCTTTTCTTAATTGATTTATTTGTGTTCATATGAAATTGTGCTAACTAGCATAATGTGTTTTGTAAACATGCTAGTTCTAAGTTAGTTCATTGTATAAAGAAATATACATATTCTAAACAGATATTTAATATCCATTAACAAACATATTATGACAAATCAGAATTAGCACAAGATAAATAATTTGATAGATGTAGGCAAAATAAAACAATAAAAAGAAATGCTGTACCTTATCCCAATAATGGAGTTTGTATGAAAATATATAATATATAATATCAAAAAAAAGGATATGCACAATATACTACGCAACAAAGTATTGAAGTTATTAACATTTCACTAAATTAATGGGTCTTTAAATGAAGCATACTCTTCGCTACAATGTTTACAAGACATTCAGATACATTATTTTAAAGATCAGAGGTCATTATGTATCTGTTGTAGAAGAGCCATTATTTTCCATGCAATTAATACACCTTTTTATGGGACCACACACAGAGATAACTCTTTCTTCATGTATTAATTTTCCGTTGATCATGCTAAGCATTAAGTGCCATTTAGACTCGCATGAAACACCCATTCATTTTGAGTAATCATGTATAAAGCAAAGATGAATGCGGTCACTGAACCCATGTGCTAATTAAAGTCTATTGCTTTGACAGCACATCATAATACAACCACTTAAAACTTGAGTCATGAAATTCATTTTATTTCTGAGACCAGGTTTGCTTGAAAAACTCCTCTTCTGATTCTGCATTTCTTATCACCCACACGTATCACATAGTTTTCTGATGATATCTAACTGCCTATCAATCTTCCTTTCTGATAAAAGAGTGACTTATTATGAGTCACCTTTGAGACTGCATTCGTCTCTCCCAGGAGTCAACTAAAAATGTACTGTTCTAAACGGTATATTTCACTGCAACATTTATAGAGAACAAATGATATGTTCATCTTTTGTTTAAATGTCCAATAAACAAGTTGAGCGTCGTTTGAATGATTCACAGGGCATTAACACAGCAATAAAATAATGTTGCATATTTTGGTGTACTTCTGCTGAATAACGTAGACAGGTTTCTCCTTGTAATTGCACTGAGATTCGAACTGTCACTGTTCTGAACCTGTTTGGTTAATATATGCAAAGCCGACATATGTGCATTCTTTTATTTTGATAGAATTCAACATGCTCACCTGGAACCAACTTTCCAGAGGTAAAAATGGCATGGAAAAAGGGATTTCCACGGGATCTCCAATTCTTACTAAAGTCATGCAAAATCTATGGATTGGGGCCAGATTTATTTTTACCTTTAACTAAAGATTCAGAATTCCATTCTTCTTATTGTGTATGTCAATGTGTTCTTTAAAGTTGAGATATAATGTAATAGTTCCCAAAGGTTGCACATGCCACCTAAAAGAGAGGGTGAAATGTTGCACAATTATCAATGTTCTCCACTCATGGATTCTTCTTGGCCTTAGTTAGATGCCTCTTGTTCCTTCAGTTAAATCATATCTTTCATTTGGGGAATGGTATCACCTTCACAGTGTACCCCACAGTACCACATCACCATTCTGGAGAAAATGTCGATTTGTCTATCTTTGAGAGAAGGGTAGAAAGACTGGTTTAGTATTTGCCAAGGGCGAACACAATGTACAGAACATCCTTGTCCCAATGGGAATTGAATGCAGTATTGCTGTACTGATTTCCAAGCATTGATTCTTTCATATTAACATTCGTACGTATTGGATTTCAATCCATCCACCCCTTGGATTCAGGTCAAGGTCTCACTCGGAGTGCTCCTCTACCATGGATTCAGACAGATCCCCTATTTGTTAAATGTTTGATATGGGGTCACAGATGTTCAGTTTGTTGATGAGTACCCATGATTTCATTGACTGATCACCTTAGATAATTCTGATTTTAAAGGCAATTCGAGATATCAAGTGTATCATTTCAAAGGATATTCTACACAAATTAAAAAATGCCCTCTCTTTCAATTGATAAGTCACCAATTAATACTCAGAGTTCATAGGTCTTTGTACTTATAAAGAAGATTTCTGAAGGTTGTGTTAGCCATATGCAAAACCACGTTATGTTTCCTAAGTATACATAAAGAGTAGAGGCATTGATGAACAAAGCGCACAAAGTGCTGCTAAGTGCAGTTGACGGCAGGACACTGTCAGAGAGAGACGTGGGTCTTGAAGCTCCAGTTTTTTCACAGCCTGCTTCCAGCAACATAGCAGAGGAGGGCAGAGTTTTTTCAGCTGGTTTGGGCTTATTAAAGAGCTTAGGTGTGAAGTGCGGCCAAGTGCAGTTGCCGGCAGATGAGGAGGACGAGTGGAGGCAGCCATATTGAGGTACTCTCTCACTAATCTTGGTGAAAGTGGCGGGATTACCAATTCATATATTTGCGTATCATAAATGTACTTTTTGAGAAGTAAACAGCTGAATAAAAGGGCGACCAACAATAAAGATCTGGACAGGCCCTAATCCCCCCATACTCTTTCCCAGAGAACATTTGGTTCCACCCCCTCAAGCCAAGCCGGGTCTGTACTGCCCATGTAGCTCTGTGGGTTTGTGGGTGGCCTCTAGGAGGGGAACAATCTTGGATTTGGTCGAGTTCAGCTTCAGCCCAGAATAATCCCCACATTTCTTGACTGATTGTAGCACCTTGCCGAGATTCATTTCAGGGTTTTTTAAATACAACATTATGCCGTCTGCATATAATGTAATGATCTCTATCCTGTCCACCAGAGAAATTCCCATCTTGCTACATCGAGCTCTTAGTACATTCTTAAGCGGTTCTATAACCGGTGAAAATAATAGAAATGATAACGGGCAGCCCTGTCTAGTACCACCCACCAACTCGAGAATCACTGATAGGGTCCCGTTGACACAGACTCTGGCATATGGTTTTGTGTAGAGTATCTGCACCACCTCACAAAATTCGGCCCAAATCCATAGTTAGTGAGTACCCTGAAGAGGAAGGGCCAATAGACCGTGTCAAAGGCCTTTTGCATGTCAAGTGACATTGCCACCCCCTGAGTGTGTTTAGGTATCTAGGCAAAGATGTTATAGCCACGGCAGACATTAGTTGCTATAGATCTGCCCAGTATGAAGTTTGTTGTTCATAACTATTCAGGTGTATGATTAAACTGCAAAACATGATAGCTCACTCCAGGAAGATCATGCCACGGTCAAAGTAGTGTTCACAGATCTGTAAAGCACTGAATCGGATAATATATATTTTATGATGGTTATCTGTAAATTGAAGAAAGTTGTCATGTTGTGACTTTCTGAGAAATAAACATGCAACTTTAAATGCCATTTTAAAAAAGATGCATTTCTCTCCTCCCCTCATTATCCATAATCTGGACCTCCGAAAAACCCTTGCCTTATCAGCTGGCAGAGGTTGGATTAGAAAGGTGGAGGAGAAAATGAATGTCCAATCTAATGCGTGGGAAACTTCATAATGTGGATGTATCATAAGTACTATATATTAGCATTACTATATGACCCAAAGAAATAAAAAGAATTGGAGAGACAAAACAGACAGAGAGAGAGAAAGAGGAGAGGAGAGAGAGAGACAGAAAGAGACAGAAACACAGAGAGAAAGAAGAAGAAAAGAAAGGAGACCTGTGCTTGGAAAACTCGGAGCCCTGTCTGAGGGGGAAAGCCTCCAAACCTGACTGGGCCCTGCTGAAGAATAGCTGAGCTGTCCATGGCAGTGATTTGAGCTGACTCCTACCTGTCTCTAATAGAGGGTCCTAAAATATGGAGGGCATCCTGAGCTAAAACATAGATATCCCATATAAGTAGATATATCCCAAAGCTATCAAATGTGTGGGGAAACTACCTTCCTTAGCCTTTCCATTAAATTGTGGGCAGGGGTAAAACTGTGTAGACCGTTGGCCCATTTTATTGAACATAATTATTTAATTCCCAAATAGAAAAGATCACAAGATGATTCTTGTTAAAATTCAAAATTTAACAAATCTTTTTCCATGTGTGTTATAGGGCCTCATTACACGGTAGGCGGTGAGCCATGGCGCTATTAGCGCCATGGCTCATGCCGGTAAAATACCGGCACCGCCTTGGCGGAAAGGGGATTGACCGCCCCATCCCAAGGTTGGAGGGGCGGTAAATCCCCCTTCCGCCATTGCCCTTCCCCATTCCCATTTCTGCCCCATAGGGCTCTATGGGAATGGGGAAGGCGCTAATTACGGCACCGCAATTTTGCGGTGCCGTAATTAGCTCCGAGGTCCCTTAGCGGGTTGGTTTTTAACGCCTGCAAAAAGCAGGCGTTAAAGCTCCAACCCGCTAAGGGACCTCGTAGTAAGGCGGCAGGGATTTACCGGTACCGGTATTTTACCGGTACCGGTAAATCCCTACCGCCTACCGTGTAATGAGGCCCAAAGTCACTATAGCCGATAAACTAATTGGGTGACCCTAATTTCCTGTAACCCCTAACTTCCTTACAGAAAAGGAGTGTCCCTGGTCCCAAAAGCAGAATCCCAAAAACCCTGCCTTTCATTTCAATCGGCTGTGTTCCTCAACACATGTTCACATTGATTTAATTTCCAAAACCCTGCCTTTCATTTGAATGTATCTTTTAGTAAACTAATGTTCGCATTCATTCCAAATCCCCAAAGCCCTGCTTTTATAAACTTTTATTTTGACTTACACAGACAAAATATCATATCTTGATAGTATATTGACATTGTCATCAGCATTTTGTGTCACATCAAGCGGGTACACTTACATACATTACTACAGTGTGTTTGAGTTACCTTCCCTTACACTTTTATCGGACAGATATTGCTTGTATATGCCCATATGTCTCTGGGGCGACTATGCATGGGTAACAGGCCAGCATATACTTCTTCACAGTCGTTGGCCCATGTCATGTCTCTTTCCCAATACTGGGTGGTTCTGTGGATTTCCAAGGCATCAATATTGTTTGTTTTGCTAGTACCAAACTAAGGTTAAGTAACTTACGCCAAGTGGGGTTCATTTTACTCACTGTGCCTAACATGCATATACCTGGATAACACATCACGGGCTGATCTGCCATTTCATCTAGTACGCTGCACACGTCTACCCAATATTTAGACAACCGCGTGCACAACCACAGATTGTGGAGCATGTGAGCTTCCTCACTCCCGCATCTGGAACATTTCCTGTCTGCTGTAGGGTATATGGTTCTGAGCCTGGCCGGAGTATAGTAGGCCTTATGCAATACCTTGTAATGTATTAGCCGATACCGTGAGTTATACAAAACATTTCTTGTCAATGTACAAAGTTTTGTCCACTGGTGATCAATAATAGTGTAGCCCAGATCAATTTCCCACTTCCCTCTATCCTTTAGGGATAGTGCCTCCTTGGTGGATAGTGCAATTTTATATAATGTCGAAATGGATGTCTTGGTTACGTTGGAGGTGAATATGTATCCCTAACCCGGATATATTTGCGGTTCAGCAGGGAACGCCTCCCACACTTCTGCCATGGCTGAGAGGAAATCGTAGGTATTGTAACTTCTGTAGTGGGCTGCCCCTTATGGTCTTATTGACCTCCTCCCAGCCTCCCAGCTGATTAATAATTTGTCTATGAATAGATCTCCAAATCAGTGTATTCCTTTGTCACCCCAATGTGTGGCAAGTATCTTGTCTTGTGTGGGGGGCAAGGGGGTAGTGGGCTCCCCACAGTGGCATATTTGGGTGATACAGGATCTCGTGTCCAGGACGTCCCGCCGTTCTGGTCCAGGCTGTGCATGTTACCAATGCCGGGTTGGTGGTGTTGTCATTTCTGACTTTGTCTTCTGCCACCCTATGTAAACATTTCAATGGGCCCAGTGTATGTGTTTCGAACACCGAGTGGGGTGCCCAGGGGTTCCCCTCTATCCAGGATGTGGCATAAAATGCCTGCGCAGCGAGATAATATAATTCAAAGTCGGGGGCAGAGAGACCAACCTGAGGATACATTTGGGTAAGTCTCTGCCAGCTCACTCTGGGCTGTCGGTTCCAGACAAACGCTGTACACGCCCCTTGGATTCTAGTAAAGAATGATCTGCCCGGCCATACAGGGACAGTGCTGAATAAATAAAATAGTTTGGGTAAAATGATCATTTTGATCAGGGCGAGTCTACCTATGAGCGAGACTGGCAGGGACCACCAACATTCAATTTTGGCATACAGCACGTCAGCGATTGTTACATAGTTCAAGGTGCAGCCGGTGTGTGTCGTGCAAGCGATTTCAACACCCAGGTATTTCACCCGGGTAGGGGCCCACACCAGCCCATGTAGCTCTGTGGGTTTGTGGGTGGCCTCTAGGAGGAGAACAATCTCGGATTTGGTTGAGTTCAGCTTCAGCCTGGAATAATCCCCAAATTCCTTGTCTGATTGTAGCACCTTACCGAGATTAATTTCAGGGTTTTTTAAATACAACATTATGTTGTCTCCATATAATGTAATGATCTCTATCCTGTCCACCAGAGAAATTCCCATCTTGCTACATTGAGCTCTTAGTAAATCTTCAAGCGGCTCTGTAACCAGTGCAAATAATAGAGGTGGTAACGGGCAGCCCTGTCTAGTACCACCCGCCAACTCGAGAATCACTGATAGGGTCCTGTTGACACAGACTCTGGCATGCGGTTTTGTGTAGAGTATCTGCACCCACCTCACAAAATTCGTCCCGTATCCATAGTTAGTGAGTACCCTGAAGAGGAAGGGCCAATAGACCGTGTCAAAGGCCTTTTGCATGTCAAGTGCCATTGCCACCCCCTGAGTGTGCTTAGATATCGAGGCAAAGATATTATAGCAGCGGTGGACATTAGTTGCCATGGATCTGCCCAGTATGAAGCCGCCTGGTCCTCATGAACCATATTCGGCATCAGAGGGTTCAACCACGTAGCCATTATCTTTGCGAATATCTTCACATCTATATTTATTAGTGAGAGAGGCCTATAGGACCCGAATTACTTGGATGCTTTGCTGGCTTTAGCAGCAAAGTTTATGATCGCTTCCTGTGTTGTTTCAGGTAGTTCGCCGATTTTTAAGGCCTCGATCCAGACGGTATGAAGTCGAGGCACCAGGATCTTGGCAAAGTCTTTATAGAACTCGGCTCCCTATCCGTCAGACCCTGGTGCCTTCCCATTTGGTAAAGATTTGACAGCTTCCGCTATCTCTGCCTGGTTCAGGGGATTTTCTGGGGCATCTCTGGTCTCGGGTGAAAAAAGTGTGGTGGGTATCCCAGCTAGGTATCTGTCCATTTCTTCCTCCGTGGCCACACTCTGGGGAGAGTACAGGCCGGCTTACAAATCATAAAAGACCTTCGCTATTCCTCCCTTATCAGTAACCACTAACCCATCTGGACGTGTTATACAGGGCATGTTGGTATTACCACATCCCCCCTCCACCAACTTAGCAAGGAGTTTACCTGGGCGCTCCTGCTCTCCTTGCAGCTGCCGGTCTGTCAAAATAGCGGATTTCCCATTCTGCTGCCTCTTTGTACTCTTGTAGTTGAGTTTTAATATGTAGTTTAGTCTGGGCTGTTGGGTTAATGACGTATTGTTCCTCTAGTTGGGCTATGTGTTTCTCATGCCTCCCGAGCTCTCTACAAAGGTCTTTAAGCACTTCAAGCTGGGTCGACATGGCAACGCCTCTTATAAATACCTTGAAGGCCTGCCATAGAGTCGCATGACTCTCCACTGAGCCATCATTCTTTTCAAAATATTCGTCAATGTGTTGGGTCAGGTTAGTTTTATACATGTGATCAGTTAGACCAGCTGCCTTAAATCTCCAAGGGGGTCTTTGTGGGGAGACTTTGGGGATGTGTAAGATTAACAATATCAGCGAATGGTCCGACAGTGTTCTGGGCAATGTCGCCGCCTCAGACACCCATCCTAGGACTCTTTGTGATGTCAACCAAATGTCAATTCTAGAATGCATGTAGTTCATGGGCGAGTAGAAGGTGTATGCTCGCTTCTCTGCATGGAGGGATCGCCAGACATTGTGCAGGTCCAGGTCAGTTATATGGATAATATGGATATGTATTCTGTGTGCAGCTTGGGTAAGTGTTCTTGGGCTGCTGGATGTGCGGTCTAACTGGGTGTCCAGTATCGTATTGAAATCTCCACACACGGTTATGTGAGCTGTGGGGTATTTGGTTCAATTCTGGAAAATCTTGGTGTAATAATCAGGATCATCTGTGTTAGGTTTGTAGAGATTAATGAGGAGTACCTCCATCTCAGACAGTTTCCCATAATCTAACACATATCGCCCTTCCGGGTTGCACTCTGTCGCTAAGTGTGTGTATGGTAACGATTTATGGATTAAAGTAAGTACCCCCCATGCTCTGCTTGAGTAGGATGTGTAGAAACGGTGACTGCCCCAACCTGGAGCCTCCTTGTCAGCCTGACTTCCCAGTAAATGTGTCTCCTGGAGGAATGAAATCAGAGCGGCTGACCTGTTAATATACGCCATTATTGTAAGTGTTTTCGCCGGCATCCCCAGTCCTCTTACATTCCAACTTATTAATTTAAATCCTCTTGGGTTTTTCTCAGCCATACTCAGTATCGTTTCTAATTAGATCCATAGAAATCAATTATCCCTTAAGATTTCCATATGAACATGTTGTATATGTCTGAGCATTTTTAACTTTAACTCCCCTTGGATTCTTGCTTCCCCTTGCTCGTAGTTCTCCGAACTTCAACTATGCATTTCCTCCACTTACCCCTTTCCACTCAACAAAGGCTTTAGTCCTATCCCTGCCTATGATTACACAGACGCAGAGGGAACAGGAGATCCCAAACGCTGCTGGAGCAGTGCATTGTTACAGGGGGAGAAGCAGGAGCTCACCCCCCGCACTAGGAGGTAAGCCTGTGGGCCCACCCTCATCCGAATGAAGCTGCCGAAATTCCATATTTTAGCCCCACTTTAATGTGCTTCGTTTATGAACAGTAAGCTGTCCTTCCTTGTGCTGCTCTACACACGCCTTTTCTGCCTGAACGAGGTTTTGGCAATCCTGCTGATACCTTAAATGCCCTGCAGCCGCCATTCAAAGATGGCCGCCCACCACTAGCATCCTACTCTTAGTGCTACTCGGCCTCCCTTGCTGCCGGCTTGCTGCCTGATTGGGCCACCTGACTTTAAGTGAAGCCAATCGGACGCCGGGAGGCGTAGCCGGCCATCGCACTAAGGCCTGCAGAAAGGCTTTAGTCTTGTCCCTGCCTGTCCTTGCCTTTCCGTCCATCGGCCAGAAACCCTGCTTCACTGCCGGCAGACGTGGATCTCCCGACGGACCCCTCCAAACAGGTACACTATTGCTGGCAGTATTAACTCGCCACTACCAACTGTTCTAATGGTACTCCTGTAATGTCTATTGTGGATCTTTCATGTGAGTTCCAACGTGCTTAGTCTTCCAATCCAATTACTGCATAGGATGCATAATAGCAGTGGAGTACTTATGATGTACTCATGATGTTCTCCATGCCGTGTGAATGCATTCTAACATCTTATCATTTGGTCCCATAATATGCCTTACAATCTCAGCAAATCACCTCCTTAGTAACTTATTTCAAGCCATCCCTATCATATTGCATCGTGGTGCTTTAACAAACACTGCAATCAATGATTCCCTGTGAACTACCACTACCTAACTGCTACAAATGTCTTGCCAATGTATGCTTGTACACTGTATCCTAGCTTGCCTGCAAACCTGCATCTAGGTAATCCATTGAGACTAAATTGACTGTGATAAACATCTTGTTACCTATTTGAGACCCCAAGTCGCTTGCCATTGCACCTTGCCATAGTCGTACCATTTTTTCCCATAACTGCTTATGTTTGTGTCAACCATACTACAGGTAAACATAGCCAGATTGCTATCTCTAAATTTAGTGACCCCCACTGTATGCATTTTAGTCGCTGGTGGGATTGTCAAATCTAGGTGCCCTTGATGTATGCACTTTTAGTCGCTGGTGGGTGTCAAATCTAGGTGCCCTTGATGTATGCATTTTTAGTCGCTGGTGGGATTGTGATATCTAGGTGCCCTTTGATGTATGCACTTTTAGTCGCTGGTGGGATTGTCAAATCTAGGTGCCTTTGATGTATGCATTTTTAGTCGCTGGTGGGATTGTCATATCTAGGTGCCCTTTAATGTATGCACTCTTAGTCGCTGATGGGATTGTCAAATCTAGGTGCCCTTGATGTATGCATTTTAGTCGCTGATGGAATTGCCAAATCTAGGTACCTTCTGATATATGCAACTTAGTCGCTGATAGGAGTGTCAAAGTTAATTATACTGTGCTGTTTGCATCCCAGTCACTGTTGGGTTAGTCAAATACAGATGCCCCTTCGCTACCTGTTTCCCAACAGGTACAACTCTAAAACTGGCCTCATATACATACTCTGGACTCTTCTAACCATCACCATAACAATGGCCCACACCAATTCCACACCTTGCAACTTGCAAGAGAGGAACATTCGACTCAGAGCGAGACTGCCACGCCTTTATGGCGTGACAGTCTCGCTCTGAAAGGACTAGACCATTAGGTCCGACTTCAACCCCACCCACGTCCGACCCTAACCCTCTTGCCCCAGCAGCAGGAAAGTGCCATAAAACACAAACTAATCTCTTCTATAACCAGATGAGGCCTAACACTCCCAATCCTAGACTCACCCAAGAAAAAACTACAACTTCCACCTTATCAGGAGCCCTCATTAATGCGAGGTCCCTCATAGCACACAACACAGAGATTGCCGACATACTTGTCATGGACAACTTAGATCTCCTTGCAATCACTGAGACCTGGCTCGACGATGCCGAAGGTCCTGCACTCATGATTGCCGTACCTGACAACTACAACATACTAAGAGTCGACCGGCCCAACTATAGAGGAGGTGGCCTGGCCATCATTGACAAAACTAAACTAGATGTAAGACTTACCCTTCACCCGTAAATAACATCTTGCAAACTTCTCTCGGCCAAATTACCAATCTCTAATAATAGTACACTAACTATCCTCCTGGTGTATAGACCACCAGGCCCACTAGGTAACTTTGAGGAAGGTGTATCCAGCCTCCTTACCAATAACTCTACCCAGCTCCTTCTATTAGGTGACTTTAATCTGGGTTTTAATGATAATGAGAACAAACAAGCCTACTCCATTCAATCAATCCTAGTTGATCATGGCCTCAACCAGAAAGTTCTAACCCCCACGCACTTAAAAGGACGGACACTAGACTGGATAGCCAACCGAAACTGTAATTCTACCATCGCTAACATTCTACCACAAACGTGGACTGACCACCACCTCATCTGCTTCTCATAGAGCCGCCTAAACCAAAGAATCAGAAATCAGTACCTCCTATGCCAACTAGAAGCAAAAAAGATATTACGTCTGAAAATTTGCTCCCATCCTTCTACCAGCCCTCACTGTTAGCGATACTATCACTGACCCTAATACGTTAGTTGAGACATTTAACAACGCTATGTCCACAGACCTGGATATAATTTCCCCTATCAAATTACGTAAAGTTAAACGAGAATCTCATCTTAACTCATGGTTCACCCCGCAACTCAAAGAACTACGAATCCAAAAACATAAACTCCAAGCTATCTGGAGGCATACACTGTCGGTGGAGAATAAAACCCTTCTTGACAACCGTGCTAAAAATATAAGGAAATAATCCAAACCAAAAAAGACACATTTAATGAAAGAATTAGCAAATCTAACTCTAATTCCAAAGAACTCTTCTCCATCCTTCGGGAAATGGAAAATCCCATTGCCCCCACAGATAACGTCCCCAAGGACAAACAATGGTGCACTAGCATCCAGAATGCCCTAGCTAACAAAATTGCAACTCTACAAACCAAAATCGCAAAGAAGAAAGCATCCCTGAGCCCAACAAGAACCCATACCACCCCCTCAACCGACACACCTAGAACAGCCACCCAAAGTAACTGCAAACCTTTCAGATTTACTAACATATCCATTCTGGAAACTGAAAAGGCGATCTCATCACTGAAGCCTTCTAACTGCCAAGGTGACAATTGCCCAGCACAAGTCATTAAGGACACAGCAAGAGATCTAGAACCCTTCATTAAAAACTAATCAATGCTTCCTTTAGATCCAGCACTGTACACACAAACTTCAAAGAATCCTGGGTACTGCCTCTTCTAAAAAAAACACACCCTTGACCCAGCCATCCCCACTAATTACAGGTCTATCACTATGGTCCCTTTCCTCCTTAAAATCATCGATAGAGTAGCCTACCTCCAGATCCAAAACTATCTGGAGACGAACCAACTACTAGGAACACGCCAATCTGGATTCAGACCATTACATGGCACTGAAACGCCCCTTATCGATCTTAAGACACAAATCGACGAGTTGAAGGATAAAGGTAAAACAGCTATGTTCCTCCTCCTTGACTTATCAGCGACCTTTGACCTGGTGGACCATGCAGTGTTATGCAACCACCTAGCGTCTGCTGCCCATTTCTCAAGTGAAGCCTGGGTACAATCCTTCCTAGCCAAACGTACGATGAGAGTGTTCTCCCCCTCAGCGGACCCAATACAAATCACCTCTGGCGTCCCACAAGGTTCATGTGTCTCCCCTACTATGTACAATATCATCACTAAGACACTCTTCGACAAACTAGACAGACTGGGGGTAACTTACACTAATTACGCGGATGACACTCATATCCTCATACCTCTATCTGGCAACTTTGTTGAAGACACAGCTCTAGTAAATAAGATGTACCTCCTCATTCAGGCATGGATGGCCTCCCACGGCCTCTGCCTGAATGATGAAAAAACAGAGATACTGATCCTGGGTTCCGACTCTAACCTAAACGTAGCCCTAATCATAGATGGCAATATAATTAAAGTGGCAACTGAGGTAAAAATACTAGGTTTTTACCTTGACTCCACATTATCTCTTAAAAAACAAGTTAACTCCCTAGCTAACTCCACAGCTTACACCTGCCAATTAATAAGTGCCTGGCGACCTTACCTTTCCAAAACTAACTGCATTACACTAGCCAATGCTTTAGTAATGTCTAAATTGGACTACTGTAATGCCCTCTATGCAGGCGCTAGCAAATCTGTCATAAATAAAATGCAAATACTACAGAACAATTCTCTTAAAGCAGCTCTGGACATACCCCGCAGAACCCACATATCCAACATCAGGAAAGACCATCACTGGTTAAAAATTAGTGAGGGAGTCCTCCTCAAGACGCTATCCTTCACCTATAAAGGCCTGAACAATAGGGTCTTCTGTCTCTTGGGCACAACTCTTTTGGGGAGGGTGGGGTGTGACTCTACTGGGGTTGAGTCACTTCACCTCAGCGTTGTAATGTTCTGGCTATAATTCCTGTACCGGAGTGTACCTGGATCCTGATATCAGTGGTCCGTGCTTGCTCTTGACATGCCCAGGGTCTGAGCCCTTGTGGGTCTGACCTCTTTACTCCCACTCTGCTCCTAATAATTTGTCTCAGCGCTAGCCAGAATATTTTACGGGCTGTACACAGTCACTGGCCCTCATTACAACTCAGGCGGTAAGGGGTTTACGGCGCCGTAAACAGCGCCGACCCTTACCGCCTGAGTACGAGGTCCCTTGGCGCCATGGCGGATTTAACACCTGCTTTTAGCAGGTGTTAAAATCCATGGCACTAAGGGACCATGGAGTTAATTACGCCACCGTAATTTACGGTGGCGTAATTAACGCCTTCCCCACTCCCATTATGCCCTATGGGGCAAAAATGGGAATGGGGAAGGGTAAATGGGGATTGGGGACTTACCGCCCCGCCAAGGTCGGAATGGGGCGGTAAATCCGCCAACCACCATGGCGTAAACGTAGTTTACGCCATGGTGGTAAAGTCACGGCCCAGGCGGTAACTTACCGCCTGGGTCGTAATGAGGCCCACTATGTCATGCCCCAAGCCTCCTTGCGTTATTATCACCAGTATCGGATCATTCAATGTGATTGTTTCATACGCTACTTTGCCCCGTTGTGGGTTTCCGCCCTCTGATGGCACCATGTTCACACAATGTGATCTGTTCGGTCAGGTCGGGTGGGCCACGTTGTGTGGTGGTCTGCTGTGGCTGGTGATATATCCCTGGGCACCGGCTTTCTGGGCCCCGGGTGGTCTGCTGAAGCGTTTATGGCCCTATGGTTGTGGGCGGCAGAGGTCGCCTCGTTATATAACGGCGGCTGTATGGTGCCTTTGCGTAGTATACTTGCAGCGCAAAGTTGGCCAACTTGCTTCCCCTCACGGTTGCGGGGTGTATGTAGGGCTGCGTTCTGGTCGGTGTGGGTGCAACAACGTGTCTCCCTAGAGAGCCATTGCAGTCTTCAGCGACATAATTCACAGAGATTCATGGGTCCTGGAGGAAATGTACAGGTTGATACGCTTCGTTAATGGGCTCTGTGCCCTGGGCCCCAGCTCGGATCACAAAAGCGGCCAGAGATCGGTCAATGGGGAGCCCTCAGGTCATGCGCGGGAGAGGAGCAGCACCCGTTCACAGCGGGCAATCCGAGTGGCAGTGCTGATCGGAGCTTGTTTCCAGGTGGCGTTATATTATAATTAGGCTCTAAGTCTCATACACTGCCTGCACTCTGGGTTCAGTGAACCAGCCAGCATCGTATGTGGTCGGGAGCATGTACTATGGCTCGGGTCGGGGAACAGGCGCGGGCTGATATCACCTTTAGAAGAGGGGGTCTGTTGGAGGGTTATGCACCACAATGCTGGATCCTTTCCCAAAAATCTGTGCATGTGCAGGCGTTCTACGGTCATTCTACCAGAGCACCCGCATGCTCTTCTTAGCAGTGCGTGTCCCTAGTGATGGCGGCTCCATGGTGTTGTATCTATGAGAGTCTTCAGTCTTTAGTCAGGCTGAGATGGAGGTGGGGGGTTTCGGCTCGTTGGTTCTCCCACAGCAATGCTAGGTGGCATCGCAGCCTCCAAGCTCACGTGGCATTCCAGACTTTCCAGGAGGCCTCTCGGGACAGTGTAGAACACACTGCGTTACTCGAGAACCACTATTCCCATTACCTCCATACTTGGTAGTTAGGCAGACGACGGGCCTCATTACAACCTTGGTGCTAAGTGCACCAACTTTACCACCATGGTGTAAACTCTGTTTACACCATGGTGGATGGCGGATTTACCGCCCCATTCCAAGGTGAGTGGGGCGGTAAATCCCCATTTCCCATTTTCCCTTCCCCATTCCCATTTTTGCCCCATAGGGCATAATGGGAGTGGGGAAGGCGCTAATTACGCCGCCGTAAATTACGGCGGCGTAATTAGCACCATGGCAGGTTAGCGCCATGGATTTTAACGCCTGCTAAAAGCAGGCGTTAAAATCAGAATCAGGCGTTAAGGGTTAACGGTGGCGTTAACCCTTAACGCCTGAGTTGTAATGAGGCCCGACATCTTCACATACCAATTAAGTTAATTTGATGTCAAATCGGGCGATTATTTGCAAGTTTCAAACTCCGGACCATGGCTTGCCTGCAGAGCTCACACACAATGCTCCATCGGGCAGCGCCCCCCGCATAACGCCCTGCTTTTAATTTGAGTGCGCTGTGTTCCCAAACACATTTTCCCATTGATTTACTTAATTTCCAAAACACTGCATTCCAATTAAAAAGCCAAACAAAATTCCCAATACATGCCTTGGATCCGAGGAGTTTCACATATAACTGACAGCTAGCGAAGGGTGGTTCTGGGAGAACAGAGCATTTTGATGAATAAATGAATGACTTTGTTTCTTTTAAACTTTCCTATGTGTTAATGTGCAGAGAAATCCCTTGTGTGATCTGATTTAAAATTCAAACTGTGCTTTGTTGTTGCAACTAAAAGTTTGCTAAGAAATAAATGCCAGCCTAGTATTGTGATTAATTTTCATTTGTGATTATTGTGTTGCGCCACGGAGTGGGTGGCTTGTGTTATTGTGGTGTAGCTAATATTAGGAAGCTGAGTGGTATTAGACAGGTTTGAAACCTGACCAAGTCTGAATATGTTAATTGGTTTACTGTGCAACACCTTGATCAGGGAGGGAAGGAACTATCAGAATTGAGAGTGGCTATCCAATAAATTGTTACAAGAGTTATTAGACTTTTCCATTGAGTCGTCTGTATCATCATGTTCCTCACACAAGAACTACCAGTCACCACAGCCAGAGGCAATGAAAGAATTAAGTGCCCCGTCCTTTGCAGCGCTAAACTTTGTGCTGAATTCATTAGTAATAGTCTTTGATCTTATTAAGCATAAAGTTAAGTTATTAGAATGGATATCTAAACTCTGGCCTGATGGACAGATGTTTAGGAGGCCACCCTAGTTTAGTGAAACAGGGAAACCTTCTGGACCAGTCACACCAATTATGGTAGATTGGCAGTCCGTCAAGACTAAATCTCAGGAGGGGTGAGAGTGATCAGAAGCCCACGATGAGCTCCAGCTCTTCTATGGTGCAGGAAAAGGACAATGGTCGCCTGTTAATTCCTGACAGCTCCTGGGATACCATATTCCTCCACACAGAGTAAGCACTTTATATTTTGCACTACTGATACAAAACATGATAATTGTCTGCCTTACTCATTCTAGTGTCAATGTAATCTCCAAATATACGCCATGCCTGTTTCTGTGGTATGGCAACTGGTAAAAACAGATAATTATGAAGCCAAACAAATCTGATATCAAGTAAGTGACAAATTGGTGAGCCCATTCCCAAACTATGCCAGTGAACTGTGCATTCATTGCTAACCAGGCTGTCCCTGCTCAGCCAAGTGAGACAATAGGTAAGATGCTGCCTCCATTGATTCTGAAGGAGGACGGGTTACACCTCTCCTCAAGGCCACAATAGAATATCCATTTAGAATTGGTGCTTAAACAGCACAGGGCCTCTGAAGTCAGCAGGCATAAGAAAGGGGCAACATTACAGTAACCAGGGAAGGAATGTAGGCCTGAGAATGAGTCCCACCATCTTGGTTTTCTATCAGGGCTCTATTCCTCCTTATCCCATCCCCTGCAGGAAAACGAAATCGGGATATGATATAAGAAGGTGAGGGTCACTTGTTCCAGCAATGGGAATTGGATCACTTACAGTGTTCTTGCTTTTGAGGAATCCACTGTCACTTTTTTCCTTTAAGAGGAAAGGGTCTCCCACACCTCCGTGATTCATCTTTTTAGCCCAGGAAGAAGAAGAATACACCTTTTGACCAATGTTGGGAGTGCAGTCACTTCCAGAGTCTTCTGACAGAGGTGCAGCTAGAAAGCTTCCACGGCAGAGGAATTTTCTGCGTCCGTACCACCCCATGGGCACATTGGCAGTGAACTGCTGCTCGACCAAAGCCTTTCTGAGCTGCATTGGAACTAGGTCCCTGTCACTGGAGATGCAGCAACACTAGACTGAGATATGCATCAAAAGGACCCACCATGTTCTAAGGCCCCTGGATTGGGACTCATAGTTTCCCAGAAGCCCAAGAGCAGCTTGAATCCTGTTTTGCCACTTCAGGCCATCTTCATACTGCATCAACTGTACTTTATGACTTTGAGCCACAGCAGGACACATGGTACTTCTTTTTCAAAACATGTGCTGAATCTCAAGACACACAGGTGCCAGTTTGATCAATTACTGGAACATTTTTGAACAATGTGATCAGACTATATTGACATGAGCTTGACCTCAACTTAAGTGCCAAGATTGCCGTCTTGATTCTATTGAGCCTCCTAAGAGGATCATGTGTTACTTATAAGAGGCTTGGTACCCCTGGTACCTTTTCTGGGACAACAGTGCCTTTTAAGCCCCTTTGTCCATTTTATTCTTCCAAGATGTAACCTTTAGGAGCAGTGACATTAATGCAATTTCTCGGCTGAACACCCCTGCTCAAGTATCCAGAGTGCCATATTATTCCAGTCTGCTTTTTCTGTGTTCTGTTTGTAGGGGATGGTTTGTGCTAGAGTTTTTAGTTAGCTGAAGGGATTTCTATTAATTGAAAGCATGTATATTATAGAACCTTGATTGGAATGTTTTTATTTTATTTTGGACTATTGCATTTAAGTTGTTTGCGTTTCTACTGCTATCACTTCACAATCCTCCTGAAGAGTGTAGCCTGCCCATGGGAAATGGCAACATAGGTATAGCCATCAGGCTCTGTCTGTTTAACATTTATGATTGGGGTCTCTGCAAGTTTAATAATAGTGTGTGGTGAGTAGGTGGTTTGGCCACCAACCACATATGATATATTTTTATTTATAGCACAACTACACACAGGTGTTTCAAGGCGCGACGAGGCATGGGAAGGGAACAAGGAGGAACAAGACAATGACCCTCATTACGACCCAGGCGGTAAGGGGTTTACGCCGGCGTAAACTTCGCCGAACCTTACCGCCTGAGTACGAGTTCCCGTAGCGCCATGGTGATTTTAACGCCTGCTTTTTGCAGGCGTTAAAATCCATGGCGCTAAGGGACCTTGATGTTAATTACGCCACCGTAATTTACGGTGGCGTAATTAACGCCTTCCCCACTCCCATTATGCCCTATGGGGCAAAAATGGGAATGGGGAAGGGTAAATGGGGATTGGGGACTTACCGCCCCGCCAAGGTCGGAATGGGGCGGTAAGTCCGCCAACCACCATGGCGGAGTTGGCAACTTAGCGCCATGGACCATGGTGCTAATAGCACCATGGTTCTCCGCCAAGGTCGTAATGAGGGCCAATGATCTTACTAGGCCCAGTGACATTGAGATTGCGCAAGTGTAGGGGTGGGAAACAAGGGAGAAGTGCCAGGGGAACGGAGGGGGAGAAGTGCAGGGCATATGATCGACAAACACGACAAATCAATAGAACATATAAATAAAAAGGAAGTGTGGCCAGCACGTGGCAGTGCAATGGATAAGTGCAGGCAGCAGGTCATTGGAAAGTGAAGGTAAGGGGACTATAGGGTAAAGATACAGCCCCAAAGTGCAATGTTGCCAGGCGGCAGTGCAGGTGTGCAACTGGGGGGCAGAGACCTGGGCCCGAGGTTCTGAGGGTAGCTAGATAACCAGTGCATTGACAGACAGGAGATCAGCAAGGACGAGTAAGAGAGAAGGCAGAAGCAAAGAGGAAATTATTGAGCAGCTTCCGGAACCTGAGATTGTTCTGCTCAAGGTTCAGAAGGCCAGGGAGGCTCTTCCAGAGGGAGGCACAAGCCAAAGAGAGAGATCTGCCCCAACTCATTTCTTGGAAAACGACTGACCCTCAATTAGTTGAAGGTGCAGGAGAAAAGTCCTCAAGAAGGAAGATACTTCAGAAGAGAAAGCTAGGAATATTTTGGTCCCAGGCCCCAGTAGGCTTTGACTTGATCCTTGTAGTCACTGGGAGCCAATGGAGAGCTTTCAGTGCTTGAGGCCAAGGACAAGTCTCGCAGTCCTGTTCTGGATGAGTTGCAGAGGTCGGAGAGTAGAGACCGAAGGAGTTAAAAGGAGTCTGTTACAGTAATCAAGCCTAGAGAACACCAGAGCTCTAGATACAGTGTGCTTCTTGTGGAAGGGGGGGAAAGAAAGAATACCTCTGAGGAGTTGAAGTTGGTAGTTTGACTTCTTAGAGATGTCAGAAATGTGAGGAGAGAAGAAAAGAGAAGAGTCAAAGATAACCTCGAGGTTCTTAGCCTCAGAGGTGGGATCATGAGGAGTGCCAAGGGAGTCAGGCCATAAAGTTGCAGGAAAGAGGGGTGCAGGTGTGCCAATGGGGGGATCGATGCCTTTCTTTCATTCAGGAAGAGATCCTTGGTGGTGCACCATTCCTGGATTGCAATCAGACAATGCAGGATGAGAGAGGGAGAGGAGGTGGCAGAGGGAAGCCTGAAGGCGAGCTGGCTGTCGTCCGCATAGCACTGGAAAATGGGGCAGAGAGCAGCAATGTGATGGGCTAAAGGTGCCAGGCATTGGTTGAACAACCAGGGAGAGAGGTTAGACCCATGGGGAACACCACAGGTGGAGAGAGAGATAGAGGAGTGGAACGACCCAAATTGAACCAGGGGAGATTAGAACCAATTTAGAGAACCAGTTTAGAGAGCATGTCTTCACAGATGTTCAAGATAGCAGTTTCCGTGCTTTTGGCTGCTCTGGAGCCAAACTGATAGTCATGGAGACAACCAATAGATTCAGTGTGAATATTTAGCTGGGAGATGACTAGCTTTTCCAGGAGTTTGCCCAGCAAGGGAGTGATAGAGAGTGGGCAGTAGTTAGCCAGAAGGGAGGGGTCGGCTGAGGGTTTCTTGAGAAGAGGGTACACAAGAGAGTGCTTCAGGGGAGAGAGGAAGGTCCCAGAGACAAACAAGTGGTAGCAGAAGTCGGCCAAGGCTGGAGCGAGGGTGTCAATGTGGTCCTCGATGGTTTTGGAAGAACGGGGAAGAACCTGTTTAGAAGAGGTTTTCATATATTGGATTTGTCTTGGAACCTCGTCAGGGGAGAAGAGAGGAATGGCAGAAAAGGGAGGGGGGTGGCTGCAGGGAGAACGGGAGAAGGAGAGAGAGCAGGAGGGGGGTCAGGAGATGCTGAAATAGTGGACATGAATCCCTGGGCTTTAGAGATGAAGTTAGAAGCCGGGCAGTACAGAGGGCCAGGGAAGCAAGAGGAGAGGTAGACGCTGTGGCAGGATTGACCAGCTCCTTGCAGGTTTTAAAGAGTTCAGCTGAGTTGTTATATGCTGCAGAGATGCAGGCTTGGATGTGAGCTCTCATTTCGGTGAGCACAACGAGTCGGTATTGCCTTTGGAGCAGGTAGCAGGCTAGTTTGTCAGAGGATGTGCAAGATGCCAACCATTTCCTCTCAGCCACCCTACAATTGCGTTTGAGGGTGACGAGTTCTGAGTCATACCAGGAGTTGTACTTGACTTTAGGCTTCATGCAGATACTCATGATGGAGGCAAGTAGATCGAGAGTGTCAGAGATAGCAGCGTGGAGGATAGAAAGGGCTGTATCAAGGTGTGAGTTAGCCAGGGGTGCAGGGGGGGAGAGAAATATGCAGCAAAACACTCAACTGGCACACACTTCATGGGTCAAATGACTGAGAAGATGGGTTGCAGTGTCGGGGTGGGCTTGGGCTGAGGGGTGGTGAGAGAGAGTTGAGAGGAGAAAGTGGTCACTCCAGGAGCGAGGAGTGGTGAGAGGGTTGGATAGGGGGAGATCATAAGAGATCAGAACATCAAGAGTGTGCCCTCAATAGTGGGTCAGATCAGAGGGAAGAATAGAGAGATAGAGAGAGAGAGAGAGAGAGAGAGAGAGAGAGTCGCAGAGGTCGCAAAAGAGTCCTGTGGCGGGACAAGAGGCATCAAGGTGGATGTTGAAATCTCCAAGGTGGAGAAGTTGAGTGGTAGAGGCTAGGAGGGAGGAGGAGAGGTCTGCCCACTCGGAGAGGAAGGCGGTGGTCTGACCAGGTGGCCAGTAGATAGTAGCCACTGTGAGAGAATGGCCAGGGTGAGACAACAGACTGGGCATTCAAAGGAGGCGTAGACCTGCATAGGAATGATATAGCCAGGAATCCATTTCGGGAAGATCAATGCTACACCCCCACAGGATTGGTTGGATCTGGGCGTGGAGAGGATCTTGTAGCCATCAGGAAAGAGAGTGTCAAAGCTCGTGACAGAGCTGGCCATGAACCATGTCTCGGTGAGACCAAGGACATCAATGTTGTGTTCTTCAAGGAGACTGCAGATGTTAGAGAAGTGTTTGACAGCAGAGCGAGACTTGAGAGTGGTGAGGTGGAGAGTGTTGTCACCCTTAAAAGACTTCCGGGAAGGGGTGCAGATCAGAGGTACTCCCTGCGGAGGTGAAGAAGGAGCCTGAGGGTGGGTAGAAGAGGAAGGAGGAGGGGGCAAGGTAGCCGAAGGAGGGAGAGAAGGGACAGCAAGAGATGAAAGGAAATTGACAAGCTGTGGGAAATCCCTGTCAAAGAGGAGGAGATTGGCCTGAGGACTTGGACCAAGACAGTGCCATTGAGGTAAACATTAATAATGACCTTAGAGGAGTGGAACGAAGCAAGGAGCAATGCCTGGAGGAAGCACTGGTGTAGGTATCAGCGATAGAGAGGCCTTGGTTGGATACCAGGATATTCTTTTAGAATTTCTTCCTCCTAGACTTAGTGAGAAGGGAAGGATAGTTGACAGTGAAACAGTTGGAGAAGATAAGAGAAATAGAGAGCAGCATAAGAGTAGAGGATGGGGGAGGTGGGAAAAAGAGAGGACAGTGGAGAGGGGGAGGGACAAAGAGGGTGAACAGAGGGGGGTGTAAGCAGACGAGGCGGAACACGACTGGAGAAATACGGCAGGTAAAGCACAGTGGTCACTGGACGCAGCTAAATACTAAATATTGCTGGCAGGTAAAACACAGTTGTCACTGGATGCAGCTAAATGCAAAGTAAATCAGGCAGGTAAAACACAACCACAACGGTCTCTGGGTGAAGCAAAATACAAAGTAATGCAGTCATGTAACACACAGTGGTCTCTGGGTGCAGCCAAATACAAAGTAAAGCAGACAGGTAAAACACAGTGGTCTATGGGCGCAGCTAAATACAAAGTAATGCAGGCAGGTAAAGCACAGTGGTCACGGGACACAGCTAAATCCAAAGTAGTGCAGGCAGGTAAAAAACATTATAATAAGAATCCCTTGTACATATATTTCATGAAAAGTACATACACATGTGATGTCATCAGTGATGTCATCAATGACATTTGTGATGTCATCTTTGATGTCGTGGGTGTTAGTCTTAGCAGTGCACGGTGGTGGCATGAGTTATGGTTGCTTAGCTTACCATAACTGGCGAATTTCAAGGGTTTTTCGGTTTTACTTGAAACCATAACGTCCCTTTAACAAAGTTTTTTTCACTGAATTTCATAGGTTTTTAGTAGCGAAGCATAACCATAACGTCCCTTTAACAAAGTTTTTTCACTGAATTTCATAGGTTTTTAGTAGCGCAACTTAACCATAACGTCCCTTTAACAACATTTTTTCACTGAATAACATAGGTTTTTAGTAGTGCAACTTAACAATAATTACTTTGACTTTATATACATATCATATGGAACTGATTGAATCTCTTCTACTGTACTTGATGTCCGCGAACTCATTTAATGTTCGCGGAAATGTTCGAAGAACAGTACCACTACCTAAAAACTCTATGGGGGTATGTTTGATTGTTATATCATAACATAGGAACATTTAACAAATTCAAAAAGAAGTACACAAACACATTATATGTACTAATACATAAGAAATGTAACCCATATATACAACACACTAACCATTCATTTAAATGCACTATGTTCTAAAATGGAATATACCACAAGAAAATAAAATGGCTTCCAACATAATTACCTCCCAAACACGACAGAACTGAGAACAAGAGCAGACCCACTGAGTACATAGGACATATCTTACCTGAAATAGTAAGTTTACTTAATTTTATTCATATATTTATAAACTTTCTGTATTAGATAAAAAAATATATTATCTTTTTTTTTCTCTCACAGAAATGTCTAGTACTCTGGAATGGCTAGAGGAGCATTTCCCACATGAAGAAATGTCACAAGATAGTGAAACTAATGGTAAACACTTTATAATATAAACCATTTAATTATTATTATTTTTTTATACATTTAACATATATATATTTTCTTTTGTACAGAGCATACCAAAATAGAAAATACTTCAGAAAAACCTGTTATGGATAACACTTGTCACAGTATAGAAGAAAAAATGGATTTATTGTTGACTAATTGTAATAATTTGAAAACTTTTGTGGAAGATCATTTTAAACCAAAAGCCTTGTACCGTTGCCCCACATGTACTTGTCCCTCCTCACCATATCCCAGTCAATTATCCCCAAACCCTCTCCATAACCCAAAACGTTTTGAGGAGACTTCCATCCCTTCTTCACCTAATAACAATCATGTTGAAACCCCTAATTCTCCTGTTTTTGTTTCTGTTTCTGCCTCACCTTCTCTGTCATAAATTATTAATATATGTTAAATAAAGTTTAATTTTTATATTGTGTTGTAAATAGTTTCGTTTTTTTTTTAAAAACAATGTAGGTGTCCGCGGACAGTGCAGGTGTTCTGAAATGTTCGTAAATAAACGAAAATGGAGGTGTCCTGAAGAACACTATACCTGTTCGTACTGTACGCTAGCAAGATGAAACTATTCTAAGAACACACGCGTCCTAAAGAACACTATATCGGTCCGTAGTGTTCGCTATAAAGTATAAACTCTTCTAAGAACACAATTGGTGTCCTGAAATGTTCGTACCAAACAAAAATTGAGGTGTCCTGAAGAACACTATACCTGTTCGTAGTGTTTGCTAGCAAGTTCAAACTGTTCTAAGAACACACGCGGTGTCCTGAATTGTTCGTAATTAAATGAAAATAGAGGTGTCTTAAAGAACACTATACCTGTCCGTACTGTTCGCTAGCAAGTTGAAAATGTTCTAAGAACACAATTGGTGTCCTGAAATGTTCGCACATGAACGAAATTGAACGTGTCCTGAAGAACACTATATCTGTCCTTACTGTCCGCTAGCAAGTTTAAACTGTTCTAAGAACACACGCAGTGTCCTGAAATGTTCGTTTCACGTGCAATGCAATTTTAATTAGTTCAGGACCCGAACAGTGTCTGTAGAACATCAACGCGCATGCGCTAGCCAATCTCTGTGCATTTGGTGTCCTGCGGACATGCGCTTCCTTCGCGGACTTGTTCGCGAACGGATCATATGACCGCGCCCACGCTGATCGCGTGTTCTGAATGCGGACACTGTTCGGGTTCCCGAACAAATTAAAAGTACATTTTCAATTAATCCATAATATTTTTCAATAAAATCTCACCATGGCACAAGTCCCACATAGTAATCCTGAGTTTCTACATACCTTTTGAAACTTTTCAAACCTTTTTTTGTGTTCGATCTGTCCGCGGACAGCGCGCATGTCCACGGACCGCACACAAGCACCCCTATGAAAGACCACGCCCTAGAGCTTATTCTCATTGTGTTTCTGGCTATTCTTCGAAACACAGCGATTTTTGTTGCCAACTGCAGATTTCCATCGCATCTTTGATGGCATCCCTGGCTGATGAACTGACACCTGGTGCTGCACCTGCTTCAGCACCACCCCCAGCCCCTCCACCACCTCCCCATGGGCCTGAAGAGGGGAACAGGAGTGAGGATGCTGAGGAGGAAGAAGAGGATGATGAGAATGAGGTAGAGGAAAACCCTACTACCCGCACTAGGCGTGAGTCTTGGGTGTGGCGGTTATTTACCATTCATGGGAATGTTCCTAAGGCTTGTGCAAACCGTGTTACCTGCAATGAGTGCAAAATGATACTCAGTCGCGGGAAGCACGGTAAGTACAGCTTTGGGACCACTACTATGAAGCGACACCTGAGGTCATTTCACTCTGGGGCTATTCTCAGGGTTGTACCTTTGCGAAGAACGTAGCAGGTTGATTTCCTCTACTTCATCCTCTGTTTCTGATCCTGTCACCACAAGGACCACCTCTGTGGGGCAGCGTCTTCCTCAAGCTGCCTCAAAGGCCATACAGAATGCTGATGACCCTTACCTTTCGAGGGTCACAGTTGTATGTCTGTACTGTGACACAGTACTCTGCAGGGAGGAGCGACTTCGTAGTGCTTTTGAGACTATCGTCTCAGGGCACGAGAAGATCTGCTCACTACCCAAATAAAACCCACTCTACATCTTCCTCTCTCAGCTCGCCCTTTCTTATCCCTGTGGTTGGTGTCCCCCCCTTTACCTTCCTTTCCCCTCCTCTCCTAGTGTGTCATGTATAAAAAACAAAAAAAAATACAAAATATCAAAACTCCCAAAAAAAATAAGGCTCTTTTCAGAGCCGCCTTTCACAGTTAAAAAATAGAAGTGAAAATAAATAGGGCCCTTTGTATTTTTTAGAAGTCCGCGGACAGTTCGCGAACATTTAAAAAATTGGGTTGCTACCCCATCACAAACATTGCAATTTTCTCTGGGAGGAAGTGGTGGCTCTGAAAAGAGCCTTTGGGAGGTGTTTGTAAGTCAAAAATTATAAATGCTTAACACCTACTTCAAAATGGATGTTGTAATTCCAAAAAAGGTCGCAATGCATTTTGTACATTTCTCAGAAAAATCTGATTGCCACCATAAATAAGATGGACTCCATCTTTGCGAAAAATGTTTGTACTACGAAACAGAATATTTTCATTGTGAAAAGAAGACATGCCAAAATCTTTTAGAAAGGCACAAACAGCTTTATTAACATTGCGCCTTGCTTTTTCCATTTGTGGACCAAATGAAGAAGAACGAAGCCACATTTGACTCTGCGCAATCCGTGAAAATATCACTTGAGAATTAGGAAACATGTCCATAACCTTCCCAAGTCCTTCTTTCATAGCAAATTGCAAAACAATTCCAGTCACATGTCCTAAACTGTTCCCTCCACAATGAATTACAATTATGTCTGGATGTTGCTCTGTCTCCAAAGTAGCACAGAGAGGTAGCAAGTCCAACCACTTCATTCCACGTACTCCATGCCAGTGTACTTCCACATGTGGGAATCCAATATCTACAGCTACTCCACAGCTTTCTGCATGCACCTTCAACCAATATATCCACGAATCTCCCAAAATCCATACAATCTTTTTCCTAAAATACACAGACATAGCTATTGATTATACAATGTAATAAGTCATTACAAAATACTAATACTAACATGCTATTTTCTTTTCTCACAGAAATGAACAAGAAATATATGTACTCCGGTTACTAGACCAAACAGTAAGTATACAATAATGAGGAGAACCATAGCAGCATATCACATCCATAGTATCTAATACCTTTGTTCCTTATACATTTGTTTTTCACCCAAAGTTATAAGCAAATATGAATGTGATATGCTGCGGTGGTTGTTGCCAGGGCATAGAGTCTTGGGTGCATGGCCAAATGGCCACCCCCTACGAACATTCCCCGGACACCGTGAGTGTTCTTAGAAGTGTCTTCAGAACACCACCATTTCGTTTATTTGCGAACATTTCCGGACACCATGAGTGTTCTAAGAACACATTCAACTTGACAGAGAACAATACGAACAGCCATTTGGCCATGCACCCAAGACCCTATGCCCTGGCAACAACCACCGCAGCATATCACATCCATAGAGTCAAACATTTCAACTATGGTCTATGGAAACTTTTAATGTCAGCGGACATTATGAGTGTTCTTAGAACACTTTCAACTTGCCAGCGAACAATACGGATAGCGTTTTCAGGACACCTCCTATGAACATTTCAGAACAACGCGATAGTTCTTAGAAAACTTTCAACTTGACAACGAACAATATGGACAGTGTCCTCAGGACACCCCCATTTTGTTTATTTGCGAACATTTCAGGACACTGCGAGTGTTCTTAGAACACATTCAACTTACCAGCGAACAATACGGACTACACCTTCAGGACATCCCCTACGAACATTCCAGGACACCGCGAGTGTTCTTAGAAACGTCTTCAGAACACCCCCATTTTGTTTATTTGCGAACATTTCAGGACACCGCGAGTGTTCTTACAACACATTCAACTTGACAGAGAACAGTACGGACAGCGTCCTCAGGACACCCCCTACGAACATTCCCCGGACACCGCGAGTGTTCTTAGAAGCGTCTTCAGAACACCACCATCGTGTTTATTTGTGAACATTTCAGGACACCGGCGGTGTTCTTAGAACACATTCAACTTGACAACAAACAGTACGGACAGTGTCCTCCGAACACCCCCATTTCGTTTATTTGCGAACATTTCCGGACACCATGAGTGTTCTAAGAACACATTCAACTTGACAGAGAACAATACGAACAGCATCTTCAGGACACCCCCTACGAACATTTCAGAACAACGCGAGAGTTCTTAGAACACATTCAACTTGACAGAGAACAAAACGGACAGAGTCCTCAGGACACCCCCATTTTGTTTATTTGCGAACATTTCAGGACACTGAGAGTGTTCTTAGAACACATTCAACTTGCCAGCGAACAATACGTACAACGCCTTCAGGACACCCCCTACGAACATTCCAGGACACCGCGAGTGTTCTTAGAACACATTCAACTTGACAGAGAACAGTACGGACAGCGTCCTCAGGACACCCCCTACGAACATTCCCCAGACACCGCGAGTGTTCTTAGAAGCGTCTTCAGAACACCACCATCTTGTTTATTTGTGAACATTTCAGGACACCGCAAGTGTTCTGATAACACATTCAACTTGACAACGAACAATACGGACAGTGTCCTCAGAACACCCCCATTTAGTTTATTTGCGAACATTTCAGGACACCATGAGTGTTCTAAGAACACATTCAACTTGACAGAGAACAACACGAACAACATCTTCAGGACACCCCCTCCGAACATTTCAGAACAACGGGAGAGTTCTTAGAACACATTCAACTTGACAGAGAACAAAACGGACAGAGTCCTCAGGACACCCCCATTTTGTATATTTGCGAACATTTCAGGACACTGCGAGTGTTCTTAGAACACATTCAACTTGCCAGCAAACAATACGTACAACGCCTTCAGGACACCCCCTACGAACATTCCAGGACACCGCGAGTGTTCTTAGAAACGTCTTCAGAACACCCCCATTTTGTTTATTTGCGAACATTTCAGGACACTGCAAGTGTTCTTAGAACACATTCAACTTGACAGAGAACAATACGGACAGCGTCCGCAGGACACCCCCTACGAACATTTCACAACAACGCGAGAGTTCTTAGAACACATTCAACTTGACAGAGAACAATACAGACAGCGTCCTCAGGACACCCCCATTTTTTTTATTTGCGAACATTTCAGGACACTGCGAGTGTTCTTAGAACACATTCAACTTGCCAGCGAACAATACGGACTACGCCTTCAAGACCCCCCCTACGAACATTCCAGGACACCGTGAGTGTTCTTAGAAACGTCTTCAGAACTCCCCCATTTTGTTTATTTGCGAACATTTCAGGACACCGCGAGTGTTCTCAGAACACATTCAACTTGACAGAGAACAATACGGACAGAGTCCTCAGGACACCCCCTACGAACATTCCCCGGACATCGCAAGTGTTCTTAGAAGCATCTTCAGAACACCACCATCTTGTTTATTTGCGAACATTTCAGGACACCGCGAGTGTTCTTAGAACACATTCAACTTGACGGAGAACAATAAGGACAGCGTCCTCAGGACACCCCCATTTTGTTTATTTGCGAACATTTCAGGACACCGCGAGTGTTCTTAGAACACATTCAACTTGTCAGCCACAACCCCCATTCATATTTGCGAACATTTCAGGACACAGCGAGTGTTCGACAACGTCTTCAGAACACCCCCATATCGTGTATTTGCGAACATTTCAGGACACCGCGAGTGTTCTTAGAACATATTCAACTTGACAATGAACAATACGGACAGCGTCCTCAGGACTCCCCCATTTTGTTTATTTGCGAACATTTCAGGACACTGTGAGTGTTCTTAGAACAGTTTCGGTTTGCTTGCGAACAAAACGGACAAATATTGAGTCCTCTGAACACCCCCCATTCAGTTTATTTAGAACATTTCAGAACACCCGTGATGTCCGCAGACAAATCGAACACAAAAATAACGTCTAACACATAAAAAAACACAACTTTCATCCTATCTCATACACTCCCACCCTCCCCAAACACTCCTACACACTAACACACTCTACTAAATACAAATTTTGAACAAAGTTTCACTGCGCTGTCCGCGGACGACCGCGAATACAAGATGGCGGGCGCTACCGAAAATCTGACGCGCTTCACGGTCCACGCCGTCCAATCAGCGAACACGTTGCATGTCCGCGAACATCACGCAAGTCGATTGGCCAATCAGACACTGTCCGCAGAGCGAACAGGGAAGTGTGTCCGCGGACCGAACACAGATATCACTAATTTTTTTTTACCTACTTTTTGGTCATTTTAAAAAAAAATACTGGACGGATTTTCACCAAATTTGCAAAAGCATGCTTTCGGGGCCAAGCCGCTGCTACTGGTCTGAATTTGGTGAAAATCTGTCCAGCGGTTTGGGCTGTAGACGCGAGCAAACTTTTTTTCCCATTCAGTCCATGGGGAAAAAAAAGTTTTGACCCCCCCTATAACTTTGCCCCCCCTGGACGAATCCTCACCAAACTTTGCATAAGAATTCAGAGTGACCCAAATACTTTTTTTGCAAAGTTTGGTGAGGATCCGTCCAGGGAGAGCGAAGTTATAAGCCGCCCAAAAAGTGCTCTTCCTATGGAAACAGCAACTTAACCATAACTACATGGCCACTACCGTGGCCATGTAATGTTTATATATATATATATATATATATATATATATATATATATATATACATATATATATCAATGTATTATGTATTGTGCTTTATGTATACTACTAAAATGTGTGTGCCCAAAAGGGCAAAGAGTTAGACAGAAAGAAAAACAACGACATGGACATCGGCTTACCCGCACCCCTCCCAGATGAGCCCAGATGACCCGAGTGCTTCAAAAAGTTCCAAGCCCGTGTCAGTCTAGAAAAATGGATACCTCTCATGATTGATGGCAAACGTATTTTGGTGGCCGTGGGCCAACCGTCTCATGCACGATACGATAGAAATACAGGTTTCCGAGGCTACCAATGAATGGCCATTTTGATGTAACAAGGATCGCCATTTTGTTTCCTAACAATTGCTCATTGCTTTCTGTTCTTATTGCTTCGCAGTACATTTTCTGCTTACACTGCTCGACTGTTAACATTGTTGTCTGAAACGTGAAAGGACAAGGCCGCAGGGCCACGAGGCTAATAAGACTTCGTTGAAACACAACGTAGGCAGCACCAGGAAGGAATGCCCGGCTCCCTCCCGAATGTAGCCTTGAAGCAGAGCCGCAGGGCATTTAATCATTTCACAGCTGCCAGCCAGTCTTGTTATATGGTAGAATATGTTAGAATAAAGCAGCTAAAGGCTTGAATTATGCTCTTCTTACGGCCCCCCTTTACCGAGCCGTGTAGAGCGTGTCGGCTCCCAGGACACGAATAGCACCTCATAGATAGCAAGGTCTGGAATGTGACCCTTCCCCCGTATGTAGCTCGCTTCCAAGAACAGAAGCACTGTGTTCTGTTCAACAACTAAAAGACGCCTCTGCACTTGCAAATTGCATATTGTTACCAGAATAGATATTCAAAGGTGTGATAATTGTCGAAAGTGTCCATCATCACACCGAGTTCAAAGAAACCCAATAAAGGGGGGTGTTAAACATGTCATAGCTGATTGTATGATATGCATTTTGTATATATGTAACTGATGTACGTAATTCACTCTCTTGCATCCCTCGAGGTCTAGAGATACACGTCGCTGGGTGTTAGACCGAGTTGGCCAACTGAGACTATTTGCTTTGCAATAAAACCTAGCTTTGGAAATACAACCTTGTGTCTGGCGTATCTATCGTGTGTGGTGACTTGCCTTGTTTCCATAGATTTAAGGGACCCCTAGGGGGCTGACTAATCCTGGAGCAACACCCCTACATAAAGTGTATTGTTCAGTCCCCTTTGCCCAATTAACATTACTTACTGTATCCCCTATAGCACACGTCATAAATGACGTGTTTTTGTAATATAATTTATATTTTCTGTTGTTTGGGCAGAACACTCTCGGAGTAGTAGAGTCCTCTGCGTGCCCCATTTTAACTTTATATAAAGACTTACCTTTTACCTCACTCGCAATTGGTCTTGGTCTCATTCCCTACTGGGGTATGTCCATTAGTGTCTCTTATTTGGTTATTTCTTGGTAAATGTGGGGAATGCCAGCTTTCAGGTTCTACCCCTGTAAGTGGAAGTTTTTTCAGTGCATGTATTCCATGGCCGGTGCTCTCGCTCTCACTCCCTCTCTCTTCTGTCCCTGGTACAAGGCACATTCTGTCTCAATAGTTCTCCGGTACTAAGCGTTCACTTTCTCTGCCTCTCTGATTCAGGGTGGTCTTTCTCTCGGTTACACTTTCTACTGTTCCATAAAATCTGTGAAAGGAGTTGTGTCCATGTGGCACTCTCATAGGAATGCGCTTCTCCCTGCCTCAGGGCCCTGTGTACTTCTAGGAGCTGTCTCCGACCTCTGTTGTCAGATTGATAGTGGATTTTTGTCAGTCTGTGAGCTTTTATGGTTGACATGTTTTTCTCCTGTTGGAAATGTTGCATAGAATGTCCTTGACTGCTGGAACAAGTTTGATCACAATGCAACTGCCTTTTTTGTGCTGTGTTAGAAATCCCAGTAAAGGGTGTTCTTTTACCATGCTGAGCTATTTCTTCCACTGCCTCTGCTCCATAGGATACTGATAAGAAGACTGTCAAAGTGCTATGTTAATTCCAATGCCATGTGAGTGTGTGAACTACGTTGTTCATTCTCAAGTACCAATCCATTAGGAAGTGTAGTCTTAATGATAGCACTGATGGTCATTTGCATTGCGTCTTGTGCGATGGTCTGCACAGGATTTAGCATTCAGCACTAGCTGACACGAGTCACAGCGCAGTGCCAAGTACAAAGTCCTGGATCACTTGGCTACAAAATATGTGAAGTTTGTGCATGTGTTAATATGGGTTTTCTGTAATTAATGACAATTTACTAAATGTGCCTATTTCTCACCTGCCAATCGTACATCACATCTTAACTACACGAGCCTTGATGACAGAAGAATGTTCATCTAGCAGCAATTCCTGGCATAAAACAGCTGGCGACAGATTATCTAACATCTCCACCAGTACTAAACATTGAACAAATGCTTATATAATGCGGAAACGAGCGAACCGTTTTTTGTATTTTTTTTTTGTTGCAATCTCTCTTATCTAAATAGGATTGTACCATGGGTAAAAACAATCAGACTGCTTTATGTACTATGTTTTCTGTATAACATAAAAATAAATGTGTCTCCTCTAATCGCTTTTCATGTTACTTATCCGTTAAAAAATGGTCTGCTTTATTTTGTCATCACTGAAAACATTTTTAGATAGTGCACATTGGTTCCAAACATCTTTGCTTCATTTTGAAAGATCTAAGCAGCAAAATGTGTGTTACATTAATTTGCTCCATTTTTTTGCAGAAGGACACAGTTTTGCTAAAATTCGGCCATATTAACAAATATTTTATCCAGTGCTTAAAACTGAACGGTGTGCTTAAATAATTAACTAATCTTTTATAACGCACTTAGGGACTGATTAAAAGACAGGTTTTATAATGACGCAATCCCATTTAAAAATGCTCGGTGAATCTGGACTTTAATACTGCAGTTATAAGTGCAGAACTGGGACTTTGTTGCTGATGCACTAGCGGGTTTCCAATACGAACATGTTGCCCTGAGCTATCCTCCCTGCTACACCACATACTAAAAACTCTATTTATACAATTCCTTTCATGTTATGCAGCAAACATATTAAACAAAACAGTCTGCTTCAGTTTTAGCATGTTGACAACATTTCTAGATAATGCCAAACGTGTTTGCTCCATTCTGTATTATACAAGCATCAAAACTAGGGCCAAAACTAGGGCCACGTTTTCAAACATTTGCTAAATTTGAGCTAATACGTAGCTAATGTGAAAAGGAGCAAACAGCCGGTCAAATGGCACAGCGAGTAGAGCGCTCGCTTTGACATCCGTGCAGAACCTGCTAGCACAGGTTCGAATCCCGGCAGGGCCAAACTCAGCCTTTCATCCTTCCGAGGTTTTTTTGCAGAAGGACACAGTTTTGCTAAAATTCGGCCATATTAACAAATATTTTATCCAGTGCTTAAAACTGAACGGTGTGCTTAAATAATTAACTAATCTTTTATAACGCACTTAGGGACTGATTAAAAGACAGGTTTTATAATGACGCAATCCCATTTAAAAATGCTCGGTGAATCTGGACTTTAATACTGCAGTTATAAGTGCAGAACTGGGACTTTGTTGCTGATGCACTAGCGGGTTTCCAATACGAACATGTTGCCCTGAGCTATCCTCCCTGCTACACCACATACTAAAAACTCTATTTATACAATTCCTTTCATGTTATGCAGCAAACATATTAAACAAAACAGTCTGCTTCAGTTTTAGCATGTTGACAACATTTCTAGATAATGCCAAACGTGTTTGCTCCATTCTGTATTATACAAGCATCAAAACTAGGGCCACGTTTTCAAACATTTGCTAAATTTGAGCTAATACGTAGCTAATGTGAAAAGGAGCAAACAGCCGGTCAAATGGCACAGCGAGTAGAGCGCTCGCTTTGACATCCGTGCAGAACCTGCTAGCACAGGTTCGAATCCCGGCAGGGCCAAACTCAGCCTTTCATCCTTCCGAGGTCGATAAATGAGCACCACAAACCATGGGTAATAATAAGCAGCGCTCAGATACCTGAGGGTCCGTAGCACTATATAAGTGCCAAATTATTATTATTATATTATCGACTTTTGCACTAAAACAAAAATGTATACACTTTTTTTGTACTATCTTTTCTATATAATACACACCTACATGTTTTTACAGCATTTCTTTCCCTTTTACACAGTGTAGTGTGCTTGCCTTACTAGGTGTGTGCAGGTCCATCCATAGCTCTCAACTCACCCGCTTTTGGCGGGTGTCACCCGCCTTGAAAGCTGATGAATCACCCGCCAAGCTCCTCATACGCCCATTCACTTCTATGGGCCTCTCACCCGCCAAAAAGAAAATCGGGTGTTTTCACCCGCCTTCGTGACAAAAAAGGTTGGGAGCTATGTCCATCATGAGTAGGTTGGAAGGTGGATTGTATGAGGGATCCAGAATGCTGGTGTGATGGTTGTGTGGAGAGAAGAGTGATCTGATGGATGGACGCTGAACTGCTGATGGGCATGCATAAAAGGAACTTGAAATAAACATACTTAATTTATACTGTTGCCTGAGCTCTAATTCTACAATTTGGCGACAAAGCGACCATCAACCTAGACCGATGTACCTGTGATTGCCAACCTGGACCGATGTACCTGTGATTGCCGCTATTGGTCCTCCAGTCCAGGCATGATGTATGCCTGCCTAGGCCGGTAATTGCAAAGTGTCCCACCTCTCCTAAAGGGTATGGTTCCTGTCATTGAAGGCGCTGGATTTGAAAAAGCTCAAAGTTAATAAAAAGTAGAGTAAGAAGCAAAGCGTCTGTTATTGCATGACGCATGCGTGCAGGCAAAAGAAGTTCTGGCAGTTGGAGAATTAGAAAAAGGGACCCAGCAACGTTCGGCACGTCGCCATCAAGAGTTAAAACAGTTGCTTGGCAATCGGACGTGGGTACAGAATGAACTTTGGCATTTCAAACAAAAGACATGTATAGTCTATGGCTAGTATAGAACATTAAGTAGAAGGAGGCAGCAAGAAGAGACACGCTTTAACACCAATAACCTGCAAAGCAGGGCATATTTAATTAGATTGCAGATGCATGTTTTGTATTCTTTATGAATGCAATACAACATACAAATATCTGATTGCAGTACCCCATTCATATAATGAAGTCACGTGAAAGGTACTGTGAATACAATTCAGTATACAGTCCAAACTCAGCAAACAGGGAATCAATTGCCTCTGGGGATTGGCACAACCTGAACATTCAAAGGATGCAAAGCCTACCTCAGCCCATCACATTCTCCCACCGTGGGTGAGCTGCCTGTTTCCTGGAAACGTTGGACAAAATCATTTAAGCTCTCAGCAGGGCTACGTGTGTGGTGTACGTTTTGATGTGGAACAATAACATTGTTGTTAATGCATTGTCTTGGCAGACCAGGACAAGAAAAGTTTGTTGGATTGCCCAAAATCCCTGGAGAAGAAGCGGGCAATCTCAATGAACATGAAAAGTGTATTTCAAAACTTGACTTACATTGCGAGTGTAAGATTAGCATCATATTGGAGAGTGATACGTTTGAAAAATGAATACAAAACAATGGAGAATCAGTTGAAGGTTTTATCACAGCTTTGGGGGGTTTGGCCAGAACATGCAATTTTGACCGGATGAAAGAGGAAAGTCTATGGGATCAGTTCATGCTGGAATGTTGGGACGATAACAGAATGATTGTGGTCTAAAGGTGACCCACCTTTAGATGAAGTCTTGCAAATTGCAAAAGGGGCCACACTAATAAATGTGTTAAAACACGAGAGAAAAAGGTCCATCAATTTTAACTGCCAGGTATTAAAAGTACCAATGATGTGTCTGAGGTGGCTGTGAAAGTATCTGGTGCAAAGCTGCCATGCAAAGTAAAAGGGAATACTATTGCAAAATCCAATCACAAGCTGAAGTCATTCCCTCCCAGCAACGTCAACTCAGGAAGAGATGTTTTCAGTGTGCTGCAGTGGGCCATTTTGCTAATAATGTAACATGTCCTGCTCTTGAGAACAGGTGCTCCAAATGCAAAAGAAAACTGCATTTGGCTAAATGCTGCAGGTCGGGGCAATTCACACGGTGGATGAGTGGTATTAGCAAGCAAAGGATTCAGTATTCCAAAGGAGAATAATAATAAAAAGAAGTGTATGGCTCGTGAGACATAGCTCTCATAGATGGTCATCCACTAGAGATGATGATTGACTCTGGAGCGGAATACACATTGCTTCCAAAACATTTTTTTGATAAAATGTTTCCTGGAAGACCCCTAATAGATGTCAATATAAAACCTAGATCATATGGTGGAGCGAAGATAAAGGTCATTGGTTGGCTTGATGCCAAGTTATAATTTAAAGGGCGAATGATTATGAGAAAAATATATGGCCCTGAGAAGGGATCTGTCACGCTTCTGTGTTGGCTACAACAAAAGAAGTTGAAAACCAAATTGAATCCTAAAGAGGCTGAATGTGTGTTGCTCATTGATGGTACACATTTGTGAGATCAAAGAACTGGCTGTTTAAAGGGATATGCACATCAGATTCGATAAGTGCAGAATGCCAAGCCAATTGTACATAAGGTAAGGTCTGTGCAACTGACCATAAGAGAAGAAGTAAACATAGTTGAAAGAAGGAGGAATTATCCAAAGAGTAGAGCTGTCACGATGCCCGCTCCCGGGGATCCGGCACAGGCCCTCCGTCCCCGAAAGCGGACATCAAGTCCCCGGGGAAGGTCCCAGCAACCCCTTATAGGGGCCCTTTGGACAGCGTCCTGGTGCCTATGGCGCCAGGCTCACAGAAAACGTCAGTCTTGGCGCAATAGGCGCCAGGCTCATTATGAAAGTGTTTGGGTGCACTTACCTGATGCAGACCATGCTGCAGAACCCCGGCCTCCTTGAGGCCTGAAAGGAACTACTTTACCTGTGGGACTCATTTACCACCCGGGCGTGGTCGGGGAAGGATACATACCTGATTGGAGGAAGGACATATTCTAGGAACTTCTTCCAAGGCTATTTAAATCACACCCGATCAGCCACACGTGCTTCACGTTGTTCTGCATCTAGCAGCTGGACGCTCACCGTGTCTGCTCCTGCATCTTGACTTCTGCCACACCTGCCAGCATCCTGAATCACCTGCAAAGGAAGGGAACAAGAGAACAGAAGAAGGAAAAGGCCTCACCTGCTAAATCTGCATCCCAGAGACATTTCGCCGACAATCCTGAAAAGGAAGACATTTATTTTTAAAAGCACATCGCATCGATCGCTGCAGCGCCGCATTCTACTCACCTTTACAGGGCGCCTCCATGTTCAGCAGCGACCATCCGGATTCGCAGTCGCGCCCCCCCGCCTAGGGAGAAAAAGACAAGAACAAAGGTGAGAGAAAGAAGGGAAAAGGGAAGCTAAAACTCCATGTCAAGACTTACCTGTTGGGTCATTCCCTTTTCATTTCGGGTCCGCGCCGCATCCAGGCATTTTCGGACCCCGGCCCCTAAGGGGAAAAAGACATCAGCGTTAATGAGTGAATGAAAAGACATTACCAAAACACTCATTAAAGACTTACCTGATTTCCACAAGGATTTCACCGCTCACCTCGGGTCTGTGCCTGTTCCCCGGCATTCTGTACCCCGGCCCCTATGGGGAAAAAGACACTAGCATTAGAACATTAATGCATGGACACAAGGGGAACCACTTATAGAAAAACTTACCTGGAAGCCAAGCAAGTTTGGTTCTCACCCATCCGAAAATCCAGTGACGTAACTGGATACCAACGCGCCCCTGCATCAGAAGCAGGATGGAGAGCTCGTCCTTCCAGACCCTAAGGTGAGACGCTACGGGGAAGCACAGAAGGGTTTTGAGGAGGGTGAGAGGGGTAAGTGGGAGGCCGATTGCATTACCCCGCAGACAGTTAACCCCCTATTCTCACCTACAGAAGGATACTTCTGCGAGTCAGACAAGCCAGATCTGGGGCCCGGTCCAGTCCATCTTCCGAACCCTGCGCATCACCTTAGACGAGGTCACAGCAGCGCGAACCAGGCCAGCGCCCCCGTGGGAGTCAGGTGAGCGTTACAAGAGCCCTCCCAGTGTCTGACTCCTTTGGTGGCAGTGGCCAAACCAAATAGACAGTTAATGCTGTGTGTAGACCTTTGTACTTTGAACAGGACCATGATTCCAGATTGCCATCACCTTTCAAATATCATCAAGACTCTTTCAACAATGAATGTCACCATTGATTTCTCTTCTTTGGATCATCAGCATACCATCAAATAAAACGTCATTAGGATTCCAAACAACTCACAGCTTTCATCACACTGCAAGGTCTCTTCCAATGTGTGTGTATGCCTTTTGATCTGGTCTATGCAGCCTCAGTCTTTCAGAGGATAATGCATTACATTTCCAGGGATGAGACAGGTGTCATTTGCTTGCTCTGAAACACTTGTGTATGAGCGTGATATAAATAAAATATCATATCATATCAAGGTGACATTCTAGTATTTGATAAAAAGGTTATCGTTAAGTAGAGAAAAGTGTAAGTTCAGCCAAAGCAAATTAAAATATCTGGGTCTTACAGTGTCAGCCAAAGGAATTAATGTAAAGGAAAAACTTGCCAATAAGAATGCTGAGGAACCAAAAAACAAAGAATCATTGGACACCTTTCTTAGTATGGCTGAATAACATTCATGCTTCATGTCAAATTTTGCTGACAGAACAGTGAACATGAGGTCATTGTTGAAGAATCGCAATCTCTATGAATGGAGTGTAGAGTGTGTGGAGGAGTTTAAATCCATAAAGACTGCTTTGGAATCCACTCCGTCGCTTGAAGATTTCAAGCTGGGCAGGAAATCAGTAATAGAATTTGGTGTAGTGTTTATGCATGTGCAGGAAGACAAAGATGCTGTCATTGCATTTACATCACATCTGCTTAGTGCAGCTGAAATACACTTTTCCACAATCAGAAAGGAATTATTAGCTCTCAAGTGGGTGACTGAAAAATGCAGGATATTCCTATGGGCAAGCATCTTCATTGTATGAACAGATCACAAGCTCTTGAGAGAGACACTACAGAAGAAAGACGTAGATGGACTGTGGTCAAGAAAAAGATGGGTTATGGTGCTACAAGAGTACCCGTTCAAAGTGGAGTATGTTCGCGGAAGGATCGCATTTGTGTGTTGTCGAGGGAGAAAACAAGGAGGATTTGGACCCTCTGATTCTGAACTTGGCGAAGTGAACGTGCTAAAGAGCACGATTCACTGCGCCAAATGAGGACACCCAAATTCCACCTGTATTCTCAAGAGGGTCTGGGCATGCTCATAGTGCACGACAGTGCAACTTCACGATTGCACCTGTTATTGTCATAACGGGCGCAATGAAATCTCTGCAGCATTTTTGTAAAATAATGACATATTCATTATTTTACAAAAATGCTGCCGAGTACAGGGGTGTATAATAAAACTTTCATATCCACCAAAGTAAACAGCTTCAACGTTGCAGAATAGAACGTTGAAGCTGCCTGCTTTGGTGTCTGAGAAAGTGTTCATATACACCCGTGTGGTGTATATGAACACCTTCATATACACCAAAGCAAGCAGCTTCAAAATTGTATTCTGTAAAGTTGAAGCTGCTTACTTTGGTGTGTATGAAAGTGTTCATATGCACCACAGGTGTATATGAACACTTTCATATACACCAAAGCAAGCAGCTTCAATGTTACAATGTACAACGTTGAAGCTGCTTGCTTTGGTGTATATGAAAGTGTTTATATACACCCTGCACTGCCACAAGGCTTCTTGTGGCACTCCTCCCGTATAATAGTACCAAAATGGTGCTGTATATGTGTGCAATTTTAGCGCACATATACAACTGGAGGAGTGCCAGAAGAATACACTTCTAAAAAGCCAAGGAACGAATGTATCGGTTGGTAGGTTAGTTTCCAAACCATCCTAGCAACCGCCACATGTATTCCGAAAGTGGCACATTCCTACCTACTTCGAAATAATGCGCCAACTTCAGAATAGGTCTTAAGTACCAAAAAGGTTGTTAACCCTTTTAACAACCTTTTCGGTACTCAAGACCAGGTTGAGAATCGGGCCCTTAGAGGTAAAAAGAGTGTGGTCAATCAGGCTAAAATAGGAACAAGCATTTAACAGGTATGACACACATCGTTAAAGAAGATACGATTCTCATTAGGAATCACCTTACACACAGGAGTACATCTAGAATTGCACCTTGAAGAACTTTGCAAAGAATATGTTTTAGAAACACATGCTAATCTGCCGCTAGCCTTTCATTATTTCTAATGCACATCAGATTTTCCTTAGTTTCTGACACTACCTGGTCCTCCTGTGTGTGAGAGGTGTGACATATGGCTGTGTAAACGCTGCTCACCTCCCTTACTAGTGAGGATGAGAGCCTAGTATCTCTAGCAGGGGAGGTCAACACGCATTCCACCAGTGATTCTGCCATAATAGATCTGGAGATCTATTATCACGTATCATAAATCACTACACCCATGTCACGTATATCATGCTCTGCCTGCATTGATCACATTCAGGGCAGAAATTGGTATGTATATGCTCGCATGACCACCCACTTCTTGCATGTCACTTCTACTACATTATCCCTCTACTATCCTTGGCTTAGCCTTCTAGGCATTTCTACTGATCAGTGTCTGTAAATCAGGTTGTTGTGTCCAGGGGTGAGGTGGACGAAGATGCTGGGTGATTAGGCACTGTTAGTGAAGTGTGTCAAAGTTGTGTGTCATAACCTGGCACAGTCAGGGGTCACCTTGATGGTACCAACAATGCTGAACATCACTCCACCTTCTCAGTCATTCATAATATATTGTATATAAGATGGCTGTTGCGGAGGTAGCTGATGGGGATGAAGGGAAACCACAGTGATGATACTCCAATTGGTCTGAAGATCCATATTTCTTGTACCATAAATCAATACACCAATGACATGTATATCATGGTCTTCCGACAGTGGTCAGATTCAGGACAGGACTTGATACTTATATGGCCACATGGCTGCTCACTCCTTGCATCTCCCTTCTACCAAATTACCTGTCTACTACCTTTGGCTTAGCCTTCTAGGCATTGCTAGCCATCAGTGTCCTCAAGCCACGTTTTTTCTGTCCAGAGATGAGTTGAATGAGGACACTGAGTGATTAGGGACCAGCAGTGAAGTTTTATCACAGTTATGTGTCATCACCTATCACAGACATACGCCATTGTGATGGTGCTAACAAGCCAAACATCCCTCCACACTCTCAATCATTACTAAAACATTGTATACAAGATAGTTGTATGGGAACAAGCTGCTGAGGTTGATGGGAAGCCCTTGAGGCAAGGGGTATTGTCAGTAGATAGATAGAGGTAGAGAGCCTCCTCAGTATTTTATGGGCATGCCAGGTTCAGCTCAAGGGTTGTTTCACACTGGCAAACAAGACAGTTGTGCAAAATAAGGCAGGACATCAAAGGATCCATCAAGAATTTAGGGATGAAATGGCTAAGTAAAGATGGACATTAATTACCAGGACACTCAACAGAGTGAACATCTGTCTGTGTTGCAAGATGTAGGGAACATATTAACTGTGCTTTTGATACTTTCTAATGCTCAAGTGCATGAGAAGAGTGGCATATGTCTATCTAAACATGGCTTACATCACCTAACTAGTGAGGACGAGGGCCTGCTATCTCTAGCAGGGGAGCCAAAAATGCAATCCACCAGTGACGCTACTCCAACATCTCTCAAGATCCATGTTCCATATATAATATGCTGGTCTGCCTGCATTGGTAACATTCAAGACAGGATTTGATACTCCAACTCTATCATATTGTATATCTTGAGGAAGGAGCCAGTTAATAAATTGGGGGGGGGGGGTACAAAGTGTAATAACCACAATGTTCTTTAAATGTATATGTTCTTGGGTGCAAAAGGGATCAAAGTGACCTAAGCAGTCTGTAGGGCCAAAAAGTGAATCAAGATGGTAGTTAACAATCAATCATACCTTTCTCGGTTCATGATGGTTGGGCAGTGCCATAGATGCAAAAGTGCAAAAGAGAGCACCAAAGGGTCCTGTTGGTTGAAATCTGTTGACATTTTTTCAAATAAGGCTTGAAGAAGTTCAACAGTGAACATCTTTAGGATCCCAGCTGTCTTAGCTCTCAGGGTACTGTGAGTCACATTCTAGGGACTCAGGGACAAGATGAGTCCTTTTCTCCTGCTCCCAAAAATGGGGTTGGCAGGCACACACCTGCAGGGGTACCTCAGCATGGTCATATCCTAGATACAAGGGTGGCTGACAGAGAGACCGGGCTTGCTCCAGCAGCAGGTAACCCCCAATTTGCCCTCGGTATGGTTAGGGTGAAGAGTTTGCCTATAAGATGGAATCATTCTCTTCACCTCACAACTGGATGACTATGGAATGGACTTCTCTCCCAACAGGATCCAAACAAATGAAGGGATGAATCAAAGAAGGAGTGGGAACACCCTTCTTATAAAGGAAAAAAACCCAGGTAATTGGACTAAGGCTAGCCTGCTTTAGGAGCCCAATCCCTGTTCTTGGAACAGTGAACTTTGCCTTAGGACATCACCCCCAAGGTGCTTTGTTCTGCAGGAAATGAAGGGGGCAGGAAGGAAATTGTAATGGCAGCAAGAGAAACAAGATAGTGCAACCTTCCTACAGCTGTAAAGAGATCCTTCTGCTTACACTAACCCCATCCCCTTCCCTTCTCAATAGAATCAAAGGCCTTTACAAATTGTGCACTCTGGTGTGAGGCCTAGCCTTTTGTGAATGGATGTGCCCTTTGTTTCCTGTTCCCAGGCCACCATCCTGTGGTGTGGCTTTCTCTTTTGGGAGGGGTTACCAGCCCTCACAAAGGAACAAAGAGGACAATAACCCAAGGCTAACTTTTTGTTGCAAGTGCCGGCCTGTCTGGGTAGGAATAAAGATAATCCCTTCACAGCTGAGCAGCACTCACAACGCTGACAAAAGTGTGATATCAAGTTACAGTGGCTGTAATAATTATGAGAACACCATAACTCAGGTATGACATATTTAAAGATTGTTCTGCGACCAGGAGGATAGACTCATAATTATAAGGCTTTGGTGCAGGGGTGGCTGTCACTGCAACAGTGAAATGGGCACTTGTGATCTCTGGTCCTCCGATGTGCAACTGGTGGAGCCCGGCTATCTTGGCTCTCAGGGTCCTGTGAGTCCCATTCCAGGGACTCAGGTACAAGATGAGTCACTTTCTCCTGCTCCCAAAAATGGGGAGGCTGACACACACCTGCAGGGGTACTTCAGCATGGTCATATCCTAAATACAAGTGTGGCTGGCAGAGAGGCAGGGCTTGCTCCAGCAGCAGGTAATCCCCAATTTGCCCTGGGGATGGTTAGGGTCAAGAGTTTGCCTAATGCATGGACTAATTCTCTTCACCTCACAACTGGATGACTATGGAATGGACTGCTCTCCCAACAGGCTCCAAACACATTGTTTATTAAGGGATGAATCAAAGAAGTAGTGGGAACACCCTTCTTTTAAAGGCAAACCCCCCAAGTAATTGGACTAAGGGTAGCCTGCTATAGGAGTCCAATCCCTGTTCTTGAAACAGTGAAGGGAACTTTTCTTTTGGACATCACACCCAAGGTTCTTTGTTCTGCAGGAAGTGAAGGGGACAGGAAGGAAATTATAGCGGCAGTGACAGAAACAAGATGGTGCAACCTTCCTACAGCTCTAAAGAGATCCTTCTGCTTTCACTAACCACATCCCCTTCCCTTCTCAATAGAATGAAAGGCTGTTACACCCTGGTGTGAGGCCAAGCCTTTTGTAAATGGGTGTGCCCTTTGACTCCTGTTTCCAGGCCAGCTTCTTGTAGTGTGGCTGTGCCTTTGGCGGAATCGATACCGTCCCTAACAAAGGAACTAAGACAGGCAATCACCCAAGGCTACCTTTTTGCTAGCAGTTGCAAGTCCCAGCCTGTCTGGGCAAGAATAAAGATAATCTATTCACAGCTGAGCAGCACTCACAACGCTGAGAAATGTGTGATAGCAAATTACTGTGGTTATAACAATTATGAGACTACCATAATTCAGGTATGACATATTTAAAGATTGCTCTGTGACCAGGAGGATAGATTAAGGTTTTGGTGCAGAGGTGCATGTGTTAAATGCAGCCCATGTGCTGGAGTGACCGGGCTGTCACTTCAACAGTCAAATGTGCACTTGCAATCTCTGGTCCTCCGATGTGCAACTGGTGGAGCAGGTGCTGCAGATCATAATACTAATTCAGCCAGTCACAGACATACACTATAAAAGAGAGGCTGTTCAGCAAACGTCCCTTTCAGAGATGGAATTACCTGCATCATTTTATTAACTGCTAAAAATTAAAAAAAAAAAGACAGGGCTTCTACACCTTTGCCAAATGGCAATTCCTCACAAGATATATTATTGATAAGGAAATACAAATCAAGGTTGAAAACGAGGAAAAGGCCAACACAGCCCTAACTTCTAAAGAGACTTTAACGTTCTTGTATGAGAAAGAAAAAAAAAGCACTTGGGGTATGGTGCTGGTATGTGCGGCTAAATGGATGCTAACTTTTAACTGAGTTATTACTGATGCCCTAGCCTTTTCGGTTCACTTGGAATGGGAAGTGATGCACCTAATAGGTCATTTGAAGACACCTCCCTCTAACTTTAGATCTCAGTTTGGACTAATCATTTGGCTGCTCTAACCCAAAACATGCTGGATGATTGGTGCAAAAGCGAAATAGCAAATAAAATGAAATGGTTAATCTATATTAACAAGCAAGTATTTTGGGGATTGACTTTCCACATTCAATGGACGCAAATTCGAAAAATAGACTGAAGAGCTCTTACTGTGAGTTTTATCATGTTCCGAGAGATGGCCAAGGTCTAGTGAAGCTGAGGATACACTCCGGCATATCTTGAAGTTGACTTCGGACTGTGAGCCGCATGTGCTCGGGGTCACACACAAATATGTGCGCACTTTGGTAACCAATCTTAGATTTAACATGTTACAGCTAAAGAGTGAAACTTGCACATGAAGTAAAAAATGTGATTGGAGGGTGGTAGAAGATGAGCTTAGTATGACACGCATTAGAATTGTATTTAAATGCTTCTAGAACTAGGTGAGGTGTTGTCATAGATTTCATTCAGTGTTGGTATAACTTTGCCAGATATTTTATTTTGATGTAGTCACCTTTTAAGGTCATTATTAATCATATTCAATATATATCATAAGGAAATTCATAGCTTGAGTTGGACAAAGCAAATGGTGAGGAATTTTAAAATGAAACTGCACACAAACCTTCAATTTCAAGCCTGTTGTTGTGATGATAGTTATGCTGCCTTTAAGTCCTACTCTATCTGACCTTCCACTGTATAGCTTGAATCAATGTAATATATTTTTGGATCGTTTGTTTTCTTTATAATTACTGATTATTCGTATTTGCGTATGCATATATATATATATATATATATATATAGCACTCTGAAATAAAGATTAATTGAATTGACTATTTTATACTGCACACAATCTCCACGGTACTCATTTTAGAGTGCCATGACTTGACTGTACGTTGGCATATTGTGTGTTTTCCAGTGTATCACGACTGTAGTCTGGGAAAAAAGAGGAAAAGACAAGTAGGTGAAGGGGTAGTGCAAAGAGGATGACGCTAGAACGGATAGGGATGCAAGTAGAGGTGAACACGGTTAAAGGCAGAGGAGTGATGTTGGCTGATCATACGGTTACATGCTGTACAATTCCAACATGGACAGCAAATCAGAAGTGCAAATCATTTATGAGTAAGTTCGACAGCAGGCAGTAGTTAGATGAAAACAGTTTTAGAAAGAGGCAAGAGTATGAATAATTGTAGTGTGCCACTGCGTTATGGACATGCACGGTGCTAAAGCAGAACCCTTGACGATTAAAGCCTTATATTATGACGAAACTCATTTAATGTCTTCAAGCAATCAAACTCCACGATACTAATGTGATGACTGGTAAGCCTGAAGGCCAATGGTGGCCAATTCAATAATACCTGTGTGATAGGAGAATGTTAATAGAGACGTGGTTTGCCCATTCTTCTGTATGCACTGCCAGCTGAGCACCCTAGCAATACGAGGTGACACAGCCTGGCAACCTACTGTGTGAAATGCCTTAGTGGGCAACACTTACAAGTACAAAATAAACTAAGTTTGACTAGAATAATGAGGGCAAAGATGGATGGGTTGACGCTGAGACTTAGTTTAACCCATTTCAATTGTTAAGAACACGGAGGAAAATAGAAGCACTGTCCCAAAGTATATTACATGTTGTAAATAATCATAGCAGTAAAGTAAGGCCAATAACCTTTAAACATGTTCATTGCTTGGCTGCATTCTCCAGTCATATGGCTGTATGCCATGGTAAGAGTAACTAGAACCGCTGAGGGTGCAAAACCACAGGAAAAAAGGCGGGAAAATGCATAACAACGTGGGGTCTGCCAGGACCCAGTCAGGCTTTGGGTCATATTGTTGGGCCTTATGTGGCATGATAGTATCCTGTGCCCCTTCACAGGGCCATGCATATAAACTTCCAGATGAATCTCTGAAAGTATTCTAAAGGTTGGTGGGCTCGAAGCACCCAATATCTGGGTGGTTTGAGTTTCACATGAGCCAGTACACACCCTCCTGATTCCCAAGTGCATACGTGCTAGCTAGGCCTGTTTTTACTATGTCTTGCTGGGAAATTGCTTTCAGGTTTGTCGAGCTACCTTTGCTCTGAGAGAGCCTGTAGTGAACTTGCTGTTGTGATATGGAGTGAGACAGAAACCATTGGCATATACATTTAGTGGACCGTATGCCTGAGTGTATAGAATATATACTTGTGTATGAATGTAAAATAGGAACACATCTGTAGGCTTTACTTCTTGAGTAAAGGGAAGTTGGTGTCTCTGACATTTGACCACTTTCCGGTGTAGGGTTACGTGCACACATGTAACTGAAGGCTATTTGGGCTGTGGACGAATGAAAGGAATGGAGGATGTTTTTTTGCACTGGCTTTCTTTAAGGAATCCTCTTTTCCAAGAGCTTTCCCTCTTTTCTTGCATGTATGCTTAACTAAGGAAGACTCCCACAGATGCAAATGCATTGTGAGCTCAGGAAAGCTTGCATGTTCCATCTTGTATATGGGGAAAACTGTGTATCCACACACTGCATACCGCCCGCTGTTTCCAGTCACCCAAGGCCCATCCCCAGTTGGCACCATCTTTTCTTTTTTTCATGTGGGCAGTTAACAGGGAGCCTCGCCCTGTTGCCTCCCCAAACCTCCATCTCACGAAACAAAACGAATCCTTTCTCTACTCTCTCCCTCCATACCTCCTTCCCTACCTCAGGTCTTACCAGCTGGCCGGGAGCTTTGGGCTCCATTCATACCACTCTTCCCACCCGCGGCCACCATAGAATGGGAAAAGGGGCTCTATTTTTTTTTCCTCAGGGAAATTGGTGTTGCTCAATACATGCATAAAATCTTCCAGAAAAAAATAAATAAACCATTCACATCCCAGATGAACCACGGGGTGCAAAATGCTATCAACCCATTGTTGGGGGTGGACATGACCAGTAACGGGCAGCAGCCCTAGCTGAGGACCTTGCATCACTCAGGCCTGCCTAGGCTCAGGCTGGGGGCCGTGGGCCATGTCCGAGCATCGGACGTGGGGGTCATTGCCATATACACATTTGATATTTGGATACAAATGTAAACAACATATTCACAGTGTACTTGGATGAAATACTGTAACTATGGTTTTAGTGATCATAAAGTTGAACATTATACTGGTAGTGTTAACGTTATTTCTGCCGCTGTTTTTAATAGCGTCTTTTGGTGGCTCTGACATTTCTAAATGTCACATTAAAAAAGATGATCATTTAATTTCATTACAGCAAATAGCTACACACACTGACTGCGCAGAAACCAAAAAGGTTTGCTTCATGCCTACAGGCTAGAAACCTCAGCATACGTCATATGTCTGTCCTGTATTAGAAAAGCAAAATAGGTGGGGGTACAACAGGAATGCCTTGTCCTCTAACAATTTCCAAAAAAAGAGAAAAATAAACATTCTCATATATATATAGTTGGTTTGCCCCTTCTCCTGTTTGCCCCTTCCTCTTCTACACATTTCTGCTACCCACTTAAAATTCGAGAACGAGAAAATCAAATGCCCTTGGCGTAGGTAAATAAATAAACAAGAAAAATCAGACTAACGTCTTCCATTGACATTCCTTAAAAACCTATTTGCTTCTCCATGTATTCCATGCACCATTGGACGGGGAACCAAAAGGGGCCCTGGAAATAATTTTCAAATTTTCCCCATATTATACGTTTTCAGCAAGCCCAACCTTTCCCCTATGAGGTGAGAACATTTGTAAATAAAATAGGTAATCACCCAAAAGAGGCTCAGGGTGCAGAGGCTCACAGGGAGTTCTCCTGAGTTCCCTACATGCCAGTCCACCCCTGATTCCACGATAACAACCACATGTTACATGTACTAATTATACCTTTCCTTCTCCCTCTCCCTCTCTTGCTGGATCTCTGCACTGCACACTCTTCTGCTATTCTAAATAGAGGGAACATTTACATCATGCATCCTGTCTGTTCATACAAAACAAAAAGATGGAAATTAACCATCAGCGACATTAGACATTGCAAGGAGAACTCCTTGCAGGGAATCTTGATCTCCTACCTTGACTCCCTGAAAACTTGTTGCAACATGTCTGCTTTGTGGTTTTCCAGGGAACCTTTGACTTTTTTATGTCCCTTGTGCATTACCTCTTCAAAGAGCCAACATGGTGTTTCATCCTTCCGAGGTCAAGAAAGCAATTATCATTATGTCAAGCGTTCATAAGGCCTATTCATGGCATTGTTGTAATATAGATAAAGACAAGGGCACAAATGACAAATAATTATAAAAGGATGCTTCTTTATAAATAGTTGGCATCTTCATCATTGCATCAGTAGTTAGAATTGAAAGATTCAAGAGGCTCAGCACCCACTGGTCAATCCATGCATCAGATGCATGGAATCTCAACTATCATGGTCGGAACACTTTAATATAACAATCATCCAGTGTCCCATCCCCCTTCCAATCAGTGGCATAGCTCACACCAATGACGTCAGAGATGCATACACACTGGATATCACAGGCATACAGGGACAATACAGACAATACAAGATTACAGACCTGTTTTCAATAGGAACACATTCAAGTACTAAATACTTGTAAAATACTTACTACAAACCCACGCACATACAATCCCATGCTCCAAGAAGGGGAGACCTCGATACGCAGGGTTAAAAGCAAATGTCAGGGGTTAAATACCCAATCAGAAACGTTGAGGGTGTAATGTCAGGATTTGCAATTAAGGAATTATCACACGTTCCATGGACTGCAATGGGTTGTTACGACCCAGGGCCAGAGTTAAAGGCCCAAGTGTAGGGAGGGCCTTTAACAAGGGTCACTGGTGCTGTTACCCCCGTTCCAGCCTGTGAAACGGGTGATTATTTTAAATTGGCACCAAACGTTGTCAATCTGGTCTCCCAGGGTGCTAGAACCAATGTATTTTCTTTCAATGAACGGGTCGCCTCGCAGCATCCCTTTCATCGAAAGAAAATACGTACAAAAGGTGGACACAATGGAGGTGGAGGATGGGGCTCCAAGCAGAGGTCCTCTTCCATTTCCATGGTGGCCCAACAAGGTGACGTTGTGAAGCAGAGACGACAGGCACCGCCACTGCTGTAAGCAGGTAAGTGGGCCTGGGGGTTTAGAGGAACAGGAAAATGAATGGGGACGGAGGGTGGGGGAATGTGGTAGTGCAGGGCGGGGGAATCCGCCATCAGGTTGCTTGGAACATAGGCTTGAATCTTGGGATACTGCCCGAGATCCAAGCAACCTGATTGGTTGCTGCCCCCGCCTCCAGTGCTAGTTTGTATTAATCTATTTGGCAGGATTCATGTCTTTGTAATTATTTATTTGAATTTCCTTTGTTCTTTATAGATGTAACCAATTTAGGAAGGACCTGCATATTATAAAAGGTAATCTTATACTGCTCATTAAGTCCCCAAGCTGCTGCCAAAGCTTACACTGGTCAATGACTTTGTTCAAAATACATAAAAAATGACATTATACCAACAAACAACACAATTCAACCCAATAATTGCGGTTGAACTTAGAATATACTTCTGGTTATAAGTCAGAGTCTAGTGTAGTCATACATTGTTTAATACTTCCTCATTAACATATCAAAGTAAACCACATTTACTCAACCCTACAGGCATTTGGCATGTTAATCTGCCCTTTTGCAAAGAGTGTTTGAGCTCAGTGCTGCAAAATGAAGGAACATGAACACGCTGATACTCATTTTTGTTTTCCAAAAAAACAATCATTAAAAACTTCTCATTTCATCTGTTCCCCCTCAAAGGGTAAATTCCCATCTACTATAACATTACCTAATTTATAACCGCAGAAGTGCAGTGCAGAGTGAGAACAATCATTCTATCATGTGTTAATATTACTCATGTGGTCGTCAATCTTCAGACCTTGCCGTTAGTACTTGCCGTTAGTAAGTACTTGAACACATGACAGCAATCATTATAACATGTTGACAGAACCCCCTACAGCATTGCTTGTCATGTGAACATCCAACTAAAGATGTTTAGATGCATTGTCTTTTTTTTCTTTTCATCTGGGCAAGGTCAACTCACCTGTTTTGATAATGTCTGTCTGCTCAGATCAAACATGGCCATACGGGAATGCAGCTGCCATGGTGCAACTATGACTTCCAAGAACTGTAAGCAAAATGCCCTTTGTAGGGGATTCAGCAAGCTTGTTTGATATATGTGTTTGCTACTGTACGATAGTCGGTGAATGCAAGCTGTTTGAAATTCTGCCAAGGGCTATTCGCTGCACGAAAGAAAGCAATGGACAAAATGGTCAAATCCCAATTTAAATTCCACAATGTATCGAGGTGGCCGCATGAGCTGGAATGTCTCATTCAGTAAGGTAAATGCATATTTTCCCAGTGAGGTAGATGAGCCAGCCCCCGATCAAAGATCATAACCAAAGAGAGAAAAGAGTCCCAAAGAAACATGTATTCCTGCTTTTGAACTCCTTTTTATCTATGTGCTATATTCTGGATATACATTTCTATAGGTCCTTTAGCTATTCAGCTAGTTAGAGCCTACACTTTTACTTCTGTTAAATTCAGCTCTTAGATGCAATTCTGACCACCCACCCCTTTATGGCGAATATTCACATAATATAAGGTGATCATATACTCCATTCTCCAGAAAATAAGCCTGTGGACAGAGCAGAAAACAAGGTTTCATAAACTTTACATTCTCTGTCCCACCACAGATATGCACATCACTTCCTGTTAAGGAATTTAAAGATGCAGCACACTCCAGACCAGGACTCTTTCTACTGGCCAGGGATGCGGCGCACAATAAAACGCTTTTAAGTTTATTACGTTCAGATTCAGTTTTTGAGAAGGCAGCCAACCTGTCTCATACCCCCTTGAACGTACACCGCGTGTCGCAATGGACCATACACCAGGCTGGTGTGTAATCAATGAAATATGTGTTTATTTTTACTTTGCATAAAAATCAAAAACATTCAATATAGGTCAGCAATCGCCAGTATGGTGAAAATTACACAGTACAATGATAGGATACACTTAGCTTAACCTTCTAACATCAGATACACAATGCACAAATGAATGAAAGCCAGATTACTTTTCGGGTAGTATTTTCAAATAGCACCACAGTTAGGCATCCCCCCTGCAACACTCCCTCAAACCCCTGTTAACCAAGGTTTATGTGGGTGGAGAGGAGTAGCAAGGAGCCAGGTATACTAGGCAAAAATCAGAATGAGAATCCAACCTACCACCCCTCAATTTGAGGCCAATTAACTCCCTTGAACAATTAGCAAAATAGAACTCAGAATTACTGAATGATGATTTTACATGTGTGGTTGAACGGATAAGGCAAGAATGTGTGTGGCTGTATCAAAGAAGCAAGAAGCAAGAAAACTCACATGCCACGTTCATCTCTATGGGAAATTAATTTATTCAAAATAGAACTAATGACTTACACAAGGACTGAAATGATTGGCAAACAATTGTGCTAACGCATGGAGACTAACACAGATTTTTTTAAGGACAGGACACACCAAGGATTCTGACAATTTAAGAAGTTACTAGGATACTATAAGTTTTCTTATAGAATTGCGTATAGGGTTGGACAAATTGCAAGGTAACAGAATAGTGTATGCAGCTTTTTGATATTGGGGAGGGGTGATACTTACAAGAAGCACTGGAATTGGGTAGTTTGGACAGCTAACCGGGTCTCTGGACAGCGGAACAAGGGTCTGATCGCTGTGCAGCGGCGGGTCTCCTCTAGGGACACAGCGAGGCAACCAGGGTCTGGGCTCAATGGGCACCAGAGTGCATCAGCTGGGTAAGGACAGGTCTGTCTCAGATGTTCCCTCTGGGTCAGCAGCCTTTCCCCCTTTCTCCCTGAATTATTGGGATTTTTGTAGGGTTTATTTCTGGATGGTGGTTCGGGCTGGATAGGAGGTACTGCATGGATCTGGATCAGCTACCCCTGGCCTGGCATTGGAGTCTGGAATCTTGCAGGAATTAGTAATGTCTGGATCTCTGGATGTTGATTTGTGAAGGAATGAATCTTGAAGGTCTGATCGCTGAAGTCCTGACTCTCCCTAAGCTTCTTCCTTTTATAAACCAGATGACATCAGAGGATTTTTACTATTTGGGCAGAACTAAGCTGGACATACCTCTAAGATTGGATAGGTCAGGCTGAGGATGTCACCACCTCCCTGTAAGAAAATTGGACCCAGGGAAGTGACATCAGTTTTAGTGTGGGTGTTTTTATGAGGTGCTTTGTTTAACCACAGTTAATTTTGCCAAAATCAATTATGAAACAAAACCCTTTTATTTACAATTGTTAGCCTCCTGAAAATTAGATGGGCAGACCCCTAATTTTACAAGGAATTTGCCGTTCCAACTCCTAAGTGTGTGCAATGCTGTTTTGTCCTTCTGGCAATATTTTTCCATTTCTATGGACAACATTTCACCTAAAATTCTACAAATGGATACACATGAACCTAACAATGTCGGGCATATTCCCATCAAGTTTCATAATTGTACCATGTACGGCTTCTTAAGACATGCCTCTTTCATGCCATTCGTGCCCACCGCATGTCAGGAAGACCCGCATCGTCTTATCTTGCAGCTTCCAAAATCACATTTAACCCATCATAATTTCACATTAGTGCTTATTCACATCACTGAAATAAATGTTGTAATGTCAAAAATGTTTTGATACACATGGGTCGGCTTTGTTCCCAAAAGTGGGCAGTCTTTCCAACCCCCCCAGCCAAATGTCTTGCTCTGGTCAGTTTTTCCCAGGGGTTGCTATAACTCCCCTTTGATCCTAGGCAGTTGAAGCTGAGGAGAGGTTTCAAAGGAATTTATACTTCAGTGACAGGGGTGTCCATTGTCCCATGCTGCAGCAATGCCAGTCAGTCTGACAAAGTCACCACTTCCCACACCTCTGGCCCATTCATGCTGGTTCTGCTGCTTTTAAACAACTTTCAAATATTTGTTTTCTTTCTTTCACAAAAGCCAGTCTTTTTGTGAATAAATATATTATACATTTCAACCAAACCCCAGCCCCACACAAATAATGCTGTTTCTGTGTGAATATTGGGATGATTTCACATTTTAACTTTTAAAAAGAGGAGTTTTCTTGCTTTTGCAAAAGCAGGTTTTTACACGTGTGTTTATTTCAGTTCATTTTGAGATTCCCAATGTGGTTTCTGTAGCACACATTTTCTTTGGCACTAGTGGTTCTGAAAGCTTTTTATAGCTCTGGTCAGTTTCTGTACACACCGATATACTTGGCAAATGGGTTCTTTGAAAATGACACATACCAAGTGAGAAAGCTTCTTTTGAAGCATTTCACATGATTTAATTTGTTTCAAAATGTAAAGTCCAGCTGTGTTTCAGTAGAAATCTGAATTCTTGTCCTTTCAAGTGGTTTCCCAGCACATCGCTGCTCTGGGAATGCTTTTGCCTCCTCCCTTGCTGCTCAGCAGAAATGAAACATGCAAGGAGGGGTTTCCTTGAAGGGCACAATCTTTGTGGAAATGAATCAAGAGCACATTTCAAAGCCATCTTGGGAGTCAGTGCGCAGCTTTAGTATTTCAACAGGACAGAACAGAAAACGGTGATGCCATTCTGAGCAGAGGTCATTTTCAGCTTAATGTTAGATAACAGAAGCAAATTCAGCAATTCTTTGTAGTGGCAGTGTTGAAAGCTTGCCACTCCTGCACCAGGGAAAGAAAACGCAGCAGCTTTTTAGTGAAATGGGAAATGTTGTTTTTGCTGCAGGGGGTTTCTTTGGGGGCTGCCAAATGTACCCCACATTCCTTATCAGCAAACATGCAGAACTATATCAATCATCGCCTTTGTTCATGTCTACTGACAAAACATTACTTAAGTTAACTCAGCAGGTAACACCAAAAACCTTGTTGAGTTCCATATTTAATTTCCCAATTTTGTGGTTATTCTTCTGTGGCCTTCCAGGAGTCCACATTTCAGTGTGTTTCATTAACAAAACAAAACACTGACCTCTACAGTGACGATATCACGTTTTAAGCAAGATAAACCCCAGAAGATTGCAAATGTGAGCAGTAAGTAGTAGATTTCATTATGTTGTTAAAGGCATTAGATCATTTTCAGATCCAATTATCTGTGTTTATTTGTATTTGAAATAAATAGGAGCATTAATTTTACCAAATGTTTCACTTCCGCTAATCATGTGGACACTGTGTCACTGCATCTCATCCAGCATTTGTGTTGTGTTTCCATTCATTCGCCAAATTGATATTTGCCAATGCATTTGACCTTATGTTGCCATATTTTATCTTCTGCCATTTTTCCAGATAGTAGTTACAATTTCCAAACTAGCTATGCAGGGAAGATGCATAAAAAGAATAGTTTAGCTTCATAATAGTAGTATGAGTAGGAGGTAACATAGGTTAGAACATATTACAAAACTGAGTGTGACCAAACATAGCATTTAATTATATGTCTTGTTGCAAACAAGTCAGTGGGAATAGCTGATAAACTAAGGTGACAGGACTTTCTGCTGTAATTACAAAGTGTGAATTGACAGCATCCTTTTTTTGTCAAAATAGAGCTTTGTGCTGCACTGTCCCCACAAAACGGACCTCAGCGTATCTTGATAGGCTGAGAGGCTAGAGAAATTACAGTAGCCTATTGTACTTGTTCAAATACAAGTGTTGGTTGTCTCCATGACCATCAGTATGGCTTTAGAGCAGCCAGAAGCACAGAAACTGCTCTCCTGAACACCTGCAAAGACCTGCTCTCAAATCTCGACTCTAGCCTTCTTTCTGTCCTGATCCTACTTGATCTTTCTTCTGCTTACGAACGGTCAAACCTGCCATCCTGATCAATCATCTCCGTGATAACCTTGGCATCAGAGATCAGGCCCTAGCCTAGTTGACCTCCTTCCTCTTGGATTGACACTCCCAGGTAAATCTGGGGTCCTGTCTCTCCACCACCTCTCTCTCCACATGGGGTGTTCCCCAGGGCTCTAACCTCTCACCCTGGCTCTTCAACCTTTACTTGGCACCTCTGGCCCATCTGATCTCTACCTTCTCTCCTAACTTTCATTGTTATGTGGATGACACTCAGCACTCTTTCAGGCTCCCCTCTGCCTCCTCTCCTCTCTCGTTCATTCCGAGTGTCTATCCGCGATTCATCAATGGTGTGCCACTAACAATCTCTGCCTGAATAACAGTAAGACTGAGATCCTTCTGATTAGGATTCCGCTTTCCCTCTTTCACTCTGGCCACCTTCATTGGGCCCTCTACCGGCTCCTTCCTGTGAGGCAAAAAACCTTTGTGTCATCTTCAATTCCACACTCTCCTTCCCTCCTCACAACACGGACATCTCTAAGAAGTCCCACTACCAGTTGCATCTCCTCAGAGGTTTTTTCCTGTTATCACTTTCCCGAGAAGCTCACTCTCTCATGAGTGCTGGTTCTTTCTAGGCTGGACTACTGCAACAGCTTCTTTGTAAATCGGTCTGCCACTTTTCTTTGTCCTATGCAACTAATCCAGAACAGGACTGTGAGATTTGGCCTTGGCCTCCAACCCAGGGATCGTTTCTCTCCAGCCCTGACATCTCTTCAATGGCTCTGAATGGCTACAAGGATCAAGTTCAAGACCCTCTGCATTGTCCACAAGTCTTTCTGGGGCCGGGGACCAAACCACATCCAAATCTCTCTTCCTAAGTACTTTCATTCTTGAGCCCTCTGCTCATCCACATTCAACTATCCGAGGGCCATATGCTTCTCCAGGCAGAGAGTGGGTGGCAGATATCTCTTCTTGGTTGTTGCCTTTCTCTGGAACAGCCTCCCTGCCTCTCTGAAACTTTAGCAGGACCACTTAAGGTTCCAGAAGCAACTCAAGACCTTCCTTTTTGCTCCTGCTTTCTCTCTCTCTCTCCTGCTCATGTTCTTGTCTTCTGCAATTACTGGTTACCTTCTGAACCTTATGGTGACCATGCTCCATCACAACCAGTAGCCCCATGCACTACTTCCAGGCCTATTGCACCCTAGGGACTGTATCTGCAACCCTTCAGTCCCCTGCCTCTTGCACCTACTTAGAACCAGCCACCCCGGCAGCACTTTGCTTTTCACTCTCCTTTTCCTTCCCCCTAGAACTTCTCCTCTCACTTCCGCTTGCACTTTCACAATCTAAATGACACAGTCCTAATAAGATCATTTGTTTTGCTCTTCTTTGTCTTCCTCTTACTTGCCGCACCTAGAAACACTTGTGTACAGACATGTTTAAATGAGTAATATCATATCATGGAAAGAAAATACAGTCCACAAAGTTGTATCAGGATAGAACATTTTCTGCAGGTATCTCATGATGTCTTTTCGAGAGCATCAGTAACTTTGTTGAATGTTCCAGGGATGTATGTGATTGAAAGGCCATAGTGTGACCACTCCTTGCTGACTGCTATGCCTGCATCCCATCTGCTGAAGGACCTACATTTATGGGGCCATATTACAGAATTGTTGCACCAGTGCAAGTACAAACTTCCACTTTATTGGCAGTAGGGCAAAGTGGGATCTATTTTTTAAAACACTTTGACACATTAGAAAACTTTTTCGCAGTGACAAATGAAGTTGGGAATATTTTAAGCACCAGGGCAAAAATTGCCCTTGTGGAAAGATGATACATTTGAAAACTTTTTTGCACTAGTGCAAATTTTGTTCTAGTGCTAATATGATTTGGCATTAGCACTAGAGCAAAGTTGGTCCTGGAGCAAAAAAGCATTAAAAATACATGCCTACAACATACCCAACTGCTCTTGGCATTTTTGTAATTTGTCCCATTGTTTTTAAAAATAGGGCAAACGTTGCCCTAGTGCTAATACCGTGCAAACCTGCACTTGCATTGGAGCAAAGTTTCTGTAATCTGGCCACTGGTGCTTTGTCCAATCACTACAGGAAAACTGCCCCTCAGCAAATATTGATCCATTTCAGGCAGGCCAGTTTCATTGCTAGAAATGTTTTGTTCAAAACCAAAAAAAAACATCTCACTATCAGTCAAAAAAGCAGAGAGGGTGTTTATTTTCACCAGCCCATTGTTTCAACAAAGCAGTTATTGAACAATCTAAGGCAGAACCTACACAATTTAGGACTTAGCATGACTTGGTTGCCCTGGTCCAGGGGTGTAGTGAACAATTGCTTCAGGCTGCTAAAGGCATTAAGGTTAAGAGGTACCATTTCCCTTTTTGTTAGTATGTATTTTACATCTTCATCTAGAGATTATTGAGTGATGAATTATTGGGAGAATTTGCAATTAGCTAGTGTTCAGTCTGTGTGTGTTGTAATGTTGATGGAACTACTGTCCCTTACCACAGGAGAAGCCTCTCTGTAAATCACGCAGAACAACTGACGTTTATTAAATTGAACGAGCACCATAGTCCAGTAAACTATTGCTTTCACAATCAAATTGAAAGGATCGTCAAAGTCAAAAGAAGATTACAGTCGACTCAGAGGATGTCCTGTGGTCCAGTGGACAAGATTGCCTGGGCAAGTGGGGGAGGATGAATGCTACAGTGATTTTAATTGGTAATATTACCTCAGCCTCTTGATATTACTTTGTATTTTTGTGGAGATGGATGATGGTGTGACTGCGGCGATGATGAACACACATTTTGGTGATTCACCCACCCAGAGATGGAAATAATATGTGTGCTTTATTTTTTGTGTTTACTATTGGAGCCTAGCACAGGTGTGCTGGATTAATTATTAGACATACATTTTCCAATGAATACACAGAGTCATTCACACAATTCTGGACACATCCTGAATGTATTTGCCTCTCCTGCCTTGCATGGGTGAAGGAACGCACTGAATGTTTACATCTCTCGTGCCTCTCAGTGGTTTTTGTTTCCTCTGTTTTGCAAGGGTGATGACACACACTTTTTAGATATTTTAGATATTTTATATTATAAATAGTGGGGGCACAGGCTGAATATTTACATCTTTAAGGTCTCACAGGGGTGAGGCACAGACTGAATTATTACATTTCTTCTGTTTCACAGGGGTGAGGGACCAAACGGAATGTTTTCTTCATCTCTTCGGTCTTACAGGGTTGAGAGTGAACAATGCATTTTTCTGTATTTCCTTTCTAAAACGAGTGGGGGCATGACCTGAATTTATTTTTAGATTTCTAATGTCTCAAAGACACTTACTGAATGTTTATCTGTCTACTCTCAAGCAGGAGTGAGGACAAATGCTCAAATATATGTCTCTCATGTCACATAGGGATGTGGGCACGTGAGCATGTTTTGCATTTTTCCTGTCTCGCAGGTGTGAGGGCACAGACACATTTCTTATGCCTCTCATATCTTGTGTGGCAAAGATGACATTTTTACATCTCACCGATTTCCTAAAGGTGAAAGCACATACCCAATGTTGACATCTCTCCTGTCTCACAGGGGTGAGGGTGCAACATTAATTTGTACATCTATCCTGTCTCACACTGTTAAAAAGACGTGCTACATTTTTATATTGTTACAGTGTAGCAGGATTGAGGAGACATACTCCATTTTTGCAACTTTCCTATCTTGCAACAGTGAGGACAAACACTCAGTTTTTATTTTTATTTTGTCTTGCAGTGGTGAGGGCACAGACTAAATGTTTATGTCTTTCCAGTCACCACTTTTTATGTATCTCTAGCCTTGCAAGAATTATGGCACACACTCACATTTGATGCCTCTTCACTCTCACAGTGGTGGGGCACAGACTACATTTCTCCTATCCCACAGGGGTAGGGGCAAAGACTGAAGTTTTACCTCTCTTCCCTCTCACCGGGTGAGGGCAGACACTCCATTTTTACTTCTCTGCTGTCTTGCAGGTGTAAGGGCAAACATTATATTTTTACATCCAACACTTCACACAGGGGTGAGGGCACAGACTGAATTGTATTATCTTTCCTCACACGCATGAGGGAACATTCTGAATTTTAAGTCTCTTGTCTTGCAGGGAAAGGGCACAAACTTAATGTGTACGTCTTTCTTATCTTGCAGAGTTGAGGGGCAAGATGAATTTGTATGTCGCCTCCGTTTTATGTCTCAGAGGGATGAGGGCACAGTCTGAATGTTTCCATCCCTCCTGTCTCACTGCGATGAGTGTGCACACAGAATTTGTATATCTCACCTGCATCACCAGGATGTGGAGATAAGTTGAAGGTTTATCCCTCTTCTGTCTCACAAGGCTAAGTGCACATACTCCATGTTTACATCTCTCATGTCTCAAAGGGCACAGAGTGAAGTTGTATGTCTCTTCTGTTTGCAGTGATATAGCCACAAACTCAGGTTTTACATCTCTACTGTCTAGTAGGGTTGAGAGTACACACACATTTTTTTTTCATCTCTCTTGTCTTGCATGGGTGTTGATGCTCACTCAATTTCCTGTCTCACAAGGCTGGGAGACATGTTATGTTATGTTATGTTACTTTGCATTTATATAGCAGCTTATGTACCATTGGTGTGATCTCAAGGCTCTGGTAGGTTGAATGCCCTCGGAAACCGAAGTTCAAGTCAGTAGAGAGAAGAGAGAGAGAGATATAAGGTGCGTGTGAGCACCGGATATGTGTGCAGCTGGTGTGACATTCATGTGATAGCTGCTTCTTAGCGGTAGGTTTGGTGGTTGAGAGATCATGAGTATGTGTTCATTCTGGCAGGTTGTTATCCAGACCGATTCTGGCTGTGTTAGTCCTGAGTAGAACGCCTAGGTTGGAGGGTGTGTAACCAGCTGTGTTTAGTTAGGGTGATGGGGAGTATGAGGCAAATGATGGTATGGGAACAGCTATACCGAATGGTGTCATAGTATCGCTGTGTTCTAGTTGAGTGGTGGTGTAAAGAAGAGAGAAAGCATGGAGATGTGATATGGTGGTTTACCTTAGTTGCTTGAGATCGAGCACACTCCAATAGTTCCTTGTACTCCATCCTTTCCATGCACTACGGTTCCATGCATTACAACCGTTTCAAGCACTCCGAACCGTTCCATGCTCGCTCAAATGTTCCATGCACTCCAAACCATTCCTTGCAAGTTAAGCCTTTCCATGCACTCCAATCCGTTCCATGTACTCTAAACCATTCTATTCACTCCGTTGTATGCACTCCAACCATTTTATGCACTCTAATCATTTTTTGTACAGTGTCCATTCCGTGCCCTCTATCTGTTACGTGCATTCCATCCATTGCATGTACTTGCTCAGTTCTATGCACACTATCAGTTCGATCAGTTCTATGTATTCCTTCTGATCAAGGCACTTTGTCCGATCTATGCATGTTATCCCTTCATCATCCGGTCTGCTCCTTTCATTCATTCTACCCACGTTCTCCTTTCTCCATGCATCATCCATCCAAATACATGACCCGTTCCATACACCCTGTCTCACCCGCTCCATCCACATACATAATCCGTTCATTCACATACATTATCCATTCGTTCACCTACTACATCCGTTTCATCCACTTAACCTGTTTCATCCACATACTTCATCCATTTGACCACTTTACATGTTGCATCAACTTCACCCGTTCCACCCACTTCACCGGTTCCGCCCACTTCACTGGTCCCACCCACTTCACTGGTTCCACCCACTTCACCCGTTCCATCCACATACTTCATCTGTTCAAGCACCTACTTCATCCGTTCTACCCACTTCACCCGTTTCGTCCACACACTTCTTTCATTTCACCCACTTTACCTGTTCCACCCACTTTACCAGTTCCACCCATTCCATCCGTTCATCCACATACATTATCCGTTCGTCCACCTACTTCATCCATTCCATTAACTTCACCGGTTTCATCCACATACTTCATCCGTTCCACCCACTTCACCGGTTCCACCCACTTCACTTGTTCCAACCACATCAACCGTTCCATCCCCTTACTTCATCCATTCATCCACCTACTTCATCCATTCTACCCACATCACCCATTTCGTCCACACACTTCTTTCGTTTCACCTACTTCACCTGTTCCACCCACTATACCCGTTCCACCCACTTCACCTGTTCCACACCAGTTCATCCATTCCATCCACATACTTCACCCGTTCCATCCATATACTTCACCTGTTCCATCCACATACTTCACCCGTTCCATCCACATACTTCACCCATTCTATCCACATACTTCACCCTTTCCTTCCACATACTTCACCCTTTCCTTCCACATACTTCACCCGTTCCACCCACTTCACTTGTTCCAACCACATCAACCGTTCCATCCCCTTAATTCATCCGTTCATCCACCTACTTCATCCATTCTACCCACTTCACCCATTTCGTCCACACACTTCTTTCGTTTCACCTACTTCACCTGTTCCACCCACTATACCCGTTCCACCCACTTCACCCGTTCCACACCAGTTCATCCATTCCATCCACATACTTCACCTGTTCCATCCATATACTTCACCCGTTCCATCCACATACTTCACCCGTTCCATCCACATACTTCACCCATTTTATCCACATACTTCACCCTTTCCTTCCACATACTTCACCCTTTTCCTTACACATATTTCACCCATTCCACCCACTTCACCTGTTCCACCCTGTTCACCCGTTCCACCCAATTCATCCGTTCCACCCAAATCATCCGTTCCACCCAGTTCATCCGTTTCACCCAGTTCATCTGTTCCACTCACATACTTCACCCATTCCAACCCCATACTTCCTCCGTTCCAACAACATGTTTCACTTGATCCATCCACCTCACCCCTTCCATCCACATACTTCACCCGTTCCATTCAACATACTTGACAGATTTCATCCACATACTTCACCCGTTCCTTCCACATACTTCACCTGTTCCTTCCACATACTTCACACGTCCCATCCACATACTTCACCCATTCCATCCACATACTACACCCGTTCCAACCACATACTTCACCCGTTCCATCCTCCCATTTTCTCCGTTCTTCCACATATTTCACCCGTTCCTTCCACATACTTCATCTATTCCATCTATCTACATACTTCACCCATTCCATCCACATACTTCACCTGTTCCATCCATATACTTCACCGGTTCCATACACCCACTTCACCCGTTTCATCCATCCACTTTCTCCATTCCATCTACTCACTTCACTTGTTCCTTCTGCATACTTCACCTGATCCATTCACCCACTTACCCCGATTCCATCCACCCATTTCACTCGGTCCATCCATATACTTAATCTTTTTCATCCACATACTTCACCTGTTCCACCCACTTCACCTTTTTCCACCCACTTCACCCGTTTCACCCAAATCATCCGTTCCACCCAGTTCATCTGTTCCATTCACATACTTCAACCATTCCAACCCCATACTTCGTCAGTTCCAACCACATATTTCACTTGATCCATCCATTTCACCCGTTCCATCCACATACTTGACTTATTTCATCCACATACTTCACCTGTTCCTTCCCCATACATCACCCGTTCCTTCCACATACTTCACCTGTTCCTTCCACCCACTTCACCCGTTCCTTCCACATACTTCACCGGTTTCGTCCACCTACTTCACCCGTTCCTTCCAACCACTTCACCCATTCCATCCATATAAATCACCCATTTGTTCCACACTCGACACCCGCTCCACACTCTACATCCGTTCCGTCCACATACTTGACCCGTTCCTTCCACATACTTCAACCGTTCTGTCCACATACATCACCCGTTCGCTCCACACTCTACACCCGCTCCACACACTACACCCTCGCCGCACTCTACACCCGCTCCACACTCTACACCCACTCCACACCCTATACCCGCTCCGCACCCGTTCCATACCCTACATCCGCTCAACACCCTACATCGGCTCACCAACACCACACTCTACATCCGCTCAAAACCCTAAATCTGCTCAACACCCTACATCTGCTCAACACCACCACACCCTATATCAGTTCAACACCACAACACCCTAAATCTGCTCAACACTCTCATCTGCTCCACATTCTCATCCGCTCCATGCCCTCATCCATTCTGCGCTCTCATCCACTCTACGTTCTCATCCGCTCTACGCTCTCATCCGCTTCATGCTCTCATCCGCTCTACGCACTCATCCGCTCCACAGACTTCATCTGCTCAACTCACTTCGTCCATTCATCCTGCATTATCGGTTCAGCCCATGTCACTTGTCGCACGCACTCGATCCGTTCCATGCTCCCCATCTGTCTCATGCACTACACCCGTCTCATGCACTCAAATTGTCTATTCTATTCATTCCATTTATACCATGCACTCTTACATTCCATGCCATCTATCTGTGCACTCATCCGTCTCCTGTATTCATCTTTCCATCCTCTTCACTTTATTCCTCTCGTCCATTTTGTTCCTTTCGTCCATTGCAATCATTTCATCCATTTCATTAATTTCAACCGCTTAACTGCTTTCATACAATTTATTCTTTTTATCCACTTCATTGCTTCGATCCACTTTACTCATTCTATTCTCTTTGTCCTTTTTAGCTTACATTAGAGGTTATTAGCTTTTGATTTCTCGCTTCGATCTTGATGTTGGATTGTTATTTATTTTATTGTTATTTATGATCTAGTAGTTTGGGTTAGTTGAATTGCTGTTATCCACTTTATTCCTCTCGTCCACTTTGATCCTCTTGTCCATTACATTTCTTTTGTCCATTTCATTAGTTTCAGCCACTTTACTGCTCTCATACAACTTATTCTTTTTATCCACTTCACAGCTGTAATCCTTTTTACTCATTCTATTTTGTTTGTCTTTTTTAGCTACCCTAGAGGATTATTAGTTTTCGATTTCTCGCTCGGATCATGATGCTGGATTGCTATTTATGATCTAGCATTTTGGGCAAATGTCATTGAGTTGCTGTTATCCAGTTTGAGTTTGTAGTTTAGTCAGTTGGTATGCGTCGGCTCCGAGGTAGAGGTAGTTAGCATAGTCCAGTCTTGATATAACAATTGATTGGACCGTGGAGAGTCTGTTGGGAAAGGGGAGGTCCGGAAAATGCGCCTAAGAGTTTTAAGGTGGTAGTGGCAGGACTTTGAGACATTGTTTCCTTGACGCAAGAGGGTTAGGTCAGAGTCTAGGGTGCATCCAAGGTTATTTTACCTAATTAGAGGGTGTCAGTGAGTTGCCCATGGCAGATGGCCAGGGTAGTGGGTGGGGAAGAAATTCGGTGTTGCCACATACCATGATTTAGGTTTTGGAGGGGTTTAGCAAAAGGTGGTTTGTGGTCTTCCAGAGATCTATGTTGAGGAGGCAGGAAGTGAGGTCAGGTCGGCAGTTGGGTTTTTCAGTTTAGGGGTTTTAGAATTAGTTGAGTGTCATCAGCGTAGTTGTAGCACAGGATGTTGTGTGAACTAATTATTCGTGGGAGGATGGCCATGTAGAAGTTAAACAGGAGGGCTGATAGGCATGCTCCTTGTGGAACTCCAGTGTCGACTGGTCGTGCTTGGGAGGAATAGGTGGAGAGTAGGGTTATTTGGTTCCTATTATTGCGGAAGGAAGCTATCCATTTGAGAGCGGTTCCACAAATTCCTAGGGAGTCAAGGCGGTCAAGGAGGATTGGGTGGTTGATTGTGTCAAAGGCGGCGGTTAGGTCAAGAAGGCTTAATGCGGTGCATCCTGCAGAATCTGCCGTGTTTTTAAGGTCATCCCAGATTGGAGTAGGTGGTTTTGGTTCCGTGTCGGGCTCTGAAACCTGATAGAGCGGGGTATAGGAGATTGTTGGCTTCGACAGAGGCATTTAGTTGGGAGTAGGCGGTTCGGTCAATGAGTTTGGCAAGGAACCTGGTGTTTGAGATCGGGCAGTAGTTTTTGGGCTCGAGAGGGTCGAGGGAAGTTGTTTTTTATAAGAGGTTTGACATGCACCGTTTTGAATGCGTCGGGAAACAAAAATTCCAGAGGAAAGGGAGTCATTTATGATGGATCTTGCGTGTTCTCCTGTGCAGGTAGATGCAAACATTTCTTTGAAGATTGTGGCTGGGTAAGGGTCCAGCAGAGAGCTAGATGGTTTGCGGGCAGAGAGAAGTTTGAGAAATTGGTCAGCTGATATTGGACTAAAAGAGTCGAACGTTGGGTGGGTAGTGGTCGCAGGTGGTGGGTTGGCCGGTATGGATGGTGGGTTTCCTGGTGGGTGTAAGAGAGCTAGTTTATTATTTAGAGCATTTGTTCTTTCAAGAGCTGAGGTGTAAAAGTGGAGAGAGAGTGAGTCGCACAGAGATTGTGAGGAGGTCGGGACGGTGGTGGTGCATGATGGTTTGGTGAATTTGGTGATGATTTTGTGAAGTTCTTTGCTGGGGTTTTTACAGTTTAGGATTCGGGAGTTGTATTGGGCTTTTTTTGGTTTCCGGATTTCGGCCTTGTACTGACGAAGGTTCCGGGCCAAGGTGGATCTGCTCAGGGGTGTTTTGTCTTTCCGCCATTTGCGTTCTAGGGATTTATATAGTTGTTTAGTTGTCTTCAATTTAGGTGTGAACCATCTAGGGAAAAGGCCACGGCAGGCTGAAGGTTGGCAAGAGGGTGTGAGCCGCATTAGTGAGGTGTTGAGCCATGTGTCAAAGGCGTCGGGGGTTAGTTGATTATTGAGTAGGCAGGTAGGCAGAGGAGACTGGAGGAGTGTGTCGGCTAGGTCAGGAAGGATTATTAGTTTCTTCCAGCATTTGCGTAGATTCAAAGGTTCAGGTTCTGGTAAGGGGAGCGGGTTGCGTGAGCGAATGGCGAAAGAAACAACTTGGATGTATCAGGTTGTGGGAGCTGAACATGGCATCAAGTGTGTGTCCTTTATAGTGAGTCGGGCCGTTTATGTGGGTTTGGAGGTTAATCGCGTCTAGGCCGTCAACCAGAGAGTGTGTCATAGGGTTGGTGGGAATGTCGAGCCATATGTTGAAATCTCCTAGAAGGGTGATGTTGGGATGGTTCAGTTGGAGGGTGGCAATAGAGTTGCAGAGGTTGTTTGAGAATTGTCTATCGTAGCGAGGGGGTCTGTAGATTATTAGGAAGCTGTGGGGGAAAAAAAGGAGGGGTAGTTTAATGAGGAGGGATTCGCAGGAAGGAGAAAGAGACCAATCAGGGCACAGGGGGGCGGGGAGGTAGGCGTGAGGGAGTGGAACCAAGAAGCGGGTGCGGGGAGGGAGCGAGGAGCGTGGCAAGGGGAACAAGGGCCTGGGGGGTGGTGAGGAGGCCAAATGGACTGAAGGCGGCCCTAGGAGCAATGGGGCACACACTACTTACAGGCGTCCACTGATGGCAAGTGGGACGCGTCCGTAGACTTGGGTCAGTAGACTCAGTAGCGGAGGAGAAAGAGACCAATCGGGGTATAGGGGGGTGTGGAGGGAGGTGTTAGGGAGTGGAACCAGGAAGTGGGTGCGGGGAGGGAGCGAGGAGCGCAGTGAAGGGAACAAGGGCCTGGGGGGTGGTGAGGAGGCCAAATGGGCTGAAGGCAGCACTAGGAGCAATGGGGCATACACACTACTTATGGGCATCCACGGATGGCAAGTGGGACGCGTCCGTAGGCTCGGGTCAGTAAACCCAGTAGCAGAGGAGAAAGAGACCAATCAGGGTACAGTGGTGCGGGGAGGAATGTGGGAGGGAGTGGAACCAGGAAGCGGGAGCGGGGAGGGAGCGAGGAGCACTGCGAGGGGAACAAGGGCCTGGGGGGTGGTGAGGAGGCCAAATGGGCTGAAGGCGGCACTAGGAGCAATGGGGCACACACACTACTTACGGGCATCCACGGATGGCAAGTGGGACGCGTCCGTAGGCTCGGGTCAGTAGACCCATTAGCGGAGGAGGAGAAAGAGACCAATCAGGGCACAGGGGGCCAGGGAGGGAGGCGAGAGGGAGTGGAACCAGGAAGAGGGTGCAGGGAGGGAGCGAGGAGTGCAGCGAGGGGAACAAGGGCCTGGGGGTTGGTGAGGAGGCCACATGGGCTGAAGGCGTCACTAGGAGCAATGGGGCTCACACACTACTTACGGGCGTCCACGGATGGCAAGTGGGACGCATCCGTAGGCTCGGGTCAGTAGACCCAGTAGCGGAGGAGAAAGAGACCAATCAGGGCACAAGGGGGTGGGGTGGGAGGCGGGAGGGTTTGGAACCAGGAAGCTGGTGCGGGTAAGGAGCGAGGACCGCGGTGAGGGGAACAAGGGCCTGGGGGTTGATGAGGAGGCCAAATGTGCTGAACGCGGCACTAGGAGCAATGGGGCACACACACTACTTACGGGCGTCCATGGATGGCAAGTGGGACGCGTCCGTAGGCTCGTGTCAGCAGACCCAGTAGCGGAGGAGAAAGAGACCAATCAGGGCACAGAGGGGCGTGGAGAGAGGCGGGAGGGAGTGGAACCAGGAAGCCGGTGCGAGGAAGGAGCGAGGAGCACAGTGAGGGGAACAAGGGCCTCGGGGGTGGTGAGGAGGTCAAATGGGCTGAATGCGGCACTAGGAGCAAGGGGGCACACACACTACTTACGGGCATACACTGATGGCAAGTAGGACGCATCCATAGGCTCGGGTCAGTAGATCCAGTAGCGGAGGAGAAAGAGACCAATCAGAGCACAGGGGGGTGGGAGGGAGTTGATCCAGAAAGCAGGTGTGGGGAGGGAGCGAGGCGCGCAGCGAGGCGAACAAGGGCCTGGGGGTTGGAGTTGAGGCCAAATGGGCTGAAGGCAGTACTAGGAGCAATGGGGCACACACAGTACTTACGGTCGTCCACGGATGGCAAGTGGGACACGTCTGTAGGCTCAAGTCAGTAGACCCAGTAGCGAGGAGAAAGAGACCAATCAGGGCACAGGGGTGCGGGGAGGGAGGCATAAGGGAGTGGAACGAGGAAGTGGCTGCGGGGAGGGAGCGAGGAGAGCAGTGAGGGGAACAAGGGCCTGGGGGGTGGTGAGGAGGCCAAATGGGCTGAAGGCGGCACTAGGAGCAATGGGGCACACACACTACTTACGGGCGTCCACGGATGGCAAGTGGGACGAGTCCGTAGGCTCGGGTCAGTAGACCCAGTAGCGGAGGAGAAAGAGACCAATCAGGGCACAGGGGAGCAGGGAGGGAGGCAGGAGGGAATGGTACCAGGAAGCGGGTGCAGGAAGGGAGTGAGGAGAACGGCGAGGGGAACAAGGGCCTGGGGGGTGGTGAGGAGGCCAAATGGGCTGAAGGCAGCACTAGGAGCAATGGGGTACACACACTACTTACGGGCGTCCACGGATGGCAAGTGGGACGCGTCCGTAGGCTCGGGTCAGTAGACCCAGTAGCGGAGGAGAAAGAGACCAATCAGGGCACAGGGGGCGGGGAGGGAGGCGGGAGGGAGTGGAACCAGGAAGCGGGTGCGAGGAAGGAGCGAGGAGCACAGTGAGGGGAACAAGGGCCTGGGCGGTGGTGAGGAGGTCAAATGGGCTGAAGGCGGCACTAGGAGCAATGGGGCACACACACTACTTACAGGCATCCACTGATGGCAAGTAGGACGCATCCGTAGGCTCGGGTCAGTAGATCCAGTAGAGGAGGAGAAAGAGACCAATCAGGGCACAGGGGGGCGGGAGGGAGTTGAACCAGGAAGCAGGTGTGGGGAGGGAGCGAGGAGCGCAGCGAGGAGAACAAGGGCCTTGGGGTTGGTGTTGAGGCCAAATGGGCTGAAGGCAGTACTAGGGGCAATGGGGCACACGCACTACTTACGGGCGTCCACAGATGGCAAGTGGGACACGTCTGTAGGCTCAAGTCAGTAGACCCAGAAGCGAGGAGAAAGAGACCAATTAGGGCACAGGGGCGCGGGAAGGGAGGCAGAAGGGAGTGGAACGAGGAAGCGGCTGCGCGGAGGGAGCGAGGAGAGCAGCGAGGGGAACGAGGGCCTGGGGGCTGGTGAGGAGGCCAAATGGGCTGAAGGCGGCACTAGGAGCAATCGGGCACACACACTACTTACGGGCGTCCACGGATGGCAAGTGGGACGCTTCCGTAGGCTCGGGTCAGTAGACCCAGTAGGGGAGGAGAAAGAGACCAATCAGGGCACAGGGGAGCAGGGAGGGAGGCGGGAGGGAACGGTACCAGGAAGCGGGTGCAGGAAGGGAGTGAGGAAAATGGCGAGGGGAACAAGGGCCTGGGGGGTGGTGAGGAGGTCAAATGGGCTGAAGGCAGCACTAGGAGCAATGGGGTACACACACTTCTTACGGGTGTCCACGGATGGCATGATCAATTTGTATGTCTCCTGTGTTTCATAGTGGTTACGGCACAGCTTGAATTTGTATGAATGGATGTATTTGCATGTATGTCTAGTATTGCAGGTGTGAGAGCACCCACTCACATTTAACATCACTTCCCTCTCACAGTATTGGGGGCACAGACTATATGTTTACATTTCTCCTGACCTCATGGGGTGAGGGCAAAGACTTACATTTTACCATTCTCCCATCTCATGTCTCACAGGGCTGAGGCCACAGACTGAATTTGTATGTCTCACCTGTCTCATAGGATAAAAAAGAGCACAGACTTAAGGTTTATCTCTCTCTTGTCTCAAGGGTGAGTCACTGAAGTTTCACATATCTCCTGATGCTCACAGGATTGAGGACTCACACATTTGTAGGCACTCTTGTCCTACAAGGTTGAGGGCACATGCTGAATGTTTACATCTCTCCTGTCTCGAAGAGGTGAAGTCACAAAACAAATATTTTCATCTCTTCTACCTAAAAGGGATGAGGGCACACACTACCTTTGTAACTAGTACCTCTCCCAAAGGAGCGGGAGAGTAGTCTGAAATTGAAGGTTTCCAATGTATGTCAGATGTGAGGGCACATGCTGAATTAGTATGTCTTTCCTGTTTAGCAGTTGTGAGGATACTTTCTAAACTTTTATGTCTCTCATTTCAATTAAGGGAGTGGAGACAAACTCAATGTTTAAATGTCTGCTTCCTCAAAGTAATGGGGACACACACTACATTTGTATGTTGATCCTGTCTGACAGGATGAGTGAAAAGGCTGCATTTTTATTTCCCTCCTGTTTCTCCAGGGGGGAGAGAACAGACTGCATTTGCTCACTCTACCCCCACCACCCTGTATGCATCTTCAGATGCATTTGCTCTAAAAAGTGCATATATCACCATCTACAGTCTCACGGCCATACCGGAGACACGAGGAGCGAGAAGAGCTGTCAGAAAATGGTGGCCACAGCACTTGTTTTCCCTGTCGCCTAGCAACAGCAGCCTTGCTGTTCATTGGGCCATCTGATCTATATTCTGCAATAGGTTGCATCGGAAGGTATCAGCCGGTCTGCCCCACAAAGGCACTCCACTAAGGAACAGGCCGCCTGTGCCCTCCATTGCAACAGCCCTGGAGACCATCAGGTGGGCAGGAGCCCAGCCTGCAACTTCCACGTTGCCAGAGGAAATTACAACGCATGTCAGCACCCGAGCGTCCATCTGGTGAAAGTGTGCTTTTTTATTTGCTCACTCTACCCCCACCGCCCTGTAAGCATCTGCAGATGCATTTGCCCTAAAAATTGCATCTATCACCATCTACAGTCTCACGGCCGTGCTGGAGACACGAGGAGCGAGACGAGCCGTCGGAAAATGGCAGCCACAGCATTTGTTTTCCACGTCGACTAGCAACACCAGCCTTGCTGTTCATTGGGCCATCTGATCTATATTCTCAGTAGGCTGCAGCGGAAGGTGTCAGCCGGCCTGCCCCACAAGTGCCTGTCCGTGCATGGCCAGTGACCACACAGGCTGCCCGCGTGAACCCTCCTTGAACACTCCTCACACTCTATAACCAAAGCATGGGTCCTAGCCCCCTTCTTCACCATGGCTGCCTCCTGCACCGACTCTACCTCCCTTGCTGCAGCTCCTGGACTTCATCTTAACAAACATTTCATGCATGTAAGTTTCAATGTGCTGTTCGATAATGATCCCATTATCTATTGCCAAAGTTACTTGATGACGCTCTCACGATATGCATAGTTATTGTAGCTCACATGAGGTATCTCCCAACACTTGCTGTTTTTCCGAAAACTTCTTCATGTGTATCCCACAACTGTTATCATGATCCTGCACACACGCTAATTAACTTGACGTGGTTACACGCATGGCCTTATGCAAACAACAACTTATTACAGGATCATACACTGTTCTGGCCTCACTATTAAGTCTACTGTGCTAATGTCTGTAAACACCCTTTCCACTTTATTGGTCTGTACTTGCTAGGGTGCTTAACATGCCTATCCACTTTACTGGTCTGTACAAACCAGTGTGTTTAAACTGCCTATCCAAAGTTTACTTGTTCTGGTACTGTGCTAGTTTGTAAACCCCCCATGTACCATATTGTTTTGATCCCCACTATATCTGATTTCCTTAACACCATTGTGTGCAATTGTGATTACCACTGTCTCAGCTCTTGATAGTATTAGCCCCAAAACAACCTTTGCAAGTCTCACACAAAAAACGACAGTCCTTGGACTATTCAGCAGAAACCAACTCAAACCTTATTAGACCTGGGTACCACACTTTATACACTCCCCGACATGCTCCCTATACCACCCTGTTCTCATCTGACCCCACCCACACCTTTCCTCCCTTCGCTTCTTATAGGCGCACTGACCCTACCCACTAAGAGGGCCGCCTTAGCCCCTATTGCCTCACCAATCCCAACCGCCATCTCACCTAAGCCACAACTAGGAGCTCAGGCCCCTATGCACTCATTACCCCTCCTCATAAGAAACCAACGACTAGGAACCCGCTCGGTCCACATCTCATCCACTCTCAAAAAGCACCTAGGAAGGCAACCCCACTATGCGCACTCACTCGCCACCACCTCTAGACTAAGAACTCCATGCCTAACTACCAAGGACAACAATATCCCAACCAAAACAAAAATAAGTAACAACCCTACAAGGCAAATCCAATGTGCACTCATCAATGCACGGCCCATGTCAGCCCACGCCAAATAGATTGATGACCTTATCACTGACCTTGATCTTGACGCTTTTGCCATCACAGAAACCTGGTTACATGAAGCCTCTGGACCAGTCATTTGTCAATTCTTACCACCAGGTTACACTATTTTCCATCAAGATAGGTCCTCCAACAAAGGAGATGGGGCACCCACATTGTCAACGAAGCTCTTCATTCTAGACAAATAAAATCTGCTACTGCAGATAACTTTGACGCCCTCTCAGTAAAAATGTCCTTCTCACTTAACGACACTATAACACTACATGTAGTCTACCGTCCTCCAGGCCCCCTCTTTGACTTCCAAGCTAATCTCTTACACCTCCTAGGTGATAACCTAAATACCAATACTAGACTCATTCAAAGATCCCAAAGATAAGAAATGCAAAGCCTTTGCTAAGGCTCTCCTAGACTTGGGCTTTATTCAAAGTGGACAACCCGACCCACATTAAAGTTTGCATACTGGACTGGATAGTGGATCACACTTGTTCTGCTGACATCAGCTCCAACACCCCACGCCCCTGGACCAATCACCATCTCCTGCACTTCCATATACCATCCAGAATCACAGCCAAACAGAGCCCTCCTGTGCCTGCTGCTATGGCTAGATCAAAAAAGCTACTCACCAAAGACAGAATTCTCCCCTTCCTAGAAGCTTCAGCTTTAGGACAACCACCCTCTAACAACCCCACTGAACTGGTCAAGCTTTACAATGCCACTCTTAAATAAGCAATAGATGCCATTGGCCCACTAAAGAAAAAAGAGCTAAGTGTGCCAAACATGCCAACTCTTGGTACACCAAAGAATTACTTGACATAAGAGCCCTTAAGCAGGCAGCACCGACCGAATGGCAATCATGTCCCTCTGTCTCCACACGAGAGACATACCTGACAGTTGCTAAGAAATACAAAAGGCTAATGCTGTAACCAAAGCATCTGCATACAACCTCAGAAATGACAAAGCTAAATCGCAGTCCAAGGAGTTGTTTGCCATCTTTAATGAATTGGTTGTCCCCCCACCTCTACACAACAGACCTTGAAAGTTGAGACATGGTGTAATAACATCCAACACGCTATGCTAGACAAAATCAACTCACTCTAGGAAAAAATTAAGTCTCACTTTAACAACCTGACCAAGATCGCATCCCCTCACTCTACACTTACTGGCACTGGGCCAGTCCGAAGTAACTCACAAAAAAAACAGAACCCTTTCCCTTTAAGGAGGTAACCATACCAGAAGTCCTACTAACTATGAAGCATATCAAACCTTGGCTTTGCAAGGGTGACATTTGCCCTGATAGCCTAATCAAAGACTGTGCGGTATCACTAGCTCCTTTTGTCACAGCTTTTATTAATGCCTCTTTTGCCTCGGGCATCGTCCCATCGGCCCTCGAGGAAGAATGAGTTTGGCCCTTGCTAAAAAAAGCTACCCTTGACCAAGAATCTCCCAACAATTACAGGCCAATTACCACCATGCCGTTTTTTTTGAAAATTCTAGACAAGGCTGCATATCTACAGATCCAGTCTTACCTGGAATTGCACAACATCCAGGGGAAGAGGCAATCTGGCTTTCGTCCTCAGCATGGCACAGAGTCAGCTTTGCTAGACCTGAATAATCAGCTACTTGAAAATATGGACAAGAGCAAGTTGGCGCTTCTTCTTCTCCTCGATCTGTCGGCTGCCTTCGGCTTGGTTGAACACAACATCCGATGCAAACATCTTACAGATGCAGCTCATGTCTCCCAGGAAGCAACTACCTGGATAACATCCTTCCTGGAGGGCCGAGCCATGAGGGTCTTTTCAGACCTGGCATCAGCCAGCTCATCCCCCATTGGCTGTGGAGTTCCACAAGGGTCCTGCACATCCCCTACCCTCCATAATCTCTTCAACCTACCCTTGTTCAATTTCTTCTCCCACTATTTGGTGACTATGAGCAGGATCTCCAAACTCTACAGAAGAAATATGCACTCATCCAGGCTTGGATGGTGGCTAATGGCCTTTGTCTCAATGGGGAAAAAAAACAAAATCCTATTGGTAGGCCCTAAAGAGACCCTGAACAAACTAGACAGCAAATACAGCAATTTCAGCACTGAGAGCACAGTAATCACAGTCTCTGCTGCAGTAAAAACCTTGACCGTATAACTGGATTCCACCCTGATTATAGAAAGGCCATTTCATCATCAGCAGTGCTCACAACAAAAATTATTAATGCAGTTAAACCTCACCTATCGGCCAAGAAATGCCTCACACCGCTAGAGCCACCATTGGTGCATTGTCCTTCTCTTAGGTACGTAATCCAAAAACCTCAACAAATTGCAAATCACGCAAAATCATACTCTCAGAGTGGCTCTAAGTATCCCTAGGAGAGAGTATATCTCTCAGGCCAGACAGGCTGCCCACTGGCTCCCTATCAAAGAGTGCATACTGTGCAAGGCCCTTGCCATCACATACAGATGCCTATTTCAGTCTGCACCCATCTACCTAGCATAACAAATACATCGGGCACAATCTCAGAGACCAATACGTGATCAATACTCACACCAACTTTTAAACCCTGCCTTCAACAGAGCCAAAGTTGGCAGTTCTAGCTTTGAAGTGTGAGCACCAAAATCCAGGAACTCACTAGCACTCAAACTCAGGAAGGAAACCTCTCTCATGGCATTCAGAAAGGGGCTCAAAAGTAAGTTATTCAACTATATTGTACTTGAAGACGTTCACCTGTAACCTTGGAACATGCATATTGTATGATTGCTGTTGAACCTCTGTAACGCACTGTGACGGGTCTGCATATGTAAATTTATATCTAAGTGAATATCCTGTAACAGCGCCATGATGCCTCAGGGCTGCTGTGCACTTTATACATTTAAATAAATAAAATTAAATTAAAATTAAATGTGTGTATCTCTTCTGTCACACTGCTAAATAAATAAACAAGAACAATCAGACTGACACCTTCCATTGACATTCTTTAAAAACCTGTTTGCTTCTCCATGTATTGCATGCACCATTGGACTGTGAACCAAAAGAGGCCATGGAAATAATTTTCTAATTTACCGCATATTACACATTTTCAGCAAGCCCAACCCTTCCCCTTTGAGATGAGAACATTTGGAAATAAAATAGGTAATCACACAAAAGAGGCTCAGGGTGAGGATGCCCACTGGGAATTCCCCTGAATTCCCTACATACCAGTCCAACCCTGACTCCATGCTGACCACCACGTGTTACATGTACTAATTATAACTTTCCTTCCCCCTCTCCCTCTCTTGCTGGATCTCTGCACTGCACACTCTTCTACTATTCTAAATAGAGGGAACATTTACATCATGTATCCTGTCTGTTCATACAAAAAAAAGGATGGAATTGAACCATCAGCGACATTAGACATTGCAAGGGGAACTCCTTGCAGGGAATCTTGATCTCCTACCTTGACTCCCTGAAAACTTGTTGCAACATATCTGTGTTGTGGTTTTCCACGGAACTTTTGACTTTTTTATGTGCCTTGTGCATTACCTCTTCAATGTGCCTGAGCGAAAAGGCATATGGAACTAGGAACCGGCACTGAACTCTAATTTGCAGCTTTCAATCATCCCATGTGGCATAACACAACATAAATAAGAAGAAAAAGCAGAAGAAGAAAGAACATTGAAAAGAGACCAGAAAAGGAGAAGAGAAAGAAACAGAAGAATATCAAACTGTATCATTTGGTAGTAAAATGTATAAATAATCACAAAACACATCCCCACGTAAAATGGCGTGCATTACCTCTTCAATGTACCTGAGCAAAAAGGCAACTAGGAACCGACACTCTATTTTGCAGCTTTCAATCTTGGAAGAGCCATCATGGTGTGTCATCCTTCCAAGGTCAAAAAAGCAATTATCATTATGTCAAGCATTCATATGGCCTACTCATGGGATTGTTGTAAAATAGATAAAGTCAAGGGCACATATGACACATAATTATAAAAGGATGCTTCTTTATCAGTGCATCAGCAGTTTGAAAGATTCAGGAGGTCCAGCACCCACTGATCAATCCATGCATCAGATGCATGTAATCTCAACTATCATGGTCGGAACACTTTAATATAACAATCATCCAGTATCCCATCCCCCTTCCAATCAGTGGCATAGCTCACACCAATGACGTCAGAGATGCATACACACTGGTTATAACAAACAACCAGAGACAATACAGACAATACAAGATTAAGGACCTGTTTATAATAGGAACACAATCAAGTACTAAATACTTGTAAAATACTTACTACAAACCAACACAGATACAATCCCACATGCTCCAAAAAGGGGAGACCTCTGTATGCAGGCTTAAAATCAAATGTCAGAGACATATTTACCAGATCAGAAACGTTGAGGGTGTAATGTCAGGATTTGCAATTAAGCAATAATCACATGTTCCACGGACTGCAATGGGTGGTAACGACCCGGGGGCAGAGTTAAAGGCCCAAGTGTAAGGAGGGCCTTTAACAAGGGTCCCTTGTGCTGTTACCCCCATTCTAGCCTGTGAAAGCCCCTCTTCCATTTAAATTGTGGCCAAGCAAGGAGACATAGTGAAGCAGAGGCGACAGGGAAGTGGGCCGGGGCGGGGCAGTTAGAGGGACCGGAAAATGATTGGGGACAGAGAGTGGGGGAATGTGGTGGTGCAGGGCGGGGGAATCTGGCTTTAGGTTGCTTGGAACATAGGCTTGGTTCGTGGGATTCAGCCGGAGATCCAAGCAACCTGATTGGTTGCTGCCCTGCCTCGATTGCTAATTTGTATTCATGTATTTGGCAGGATTCATGTCTTTGTAATTGTTTATTTGAATTTTCTCTTTTCTTTATAGATGTAATCAACTTTGAAGGATCTGCAGAGTAAAATGGTGTTTTATACTGCTCATTAAGTCTCCAAGCTGCTGCCAAAGCTTACACTGGTCAATTACTTTGTTCAAAATACATTACAAATTACATTATACCAACAAACAACACAATTCAACCCAATAATTGCGGTTGAACTTAGAATATACTTCTGGTTATAAGTCAGAAATCAGTGTAATCATACATTGTTTAATACTTCTTCATAAACAAATCAAAGTAAACCACATTTATTCAACCCTACAGGCATTTGGCATGTTAATCTGCCCTTTTGAAAAGAGTGTTTGAGCTCAGTGCTGCAAAATGAAGGAGCATGAACACGTTGATACTTTTTTTTGTTTGCCAAAAAAACAATCATTGAAAACTTCTCATTTCATCTGTTCCCCCTCAGATGGTAAATTCCCATCTACAATAACATTACCTAATTTATAACTGCAGATGTGCAGTGCAGAGTGAGACCAATCATTCTAGCATGTGTTAATATTACTCATGTGGTCTTCAATCTTTAAACCTTGCCTTTAGTAAGTACTTGAACACATGACAGCAATCATTATAACATGTTGACAGAACCCCCTACAGCATTGCTTGTCATGTGAACATCCAACTAAAGATGTTTAGATGCATTGTCTTTTTTTCTTTTCATCTGGGCAAGGTCAACTCACCTGTTTTGATAATGTCTGTGCGCTCAGATCAAACATGGCCATCCAGGAATGCAGCTGCCATGGTGCAACTACGACTTCCAACAACTGTAAGCAAAAAGCCCTTTGTAGGGGATTCAGCAAGCTTGTTTGATATATGTGATTGCTAGTGTACTAGTCGGTGAATGCAAGCTGTTTGAAATTCTACCGAGGGCTATTCTCTGCACGAAAGAAAGCAATGCATAAAATAGCCAAATCCCAATTTAAATTCCACAATGTATCGAGGTAGCCTCATGAGCTGGAATGTTTCATTCAGTAAGGTAAATGTTTTTTTTCCCAGTGAGGGAGATGAGCCAGCCCCCGATCAAAGGTCATAACCAAAGAGAGCAAAGAGTCCCAAAGAAACACGTATTCCTGCTTTTCAACTCCGTGTGTTTTATTCTGGACATACATTTATATAGGCCCTTTAGATATGTAGCCAATTAGAGCATACATTTTTACTTCTGTCAAATTCACCTCTTAAGTGAAAAGCTGACCACACACCCTTTGATAGCCAATATTCACATAATGTAAGGTGATCATATACGCCATTCTCCAGAAAATAAGCCTGTGGACAGAGCAGACACCCTAGGTTTCAAAACTGTACATTCTCTTTTCCACCACAGAGAGGCACATCGCTTCCTTATCAGCAAACATGCAGAACTGTATTAAACATCGCCCTTGTCCATGTCTACAAAACATTCCTTAATTTAACTCAGCAGGTAAAACCAAAAACCTTGTAGAGTTCCATATTTAATTTCTCATTGTTGCGGTTAATCCTGTGTGGCCTTCCAGAAGTCCATATTTCAGTGCGTATCATTAACAAAACAAAATTCTGAACTCTACACTGACCACCTTAGGATATCACGTTTTAAGCAAGATAAACCCCGGAAGATTGCAAATGTGAGCAGCAGTAAGTCGATTTCAGTATGTTGTTAAAGGCATTACATAATTTCAAAATCCAATTAACTGTGTTTATTTGTATTTTAAATAACAGCATTCATTTTACCAAATGCTACACTTCCACTAAACATGTGGACACAGTGCCACTGCATCTCATCCAGCATTTGTGCTGCATTTCCAAATTGATATTTGCCAATGCATGCGACCTTATGTTTACCACATTTCATCTTCTGCCATTTTTCCAGATAGTAATTGCAATTTGATTTCCAAACTAGCTATGCAGGGAAGGTGCACAAAAATGATTGTTTAGCTTCATAATAGTAGTATGAGTAGGAGGTAACATAGGTTCGCACATCTTCCAAAACTGAGTGCAAACAAACATATCATTTAATTATATGTCATATTGCAAACAAGTCCATGGGATCAGCTGATAAGCTATCATGACAGGTCATTCTGTTGTAATTACAAAGTGGAAATGGTGCGCATCCTTTTTTTTGTCAATATAGAGCTTTGTGCTACAATGTCCCCACAAAACAGACCTCTGCGTATTTTGATGGACTGGAGAGATTACAGTGGCCTATTTTACTTGTCCAAGTACAAGTGCTGGTTGTCTCCATGAGCATCAGTCTGGCTTAAGAGCAGCCAGAAGCACAGAAACTGCTCTCCTGAACACCCGTGAAGACATGCTCTCAAATCTCGACTCTTCCCTTCTTTCTGTCCTCATCCTCCTTGATCTTTCCTCTGCTTATGATGCAGTGAACCACACCATCCTTATCAATCATCTCTGTGATAACCTGGGTATCACTGATCAGGCTCTAGCCTGGTTGACCTCCTTCCTCTCCGATCGACCCTCTCAGGTCCAACTGTGGTCCCGTCTCTCCACCACCTCTCTCTCCACATGTGGCATTCCCCAGGGCTCTATCCTCTCACCCTCGCTCTTCAACATTTACCTGGCACCTCTGGGCCATCTCATCTCTACTCTACTAACCTTAAGTGTTATGTGGATGACACTCAGCTATCCTTCAGGTGGTTCCCCTCTGCTTCCTCTCCCCTCTTGCTCATTCCTGAGTGTCTATCTGCGAATCAGGAATTGCGTGCCTCTAATGATCTCTGCCTGAATGCCAGTAAGACTGAGATCCTTCTCATTGGGACCCCTGCTCTCGGTTTCCCTCTTTCACTCTGGCCACCTTCCTTGGGCCCTCTACCTGCGCCTTCCTGCGAGGCAAAAAACGTTGGTGTCATCTTTGATTCCTCCCTCTCCTTCTTTCCTCACATCACAGATGTCTGTCTCTAAGAAGTCCCACTACCAGCTGCACCTCCTCAGAGGTTTCTTCCTATTCTCACAGAAGCTCACTCAGTGGTTCTTCTAAGCTAGAATACTGCAACAACCTCTATCTAAATCTGCCTGCCTCTACTCTTTGCCCTCTGCAATTAATCCAGAACAGGACTGTGAGACGTGTCCTTGGTGTCAACCCCATTGATCATATCTCTCCAGCCCTGAAATCTCTTCAGTGGCTCCTGATGGCTGCAAGGATCAAATTCAAGACCCTCTGCATTGTCCAGAAGTCTTTCTGAGGACGGACCACACCACATCCACATCTCTCTTCCTAAGCACTTTCCTTCTTGAGACCTCTGATCATCCTCCTCCAACTCTCCGAGGGCCAGATGCTTCTCTGGGCAGAGAGTGGGGGATTAACGTTCTCCTCGGTTGGTTCCTCCCTCAGGAACAGCCTCCCTGACTCTCTCAAACTTGAGCAGAACCACCTCAGGTTCCAGAAGCAACTCAAGACCTTCCTTTTTGCTTCTGTTTTCTCTCTCTCTCTCCCCTGTTCATGTTATTGTCTGTTGCACTAACTGGTTACCTGGCCTCCTTCTGGACCTTATGGGGACCAGGCTCCATCACAACCAGTAGGCCCATGCACTACCTCTGGGCCTACTGCGCTCTAGGGACTGTATCTGCAATCCTACAGTCCCCTGCCTCTTGCAGCTAGCTACCTAGAACCAGCCACCCAGGCGGCACTTACTTTGCTTTGCACCCCCCTGGCACTTCTCCTCTGCCTTTTCCTTGCACGATCCAAATGAAACAAGGCCTAGTTAGATTGTTTGTTTTGTTCCATTTTGTCTTCCCCTTCCTTGTTTTGTCACGCCTAGAAACACTTCTTTACAGGCTTGTTTAAATGACTTATATCATACCATATCAAGGAAAGAAAATAGAGTCCACAAGGTTGTGTCAGGATAGAACATTTTCAGAAGGTATGTGATGGCGTCTTTTTGAGAGTATCTGTAACTTTGCTTCCAGGGATGTATATGATTGAAAGGCCATCGTGTGAGCATGCCTTGCTGACTTCTATGCCTGCCTTCCATCTGCTGAAGGACCATCATTTTTGGGCCCAGATTACAGAAACTTTGCACCAGTGCAAGTATACATTTGCGCTTTATTCGCACTAGGGCAAAGTGTGCTATCGTTTTAAAAACACTGCAACATATTAGAAAACCTTTTCACAGTGACAAATGAAGTTGGGCATGTTATAAACACCATGGGAAAAAAAAAGTTTTTCCCAGTGCGAATATGGTATGGCATTAGCACTAGAGCAAAGTTGGCCCTGGATCAAAAATACATTTAAAATGTATGTTTTTTGCACTAAGACAATTTCTCCCATGGTGCCTACAACATACCCAACTCCGCTCAGCATTTTTCTAATTTGTCCCATTGTTTTTAAAAATAGGGCAAACGTTGCCCTATTGCTAATACCGTGCAAACTTGCACTTGCATTGGCGCAAACTTTCTGTAATCTGGACACTGGCTGTTTGTCCAGATCACTGGAGGAAAACCAGCCCTCTGCAAATATTGATCCATTTCATGCAGGCCTGTTTCATTGCTAGCAATTTTTTGTTCAGAACCAAGTAACTGATCTTACTATCAGTCAATAAAGGCGAGAGGGTGTTTATTTTCACCACTCTATTGTTTCAACAATTCACTTATTGAACAAACTAAGGCACAACCTACGCAATGTAGGACTGGTTGCCCTAGTCCAGGGGCGTAATGAATCATTGTTTCAGGCTGCAACAGGCATTTAGGTTAAGAGGAACAATTTCCCTTTTTGTAGGTATGTATTTTGCATCTTGATCCAGAGAATATTGATAGAAGAATTTCTGGGAGAATTTGCCAACATTTTAGTGTTCAGTCGGGGTTTGTTTAGCCTCTCTCTAAATCATGTGGAACAACTGAGGTTTATTAAAGCCCAAAAGACTATGGCAAAATATGGTTGCTTTCTCAATCACATTGAAAGGACCATCAAAGTCAGAAGAAGAATATAGTTGACTCAAAGGATGTGCTATGGTCCAGTGGAAAGGATAGCCGGGGCAAGTGGGGGAGGGTGGAAGCTGCGGTGGCTCTCATTGGTAATATCACCTCAGCCTCTAGATATTGCATTGTATTGTTGTGGAGATGGATGATGGTGTGACTGTGGTGATGATGAACACACATTTTGGTGGTTCACCTGCCCAGAGATGGAGATAATAAGTGTGCTGCAGTTTGTGTGTCTACGATTGGAGCATAACACAGGTGTACTTGATCAATAATTAGACAGACATTTTCCAATGAATACACAGAGTCATTCACACAGTTCTGGACACATCCTGAATGTATTTTTCTCTCATGTCTCACATGGGTGAGGGAACACACTGAATGTTTATATCTCTCGTGCATCTAAGGGCTGATGGCACAATCTCAAATTTACATCTCTCTTGTCGTCCAGGGATTAGGGCACAGACTGAATTTGTATATCCCTCCTGTATCAGTGGGGTGAGGGCAAAACCTGCATTTTTATGTCTCTCCTGTTTCATGCAGCTGAGGGCATATACTGAATGTTCACCTCTCTTCTTTCTGACAGGAGTGAGGGACATACTCAATGTTGACATCTCTCCTGTCTCCCAGGAGGGCTCATACTCAATGCTTATGTCTCTCTTGTATTGCAGGGCTAAGGGCACAGATTACATTGTATGTCTTCCATGCCTCACAGAGGTGAGGTCACAGAATACTTTTTTGTTTCCTCTGTTTTGCCAGAGTGATGACACACACTTACCTTTTGCATATCTAATATTATAAAAAGTGGGGGAACAGGTTCAATATTTACATCTTTGCACCTAGAAACACTTGTTTCAAGTGTTAAAATGCCATATCATATCAGATTATATCATATCTTTAAGGTCTTACAGGAGTGAGGCACATACTGAATTATTACATATCCTTTGTTGCACAGGGGTGAAGGCACAGACTGAATGATTTTTTAATCTCTTCCGTTTACAGGGTTGAGAGCGAAGCAATGCCTTTTTCCATATTTCCTTTCTGAAACGCGTGGGGGCATGCTAGGCAAAGTCTGAATGAAGTACCCTCTGGGAACACTACAAACAACTATGACTACAGGTATAGGCAACCCAACCTTTGGTATGAGCTTGTACTACACAGTTTTGGTAGCGTCTTGAGCAGCCAGGCTTATCTCAAGAGGGGAAATGTGAGCTGTAGTGGAGTTACACAAAGATTCACAGTTAAAGGCATTCAAATAAACTCTTACACCCAAGGTTTCCTGCATAAACAATATTAATTTGTTTATCATTCAGTTATAAAGCCTTCTTCAGAAGGGAGCAATGGAATAGTAACACACAAATATACTTCAATACTGTACACTTTGAGTTTCTGAATCAGACAAGACCCTTTTGGGATGGCCCACAGACACAACCTACACCCAGAGGTGACTACAGTAACAAGAGTGCTGGGGAGATTAATACGTTACTGTTGGCATTCAGAACACTCTTTAAAAGTTGGTAAAAGGCAAAGCTTATTAGAACACAAGAGACCGCAAATATTCCTAAGCAGGTAAGTACTTTTAGAGAGTTATTCAATTCAATACACCAAGCCAAAGTCAATAGTAAAAGTCATGGATAGGATAATGCAGTTCTGGTAAGTAAATGGAAAAGTCTTTGCACAAGTTCTTAGGAGTCTTTGATGAAAAGAAGAATCAAATGTAGGGCCACAAGCTGATTATACTTGTGAGTTGTGGAAGTTACAAGCACTTCTACAGTAAGAGGTAAGTTCTCTTAGACTTGTTTTACAGTACCTTGGTGAAGAAGAACATATGCAGCTGATGACTTCTGTTCCTGTGCAGCTCTGCAGATCTCACTGTTCCTGGACCTCAGTCGTGGGGACAAGAGGGAGGATGTCGGGGGACTCCTGCAATGCACTGGGACTGTCAAAACCTGCAACCGGCAAACTTTACTTTCAGTGACTGTTTCGCATTTCAGCTACCGCAAATAGCAACAACATGGTTCCTGGCTGTCAAGGTGGACTGTCCTTGCTTCTGGGGTCCCGCACTCTGCTGAGGGGGCTCAGGCTTGGTCAGTCCTGCTTTGTGGGAGTCCAGAGAATCTTCCAAAAGCTTTAGGCAGCTTAAAAGTAACACACACAATCGGGTGTCCCGCTCCCTGGCTATACGGTTTCCTGCAGCAACTCTGAGGAAATTCAACCAACTCCGAGATGAGTGTCCATGTGGCTTACTTTGGAGTTGATTGGTCCCACCAACTCAAAGGGAGAAGTCGTCCTTGCAGGGGCTTCTCTGTTGATACGAACTTGGCAAATTGGCACTGCAGCAGGGCTTCACTGGGCAAACCAACAGTCCATGAGTTGAAGCAGGTGTCCTCTTCAAGCTCTTCTTCGGTTCCTTCGTCCAGTAGTCAATTCTGCCTTTCAAGCCGAAAGACGCGCCTTTTATTTAGTTCTCTCCCATTCATTCGAGCCTAGCTGTCACTCACCCTGCAGTGTGGCTTTCCTTGCCGGACAGTAAGCCAGCCAATCCCCACAGAGTGCATTTTGGTCTCTTAGGAGACTAAGCACAGGGAGTTTCAGCCACCTCCACCATTTCCTGCCTACTCCAGACACTCTGGATCCAGAGTTGGGTTTCACTCCTGAAGCCTGCCAAAGGCGAAATGGACAAAGAGACCAAACCTGGTTTGCCACGCAGAGAAACTCTCTAGAAGGACCTTTCCACAAAGAAATTGTGAAAAACAAAGACAGGGGACCATTTTGAAAACGATGGCTGCCGCTGTTAGTGTCACCGGAGCTGTGGAAAGCCTCAGTGAATGCTAACTATGGTAGTTTGGAATGAAACCACTGCCTCCAGCCATTCTGTGAGGAAAGGGTAACATAAAAATGTTACATGAGCAGTTATACACAGGGGATACTAAGACACCCCTTCAGGACTTACTGTTGTGCTGGGTCTAGCAAGTACACTACTAAGTAAAGTCAATTTTACTTTACTGTACTGGGAATCAGTAGTTTATCCCAGAGAAGGTATTTAAACCTTGAGAGATCTGCAAGACTTCCCTGTGTCACTGCACTGAGGGTGCGTTGGAACACATTTGCAAAAGATGATGTCTATGGAGTTGGTTAGACTTCATAACCAAAAGAAACACAGAGGTAAAATTCACAATTAGGTCTCACTCTCTCCTGGTAAAACAAAGAAGTCCTCAAAATCCATCAAAGTTGGTGGGGGTCTGTAAGGTGGAGGGAATGGGCACATTTTTGAGAATTCTCCCTAACACTCATCCCCCCAGACTATGGCACAGGAGGATTTAATCCACCCCTGGATGAATCTCCTTACTCCAGTCGGTCAAACTTTCTGGAGAGACCATCAGCATTTTGGTGATTTTACCCTGGCCTGTGTTCAATGGTAAAATCAAACCCCTGTAGGCTGATTGACCTTCTTAACAATTTAGGATTCTCCCCCTTCATCTACATTAACCATCTCAAGGGTTGGTGGTCTGTTTGAATCACAAAAGTATGGCCTAAACCTTTACAAAGACCACACAATGGCAAAACATTAATGTTCTATGGTTGCCTTCCTTGTCTCAGGTTCCTTCAGTTTTCTACTGATGAAGCAGATTGGGTGTTCCATGTCTTTCTCATCCAGCTGACTCAGAACAGCACCTATGCCTGTAGTGGATGCATCTGTCCGTACAATAAAGGATTGGCTGTAGTCAGGAGCTCTTAAGACTGGAGCTTGACAAAGGGTTTTCTTAAGGCCTTTAAATGCCTTATTGCACTCGTCATTCCACCTGACCTTCTTGGGGATTTCGGGTGAGCAGATCACATGCAAGGGAGAAGCTATGGACCCATACATCTCAATGAAGTTCATATAGTAACCAGTGAGACCTGTGAGACCTAGAAAGGCTCACTTGGGTTTGAGTAGTAGAAGGTGGCCCAGTCTTGTACAGCCTGTTCATTTCTAGACAATGGTCTTACTTCACTTCCTCCTACCTCATCTCCAAGGTAGACTACTGTACTCTGACCAATTTGACATTTACTTGCCTTAATGGTCAGATTGGCCTGCTCATGAGTCTGCAGTACATATCCTAGATGGTCAACATAGTCTTTCCAAGTAGGGCTGAACACTGCGATGTCATCCAAGTATGCCATGCAGAAGTCCTCCATCCCATTCAAAACATTATGCACCATTCTTTGGAATGTAGCAGGGTTATTCTTTAATCCAAAAGGCATAACCTTAAACTGGCAGAGGCATCCAGGGGTTGAAAATGCAGTTTTCTCCTTGGCATAGTCTGTCAGAGCTATTTGCCAATAGCCTGAGGTTAGGTCAAATCTACTGAGGTACTTGACTGAATCAAGCCTGCCCACCAGCTCTACTGTCCTAGGTAAAGGATGGGCATCAGTCGTGGTGACTACATTAAGAGCTCTGTAGTCCACACAGAATCTCAATTCCATGGATCCTGCCTTTGGTACTAGCACAACTGGACATGCATAACACAACATAAATAAGAAGATAAAGTAGAAGAAGAAAGAACATTGAAAAGAGGCCAGAAAAGGAGAAGAGAAAGAAACAGAAGAATATCTAACTGTATCATTTGGTAGTAAAATGTATAAATAACCACAAAACACATCCTCACGTAACATGGCGTGCATTACCTCTTCAATATACCTGAGCAAAAAGGCAACTAGGAACCGGCACTGAACTCTAATTTGCAGCTTTCAATCTTGGAAGGGCAAACATGGTGTCTCATCCTTCCAAGGTCAAGAAAGCAATTATCATTATGTCAAGCATTGATATGGCCTATTCATGGGATTGTTGTAATATAGATAAAGTCAAGGGCACATATGACACATAATTATAAAAGGATGCTTCTTTATCAGTGCATCAGCAGTTTGAAAGATTCAGGAGGTCCAGCACCCACTGATCAATCCATGCATCAGATGCATGGAATCTCAACTATCATGGTCAGAACACTTTAATATAACAATCATCCAGTATCCCATCCCCCTTCCAATCAGTGGCATAGCTCACACCAATGACGTCAGAGATGCATACACACTGGTTATAACAAACAACCAGAGACAATACAGACAATACAAGATTAAGGACCTGTTTATAATAGGAACACAATCAAGTACTAAATACTTGTAAAATACTTACTACAAACCAACACAGATACAATCCCACATGCTCCAAAAAGGGGAGACCTCAGTATGCAGGCTTAAAATCAAATGTCAGAGACATATTTACCAGATCAGAAACGTTGAGGGTGTAATGTCAGGATTTGCAATTAAGCAATTATCACATGTTTCACGGACTGCAATGGGTGGTAACGACCCGGGGGCAGAGTTAAAGGCCCAAGTGTAAGGAGGGCCTTTAACAAGGGTCCCTTGTGCTGTTACCCCCATTCTAGCCTGTGAAAGCCCCTCTTCCATTTCAATTGTGGCCCAGCAAGGAGACATAGTGAAGCAGAGGCAACAGGCAAGTGGGCCGGGGGCGGGGCAGTTGGAGGGACTGGAGCGGGGGAATCCGGCTTTAGGTTGCTTGGAACATAGGCTTGGTTCGTGGGATTCAGACGGAGATCCAAGCAACCTGATTGGTTGCTGCCCTGCCTGGATTACTAATTTGTATTCATGTATTTGGCAGGATTCATGTCTTTGTAATTGTTTATTTGAATTTTCTCTTTTCTTTATAGATGTAATCAACTTTGAAGGATCTGCAGAGTAAAATGGTGTTTTATACTGCTCATTAAGTCTCCAAGCTGCTGTCAAAGCTTACACTGGTCAATTACTTTGTTCAAAATACATTACAAATTACATTATACCAACAAACAACACAATTCAACCCAATAATTGCGGTTGAACTTAGAATATACTTCTGGTTATAAGTCAGAAATCAGTGTAGTCATACATTGTTTAAACTTCTTCAACAAATCAAAGTAAACCTCATTTATTCAACCCTAAAGGCATTTGGCATGTTAATCTGCCCTTTTGCAAAGAGTGTTTGAGCTCAGTGCTGCAAAATGAAAGAACATGAACACGTTGATACTCTTTTTTGTTTTCCAAAAAAACAATCATTGAAATCTTTTCATTTCATCTGTTCCCCCTCAGAGGGTAAATTCCCATCTACAATAACATTACCTAATTTATAACTGCATATGTGCAGTGCAGAGTGAGACCAATCATTCTAGCATGTGTTAATATTACTCATGTGGTCTTCAATCTTTAAACCTTGCCTTTAGTAAGTACTTGAACACATGACAGCAATCATTATAACATGTTGACAGAACCCCCTACAGCATTGCTTGTCATGTGAACATCCAACTAAAGATGTTTAGATGTATTGTCTTTTTTTCTTTTCAGCTGGGCAAGGTCAACTCACCTGTTTTGATAATGTCTGTGCGCTCAGATCAAACATGGCCATCCAGGAATGCAGCTGCCATGGTGCAACTACGACTTCGAACAACTGTAAGCAAAAAGCCCTTTGTCGGGGATTCAGCAAGCTTGTTTGATATATGTGATTGCTACTGTACCATAGTCGGTGAATGCAAGCTGTTTGAAATTCTGCCGAGGGCTATTCTCTGCACGAAAGAAAGCAATGCAAAAAGTAGCCAAATCCCAATTTAAATTCCACAATCTATCGAGGTAGCCGCATGAGCTGGAATGTTTCATTCAGTAAGGTAAATGCATCTTTTCCCAGTGAGGGAGATGAGACAGCCCCCGATCAAAGATCATAACCAAAGAGAGCAAAGAGTCCCAAAGAAACACGTATTCCTGCTTTTCAACTCCGTGTGTTTTATTCTGGACATGCATTTATATAGGCCCTTTAGATATGCAGCCAATTAGAGCATTCATTTTTACTTCTGTCAAATTAATCTCTTAAATGAAAAGCTGACCACACACCCTTTCATAGCCAATATTCACATAATATAAGGTGATCATATACGCCATTCTCCAGAAAATAAGCCCAGTGGACAGAGCAGAAACCCAAGGTTTCATAAACGGTACATTCTATTTTCCACCACAGATATGTACATCGCTTCCTTATCAGCAAACATGCAGAACTGTATTAAACATCGCCCTTGTCCATGTCTACAAAACATTCCTTAATTTAACTCAGCAGGAAAAACCAAAAACCTTGTAGAGTTCCATATTTAATTTCTCATTGTTGCGGTTAATCCTGTGTGCCCTTCCAGAAGTCCATATTTCAGTGCGTATCATTAACAAAACAAAACTCTGATCTCTACAGAGACCACTTTAGGATATCACGTTTTAAGCAAGATAAACCCCGGACGATTGCAAATGTGAGCAGCAGTTAGTCGATTTCAGTATGTTGTTAAAGGCATTACATAATTTCAAAATCCAATTAACTGTGTTTATTTGTATTTTAAATAACAGCATTCATTTTACCAAATGCTACACTTCCACTAAACATGTGGACACAGTGCCACTGCATCTCATCCAGCATTTGTGCTGCATTTCCAAATTGATATTTGCCAATGCATGCGACCTTATGTTTACCACATTTCATCTTCTGCCATTTTTCCAGATAGTAATTGCAATTTGATTTCCAAACTAGCTATGCAGGGAAGGTGCACAAAAAAGATTGTTTAGCTTCATAATAGTAGTATGAGTAGGAGGTAACATAGGTTAGCACATCTTCCAAAACTGAGTGCAAACAAACATATCATTTAATTATATGTCATATTGCAAACAAGTCCATGGGATCAGCTGATAAACTATCATGACAGGACATTCTGGTGTAATTACTAAGTGGAAATGGTGAGCATCCTTTTTTTGTCAATACAGACCTCTGCGTATTTTGATAGACTGGAGAGATTACAGTGGCCTATTGTACTTGTTCAAGTACAAGTGTTGGTTGTCTCCATGACCATCAGTCTGGCTTAAGAGCAGCCAGAAGCACAGAAACTGCTCTCCTGAACACCCGTGAAGACATGCTCTCAAATCTCGACTTGTCCCTTCTTTCTGTCCTCATCCTACTTGATCTTTCCTCTGCTTATGGCGCAGTGAACCACACAATCCTTATCAATCATCTCTGTGATAACCTGGGCATCACTGATCAGGCTCTAGCCTGGTTGACCTCCTTCCTCTCCGATCGACCCTCCCAGGTCCAACTGGGGTCCTGTCTCTCCACCACCTCTCTTTCCACATGTGGCATTCCCCAGGTCTCTAACCTCTCACCCTCACTCTTCAACATTTACATGGCATCTCTGGGCCATCACATCTCTACCTTCTCTACTAACTTTCAGTGTTATGCGGAAGACACTCAGCTCACCTTCAGGTTCCTCTCTGCTTCCTCTCCTCTCTTGCTCATTCCTGAGTGTCTATCTGCGAATCAGGAATTGCGTGCCTCTAATGATCTCTGCCTGAATGCCAGTAAGACTGAGATCCTTCTCATTGGGACCCCTGCTCTCGGTTTCCACTTTCACTCTGGCCACTCTCCTTGGGCCCTCTACCTGCGCCTTCCTGCGAGACAAAAAACGTTGGTGTCATCTTTGATTCCTCCCTCTCCTTCTTTCCTCACATCACAGATATCTCTAAGATGTCCCACTACCAGCTGCACCTCCTCAGAGATTTCTTCCGATTCTCGCAGAAGCTCACTCACTGGTTCTTCTAAGCTAGAATACTGCAACAACCTCTTTCTAAATCTGCCTGCCTCTACTCTTTGCCCTCTGCAATTAATCCAGAACAGGACTGTGAGACGCCTGGCTATACAGTTTCCTGCAGCAACTCTGAGGAAATTCAACCACCTCTGAGATGGGTGTCCAGGTGGCTTACTTTGGAGTTGAATGGTCCCACCAACTCAAAGGGCGAAGTCATCCTTGCAGGGGCTTCTCTGTCGATACGAACTTGGCAAGTTGGCACTGCAACAGTGCTTCACTAGGCAAACCAATGGTGCAGGAGTTGTAGCAGGCGTCCTCTTCAAGCTCTTCTTTGGTTTCGTCCAGTTGTCGACCCTGCCTTCGAAGCCAAACGACTTGCCTTTTATTCAGTTCTCTCCCATTCATTCCAACCTAGCTGTCACTCAGCCAGCAGGTTGGCTGTCCATGCTGGACAGTCAGTCAGCCAATCACCACAGAGTGCATTTGGGTCTCCTAGGAGACTAAGCACAGGGAGTTTCGGGCACTTCCCACACTTCCTGCCTACCCCAGACACACTGAAGCCAGAGGTGGATTTCACTCCTGAAGCCCGTCAAAGGCGAAATGAACAAAGAGACCAAACCTGGTTTGGCACGCAGAGAAACTCTCTAGAAGGACCTTTCCACAAAGACATGGTGAAAAACAAAGACTGGGGACCATTTTTTCAAAGATGGCTTTGTACCATTTTGAAAAAGATGGCTCCAGTGGTTAGTGTTACCGGAGCTGCGAGCAGCCACAGTAAAAGCTAACTTTGGTAGTTCGGAACAAAACCACTGCCACCAGCCATTCTGTGAGGAAAGGGTAACATAAAAATGTTACATGAGCAGTTAGACAGAGGGGATACTAAGTAAACCCTCCAGCACTCTATTGTAAGATAGGTTGTGCTGGGTCTAACAAGTACACTGCTAAGTAGAGTCAATTTCACTTTATTGTTCTGGGAAACAGTAGTTTATCCCAGAGAAGGTATTTAAGCCTTGGGAAATCTGGAAAACTTCCCTGTGTCACTGCACTGAGAATGCTTTGGGACACAATTGTAAAAGATGATGCCTATGGAGTTGGTTAGACTCCATAACCAAAAGAAACACAGAGGTAAAATTCACATTCAAAATACATGAGAGAGTGGGAAAAAGGGTCTCACTCTCTCCAGGTAGAAAATCAAGTCCTCAAAATCCAGCAAAGTTGATGGGGTTCGCTAAGGTGGAGGGAATTAGCACATTTTTGAGAATTTTCCCTAGCAGTTACATGGCCAGAATGTTTACATTTCTAATGTCTCAAAGACTCAGACTGAATGTTTATCTGTCTTCTGTCTAGCAGGGCTGAGGACAAATGCTCAAATGTATGTCTCTCATGTTACAAAGGGATGTGGGCATGTGAGCATTTTTTGCATTTTTCCTGTCTCCCGGGGTCTCTTATGCCTCTCATATGTTGTAGGGGCAAAACTTACATTTTTACATCTCACCGATTTCCCAAAGGTGAAGACACATACCCAATGTTGACATCTCTCCTGTCTCACTGGGGTGAGGGCACAGCATTTATTTGTACATCTATCCTGTCTCACAGTTCTAAAAGGACATGCTACATTTTTAAATCTTTACAGTCTAGCAAGATTGGGGATTTGCAACTTTCCTGCTTCGCAACAGTGAAGACAAACTGTCTTTCCAATCATCACTTTTTAATGTATCTACAGCCTTGCAGGAGTTACGGTACACACTCAAATTTGATCCCTCCTCACTCTCACAGTAGTGGGGCACAGACTACATTTTTACATTTCTACTGTCTCACAGGGGTAAGGGCAAAGACTAAAGTTGTACCTCTCCCCTCTCTCACTGGGCTGAGGGCAGACAATCTATGTTTGCTTCTATCCTTTCTTGCAGGTGTAAGGGCAAACACTACATTTTTACATCCAACCTTTCACGCAGGGGTGAGGGCACAGAGTGAATTTTAATATCTTTCCCGCCTCACAGGCATGAGCGCACATTCTGAATTGTAAGTCTCCCTGGTCTTGCAGGGAAAGGGCACCCACTTAATTTGTATGTCTCTCTTATTTTGCTGAGTTGAGGGGACATGCTGGCATGTGTATGTCCTTTTCATTTTTCAGAGGGGTGAGGGCAGAGTCTGATGTGTCCATCACTACCATCTCACTGCGATGAGGGTGCACGCAGAATTTGTATATCTCACCTGCATCAACAGGTTAAGGGCATAGACTGAATGTTTATCCCTCTTCTGCCTCACAAGGCTAAGGCCACATACTAAATTATCACATTTCTCCTGTCACAAAGGGCACAGACTGAATGTGTATGTCTTTACTGTTCTGCAGTGTTATAGCCACAAACTCTGGTTTTACATATCTACTGTCTAGTAGGATTGAAAGTACACACTCATTTTTGTCATATCTCCTGTCTCGTATGGATGATGATGCTCACTCAATTTCCTGTCTCAAAAAGCTGAGAGACATGCTCAATGTTAATGTCTTGTTTGTCTCACAGGGGTGAGGGCACAGACTGAATTTGTATGCATGCATGTATTTGCATGTATGTCTAGTATTGCAGGTGTGAGGGAACCCACCCACATTTCACGTCACTTCTCCCTCACAGTATTGGGGCCACAGACTATATTTTTTCATTCCTCCTGACCTCATGGGGGGGAGGGCCAAGACTTATATTTTACACCTCTCCCATCTCATGTCTCACATGGGTGAGGCCACAGACTGAATGTGTATGTCTCATAGGGGAAAAGAGAGCACAGACTGAAGGTTTATCTCTCTCCTGCCTCACAGGGGTGATTCACTAACTCAAGTTTCACATCTCTCCTGCTCCTCAGAGGATTGAGGACTCACACATTTGTATGCCTCTCTTGTCTGAGTGCACAGGCTGAATGTTTACATCTCATTTGTCTCGCAGAGGTGAAGTCACAAAACAATTACTTTCATATTTTCTACCTACCAGGGTTGAAGGCATACACTACATGTTTACCTTTTTTCTCTCCCAAAGGAGTGGGTAAGTGGTCTGAATTTTAAGGTGTCCAATGTATCACAGATGTGAGCGCACATACTGAATTTGATTGTCGTTCCTGTCTAGCAGGTGTGAGGACCCTTACTAAACATGTATGCCTCTCATTGCACTTAAGGGAGTGGACACAAACTCATTATTTAAATCTCTTCTCCCTCACAGAAATAGGGACACACATTACATTTGTATGTGATGAGGGCAGAGGCTGCATTTTTATGTCTCTACTGTTTCTCCAGAGGGAGAGAACAGACTGCATTTTTGTATCTCTTCTATCACACCGGCTTGAGGGGACACACTCAGTTTATATGTCTCGTCTTTCTTCAAGGATTGGGGCAAAGCCTGATTATGTATGCCTCTCTTGTCTTACAGGCCTGAGGGCACAGACTGATTTTTAATTTCACCTGTCTTGCACTGGTTAGGAAGCGTACACAATTGTTACTTCTCCCCTGTCTCGCACGGATGGGAGCATAGACTGAATTTTTGATCTCATCTTTCTCACAGGGGTAAGAGCACACACTGAAATTGCACATGTAATCCCTCTCCACAGGATTGTGGTCAGGCCTGAATTGTTACATCCCTCATGCCTTTCAGGGATGATGGAACTAACATTAATAGCCCATGTTCAGAAACAAAGGACACATTATATTTATTAATTTCCCTCTGCAACACTATCACAGCAAAACTCTCAAATGCGTTCGGGTGATGCTTCTCAAAATCATTCTGTGCACTGGCTACTACATCCTAATACAACAATTTTCACCAGCTGAAGCAGTGTCCATCCAATAGGCACAATTACCCAATCTGCTGGGCAATATTCTCCATGGTAGTGTCTTATGCCGGGCAATGTGTGTCACCCACATTCTGTGAAATGGCACATGGTACTGGACTGGCCCTTTAGTGTGTTGGTACCAACCCGTTACTGTGGGACAGGACTCACCCACTGCATGGACAAGTCTGACCTTCCATCAATGATCTTGCTGTTCCCCTTTGCCTTCCGGGGAGGCCCCTACTACAGTTTCATGCAGTCTCATCAGCATCACAAGTAAGGGATTGGGGTTGATGGCACTTGTTGAAAACATCCTGTTCCAAGTGCCTTCAGTGATTTGGGATGGACATGTTTCCCTATAAATGGGTAGCAGGGATCTTGCTCCTCCTAATGGTCTTTGACCCCAGGCACAATGTGAATTTCATGGCTTTATACTCTTCTGCTGAAACTGCTCCTGACCCGTGCGGTGCTGTCTCGTCTCCACCGGACCCCTGTAGTAGTGGCTATGCCACCCTCTCAGACTCCTCCCCCATCTCTGTGTCAGCACAATTCCCGGCATCACATCAAGTAACATTCTCATCGTCACCACCAAACCCAAAAGCTACTTTGAGAGCATCATCTGATGGATGAGGCAGATGTTCTGTTTGCCTCCCCCGGATTAATTGAGCCTCCCACTCTCCAGATTCCAAAATGAGTATAGGAGATCCACATCCACTGGATCCAGATCACTGTGCTCCTCGTGCTCCTCGTGGACAAGCCCCACCACAGCAGATCCCCCCTGCCTCCCTGCCATCTTTTCCATCAAAAAAGAGATTCTCCTAAACAAAATACAAATACAAATTGTTTTCTCAAAAAAAAAAAAAAGTTTTATCAACTAAAGTATCAAGTGTTCCTCTAACAAAAGAGTGCTTTTCCATAAAAACTGGCTTCAAAAGTAAGGACAAAATAAGGGTTACCCCACCCTAAGAAACAAAATTGCTAAGTCAAATCACAACACAAATAAAGAGATTAATAATAAACAAAAAAGTGGCTTTTCAAAAATAACTGCCTGTGCACTGGCTTACAAAGGAACAATAAACAAAACAATAAAGCTTTCTCAGCTAAAAGCAAAATGTTCTCATATCACAAATAACAAAGGCAGTCTCACAGAAAAAAGGAGTGCTCCTTAACCTCTCAAAACTGTTTGTCTTTCTCCTACTTTTGGAGTGGATCCCCAATACATTCTTTTCCGGCAAACAAACTCAACCCACAAAGAAAACTGGACATTGCTGTTCTTTGTTCACGCCGTTGAAAGTGAGCAGTCCCCTAAAATACAATCCAAACTCCCCAATGAGAGTCAGTAAAGGACACACCCCAATAGGGAATGAGACTGAGACCAAGTGCAGTTGAGTTTAAGAGGTAAAGTCTATCTAGATAAGATAGGGCATGCAGAGAACTCTGATTACACCGAGAGCGCTCTGCCAAACAATACAAGGTTATTGCATTAAAAAGGGTTACAGCATCATCAGTGACGAAAACTTATATTGTGCAAAAGTTGCATTACAATTGGTGGAGCCGCAAATCCAGTATTTCTTCATAGGGCCCGCTTCCATTCGATTGGTTGGTTGCTTGGCAGGAAGGCAGGCATCACGTGTGTCAGCTGGGCTGATTAGTGCGAGGTGAAGGTCATGTGGTTCTGGATGAGGTGATTGATACTAGCTATCTAATCTAAACACTACTTCAAAGTATGCAATAAAAAGACAATCATTTGTATTCTGACAGATTAGGAAAAAACCATATATTTCATAGATTGCTTTTATATACATTGTCCTGAATCTCTGGTCAGGTCAAAGGTATGGGGTTCATCTCTGTCAGGGGGCATAGGGGTGAACACTGCATGCAGGCCCAGTGGAGGGATGAGAGGATCATTTGTTGTGCTGGGGCATCTGTGAGAAATGGGCCTGTAGCAGCATAGTCACAGGGAGAGGAAAAGGTGGGGGCCATATGCACGCCGTGCGCGGCACTGCCAGGGAGGGAGAGAAGGCCCTGGGGCAGGTAGAGTGTGGCCTACTTCAAATGGCGAAGTTTAAAATACACAATAAAATGGAGTTCGAGCAAGTTTACATGGTCTCTTCTGCAAGGCGTAGGGGAGGAGTTTTCGTTGTAACTCAGACCAGATCTTCATATTTGTGAAGTATATGGGTGTAATAATGTTCGCTCTACTGCAGGACGGCTCTATGGGTCACACATTATACATCATAACACATGATTCCCTTAACATCTTCCACCCTTACATGCACATATATTACAAAAAGGCAATGGACCTAAAGGGTAGAACAAAAATATGTGGGGCCAAATATCTTATCTACTACAATCAGTTGGCTAACACATCCCTCAAAAACATCCTTTTAGATCTCATAGAAAAAGTTTTATCACACGTGAATAAACAAGAAAATATATGGTCACAGACAGGATTAGTATCAGGAGTGAATCTGGGTGTCACACAGTTATGGGGCAGGCATCTGTTACATCAAATAAGCAGTGAATGTAGAAGTTGTATGTGTAGTATATCCTTTGAGTAGGGTCTGTGGCCGTGGAGCAGGTTTGTGGAGATGGATGGGTTTTTTCCAAGACCATTTACAGGGTGGTGATGCTGGCAGGAAGTGCAAGATACAATGTTTTGTTTGTAACCTTTTCGCACCCCGCTTTTCGTGGGAACAGGCCAGTCACAGAGACACCAGAGGGGAGGAGGTGGGAGTAGTAACAGACTGACTGTGCGTGGCCCCAGGGGAGAGGTGCAGGCCTGCAAACTAGCATGTCTGTGAGGCCTGCTGGAGCATTTACAAAATGGAGTCGATGTTTGTACATAATGGAGTCAGTAATCAGACTGCTTACGGATGTTGCACCTGTATGGGTCGTTGCAAGGTTGCCCGGCACCATTGGCCAGAGGTGCATGACAAGCCGGGGGACGAGCATAGTGTGCATGTGGGGACAGGAATGGAGGGGAGGGGGTCCAAAAATACCTTTCTTCCCACACATTCTCGACTTTCTTTACTTAAGTAATTAATATTGTAGTTCTCCTAACCTTGGGCGCTCTTTTTCTTCTGCTATTGCCTTATCCCATGCAGGAGTTCCCTTTCGTGGCATCCAGGCCTTGCACACTGCCCTTAGGCTTTCCCCTGCCCTAGCATATTCATCAGGGGTGTAGGTCATGTAGATGCATCCCCCATCTCCCTCCAGGTCCACCCAAACTTCGTCGTACCATTCTAATTCCCGGGGCTCCTTGATTGTTGTATGATACAACCTGTCTACAATGTACCCTGTGTTGTATATTGCTGTAATTCTGTATGTTGGCTCTGAGTCATCCCCTGTTTGTACCTGTGCCTCGTGTGTTATCTGTACCACTCCTTTTGCACGGCCCATTGGCACCAGCATCATTGCACTGTTAGGTGCCGCATTTGCGCAGCACCTAAGGTCTAATTGGCACACACAAAAAATTAAAAGAAGAAAAACGATGATGGGTATCAAGAGTTTGACAGTCATTCCAAGCCAGGACAGAACCTATGAAAAAAGATTGTTGAACCACATGTTAGGCTGCACTCCTTCTTCCTTCATCCGCTTGCCGAGGTTGTGTACTGCCACTATAACATGAGAAAGCGTTCCATTGTCCGCATCTGCAGAAGGTATGAACGTGCAACATGTGCTCCTGATTTTTCGGCAAACACCTCCATCCATTGCTGTCTACAGGTCTAGGACATACCTGTTCTGCATTGTCATTAACCGCAGGGCTCTTAGCTCCACCTTTATCACGTTTAACCCCTCTTCTGTGTTGTTGGCTAGTTGGATCAACTCCCAGCAAGTGATCTGGAGCCATTTTGCAATGGCCTGTGCTTGAATTCTTGGAACGAGGGATGCAAAGAACGTCTCTGCGGATGTGAACAGTCGAAATCGATCTGGGATCTGTGCCAAGAGTTCAGAGGATGCCTCGGAGATGTAGTTAGATGGTCTTCGTTTTCGTGACACTGAATTTTGCCGCTTCTCCTCAGAGAGGGTTTATTCGGGGGTTCTTCAGTTGTTGGCAGCCGATCTGGATATTTGATTATTGACAGCCCACTCCCCCCTTGGATATCACTTTCGGGTATCACAATGAGTGCGCAATGCACCGTTGCCAGAGCGCATGTGCCCCTCCATGACTGTGGAAGGTGCAAGTATGCTTGTTTGCCACAAACCAAGTAAGTGTCCATTAATACAGCTGTTCCCTTTTTCATGTCAGGAATGATGAGATTTTTACTACAGGTCTTATTTGTTCCCAGATGGGTTCTCCCTTCTCCATGGATGCATAATTTGTTTGGGATTTCTCTCTGTAGCTTGAATTGTTTTTCAAGGGCTGTTATCACGTGAGTTTTGCGATATGTTGTGTCCATATTGGGGCACACGTTCTCTTGATCCACTGCAATTTTTCTTTTGACAGTCCTTGCAGTGCTTCTGCTTTGCATGTTATTTGCCCCTCTTGCCATTTATTGTCCAGAAATAATGTTCCCATTATAACCAAGAAAGGTTCTTTTAGGTATATCACACCTTGTGCTTTCTGGAAGCACGTCTACTCGTTCTGAAACGTTTCAAATGAAACAGTGTGTGCTTGAAAAGTGTTTTTTATTCTGCACAATGCAAGATGAAGGAGACATTGAGCCTCGGCAATAGGTGAATCTTATGGCAACAGTACTTTAGGAGTAACCGAGACATGCGGTATTAGAGAGCACACGTTACAGCTCTTGTTTGTAGTTTGTTTTGCTGTTGTGCTCATGTCTGCGTACCATTTGTTAGACTGGTGTGGGTGCTGTGAATCTTCTATGGTGTCTAATCCTAGCCCATGGTATTGTCATATTTTACCCACCCCGCACCCCTTTTCCGTCTTCTTTTCCCCCGAGGTGTTGTGATGTTGTTCTTTTAGCCCCATGTCTTATTGGGAATATTCCACCCCCACCCCTTTCCCCACTCATTATACATATCAACATATTTCTCTATAGTTTCTGCATTTGCATCTTGTACGCTTGTGGTTGCTGAGGTAGCTTGGGTAGTTGTATACAGTTTGTTGTTCCACCATAAAAATTCAGGAGAATCTATGTACTCTTTCTCACAGTTGTTAAACACAGAATGGTTATAGTGGGCCATGGGGTTAATTAACACAGGGGCACTGATTGTGTAGTTTTCACTGTGCGTGACATTTCTATGGGCCCTGTGTGCCCAAATCAATTTAAATCTGTCCCATATAAGATTGGAGCCCTCTTTTAATAATTTCACCCCTCCCCCCTCCTTTATATCAATAGATATAAAGGCTATTGCCGAATACAGTACAAGGCCAAACATCATGGAGAAGAAAACAATCGCACAACAAAACAGGCTGCACTCATAGGAATAATTTCTTAAATTATTTTCCCTATTCCTATCTCTATCTATATCATTAGCGTTGACATTGGTGGCCCCCGCCGTTTCCATGGATGATCCTACAGAGTGAAGTATATAAAGCGTGTTAAGTACATATCACATAATATTTATTTCAACATTTTCAATTTCTTTTATAACTCATCAATTTCTATTGTAATTTTCACCCAATTAACTTCTATCTCGTGTTAATTGCACATAAACTATACAGCTCCATTGTCTTTGTTCCAGATGGATAGAGAGAGAGAAAGAGAGAGAGAGAGAGAGTCGTCTAGTTAAAAGACAAAACCTTTTAACTACTTAACTTTGCATTTGCCATTTCCTTATTTGTATCATCTACATGGTTGCATCTTTTACTTGCATGCACATATTGGGCCTCGTTCAACCCATTCCGCCCTATTACGAGGTCCCCTTGCGGGACTGGCTCTAGACGTCTGGTCAGACCAGACATCCTTTGCGGGTCCCTCGAGGGGACCAGGGAGCTAACAAGGGGCCGTTGTTAATGGGCCCATTGTTAACTCCCTCTCCATTCCCATTGAGCCCTATGGGGCTAAAATAGGAACGGGGATTAATTTTTACCAGGTCCATGTTATGGGCAATTACTGGATCTGCCAAGGTCGGCATGACCTGGCAATTGCCCATTCCATGGACCTGGTAAAAATTCATTACCGGCGGCAGCCATGCCCTTAATAAGGGCATGGCTACCGCCAGGGTCCTAATGAGGCCCATTGTCTCTTAGTCTGCTTAAGTGTTTTTCTTTTGGTACTTTAGTTTGCCTGTCTGCTTTTATGTTTGTGTGGTCCTCTCTGTATTGTTGTGTTCCTCTTCTTGTGTCACATTGTCATAGGCTGTGTGCATATCTGATAAATGTATCCAATATCTAAGGCCCTTCACTTTCACAGCAGTGGGGGTGCAATATACCACTTCATAAGGGCTGTTAAATGACTCCAATCAAGCAGTCCCACTAAGTCAGTGCCTTGTCTGGGATTGCTCAAGGAAAGCCCTTATTTATATATTTTTATGTCCAGTTTGTGTACTCTGGATGATAACCCTTATATAACACCCCTCTCTTAGAATCCCCCTGACCCCACTGAGCCACGAAGTAAGTTTGTTTTGCAGATTTAAAAGGTTTATTTGAGAATTAAACATGAGAATTATATATATCGCACTATAAATTAATAATTGATATCACACTTAGACATATGACAGTGAGTGATCAACAATGGATGATGTGATACTAGCACACTGGGTAATTACTTAGGAGTAGTATAGAGGATAACAGCTGACAATGCTTTATATGGTACAAGGAAATGCAAGGTGGAAAAGAAGCAACACAGGAATAAACTTGATATGATTTCAGCAAAACACAATATAATCGCTTTTCCCCTTTTGGCAATTCACCCCCCCCTCTATGCAATGTAAAGAGGTGGAAGTGACACACACAGTCTTCAGGAATACAATCACAGTACAATCCCAATTCTGTCTCCCTTGGACAAACTACATTTTTCAATGTGTGCAGGAAGTGCATGTGTTTGCGAACTTGCCATACCTTTTACTTGCACCTTGCAAGCACCCTGCAGTCCCATGTGGGCTGCGACTGTGCCCCCTTGTTGTGCTCCCATAGTTCGTTTTCCTATGGAGTTCTTTTCTCCTTGGAGTTGATTTCCCTCTTAGTGTGTGCCTCGTTGCCGTGGTTACCGAGCTCCTCCTGTTGCCCACTCCAAGATGGACGTCGTCCTTCTGAACCGTGCGCATGCGCGGGTTTGCCAGGACAACGCTTAACGCCATTCTCCAGTCTGAACGCGTGTTGTGCAGCGGCCAGACTCCTCAGAGATTCTCTCACACTGAGGTAACGTTCTAGCAGTGCGTACATTGCTTTGTACTCTTGCCCGTATTACAAGATATTTCAGCTGCATTTCCATCGGGTTTCTCCCGATATGTTTTTCCGCCCCCTTTCAACAATGGACGTGCGTATGCCTGCTAGGTTGTCACACAGCCTCCTTATTACGCTGGATCCAGCCCACAAACACCACTGTCTATGGCGCGGCTCAGCCATGTACAAGGCAATTTTTTACATGCTTTGTCCCTCCACTATTTCGTACCGACTAGTAGACTGTCCCTACTAGGTTGATGTCTTCTTTTGACACATGGGTCTTCTATGGCTTTTATTTTAGATACTCTATTGGCCGTACCCCTCTCCGCCCTGTCCTTTGGCTTGTCCACCAGAAGGCTGGCTTTTGACTGGACGCCTCGCTTCCGTATCAGCAAGGTTAGTGTATTCTTTCCCCTCTATCATCCTAACAGAATTTATTAAATATAAGACATTAGACTGAATAGTGTTTTCTTTCTCTATTACTCTACAGGGTCCATGTTATGAATATTGGTGTGAAATAGGAACAGTGAAAGTCTATACCCTGAAGATGGTTCCTTGAACCGAAACACGTCATTGTCATGATGCCTACCCCCGGGGACCCAGACCACGTCCACCAACCCCGGAAGCAGGCATCAAGTTATCCTAAGCAAGCCCAACAACCCCTGCTAGGGGCTATTTGGGTCCAGTCCTGGTGCCTATGGCGCCAGGCTTATATGGAGAGTCAGTCCTGGCACCATAGGCGCCAGGCTCATAGATGAAAATTTACCTGATGCAGACCATGCTGCAAACTTACCTGATGCAGACCATGCTGCAAGAGCTCCAAGCCAAAAGAGGCTTGGAAGGGACTACTTTACTTAGGGACTATTTTTTACTCGGGCGGGGCTGGGGAGGAATACTTACCTGGGACTACTTTGGAGGCTATTTAAACCACGCCCGAAGAGCAGCACACGCTTCGCGTTATTCTGCATCCAGCAGCGTAACACTCACCGTTCCTGCAAGTCTGTATCCAGCCTTCTGCCACGCCCGCCTCGAGTTTGGAGCTCCTAGAAAAAGGGAGAAAGAAGGAGAAAAGGTTAGAACAAGAGCAATACCTTTAATCCTTACCTGAATTCCCGATCCATCGCGCCTTTGAGCTGGAAGAAAGAAGTTATTTTATGCGCGTCGCCTCACCTGCTGCAGCGCCGCGCTGAACTCACCGGCCTTCGCAGCATCTTCACATTCCACCGCATCCTCCTGCATGTTCCCGCCGCACTCCGGCACCTAAGAAGACAAGAACAGCAAGGTGAGCTAAGGGAATACACAGAGGAATATTAGTTACCCCCCCATAGACTTTTCTGATTTTACCACCGGGGGTACTATTCCTCTTCACGGGTTGGCGCAGCATCCACTGCATCTTCGCCGAACCCCGGCCCCTAAGGGGAAACAAAAGGACAGCAAGGTGAAATAAAGGGACTAACAAGGGGAACCCTCCTCACCACAATAGACTTACCTGATTTTATCGCCAGAGGTATTATTCCCCAAGACTTCATACTTTCTCTCAGCGCCTGAATAAGGGAGAAAGCAACAGGTTACATATTGACTTTATTTTATCAAACTGTGTTGGAAAATACAAATCCTTACCAGAATACTACCGGTTGCCACGGGAAACTCTTCATTAGGGTCAGGCTGCAATCTGCAAGCAATCGGACAAGAGTGAAAGTCAGGCCTTTGATCTCAGAGTTAATATTGTTCTGAAACTCACCAATTCCTTCGAGCCAGTGAAGCAACTGGTTATCAACGCGCCCCCGCGCTCAATGCAGGATGGAGAGCTCATCTTTTCAAAACATCAGGTGAGACTATAAGAGGAGACATCAAAGGCGATCTGTGGGGAGAATAGCGGGGGTGGGGGAATTTACGCTGAACTCCACGGGTGGTTAATTCCCTTTCTCCATTTGCAGAAGAATATTCCTACGGGCCAAGCAAATGAAGCTAGGTGGGCCAGACCAGTCCGTCATCTCTGCCCTACGCATCACATTGGTGGAGACCACAGCTGTCCAGTTCCGATCGACGCCTCTGTGGGAGCCAGGTGAGCGTAACAGGTTAGTGTATTCTTTCCCCTCTATCATCCTAACAGAATTTATTAAATATAAGACATTAGACTGAATAGTGTTTTCTTTCTCTATTACCCTACAGGGTCCATGTTATGAATATTTATGTGAAATAGGAACAGTGAAAGTCTATACCCTGAAGATGGTTCCATGAACCGAAACGCGTCGGTCATCCTTTGTTTAACATTTTTAAAAAAGAGACTTTTCCGCTGGAAGTTGATGTTGTTTTGTACTATTGATTCTAGATGTGTGAAGTGATACATTTTGTTTAAGATTTGTGGCTGTTTTACACAATGGAAGAAAAAGGAACAAACCAGTCTGACTACCCCTCTCTCAAAAGTCTCTCGACAACACAGATGCAGGTACTAAGGTACTGTTTCATGAATCTACAGTAACTACCGCTTGGGAGAGCAAATTACTTGACAGAAACCGTATAAATGTATAAATCACTTTAATAGTTGATTAAAAACCACATCTTAAAACAAAACATGTGTAGGCTTTTTCATACACCACTCATACCTTTCATACCAATTCATTCGTTCTGTGAACTAAGGGTTCAACAATTTTCATTTTCTTTAAGCATATTAGTTGTTAGTCGTATGCGTGACATCAGAAAAAACATTTGGTTTTTCTATAGGTCGACATATGTTTCGGCCCCTCTTGAAAGTACCATCGTTGTCTACGGTGGTCTAAATAATCGTTATTGGGCCATCTTCAGGACAGTGATGATTTTTTGGAAGCTTAAAGTCTTCACCCTTTTCTCATACGAAAAGCCAGTTCTAAAAACATAAATTAAACATATATTACATTGTGAAACGGTCTGAGCTCTTATAGTTGTTTTCAAGGTGATGGCCAGATTACTGTACCAAGAACGAAGCACCCACCTGTGGTCGACATATATTGTTGTAGACCACGGAGCTATAGTTGTGGGGTATCTTCTGTATTACCCAATGTTTGGAACCCTATCGAAAGGGAACACATAAAAGGAAATTACTACCCTCTGTATTTTTGTTAAGCACAGGAAAAAGAAAAGAAAAAGTCCTCATACTGAGATGTTAACAGGGACTTACGGTAAGCACCTTGATGTGGGTGAATCTTCAGAGTTCAATACTCTAATACCACGTAATTAGCTGTCATCAATGGGAGGTGTTTGCATCGGCAACATCCAGTGTGGTGCCTCCAAAAAGGAGGGACATTGAATGACTAACATGTTGCAAAACATGTCAACTTTTCTTGTTAATGTCAATTGTTTGAATTCATTTGAGAAAATTCTGACATTAATACGCTGTGACTTAAGAGCGTGTTAATCTTGTATCGCTTTAGCATATTGAGACTAGAGTATCAGCATGTTGTGTGCTACGATTTGAAAATCAAGAGTATTTGAATTGAGCTAATTACTTGGAGGCTCAAAAGTGCTTCACGTGTACTGCATGTGAAGTACTGATTGTCGGTGAGTTGCCACTCAAAGCAATGTGTGTACCACATATGTGTGGTCACGCTCGCCTACTACCCCTACTTCAGATGGAGCCTGATCATTCTTAGTATCAGCGTTGTAGCGAGATTCATAAGTTCAATTCGTTACTGATGGTCCTAATATACATAGTTTTACCCACTGCTACAGCCATGTTATGGTGAGCCACGCTGGCTAAAGAAAAAATGCTCGAGGGTGTGCTGTCGTCACAATTGTTAAAGTGACTGATAAAAAAGTTCTGGGCTCTAATATTTAAATGAGCGGTAAAGCGCCGCGGTCAGTGTGAATATAACGGACCGCAGGGTTTTATAACGCACTGGGCTTAATACTGCAAGACTACAAAGCTCGGACTTACTCGTTGTTTTCATTTGGAATCGCGGCGCCTAAACTTGAGTGGCGTCTGCTTGGCTGTAGCTGAATTGAAAAGGGGGGGGGGAACTAAGTCCTTAAATGAATCACATGAGGAGAGGAGAGTGAGCGTGTTGCTCGCATCATCTTCAACAGTAAATCATGCGGCCATCTGTAAACATGCCAAACTCTGAGGACTGGCATCGGTTGTATCAGGAATTGGATGCCTGCAAGTTCGCACACAGGCGAAACATATGGCTTTGATCTGTATTAAGCAGGCACGTAACATGATGTAATTACGCCTAAAAACGGAAAGGTTTCTGAAGGGGAAACTTTTCATGAGCTGAGGAGCCCTAGCTTCTCAGTAATGCACTTATGTAAACTCTCCAGATATCTAGCTAAGATATAATTCTGATTTGTCATGCCCATGGGTCCTTTGATCCCTTTAGTATAGCGCTTGATTGCTTTAAAGGGGGCACTTGTATGAATGTATTTTGTAAAACAGGGAAAAAATCTACGGGGTGAATGCGAGGACAACTGGAGCATATATGTTCAGTGCATAACTACTGATTACATTTAGTGTGGCCCAAAACAAAATTGGCCAACTTCTGGATGGAATAAAGAGCCGCTTGCTGAATGACAGGGAGTCTTATATGGAATAGGTAGCTGGCTTATGTAGGGTGGTCTGTGCCTTATTGTAGTGTAGATATTTAAAGAAAAGCACTTCATTCCACGGCTATATTTAGCCCATTTTGGACAGTCTTCAAATTGTAAATCCATTTTTGTTCAGCCTGAATGAGGATTTTATCTTTATTCCCATTGCGAGGGGAGATTTTGATAACCTGTATAACACACCATAGAAAATCTGTACATTTATGTTGTTTTTTGGAAAAATTAGCTACTAATGGTTTGTTTTCTACTGCATTGCAAATGCAGGATTTGTGCTCTTTAATGCGTTGGCGAACAGGCCGTTTTGTTTTGCCTATATACACCAAATCACATGGGCATTTAATAGCATATACTACCCACGTTGTTAGACAGTTGGTGAAATCCTTCAATTCAATGGTTTTGTTACACAAGGTAATCTTTTTTAGGGTGGCAGTTTGTGCACAAACAGCGCAATGTCCACATCGATGGTGGCCTGTTACAGGCGGTAGACCCCAAAGAGATGTTTGTGCAAATTTTTGGGATTTTGGAAGCTGATAAGAATGTACTAGGTTGTCTTTAATGTATAGTTGTCTTTTAAATGCGAACCGTGCAACCGGTGGATTAAAATCTTCTGTGTAGATCATTTTCCAATGTTTGCGTATGATCTTTCTATAGGTATTACTGATCGGACTGTATGTGCTGACACAGGTTATCTTATCTCCTTGATGTCGTTGTACTGGTTCTAAAGTACTTGTGCGGGTTGTATGTAACGCTCTTTATAAGCTCTGTGTATAGTCCTTTGGGGGTACCCTCTCTCTTTGAGTCGCAACTTTAGATTTTTGGCATGCAAATTGTACTTTTCTACATCTGTACAGTTTCTACGAACACGTAGGAACTGACCGTAAGGTAAGCCTTCTTTAAGGCTGAGGGGATGAAAACTTGCATAATTCAACAAGGTGTTTCTGTCGGTGGGTTTTCTATATAAGACCGTTTCTATGGAGCCATCTGTTGTCTTCTGTATTTCCAGGTCTAAGAACGGTATTTTATTGAAGTCAATGTGAATCGTGAATTGAATGTGAGAATTCTGAAGATTCAACCACTGGTGAAAAGAGGCTAGCTGCTCTGAAGTGCCACCCAATATAAGACAAATATCGTCGATATATCGTAGCCAATTTTTTATGTGAATTAGAAAAGGGTTATCGGAACTGTATATGAATTGTTGTTCTAAATTGTCCATATATAGGTTCGCTAAGTCTGGGGCAAAAGTAGCTCCCATACTAGTCCCTTTGATTTGATTATAGAAATGATCTTTATACAAGAAAAACCCCTGTTTTACACAATGCCAGTTGCTGTAAGGCATTTTTTATGTCTGATAAAGGTTATGTGCATTGTATGTTACATGGACTAATATGTTCTCTATGGATCAATAGAGGACACTGGGCAAAGTGGATCGTATCACTTCTAATTACTCATTGGATTTGACAGATTAAAAATTCAAGAGTTACCTCTATATTCTAGGCTCTGATTTATATATACATTTTTTACTGATGTTTTAAATGCTCTGTCCTTTAGCTAATGTGAAATTTCTACTTACCTTTTAATATTAAGTGTCTGAATACAACCTGGTACTCCAGTATCCAAAAATCCAGTTGAGCTATTTACCTTTATATAGGGATTTCTTTCCCTGAGGAGTGCATTTGGGCTTGCTCTGTAGCAATACACAGCTCTGTTTCTGCTTGATTTTCTCTGTCCCAAGTGGTCTTGTGACGTATGCACGCCTGCACCTGAAATTCTTGTTATATTGTTCATTAATCCATGTTGTTACTTACCCTCCTGCAATTTATTTGCTTACTTAAAGTGTTTATGACTGTCTAAACTGTTCTGTGCACCCCTATACCGCACTTGTTCTCTCATTTCCTACCACCATTGGTTCCTCTGCTGCATTGAGGGTTGTTGATAATACTGGACACGCAAGTTTTCTCTGTGGGCTGTCCTATGCTGAGTATTTAAGGTTTTCACTCGTGTCAAAAACGTTACCTCCTACCACTGCAGCTCCTCTGAAAGGTGCTGGTGCACCATTTTCTGTGGTAACAAAATAATTTCTGTGGGCCGGGGGCATGTGTTCCCTTGATTGTGCGTGTTGTTGTGCATTATGTGGAGATGCCCTGTTTTTATCTTTGTACCTCTGATCGGGTTGCTTGTCCCTTCAGGGACCCTCCCATAGGTAATCTGTGTGGGCTGCCTGGGTGGGGGTGGCCATATTGTTGTTCATTTTGATAAGGGGCCATGGCACGACTCCGACATTCTCTCGAAAAATGCTCCCACCTCCCGCAATTCCAACATAATCCTTGTCCTCCTCCCCTGGTGTGTTGGCCTCTGTATCCGTACCCACCCCCTCTATATCCACTTCTTCCTCCTCGGGCGCTCCTTCCCTGCCATTGTGGCCCTCCATATTGCTCCTCGCCCGCCCATTGTTCCTGTCCATTTCCTGCCCAGATTGCTGCCATTCTTGCTTGTATAGCTATTGACCGTTCCTCCTCCTCCCTTTCTTTCTCTGCAGGGAGGGTGGCTACTGCTGCAGTGACCTTCACTATTTTTGTCTGTATTAATTTAGCCTCATCTGCCAGTCTCCTTTGGGCTATCTCCTGTTCTCTCTCTTTGATCCGTTTACAGTGGTGCACAATAATGCTCTGTATCTCTGCCCATCCTTTGGGTTCTATCCCAGCTATTTCATCAAGAGCCTTCTGCACTTCCTTTGGGTGCCCTCTTTTAATTATGAAATAAAACAGGGAAGTGGATTGATCCCAACCCATGCCTGTCTCTGCTCTCCACATTTCCTGCACCCGAAGAATGTAAGCTATCGCATGTTCCTCCTCCCACATTGTACACTGCATCACTGACGGTAAATCTGGTGTATCCGGAAAAGTTTCTCTCAGTGCATCCCATACTCTTGCTCTTACTGTGTTAAATGATGCCCCATCATGGCGGTCACAATCTAGTGTTATTCCGGGGAATCCCGCCTTTGCCCAGACCCTGTTAGTCTGGTCACCTACAGGCTTTTCACGTCGCCGATTGCTAGGGGGACCCCTGCAGTGTTTTTCTCTAATGCATACATCCACTTGCTTGCTCTCCTCCAAAGTGGGGATAGTGTCTTTAGCAAATTTGCTTGACCCATTTGGGCCCAAGGGACATAATTTGTCCTTCCTGCCCATCTGTGGGTAGTTGTAATTTGCCCCTTATCTTTCCTTACCTTTGCTCCCTTCTTCCCTAATACTGCCATCCTTCTGGTTCTATTCCTCAACTTTCCATGCCACTCTTCTTCCATCGCCCTCCCCAAGGGGGACTGTGCTATTCCTGCTGACCCTCCACCTGTTGCACTCCCAAGTCTCCTTTGCTCTTCTTCTTCTGGCTCTTCTATGTCTCACCAGTATTCTTACTCCCTGTCTGATGCCGTGCCCCAACCTTCTGCACCCATCGCACTGGCCACTTGGTATATTTATATTATTCTTGTGGGGGTATCATTAATTCGGAACAGTATTTCTCCCTTTTTCCAACCCTCCTCCACTGATCTATCTGGTGTTTGGAACATTTGTGACTGTTCTGCTCTCGTTGTGGGTGAGCTTTTTCTTTTTCAATACTTAGTCAACAAACATAAACAACACATATAATACAGCATGTTTGCATATTCCTCTTAATTGTGACAATTCTGTTTGAGCCATTGTTAATCTTGAATCTAAGTCTTGAGTGAACTGCTCTATGTCTATTGCTGAGTTACTCACCTGCGCACCCACTCCCCGAACATCATATGGGGGCGGTGCTGTCAGTAAAGGCACAGGGGGTGGCGTGGGCTTTGACACATACACTGGGTCACTATATCCTTCAGCTGGTGCTGACTTGGCAGAAGTGGGTACAGCTGTGTTACCTCTACCCCTCTCTCTTTGTTTTCCCTTTCTCCCTCACCGCTACTTGTTGCCAGGGGAGATGCACCCTGCCCTTTGATTTTGCTCAGGGGTACTTCTTCAAACAGTCTCCACATGACCAATATGTCTCTCCTATTTTGGAGCTGTTTTCCCTTGTATTTTACGAACAGACATATTGCTACCTTATCTAGAACACTCTTATCAAACAACCCCCATTGGGGCCAAATCTGGGGCAAGCCTTCCCCTTTTAATTCTGTGATCATTGGTCATGATATTTGTTTATTCTGTCTGCATACCCTGACAAACTTTGACATATGTGTGAAAGTGTTTCACCACCCATGTTTATTCTATCAATACCGTCTGTTCTTCGTGTATCAGATCTAGGCAACCTATCAATAGGACACAATATTTCACAACTTCTTATGTCACTCTGTGTGACAATACCTTTGATCGGATGTTGTCAGTCACACTATCTCTAATAAAGCATTTTTCAAATCCCCTTTGTACTTATGCTTTTTCTTTTTCAATACTTAGTCAACAAACATAAACAACACATATAATACAGCATGGGACTTAGACACACCACACGTAACATTTAAATACAAATCTTCCCTACTTGTACCTCTCCCCCTTCTAATAGTTTCCCCTGGTACTTCAGCTCGTCCCCTTATCTTAGTCCCTTATGGACCTTCACCCCTGTCTATGAGTATCCCCTAACCAAAGAAAAAAGAAAGAAGATAAGGGTCTTCTAAATACTATTCTGAGTCTTCCCCTTAAATTAGACGTCTATTGTTTCCACTTATTTTCCTCCTTATACCGTGTATTAGTGCTGCCTTCCACACCCTTGCAGAGCGAGGGTCCTGTACCTCTTTCCACCTCGTAATCTCCTTACTTATCCTAATGGCCATATTCAGAAAGAAAAGAATAGAGCAAAACCAGAAGAGAATGTCCCCTAACTTCAGTGAACTTATGTCCCCTGTCCAATCCCAAATGCCCTTTTATCTGACTCCTTATTTAATCGTTTCTCCCCGTCCCCCCTTACAGTCTTTTAATGTCGCTCACACTTAATACTCATGTGTTCGTCTTGATCCGAGACACACCAGACCCGGTCTGTCAAGGCTCCACCCCACACTCAGGTGCAACCTTCCTCCTCTTGGACTGTGGCATAGACCCTGGCTGGCTAATGCCGCCCTGACCAGTATGGCCAGTGGGTTCGGTGGATTGAGCCAAGGGAGTGGCAGGTGGAGGGACGACCAAAGGCCTGACTTGTGTCAGTGGCAGCTGGGTGCCCACTAATGGACCCTGCGCATCAACATCAGCTGTGGCAGGGTCATTGACCGGAACGGTCCTGGTTGGCAGACTCACAACCGGGGTGTTGTTGAGTGCATCTGCCCCTGCACTTGCCAACACCCGGCTGTTCGGGGCAGCAGATGACATGACTGCCCCAGGGACACGTGTCTTGGTCTGAGCAGCCCGGCCTGCCCCTATGGTTTCCCTCCTGGCCTGTTGGAGATCTACCAAGGGCTCCTCAAGTGCCAACGCAGCCTGCGCTGGCAGACCCTGAGCCTGGGTGGCGGTGTCCACAGCTGCACCTGCAGCTACCACTACCCTTGGGCCCGTGGCAGTCAATGGAACGGACTGCCGGGTCACACGGGCGCCAGTGCCAGATGCAGAAGCTGCATTCCCTGGAACCACAGGGGGTGGTGGCATGACTGCACCGACACATGGCACAGCATTGTGCTCAAGTCGCGCACCCCTGCCTCTTCCCCCTCTGTGGCCGCCCTGGACACCCTGTAGTCCCCCTACTCCCTGGTCACCACGGCCACGTCCCCGACCACGCACGCCACGAGGAGGACGCCCAGCTGAGGCGCCCCTCACCTTTGGTGGCCTCCCAACCATGGCACAGATGTAGTAGTAGGAAAAAATATTAAAATTATCCTTAAATTGCAAAGTAATGCTTAAACGTAACCTTGATCGAAGACTAGTTAATGGAGCACTGGGTACAGTTGTTGGCTTTCAAACATACTCACGTGACAACAACATTCAGTTTGTCAATATTCTCTTTGACAAACTTTCAGAAGTGAAAAGGATAGGACGCTCAACAGCTCGATTCCTTCTCTTCAAAGACATGTATGTACGCAGAGAACAATTTTCTCTAACTCTTGCATACGCAGTCACCATTCATAAATCACAAGGTCTTACCCTAGACAAAGCATTGATAGACATTGGTAACACAGTCTTTAAAGAAGGCATGAGCTACGTAGCACTATCACGTTTACGTACACTTGACGGTCTATTTCTAATCAACTTTGATGCAAGTAAAGTAAACGCTGATATTCCTTGCATTTCAGAATACAATAGACTTCGTTCACTATACACCCCCCATCTAAGAACATATCCTATTGCACAAAAAGTAAAATGTTCTAAAAGAAAACTAAATCAAACAGAAATGCAACAGGATGTCACTGCAAATCCTCGAAAGAGATTAAAAGAAACTAATACCTCATCAAGTACCACAATCAAAAAAGAACCTATTAGGGAAAGTAAACTAGGTATTTCTTCAAAGAAGGAAGACAAACTCCAAAAAAAGCACTCAGATACAGAACTACCTGGTCCATTTAAACTTTCAAATGTAATTGGTGTAAGTTGCTTTGCAAATGTAGCAATGAATATTCTATTTCAATTACCACCAATAGTTGAAAACATTTACTTACACAGTACATACCAATTGTGTTTGCAAATGTTAGTACTTCATAGAAACGCAACAAAAAATCCTGACAACACGTATAGTGTTTATGGAATAATACAACAATTGGACTACTGTGCTGAAATGGTAAAATTCACTATAAACTCACAGGAAGATCCACAAGAATTTCTAATGTACTTACTACGAGTACTGGAAAACAAAAACATACCTATACATGAAATCTTCCAGATTTCATACATGTGGAAACATACATGCACTCTGTGCAACAATGTGACACAAGAACAAATCCCCAATGAGCGCTTTGTGTATGTATCAATACCTAATTGTGAATCCATTCCATTTCAGCAGTTTGTACAAAATGCAAACCATGGTAGATTATGTACTGCCTGCAATTCAGATAATCGCTCCACCTTACTAATACAAACACAAAGTAAATATGTTATACTAATGCTTCTAGGTTACAATGCAGATGGTAACAAAAACAACTGCAAGCTGACTGGATTCACACATGCTCAAGTATCACTTGGTAAGAAAATCTTCACAACAATAGGTATAATCTACCACACAGGAGCCATAACCAATGCAGGTCACTATACTGCATATATAAAAAAAATGTGGATGGTTCGAATGTAATGATAGTACATTTACTCTAAAGCAGAGATTACCTGCAAATCTTACAAACGCTTATTTAATGTTCTTAAAACTAAAATGTATTAACTAAACTGTACTTGAACATGAACTAAACTCCTATTAAAAAACTATAAACTGTTACAATATGTCAACAGCTATATAACTGCCCCAAGATTCTACAACAACTAAACAGATAAATGACTACCACTAAATTATATCAAACAATAAACAGTTACAATACGCCAACTGGTATCTAACTACCCCAAGATTTTCAATAACTAAACAGACAAATCAATAACACTATATTATAACAACAAATAGACAGTTAGAATACACCAAATGGTACCTAACTGCCCCAAACTAATACAATATACAAACAGGTAAATTAATACCACTTCATTATAACAAAAATAGACTGTTAGAATATGTCAACAGCTATCTAACAGCTCCAAAAATCTGCAACAAGCCAATATATAGAGCATTAGCCAGAAGCAACAAGTGAACACTGAAAACAAACAAACAAACAAACAAATAGACTGTAGCATAAAAAAAGTTTTTTTTTTAATCCAACATGGATTTTTTTTTCTCCGACAGACCCAATGATTTTAGCAACAAACACAGAAACTGAGCAAATTGCACAGTACACTGGTTTGTAATCTACTAAATATGAGGGTAAAAAAAATGTTGATTATTCAATGTTATAAATCGTTACAAAATACCAATACTAACATGATCATTTCTTTTATCACAGGCATAAACAAGAAATACATGTACTCCAGTTACTAAGCCAAACAGTAAGTATATTATATTAAGTCCAACCATCACAGCAAATCACACCCATAGTGACTTATAACTTTGGTGCATGTAAATGTGGTCTTGTCCATGCACCCAAGATTATAGGCCCTGCCCACAACCACCACAGCATATCACACCCATAGTGGCTTATATCTTTGTTGCTTATAAATTTGTTCTTGGATCAGAAAGTTATAAGCCAATATGGATGTGATATGCTGCGATGGTTGTGGCCAGGGCATAGAGTCTTGGGTGCATGGCCATATGGCCATGCTCCCAAGACTCTATGCCCTGGCCACAACCACTGCAGCATATCACACCCATAGAGTCAAACATTTCAACTATGCTATATTGGCACTTTTATTGTCCACGGACATGATGAATTTCAACTTGCCTACGAACAGTACGGACAGGCATAGCGTCCTCAGGACACCACCATTTTGTTTATTCACGAACATCCCAGGACACATAATGTGTTCTAAGAACACTTTCATCTTGCCAGCAAACAATACGGACAGCGTCCTCAAGACACCCCCATTTCATCCATTGACGAAAATTTCAGGACACTACACGTGTTATTAGAACAGTTTCAACTTGCCTGCGAACAAAACAGACAGGCTTACTGTCCTCAGAACACACCTATTTTGTTTATTTTTGAACATTTCAAGACACAGCAAGTGTTCTTAGAACACTTTCAGATTGCTTGCGAACAATACGTGCAGGCGTAGTGTCCTCAGAACACCCCCATTTAGTTTATTTAGAACATTTCAGAACATCTCTTACTCCCCACCCTCCCCAAACACTTTTTCACACCAACACACTCTACTGAATAGTATTTTTTCCACCAAGTTTCACCGCACTGTCCGCGGAGCGGACGTCCACGAATCCAAGATGGCGGGCATTCCCGAAAATCTGACACGCTTCACGCTCTTCACCGTCCAATCAGCGAACACCTTGCATGTCCGTGGACATGACTCAAGCCGGTTGGCCAATCAGGGCACTGCCCGCGGAGCAAACAGGGAAGTGTGTCCATGGACTGTACATAGATATCACTATTTTTTTGTGACCTACTTTTTGGTCATTTTTTAAAAATCTACTGGACGAATTTTCACCAAATTTGGTAAAAATCCGTCCGACGGTTTGAGCTGTAGGCATGAGCAAAGTTTTTTCCCCATCAGTCTATGGGAAAAAAAGAAGTTTTGGGACCCGCCCTATCACTTTGCCCCCCCCTGGACCAAACCTCACCAAACTTTGCAAAAAAAATCAGAGTGACCCATATACTTTACATATATATATTAAAAAGTTACTTCAATGAAGAGTACATCAATAACAAGGACATCCACCATATGTGTGTCACAACACAATACTCACAAATGCAAATTACTGACATCAATTGACTGACATGTATTTCTTAATAGACTTTTAGTTACCAAAGCAAACACTGGTTGAATTTGAAGATTTGAAATCAAAACATACATAGGATTTCTTTGCACAGTAACAGAAAGGACAGGACATTTTAAACACAGTGATTGCTTGGGTTAATACAATGCTCTTCTCTCCCACCGAGCCCCACCCCAGGCATCAAATATACGACCCCTTAGTTAGAAAGCATTTCTTCAGGGAGTGACTATATAATGGGAATTTTGTTGTTGGCTTTTATTTGAAAGGCAAGGTTTGGGAAATGAACTCAATGGGAAAATGGTTTGGGGAACACACATTTAAATGAAAATCAGGGTTTCAGAAATTTGGAATGAATGGGAAAATGTGTTTAGGACCATTTTTTTTCACAGGGAGTGCAGGGTGTTGGGATTTTCATTTTGGGGACACTAGCACAACCAGCACATTCAAATGAGCAGCAGGGTTACCCAAGTACATTAAAGACTAGAGTAATTTAAGGGGCACTGGGATATTCTTTGTCAATTTTGGATTTTTACAAAAACATTAGCCCCTGGTAGCTGACCAGTATGGGAATTAATTAAATTATATTTTTAGTTAAATAAGTTAAGGGTATAATGCTTTCACCCCCTACCCCTTCCCACTAATGGAAGAGCACCTACTAATGAAAAGGAATGGGTTAAAATAGACAGCTTCACCTCACATTTCCAGTTAAAACGGATATGATGTTTTGCTCTAAGGAAATTAATTAAGTGATATTTTTAGTCAAATATGGTCAGGGTCCACAATGATCTGCACACACCCCACCACACCACTAATGAAAATGGATTAAGGCAGGAATCCCCCCACACAATTTATAGCTTTGGGATTTATTTACTTACCTGGAAGATCTCTGATCTTAGTTCAGGAGGCCAGCCAGATGTTATACCCTCTTTCAGGAATAGGTAGACAACTGAAACTCCTGGTCTCTATTCAAAGCAAGGTCCCTCAAGACAGACTTTAGGTCTCTCTCTCTCAGATAGGACTCCCAGCTTCAAGGGAAATAGCCCCCAGCAAGTGTCCTAGGGTCTCCTGTCTATCTACTCTCCTGGTTGTTAACCTTCCCTTTGTTGACTCTCTGTTGTTGTCAGTCTGTTCTTCTCTTTTTCTTCCCTTCCATCCCTTTACATTGAAAACTGATTTTATATAGTGCTGATGAAACTTACATATTATGAATATTCCCTAGAAACAGATTGGACATCTCTCTTTCTTCCCATCCCGCTAATCCACCCACTGCCAGCTGATAGGGCAAGGAGTTTAGAGGTCTGTATTATGGATAATGTGGAGGAGGCAGATGCATCATTTCAAAATGACATGTTTTTGCATTTGTTTTTTACACAAAATCTCACTACATGGCATCTACTCTTTTCAGATAACTGCATAAGCATATGCATTTTTAAATTCTACTTTGTTTGGCGAATCAGGGAATACTAATTTTATTTTGCCACCAGATTCCTGGGAGGAGCTATCATTTTTTGCAATTTTCTCTTAAACCAGAATAGTGAAATGTGTGCCACTTCACAAATGAAATATTAATTCCACAATCTGTCACCTCACCAACTTTCGAATTCCTCTGAATTAAGAGAAGTTCAGGATCATGTTTTTCTTTCTAACTCATATTCCATACATCACACATGGTTATTATTCACAGTGAGCTGACCGGCTGTATGTGACCTTTAATATTAGTCCTGGATGAGCTCACTAGTAAGCATGATTCTCTTTTTATTCAAGATAAGGGGTCCCAATTGTAATCAATAGCAATGCCTACCTATGGAAGGTTGTAGTTTCATATTCTCAACAAAACACCTCATGAGTATTATTTCTCCCCATTCACATGTGACCTGAACATCTGCTTATCAGAAGATGCCTCTTTCTACACAGTGCTTGAAGAGCCATTAAAGCTCTGAGATTCCATTTATTGGGGTCTGGTCAGACCTAAAAGGTCATTTCTGTTGGCCGGCTTATCTACAACCTCCAAAATTCTGATCTAATTCTTTATATTTCTTTGTATTTTAAACTGAAAACCAGGCCTGTTTGCCAAGTGGGCCTCAGCCAAAGGTCTGGATGTCACAGATCCAGATACACAGCAGTTCAGTGGGTGGAGCAGCAGCCACCAGTTATATGCATAATTCTAAAAAAGATCATTTTTTAAATCAAAAAGATGTGTTTTAACATGCAACATTTTGTATTTCACCTGGACTTGTTGTCCAGGAATTAAATATTTCCTTAATACAGTATTTGAGCAGATATACATTCACTTTTGGTATTATTCACACAGGTTCACACGGGTAACTATTGTTCACTTCTACAACAAGTAGGCATTTCCATTTAGATGTCAGTTTATTTGTGGAAAGTAAGTGTCTTTCTCTGTGTCAAATGAAATATGGCACTTGGCTTCACTTTTTAAATGTAAGGCACAATTCCTCCTTTTATTTTTCAAATGCACAACATTTCTATGAATCTTTTCCCATGTGTACTGCTGCAGTTTTAAATTTGTCAAAATGCCTTTTCCCAGTTTATACAAAGTCAGCATCTGCAGCACCACATGTTTTTTGGAATATATTGGACACATTTAGCAATATTACAGTTCTAAGGCACACTTTCCTTCAGCTGAGTGCCTTTCCATTTTGACATTTACTAGGCCTCATGTTGGAAATCAATGTTTGAACTGGCCTGCATATTCCTATAGGTGTCAACATTACCCAGCTTCATTCTTATAATGGGGCCTTGCATGGCCTCTCAGTCTCCGGGGCTGTATTTTCACCCCACACAGTGTGATATGTGCGATTCCATTTCGACCTTGGGCATTCCATGGTGCACCTCCTCCCAGTTCTCAATGGCAGTGTTTTTCTAAAAAGTGGTTTATGCCATGCTGACAGTGTCCAAGGACTGCAGAGACATTGGACAAGACTCCCTCTCCTGATTCCTGGAAACTGTTTTCTCTTGCTTGGAGTTTTAACTGTTCAGGTCAATGATAGGCATGTGGGCTTGGTGTGGCTGAGACCATGAATGTTGTTCCAGTTTGGAGGTAATTTTTTAACTACAGTTCCATTCCTAATGATTTAGGTTAGTGGGTTAGGTTAGTGGGTGAAAAGCATTACACTTGGCATGGGGAGTGTCTGGTGACACCATTGGTTTTATCTGGTGGGCTTCTTAATGGACAGGTACACAGGTGTTTGTGTGTATATGCAAACATGAGTGTCAAATACATGGGTTCCGTGTATATGATCTGCAGTTCTTAGGAACTCAGTTGAGATTCAGTTCACACATGAGTTGGGTGGTATCCCGCTAATTGCATTGGAATACTGCCCAACGCAATTAGCGTTAACGTAACTCGGTCCGGCACCGGATCCGAGTTGCAACGGGGGCAGTAAATCCCCATTCCCATTTGGTTGGGGGGTGCTATTGCTGGCAGTGGTAATAGCACCAGGAGTAACAGCACCTAAAATGGCCTTAAAGCCAGCAAATTCACCTCCAGCTCAATGTGGCGGTAATAGCGTTATCGCCTCATTATCCAGCTTTGACGACTCATGATGACCCATTGTCATCAGTTGTTGGGTAGTTCTTCATTAACCTGGTGTTTGGGGTGAGCCTTCAGTTTAGGTGGTAGCTATGGTTTGGTTCTCTTGAAGGATAGTGAGAGGCTGTCCATGAAGACATGCCTTTTGTAGCATTGCAGGCTATGCTGCAACACTGCTTTGGGGCTGTTAGAATTGTTTGGGCAAATGGTTGTCTGCCACTCACAGATGGTTGAATCCTATGCTTGTGTTGTGGTGAAGTATGATTCCTTTGCAGTTGTTACCCTGAATGCTCATTGCACACTTCTGCTGTGATTGTTCTACAGTGTGTTGTGGTCTGTGTCCATCTGTATGTAGTGTGTGCATGTATAAAGTTGCTTAATAGTGTGTTGCTACGACTGTGTTGTTGTGCATATGGAAAAGAGATGTTGTGACTGAATCTCGTCTTGTCCTGCTGATCATCTATGCAGTCTACTTGAATGTCCATGTAATTGTGTGAGTGACAGCTCAAAAGAGTGCTGGTGAGTGCTTGGTGCATGCGTGTTCTGAATGCTTCTGTTGTGGGACTGAGTTGGAATGGAAGGGAATGCTGGGGGGGTAGTATTTCATGTGTATACTTCAAGAGTAATGGGGACCTGTAAACTGTAACTAAAGTAACCTGGATTTTCTCAAGGAATAGCTCGGACACATAGGGGGTAATTCATGGATTATTTGCGCCGAAAAAAACAGGATTCGTGTGACATTCTGCCCGCAAATCCCTGTTTAACAAATGGGGATTTGTGAGCAGAATGGCACACAAATCCCATTTTTTTCCAGCACAAATAATCCATGAATTACCCCCATAATGTGGGGAACTTTCCAGCCAGCTTTGTTGCCCTGTCGCCATTCTTGGGGCTAAAGCCCACGTGCGCATAGGTTATGTCATGTTAAAGGATATTTATACTGCGCACTATCACCACTGTAGTGGTTCCCAGGCGCTCTGACAGATCTGGAAGGGAAAGAGGGTGGGATGGGTAAGGTTGAGTGGGAACAGAGCAAGAGAGCTGTGATGTGCCGTTGGCAGCGTCAGCTCAGTTAAGAGCGTTCGCTGAGCTTAGGTGTGGGTTTCAGTTGGTAGCCGTCATGTGTTGTTGTGCGAGGCTATTTGTGTTATGTTTTGTTGTTGCAATGTTATGAAGTGCGTGTGGTTTGTAGTGTGCTTGTGTTTGTGTAGAGGTGATTGAGTTAATGTGTGCGCTGTACGAAAAGTGTCTATCACTCGTTATATCGGTTCCCCTTTGTGCCACACAAAATCAGTATTTAATTTTAAAAAAATGATAGCTAAATAAACACATATAAAAGCAGACTTTTATAAATAATAATAAATGAGCTTCGACTCATCCCAATCTGGGACACATATTGAAACTAGACATTGTAAAAATGCCAAACAAGCAATTGATTGCACAAAACACTAAATTTGCATATCCACCAGTTTTAGAAAAACAAAAAGGCATGAGTATGTGCTGCATAGTATTTTTCATTGGAAATGTAAACCAGCTTGCGAAAAGCTCGCTGTGCTTGAAATCATTAAACTGACATGGCTGCGTTCTCTCCTCTCTGCGTTCCCCCGTGCCAGGCGTCACACTGACAGAACCATGAGTTGCTAGGTAATATCATCCTTCTGACTGCATGAGTGGAATGTACTGACTTTGACGCCATAAAATATTCAAGCATTTCCGAGAATGCTCCCGTTGCACTGACACAGTTAGCTTTGATAACAGCATAGCGGATGGCCTCGCGGCGCCGCTTCTGGGAACGCTAGCTTTAGCCCCTCGCCAGCTGAAGCAGGGCGCTAACAACTCCAAATCGCTCATCGCATTGTCCGGTTCCCAATGCGCCTTTCATGCCGGCCTTTACTTGACTTCAATACTTGGTCTTTGGTTCACAGATGACTGCTGAACCTCATGCAGAAGAGAAGACGTTATGCAAATATAACAGACACCGTTTGGCTCGACAGTGACCCGCTTAACCGCTGAGAGCCTACATATTCGTCCTAGATATTGGGGGGAAATCATATTAGGCCACAAATAACTGACCACATTGGGCATTTCACGTGCCTTGATGCCTGGTGCTATGTGCACTCTACACATGTAAACGGAAACACATACATGATCTATGGATATATTGGGATAACCGCAGAGAGAGACACACACAAACACACACACACACGTTTTACCTACCTTGTGGGGACTATGTGTGGAAACCAGCCTTGTGGGGACTAACCTTTCCCAATGTTTTAAAAATATACTAACAGCAGAAATATATTCAGAAAAAATTGATAATAGAGGATCCAGCTTCAAATATGCAAAAATGCTATTTTTTATAATCGCGTGTATGGTACCATCTCTGTGGGGACCTGAACGTGTGTTACCATCCTTGTGAGGACTTACTTCATTTTTCTTATTTGGAATTGAATGTATCCCTATGCAAATAGCTAAATGTTTATTTCATAGACATCTTTGTAAATTACACTATTCAATTTTTATATATGAGTATATGCCCGCACCGTTGGTATACACAATAGATTGTAATGGTGTTGTAATGGTATTGTATTTTCCATAAGAAATTCACGTAAAATGTACTAAATCCGGCATGAGACCATATTATAACACCCTCCAAATCTTTCAGAAAAGAACTGGGCACAGGAAGTTTAGGTGAATGGCTCAGGATCACACTCCATGGTCAAATGGAGAAGCAGAGATTTGAATACAGGTTTCATTTCTTCACAGTCACCATCTTGTCCACCGAAACACATCTCCTCTCTATGATTGGTCTGATGATGAAGATGTTACAGTCCCCATTAAAATGGAGTTGGTTGTCGGGGATGTTGAAGTCCTAATAAAGATTGTCTGTCATGATACTGATTTCAGGTCCTCACAGAGATGCTGTGTACAAATAATCATGTTGAAGCCCCCATACCTATGTTGTTTTATAATACTGATGTTAACATCCACACAGAGTTGGTGTGTGATTAACATGATGATAAAGTACCCATATACACGGGGTTTGATGCTGGTGAAGTTCCAACAGATAGTGTATGTTGTGATACTGATATCGAGGTCCTCAAAAAAATGGTGTGTGACATTTGTGTTATGGTCCCCACAGAGCAGGTGTGTGTTTATAATAACTTTAAAGTCCCCACCGTGATGGTATGTGATGATAATGATATTAAAGTCCCCATAGTGTTAGTGTGTGATTATCTTCATATTAAAGTCCCCACAGTGATGGTATGTGATGATAATGATATTAAAATACCCACAAAGATGGTGTGTGATTATCTTGATATTAAAGTCCCCATTGTGATGGTGCGTGATTATCATTATGTTAAGTCCCCATAGATGTGGTGTTTTATGTTGGTGATGTTGAAGTACCAATATATATTTATGTCATGATACTGATGTCCAAGTCCTCGCAGAGATGGTGTGTGATGTTATGTTAAAGTCCCCACAGAGGTGGTATGTGATAATGATGTTACAGTCCTCACATAGATGGTATGTTGTTTTCATTATGTTAAGGCTCCTATAGACATTGGGCCTCATTACGAGGTAGGAGGTAGCCATGGCGCTATTAGCGCCATGGCTACCCCCTTACCGCATTCCGGGTCCGTGTTCCCAGAATAGGGACTTACCAGGTCATTCCGACCTTGGAGGACCCGGTAAGTCCCCATTCCGGGAACCATTGCCCATTCCCATTCAAGCCCCCATAGAGCTCAATGGGAATGGGGATGGAGCTAATAACGGGCCCGCTATTAGCGGGCCGGTTATTAGCTCTGAAGTCCCTTAAAAGGTCCCTTCCATAACACCTGGCAAAACCAGGCATTGAGGAACGGACCCGATAAGGGACCTCGGAATAGGGTGGTAAGGGATTACCGGCACCGGTGTCCTTACGTCCTTATCGGTGGCGGTAATCTCTTAGCGCCCTCCTCGTAATGAGGCCCTTGTGTGATGTTGGGGAGGGTAAAGTCCCAATAGAGATTGTATGTTGTGATACTGATATCCAGGTGCTCAAAAAGATTGTGTGTGATATTTGTGTTATGGTGCCCACAGAGCTGGTGTGTGTTTATAATAACTTTGAAGTTTCCACATTGATGGTATGTGATGATAATGATATTAAAGTCCTCACATAAATAGTGTGTGATTATCTTGAGAGTAAGGTCCCCACAGAGATAGTGTGTGATTATACTGATATTAAGGTCCCCACAGTGATGGTATGTGATGATAATGATATTAAAGTCCCCACAGAGATAGTGTGTGATTATCTTGAGAGTAAGGGCCCCCACAGAGATAGTGTGTGATTATCTTGATATTAAGGTCCCCACAGTGATGGTATGTGATGATAATGATATTAAAGTCCCCACAGAGATGGTGTGTGATTATCTTGAGAGTAAGGTCCCCACAGACATAGTGTGTGATTATCTTGTTATTAAGGTCCCCATAGTGATGGTATGTGATGCTAATGATATTAAAGTCCCCACAGAAATAGTGTGTGATTATCTTGATATTAAAGTCCCCACATAGATAGTGTGTGATTATCTTGATATTAAGGTCCCCACATTGAGGGTATGTGATGATAATGATATTAAAGTCCTCACATAGATAGTGTGTGATTATCTTGCGAGTAAGCTCCCCACAGGGATAGTGTGTGATTATCTTGATATTAAGGTCTCCACAGCGATAGTGTGCGATTATCTTGATATTAAAGTCCCCACAGTGATAGTGTCTGATTATCTTGATATTAAAGTCCCCAGAGAAATAGTGTGTGATTATCTTGATATTAAAGTCCTCACAGTGATGCTATGTGATGATTATGATATTAAAGCCTCTGGTGGTACAGGAAATGATTTACAAACCTTTACCTAAGAAGGACTATTTTAAGTCTCTGTCAGTCATATTTGAGGAGGAAGCTCCCTCTGATGGCAATACACCACTTTTTGGACTACAGTCTGGCCCCCCCAAGGTGCCAAAAGAACTAATATGTGATGAGTCCAGGCTAAGAGATGTATACGATAACCTTCAGTCAGCCAGTGGGTTGGATACTTCGCCAGAGTTCGAGTTGACAAACCAGACCCTACTGAGCATGCTGACTCATCATACAGAAAACGTATGGAAAAGGTTATCGAATTCTTAAGATGGAATAGGCCCACTCCATCTTTGAGCAAGATGGCATGACAGACATCTTGGACCAGGGTCCTCAGAAAGACGCAATTTTGCCCTTTCACATGGCATTACAGAAAAGGGTCTCCGCAAATTGGGAGACACCAGAAACTGCGGCTGCAGTAAATAAAAACTTTGCAAGGAAGTACAGACCATCCAGCAGTGACCCAGAGTATCTCACTAACCATCCCACACCAGAAAGCTTGGTGGTTCAGGCTGATACATCCACAAAGTAGTCAGCTTACACATTCATCCCTCCTGACAGGGATGAGAAGAGAGTGGATGCCTGGGCAAGGAAAGTGTTTTACTGCGGGTAGTATGGCATTGTAGTCGACAAATGGGACTTGCACTTTATCTAGATTTACATTTACCCTGTGGGACTATGTTGCTATGGCAGCTGACCACATCCCAGAAGGAGAGGAAAGAGACGGCTTCCTGACAATCGTCAAGGATGGTAAGGAGGCAATGGGTGAATGTCTCCGATCAGGTTTGGATACTGCAGACAGCATCAGCAGATCCATTGTGGCTAGCACAGTGTTAAGCAGATTTGCATGGTTGTGGAAGTCTGGGTTTGCACCAGATGTGCAAGCTAGATTACTCAACATGCCCTTTGATGGCTTGAGGTTGTTCGGTAGCAAGCCGGATGAGAGTTTGGAAAAGCGGCAGACCACAAAGGCGGCGGCTAAATCCCTCAGTACCACCATTAGACAGCCTCAACAACCCTATTTGGGCTCATCTTCCTGGAGGGGTAAGTCCTTTCGATTCTACTCATTTGGAAGAGTAAGAGGACAAGCCGGTCAAAGAGGTCAGAGAAGATTCCCTCATGGTGGATGAGGGAGAGGTGCTAAGTCAGCACAAGCAGCAGCAGCCTTACCTTCAGCCCCTGCTTCAGCAAACCTCTAAAGCACTCTGAGGCCTTGACCCACAAGACCCCGGTGGAAGGCAGACTTACTTAGCATCTGAAAGGATGGCGGGGCATTACTTCAGATGCTTGGGCACTGGAAACTGTGGCCCAAGGTTACTGCCTCTCTTTTCAAAAAAGGCCTTAGGATCATCCACTGCGGAACAACTCTGTCAAAATTCCAGATCCGCTCCTTCTCCAGGAAATATTGACCCTGCTAGAGAAAGGTGCAATAGAACATGTACCTTTAGCGGAAAGGAACAAGGGTTGGTATTCCCCATACTTTCAGATCCCCAAAAAGGACGGAGGGTTGAGACCCATCTTGGACCTAAGAAACTTGAACAAGTTCCTCAGAAAGGACAAGTTCAAGATGGTTACCCTTTCTCAGATCCTTCAGGCTCTCTAACTCAAAGACTGGTTGGTATCATTGGACCTTCAGGATGCTTACTTTCATGTGTCAATCCATTTAAAGCACAGAAAGTACCTGAGGTTCATGGTTGACGGTTCGCATTATCAATTTCAAGTTCTGCCACTCGGGCTGACCTCCGCCCCAAGAGTTTTCACCAAGTTGATAGCGGTGGTGGCAGCAAGTCTCAGGACAGTGGGGAGTCACGTCTACCCCTACCTGGACACTTGGCTGATCAGGGCTCGTTCACCCGAGTAGGCCCAGGAACATCTCAGCGTATCCTGCCACTCTCTTCACAAGCGGGGCTTCTCCGTCAATTGCAAGAAGTCTCACTTGATACCATCCCAAAGACTCCAGTTTATTGGAGCAGTCCTGGATACTTCCTTGGGGAAAGCCTTGCCCCCCGAGGTGAGAGCTCAACACATTCTGCAGATGTTTACCAAATAACAGAGTGCCCAGCATCTCTGGCATTCGATTTTCTGAGGTTGCTCAGTCTCATGGCTTCCTGCATTTTCTTGGTGCCAGAGGCTTGCCTGAAAAATTAGATCCCTCCAATGGGTTCTCAGGACTCAGTGGTCCCAGTTCTCAGGCAGAATGTCAGACCACCTACAATTTCCGAACAGAGTTGTTCAGGACCTTCTGTGGTGGGCTTGCAAAGACAATATTCTCATGGGAGAATCTTTTTGGCAGCCATGGCCAGAGATAACGGTAGTGATGGACACCTCATTCAGGGGTGGGGAGCCCACCACAGCGATTGTCATTCCCCCGGTGTTTGTTTTCCTCGCATAGCCGTGGGGACAAATACAAATGGAGACTCCCGTGGCGCTTGTTACAATGGAAAGCGCAAACGAACTACAGCATCCAGCATTCCCTACCTGTACATGGTCACGTGATACGGAAGCGCCGTACCTCCCGGCTTCCAGCCTCGAACACTACTTGTAACAGCGAGAAACGATCCTTTGGTGCTCCTTAACTGAGTTACCCTCGTCTTGTTAAGTCGCACTTACTCTTGAACTCCTGGTATTTCGATTTTTTGGAATTGCTTAAGGATTGATTTACGTTTGTTCCCTGTTTGATTTCTGACGCCTGGTTCCCCTTTCCCTCTGGCTGCCACCCCTGGTTACCGAACCTCTGGACTGCAACCCAACGCCGCTTTACTGCTTGCCCCCTCCAGGGATTTTGCTCATTGCATCAAGATACTCTAGTACCTGCTTCCTTGCTGTTTATGCTTTAACTTTGACTCACCTATTTCAACACAATTCCTACCTGAATTCCTCCTGCCTTGTGCGCGGTCCTTCCCTCCTTTCCTTTCTCCCCCTTCAAGACTTGTCTACGGCACCTATTTGGGAATAACCGCTGCGTTCAGACAAAGAGTCTCTGTTCTCACTTACCTTGGTGTACTCTTCTTTCCTTCCACTGGACGAGACTGCTACCCTCAACGCCGACCGATCACAACTGTGGCATATAACATCAAAGGGTAACCTTGGGACGCTCTGCTGTACTCTCCACTGGTTACCCGCCTGCTGCCACAAGGAACCCAGGTGACCCCTGGATGCTGTGCTGCTTTTTCTTCTGGGTCACTACTCGGCAGCCCATTTGGACTTTGTGGCTTCTACTTCACGTGGATTTATATTTGGACTTCTTAGATGCGCCCTCGTGCCATTTGGATTATTAGGCTTTCTGGGACATGTGCACTGGGAACACGCCCTCTGGGAACTTGGTTCTTCTTTACTGCAACTTCTACTCACAAGACACATAGGTTCACCGCAATATCTTCCAACACAGCAGGTAAGAGTTTGGTCATTTGGGGGTGTTGCAGAGTGTTGGACCAGTGCATTTTGGTATTTATGCTGTGCTATTGTTTTTCTTCCCTCTAGCACTGTTGCTGCTCCTTCACTTTTTGCTCCTTCACTTTTCGCTCACTTTTACCCCTGGCCTGGCAGGTACTTGTACTACCCTGCAGGCCGCGCTCTTGGGAGAAAGGTTTTTCTGTCTTCGGTCCATGGTTGTTGGTAGTTCTGAGCCGGCTCACCCTCATTGGCCATTGAGATCACGACAGATTAAGGAGCCCACTTGTGCGGCATGGAAACCGCGGCAGATCCCTTGGCTGCACTGTTGCAGGCTTTTTCTGCCCTCCGTACGGACATGGTATCCGCTCATACTACGCTACATCAGTGTATGGATGTTTTACAGAGTTTTGTACAACCTCTTCCTCCTGATGAGGAATTTGGGGATGCTGCGGCTGCCGCAGCCCCCCCCCCCACCCGGTCCAACCCACTCCGGCCACTGCTACCACTCCGTTGGTCCTTCCTGGACCATTTCCCTTGGCTCCGCCGGAACGTTTTATGGGAGACCCTAGAATGTACCGGACATTTATCAATCAGTGTCGATTACATTTCCTTTGCCGACCTTTGGTCTTAGCTGATGCAACAACCAAGGCAGCTTTTGTCTTATTGCATTTAGGCGGCACAGCTGCGGCCTGGGCAAATCCACTCCTGGAGGCTGATGACCCAGCTCTATATGACTTTGATGCCTTGATACAAGCTATGAATGCTGTCTTTGATGCCCGGTACAAGGCTCAGGCATCCGACCTAGAGTTCCTTGCTATAACCCAAGGCAAACAGCAACTGTTACCATATCTGGCTCGCTTTAACCAACTGGCTGCAGAGACGACATGGCCAGAACAAAAGAAAGCTGCAGTATTCTACAAAGGATTGTCTGAGGAATTAAAGAATGCATTAGCTGTTGTGCCATCCATTGCCTCAGGGTTTTCCGAATTTCTGGATTTGGTCCTACAGGTAGGTGCACGCCTTCGACAAAGACGGGGAGAACGCAGAGGGCCCGACTTGCGTTCCATGAAAGCATTCCCATATGCTTCCACATCAGCGGGGGATGTGGAACCCATGCAAATTGGGGCCATTAGAGGCCCTCTAACCGCAGCCGAGCGAGAAAGACGGGTCACTAATAACGTGTGCTTCTATTGTGACCAAGCAGGTCATTACATTCGTGTGTGCTCTAAACGACCAATAAAGCCAGCGGGAAACGCCAAGACTCGTCCTTGACTCGAACCGGAAGGATGAGTGCACCTACAGACGGTTCGGGTGGTTCTTCTCCGTCATCCCATATTTACTTGCTTATCTGTTTTTCTACTCTTTCGCCCAATGTTTCCTTCTCTTGTCCGGTCATGTCATTCTCAAGGTAAAGCCTTCTTTTTTACCGAAGGTAGTCTACAACTACCGTTTGTCACAAAACATTACATTACCAACTTTCTATCCACCGTCTCATCGAGGAAAGGAGGAGGAGAGGTTGCATAGACTGGACCCCAAAAGGGCTCTCAGTTTGTATATATCCAGAATGGCTAAATTTCACCAGGATGACCAATTGTTCACTGGCTCTACTGGTTCCATGTTGGGTCTTGCGGTTACTAAACAAACCATAACCAGATGGATCATCCTTGCTATTGGCGAATGCTATAGGTTAGCGGGTAAGGACCCACTGGAAGGCCTAAGGGCACATTCCACAAGGGGCATGGCAACATTTGCTGCTCTTCAAAGAGGTGTCCCAATCATTGATATTTGTTCAGCGGCCACTTGGTTGTCTATCCATACCTTCGTAAGACATTACTGCCTGGATTCATCTTCCAGTCAGGGAGGACAATTTGCAAAAGCAGTCCTTCATTCAGTCCATGATTAGATTTAAATGTAATTGGTACTCCCACCTCCAAATTATTACTGCTTTGGGAGTCTATCATAAGATGAGGAATACGTGGGGAAAAAAAATCAATTTGAAGAACATGTTTCTTACCCCCTGGTAATGTTCTTTCAATGGAATTTTCCTCCCACGCATTCCTCATCGCCCCTCTCAGCCTACCCCACTCTACAATTTACGTGTTAATACACTTTATGCTTTCTGCTGCCTATGTTCTAGGGTACGCCTAGTAATTCCTCTTCAGGAGGGGGAAAACAGAACTTAAGCCAATGGGCACTGCGTGCGCTACTTATACTGATGATGACATCGAATGGAGGCCCTTGAGTGACATTGACTCGATGACACTGCACACAGCGCCCTCTGTGGAAAAAGGTTGCTGAAGCAGCTGAAGCTGGAGAGATAATTATCATAAGATGAGGAATACGTGGGAGGAACATCCAATTGAAAGAACGTTACCAGGGGTAAGTAACTTGTTCTACTCACAAACCTGGGCTCAACATAGTTCAATCTGCTATCAGCTTCCTCTGACTCATTGGCTTGACTTGCTCCTGGAATCAAGGCTGGTACCACGGTAGCCATCGTGCCTCCCCACCTATGTTAACAATGTAGGAAGCCCCTGTGTACCGTTGACATCTATTCCTCCACACGCCAGCTGTGACTCACAGTCTTACGATTTTCCTTTTGGAGGCTTCGCAGGTCTGAGTTAAAAAGGGCAATGGCAGTTCCCGCTTCATCATCCCTCCAGGTCTCGCCGCCTTTCTCCTCCATTTAAACTGTCGGTCCGGTATAGCCGTGACCTTGTGTGCTCAGCCTTGCTCGTAGTGCGCATGTCTGCTCTGCCTTGTATCCCTGTCAGAAAGGTAAAGGGCAGTCAGGTGTGCGTGGATATGGTCAATTGCCTGACTCTGCCTGACCTGTGTGTTGGGACATGTCAGGTAAACGGCTCTGGTGTTAGTCCATTGTCTGTTACGGTGTAAGAAAGTGTTTGCGACAGAAAAGGGGGGTAGAACTTCTAAAGGTCCTACAGAGTAGGATGGGGAAAAGGTGTTACAAGGAAGGGGGCACCGCATCTTGCCTGTCAGTGTCCCACTTCCTATCCCCGAAGACCCCTCATCCAGGTGACCCTCCCCTACTGGTCCACCTCAGGAACTGGATCCAATAGTGATGGCCATGTTCTGGCCACCTGGATGACAGATCTCTGGGGACTAATGGGTGAGACACCTTCAGGTTTCTCACATACCCTTCCTCCATGGGATGTAGCTTCATCTGTTTCACATGGGAATCGGGACAGGTAATCTACATTTCCTTTCTGGTGTTCCACTGTGAAGCAGTAGGGCTGCAGGTCTAAAAACCATTGCATGATACGTGTGTTTGAGTCTTTGCGTTGGCTAATCCAAACTAGGTACGGATGGTCAGTGACTAATGTAAACTTTCTGCCTAATAGGTAGACCTAAAATAGATAATAGCCCACCTGATGACCAGGGCCTCTAATTCCAGCACAGAGTAATATTGTTCACGTGGGAAGAGCTTGAGATGTCGCAAACTTGAGATAGAACCACTCCTAACCTGGTATGGAAGTTGTCCATCTGCAATATGAAGTCTTTGGAGAAGTCTACTACCTTCAGGATTGGGTTCTGGCACAGAGTTTGCTTTAAGGTGTTATGACATATATCATCCTCTTCAGACCAATTAAGTTTCTGGGGTTATGGGGTTTGGCATCATTTGAGCTGTTTTGTCTCAAACAATTGGGATAAACATATGGTAATATCCTATTAACCCTAGAAATACTCTAAGATCCCTTTGGGTATGGGTGTATCTAGCATGACTCTCAGTTTCTCAGGTTGGGGTTGTACGTTTCCGTTCCCTACAAAAAACCTGAGATATTTTATGGCTGACTGTGCCAATCTGCATTTAGATGGATTAGCAGTTAGGCTGGCCTGTCTGAGGACTCTCAGGATAGTATTAATATGGAAAAGGTGGTCTTCCCATGTTTTACTATAAATTATGATATTATCAATATAAGCTCCACAGAAATCAGAATAGGGACATAAGATTTTATCCATTCTGTGTTGAAAAGAAGCTGGCGTGCCGTGTAAGGCAAAAAGGAGGACTATGAATTGAAACAGTCATAAGGGTGTAGAAAACGCAGTTTTTTTGTATCTGGCCCATATACTTTACCTGCCAGTACCCTTTTGTTAAGTATAGAGTGGATAGAAAGGTGGTTCTCTGAGTTTATCAATTGGGTCATCGATCCGTGGCATGGGATAGGCATTGAAGTCGGAAATCGCATTAACTTGAAGGATGTCTATACAAAACCTCCATAAACTGTCAGGTTTATTAACCAATATGATAGGGGAGGACCTTGGGTTCAAAGAAGGCTCGATAATATTTGCTTGCACCATTTTGTTTACTTCTTCGATCACTATCTGTTTATGGGCATCTGGGAGTCTATATGGTTTTAAATGTACCAATTTTCCCTTGGGTGTTCTAATATAGTGGTAAGTGCCTTTGGTTTCTTCCTGGTTTATCTGAAAATACATCAGGAAATGATGTAATTACATCTCTTAGATCTTCTTGTTGCTGATGTCGATATCTTCTGGAACCAAACAAGATTGTACTTTGGCATGGGTGTCTGATGTATTCTCTTTCCACTCCTTTAAGAGATTTACATGATATAAGTGGACCTTCCGTTTTCTGTCCGGTTGGGCTACTTTATAAGTGAAGTTTCCCATTCGTTCTAATATCTCATAGGGCCCATGCCACTTAAAAACAAGCTTGTTTTCAGAGGTGGGTAATAGGACCAATACTTTTTGTCCTTTAGAAAATGATCTTAAGCTCACTTTGTAGTCGTAATTAGATTTTTGTTGGTTCTGGGCCTTTTCCATATGAGTGCTGACTAGATCTCGAACAAGTCTCATTTGTTCTCGCATTCATGTAGCCGTTTGCCAGATAGGAATGGGTCCCTTTTCTCATTCATCCCAGGTTTCCCGGAGCATGTCCAGGACATCTATTGGCTCTCTGCCATAAAGTCATTCAAAAGGGATAAATCCCCATAGAGGCCTGTGGGGTTTTCCTGACTGCAGATAGAGCCCAAAGGTTCATTCGGTCCATGTATTTCCCGTCCTTGTCTACCAATTTTTGCAGGATTAATTTTATGGTTTTGTTGAATCTTTCTATTAAGCCGTCGGTTTGGGAATGGTACGCAGAAGTTCGTAAGGTGATAATATGAAGTAGCTCTTTGTCCTCTGCCATGAGCTTGCTCATAAAATTTGAACCCTGATCGATCAATATTTCCTTGGGAAAGCCAACCCTGGAAAAATATGGTAGGAAGTGTTTAAGGATTGCTGCGTGGTATTATTTTGCATTGGGAATACTTCGCGGTATCTAGTGGCATTAATCAACAATCACGAGGACGTATTTGTTGCTTAATCTGGATGTTTCTAGAGGTCCGATAATGTCCATTCCAATCCTTGAAAAAGGAAATTCTGTGATTGTTAATGGATTCAAAGGGGCAGGCAATGGGACGTGGGTGCTAGTATTTTTTACATATTTCACATATCTGGATAAAGGTCTTTATATCGGCATGGATACCTGCCCAGTACAACTTCCCACTGATGTGTGCTTGGGTTTTGGATTGTCCTAGGTGGCCCCTGGTAAGATGGGAATGGGCAATCTCCAGTAAAACCTTTCGCGAGTTCTGGGACTAACAACGTGTATGTATTAACCCTTTGGTCGATGTTTCCCTCCTATACAACAATCCATGCCTTAAGAAGAAAAAGGGGTTCCCTTTTCCTATACTTTCTCCTTCTGGAATAGCCTGTAGGAAGGCTTCAGCAAGAGCTGGATTGTTCAGTGGGCGAAGGCTAGATCGGGATAGATTGTAGACTCCTATCCCTTCGTTTCGTCGATGTAAGAAGGTTTATCAGCTTACCCAAAGCCCAATGCACAGCTCTCTGTTTTGTCTGGTTTGCTTTCTTTAAACTGAGGGAACTGTGCCCTTTTTAAAATTCCTTGAGCAATTTGATCCCCACGATGTACCTCAAATGGGACATCGCCATGATTCTGTAAGAGAACCCTTACTCCCCCTCAGAAGTCAGGGTCGATGAGGCCTGCTAAAACGTCTCTACCAAATTTGCATGCTAGGCCAGATTTTGAGGCAAACCTGATGTAACAGCCTGGAGGGGGTATCAGAACCAATTCGGTAGGAATCATTCCTCTTTTCCCAGGGGAATGCCAGCTTCCCTACTGCTACAAATATTGAAGCCTATCGATTCTCTTGTGGCGACAGAAGGGTTAGAAGCTTGATTACTAAATTTTTGAAAATGTAGGGTTTCCCAATTTATTTAAATTGAGTCACATCCCACTCCTGAGACCATATGTAAAGACCTCATTATGTCAACAGTAAAGAAAGCCACAAGTGATCACAGTTCGAGTTCAAGGGTGTTTATTAAACTGTATGCAGGGGTGAGAAAAATGGCTAAACTAAACCTAAAGCTAAGATGGGATCAAGCTACGACCATCGAATAATGATAAGGTAGTCCTAGTAGCGTGTTGTCAAATAAAAAGGGCCTATACTAAAAATACAAACTATTGCCAATCCTTACCACAAAGTTACAAAAGGAGTTTGGGATTATGTTCACCAGAAAAGAAAGAAGTGTTCACAAAATGATAAGTCCGAATGGTTTGGCAGGGACACGGGACAAGGCGGGACTCCTGAGCGCAGCACACTCATGGGCCTCTCCAGCACAAGGTCCACAAGTCTATTTCACGATACCAGAATCTTCAAGGGTCAAGTCTTTCCTCTAAGGCTCTTGCCTTAGAAGGCCTGCTGGGTCAAAACAACAAACAAAAGTTCCTTTGGTGGTCTCGCACCATTGGGCGATTGCTCTTCGCCTGTAGTACCTCCCTCCACCAGGCTCAGATCCTCTTAGCAAAAATGGGCCTCCCTCCGTCGGGTTCACTACGGCCTTCTTTAGCACAGTTCATGAATTTCTAACACAGTTCATGATTTGCTCATTTTCATCATAAAGCATGGGTTCTCTTCTCTTAGCTTTCTTTTGGCATCCCTCTGTCGGGTTCACACTTGCTTTATTCCACAGTTCACAATCTTAACAGAAAGTGGGGTTCCCTTCCCCTAGTTTTCTCTTGCAATTTGTCAGAGACTTTCTATTGTACAAGGGATTTGACATGACCCTTGTAGGGCCACTCTGGCATCTCACATCGCCCTCTCCTAGGGTCTTCTGGTTCTTGCAGTTTCAACACAAAACACAAGGGTCCAGTGAGAGTCCTTCGAATGAGCACTCCTGCAGCGCCTGACCACTCTGCAGCTGGCCCATGTCTGGGCTTTTCCCAAAAGTTCAAACACACAAACAGGTTCTTTCTTCTCGAGTTCCTTGTGTTCATAAAATGTTACTACTCGCAACCTTGGGCTCAACACAGTTTCGTTTGCGATCAGCGTCCTCTGACTCACTGGCTGTGTTGAACCCGTTGGCTTGTCTTGCTCCTGGAGTCAAGGACGGTACCCCGGTAACCAGTGTGCCTCCCCGCCTATGCTATAAATGCAGGAGGCCCCCATGCACCGTTGACATCTATTCCTCTGCATGCCTGATGTGACTCTCGCTCTTATGATTTCCCATTTGGAAGCTTTGCAGGTCTGAGTTGAAACTGTCAAGGGCAGTTCCCCATTCGTCGTCCCTCCAGGTCTTGCCGCCTTCCTCCTCCGTTTTAACTGCTGGTCCGTTATAGCTGTTTCCTTGTGCATTCGGCCTTGCTCGTAGTGTGCTCTTCTGCTCCACCTTTTATTCCTGTTGGGAAGTTAAAGGGCCGTCAAGCGTGCGTGGTTATTGTCAATTGCCTGACTCTGCCTGACCTGTGTGTGGGGACATGTCAGATAAATGGCTCTGGTGTAAGTCTGTTGTCTGTTACAGTGTAAGAAAGTGTTTGTTTTGGAAAATGGGGGGATACAGCTTCTAAATGTCCTACAGAATAGGATGGGAAAAGGTGTTACAAGGAAGGGGGTAGCGTGTCTCGCCCGTCGGTGTCCCACTTCCTTTCCCAATACCCAAAGATCCAGAATCCATGTAATCCTTCCCTACTGGTCCAACCCCAAGGAAGTGGATCCAATAGCGATGCCATGTCCTGGCCACGTGGGTGACAGATCTCTGGGGACTAGCGGGTGAGACACCTTCAGGTTGCGCACAGTTTTAATGTGAGTTTAAAGAATTGTAATTTAGTACAAAGTTTAATGTTGGAAGCATGAAGGGTTTGAGAAAGGGCTCCAGCAATCCTGTTGGTTTGCTGGCTTATTTTCCTGGGCAGCTCTATATGTTTTCTCTCAATTGAAACTCTAGAAGGTTAGTTCTGTGACTGCCAGGCTTCAGTCAGGAGTGGGGAACTCAAGAATAGACAGCGTATAAAAAGGAATTTTCGTGGTAACAGAAGGTAAGGGAATGGATTGGTGAAACAATGATGCTAACATTTTAAAAAGACTGCTTAACACACTGAGCTATCTTCTTAATCATCTGGAACTCAAATCTATCACTAGGCATTTCAACTTTGGTTATTGCATCTGATTAATATATTCCCCAGAGAACAGTGAATACGCTGCACGGTTTGTGCGATAGTGAAGACACAAACTGTAGGTACTACAATGCACAAAGAACGTTACACAGTATTATTTTATATGATCAGAACCTAGTGGTTGATAAAGGCTATGCAGGAGGCCCAAAGTCGCAGCACCACTCTACAATATATTATAATGTTGTATTTATGTTGTGTAAGAAAAACTGAACACATTCTTTTCATCAAGCAGAGGGAGAACGTTGTGGGGGTGCGGCTCTCTAAGGGTTGGGGCCTGGCTCCTTTTTGACCAACCTTCAAGACATCTGTCCAGACCCTGCCTGCCCACTTCCTTGCCTTTTAGTGACATAGAGACACATTATCTTATGTTATTAATAAAAAGTGCAAGAATGCTACTTATTCCATGTCCAGTCTATCCTTCTAGAATTAAAAGGCACGATTTGAAAGTATACTTCCAATGAACACATTATAGTTCAAACACCTTGTTTTGTAAGTAGTACGGCACTACTTAGCACGCACTACTAATCCAGGGTATGACAAGATAGTTGCTGATGATACCCATTACTAGCTGCTTCCACTACTAATCACTGCCAGCTGCCACTTGCTGTTTTCCAGTAACCCTCACCCGACATGACACCTAATGCCAAAGTATAGCACGGCTGGTTTGCTGTTTCAGCAAACACTGTGGAATATTCCTTGAGCTGTAGAACTGTCCATTACAAAGCAAAACTGCCAGGCATAATTAATAGGATAGAAACCAGCCCAACACATGCAGAACTGCTGCAGATCTGCCATTGCCTGCTATGGTACATGGTAGGGCTGGCAGTATGGTCTTTACACAGGTGGATATCGAGAACAGTGGTTTATTGCATTCACGTGGGGAGAATAGTCTGGATTCACTAGCCAGCGATTTCGAAACCCTAGAAGAGATCCTAGATAGGAAACTTGTTCCAATACTGGATAGTATCTCCCAGTTCAAGCACTCTCTAAATACCTCTCTTCATTCTTGATGACCTCATAAGAGGGATTAAGAACGACATTGTGGAACTCAAGCAGGGGGTCGTAGGTAATTACCAGCCATCAGGAGGGGAGTGAGCAGGGGCACGATCATCGAGGCGCAAGTTAGATCTCAGGACAGTCCTTTGCATCCAAGGAGAGCAGATCCTATGCCCACAGCAGTACCCAGTCCTGGAAGGTCACAGAGAAAGGCGCTCAACCCTCATATAACCACTACTTCTAGTACACGGCCACCGGCCACAGGCCATAGGCCAGGTTAGATTGCAGGGAGATAAGGCAACCATTGACCTCCCGCCCGAAGCAGCCTCTTTGGTGGGGGTCATCATTGGCGTTCCAGTTCTTCTAGCAGGAGGGGAGGAGTCCACTGCTTCCTTAATGAATAAAACAGCTCACTGGATTAATACCCATCTACCCAGTAGAGAAATTAACCCTTGTGATATTTTGATGGACAGAAGAGCATTCTGGGTCAGTAAAACGGCCAAAGCGGGGGAGGGAGACTGTGTTAGTGTCACAGCGGCAACACCAGCCATTTTAAATAATCAGAACCTAGTGGTTGACAAAAGCTATGCAGGAGGTCCAGAGTCGCAGCACCACTCTACAATATATTATAATGTTGTATTTATGTTGTGTAAGAAAAAGTGAACACATTCTTTTCATCAAGCAGAGGGAGAACGTTGTGGGGGTGCGGCTCTCTAATGGTTGGGGCCTGGCTCCTTTTTGACCAACCTTCAAGACATCTATCCAGAACCTGTCTGCCCACTTCCTTGCCTTTTAGTGACATAGAGACACATTATCTTATGTTATTAATAAAAAGTGCAAGCATGCTACTTTTTCCATGTCCAGTCTATCCTTCTACAATTAAAAGGCACAATTTGAATGTATACTTCCAATGAACACATTATAGTTCAAACACCTTGTTTTGTAAGTAGTACGGCACAACTTAGCACGCACTACTAATCCAGGGTATGACAAGATTGTTGCTGATACCCATTACTAGCTGCTTCCACTACCAAGCACTGCCAGCCACCACTTGCTGTTTTCCAGTAACCCTCACCCGACATGACACTTAATGCCAAAGTATAGCACAGGCTGGTTTGCTGCTTATAATATATCGATCCGCCCCTTCAGCACTTTGTGTCTTGAACCCTCTGAGACAATAGATTTTTCTGAATACAGGTTTGTAGATTAACTGTGTCATATTTAGTGAGAAAATAAAATGAACCAATAACAAATACATATATAAATAAGAGAGGCGAGTATTTGGCTGCTCAGTTTGTGGAAGGAAAATAATTGAACCATGGTTATACAACAGTTTTACGCATTAGACTCATTGCTATGTGTGGTTATTTCGAAAGCCCACCTACAAAATGCAAAACTGTTTAAATGACCAAAGTATAAAAAAAAAAGTATATTGAAGATTTGAAAAAGAAGCCATGAAATCATGTAATTGATGTAAAGGCGAACAATTAACGTTGCCCTCTCTAAATGTATTGTCATCTAAAGTGAGCAGAATTTTCTTTCTTGGCATTTTCCTAACATCCTAAGTGTGCAGATTATCCCCACTTTTTTGGCTCCGGAATGCCACTGGGTTCTGAGACTGGAGATCAAATCCAAAGCCAGAGCTATTGTCATGTTGAACATGTTGTGCCCGCCCTTCACACCTCTTTCACCCTCGAGCTCAGCACCAGCAGGACTGGTGTGGAGGAGGGGAAATTACCATGCAGCAGTGGCCTGATTAACCAGAAATAACTGCAAACTGTCTCTAGTTCACAAACGCGTTTGTTCTGTGATTGTCCAAAGATAAATATTTGTGGCCAAAGAAAAATGTGCGGCTACTAACAATATATAAACTATTCATTGTGCAAGGATGGCAAAAGCTCCCCAAACGATCCTGTGCGAAGCCGTGCTCGCGTTTTTCTTTCCTTCTAACTCATAGCGCGCTTCCCCAGCCTCTCTCCACCTTTCATGACTTTCCATAACAAGAGGAGTGCCACGGAATCTGCTCCTCCCGCTGTCACTCTGTGCTGACCTGATAGCAAGCAAAAGAGCCCTATTTACTCCAAAGATGTTATCTTGATAATAATAATCTCCAGGGCTACACATTTCTCTCTCTTTGCTGGCTGCACCGATCTACACAGCATGTTTGCAGTTTTGCGTGCTCGATTTACAAGAGGGTATTTCCAACAGAAATAAAAACGGGAAGAGGAAATGACTGGGAGGAGGCAAGGAAAGCTAGAGGGTGGAAAATACTGGAAATGGATGGCGAAAGAGTTCAAGATACAGGGCAAGGAGTGTGAAACAGAGAGAATAAAATGAGGCAACGTGAATGAAAGAACGTGATAGAGAGATACACATAGCATTGCAAATAGCAAGTTATAGAGTCGGGGACGTCATTTCACCAAAATGCCAGGGGTAGACTATGAAAACTATGGTTACTATATCACTGTATTGTGATATACATTTCATTCAAGAATGGATCCCCATAGGCCTATATTACCAAATTACTGTAAATGAAGATGTCCAAGGCCAAATGATAATGAAGTGTTATTACATAGCACTTATGCTTAAGCACTTTATATATAACAAATATGCAATATCACCCAACCTGTGTTGGTGCTCATTTATCGACCTCAGAAGGATGAAAGGCTGAGTTGGCCTTGCCAGGATTCGAACCTGCAGATAACACACACATTGCAGCTGCAAGTGCTCAACCCACTGAGCTATTTTACCGGCTCTAGCTATTTAACAGCTATAGTAAAATGAGCAATTACATGTCTGCATGTTCTCAAAGTCAGAAAGCAAATTACACTCTGTAGTGGATACCATTAAACTGGTAACTGAGATTTAACAGCAGGTCAGTTCATCTGCGGTCTGGTGCAAAGTTGGCCAAATGTCAAGCCTGCGTGGATCTACTTTTCAGGCTTCAGAGGTTGGAAAAATACATTCAATTGAGAGGGTTCATAACTGTGCATAAAATAATTTACAGTAGCGCAGGGAAAGTAGCGCACTGACACGGCATCTCATACTCTGGGCACTCGTTACCTCATACGCTTCAACAAACGTCCAAAACAGCATCCCAGGGAGATAAAGATAGGCACACTACAACAAAGCATTAATTGTGGCTCAATGAAATTAAGGGCCCCTTTGTGTGCTGTGGTCAAACATTTCTACACTGTACACAAGTATTTAGGCACAAGGATTTTGTGAAGTGGCTGAGGACACGAGATGGAATGTCTTGTGATGATCGTAACACGCAGGAAAAAACATGCTATAACTTCAACTTGTGAAAAGCAAAATATATAATAAAACAAAATATATGGTCCGAAATGGATACTTATTATACTCTAAATGCTTTTTGGAAGTTTTTGTCTGCCTTGTGAATTTGAGGTGTTTAAGAACAGACTAAATCAGCGACTCACCCCCTGAAGTGTGCCTGAAATAAACCTTTAATGAGTCTAACAATTATTGTATAGCATTCCAGAAAGACAAATTATTTGTTATTCCTATTCTTTAAAATTTAGGGTCACTGCATACACTTGTGGAACCCCCTGTTGTTTTTAAGAGGCCTGAAGAAGAAAGCCAGCCACTCAAGAAACAAAGAGCCACATGGCACTGCCACAGCCCAGGATCTTCCATTAAAAAAAATTAAAAAAAACGTTTTTTTTCCTTTTTTGGGAGGTATCAAGGTAGACCACAGGGGCAGGAAGAGAGACCTCAGGCGTCAAAGGTGCGACAACTGGCGACCCCCAAATGACGTCTCTGTATAGAGTGGGATAGATGTAGTAGCCCACATACAAGAGAGTGAGGCAGTAGGGCCACAGAGACAGACTGTCACAAATGGAGAGGGGTAAAAAAATAGAGAGCAGAGCCACAACATATAGGCATAACGGAGAAAAAAGACGATGACACAAATAAAGAGAGAAACAGAGATGAGGACAACTATAGGACACACATGAACAAAGTTAGGTTTACAATGGGGACAAGTAGATGAGAGTCAAGTATAAGAGTATGAGAGTGTGTGAGGGGAGAGCGGTGGAGTGAGAAAGAATAAGGGGAACAGAAGGGTAGAGGAAACAGATCTTGAAGCAAGGGAAAAGAGAAAATCAATGAGAGAGGGGAAGCTAACCATTATAAATATTGGTACAGTACAGAACCCTGATTTTGAGAAAATGGACTTCAAGTCCTAGAAATCCCACAGTACTGCACAGGGGAGAGGATGTCAAAAGGTGAAACATAATATCCCCCCCTTCCAAACACTAATTTACCCTATCCTCTCTCAACCTTCATGAAATATTTCCAGTCTAATCCCATCCCACCCTCTAAACTTCCACCAGATACTGAGAAGAGGAAGAAGCCACCAAGAGTAATGCAGAATTCCTTCCGAGAACACCAGTTTAGCACTTGGACGAGGATGAGAGCTATTGAGGAATACTATTCGACAAAACACATGTGACTGGCAGGTGTTTAAAAGGTGTGGACCTCAACAGAAAAGGGAGAGCGTTTGGAGCTGAGGAGAGGGGATTGCCGAGACGCTGAGAAAAGCAGAAAGAAGCTGTCTGAGGGTGCGTGGCAGAAGACCCAAGTCTCTGGGGAGCTGACTCCATGAGGTGAAGGATGCTGTGTGGACTGCCGGTCTTTGGGCACAGGAAGTGGGGAGGCAAGTGGTCTCTTGTGGCTCTCTCCCAGCCCCCTTGCGAACGGAGTATTTTCCCATTGTTTGGCCATGAGGAGGAGTCAGCTGTTCCCTATCTGCCTGCATTGCAATATAATCACCATTCCGGCACGAGAGGCAAGTGGTCTCTTGTGGTCTGTTGGAATCAGGGGAGAAGCGGGGGCATCGACCTGCTACTTTTAGCAAACACTGTGGAATATTCCTTGAGCTGTAGAGCTGTCCATTACAAAGCGAAACTGCCAGGCATAATTAATAGGATTGAAACCAGCCTAACACATGCAGAACTGCTGCAGATCTGCCATTGCCTGCTATGGCACATGGTAGGGCTGGCAGTACGGTCTTTACACAGGTGGATATCGAGAACAGTGGCTAATTGCATTCATGTGGGGAGAATAGTCTGTATTCACTAGCCAGCGATTTCGAAACCCTAGAAGAGATCCTAGATAGGAAACTTGTTCCAATACTGGATAGTATCTCCCAGTTCAAGCACTCTCTAAATACCTCACTCTTCATTCTTGATGACCTAATAAGAGGGATTAAGAACGACATTGTGAAACTCAAGCAGGGGGTCGTAGGTAATTACCAGCCATCAGGAGGGGAGTGAGCAGGGGCACAATCATTGAGGGGCAAGTTAGATCTCAGGACAGTCCTTTGCATCCAAGGAGAGCAGATCCTATGCCCACAGCAGTACCCAGTCCTGGAAGGTCACAGAGAAAGGCGCTCAACCCTCATATAACCACTACCTCTAGTACACGGCCACTGGCCATAGGCCAGGTAAGATTGCAGGGAGATAAGACAACCATTGACCTCCCTGAATGAAGTAGGAAAGAACAAGGAAACATTTAAACGCACAGTACTGGCATCTTTTTCTTTAGTTTAATTAAACATTTTCTGGTTTCCTTTAAAAAAAATACAATACCAAAGAATCGGTCCTCTGAAGAACTCACTTTGATAATCATTTCAACAATTTACATCAGGGCTCACTGCTGCCGTGTATGGCACAGCACGAAGGGAAGAGAATAATAAGGTTACTCACCGTAGTGACCACCTTACTCCTAGTCCATAGTCCCCTTTCCTCCATACTTATGGGACATTCCTCCGTCCTGTGGGACGGGACCGGAACACTTTGTAAAAAGCATCACATTTTTCAAAAATGTGTCCTTCCTCTCTTTTTACGCGGGGAACTGCACACGGCCATAACCCCGTCCTCCTTAGCCCTGCCAAGCACATCGCCCATCAGTCCTTTTCTATCGCCAGGTCAGAGACCTTTAAGCAATAAAAGAGGAACCTTATTAGAGGGGACGGCGGGCAGGCGTATGGAGGAAAGGGGACTATGGACTAGGAGTAAGGTGGTCACTACGGTGAGTAACCTTATTATACTCCTACGTCCTGTCCCCTTTCCTCCATACTTATGGGAGATTCCCAAGCACTCCTCACAGGAACTATGGGTGGATGGAAAAACCCCTACTGAAAGAGATTCTTCAGCACAGCCTGGCCAAACTGAGCATCAGATCTGGAGCTCATGTCCAAACAGTAATGTTTACAAAAAAGCCGATGGGGATAGAGCAAGCAACCCATAAGCGAAGGATATTGACAGCCAAGCACCAGATGGTGGGGGCCCCGAGCCCGGGTGTTTGCCTTGGAAAAAAACATCTCTCGAGTCCTACACAAATTACGGGGGGAGCTTATTTTCCAATTAAAGAAATACACCAATATTTGGGTATGAACCATAAGACATCCGGGGGCCGAATTACAGACTTTACCAATTCAGCGCCCATGCCTGCACCTGACTTTCTCGTACAGCTGGGGGCTTTGGACCACAACTACGACCATAGTTACACTACTACTTGTAACCTGCATTTAAACTTGGGGGAGGGAGTGCGGCCCAGGAAAACCTGGATGAATAAACCAAAAAACCTAATGACCCCAAAGGAAAAAGACATCATGACCCCATCCATAAAGGGTTATAACCCAAGCACAAATGTGTTGGATCCGTCGGACTTGGCCCCGAAGCTGTGGAGGTCAAACAGTATCATGCCAAAAATGCAGTGCCCACAATTAGCTGTCCCCTTGCAGGTCCTGGCAAAAGAAGGAATTACCCTGAAAACATCATGTCAGATGGCCTTCATTACCCATGTACTCCAACTTCTTCTGAATCACCCATCCAGTCCACTGATGTCCCAGTCGATGCTGGAGCATGTACATCCTTTAGCTGTGGTTGCAGAGCTGTCCTGTCGGAACTCTATGAAGTAAAGAGCTTACTCCTGGTCCTCATTCATGTACAGGAGAGAGGGGCCATCTTGGGGAGCCTCTAACGGGAATGGAGCGTGGTACAGGGGCAGACCACCCCAACCCGGTCATCTCCAGTAGTGCCATGAACTCAAGTAGAACGAGGATGGGAGTAGTTTGCAGAAGTGTAGAACTCACTGGGTGTGTTAGGGCCATGCCTATCCGGATGCCCCCAGCACCACACAAGGCTGAGGACCCTGTGCTGGCCGTACCAAAATTGAGCCATGAGGCACAGGGGTCTGAAGAGTCTAAATGCAGGGGACCACCCTGAAACCAGGATCCAAACCATTGACCAAGAAGTCACCGCCTGGGCTGACTTATCACAGGGCCCACAGAAAACACACTGGGTGGGGCCCAGGGAGAGGTATTCTGCATTTCCATCAAGTCCCCAAATTGTCCAGTAACCAACAAGAACCCAGGGAGGCACTGATAAACAAAAGCCTGTATTGGCTCTGCACTGTGCACGGTTGTTTATTCGTATCTCGAGAGGGCATCTCAAATTGCATTAGACTTCACTATCAGAGGGAGAATGCATATGACTTCATCTGGGTAGAATTTTGGGACCAGAGCGTAGCCTTTGGCATCCTGGGTATCAGTATCAATCTAGTAGACCCTAAAGCACAAATGGACCAGATCAGGGACAGAGGTGACACAGCCATCCTCCTCCTCCTGGACCTTTCGGCGGCATTTGACCTTGTAAATCACAACATCCTATGCTGCCACCTTGCCAGTGAATCCCATTTCTCTAATGACACCATAGCATGGATCAATCATTCTTGTCAAACCGTACGATGAGAGTCTTCTCCGTGGCCGCAGCAGCTAAACCTACTGCAGTCACCTGCGGAGTGCCTCAAGGCTCATGCGTGTCACCCACCATGTACAACACATTTACTAAACCTCTCTTCGATAAACTGGACAATTTGGGTGTCCCATACACAAACTATGCTGATGACACCCAAATACAAAACCCTTTAACGGGGGACTACACGACCGACACAAATGCCTCAAATACTATCCATCTCACAATTCAAGCTTGGATGGCTCAGAATGAGCTGTGTCTCAATGACAATAAGACTGAGATCCTCATCATGGGTAGCCAATCCTTCAACATTGATGGAAACCTCATCACAACCGCCAAAGAGGTAAAGACCCTAGGAGTCTCGACTCCTTACTTACCTTATCACGCCAAGTTAATGCTATCACATCGGCATCCGCTTACACATCTAAACGCATCACAGCCTGTAGACCATATCTTACTGAAGAGAACCGCATCAACCTGGCTAGAGCTCTGATCCTCTCCAGGATCAATTATTGCAATGCCATCTTTGCCGGCTCTTCAACTAAAAATATCACGAAACTCCAAATTGTGCAGAACAACGCCATAAGAGCAACACTAAATATTCCCAAATCAGGCCATATCTCCACCGTCAGAAGAAACATTCACCGGTTACCAGTGAAGGGCAGGATTAAATTGAAAGTACTAACGCTAGCTCACAAATGTCTATCTAACACTGCCCCATGCTATCTCTCTTGTCTAATAACAAAAAAACAAACTGCCAGACCCACACGCGCTGCCTATCTCGGCCAATTAACTAAGCCTAGATTAAAAAAGCAGGGGGCTCCAGCTTACCCGTCATGGCAGCTAACTATTGGAATGACATGCCACTAGATTGGATCCTGACTTACTATCCTTCCGCAAAAAATTAAAAACGTGGCTCTTCACACAGAACACCTAGTGACACTCACCTCACCTGCAAGTAACCTAGCAGGACCTACCCTTCCATGTAAGTGACTATTAGCCTAGCAACCACACTCTTAAGTCGACTTTATCTGAAACGAAAGCCAGCAGTTTGTATCACCCGGACCTCACAGCCATTGTAACTAAATTCTTAAGTATACATTTATGTGATCGGCATAACCGGTAACCAAATTCTTAAGCTTTCTGAATATGTAACCAAGATCTTAAGATTGCTAAATATGTTACCATATTCTTAAGCCTGCAATTCCTGTAACCATACTCTTAAGCATGCTCTATCTGTGATCTGCATTACTTGTAACCAAATTCTTAAGTTTATTAGCATGAAACCAACATAGCCAGAGTTTTTGCAATTGTTTTGTAGGGTAACACCAATCCAATACATGCAAATCAACAACAGTGCACAGGAACATTAATGTTTTGCTATTAAAAATGCCATGCCACATTGAAAACATGTCCCACTGGCCACACAATGTAGACCAGTGTAGACCCGTAATAACATTACAGTAAAGCATGGCAGGCCACATTTAGACATACCTAGACGGGCTGCACCAAAATGCCAGTGTAAGCAATAAAACTCATCAAGAAGAGAGCACACATTCAAGCCCGGTATCTGCGGCCTCTAATAACACGGCCATATTCTTTAAAATCTGCAAGGAACTGTTCAATCCTGTTGTGGCCTCTACCTCTCCTGTTCCCTCCCAGGACATCTGTATGGCTCTGGACCCTGTGCTAAAACTCAGGACATCCTGTCCTCTATCTCCTCTTCCTCTCTCTGCCCCCCTTTGGCCATCTCTACCTCTCCTCCTCCTTTCTCTTCTTTCTCTCTGACACCACCTGACAAGGTTTCTAGACAAATCCGATCTATGAAAGTGTCGGCCAAACAGGTGCTTCCCTGCTGCTCCAGAACCCTCAAGGACCATATTGACACCCTCAGCCGATTTTTGTAATCACTCTTTTGCCACTGGAATGTTCCCCTCTTCCCTTAAGCACTGCCTTGTGTACCCACTCCTCAAGAAGCCTTCTGCCGACCCTACCTGCCCGGCAAACTATAGCCCAATCTCCATCACCCATTTCCTGGGCAAACTCTTGGAAAAGCTGGCCATCTCCCAGATTACTCTCCACATTGAACTTGCTTGTTGTCTCCATGACCATCAGTCTGACTTCAGAGCTGCCAGAGGCATGGAAACTGCTCTCCTGAACACCTGTGAAGATTTTCTCTCTAACCTTGATTCCAGCATTCTTTCTGTCCTAATCCTCCTTGATATTTCCTCTACTTTTCGACACAGTCAACCACTCCATCCTGATCAATCGACTATGTGACAACCTGGGCATCACAGATCAGGCCCTGGAGTGGCTGACCTCCTCCCACTTGGACTGCCCCTCCCAGGTCCAACTTGGTCCCCTTCTCTCCGCCATCTCTCTCGCTACCTGTGGCGTTCCCCAGGGCTCTATCCTCTAACCCTGGTTTTCCAACCTCTACTTGACTAGTTTGTCCACCTGATTTCTACCTTCTCCTCTAACTTTCAGTGTTATGCAGATGACACTGAGCTTTCCTTCAGGCTCCTCTCCTCTCTCGCTCATTCCTGACAGTCTATCTGTGATTCAGGATTGGTACGCCTCCAACGATCTCTGCCTGAAGGCCATTAAGATGGAGATCATTCTCCTTGTGACCCCTGCCCCTGCTTTCCCTCTCTCACTCTGGCTTCCCACCTTCGGCCCTCTTCCTTCGCCTTCCTGCAAGGCATAAAACCTTGGTGTCATCTTCGACTCCACTCTCTCTTTCTCTCCTCACATCTCGGACATCGCCAAGAAGTCCCACTACCAACTGCTCCTCCTCAAAGGGACTCTTCGTTTTCTCACTTTCCCCCAGAATTTCACTGTCTCCAGAGCCATGTTTCTATCTTGGCTGGACTACTGCAACAGCCTCTTTCTCAAGTTGCTTCCTCTACTCTCCGCCCACTGCAATTAATCCAGAACAGGACTGCGAAACGTATCCTTGGCCTAAAGCCCAGAGATCGTATCTCCCCAGCCCTGAAATCTCTCCACTGGCTCCCGGTGGATACAAAGATCAAATTCAAGACCCTTTTCATTGTCCACAAGGCTTTCTGGGGTCGGGCCCCACACCACATCCAACGTTCTCTTCTAAAATACCTTCCTTCTCGAGCCCTTCACCCAGCTACCTCCAACTCTCTAAGGGTTAGACGCTTCTTCAGGCAGAGAGTGGGGGGTAGATCTCTCTCCTCTGCAGGTGCCTCCCTCTGGAATGGCCTCGCTGCCCCTCGCAAACTTAAGCAGAACACTTGAAGTTCTGGAAGCAGCTCAAACCTTTCCTCTTCTCCTCTGCTTTCTTTCTCTCCCTCCCCTGCTGACCTACCTGACTTACCTGTCTGAGGTACCGACTGGTTGCTTGGCTACCCTCAGAGGCTCACTGAGTCCAGGCTCTTTCTTGATCAGTCACCCTTGCACTGCCTCCGGGCATACCACACACTTAGGGGCTGTAACTGCAACCCTACAGTCCATTGTTCTCCTTGCACTACCCAGAGCCGCGCTGCCCTAGCTGCACTTACTCAGAGCATTACTGCCCTGTTTTCCCATCCCCCTCTTCCTTTCACTTCCCCCCTCCCTTTCCGCTTGCATTTCTCGTTCTCGCACTTGCACGATATGAATGACGCAAGGCCTAGTAAGATTGTTTGTCTTGTCCTCTCTCTATCTTCCCTCGCTTGTTTTGCCGCGCCTAGAAACACTTGTGTACAGGTGGGTTGTAAATTACTTATATCATTTTATCACAGATACCCAGATACCCACAAAAATATACAATGCCGCAGTAAGAAATGGCTAGACTGGCAACAAACAAATGCCAGTATAGTCAGGTAATTACACTTAGCAGGACTGCTTTATCAGAAATGTGCAGTTAAAAAAAGTCATACCAAACTGAGGATTGACTAGACTTGCTGCACCAAAACACCTTTCTAGCCATTAATACCAAATATCATGCTTGCTTAGCCTGGGCATGGACAACCATTATGATTTATCGCACAATCCTGCCGCCCACATATCACCTCTCCTTCCCACCCCCTACCCCCAACCACAAAATCAGCTCATTGGCCCAGAATTACCTTCATGTCCCTCTTCCTTGTCCCATAGCTTACGTATGAGGCTTCTTGCCTCATAGGTAAGTACTGGGATGAGGAAGAGTGGGACTTGAAGTAATGAACATTACACGTAGCTAAGTCAGGCATTACCTCCATGTACCTCTACCTTATCCCAGTGCTTGTGTATGAGGCAGAGTGCCTCATACACAAGTACAAGGATGAGGAAGAATAGGCCTAGGAGTAATGACGATTACCAATAAGTAATCAAGGCATTGAACACAAGTAGCACTATTGAGTTGCCTGGGCTTCAGCACCCCCCCACTCCCACCCTGAAATGTTGGGTTATGTTGTCTCTCAACCTGGCTGACCTTCAGGGAAGTTGCGGAGAGAACAGGACACAGATGTTAAACGGCACCTGTGTTTCGCTGTTAACAAGGGCCCAGCATTTACGAATGTAAAGCATTTCACTGTTAGTACCTGCATTCAAATGCCAAATGTTTTAGGCAATTTACATCGTGATGTGGGTTTAGTACTTGCATGCAAGCGTAGTGATTGGAAGGGTAGAGAGGGAACAGGAGACCGCTCATTCTCACAGCAGTCCATAAGTGGGTGCTTTCAGACTTAAAGAGGAGAGTTAACTGCTTGTAACATTGAAGCTGCACTAGAATAGTCTCATTACAATGCATAAAAAAGTTAGATGCCCCCACACAAATAAGTTTGCCCCTCCCCCACCACCCGTGAAGTTAGCACCTCTCCCAACATTTGAAGGATTAGCTCCCCTAAAATGTAGGTTTTATTGCGCCCCTGAACACAAGCACGGACACCATTCACCATATACACACACCCAGCCATTTAAGTGTGCACCCTTTCACCATACAGTCATACACACCCAGGCACCCACCCATACATTTAATTGTGCACCCTTTTCACATACATGGGCAGCCACCTATAAATTTAAGTGTGCCTCCTTTCACCATGCAGGCACACCCAAGCAGCCACCCATACATTTAAGTGTGCACCCTTTCACCGTACACGCACATGCACACCTAGCCACCCATACATTACATACGTCATGGAGTTGAAGGGAGCCCTATTACTTTAAAAAAAAATGTTTCTTTTTGAAGTCACTCTGACTTCATAAAAAAATGATTTCCGTTAAGGACCGAACCATAATGGAAAAATAATTTCTTTAAGAAGGCAGAGTGACTTTAAAAATAAACTATTTCTTTTTGAAGTCATAGTGCTCCCCCAGACCCCATGACATGGAAGCCTTCAGCCGGGGGTCTTCAATGTCATGGGGTTGGGGGAGCCCTCGGACTTCAAAAAGAAAGTTTCTTTTTGTAGTCACTCTGCCTTCATAAAGAAATTATTTCTATTACAGAAATAATTTCTTTATGAATGCAGAGTGAATTCAAAAAGAAACATTTAAAAAAAAAGAAATAAAAAAAAATCTTTTTTTTTTTTCAAATGGGGCTCCCTCCCAGGACATGTGCTAGCGGGGGCCCCCTGCACCACGGGGGCTGTGGGGGCCCCTGTTACGTCAGTGCTGGTGCACACCAAAAGAGCCTTCTTTACTGACATTTTTGAGAATAGGCAAGTTTGCAAATGTTTGTACTACGGCCGTGGCTGCAGCAACCATTCCCCCTCCTCCACAGCACTAAGGAATTCAAAGCCAAGGGTGTGGTAATGAGGTGCTAAATTCCCCTGAGCCCAGGAGCATCTGCATTACAATAGCCCTTCCAGGGCTGGAAGTGAACCGCTCCCTAGATTACACTGGCATCATCATTGCCAAAGGGAACACAAAACATGCAGTTGCAAGTGAAACCTCGCATTCACCGTTTTCTAAAATGGGAAACACCAAACGTATAAACTGTTTAAAAGCTGCACAGTATTTTGAGTCTCAAAGTGAATAATGATTTTTAGAAAGTTAAGCAACACTAAAGTATTGGTTTCACTTTTAATCTTTGTCATTATATTGTTGTCATGTTTCCTACTGAAATTGTTTTGCAAATAGTAAAGGCAGATATTCCCATTTTAATTGCAGTGTACTTGCGCGTTCACTATGCTTAAACTTTATACATTTTGCGCACCAATGCTTTGCAAAAGGTTTATATGGAAACAGGGAAGCCTATTTGCATTTCACTGCACTTATTTCATGGCACTCAATTTTAGCGCATATCTTTAGATGTGGGGCACTGGGATAAACCCTGTTACTGGGTCTCATTACAAGGTCAGCTGCGCAGGGAAACTTTGTGGTTATTCCGTTACAGCCATTGTTTGGCAGTAACGAAATTACCAGTTTTTCTCGCACCATCGAATTATAACTTTTGCGGCAAAGTGGACAATTTCCCTACAGCAACAAGCTGAAGGTAAAACTGTCACTTTACCTTTTCAAATCGACATATTTAACATGCAGTACTTCTGCCAGCGGTATATAGAACAAAATTCCCCATGGAGCCCTAAGCACTCCAAAAATGGGGAATTGCCAACAATAGTAAACCCATGAGACCAAGCGGTGGCAATGGTACTCAAGTTTGGTGGTAATTTGGCTGATTACTATCAAATTACCACCAAACCCATAAGGAGTCCCAGTGTGTGATGGTGGGGAAATGTGAGTGGAGTGTAGAGTAATAAGTAGGGCTGCATCTGGACATGAAAGCACTTATGTGAAGACACACATTTACACATATGACATACACCAAATTACGGGTTTTGTTGCACTGTGCATTATGGCATATACTGTTACCATGTGGTAATACCACTTTTCCACAGTGGAATTCAGTGACACTCCATAACGGGTAATAACTATTGAATCATGCATATCCCTCCCATTACTGCATGCTTATACCATGTAGCATTGTTGTTTGGCAATATTTCCAAAGGAATAATATCCCAACTCCTAATGAAGCCCTTTGTCATAAACAAATAAAGTCCCTCAAAATAATCTGAAAATGCATTATGCTCCATCAACTGAAACCTTTTTACTATTATTAGGGTATTTATTGATCGCAGACCTTTCTTCAGGATGCAATGGAGCGCTTTTCTATCATATGATATGATATGATATATGGTAAGATAAGTAATTTATAACGCATCTGTACACAAGTGTTGCTAGGCGCGACAAGACAAGGAAGGGAGGACAGAAGGAGGACAAAACAACAATCTTACTAGGCCTTGTGTCATTCACATCGCACAAGTGCGGGGGGATGCAGGGGGAGAAGTGCCAGGGTGGGAGGGGAGAGTGCAAGCAGCTAGTCAGTGCAGCCGGCAGGCTACTCATTTGTGCAGAGAGTCAGGGACTGTAGGGTTGCAGACACAGTGCCTTAAGTGTTTGGGGGGCCCAGAGGCAGTGAAAGGGCAACCGGCCGTGCAGGAGCCTGGTCACGTAGGTTCAGTGGGTGGCCAGGTAACCAGTATGCACAGCAGAGAGAAACAACAGCAAGGAAGAGGGGAGAGAGAAAGCGGAATCGAAAAGGTGGTCCTGCTCAAGTTTCAGAGAGGCGGGAAGGCTGCTCCAGAGGGAGGCCCCAACTGAGGGCAGAGAAGTGTCTGACCCTCAGAGAGTTGGAGGTGGATGAGCAGATGTGTCGAGAAAGAAGATGCTTAGGAAGAGAAAGTTGGATGTAGTGTGGTCCCCAGCCCTAGAAAGCCTTGTGGACAATGCAGAGTGTCTTGAACTTGATCCCCACAGCCGGAGGGAGTCACAGGGAGCCAGTGGAGAGATTTCAGGGCTGGAGAGATATGATCCCTGGGCTTGAGGCCAAGGACCAGTCTCACAGTCCTGTTCTGGATAAGTGGTAGAGGGCGAAGAGTAGAGGCGGGCAGATTTAGAAAGAGACTGTTGCAGTAGTGCAGCTTAGAGGGGACCAGGGCTCTGGAGACAGTGAGCTTCTGGGGGAAAGTTAGAAAAAGGAAGAATACCCCTGAGGAGGTGCAACTGATAGTGTGACTTCTTAGAGATGTCAGAGCTGTGAGGAGAGAAGGAGAGGGTGGAGTTGAAGATGACCCCAAGGTTCTGCGCCTCCCTGGAAGAAGCAGGTAGAGGGCCCAGGGTGGGCAGCCAGAGTGAGAGAGGGAAGGCGGAAGCAAGAGTCCCAATGAGCAGGATCTCAGTCTTACTGGCATTAAGGCAGAGATCGTTGGAGGCACACCATTCCTGAATAGCAGACAGACAGTCTGGTATGAGAGAAGGAGGCTGAGGGGAGACGGAAGGAGAGCTGGGTGTCATCTGCATAACACTGAATGTTAGAGCAGAAGGTAGAGATGCAATGGACCAGAGGTGCCAGGTAGTGGTTAAATAGCCAGGGAGAGAGGTTAGACCCCTGGGAAACACCACAAGTAGAGAGAGTGTTAGAAGGGAGGTAAGACCCAAGTTGGACCTGGGAGGGTCTATCAGTGAGAAAGGAGGTCAACCATGCAAGGCCATGACCCGAATTACCCAGGTTTTCTCGGAGAAGATTGAGCAGGATGGCATGGTTGACCGTGTTGAAAGCATAGGATAGATCAAGGAGAATGAGGACAGAACATAGGTTAGAGTCAAGGTTGGAGAGCAAGTCTTCACAGGTTTTCAGGAGAGAAGTTTCAGTACTTCTTGCTGCTCTGAATCCAGACTGGTGGTCATGGAGACAGCCAACAGATTCAGTATGTAGCTTAAGCTGGGAGATGGCAAGCCTTTCCAGAAGTTTGCCCAGGATGAGAAATCGGGCGATAGTTTGCTGGAGAGGAAGGCTAGGCAGAAGGCTTCTTAAGAAGGGGGTGCACAAGGGAGTGCTTAAGGGGGAGGGAAAGGTTCCAGTGGCAAAAGAATGATTGCAGAAATCGGCCAGGCTGGAGCAAGGGTGTCAATGTGGTCCTTGATGGTTCTGGAGGAGCAGGGGAGCACCTGCTTTGACAAGATTGTCATAGATCAGACTTGTCTAGAAACATTGTTGGGAGTGAGCAGGGGGAAGGAGGGTAACTGGCCAACGAGGGGCCTGGAAAGTTAGAGGGTGAGGAAGAGGAGGTAGAGGAAGAGGAGTTAGAGGAAGAGAGAGTGAACAGGATGTCCTGAATTATAGTGGTGAAATGAGATGCCAATGCTGTGCAAAGGGCCTGCGAGGGAACAGGAGAGGTAGAGACTGCAGAAGGATTAGCCAGCTCCTTGCAGATTTTGAAAAATACGTTGGAGTTGTTAGAAGCTGCCGAGATGCAGGCTTGGATGTAAGGGGAGAAAAACGTTGAGGAAGCAGAAAAACAAGGGAACAGGCAGCTAATATCTGCCCGGGAGGATAGCTCAGCGGCAGCGTGCGCGTCTTGGAACCAAGACGACATGAAGCAACAACAGGTTCGATCCCCGGGTCCGCGCTTAGAAACCTCTGGGTGTTTAAGCGCGTTATAAATACGTAACTAAGACAAAAAAAAAAAAAAAACGCAACTAAGAAAAACAAACAATTCCTGTAACAGCGCCTCGATGCCTGCGGGCTGTGTGAGCGCTTTATAAATGTAAAATAAATAAAAAAAAATATGGGAGGGGGGGTATGAGCTATTTAGCAGCAAGAGATCTGCAAGCAACTGGGGAGGAATCAGTGGGGGACAGTTCACCCAGTCTCTGATAGGGTGGGAAGTGGTTGATGCGTGGACCCAGGTGTTAGGGGGGAGCCATTCCTTGAAGAGGAGGATCTTGAGCTTATTCCTGAACTTTAAAAGTGAGGGGGACACTCTCATGTTGATGGTAGTAGGTTCTAGAGTCTTGGGGCATAGACACAGAAGACCTGTCTTCTGGTTCTCTCCTTCCTGCACCTCTGGAGTTCAAGTCTGCACATATCATTACTTCTTGAGGATTGTAGGCCTCTGGAAATACTGAGTTTCTCAGTGAGGTAGATTGGGTACTTCAGTGTAACAGCCTTTTAGATGATGCAGCAAGATGAGTGTCGGGTGATGTGGTTGAATGTGCAGAGTGATTTGATAAGACAAGCGGCAGCATGCAGGCCACCTCTAAGGGGTGCCATGGCAGTCACTGGGAGGCCTTCCAAAAGGGCATTGCCATCATCTAGGTGGGAGAGGACCAAGGCTTGGACAGTAAATCTGAAGTTGTTTTCTGGGATGAAAGGCTTGATTTTCCACGGGAGAGCGAGTTGGTACCAAGCTGTGTGTGTCCTTCTTGCTATGTGATGTATGAAGGAGAGGTGTCTGCCAGTGTCGTACCTGAGAGATTGGGCGCAGGTGGCCAGCTGGGGTTTGAGATGCACAGCACAGAGCAAGTTCTGGATGTGAGGGTGTTAGGAGTTGTTGGTCAGCAGTAGGAATTCAGTCTTCTAGGGATTCAGCTACAGGTAAGCACTGGACATCCATGAATGGATCAACGTGAGGCTGGCCTTAAGCCTGTGGATGACTTTGAATTCTTGAGGTAGACCTGCGTACCATCTGTTTATTGATGGGTGTGGATGTTGTGTGAAGCGAGGAGGGTTCCAAGTGGTTCCATCTAAAGATTGAAGATCACAGGGGAAAGGACAGATCCTTGCGAGGCTCCAAAGGTGGTTGGAAGAGTTGGTGATCTGGAGGAATCCATTTGTATCAACTGGTGGCAATTAGCAAGGTAGGATTTGAAGCAGCTGAGGATGACACTTTTGATCCCCATATGCAGATGTAGATTTTTGGTGAGTGTTTGTCGATTACAGTTTTGAATGCTGCTGAGATATCAAGAAGAACTAGGAAGCAAAGATAGCCATCATTAAATATTTTAAGGTACTGAAGATGGTGGATGTGAACAGGTGAATGTGAGGCAAGAGAGGCTGTAGAAGGAGGGGAGCCCATAGGTGCTGGAGAATTTGGAGGTGTGGAAGAGTTGGAAACAACATGAGTGGTGTTGAAGCATGAGAACAAGGATACAATGGAGGTGCTGGTGGGAAATGAACAGCAGGAGGGGATGAGGGAACTGGAGATTTGGAAGGAGGAAGTGAGAGAGAAAAAGTAGGGGAGTAGAAGAATGGATACGACAAGTAAGGGGGTGCTGGACAGTCATCAGCAATGATTCCAGATTGTACATGGGAGAAACAAAAAAAAGATTACATCATATTTTCATGGCCAGTGAGTTATTTGCAGATAGATTTCTAATATTTGATAACTCATCTCCACAAAGAGATGGTTCATGCATTCAATCTCCTATAGTCAGGATTACTTTCCACTGCCACTCTGCTAACTATAGACCCATGAATGTGGAGGAAATATAGACAGTTGAGGCCACTCAGTATACTACGAGAACATTAACATCACACAACCAGGAAACTGTCATTTCCGTCATTGAGCCCATGCTGGCCTCAGGTGTACCCTCTAAGATGTAACATGAACTTATTGATTTGGTTACAGAGACCAAAGATAACACATAGAGTCTATTGGATGGGGAAAATACATCAGGAATAGGAAAATGTATCGTTTCTAGGGAACATGCGTGGTGGAAGATAAATATATAGATGGGAATATTGGCGATGTTGTACTGCATGTTAAGGAAAGGTGTGGGTGAAACAGTGGAGGCCTTGCTATTTGGATGGGATCAATGTTAAATTAAACATCTGGTGCACATGGTAGTTTGGACGAGCCCAGGGGCAGGTAAAAGCTGATGTGCACTAATGTTTGGAACCGTATGATTGTTAGATTGTAATAATACCTCAGTAAATAGTGCTGGTGCATCCATGCTCAATTCCATAATGGTATTTAATATTGCTACAGCATTTACTAAGTATGTTTGGAGAATAGATGCATCACTTATCAAAGCATTAATTGCACCATTTAGTACAAGTTTCAATAGAGTGAACAGAATAAGATTTAATACATGCATACTGTGGGTAGGTAGTTTATGGAATTATCGAGAATGGGTTGTTCAGTACGAGCAACTTTGATATATGTTAGAGATGCTGCATCAGTTTAGTGCAAGTTTTGTTAATTCTTTTGTAAAATAGAAAATCAATTTGAGCAGAATATATCTGGTTGGACAGTATTGGGGGTTCTAGCAGCCATTTTACAGTTTTGGCCTCCTTCTGGCCCATGGGCACATGGAACTTCTTTCATACCGGGGGTTATGACCTTATGATTGATATACAAAGGAGGTTTCAATAAATCCCAGGTAGGACCAGGGGTAAACTTGTGGATGTGTTTGTGGGATATCCACACTGGATATTGTTAAGTTGTCATTATGTACAGCCAGGTTTGAGGTTAGAATTGGTTCAGAGTTCGTACAATCTGTAAGCAAAGATTCAGTCTCCTTGATAAGTACTGTAGCTTGTGAGACAGATTATGCTGATGCCACAGCCTCTTTATAAATGAAGCATTTAGCAGTTCTAAAATGCTGGCTTTGCGTTTTGGCTATGTTTATTTATCAATGGAGGTCAGAAGGGAGCTAGACAATGTAGTCAGTCCACCAGTCTGTTAGCGGCACATCTGACTGACTCCAAGGGCTTAGCTCAAGTCTGTCTCCCCACTCAACAACACTAGGCAGTAAATGATGGTAAAACCTGGCACATGCCAATGCACCTTCATCCTGATGTGCACTCTTCGTTCTTTACTCCAGTGATATGTATCACATAGCTCTGTCACTGAATTGCAACACCCAAATACTATAACATTGCTAGTACTGTCCAACCTGTCTTAGATACCAGCCAAAAACTATTTTCCTGAGAGCAGTACTATGCCACCATGGAGCTCAAATCCCTAGCCATCAAATAGGCCATCGTACATCTGAGGTACCACCTCACAGGAAGGAATTTCAGGTTGCTTACTGACTACTCACCATTAACCTGGAGGAGCCAGAGAAAAGACACTAACCCAAGAGTAATGAGATGGTTCCTGGAACACCAACATTTTTTCCTTTACCATAAAACAGTGGAAGGGGAAAGAACAGTGGAAAATGTATTTTATAAGTTGATTCTCTCAATAGAGGTGGGGACCCCACCACTGTAAGGGGAAGGGTATGTGACAAATCACAGGTATTCATCCCTTTTCCCCAAGTGGGAGACCCCCCCCCACTGTGAGGCTAGTGATGTGAGCCCACACCGCAAGGCCCTCCCTAGGGGTTGAGGCAAGTGGGACCTCAGTGGGAGAGACATCTACAACACCACCAAACTAAGCCCATACAGACTTCAATATTTTCGAACAACTTCACTGTGAAGATAATCCATATTATCACAAACTAACCATGTAAGGTGCATCAACATTAAAAAAACATTGGCAACTTAAATATCCTCACACCCCATCACTACATTGACCTCTGTATCACCATTGCACCACCCCTGTGGGGGCTTCAATATCATGACACAGCAAACCTGCAGAGACTTCATTAGAATTGCACATAATGTTGGGACTATTATCAATATAATCCCAATTCATGCAGTATGTAAATCAGTATCACACCCAATTCATGTGAAGTATATGAAGACATTAATATCATCATACACTCTGTGGAAATTTATCACACAACAGTGCTGTGAAAACACACACCATCCATGTGGGGCCTTAAATATCACAGCACACCATCTCTGTCGGGACTGCAATGTCATTCTGATTCCTACTGAATACTGTAGCATAATTGCATATGTTAGGTGGTCAAAGGGGGCATTTTCCCATCAAGGAAAGCACCTTTTGATTTACAAACAAGATACTATTTTCAATGTAAAGAAAATAAATCCACATAACCCCAATTGCCTATTTGGTAGTGGCTCACCCTATTGAATTGTGGTTGTTTCGAATGAGTTGCTCTGTATCAATGGGGCTAATTCAATATGTGCATCTGGCTGGCTGGTGTGCAGTGCCCGAGAAAATCCTGCCTCCTCTGTGTGACTCTGTCTACGTCCCATCTGGCTCTGGTGGCTCTAGTAGCTCAATTGGTCAAGCGGTTCTCAGTCAGTGATTCTGTCTACCTCTTCTGTGGTAAAACAGTGAGCGGGCTTACTCAGGGAAATTCCAGGTTTGGGTCTATGTCTAACCTAAGCAGGAAATGTCTTAGGTGGAGCCTGAGTTTGGTTGTGGTGAGATCAGTTGGAGCATTGTACCTATTGTGCCTTTCTCACCATACTTTGTTGTTACTGCACTCATAAAATGTTTGGGAACCATACTAGGAGAAAATGAGGAAGCAGCTTTGCAAGGGCATTGTCCATAATGAATTTAGAAGGTGGTAGGTGGGTATGGGGAAGAGACCACTGACAAACCCTATTCAGCCTTCCTCCAGGTAAATAAAGCCACTGGCCTAAGGGTCCTGAAAAGCTGGACTTCCTGGTCTCCATGCAGGTGTGGCTCATAGATAATGGGCAGCATGGAACTGGCCCACCACACATTATGGAGAATTGAAGCTAGCCCGTGACAGGACTGAGTGCTTTCTCAGCTGCGGCAAGCAGCTCAGTAAGTAAACCAGGTCTGGATTTAACTGTCAAAGGAAGCACAGCTTCCCTTTGACAGCCTTCAGTACCCTAGTGAGCACGCCCAATAGGCAAAACTGATAAGTGTTATTGTGTGGCTAGACTGGCCTGCATTGGTGCAACCCACCTGAACATCTTTTCTTATTGTGGTGTGGCATTTTGTGCCGGGCACCAAAGTTAAAGAATCATGATCAGTGTTATTATATGGCTAGATTTCCCTACATTAGTGAAACCAATCTGCAAATAGAAATACCGTGGCATTTCTTAGTGGCATAAGGAGGTAAGCCAACATGAGTGTTCTTAAGTTCAAATAATAGCTTACATTGGTGAAGGCAGGATGGATATAGTCTCTCATTGTGACATTGCATTTTTTTCTGTCATAGTTAACACGAGTATGCTTTTATCTGGTAATACTGGCATATATTGGTGCAGTCGGCATGGACTTGTATGGGCACAGCTAGCATGAAACATTTTTTAAACTTGCAAATATTGTGCACAAAGGCATCATGGAAATGAATTGGAAAATTATTCTGTGCATTGTTGGTGACTTGCAGTCATTGGAAGTTTCCATGTGCTACTATACAAAATTGAATGCAAACTGTGTGGCTTTTTACCCAATTTCTTTACAGAAAGTGTGCTGTAAAATGCACTATTTTAGTCTATTATATAAAAAAAAAATCAGGGAAGGACCTCACACAAGTCCCCCTTTGTTAGTTCATGCTCCTTCACGCCACCATATTCGTGGGAAACATACACCAGTCCAATAAAAAATTCTTACCAGCCACCACTGTCCCTAGTGTACCCTTTATCTCAAGGAACAGGATCAGGACCCTGTCTTTTTCACAGTATGAAGAAAACTGTTGACATGCACTAATCAGAATAGTCTTGTATTAGTTTATTACAAAAACATGATCACTAAGGATAGAATCAAAATATTTCCTTGCAAAATCTAAAACGTAGATAACGCTGACATTTACTTGCAGCTTTCCCTTCCCTTTCTCTTACCTGCGCTCATTTTCTTTCTTCCAGCAGATTAAGGTCTGCATACCTTTGATAGGTTCATGGTACGCCACCCCATGGGCAAGGCTATGTGTTCTACTGTGCATACCACTGTGCTGGCAATTTAGCACAGTATAAACCATGATAACATAACATAGCATATAATGCCAAAACCTTGCATATTACAGTACATACCCATTCTGATGTGCACCCACCCGTGACATCCAGTGCATCCTACCCTTCAGTGCTAGGATTCCCAAAGCTCTGTCATTGAGTGGATCCCCCATTTTTATAGTGGGTGGATAGTCTTACCACGTTGAATGGAAGACAGGTGTAGACGGGCTCAGCAATATACGTTTATGACACTTAACTTTTAACTTTAAAAATGTAACCCACCTCTTACCTGTCTACAGCAGCCCCAACTTGCCTAAGATCTGCCAATTCTAGAAGGGGCCAGTTATCATTTAATAGAATGGACAACTGTTCTGGTCAGAGTTGGCCAGTTTCATAAGTTACTACACTAGGCTTAACCAATGTTACTAAGCAAATATGTTTTCAAACATGTTAGTTGCAGCATACCATACCAAAAAGACCACCTTGGTTAATACACAAACAGTCTGTTCTGGATAGTGATGAATTGTAATGTGTGATTGTGGTCCTCTTTTTCATTGGTGCCTGGATTAATGTTATGTCCCAGTCTGAGCCTGCCTTGGTGCACCACAGTGGGAAGTTGACTTGGGATAGAAATGCAAAGGTTAGGATGGGATTCCCCAAAAACCTCTTGGTAAGAAACACAGGGATATGACTTGTAGCAGACAGAAAAGTAAAGGCAGACAGCAAAATGCTGGTGTATGGCTTGTTTAGTTGATCTTATGCTTTTTCCCTTCTCCCAGTACACCAGAAGATTTTTACATTTGTAAATACAAAGGGGCAATCACACAATACTATTTACATTATTAACCTACCTAAACAGCTGAATGCTCCACCGAGACTGCATCTGCCAGATGCAGCCCCAAGAATCTAGGAGGCCTGTCTTGGCAAGGGGCAGGCCTTAAATCATTGCACAGCGCTCATCTCTCTACCGGAGAGCGCCACGCCTGACAGGGGAGGGCGAGAGGGGGGGCAATGACTGGGGGTGTTCCCTGCTCACAGAGCTATGTGGGGCTGGCCACGGCAGTGACAGGAGTGCCAGGAGGCAGTGGTGGGTTCTGGCACACCCCTACCTGTCTGGGGAGAATCACCCTTTCAGCTTGTGCCCGCAGAGGTGAAAAAGAACTAGCAAAGGTGCCGGGAGGAGTGCTGCTCAACCCTCTTCAGTGAAGGTTGAGACCAACTGTCCCAAAGGTGCTCTGCTCATACCGCACACCTTTTCATTTTTTAAAGAATCCCTTTGTGGCATCACGTGCGGATGTCTTTTACTCTAATTTATTTGCATGCTTCCCCCCATTAAAATATCCTCATCCTTGAGGATAGCTTTGGCCTGAATTATGAATCTATCTAGCTAACAACTAGCTCCACACACCCAGCACTCCCCACCCGACCTGAGACTGGGTGATCTGCTCCTCACTGTTTCCTACCCTGATTGTTTGGAGATCCCTTTCCCACCCTCCCCCTTTGAATACCCTAACAATAATAATAATAATAATAATAATAATAATAATAATAATAATAATAATAATATAAAAAATAATTGAGCCACGATTTAGATCTACAGTCCACCTGCCACAGTACCCCTGAACTCGTAGACACCTGCACTAAAGAAGAAAGATTGGAAAACTGAGGATCAGGCAATGGGAACCTCACACTGGACCCCTGGTGAATCCTAAGTTTGTTTCGTGACAGTCCGTCTCTCCCTGGTGGCAGGAGGAAATCAGCCGGGGCCTCAACTAGGGTTTCTCCCTGACCCGGCGATCAACCCTGCACCAAGTCAGGGTCCCTATATTACAGTGGAGGAATGGGTAAGGGTTCCCTGCCACATCCAATTTAGCAGGAGCAATGTGATCAGGAATAGTCTTGAATGAACACTCTCAGATTCGGGTTCACGTCCTCTTTTCTCATTGCCTGTGTCAGCTAAAATGCTAAAACTCCTGGACTTGGAGCAGATGGTTCTGGTACAAGGTCTTGATGTTTCTTGGCTGTCCTCCTACCCACAGTCCGTAGACAGGCAGCACTCCTAATTGATGCTCAATGATGAATGGTTGAGACTCCCACTTGTCACTAAGCTTGTTCTGTCCACTCTTTCCCAGGCTGTGGATCAACACACAATCACCAGGCAGAATACTTGCATCAATGTGCAAGATGCAAGGCAACTGAGGATCAGTGTAGCCCAGAATTGGTTTGAGGATTCGAGGAGGTCAAGTAGTGAGGGTCCGCGTCAGCTCCTTGAATGCCTCCTGGCATTAGTCAGTCCACCTATCAATAAAGGGCTCATGTGGATGGTGTAAATGGTCTGCAGAGTTCATGGTAATCCTGCGGCTCATCTGGTTAGGCAGGTATCCTTTGATAAGGACCACAAGTGGTTGCGCAATGTTGGCATATCCCACAGCAAATCTCCAGTAGCAGTTAAAGAATTCAAGGAAACTCTAAGTCTTTCAAGTTCTGAGGTCTTGACCAGGTGAGGAGGGCTTCCGTCTTTGCGGGATCTACAGGAATGCTATCTGCAGAGATGATGTTTCCGCTGTATTTGATGCTTATCCAGCAAAACTGGCACTTGTTCACACTGACCTTTAGCCTTTGCTCCCTTAGGTGATCAAGCACCTTCAGGAGCCTCTTGTTGTGTTCCTCCAGGGTCCTTCCGAACAAAATGAAATCATTCATATATACCATTACCTTCAGGTGGTTCATGTGACTGACGGTCTTTTACATGAGGTGTTGGAAATGTGCTGGTGCACCGGAAATCCCTTGTTGTATCCTGATCAATTTGTACAATCCAAGCAAGCAGGTGAATGCTGCTTTCTCAACATCTGCTGGATGCATTGGGATTTGGTAGTACCCACTCTGCAGATCCATGACCAAATCGGTTTTCCCATCCTGATGTCCGCCTAGAACGTCACATAGGACTACCTTTTTAATATCAATATAGCTCATCATACGAAATATTTTCCATAGCCTTTATTGATGGAACTAATGACAAATGTTGCCAGTACTTGTAACATAATCATATGTGTTTTATAGCTTGCCTGCCACCTCTTTGAGTTATGAAAATACATGCAATTATAAATGTAATATTGCAGCCGCGTTGAACATATTACTGGTATTTACCGCTTACTGTTATTTCTACACCTTCCCACAATTGCTGATTCTTGTGCATGTGAATGTATATTTGCATGATCAATCCTTAGGGAGTCTACTTTACTCCATTCTCATTAGGACAACCAATATCAAGCCATATGTATTGAGTGATCTTAGCCTTGGTCTCCACTTTCTAGGATTCTTTGCCAAGAAGGACCCTTTTAGGAACATTGACTTCTTTGCGCCTAATGGTTGCATTCAGCATATTATAGCCAACCTCTTGATACCTAGCCAGCGTGATTCTGATTGAGCCCCGCTTTTTGCCTACTGTATTCCTGGGTGAGCCGCGCATTTGCCTTTTGTATTACTGTATCCCTGGGAGAGCCCTGCATTTGCCTATTGTACTATTGTATTCCTTGCCATTCCTTGGTGAGCCCCGCATTTGCCCATTGAATTGCTGTATTCCTTAGGGTGCATGGCACTGAGCCACTGTATTATTGTACTATTTGGTGGGCCCCACATTTGCCTACTGTACTGCTGTATTCCTGGGCGAGCCCCGCATTCGCCTATTGTATTATTGTACTCCTGGGCGAACCCAGCATTCACCCAGTGTATTGCTGTATGCCTGGGAGAGCCCCGCATCTGCCTATTGTATTATTGTATTCCCTAATGAGCCTCGCATTTTGAGCCCTACATTCCTGTATTCTATGGTGAGCACTGCATTCGCCCATTGCATTGCTATATTCTATAGTTGCTTTGCATCGAGACAGTGCATTGTGATACTATATGGTGTGCCCAGCATCTACCTATTGTATTGCTGTATTCTATGGCTATTTCTAAAGGTTTTATACTGCCATTCGAATCGTACCACTGATTGTGGGACAGCTCTCCTGGCACAGTAGCATACCACACAGCATGTCATACACAACTCCTTCTGTACCGCTTTGAATTACGCCTCAAATGCTGCACTTCTGCCAACTTTACTGAGCTCAATCTTACCGGTGTACTGTATCCCACACGTTATCACCCCATGGGGAACAGCCCCCCTCTTATAGCTCCCAACAACAACATGCATGTTGACTGTCTCCTCCTAGCTACCTTACTGTTCAGTCTAGCTCAGGCTCGCCATCACCTCACGCTGACCCATCATTCGACCTCAGAGCTTCCCAAAGTCACAGCCATAATGACCCTACCCCCTTCACTAGGGATCAAACCTTCAAAATTCCTACCTTCCCTTAACACCAATGCATACCACCTCAACATCAGACCCACGACATTCTTACCTGAACTGTGCAAAACCCCCAAGGCCTCTAAGGTCAACACCAACACCAAACCGGATACAGTAGCAACCCTAACACCAGCACAATGGATTAATCTATATGCCAGGAAACACACTCGTAACCAACCTTGCTCTACTATGGTCAGAAATGCCAGGCTCTGCTCTAGACTTAACAATAACCTCGCCCTACAGTCTAACCCGCAAAATAAACCTTGCACTTCTAACTTGACAAATTTCACAACCTCAAAGACACCCAAGAAAAATAGAGGTTTTCTAGAAACAAATCGATCCAACCCCCCGGCCGTGACTATCCCCCAGCTAAAAGGTGCTCTAATCAATGCCAGATCTCTGGTAGCCCATGCCACAGACATAGCCTATCCAATCACCACAGGTGACCTTGCCTTACTAGCTGTATCCAAGACCTGGCTACATGAAGCAGCAGGTCCCTCCCTCGCGTTGGCCGTACCTGACAACTTCACCATGGTGAGAGCTGACAGAGTCTCGTCTCAAAGGGGGCGGCATCGCCTTTATCGCCAAATCTAGCATAGAGCTCAGAGCAACACCCTCACCCACTCTTAAGTCCTGTGAACTACTTACAGTTAAACTTCCCACGTCCAAGACTAGCTGTTAGGGAGAATTCTCTGTTTAGGCTGAATTTCCCTACCTAGTGAGTCCCCCAGCAGCTTTGCTGGATTTCTGGGGTTTAATTTTTTTCTCCTGCCAAGAGTGAGACTCTTTTACCCTCACTCTTGGACATGTTGAAGTGTGTTTTCTTGGTTAAACCTTGTGTTGAATGGGCTATGGGGTCTTTTACTCCATAGGGCCTCATGTATTTTTGTGATGTGGGTCACACAGCACCCTCTGTGCCGTGACCCAGGGGTGTCCTAGGGACTCCCCAACATAGACTCCATACCCTGGGACTGACTACTGTCTCCCAGGGCATGTAAAGTCACCAAAGACTTTGCTAGTCTTGAATCCTGAACAGAACCAGTACAAACCATCATATTGTGGACGTACTGGCTGGGGCAATTCGATTGCCCCAGGGTCTGTTAGTCGAGGGGGCACGTCTCCGTCCCCCCTGATCGAGTTTTGGCTGGTGGCAGTGGAAACTACTTTTTATATTCGACCGCGAATATTTCCCTATGGGATTTCCCATTGTTTTAGGCTAACACATTTAATTATTTATTTACGGTAGCCTTAAACATACCACCGGTTTATATATTTATTTTTTATAACTCCGGTTGGGACTTTTTGCCAAAACTTGATTCTAAAATGGCGTTGGTGTTCGCCTCTGTAACTCTGACCCAAAGTGGAGCCCTTTGTTCCACTTTTGGCGGGCTTCTCCACAGAAGCCCTCCAAAGTGGTGCCACTCTGTCTGGGGTACTTAGGAGGGGTGGAGGGGGATTTAGGCACCCTGGACTGAGTTACCTTGGTAACTCAAGTCGCACTCCGTCCTGATTGGCCCAAGTGGTGAGCCGCCCGGCTCACCACTTAGCATGGTTGAGTGACAGCTAGGCTGGGTGAATGGGGGTTTGCTGCATAAAAGCAGGGCTTTGGGGACTGGGACTTCAGAAGTCGCCACAGGACCAAGAATCCGACGAGGGAAGAGCTGAGCCGACCTGCTTCGACGACACCACCCGGTGGAGCCCTGCTGAACCGTCTCACCACTTTTTCCCGACGACCGAGGAGAACTCTTAACGGAGTGGCTCCTTCCCTTGACTGGTGGGGACAACCAGTTTTCGCCTTCTTTCCGTTCTTTGAGGTATCTCGTGGCCGCCTTGCCTGTGCCAAGCACCCCGGCAACCGGAATACCACACTTTACCCCCATACCGCGAAAGTCGGCACCAACCCTTTAACCGGAGGACTCCGCGGCTGGTTTCTTCCCGGGCAGTGCAACGACCCTCTTCTTCTGCTCTTCAGCGAGAACTTCTTCTCCCCTGACCGACGTCGAGCCCTGCTGCCACTGCCTGGAACAACTGCCACCGCTGGAGGATCCTTTCCGCTTAAGGTACTGTGTTCTGCCTGGCTTCCCTTGCTACCGACTGTACGGGGTAGATTTAGTCCCCGGCTTTCGAACCTGGGAGTGCCTGGGACACTTTGGCTAAACTTTCTGAGCCACTCTAACCTCTTTTTGACTCTTTGCAAGACTTTGAATCTCTAACTAACAGTGTGATCTTGGGCACATTTTCGCTCCGGCTACTCTAAGAGTGGGCCCTGCCTAGGGACTTTTGCTCACCTGTGACGTTATTCTTCTGTAAGCCTATTGCAAGTGCTCTGGGCCTTAGAGTGGTGTGTCTAACCCATTTCTGCTTTTTCTCTCCCTTTCTTGGAAACTACTAGAGTGTCATCTAACGTTAAGCACTCACCTCTGTTTTAATTAAGTGGTGTTTTACCTAGAGTTGTCTAGATAGGAGAAAGGATTGAATCTACTTTCATTATAACTGTGTTGAAGTACTTTTACTATATTTTTGCTAGAGTGTTTTTAACTTATGTGTATTTTAAATAAATAACTATATACTTTTGAAACCAAGCTCTGGTCAGTGTTTGCTTGTGCTATTGTGTTTTGGTACATATTGTGTATACTTTACATACTGCCTAACTCTTCTTGAGAGAAGTCTGACTGCTCAGCCACAGCTACCAGGTAAATCTGGGTGGTACAGACTGCTACCAAAGGGGTTTACTGCTCTACCTGTAGTCTTAAATCTTTTGCAGTGTTCCCCAAGGGAACTGCACAGGTTTCTGCCTAACACTGGTGTACAGCGGTGGGATTTGTATTGAGTATACATTTTATTGTGCTTTAGATACCTTAGTGCAACTAACCACAAAGCTTAGCACTGAAAAAGTAAAACCTCTAACATGTCAGTTATAGAAAGCTATAGTCAAGAGTCCCTTGCAGCCAAAACTGCTGATTGTTTAAGAGTGCTCTGTAAACATAAGGATCTCCTGACTAAGGGCAAGAAAATGGAGCTGATTGAAAGATTGTTAGCTAACCAAAGTCTGGGTGATGGTTCAGAGGAACCTACCACTCCAGCAACTGTAGATGACAGTGTTGAAGTTAACATGGAGCAAAATGTTGATGTTTCTGAGGAAGAGTCAGAAGAGGAGGGTGAGGCTGTTGTAACTGTCCCCCCTAGGCCTCTGCCTGCTCTACCTGCTGTGCCTACTGGACCTTTACCAGGTCCCACCTTTAGTCCTCAGTACTTTGAACTAGAGAAAATGAAGCTAGAATTGGAGTATAAGAAACTGAATGCTCAAACTGACAAAGAACTAAGGCTAAGGGAAATGGAGCTCAAGTATGACTTAGAAATGAAGAAATTATCTGTTGAGAATGTTTCTCTCTCTGGCTCCTCTAGAAGTTCCAGTCCTAAAAGACCCCGGATGCCTAAAGAATTGGTTGGTATGTATGAGCCTAAGTTGGATGTGTTGGATTGGTTGTCTCTGTTTGAATATAATCATGGGCTCCAGAACATCACAGGAAATGACTTACTCACCTGGTTGTTCTCTAGGCTTCCCCCTGTTGCAACTAATGTGGTAATGGAGATGGGGGAGGAGGATAGGAAGGACTATGAATGTGTGAAACTAGCTTTGATAGCTAGGTTTGGGAAGACCCCTTCCCAGTATCTTAAGAGGTTTAGGAACCTCAAAAAGCATGATGGTACCCCTTGGGCTACCTGGGTGAGTGAATGTTTGAAAAACTTAGAGGGATGGATTAAGGGTTACAAGGTGAACACTTATGAAGGTATGAAGAATCTCTTTATGTTGGAGTCAATTTATGATGCCTGCTCTCCTGAGCTCAGACAACACTTGGCTGATTCCAGGGAATTGGATTCCCGGAAACTAGCTAAGGCTGCTGACTTGTGGGTTGCCAACAGGGCCACTCACAAGGATTCTGGGGTAACTCAGAAGAAGGATGGGGAAAAACAGTCTAAAAAAGACTCCAAAGAGAATTCTAATAATTCCTATCCCAAAGAGGGCCCCAAACCACAAAATAACCAGGGTAAGCCACATGGGAAACCTAGTCAGGCTACTGTACCTTCTGGCCACAAGCCAGAAGGAGGTCAGAACAAGCCACCCTTCCAGAGAGCATTTGGACAATGCTATGTCTGTCAGGGTACTGACCATATCAAAGGAGATCCCAAGTGCAAGGGTAAACCTGCAGGGATCAGCACAGTCTCCTTAGCCTTCACTCCTGAGGATGAAGTACAGATGGCTAGTGCCCACTTTGAACTCTTTGCTGAAGAACCCTTGGGTCTTCAAGCAACTGTAAACTTAGAGCCTATGGGTCTGGTTAGTCCCCAGAATAGGGTTGTGTATAACTCCCTACCTGTTAACTCTAAGGTGTATTATGTGGACAGTGTTCTTGTCAATGGCCAGGATACTCCTGCCAGGAGAGACACTGGGGCCAGCAGAACAGTAGTGGATGAAAGCTTCTTTCAACCTGAGGATGTGGCCAAAGCACCCAAAGGTCCCACTAAGATGTCTGGAGGCCCTGTCCAAATGGTTCCTATTCTACCAGCCCTCATTCAATGTAACAACATGACAGTAAGGATCCCTGTCAGTGTTCAGACTGAGGTACCTGGGAAGGTCCTGTTAGGGAATGACCTAAGAACTCTAGGAGTAGTGTCACATACCCCCAGGCCTCCCAGTATGGAGAAGCAGAACTTAACCAAATTGGCTAGGAAGGCTACCTTGAAGGACCCTTCTAAGCCTGTGGGACCCTCTACTGAGAACCCCACTACAAGCCCTGGTGTTAGTAAGTTGACCTCTAACCCAGGCACATTTCAGGATAGTATGCTAGGAACATGGGCGCCCCAACCAAGCTCCAACATTGTTCCCCTAGTCTCAGAGTCTCTGACTCCCCCTGCTTCTGAGGAAGAGGTGGATAGACCAACTAGGCCCCTATCTAGACCCGAGAGAACTGGTAATTCTCAGTGCTGGTGGAAAACCAGAAAAGAAAAGTCTAAGGCCAAAAACCTTCAGACTGTTGGACCTTCTACTGAAGACCCCAACTCAAATCCTAATATTAGGGGGGAAACTCCTAAAATAGGTAAGGGTAGATCTAAGAGGAAGGGGAAGCAGGTACATTGCCTAACCCCAACCCCTCCAACCAAGAGGCCTAAGACCCAACCTGCTCCCACAAGAGAGGTGGTGAGGAACCTTGGAGGCCCCTCTAGATCTAAGGGAATCCTTTATAAGGACCCCTTCAAAAAGCCTAACATAGGTTCAGAAGTTGTCCCAACTTCTGAGGGACTGGTCAACCAGATCCCCTATAACAAAAAGACTGATGTTCCTCAAAGGGTTTGTAGGTCCTTTAGCTTGCAAAAGAAAACCTTTGAGTTCTCCCTTAAGCAAAGGTCAAGGTGTCACCATCAAAATGCTGATGGACTCTCTAGGATGTATATCATCGACTAGAGGTATGAGGTTCATCCAGGAGTGGATTAAATCCTCCTGTCCCTTAGTCTGGGGGGGGCGAGTGTTAGGGAGAATTCTCTGTTTAGGCTGAATTTCCCTACCTAGTGAGTCCCCCAGCAGCTTTGCTGGATTTCTGGGGTTTAATTTTTTTCTCCTGCCAAGAGTGAGACTCTTTTACCCTCACTCTTGGACATGTTGAAGTGTGTTTTCTTGGTTAAACCTTGTGTTGAATGGGCTATGGGGTCTTTTACTCCATAGGGCCTCATGTATTTTTGTGATGTGGGTCACACAGCACCCTCTGTGCCGTGACCCAGGGGTGTCCTAGGGACTCCCCAACATAGACTCCATACCCTGGGACTGACTACTGTCTCCCAGGGCATGTAAAGTCACCAAAGACTTTGCTAGTCTTGAATCCTGAACAGAACCAGTACAAACCATCATATTGTGGACGTACTGGCTGGGGCAATTCGATTGCCCCAGGGTCTGTTAGTCGAGGGGGCACGTCTCCGTCCCCCCTGATCGAGTTTTGGCTGGTGGCAGTGGAAACTACTTTTTATATTCGACCGCGAATATTTCCCTATGGGATTTCCCATTGTTTTAGGCTAACACATTTAATTATTTATTTACGGTAGCCTTAAACATACCACCGGTTTATATATTTATTTTTTATAACTCCGGTTGGGACTTTTTGCCAAAACTTGATTCTAAAATGGCGTTGGTGTTCGCCTCTGTAACTCTGACCCAAAGTGGAGCCCTTTGTTCCACTTTTGGCGGGCTTCTCCACAGAAGCCCTCCAAAGTGGTGCCACTCTGTCTGGGGTACTTAGGAGGGGTGGAGGGGGATTTAGGCACCCTGGACTGAGTTACCTTGGTAACTCAAGTCGCACTCCGTCCTGATTGGCCCAAGTGGTGAGCCGCCCGGCTCACCACTTAGCATGGTTGAGTGACAGCTAGGCTGGGTGAATGGGGGTTTGCTGCATAAAAGCAGGGCTTTGGGGACTGGGACTTCAGAAGTCGCCACAGGACCAAGAATCCGACGAGGGAAGAGCTGAGCCGACCTGCTTCGACGACACCACCCGGTGGAGCCCTGCTGAACCGTCTCACCACTTTTTCCCGACGACCGAGGAGAACTCTTAACGGAGTGGCTCCTTCCCTTGACTGGTGGGGACAACCAGTTTTCGCCTTCTTTCCGTTCTTTGAGGTATCTCGTGGCCGCCTTGCCTGTGCCAAGCACCCCGGCAACCGGAATACCACACTTTACCCCCATACCGCGAAAGTCGGCACCAACCCTTTAACCGGAGGACTCCGCGGCTGGTTTCTTCCCGGGCAGTGCAACGACCCTCTTCTTCTGCTCTTCAGCGAGAACTTCTTCTCCCCTGACCGACGTCGAGCCCTGCTGCCACTGCCTGGAACAACTGCCACCGCTGGAGGATCCTTTCCGCTTAAGGTACTGTGTTCTGCCTGGCTTCCCTTGCTACCGACTGTACGGGGTAGATTTAGTCCCCGGCTTTCGAACCTGGGAGTGCCTGGGACACTTTGGCTAAACTTTCTGAGCCACTCTAACCTCTTTTTGACTCTTTGCAAGACTTTGAATCTCTAACTAACAGTGTGATCTTGGGCACATTTTCGCTCCGGCTACTCTAAGAGTGGGCCCTGCCTAGGGACTTTTGCTCACCTGTGACGTTATTCTTCTGTAAGCCTATTGCAAGTGCTCTGGGCCTTAGAGTGGTGTGTCTAACCCATTTCTGCTTTTTCTCTCCCTTTCTTGGAAACTACTAGAGTGTCATCTAACGTTAAGCACTCACCTCTGTTTTAATTAAGTGGTGTTTTACCTAGAGTTGTCTAGATAGGAGAAAGGATTGAATCTACTTTCATTATAACTGTGTTGAAGTACTTTTACTATATTTTTGCTAGAGTGTTTTTAACTTATGTGTATTTTAAATAAATAACTATATACTTTTGAAACCAAGCTCTGGTCAGTGTTTGCTTGTGCTATTGTGTTTTGGTACATATTGTGTATACTTTACATACTGCCTAACTCTTCTTGAGAGAAGTCTGACTGCTCAGCCACAGCTACCAGGTAAATCTGGGTGGTACAGACTGCTACCAAAGGGGTTTACTGCTCTACCTGTAGTCTTAAATCTTTTGCAGTGTTCCCCAAGGGAACTGCACAGGTTTCTGCCTAACACTAGCACCCTCACCATTCACTTAATATACAGACCCTCTGGCCCTATTGGTACCTTCGAAGAAGACGTCATGACATTACTTTCAGACAACACCAAGCCCTCATCCCAAATCCTCCTGCTTGGTAATTTCAATTTGGGTTCTTCATGACCCTAACGATACACAAGCCAAGGCACTATCCAACGTCTTAACCAAACTGGGCCTTACTCAAAGAGTCAATCAACCTACCCACGAGAAAGGTAGATCTCTTTACTGGGTAGCAGACATCAATACAGAGACCCCCATATCATCTATCTTACCCTTAACCTGGACAGATCACCTTCTCATCTCCTTCACCACTCAGACCAAACAAGTAGAAGCCAAACCAATTAGGTAGCTCCGCCCCTCCCTACGAGGAGCAAACAAAATATAACTACCGAGAGGCTCTTTCCTATCCTACTATCCACTTTGAACACCGTTTCAGAATCAGCGGACCCAGCCGAACTAGCTGAAATGTACAACGCCACCATGACCTCTGCGCTAGACGCCATCGTGCCTCCAAACTGCGTAAAAGCAAACCCAAAGCCCATCTCAACACCTGGTTCACGCCCCAGTTAAAATCATGAACGCAGAAAAAAGAAAACTCTGTTTTATGGAGAAATCTCCCATCCAAAGAAAATAAACTAAATTTAATCGAATCAGCAAGTAAATACAAAGCTGAAATCCTTCGACCTAAAAGAGAAACCTACACAACCGGATCAGCAAAGCCAGTTCCAAGACCAAGGAACTCTTCACGATCCTAAGGGAACTGGAATCCCCCATAGCCCCTCAATATCCCTGTAACAAGGATAAAATATGGTGCAGAGACATGCAAAATGCTCTGTCAAACAAAATAGACACCCTCCAAAAAAAGATCTTAGCCAAAAGGCTCAATATTGCCAAACCTGACTCAGACCCAGAACCAGCAAAACCCCAATTGAAATGCACTCCTGAATTCAAATTCTCACAAGTTGCAATCATAGAGGTGGAAAGAATCATTACATCTCTCAAGCCTTCCAGATGGCAAGGCGACATCTGCCCCCCCTCAAATAATTAAAGAAGCTGCTAGAGACCTTGCCCGATTTATCACTAAATTAATAGATGCTTCATTTCGTACCTGCAAATTCCCAACCAACCTGATGGACGCCTGGGTCTTCCCCTTGCTAAAGAAAGCCTCCCTAGACCCAACCATCCCCACAAACCACAGGCCAATTGCCACTGTCCCATTCCTCCTTAAAATGGTGGATAAGGTGGCCTACCTACAGATCCAGCACTATCTGGAAACAAATAAACTCCTAGGACTCAGACAATCAGGCTTCAGACCACTTCATGGTATTGAAACAGCCCAGATCAACCTAAAAAATGCAAATTGTCTTACTCAAGGACAAAAGGTAATGTGCCCATCTCCTACTACTTGACTTGTCGGCCGCCTTCGACTTGGTGGACCACACTATTCTCTGCAAGCACCGTTCCACTGAGGCTAACTTCTCGCACAAAGCCACTGATTGGATCCAATCCTGTCTTAACAGGTCGATGAGGGTCTTCTCTCAGGCAGCTGCCGCTGATCCCTCCCCAATCACATGCAGTGTCCCTCAGGGATCTTGTGTGTCCCCCACCATGTACAATATATTCACTAAACCGCTATTCGACAAACTGGACCGTCTGTGGATCATCTACACCAACAATGCAGAAGATACCCAGATACTACTCCCCCTATCAGGCGACTATGACCGAGATCTAGCCTTCCTAAACAACACCTACCAAGTCATTCAGGCATGGATGGCGGTCCACGGATTATGCCTGAATGACGAAAAGACAGAAATCCTAATCCTAAATGCTCCAGCCCAACTCAATAAACTATGTACAATACTCTGCATTTATTATTGATGGCATCACCATCAAAGTGGCTAAAGAAACTAAAATCCTAGGCTTCTACTTAGACTCCACACTGAACATGGGAAAACAAGTCAACGCCACTTCATCCGCCACAGCGTACACTTGTAAGCTTATACATGCCTGCAAACCTTACTTATCCGCTCCACCCTAGCGAGAGCCCTAATTATGTCGAAACACGACTACTGCAATACCCTCTATGCAGGAGCCAGCAAACAAATCACTAACAAGTTACAAATCCTTTAAGACAATGCTCTGAGATCCGCTCTAAGCATTCCTAATAGAGAACACATCTCTGTGGCCAGAAGAGAAACCAAATGGCTTCCCATCAAAGATAGGATTCTATTCAAACTAGTTTCAATCACCCACAAATGTCTGAACGATGCGCCCCATTGTACCTCCAAGAAAAAATCAGCAGAAAATCTTCATCTCGCCCTACCAGAGCGGCCCAATCTTATTGAATAACGATGCCCAGATTTAACCGGAAAAGAGGTGGGGGGAACGGCTTCCGAGTCCAATCCGCCCTCTACTGGAATGCACTACCCCTGCACCTGCGAAAAGACCAAACCTTCCCAAATTTTAGGACCATGCTCTGTATCTACACTCTTGTCTTTTGTATTATAATACTGTGCTTTACTTATTATATGTATGCACTGTAATGACTGTGCTTACCTGCAATTCAACATACTCTGTACATAAAGAAACTGTACATTCTTGTCGCACCCAGATACCTTTGGGTGAGGAGCGCATTACAAATAAAATAAACAAACAAACAAACAAACAAACAAAAACCATGCACTTCCCATCGAGGAATCTTATGTATCATCCACCTGGGGCGTGGTGTATTGCTCCCTAATAGCGTGGGATATTCGCTGCACATCCAGACATCCCCGTTCTTGTTCCGGGTGATGATGATAGGAGAAGCTTAAGGGCTCTTGGACTCTTGGATGATCCTTGCCTTCAGACTATCGTCCAGGTAGTGATGTACATCCTCCACATCTCCTGGCACCAGGCATCATGATCGCTCCCTGAAGGGTGTCTCGTCGCTCTCACTCATGCAGTGTTCCACTGTTTGGGCCTTGCCGATGTCCCCCGTTAGAGAAAGCCTTGAAGCTCATGGCGAGCTGTTCTCTCAGGTGGTCCTAGTCCTTTTCTGAGATCAGGGAGTATCTAAAGTCCAAGGTCTTCAAATCCAGTACCGTGTCAGATGGGCTAGTAGCAACATCTGCTGGGGCCAAAGAAGGGGTCAGTTGCAACTGTATGATGATGGTGCACCCTGGTAATCAAATGGTCCTATTGGCCACATTAATGACCAATACCGTGATGGTCTTCAGGTCCATTCTATCCATTGTCACCAGGGTCTCCTGTACAAGTAAACCCCCTGGGATCTCCCACATTCCAGTGCCTCCATCAGCAAACATCCTGGCCGTTTCTCCCCGCTGAGTCGCACTCTGGCAGGAACCCCACGCTGTGGTGTGTGCCAAGATTGTGATCTGCCCAAACCAGTTGTTGCAAACAGCTCCAACGGGTCCATCAGGTAGAGTTCTAGACCGAATATCTATCTGCAAGCATGCCTACTGGCACATAGGGTGCATGGACAATGTACTGACATGTCGTGGTTGAGACATCTCCCGACATAGTGCAGCCAATGCATTGAACATCGAGGAATTAGTTCTAATCACCACCAGTGAGTGGGTTCCTCACTCCGGTTTTTGCTGCACAACAAAACCATGGAGACGATGGAGGTGCTGACTCCAGCTACATTGCATGGAAATTGCAGCCTGCATCAGATGTATGCCAGAAATTTGCAGGGGTGGTCTCTCTTGCAGAGGAGGATCAGTCCAGTCATGGGATCCAATGGGATATCAGTTAGGGGTTTTCTGTAGAAGCATTCATACACAATGGTCATCTGTGAGCCGCTTTGCAGTTGCGTTTGTGCCTGCTATCCATCAATGGTAACTGTCACAGTGGCTGGTGGTCATGTGAGCCCTTTAGGTACTCCCCAAAGTGTTCCAGTGCTGCTCTTGATGTTAGTTAGATTACAGATGATCTACCTCTCAGGTGGGCTACCCAGTCTAGAGGGATGCTGGTTCTCAGATGACTTGCCCACCAGTGGTGCCACTGCAGCTTTGGACCTGTCTCTGTCTCTGTCTTTACACTGTCGGTGCATAATAGTTGTGAGGATTCAGTTGCTCCTCCTTCTGGTCCTCACTGGCATATCCCACCATTGCGCATGTTGGAATGTTCAAGGCCTGGAACTTCTCTGCAACTCAGATGTAATCTGGAATGTTTGTGCACATACAGAAAGTGCTGCTTGGCTGTCCACACCTTTGGCAGAACTGCCCGGACTGCAGTGGTGCTATTCACCCTTGGTACTCTTGGGTCAGCCGTGGCTCTTGAGCTCGATGAGCTGGCATTTCCTCTCCTGGGAGGATAGTGTAGAGTCTCTTCCAAGCTCTGGTAGCATGGGTGACCCTAAAGGCAGTGTCCTGGCTGGTGCCTTCTGCAGCTGCATCACCAAGCTAGTCTGATGCAATTTCACCACTTGATGTCTCTGATCATATCCTGGGGCTGTGTAAGGAGACACCATTTGACTAGGTAGACTATACACTGTGTCCTTCATCTCTCCTTCCGGGCCAGTTCATCAAAGGAAGGTGGTTTCGGGATCCGTTCTCAGAGTCGTAGCTGCAGAAGCATCGTACTGCAGAAGCATCGTAGCGCTGATCTTGCTGCACACATTACGTGTTGCATCCTGGCCAGTTTCAGGTTATTTGGCTCAACCTCCTTCTGCTTGAAAGCCAGTCTCAGAATCAGTTCAGTTCTGGACAGATATTCTGAGAGACTCTCACTGTGTTGGAGGTGGTTGGCATAATACTAAAATGTCAGCTCTGCATCGGACTCAGTGGCTCCAAAGACTCCATCCAGCATGTACAATGTCATTTGATGTGGGTTTTCAGTGTGTGGCAAGACATCAGAGACTCTCAAGAGCGCAATGCCTTGTCTCCCTGTCAGGAGCTCTCCAGTCGTGGATTATCTGCTGGTCTGGTTCACCCTTAACCGATATTCCTCTTCACATCTCAGGGTTGGTTTCTCACCCGAGAATGGTCTCGGGCAGATATAGGGTCCATGTTCTGCTGGTGTCATGATACCCTCATTCAACATATGCTTGAAAGCATTCGCCATGGGGGAATCGTTCAGTATGGTGCCTCTATCCTCTGGTGTAGAACTGGTGCGTGCTACACGCAGGTGAAGTAGGGTTGCTTGTGGGTGCAGCTAGGATGACACCTACAGTGGTCACTGCAGGGTGAATGTGTGCAGTGTTGGTCAAGGCAGGGCAGGGCTTGAGCTAGGCATAGCTGGTGTGGATGATAAGCTAGCCTTTAACACTGGCCAGGTGTGTAATGCCCAAAGAGGATTGGACACTATTGAGTCACACCTGTGGATGGTAAGGGGCAATGTCTCACGGTCAACTTTCCTAGGGCCATGGCAGACCAGGGTACTGGTCCCTGCTAGGACAAGGTCTTTACCCAGGCACTTGACCTAGCCTGTGAGGGACTCGAGGGACTCTAGGGACACTGTCATTTTGGGCACCTGTTGTAGGGGTGTGCTCCATGCAACATCACCTATAATGAATTAATGGTCAGTCTTAAACCCCTCACACTCAGCCCAGCTGGCTACTGGAACCCGATATATGAAGATGGTGCCTGTCTATCTGCTGTGGTGGCAAATCACAAATATTACAAGAATATAAACACATCCTAATCCACAAATGTGAACAAAATCCTATTTACACGAAAGAAAAATGGAAACTTACACTGGAAATATGTACACTAACCCTGAGAAGAGAAAGGGTAGGTATGCCTAGGTCAGTAGGTAGGGTAGGATAGGTATAGGCACATCAGATGTGAGCTCAGCAGTGCCTGCAAGACATGTAAGGGGGGTGGTGTTCCTGCGCTCCGCCCATGCATCCCCATAAGGTTTGGTGGTGAAGGTCATCGTGGCTAGCTTCCAAACCAAATGTTCTCCCTTTTGTCTCCTGACAGGGGTAGCAAGGGCATGGATGCTTAGGGGCACACGATATTAACTACGGGCATCCTTGCCCTGAAAGCACTAAATGCATCCTGCAACTTGGCCAAGTTATCTTTTGAATTTTGGGCTGTGGTCTCTGAAGCAACAACAAATCTCCTAAATGGACAGTTGAGGGACAGCTTCAACATGCCGGTAAAGGACAGTCGTGAATTTCATGCTAAATAAATGGGCACAGTGAAGTTGGTGAAATGTGGCAGACGTTTGGCAGAAATGTAAAGGATTCACCTCCAGCTATGAACTGGAGGTAAATCTGCTGACCTTCTACCCATTTTCAGTGAAATTACTGCAGCGGAATTACTGCTGCAGTAATTCTGCCAAAAATGCCCCATAGAGTTCAATGGACTCTGAAAAAATGGGAACATACTCCACCACATGTAATCCAGCGGTAAATCTGCCAGATCAAGTGGCAGTAACAGAAAGTCCAGTGGATTTACAGATGGAATACCGCCCAACTCGTAATGACCCCCATTGTCAGGTGAGATTTTGTTCGATTTCTGATTTGGTCAAGTACTAAGCAGAGCTTGATGTAACATTACCATTACATGAGTTCAAGTTAACATAAAAAACATTCGGGCCTATAAAAACTTTCTTAAATTATTTCAACATCTTCACAAAACCTCTATTTTACTTCCTTGAAGCATTATATATCTGTAAGGCATGTAATGTCAAAGAGCCCACATATGCAAACTTTAATGTAATTATACATCTTCATTAAGGAGACTTCAACATCATCACACACTATCCATGTGAGGACATCAATATCATCACATATCAACCCTCTGGGGACCGCACCATCAGCACACACCATCCATGTGAGGACTTCCCTATCATCACATATCATCCCTGTGGGGACCTCACCATCAGCGCACACCATCCATGTGAGGACTTCAATATCATCACATATCATCCCTGTGGGGACCTCCCCATCAGCGCACACCATCCATGTGAGGACTTCAATATCATCACATATCATCCCTGTGGGGACCTCCCCATCAGCGCACACCATCCATGTGAGGACTTCAATATCATCACATATCATACCTTTGGGGACCTCACCATCAGCGCACACCATCCATGTGAGGACTTCAATATCATCACATATCATCCCTGTGGGGACCTCACCATCAGCACACACCATCCATGTGAGGACTTCAATATCATCACATATCATCCCTGTGGGGACCTCCCCATCAGCACACACCATCCATGTGAGGACTTCAATATCATCACATATCATCCCTGTGGGGACCTCACCATCAGCACACACCATCCATGTGAGGACTTCAATATCATCACATATCATCCCTGTGGGGACCTCCCCATCAGCACACACCATCCATGTGAGGACTTCAATATCATCACATATCATCCCTGTGGGCACCTCCCCATCAGCACACACCATCCATGTGAGGACTTCAATATCATCACATATCATCCCTGTGGGGACCTCCCCATCAGCACACACCATCCATGTGAGGACTTCAATATCATCACATATCATCCCTTTGGGGACATCACCATCAGCACACAACATCCATGTGAGGACTTCAATATCATCACATATCATCCCTGTGGGGACCTCACCATCAGCACACACCATCCAGTTGGAGGATTCAATATCATTGCATTCCATCTATATGGGACCTTGAGCATAACTACATACTATTCTTATAGGGCCTTCTTTGCCATGACACGCCATCTCTATGAATACCTCTATGTCATCAAACAACATCCCAGTGGGGACCTCAACATGACCACACACCATCCTTTTGGTGGACTTAGTACCATCATATCAGCTCTATGGGGACTTCAGCATCATTACATACTATTCGTATTCACATACCTTTGTATGGCCAATTGGGTGCATCTGTGGCTTCATTTGCATCACCTGAATGCATTTTTCATCACCTTTTGGGTATTTTTGGTTAATTTGACTACTATTTTTGGCAGTGTTTCGTTTGGTATTTTAACTTGAAGATGGGATGGAATTAGCATTTTTATTTCCAGCTCTAATTCCACTGGAGGATGTATCCGCGGGGGAATTATCACTGGTTTTCATTACTTATTCCTCCAGTGCTAATTTCTTCTGGGTTAATTCCACCAGAGGAATTAGCGTCCATTTTCAATAACCCTTCTATCAGCATATTTATCAAAGTGCCGGCAATTCCATTACTGCCACTTTTTCCCCTTGGAGATCAACTTGTAATGAAACCAAATGAGTATCAACTAAACATCAACCTTGTGAATATTTTTTGAATAATCAGACAAAATGTGATGCCAACATTCAATTAATTCACATATCAGACTATAGACAAGATGACATCCGTGCACATAATGTGTTGTCTTGACAGTGCAGAATTCAATATCATCACACACCACCCCTATGGGGACTTCAACAAAATCACAGAAAAATAAGGAAGTAAAGTAAGACACATTGTGATTCCTTTGTTACAAAAGTAGCCAATGTTTGAAATGAATCTGGAAGTGTGTTGTGCAATCAATGAGGGAACACTTACATTGCATATCAATTATATCCAATTCTGTAAACATACAAAATACACAAAAAACAGCTTAATTTCATTATTTTACATTTAAATGCAGAGTTTAGGCCATTTAAAACATAATTGTATTTGTGTATAAATGGTTCCCATGAATCTGCTGTCTGCTGCCTAAGCATGTAGGGCATCCGATTCATCAAGTGTGTTTAAATTCCTGTCCGTGTGTTGATGACTGCAATACCACACCCAGCCTGCGGGGGCAGAGCTGAGTAAAAAATCAACACACCAAAATAAACACAGGTCCCCACAAGGCCATTTTTTAAAAAGTTATAAAAATTGGCACAGATGACTTTTAAGTTGTTTTAAATCATTTGGAAGGCATTACCATGTGGGGACTTGAGTTTAGGTCCCCACAGTGAAATCAAGTCCCCACAGCGTGTGTGTGTTTTCATACCCAAGTCCCCACAAGGATAGTAACACAAACTCACACACACACCCACCCACACACGCACACACACAAACTATTCTTTGCCTCCTGCTAATTGTGCTGATTGCTTTTTACAATTGATAGGAGTGTCTTTTATCGGTGCATTGCATTTGTATGAAATCTCCCATGTTGGACATTACTACGGTTCACAAAGGCAACACCGCAGTCAGAAAATCCTTGTTTATGAATAATTAATTCAGGGGACAGGTGAGGAAATAATCCCTTTCTTGCTTCCGGGAGAATTGTGCCATTGCCTAGTCTCAAAGAAGAGAGTCCATGAATAGCTCTTTGATTGCCACCTGGAATACGGGAAACACGTGCCTATGCCACTGCATGACATGCATTGGGGATGGGATCGAAGGATAAATAGACCATATCTAAAACATGCACATGTCTACTGATGAATACATATTTCTTTATTGTTTTATATTGCGCTTTATGGACAGTATATCTTGCTTATGAGTTTGCTTGTTTTTTTTTTTGATTTTTTTATTTATATAGCGTGCCTGACCCAGCGGGCGCTTTTTTGAAAAATTGTTACATGTACAGGCAACCAGTTTGGCAAAAGATAGAGTACATACATCCATGAAAAAAAGCCAACATGCAGACATGTAACAAGTTATAGTACAATAGTGAAGTATATCTAAATACCGGAGGTAACCCTTATAGTATAAGCCATATAGTATGACAAAGGTAGTTGGGGAATATAGTTGGAAAGATAGACAGTATATACATAGTTACAATTAGAGTGGTAAGTGTGTTCCAGTCGAGTGGGTAGCTAAGGGTTAGAGTAGTTAGAGGTCACGTTGGGAGCAGGCAGCAGTTAGTTCTTGCTGAGTATCCAGGAGATAACACTTCTCCTGAATTTGTCGAGTGTTGTTATAATGAACATTGGATTGCATGGAAGCCTGCAATACCAGAATAAAAGCCTATAAACATGTTCTTGTGAAAGGCTACTTGTGGCATCACTGTAGGTATGCCATTATACAATTACATCACTGCTGTTCTGTGATCAGCTATTACGGTTCAGGGGTGACATCCCAATGCATGCTGCTTTTTCCCAGCACAGACCACCGCAGCTACAGCTCTACTGATATCCCCAGCCTAACAGGTGATCTGTCTCACGCATTCTGTGGTAATTGTGCTCTGCATTGTAGAGAATCATTTTATTTGAGCGACTTTCAGGATGTGAAGCATCTTGCAGAAACAAATACATTTGGGGGAGGCTGGTACCCTGCCCTGTATACCTGGGTGACACATGATGGTGTTGAATCATTTCACATTCTGCCATCGGGACTGGTAGATATTTATTATTTCCTATTTCAGGTTTCTTACATTCTGGTATACTTAGTTCAATCCTGCATAATGCATGAATGGGCATATGAAGCACTGCAGAAATAGCAAAGCTTTAGAGAGTGTAAAGTTGTGGAACATATTTGTTGGTGTTCTGATACGCATGCACGTAATTCAGAGGGCAGAGTGTGTGCATGCACGCATTGAAGGGGCCCCTGAGGGACCCTCAAATGTGGAAACAAGGCACAGTCACCACACACGAACTGATACGCCAGACACGAGGTTGTATTCCCAAAAGCTAGGGTTTATTGCAAAGTAAATAGTCTCAGTTGGCCAACTGGTCTCATGCCCCACGACGTGTGTATAACAGACTTCGGGAGACGCAAGAGAGCGAGACACAAACATCAGTTACATATATACAAAACTAACATCTTACAATCAGTAGTGTCACATCAAAAACCGCCCCTTGCACATCTCCTTTGAACTGAGCACGATGATTGACAATCGTGACAAGTATGACACCTCAAACATTTGTTTTAGCAACAGTTTGCAATTCTGCAAGGCTGCAGACATAAGTCTTTGTTGAAAAGAACAGAATGCTTCTGTTCTCACTTGCAAGCTGCATGTGGGGGGGAGAGCCACATTCCAGGCCTTCCTATCTCCTAGTTTCTATTTGGGTCCTGGTGGTCAACTCGCTCTCCAGGACTCCACAGGGCTAGAGAAGGGGGGCCGCAAAGAAGAACACAATTCAAGCAATTTAATGTTCGTTCCAAGTATTTCCACTGTGTTTCCGAGACACACTGGCACCTGTGGGCTGATTAGGATGCCTCGCTGCCCTCTTTCAAGGATAGCGCGCGGGAGGAGACCGGGTATTTCTATCGGGGTTGCTACTTTATGTTTCAGCATATTTTCCTTGGCCTTGCATTGCACACTGGTAAAGCAGAATATCATGTCAGCGAAGCATTTAGAACAGAAAGCAATAAGCAAATCTTAGAGAAAACAAGATGGCGATTTCAGTCACCTTAAAATGGCCGCACTTTGGTCAAGCTTATGATTATGTATTACTAACACTAAGAGCATGAGACGGTTGGTCTTCGGCCAACATAGTACATTTCCCCATGATCGATGGGTGGTTTTTTTTCTGGATCGACAAACCTTCCTTTTGGCCATATGCCAAACGTCTCATCCGTACATTGCATCCTCTTCCGGCCACGTATCTGTTTCAGATTCTGATTCTGAATCAGGCTCTGAATCTTGCATATTTTTAGTTTCCTCCTCATTGTCACCTATGTCAATGGACATGAATTCTTTGACTGTCTTTGTCTCCTCTCTACCAAGGATACTTGCAGGGTAATTCATAGAAATTCGCACAAAAGTGGCACATGAGGCTGGCGCACAGTGTCCCCGTGCGATACACTGCGCCAGCCGCGTGCGAAAAAATCCTTTTCATCGCACAGCGAATTCATGGATTTTAGCCTCCAAAACCAGCCGTGGCGCAGAGTGGTGCAGCGACCCTGCAGCAGCGCCATTTACGCCCCCAAGAACGCCCTCGCGCAAGGAAAAGCCTTCAAAATTCCCAAATCATCGCAAAGGGCTGCGCTAACCCTGGACCAGTTCACAGGGCTGCCAAACAGCAAACGCCAAGCGGGGAACATGTATTTCAGTGGTTCTCGGGAAGTTTCATACGCGATTGTCCTGGGTACGTGTACATCAGGGGTGCGTGGGAAGTAACACATGCGATTCCATCAGGGCACGTGTATTCCATGGGTGCGCGGGAAGTATCACATGCAAAAACAGCAGGGTACGTGCATTTCAGGGGTGCGTGGGAAGTATCACATGCAATTCCATCAGGGTACGTGTATTCCAGGGGTGCGCGGGAAGTATCACACGCAAAAGCAGCAGGGTAAGTTTATTCCAGGGGTGCGCGGGAAGTATCACACGCAAAAGCAGCAGGGTACGTGTATTTCAGGGGTGCGCAGGAAGTATCACACGCGATTCCATCATGGTACGTGTATTCCAGGGGTGCGCGGGGAGCACCACATGTGAATTGCACGTGTGGGTCCTCCCAGGTGTACCCTCTACACCCTCCACGGCCCCTGCAGGCAGCCCACACCACAGGGGCCTACCCTGCACATGTCCCGCAGGCAGCCCATCCACCATGCCCATGCCCCCCAGCCAACCCACATCTCACCTTGAACTACTGCCCACCAACACATGTCCCCCTGCACCCCCAGCCCCCAGCACTGTGGGGCACCCTCCACCAGGCCCCCACTCATGTCTCCCAGCACCCCCATCCCCAGCAGTGCAGGGCACCCTCCACCAGGCCCCCACACATGTCTCCCAGCACCCCCACTCCCCAGCATCCAGGGGCACCCTCCACCAGGCCCCCACTCATGTCTCCCAGCACCCCCAACCCCCAGCAGTGCAGGGCACCCTCCACCAGGCCCCCACTCATGTCCAACTCATGTCTCCCACCACCCCCACCCTCCAGCAGTGCAGGGCACCCGCCACCAGGCCCCCACACATGTCTCCCAGCACGCCCACCCCCCAGCATCCAGGGGCACCCTCCACCAGTACCCCACTCATGTCTCCCAGCACCCCCACCCACCAGCAGTCAGCGGCACCCTCCACCAGGCCCCCACTCATGTCTCCCATCACCCCCACACCCCAGCAGTCAGGGGCACCCTCCACCAGGCCCCCACTCATGTCTTTTTTTATTTTATTTTTTATTTTGATATAGCTGAATTATTCAACTTTTCAAAACCAATAGCATATAAAATAACAATTTCCTTTGACACAGTAACAAACACATGATAAAACAAGGGATTACAAATTAAAACAGAGAAAGAGAGGTATGAAGGAGCAATTAATGAGAAAACTCAAATAAATTTCAAACTAAATCTACGGCTAAAGTGCTAAAGGTGCTTTTACAATTGACAATTGACAAAGCTGCTGCAAAGTATGTTGGAAATTGCATCTATATTAGAGACATATTTCAGCAGGTAGCACAGCTTCCAAAAAATGCACCAAAGCCTTTATAATCGAGAATCTAACACTCTTAAATAAAATGCTCCATATCTCACTTTCATCTCTTGCCATGTACAGATTCAACAGATTATTAAAATATTTCTCTCGCATGGCCTGCAGGGAAGGGCAGGAGACAATTATATGCGGCAAGGTTTCTCTTGCACATTGGTTCTCGCAAAAGCGACAGAAGTTTAAATCGGCGGGAATTATTTTTCGCCTCGCCAGCACTTCTCCCGTTGACCACAAGTGTAGTCTCAACCGCAATAACTTATTGCGGATGTTTGCAGATGGACATTTCAAAAGATAACCAGCTGCTTGACCCACGCATTTTGTCCCAAAGCAGTTGACATCAAAGTCTCTGTATTTTATACATGACTCATAGTTTTTAATCCAATCCCATTGAAAATACGTTTTTTTAGCACGGATTGGATTTTCAATAAGAAATTGAAGCGAGATGTTAGCTTCAACCAGAATGTCCATAACATAATTTCGCCATTTTAAGGGAAAAACAGAAGTGGGGTAGACAATTGGCGAGCAACCGTACTCAAAATATTGTTATCGGCCGCTCCCAGTAGGCATTTGCGAAAAAAGGAACACATTTTCCATTTAACTCTGCTGCATAAGGAGGTCAGCCCCAGTTCGAACCGCAAAATGGGTAGAGGTGAACAATTTGGGAGTAGCAAAATCTTTTTCCAAAAGTTGGCCTCCAGGTTATTCCATAAGCCATCATTTGAATATGACTTTGATTCGGTACCATAAAGTAAGATATGAACCACCTTTTGCTCATAAAATATGAGAAGATGTTTTAATGTAAATTTCCCAAACTTATATGCTAGAATTTTGCCCTGCGATATCAGAGAAAGTAATTTTGACTGTAAAGTATGCAGATATTTACCAGCAGTAACAGTGTTTTGAATGTAGATGCCCAGATATTTATATTCGGGCACTATTTCAATTAATTCCTGATGTAAGCACCAATCCCTCTTATAAGTTTTGTGTTTACCAAAGGGTCTACAGACCATAATCTGAGATTTGGACATATTTACAGTTAGATGATTTGTCTCTGCGTAATCTGACAAAGCATCCAGCAAATTCTGAAGGCCTCTAGGAGTCTGTGATATTAAAACAAGATCATCAGCGTATAGCAACCACGGGATACGCTGGCCACCCAACTCCGGAGCATCAGCTGTGATTCCAAGGAAGGAGACACCCATATCAAGAATGAAAAGGTTAAACAAAATCGACGTCAAAATGCATCCCTGTTTTAAGCCCACAAAGGTGGAAAAGGAGGCGGACAGAAGGCCTTCAAGCGTGAGCCTAACTCTCATAGTGGTATCTGTATGTAATTGAATAATTAGGGCCAATAGAGAAGATGGACAACCCAGTGTTTTTAGCTTAGAGAATAATAGCTCACGATTTATAGAATCGAAGGCTGATTGGAAGTCGATAAATGCAAAATATAGGGTTTGCTTCCTGAAAGCATATTGTGACTTGAGCATATTGATGGTGATTATATTAGGGATAGTGCCAAGACCAGTGACAAAACCAGATTGAAGAGGATCCCTTTTAAAGTGATTGTTTGTCCAATTATTAAGTTCTCTGAGAATAATACGGCAAAAAATCTTGCCCGAAACATCGAGCAGAGAGATCAGTCTGTAGCTGGCCGGGTTGGCTCGATCACCCTTCTTGTAAATTGGAATGACAATTGATTGCTTCCAAGAGGTCGGAATTTTTTGGGAGATGTTGATAGAGTTGAACATAAGATATAGTATGTCTGCCCAAATTTCGGGGAATTGCTTCAATTGTACATTCCATAGACCATCCGGGCCGGGAGCCCTGGAATTGCTTGCTTTTTTATGAAATATAATATGTCATCCTTGTCAAAGCGGAGCTGGAAACGAAGCTCAGTATCTACTACAGGTACAGGGAGGGGTGTCAGAGGAAGAGCAAATAACTCAGAATAATGGCGTATCCACATATCTTCTGACACATCATTTGCTTGTACAGCAACCTGGTGGCCTGCTGTTGCTTGGTTTATAATATTCCAAGACTGGGCAGTGTTTTTAGATGCCATGGCTACCGGCATGTTACTACCATCAGTTTGGTAGAGTTTGGCCTTCATACCTCTTACCCAATTTCTATATTTTGTTTTTATGTTGGAGAGAACAGCCGCACGTAAGTGTAAGGGAAGTTTTAAGGTTTTCCTCTTTTCGGCCCGAACCAAAGCCTTCCTGAGTCTGATTTCGTGATCAGTGCAATGCAGATGCGGTGTTTGTTTTTGTTTATGCGCTATTGAATTCGGCTGGAAAAGCTGCATTAGATTAGAATACACAACATCTGACGGATTATTGCTCACATCATTGATCTTAAGTTCCGCATGATAGCATGTCCTAAAGGCTTTCAAGGAGGTTTCAGACCATATTATGCGATTCCTTGCTGAGTTTACCTTGCAAGATCCATTCACGTATGTAGGTTTCATGTTGGATTTGATCAGATTCAAGCACCATGTAGCGAGCACAATATTGTGGTCACTCGCCTCTGATTCAATAATTTGAAACGAGGTGATCTGATTTAGCATATAAGCGTTGACATAGGTAAAATCAATGATCCCCTTGCTACGTGCACGGTGCCAAGTTGGTCTAGTTGGAATATCTTGTGAAAAGGTGCCATTTAACATGTAGAGATTGCGGGAATCAGTGAAAGATGACCACATTTCAAGGCGTTTTTGTTCTAATTGACATTGAGGACCCAAGCAATGTAAATTTAGATCACCTGTTAAATAAATTAGATCTGTATGCACATCCAAACTGACAATATCAATAGCCTTGCTCACCGCATCCATAAAGCAGTCATCAGAAATTCCCATTGGGTTCCAATAGATATTAATTGCAGCACATGTAAAGCTTTCCCCCACAATTTTCGTCATCTGTACAAAATCACTCGGGCAATACCACGCTTCAATTTTTAAACCTGATGACTGCTTAACAGCGGTTAGCAAGCCAGAGGTTGGACGCCCCAAGGGGCGCTTCACAGCTGGTACCAAGCAAACATCATAATTATTCCATGACGGTGGACTAGTTAACCAAGATTCCTGAAGCAAAATTATATCATGTCCCAACAGCTGCGAAGTGTCATTATTCACAAGGTGCCGATTCCCTCTGGAATTCCAGCTGACAAGTGAAATAACCAAAGAAGGAATTACGTTGCTAACATTGAATACTCTGGCACTGACAGTTGCAGGGGTTTACAGATTGAATTTGAGACTTATTCGTGTTTTGCTTCAGATGCATATCTTGACGATGTATCGGTAAATTAACTGAGGCGTCAGGCATTGGCAGAAGGGAAAAACCAAGGTCTACAAACTGGGACTTCACCGCCCAGATGGCATTCACCACAACCCTCGAGTTAACCCAGAGATTTACAGAGGACCGTTTTACAGGGTCTATGAATTCAATAAGTTCTATGTCTATGGAGCTGATGTCATCAAGCTCTGGAATCTCTCGGAAAATGGACAGCACTGAGGCCCGATTAAGATTATATTGTTCGACAGGCAGCGGTTGACAGCTAAGAGTCAGTGAGTGCACTGCAGGTCGTTTAAAGCGCACAGAATCCGGTTTCTGTTTAACTGGCATAAGCAGATCAACGGGGGTAGACTGAGGGGCATTACATACATTAGAATGAGTGGCAGGTTGAGGGGCGGTAGAAGTCTCAAAGAACTTGGTCAGAGTAGTCTGGACCAGTCTTTCCATGTCACTAACAGTTACAAAATTAGAGACGTTGGCACTTTCACCTTTATGAGGAGGCACCAGGGACCCAATTTTCCCTGCATCAAACGAAGTAGGCACACCTGTTTTTGTTAAGTTCGAGCCCACTGCTGGGGACAGAACCTGTGAAGAAGCAGATACACTATGCACAAATGTTAGGTTTTTGGAAATAGATTTTGACGCCAAATAGTCGTCAACTGCCTTTCTTAACTCTTTGCAACGGTTTTCTCTGTTCAAAGTATTCAGGGCGGTCAGGGCATTAAAAATAAAGCCACTTGCTGGTAAATTACAGGTGTTGGGAACATTAAGGGGAGGGTTGCTTGATATCGGATTTTTGGCAATTTTTTGAGTCATCTGGTCAGCCATACTTATCAGTTTGTTTAAGGGACTATATGCCATAACAGGATCAGTTGGAGCAGGCATTAATTTTGCCTTTTTAGCCTGCATTTGTTGGGAATATTTTTTTGTTATGGCTTTGGAGGCCGAAACCGTAGATGAGACAGGGGTTGAAAGTTTATTAATGAAAGCTTTAGTTTGAGAAGTGCGATTGGGGACAGATTTAATGTTCTTAGTTTTCTTTTTTTCTTTTGTTATGGGATTCTTTTTGGGGAAAGGTTTCACTGTATCAGAGGCAGTGGACTGTGCCGCAAAGAGTGAATAAGATGTTTTTTTTGCTGATGAGCTGTTGTCGCTTGCATGTTTTCTGTTAAGTCAATTATAGGGTCAAGTATACAAGGAATGGGCTGAAATATTTGCACAGAAGGAAACACATCAGCAGAGGTCTGGGACATTACAGACCTTTTGATGATTGTTACTTTTTCTGAGTGACCCAGTCTCTCTAAACTGTTTGAAATTGTGAGTTTCTCAGCAAGTAACTGGTTAAGCTGATTTGAGTGGACTTCAGACTTTGTAACAAGCACTTCAAACAACTTTGCCAGAGCCAAAATAGCATTATTCATGGACGTAAGCGCAATTCTAGTGCTTACATTCTGAGTCTCACCACAGCCAGCAACAAAGGAGCCTTTTTCAGCCAATTTTCTCGGAGTTGGAGCATTAAATGACAAATTATCCACTGAATTGGAAACGCTAATATTTGTAAAAATCGTAGGTGACTTAGATAAGTTGTCAGAGCCAGTATGTGGTGAAAAAGCCGAGACATTTGTGTCCAGATCAATTATAGATATGTCCTTAGAAGCAGGACTAGAGACTATTTTAGCACTGGATAAATTGCCAACAGTTAAGACAGACATATTGCATGCTTCACTGGAAGGGGCGACAACACCAGTTAGAACGTTTGTTAACAAAATGCTATCAGTAAGGGAGACATTCTCTTTTGCAAACGTGACTGTTGGGCCTAAAGCTGGTGCAGATTTTACATTCTCACCATCAAGGTCCTTTACCACACTGTCCTCGGACATTATTTGTCCATTTGCTCCTTCTTCAATGATGGTTTTGTCCATGGCAAGTCCATGCAAGGAGTCCATTGTGCCCGTAGACGGGGTGACCGTGATACGTGGGATATTCTCACCACAGCTAGAATCCCTGCAAAAGGAACGAATGTCCATACCTAACAGTAGCTCAGCTCTACTCTTTGTAGATTTACTAGAACATACACGAGGAGTGGAGCTTAAACAGGTTTTTTTTTTTTGTATACCTTCAGAAGAAGAGGTATTAGAAAGGCTCACACCATTGGTGCTGTATAATGAAGTTACAGCCGGCATTCCAGTTTTTAAGGAATTTACACCTCGTTTTATTTTGCACAAAGTATGAAGTGCAAGTTAGGGGCTATAAAGGAGGACTGGCACTAATAATAGTAGTGACAGAACGGACCTTCACCGCTTGGCGCGCGCAGCCTCCCTTATGTAGTCACTCCTCCTCTGTGCGGAAGTAAATTCTTCTAGTTATTGCTGTGAGGAATAATTCCACTTTAACGCGAACAATCCGGAATGGTAAACAGGAATAAAAAAAAAGCAGCAGAGTTTCCCGCGGCAAAGTGCAACTTCTGGGACTTGCTGGGTGCGCCAGATATATTAAATATTATATCTATTAAATAGGTCCAGACAATAATCTCTGAAATGATCAAGCGCAAATATATAACAAAACAAAATATATAACAAAACAGCTGGACTGAGGTTTCCGAGTCTTCTGGGACCCTTTCCTGTGTAGATAAGCTTGACTGCTCAAAGGGTCTAGCCCCGCAGTTACAGTCGAGCTGAGTAAAGTTAACAAAAAATCAACAGCTAACTCCTCGCACACTTAGGTATTTAGTTAAATCACTGTATAGGTGAGCTCGACTGCTCAAAGGGTCAAACCCCGCAGTCACAGTCGAGCTACATGAAGTAAACAAGAGTCGAGGGCTAAATCAACACCTGTGTAGCCTTTTAATAGTCAAAGCATTCCCCAAGCACTTAGAAGAGGAAGAGCAGTGCTCGCAGCCCTCAAATGATGCTGGAACACAGATGGTAATAAAGTGATAGCCTCGCCTCTCGGTTGTTTATGTTGCAAGCTTACCGCGTGCAGATTTCGTCTTCAATTCGCCTCCCGTCCGCCCAACAGCCCAACAGAAATGCAGCGCCCTTTTCGCTGCAGGGCTTATCCCCACTCATGTCTCCCATCACCCCCACCCCCCAGCATCCAGGGGCACCCTCCACCAGGCCCCCACTCATGTCTCCCATCACCCCCACCCCCCAGCATCCAGGGGCACCCTCCACCAGGCCCCCACTCATGTCTCCCATCACCTCCACCCCCCAGCAGTCAGGGGCACCCTCCACCAGCCGCCCACTCATGTCTCCCAGAACCCCCACCCCCCAGCAGTGCAGGGCACCCTCCACCAGGCCCCCACTCATGTCTCCCAGCACCCCCGCCCTCCAGCAGTGCAGGGCACCCTCCACCAGGCCCCCACTCATGTCTCCCATCACCCCCACCCCCCAGCAGTCAGGGACACCCTCCACCAGGCCCCCACTCATGTCTCCCAGCACCCCCACCCCCCAGCAGTGCAGGGCACCCTCCACCAGGCCCCTACACATGTCTCCCAGCACCCCCACCCCCCAGCAGTCAGGGGCACCCTCCACCAGGCACCCACTCATGTCCAACTCATGTCTCCCATCACCCCCACCCCCCGGCAGTGCAGGGCACCTTCCACCAGGCCCCCACTCATGTCCAACTCATGTCTCCCAGCACCCCCACCCCCCAGCGGTGCAGGGCACCCTCCACCAGGCCCCCACACATGTCTCCCAGCACCCCCACCCCCAGCAGTGCAGGGCACCCTCTACAAGGCCCCCACTCATGTCTCCCATCACCCCCACCCCCCAGCAGTCAGGGGCACCCTCCACCAGGCCCCCACTCATGTCCAACTCATGTCTCCCAGTACCCCTACCCCCCAGCGGTGCAGGGCACCCTCCACCAGGCCCCCACTCATGTCTCCCATCACCCCCACCCCCCAGCAGTCAGGGGCACCCTCCACCAGGCCCCCACTCATGTCCAACTCATGTCTCCCAGCACCCCCACCCCCCAGCAGTCAGGGGCACCCTCCACCAGGCCCCCACTCATGTCTCCCATCACCCCCACCCCCCAGCAGTGCAGGGCACCCTCCACCAGGCCCCCACACATGTCTCCCATCACCCCCACCCCCCAGCAGTCAGGGGCACCCTCCAACAGGCCCCCACTCATGTCTCCCATCATCCCCACCCCCCAGCAGTCGGGGGCACCCTCCACCAGGCCCCCACTCATGTCTCCCATCACCCCCACCCCCGAGCAGTCAGGGGCACCCTCCACCAGGCCCCCACTCATGTCTCCCATCACCCCCAGCCCCCAGCAGTGCAGGGCACCCTCCACCAGGCCCCCACTCATGTCCAACTCATGTCTCCCACCACCCCCACCCCCAGCAGTGCAGGGCACCCTCCACCAGGACCCCACACAAGTCTCCCTTCACCCCCACCCCCCAGCAGTCAGGGGCAACCTCGACCAGGCCCCCACTCATGTCTCCCATCACCCCTACCCCCCAGCATCCAGGGGCACCCTCCACCAGGCCCCCACTCATGTCTCCCATCACCCCCACCCCCCAGCAGTCAGGGGCACCCTCCACCAGGCCCCCACTCATGTCCAACTTATGTCTCCCAGCACCCCCATCCCCAAGCAGTCAGGGGCACCCTCCACCAGGCCCCCACTCATGTCCAACTCATGTCTCCCATCACCCGCACCCCCCAGCAGTGCAGGGCACCCTCCACCAGGCCCCCACTCATGTCTCCCATCACCCCCACCCCCCAGCAGTGCAGGGCACCCTCCACCACGCCCCCACACATGTCTCCCATCTCCCCCACCCCCCAGCAGTGCAGGGCACCCTCCACCACGCCCCACACATGTCTCCCACCACCCCCACCCACCAGCATCCAGGGGCACCCTCCACCAGGCCCCGACTCATGTCCCCCAGCCAACATGTCATCACAATCTAGAACCCTGGCCCTTATGGTCAGCCTCCAAATGCCAAACACCCACCCGAGTATTGCATCCACCCACTTAGAAATGGCAATAACATGATAGAACCCCAATTGCAAGTTTGGAAATGAACACATGTCCCTCACATACACCCAATGGGTGTCAGTGAATGTCAAAACCCATATCATGATATGCATGAAACCAATGAGATGATACTACACATTGAAGTTTGAAGAAAAAATATGTATTAAAAGCAACATAAATTGAATCAAAAATAAACAAACAATAATTGAAATTTAAAAAAAAATAAACCAGCATGTCCGTGAAATAATGCAAAACCACAAATCATAATCCAAAGGAAAGGTGTCCAAAGTCACAGTCCACAAAAGTAAATCCAATGGAAAATTAAAATCGAAAACCATTGCTCCATGGGCAAATCATAAAAAAAATGAAAATCCAACAGTTAACTATATACAGATAAACAATCCAGGGTCCATGATCCCAACAGAAGAAATGAAACCTATCTAATAACACTACATAAAAAAAAAACTATATAAAAAATGCTAAACCAAAGGAAACCTAACACTAACTACAGAACTATTTACAAGGGCAGCGGGCTAGTCCGACGGCTCACTTCGGGATGTTCCGGGCCAGGGCATCAACGAACTCCTGCTCAATGTCCCGGAGGCGTTCCTCCTCCATGGCCCAGATGGTCCGCAGGGCCATCGACATGTTCACCCCCAACTCCCTGCGGATTGCCTCGAGGCACTCGGCCCGCCTCAGGGCCCTCCGCATGGAGTTCTCCGCCCTGACCATCGTGAGCCGTGCCTCTTCCGCCCGCTGCCGCTCCGCATCTATGGCGTGGCCCAACCGGTGCCACACAGAAGACATTTCCCGTCCTGGGTCCTCCTGCCCTCCGGCCGATGCTTGCCCCTCCGATGTCGAAGGCCCCGAACCATCATGGCTCCCACTACGTTGCTGCTGCTGCTGTGCCTCTGCCCGTGCACTGCCTCCTGCTGCCTGCACATCCTCCGCTGGCTGGGGTGCAGTTGTTGATGTGGCCACCCCTGCTGGACGTCCGACTCCCGACTGTGGCAGGGATGCCTCCTCCACCAGCCTGGCCGCACCGTCAGAGGCAGCTCAACAGGGCACCCAGGTGACTGATGGGTGGGTAGATGGCACGGAGGACGAGTGGCGCATAGGGAGTTCAGTTGAGGAGGGGGACTGAGCAAGCACCATCAAACGGAGGAATCCGGCCTGGGTGACCTGTCCCAGTAGGTCGACGCGGTCAACGAGCCATTCAAGATGACGTGCAGTCTCCTCATGAAGAGACTGCAGGGCACCTCGCATGGCCCGTTGACGCGACGCCACACCAGTCTGGACAGGCTCATCCCGGACCCGTATAGCCACGTCCCGCAGGCAGAGGAAGGCCAGTTGTCATGAGCTCATCCCCTGCCTGAAAACGGGTCTGGACGTAGGCATGGTGCAAGATGATGCAGTGACAGGATGAGGGACAGGATTGGACACAGGCACCTCCGCGGCGACCTGTGCTGCCTCCTGTCCCTGGTCCTGCACTGCACCACTAGCACCAGTGGAATCCCCACCACCAGACCCCGTCTCTGTTGCTTGCATGGCCTCCTCATCCACCAAACCCCCCACCAACCTGGATGACTCCATGCCATCTTCCCCCGTTGGGCCCTTTGGGGTCCCAGCTGCCCCTTCTGCTGCCGAGGAGTCCAACTCCGACCTCCGCCTCTTGGACCTCCCCCCGGCAGTGGAAACTACTTGTTATGTTCGACCCCGAACATAACCCTATGGGATTCGTCCCTGTCACGATGCCCGCTCCCGGGGAGCCGGCTCAGGCCCTGCGTCCCCGAAAGCGGACATCAAGTCCCCGGGGAAGGTCCCAGCAACCCCTTATAGGGGCCCTTTGGACAGCATCCTGGCGCCTATGGTGCCAGGCTCATAGAAAATGTCAGTCCTGGCGCCATAGGCGCCAGGCTCATTATGAAAGTGTTTGGGTGCACTTACCTGATGCAGACCATGCTGCAGAACCCCGGCCTCCTTGAGGCCTGAAAGGAACTAATTTACCTGTGGGATTCATTTACCACCCGGGCGTGGTCGGGGAAGGATACATACCTGATTGGAGGAAGGACACATTCTAGGAACTTCTTCCAAGGCTATTTAAACCACACCCGATCAGCCACATGTGCTTCACGTTGTTCTGCATCTAGCAGCTGGACGCTCACCGTGTCTGCTCCTGCATCTTGACTTCTGCCACACCTGCCAGCATCCTGAATCACCTGCAAAGGAAGGGAACAAGAGAACAGAAGAAGGGAAAGGCCTCACCTGCTAAATCTGCATCCCAGAGACATTTCACCGACAATCCTGAAAAGGAAGACATTTATTTTTAAAAGCACATTGCATCGATCGCTGCAGCGCCGCATTCTACTCACCTTTACAGGGCGCCTCCATGTTCAGCAGAGACCATCCAGATTCGCAGTTGCGCCCCCGCGCCTAGGGAGAAAAAGACAAGAACAAAGGTGAGAGAAAGAAGGGAAAAGGGAAGCTAAAACTCCATGTCAAGACTTACCTGTTGGGACATTCCCTTTTCATTTCGGGTCCTTGCCGCATCCAGGCATTTTCGGACCCCGGCCCCTAAGGGGAAAAAAGACATCAGCGTTAATGAGTGAATGAAAAGACATTACCAAAACACTCATTAAAGACTTACCTGATTTCCACAAGGATTTCACCGCTCACCTCGGCTCGGTGCCTGTTCCCCGGCATTCCGTACCCCGGCCCCTATGGGGAAAAAGACACTAGCATTAGAACATTAATGCATGGACACAAGGGGAACCACTTTATAGAAAAACTTACCTGGAAGCCAAGCAAGTTTGGTTCTCACCCATCCGAAAATCCAGTGACGTAACTGGATACCAACGTGCCGCTGCATCAGAAGCAGGATGGAGAGCTCGTCCTTCCAGACCCTAGGGTGAGACGCTACGGGGAAGAACAGAAGGGTTTTGAGGAGGGTGAGAGGGGTAAGTGGGAGGCCGATTGCATTACCCCGCAGACAGTTAACCCCCTATTCTCACCTACAGAAGGATACTTCTGCGAGTCAGACAAGCCAGATCTGGGGCCCGGTCCAGTCCGTCTTCCGAACCCTGCGCATCACCTTAGACGAGGTCACAGCAGCGCGAACCAGGCCAGCGCCCCCGTGGGAGTCAGGTGAGCGTTACAGAACGCGAAGCTTTCCTACAAATTCCCACCCAGGCGCTATGGAAACTTCTGAGACTGATCAGTTGGCTCAATTACTGGGGGAATTAAGGGCCGAAGTACATGCCGCTCGTCAAGAGACTAATGCCCTCAAGAGGGAATTAATAATATCAAAGGAAAGAACTGATGACCTGGCCAGACAGCTTTTGCAAGGTCAAGCTGGACAAACTTCTCTACCCTGTTCCGGAGGGAACCCCGCTCCTGAGGTTCCCAGTAACCCTGTGCAGATTAATCTACCTGGAAACATGCCGCTGGCCCCACCTGAACGCTTTGCTGGGGACCCCAAACGATTCGCCGTATTCATGAATCAGTGTCATTTGCACTTCCTATGCAGACCTGGGGCCTTCCCTAATGATCAGACCAAAGTAGCCTTTGTATTGTCATATCTCAGTGGCTGCGCTGCCGATTGGTCAGTTCCACTGGTTACTCAAGATGAACCGATTCTCCGTGATTTTCAAGGATTTCAAGCAAGCATGGAAAGGTTATTTGCTCGACACTCTCAGGGGCAGGCTCTGGATGACGAACTTCTATCCCTGCGACAGGGCAATCAGGACCTCCTATCCTATATTGCAACCTTTAATAGACTAATTGTGGAAACGGGATGGCCAGAGGATAAAAGAGTCATGTTATTTTATCGAGGTCTACGCGGAGAACTTAAAGATGTCTTGGCCCAAGTTGTAAATCCGCCCCAAGAATGCACAGAATATATAGACTTAGTGGTCCAATTGGATCACAGACTTCAAAACAGAAAAACAGATCGGTCCAGGTTTGAGACCCGGGTGTTGGTCAAGACCCACGCTAACCCCAAGGGAGTTGATGTCTCTGAGCCTATGCAAATTGGAGGGGTTAAAGAACCCTCAACTCAAAAGGAACGTGAAAGGAGGCGGCAGTTAAAATTATGTCTTTATTGTGGGAACTCTGGTCACTTTCTACGAGATTGCCCGGCAAAACCGCCCCGAAAATCGGTAGGAGCCGCTGATAAAAACCATGAAGACTCTTTTTCGGGAAACGACTCAGCCCGACAAGCGTAGGGGTCCACTTGCCGAGCTTGAAAACTAACTCTCAGACCTTGCATTTCATTGTGCCAATGGTTCTCGTAGATCCAGAAAAGCCTAAGCGGTTGCATGCAATAAAGGCATACATCGATAGTGGGGCTATTGGAAACTATGTTGATCGTGAATTGGCCTCTAGGATTAACCTCCCTCTCCGTCCTAAAACCAGCAAAGATGTCATCACCACAGTCGATGGAACTGAAATTGCCTCTGGACCGGTAACACATTCCACTACTGGGGTGACTCTTATTGGTCCTGACGGCCATCGGGAGGCAGTTGTGTTTGATGTAATCAAGGCTCCACAGTTTCAGGTTATTCTTGGAATTCCTTGGTTAGAGACACATAATCCTCGAATTGATTGGCGAGCTAAGAGAATAACCTTCCCGGATTGTGCACAAACATGCTACCCAGAAAACCTGAAGATTAATCTAGCATCTGTAACCTCTGCCTCCATGCAATTACCTCTGGAATACCAGGACTTTCAGGACGTCTTCCAAAAGGAACAGGCCAACACGTTACCTCCTCACCGATCGTACGATTGCCAAATCGATCTGGTGCCCGGTGCACAACCCCCTTGTAGCAGGATTTATGCCCTTACCGAACCTGAGAACCTGCATTTGAGAAAATATTTGGATCAATACCTCGCCAATGGTGTTATTCACCCGTCAAAGTCCCCGGCATCCTCGGCTTTGTTCTTCGTGCCTAAAAAAGAAGGCGACCTTAGAACTTGTATCGATTACCGCGCATTGAACCAGATAACGGTTAAAAACCGTTATCCTCTGCCTCTGATTCCTGAACTCCTTGACCAGGTGAAGGACGCTTGCATATACACCAAGTTAGATCTCCGGGGGGCATATCATCTGGTGCAAGTAAAAGAAGGCGACGAATGGAAAACAGCCTTCCGTGCAAAATATGGATTATTCGAATATCAGGTAATGCCTTTCGGGTTGTGCAATGCACCTGCTGCCTTCCAATTTTTCATGAATGATGTCCTTCGGGAACTCATCAATGTTTGTGTTGTCGTCTATATCGATTGTAATAATCTATACCCACATGCAGATTTACTCTGTGATTGCCAAAGATTAGGCAACACATCCTCTGCCTTCACAAAATAAACCAAGAAGACAGGCCCAGCCTTTGGCCCGGCCTGTTCTTTCTAAATATCTAGTGGTTACTAGAACATAGTAAAGGTACACATCTTGTTTCATAGTCTTATATTTGGCCATGTACCTTTTCTTTAATGGCCATCCCCTAAATCTTGCTACCACTTACGGGCAACTGTGTTGCTTAGGGTTCCGTACTCTGTACAGATAGGGCTTGTACCAAATTTATTTATCTTATAGACCCACCCCCCTTAAAACCCACTATTTCAGCTCTCTCTCAAGTAGAATAAATTGCTTGGTGCTCCCACGGATCTGGATAGGATACCCGTTACTCGATAAATATCTACATCACTTTGGCTAACGACCAGATATCTAATATGAAAAGACCCTTGAAATTTGTAATTTCTCCCGCCCAGAAGTACTGGACTTGAAATATTCTATACCTACCTGAATGTATATATTTCAATTGTTTCAATGTTTTGTGGCTAACGACCAGATATCTAATATGAAAAGACTCTTGAAATTTCTAATTTCTCCCGCCCAGAAGTACTGGACTTGAAATATTCTATACCTACTGAATGTATATATTTCAATTGTTTCAATGTTTTGTACATAGGTATTGTTCTAAAAACTGTACTCACAAACCTGTCTATTGTCTTTGGATAACTACAAAATAACTATCCAGAAAAGTCACATGTTACTGTGTTTTCTCTGCATTCACTTTCTTTTGATATTTACTTTACAAAACAGTAAAACACTTTTTATGTATGGTCTGTATCTTCAACTCAGTGTTTTTGAGATTGTAATAATCTATACCCACATGCAGATTTACTCTGTGATTGCCAAAGATTAGGCAACACATCCTCTGCCTTCACAAAATAAACCAAGAAGACAGGCCCAGCCTTTGGCCCGGCCTGTTCTTTCTAAATATCTAGTGGTTACTAGAACATAGTAAAGGTACACATCTTGTTTCATAGTCTTATATTTGGCCATGTACCTTTTCTTTAATGGCCATCCCCTAAATCTTGCTACCACTTACGGGCAACCGCGTTGCTTAGGGTTCCGTACTCTGTACAGATAGGGCTTGTACCAAATTTATTTATCTTATAGACCCACCCCCCTTAAAACCCACTATTTCAGCTCTCTCTCAAGTAGAATAAATTGCTTGGTGCTCCCACGGATCTGGATAGGATACCCGTTACTCGATAAATATCTACATCACTTTGGCTAACGACCAGATATCTAATATGAAAAGACCCTTGAAATTTGTAATTTCTCCCTGCCAGAAGTACTGGACTTGAAATATTCTATACCTACCTGAATGTATATATTTCAATTGTTTCAATGTTTTGTGGCTAACGACCAGATATCTAATATGAAAAGACTCTTGAAATTTCTAATTTCTCCCGCCCAGAAGTACTGGACTTGAAATATTCTATACCTACTGAATGTATATATTTCAATTGTTTCAATGTTTTGTACATAGGTATTGTTCTAAAAACTGTACTCACAAACCTGTCTATTGTCTTTGGATAACTACAAAATAACTATCCAGAAAAGTCACATGTTACTGTGTTTTCTCTGCATTCACTTTCTTTTGATATTTACTTTACAAAACAGTAAAACACTTTTTATGTATGGTCTGTATCTTCAACTCAGTGTTTTTGAGATTGTAATAATATATACCCACATGCAGATTTACTCTGTGATTGCCAAAGATTAGGCAACACATCCTCTGCCTTCACAAAATAAACCAAGAAGACAGGCCCAGCCTTTGGCCCGGCCTGTTCTTTCTAAATATCTAGTGGTTACTAGAACATAGTAAAGGTACACATCTTGTTTCATAGTCTTATATTTGGCCATGTACCTTTTCTTTAATGGCCATCCCCTAAATCTTGCTACCACTTACGGGCAACCGCGTTGCTTAGGGTTCCGTACTCTGTACAGATAGGGCTTGTACCAAATGTATTTATCTTACAGACCCACCCCCCTTAAAACCCACTATTTCAGCTCTCTCTCAAGTAGAATAAATTGCTTGGTGCTCCCACGGATCTGGATAGGATACCCGTTACTCGATAAATATCTACATCACTTTGGCTAACGACCAGATATCTAATATGAAAAGACCCTTGAAATTTGTAATTTCTCCCGCCCAGAAGTACTGGACTTGAAATATTCTATACCTACCTGAATGTATATATTTCAATTGTTTCAATGTTTTGTGGCTAACGACCAGATATCTAATATGAAAAGACTCTTGAAATTTCTAATTTCTCCCGCCCAGAAGTACTGGGCTTGAAATATTCTATACCTACTGAATGTATATATTTCAATTGTTTCAATGTTTTGTACATAGGTATTGTTCTAAAAACTGTACTCGCAAACCTGTCTATTGTCTTTGGATAACTACAAAATAACTATGCAGAAAAGTCACATGTTACTGTGTTTTCTCTGCATTCACTTTCTTTTGATATTTACTTTACAAAACAGTAAAACACTTTTTATGTATGGTCTGTATCTTCAACTCAGTGTTTTTGAGATTGTAATAATCTATACCCACATGCAGATTTACTCTGTGATTGCCAAAGATTAGGCAACACATCCTCTGCCTTCACAAAATAAACCAAGAAGACAGGCCCAGCCTTTGGCCCGGCCTGTTCTTTCTAAATATCTAGTGGTTACTAGAACATAGTAAAGGTACACATCTTGTTTCATAGTCTTATATTTGGCCATGTACCTTTTCTTTAATGGCCATCCCCTAAATCTTGCTACCACTTACGGGCAACCGCGTTGCTTAGGGTTCCGTACTCTGTACAGATAGGGCTTGTACCAAATTTATTTATCTTATCGACCCACCCCCCTTAAAACCCACTATTTCAGCTCTCTCTCAAGTAGAATAAATTGCTTGGTGCTCCCACGGATCTGGATAGGATACCCGTTACTCGATAAATATCTACATCACTTTGGCTAACGACCAGATATCTAATATGAAAAGACCCTTGAAATTTGTAATTTCTCCCGCCCAGAAGTACTGGACTTGAAATATTCTATACCTACCTGAATGTATATATTTCAATTGTTTCAATGTTTTGTGGCTAACGACCAGATATCTAATATGAAAAGACTCTTGAAATTTCTAATTTCTCCCGCCCAGAAGTACTGGACTTGAAATATTCTATACCTACTGAATGTATATATTTCAATTGTTTCAATGTTTTGTACATAGGTATTGTTCTAAAAACTGTACTCACAAACCTGTCTATTGTCTTTGGATAACTACAAAATAACTATCCAGAAAAGTCACATGTTACTGTGTTTTCTCTGCATTCACTTTCTTTTGATATTTACTTTACAAAACAGTAAAACACTTTTTATGTATGGTCTGTATCTTCAACTCAGTGTTTTTGAGATTGTAATAATCTATACCCACATGCAGATTTACTCTGTGATTGCCAAAGATTAGGCAACACATCCTCTGCCTTCACAAAATAAACCAAGAAGACAGGCCCAGCCTTTGGCCCGGCCTGTTCTTTCTAAATATCTAGTGGTTACTAGAACATAGTAAAGGTACACATCTTGTTTCATAGTCTTATATTTGGCCATGTACCTTTTCTTTAATGGCCATCCCCTAAATCTTGCTACCACTTACGGGCAACCGCGTTGCTTAGGGTTCCGTACTCTGTACAGATAGGGCTTGTACCAAATTTATTTATCTTATCGACCCACCCCCCTTAAAACCCACTATTTCAGCTCTCTCTCAAGTAGAATAAATTGCTTGGTGCTCCCACGGATCTGGATAGGATACCCGTTACTCGATAAATATCTACATCACTTTGGCTAACGACCAGATATCTAATATGAAAAGACCCTTGAAATTTGTAATTTCTCCCGCCCAGAAGTACTGGACTTGAAATATTCTATACCTACCTGAATGTATATATTTCAATTGTTTCAATGTTTTGTGGCTAACGACCAGATATCTAATATGAAAAGACTCTTGAAATTTCTAATTTCTCCCGCCCAGAAGTACTGGACTTGAAATATTCTATACCTACTGAATGTATATATTTCAATTGTTTCAATGTTTTGTACATAGGTATTGTTCTAAAAACTGTACTCACAAACCTGTCTATTGTCTTTGGATAACTACAAAATAACTATCCAGAAAAGTCACATGTTACTGTGTTTTCTCTGCATTCACTTTCTTTTGATATTTACTTTACAAAACAGTAAAACACTTTTTATGTATGGTCTGTATCTTCAACTCAGTGTTTTTGAGATTGTAATAATCTATACCCACATGCAGATTTACTCTGTGATTGCCAAAGATTAGGCAACACATCCTCTGCCTTCACAAAATAAACCAAGAAGACAGGCCCAGCCTTTGGCCCGGCCTGTTCTTTCTAAATATCTAGTGGTTACTAGAACATAGTAAAGGTACACATCTTGTTTCATAGTCGTCTATATCGATGACATTCTAGTGTACTCCTCTTCGGAATCTGATCACAGAAAACATGTTAGGGCAGTTCTGGAAAAACTGCGCCAACACAAACTATTTGCTGAACTGGAGAAATGTGTTTTCCATACCACAGAAGTTGAGTTTCTCGGTTTCATCCTGACACCCAAAGGAGTTCGAATGGACTCAAGGAAAGTGGATGCCATCCTCAAATGGCCATTACCTAGCTCTGTAAAAGGGGTTCAAAGCATGCTCGGCTTTGCCAATTTCTATCGCAGGTTTATCCGGGAATTTTCACGCACAGTACAACCCATTACTGCACTCTTGAGGAAAAATAAACGTTTTGAATGGTCTGAAGAAGCCGAGCAAGCCTTCCAGGATTTAAAAGCTAAGTTTACCTCCGCACCTATATTGAAACACTCACGTCCAGATCTCCCGTATGTCGTCGAAACTGACGCATCCAGCCTTGCCATGGGAGCAGTTCTGTCTCAAAGAGATCCTGAAACCAACCAACTGCATCCCATAGCATTTTGGTCCAGAAAATTCTCTGCACCAGACATTAATTACGCAATCACTGACAAAGAACTGTTAGCCATAAAGTCCGCTTTTAAAGCCTGGCGGCATTACCTGCTTGGCGCTCGACATACCAAACGGTGATCACTGATCACCGGAATTTACAGTATTTGAAAACCGCCAAGGCTCAGTCATCACGGCAGCTCGATGGGCTTTGTTTTTCGCTGAATTTGATTTCGTGATTACCTATCGACCTGGCTGCAAGAACGGCAAAGCAGACGCCTTATCCCGAATTGGAATGGGAGAATCTGATACAAACTCAGAAACAGTACCAATCATTCCCGAACAGAGCATTCTAGGCATGACTTCGTTACAGACCCTTGAAGACATTCAAGTCAGAGTGAAACAACTCCTGGACCCTACAGTCCTACAGGATTGGATACAAAAGGGATCAGACTTTACCATAGATAATGGTTTACCTTATTACCAAGGACGCTTATTCCTGCCGCATAAGGATTTACACGAACTAGTTATTTCAGGTTATCATGATACATTAATAGAGGGACACCCCGGTATTGCCAAGACAATGGAAAAGGTGAAACAACAATTCTGGTGGCCCTCTTGGCGAAAAGATGTTAAATCTTTTGTGATGTCCTGTGGTGTTTGCGCCCAAAATAAAGGTCAAAAGAAAAGACAAGCCGGTCTCCTTCAACCTCTAGACATACCGCCAGCACCCTGGCACACCCTATCAATGGATTTTATTACGGACTTGCCTCCTTGTTCGGGATACAATACCATTCTGGTAATTGTGGATTTGTTTTCCAAAATGGCCCACTTCATTCCTTTGAAAGGTTTACCTTCAGCTTCTGTCCTAGCCAAAGAATTCCTCGAAAATATTGTTCGGCTACATGGATTCCCATCTATACTAATCTCTGACCGGGGAAGCCAATTCATTTCCCACTTCTGGAGCAAATGTTGTCAAATGGCACAAATCGACGTAAGATTATCGACCAGTCACCACCCTCAGACCGATGGTCAGACCGAGAGGACAAATCAGACCCTTGAGCAGTACTTACGGTGTATGTTACAGCAATCTGAAAGCAACTGGAAAGACATTCTTTGGATAGCCGAATACGCATATAATAATTCGGTACACTCTGGAACTGGCCATAGTCCTTTTTATACTTTGTTTGGACATCACCCTCGAACCTCAAACCTCGACTCACCTCAGAACCTCGGAGTGCCCGCAGTAGAACATCTGCATTCTACCATTACCCGAGCCTTCAAAGAGGCAACCACGCATTTACAACAAGCCAAGAGAAAATACAAGGAGAATGCTGACCTACATCGGAGTGAAGCACCTCCGTATCAGATTGGGGATCAAGTGTGGTTAGCTACCAGACATTTACCGCTCAAAGGGCCTCGAACTTTTAACCCAAAATATCTGGGACCTTATTCTATTACGGCAATAATTAACCCAGTAGCGGTTAAACTTGATTTACCAGCTAATATGCGAATTCACCCTGTTTTTCATGTGTCACTTCTGAAACCAGTGGTCCCCGGAACCCGACTACTCAAACCTCCAGAACCTATTCAAATAGATGGGGAACCCGAATTCGAAGTGAAGAACATTTTAGATTAAAAAATGTTTAGGTCAAAGCTTTTCTGCCTAATTGATTGGAAGGGGTACGGCCCTCAGGAGAGGTCGTGGGAACCCAGTGACCATGTGCATGCACCTCGATTAGTCAGGAAATTCCACCGACTCTTCCCAAACAAACCAAAACCCCCGGAGGGAACAACCTTGGGAGGGGCCTTGGGGGGGAGTGCTGTCACGATGCCCGCTCCCGGGGAGCCGGCTCAGGCCCTGCGTCCCCGAAAGCGGACATCAAGTCCCCGGGGAAGGTCCCAGCAATCCCCTTATAGGGGCCCTTTGGACAGCGTCCTGGCGCCTATGACGCCAGGCTCATAGAAAATGTCAGTCCTGGCGTCATAGGCGCCAGGCTCATTATGAAAGTGTTTGGGTGCACTTACCTGATGCAGACCATACTGCAGAACCCCGGCCTCCTTGAGGCCTGAAAGGAACTACTTTACCTGTGAGACTCATTTACCACCCGGGCGTGGTCGGGGAAGGATACATACCTGATTGGAGGAAGGACACATTCTAGGAACTTCTTCCAAGGCTATTTAAACCACATCCGATCAGCCACACGTGCTTCGCGTTGTTCTGCATCTAGCAGCTGGAAGCTCACCGTGTCTGCTCCTGCATCTTGACTTCTGCCACACCTGCCAGCATCCTGAATCACCTGCAAAGGAAGGGAACAAGAGAACAGAAGAAGGGAAAGGCCTCACCTGCTAAATCTGCATCCCAGAGACATTTCGCCGACAATCCTGAAAAGGAAGACATTTATTTTTAAAAGCACATTGCATCGATCGCTGCAGCGCCGCATTCTACTCACCTTTACAGGGCGCCTCCATGTTCAGCAGAGACCATCCGGATTCGCAGTCGCGCCCCCGCGCCTAGGGAGAAAAAGACAAGAACAAAGGTGAGAGAAAGAAGGGAAAAGGGAAGCTAAAACTCCATGTCAAGACTTACCTGTTGGGTCATTCCCTTTTCATTTCGGGTCCGTGCCGCATCTAGGCATTTTCGGACCCCGGCCCCTAAGGGGAAAAAAGACATCAGCGTTAATGAGTGAATGAAAAGACATTACCAAAACACTCATTGAAGACTTACCTGATTCCACAAGGATTTCACCGCTCACCTCGGGTCGGTGCCTGTTCCCCGGCATTCCGTACCCGGCCCCTATGGGGAAAAAGACACTAGCATTAGAACATTAATGCATGGACACAAGGGGAACCACTTTATAGAAAAACCTACCTGGAAGCCAAGCAAGTTTGGTTCTCACCCATCCGAAAATCCAGTGACGTAACTGTATACCAACGGGCCGCTGCATCAGAAGCAGGATGGAGAGCTCGTCCTTCCAGACCCTAAGGTGAGACGCTACGGGGAAGCGCAGAAGGATTTTGAGGAGGGTGAGAGGGGTAAGTGGGAGGCGGATTGCATTACTCCGCAGACAGTTAGCCCCCTATTCTCACCTACAAAAGGATACTTCTGTGAGTCAGACAAGCCAGATCTGGGGCCCGGTCCAGTCCGTCTTCCGAACCCTGCGCATCACCTTAGACGAGGTCATAGCAGCGCGAACCAGGCCAGCGCCCCCGTGGGAGTCAGGTGAGCGTTACAGTCCCATTGTTAGAGATTGATACTGTTTCTCGTTAATCTCTAACGTACCACCGGTCTACTTATCTTAAATAATTTTATCGGATGGTATTTTCTGCCAGAACTCGGTTTGCAAAATGGCGTCTGTGTTCGTCTCTGTGACTCCTAAACCAAAGGTTGAGCCCTTTGTTCCACTTTTGGCGGGCCTCTGTACAGAGACCCTCCAAAGTGGTGCCATTCTGTCTGGGTTACCACAGGGGAGTGGGAGGGGGTTTAGGCACCCTGGACCGAGTTGCCTTGCCAACTCCGGTCGCACTCTGGTGTGATTGGCCCAAGTGGTGAGCCTCCCCGCTCACCACTTAGCATGTGTTGATTGACAGCTAGGCTGAATGAATGGGGGTTTTCTGCATAAAAGAAGGGCTTTTGGGACTGGATCTTAAGAAGTCGCAACAGGACCTAAGAATCCGACGAGGGTAAAGCTGAGCCAACCTGCAACGACGACACCTCCGGTGGAGCCCTGCTGAACCGACTCACCACTTCCCGACGACAGAGGAGTTCTCCCTGCCAGAGATTCTCTTCCCCTGAATGGTGGGAACAACCAGTCCTCTTTGCTTTTTCTTCGCCTCAGGACGCAGTGGTCGAATTGCCCGTGCAGAGCGCCTCGGCAACCGGATAGCCACTACCCCTGTACCACGACCAAAAGGTGGTGCCTTGTGACGGAGCACTCCGCGGCTGGTCTCTTCCCTGGTGGTGCACCAGACTTCACTTTTCTTCAACGACGAGATCATCTCTACTCTTGGCAAAGACCCGACGTGCATCCACCACCAGGAACAACTACCCCCGCCGGAGCTGTCTCTCCACAAACAAGGTACCGTGTCCGCCTGGCTTCCCTTTCGATCGGATCGAGCGAGGTGTCTTAATCCTCCCCTTTCCGTTGGGTCGCCTCCAAGTTTTCTCACGTATTGTTCTGAACTGGTTCAATCTTCCAATAACAATTTGCTACATAGACTCGAACGCATTTCCACTGAAGACTTTTTGGGACATATCGCCTTGCCTCTCTCCGAGTGGGCCTGGCCTCTGAACTTTATGATCTATTGTGGTTCTTGCCTTCTTGCCTCGCATTTTTCCCGTGAAGTATTGAACTGTGTTGATTTCGTAACCTGCTTATTTTTCTCTCCCGTCCTAACTAATATTAGAGTATCATCTACGTTGAGGCATACACCTCTGTCTGCAAATAAGTGGTGCCGGTAGAACCTAGACTTGTCGAAGTATTGTTAGGGGGATTGATTGTTTTCTTCTTCGTAGAGTAATTGTACTTGACTTGTTTGCTGTGATAGTGCCATAGTGTTTTCGATAGATGTTTCGTTATAAATAAATACCTTAATATCTTTACACTGAGCCTCGTTGCGTGTTTGCTTGTCTTACTGTGAAGAATTGCCCTATCTTGTATACTCCACATACTGCTTAACTCTTCTTGAGGGAAGTCTGACTGCTCAGCCACAGCTACCAAGTGAATCTGTGTGGTGCAGACTGCTACCAAGTGGGTTTACTGCCAAACACCTGTAGTCCTAAATCTTTTGCAGTGGTCCCAGAGGGAACTGCATAGGTTTCCGCCTAACACTGGTGTACAGCGGTGGGATTTGTATCGAGTATACAGTTTAGAGTGCTTTTCTGACAGTGTAGGATAACTATCCACAAAGCTTAGCACTAAAAAGCAACTTTCAGAAACATGTCTGCGATGGAAGTTTACAGTCAAGAGTCCTTGTCAGGTGAAAATACTGAGAGTTTGCGAGCTCTCTGTAGGCAAGAGAATCTTCCTGTAAGAGGCAAGAAGTTAGAACTGACAGAGAGATTGCTGGCAAACCAAAGTCTGGGTACTGGTTCAGTGGAACCAATTTCTCCAGCAAATGTAGATAACAGTGATGGTGTTGATCTAAATCATAATTCTGATGATAGCGATGAAGAGGCTGAAGAGGAAGGAGAGGCTAACAAAACTGTCTCACCTGCTCCTCTACCTGCCTTACCAGCTGGCCCTACGGGGCCCATACCAGGTCCCACATGTAACCCTGCTTATTTTGAACTTGAAAAAATGAAGCTCGAATTAGAATACAAATGGTTCTTGGCTCAATCTGAACGAAACCAAGAGCTCGAGTTCAGACGGATGAATGCCCAGGCTGAGCAGAAGCAAGCTGAGTTAAGACTCAGGGAAATAGAACTTAATCACGAGTTAGAGATGAAAAAGTTGTCTATGGAAAATGCTTCTCTCTCCTCTAGTTCCTCTAGGAACTCCAGTCCCAAAAGACCCCGGATGCCGAAGGAATTAGTGGGTATGTATGAACCGAGATTGGATGTGTTGGATTGGTTAAAACTGTTTGAGTACAATCATGGGCTCCAGGACATCACCGGGAATGATTTACTTCCCTGGTTGTTCTCTAGGCTCCCTCCTGTTGCGACTGATGTGGTAATGGAATTGGGGGAGGCGGATAAAACGGATTACGAAAGTGTGAAACTAGCTTTGATAGCTAGATTCGGGAAGACCCCTTTCCAGTATCTTAAGAGGTTTAGAACCATCAAAAAGCATGATGGTACCCCTTGGATTACCTGGGTGAGTGAAGGGTTGAAAAACTTAGAGGGATGGATTAAGGGTTACAAAGTGAACACTTATGAGGGTATGAGGAATCTTTTTATGTTGGAGTCTATTTATGATGCCTGTTCTCCTGAGCTCAGACAGCACTTGACTGATTCGAAGGAATTGGATTCCGGGAAGCTAGCTAAGGCTGCTGACTTGTGGGTTGCCAACAGGGCTACTCATAAGGATTCTGGGGCAACTCAGAAAAAGGATGAGGGAAAACAGCCTAAAAAAGACTCAAAAGAGAATTTGAATAACTCAAATTCCAAAGAGGGCCCCAAACAAAACCAGAAGGGTAAGCCACCGGGAAAACCACAGCAGAATAGTGTGTCTTCTGGTACCAAACTGGAAGGAGGTCAGAACAAGCCACCATTCCAAAAAACATTCGGTAAATGCTTTGTTTGTGGCTCGACTGACCACGTGAAAGGAGATCCCAGATGTAAGGGTAAACCTTCAGGGGTCCAGCTTGTCTCCTTAGCCTTCGCTCCAGAGGAGGAAGCCCAAATGGCAAGTGGAAACTTTCTACTGCTAGCTGACGAACCCATTGGAGTCTCAGCCAGCGTTTCTTTAGTATCTCTGGGGTTGTGGGAACAACAGAATTTAGATGTCTATAATTCTATCCCCGATAATACTAAAGAGTATTATAAGGACAGTGTCCAGGTGAATGGTCAGGAGACTCCTGCCATTAGGGACACTGGGGCCAGCATAACTGTGGTGGATAAATCATTTTTTCAGGCTGAGGATGTTTCTAAGGCACCCAAACGCCTCACCAAGTTAGCTGGAGGCCCTGTGCAGATGCTTCCCCAATTACCAGTTCTCATCCAGTGTAACGACATGACTGTGAAGATACCTGTCAGCATACAGAGTGAGGTACCAGGACACGTACTGTTGGGTAATGATTTGAAAACTCTCAGAGTTGTATCGCATACTCCCAGACCTCCTAGAAAACGGTTACAGGAGCTAACCAGATCCGCAAGAGAGAGGACCATGCGCGGTACTCTCCAGGAGATGATGAAGAAAGAAATCACTCCTGCTCCACTGGAATTGTCGGCCGCTGTCTCCAAGAAATCAGAAGCAAAAGGGCAACCTAAGACTTCTAGCCCGAAACCAGCAGCCAGCATTACAGTGCAGCCAACACGGACTTCCCCGCGGTTGTCCAAAGTTACACCCGTAACTCCACCTCCAGCTGAGGCTGAGAGGGAGGTACAACCCTGTGTGGTAGAATTAGACTCTGAGGAAGAGCTAATGGAAGGCCAGGAACTCATTGGAGATCTGGATCCTGTTGACCATCCTGAGCTGCAGTCTTTACTGGCAGAAGGTGGACCCAGCAGGGCAGACTTCAGTAAGGGACAGAGGAAATGTCCAACTCTGGAAGGTCTTCGCCACCAGGCAGAAGCTCAGGCTGAAGGGCAAGAGCCTGGGAAACACAGGTTGCACTGGGAAGATGGCCTCTTCTACAGTGAACCGACCGAGTCTGCACCTGGAGACTACAAACGACTTGTAGTACCCCAAGAGAACAGACCACAGTTCTTGCAATTAGCCCACGAGATTCCTTTGGCTGGTCACTTGAGTTTCAAGAAGACTAAGGAAAGGCTCTCTCTCTACTTCTATTGGCCGAAGATGGGGGCCGAAGTGGAAAAACACTGCAGGAGCTGCCACACCTGCCAGACCTCTGGTAAGGTTGGCTCCAAGAATGTGGCACTTTTAGTGCCTCTCCCAGTTGTGGGAGTCCCATTTGAGAGAGTAGGGATTGACATTGTTGGTCCCCTTGATCCTCCAACCTCCTCAGGCAACAGGTTTATACTTATTGTAGTAGACCATGCTACTAGGTATCCTGAGGCAATTCCTATGAGGACTGTTACAGCTCCGGCTGTGGCTAAGGCCCTCCTTGGTATTTTTACTAGGGTCGGGTTTTCTAAGGAAGTGATCTCTGACAGGGGGTCAAACTTTATGTCCCACTACATGAAAGCCACGTGGAAAACCTGTGGAGTTACTTACAAGTTCTCAACGGCTTACCACCCACAAACCAATGGGTTGGTAGAACGGTTCAACCGAACCATGAAGAGCATGATAGGTGCTTTAGAAGAACCCCTTAAGCGTAAGTGGGACCTTCTACTGCCATGCCTTCTCTTTGCTTATTGAGAAGTCCCTCAGGAGGGAGTAGGTTACTCTCCCTTCGAGCTTCTCTATGGTCATCCCGTCAGAGGTCCATTGGCCCTGATTAAGGAGGGGTTGGAGAGTGCTCCTTCCCCCAAGCCAGTCAGAGTGACTGACTACGTGATAGGTCTCCGGAGGATAATGTCGCACATGATGACGGAAGCAAGCGATAACATGAAAGCTGGACAAGCATTGGTCAAGCACTGGCATGATCAAAAGGCTAACATGGTTGAGTTCGCTCAAGACCAGCTCGTTCTCGTTATGATCCCAACAAGGCAGAGGGTGTAACGCTCACCTCACTCCCACGGGGGCGCTGGCCTGGTTCGCGCTGCTGTGACCTCGTCTAAGGCGATGCGCAGGGTTCGGAAGACGGACTGGACCGGTCCCCAGATCTGGCTTGTCTGACTCGCAGAAGTATCCTTCTGTAGGTGAGAATAGGGGGTTAACTGTCTGCGGGGTAATGCAATCGGCCTCCCACTTCCCCCTCTCACCCTCCTCAAACTCTTCTGTGCTTCCCCGTAGTGTCTCACCTTAGGGTCTGGAAGGACGAGCTCTCCATCCTGCTTCTGATGCAGGGGCGCGTTGGTATCGAGTTACGTCACTGGATTTTCGGATGGGTGAGAACCAAACTTGCTTGGCTTCCAGGTAAGTTTTTCTATAAGTGGTTCCCCTTGTGTCCATGCATTAATGTTCTAATGCTAGTGTCTTTTTCCCCATAGGGGCCGGGGTACGGAATGCCGGGGAACAGGCACCGACCCAAGGTGAGCGGTGAAATCCTTGAGGAAATCAGATAAGTCTTTAATGAGTGTTTTGGTAATGTCTTTTCATTCACTCATTAACGCTGATGTCTTTTTCCCCTTAGGGGCTGGGGTCCGAAAATGCCTGGATGCGGCGCGGACCCAAAATGAAAAGGGAATGACCCAACAGGTATGTCTTGACATGGAGTTTTAGCTTCCCTTTTCCCTTCTTTCTCTCACCTTTGTTCTTGTCTTTTTCTCCCTAGGCGCGGCGGCGCGACTGCGAATCCGGATGGTCGCTGCTGAAAATGGAGGCGCCCTGTAAAGGTGAGTAGATGCGATATGCGATGTGCTTTTAAAAAAAAATGTCTTCCTTTTCAGGATTGTCGGCGAAATGTCTCTGGGATGCAGATTTAGCAGGTGAGGCCTTTTCCTTCTTCTGTTCTCTTGTTCCCTTCCTTTGCAGGTGATTCAGGATGCTGGCAGGTGTGGCAGAAGTCAAGATGCAGGAGCAGACACGGTGAGCGTCCAGCTGCTAGATGCAGAACAACGCGAAGCACGTGTGGCTGATCAGGTGTGGTTTAAATAGCCTTGGAAGAAGTCCCTAGAATGTGTCCTTCCTCCAATCAGGTATGTATCCTTCCCCGACCACGCCCAGATGGTAAATGAGTCCCACAGGTAAAGTAGTTCCTTTCAGGACTCAAGGAGGCCGGGGTTCTGCAGCATGGTCTGCATCAGGTAAGTGCACCCAAACACTTTCATAATGAGCCTGGCGCCTATGGCGCAAGAACTGACGTTTTCTATGAGCCTGGCGCCATAGGCGCCAGGACGCGGTCCAAAGGGCCCCTATAAGGGGTTGCTGGGACCTTCCCCGGGGACTTGATGTCCGCTTTCGGGGATGCAGGGCCTGAGCCGGCTCCCCGGGAGCGGGCATCGTGACAGCACTCCCCCCCAAGGCCCTTCCCAAGATTGTTCCCTCCGGGGGTTTTGGTTTGTTTGGGAAGAGTTGGTGGAATTTCCTGACTAATCGAGGTGCATGCACATGGTCACTGTGTTCCCACGACCGCTCCTGAGGTCCGTACCCCTTCCAATCAATTAGGTAGAAAAGCTTTGACCTAAACAATTTTGAATCTAAAATGTTCTTCACTTCTAATTCGGGTTCCCCATCTATTTGAATAGGTTCTGGAGGTTTGAGTAGTCGGGTTCCGGGGACCACTGGTTTCAGAAGTGACACATGAAAAACAGGGTGAATTCGCATATTAGCTGGTAAATCAAGTTTAACCGCTACTGGGTTAATTATTGCTGTAATAGAATAAGGTCCCAGATTGTTTGGGTTAAAAGTTCGAGGCCCTTTGAGCGGTAAATGTCTGGTAGCTAACCACACTTGATCCCCAATCTGATACGGAGGTGCTTCACTCCGATGTAGGTCAGCATTCTCCTTGTATTTTCTCTTGGCTTGTTGTAAATGCGTGGTTGCCTCTTTGAAGGCTCGGGTAATGGTAGAATGCAGATGTTCTACTGCAGGCACTCCGAGGTTCTGAGGTGAGTCGAGGTTTGAGGTTCGAGGGTGATGTCCAAACAAGGTATAAAAAGGACTATGGCCAGTTCCAGAGTGTACCGAATTATTATATGCTTATTCGGCTATCCAAAGAATGTCTTTCCAGTTGCTTTCAGATTGCTGTAACATACACCGTAAGTACTGCTCAAGGGTCTGATTTGTCCTCTCGGTCTGACCATCGGTCTGAGGGTGGTGACTGGTCGATAATCTTACGTCGATTTGTGCCATTTGACAACATTTGCGCCAGAAGTGGGAAATGAATTGGCTTCCACGGTCAGAGATTAGTATAGATGGGAATCCATGTAGCCGAACAATATTTTCAAGGAATTCTTTGGCTAGGACAGAAGCTGAAGGTAAACCTTTCAAAGGAATGAAGTGGGCCATTTTGGAAAACAAATCCACAATTACCAGAATGGTATTGTATCCCGAACAAGGAGGCAAGTCCGTAATAAAATCCATTGATAGGGTGTGCCAGGGTGCTGGCGGTATGTCTAGAGGTTGAAGGAGACCGGCTTGTCTTTTCTTTTGACCTTTATTTTGGGCGCAAACACCACAGGACATCACAAAAGATTTAACATCTTTTCGCCAAGAGGGCCACCAGAATTGTCGTTTCACCTTTTCCATTGTCTTGGCAATACCGGGGTGTCCCTCTATTAATGTATCATGATAACCTGAAATAACTAGTTCGTGTAAATCCTTGAGTGGCAGGAATAAGCGTCCTTGGTAATAAGGTAAACCATTATTTATGGTAAAGTCTGATCCCTTTTGTATCCAATCCTGTAGGACTGTAGGGTCCAGGAGTTGTTTCACTCTGACTTGAATGTCTTCAAGCGTCTGTAACGAAGTCATGCCTAGAATTCTCTGTTCGGGAATTATTGGTACTGGTTCTGAGTTTGTATCAGATTCTCCCATTCCAATTCGGGATAAGGCGTCCGTTTTGCCGTTCTTGCAGCCAGGTCTATAGGTAATCATGAAATCAAATTCAGCGAAAAACAAAGCCCATCAGAGCTGCCGTGATGACTGAGCCTTGGCAGTTTTCAAATACTGTAAATTCCGGTGATCAGTGATCACCGTGATGGTATGTCGAGCGCCAAGCAGGTAATGCCGCCAGGCTTTAAAAGCGGACTTTATGGCTAACAGTTCTTTGTCAGTGATTGCGTAATTAATCTCTGGTGCCGAGAATTTTCTGGACCAAAATGCTACGGGATGCAGTTGGTTAGTTTCAGGATCTCTTTGAGACAGAACTGCTCCCATGGCTAGGCTGGATGCGTCAGTTTCGACGACATATGGGAGATCTGGACGTGGGTGTTTCAATATAGGTGCGGAGGTAAACTTAGCTTTTAAATCCTGGAAGGCCTGCTCGGCTTCTTCAGACCATTCAAAACTTTTATTTTTCCTCAAGAGTGCAGTAATGGATTGTACTATGCGTGAAAATCCCGGGATAAAGCTGCGATAGAAATTGGCAAAGCCGAGCATGCTTTGAACCCCTTTTACAGAGCTAAGTGATGGCCATTTGAGGATGGCATCCACTTTTCTTGAGTGCATTCGGACTCCTTTGGGTGTCAGGATGAAACCGAGAAACTCAACTTCTGTGGTATGGAAAACACATTTCTCCAGTTTAGCAAATAGTTTGTGTTGGCGCAGTTTTTCCAGAACTGCCCTAACGTGTTTTCTGTGATCAGATTCCGAAGAGGAGTACACTAGAATGTCATCGATATAGACGACAACACAACATCGATGAGTTCCCGAAGGACATCATTCATGAAGAATTGGAAGGCAGCAGGCGCATTGCACAACCCGAAAGGCATTACCTGGTATTCGAATAATCCATATTTTGTACGGAAGGCTGTTATCCATTCGTCACCTTCTTTTACTCGCACCAGATGATATGGCCCCCGGAGATCTAACTTGGTGTATATGCAAGCGTCCTTCACCTGGTCAAGGAGTTCAGGAATCAGAGACAGAGGATAACGGTTTTTGACCGTTATCTGGTTCAATGCGCGGTAATCGATTCAAGTTCTAAGGTCGCCTTCTTTTTTAGGCACGAAGAACAAAGCCGAGGATGCCGGGGACTTTGACGGGCGAATAAAACCATTGGCGTGGTATTGATCCAAATATTGTCTCAAATGCAGGTTCTCAGGTTCGGTAAGGGCATAAATCCTGGTACAAGGGGGTTGTGCACCGGGCACCAGATCGATTTGGCAATCGTACGATCGGTGAGGAGGTAACGTGTTACCTGAAAATCCTGGTATTCCGGAGGTAATTGCATGAAGGCAGAGGTTACAGATGCTAGATTAATCTTCAGGTTTTCTGGGTAGCATGTTTGTGCACAATCCGGGAAGGTTATTCTTTTAGCTCGCCAATCAATTTGAGGATTATGTGTCTCTAACCAAGGAATTCCAAGAATAACCTGAAACTGTGGAGCCTTGATTACATCAAACACAACTGCCTCCCGATGGCCGTCAGGACCAATAAGAGTCACCCCAGTAGTGGAATGTGTTACCGGTCCAGAGACAATTTCAGTTCCATCGACTGTGGTGATGACATCTTTGCTGGTTTTAGGACGGAGAGGGAGGTTAATCCTAGAGGCCAATTCACGATCCACATAGTTTCCAATAGCCCCACTATCGATGTATGCCTTTATTGCATGCAACCGCTTAGGCTTTTCTGGATCTACGAGAACCATTGGCACAATGAAATGCGAGGTCTGAGAGTTAGTTTTCAAGCTCGGCAAGCGGACCCCTACGCTTGTCGGGCTGAGTCGTTTCCCGAAACAGAGTCTTCATGGTTTTTATCAGCGGCTCCTACCGCTTTTCGGGGCGGTTTTGCCGGGCAATCTCGTAGAAAGTGTCCAGAGTTCCCACAATAAAGACATAATTTTAACTGCAGCCTCCTTTCACGTTCCTTTTGAGTTAAGGGTTCTTTAACATCCCCAATTTGCATAGGCTCAGAGACATCAACTCCCTTGGGGTTAGTGTGGGTCTTGACCAACACCCGGGTCTCAAACCTGGACCGATCTGTTTTTTCTGTTTTGAAGTCTGTGATCCAATTGGACCACTAAGTCTATATATTCTGTGCATTCTTGGGGCGGATTTACAACTTGGGCCAAGACATTTTTAAGTTCTCCGCGTAGACCTCGATAAAATAACGTGACTCTTTTATCCTCTGGCCATCCCATTTCCACAATTAGTCTATTAAAGGTTGCAATATAGGATAGGAGGTCCTGATTGCCCTGTCGCAGGGATAGAAGTTTGTCATCCAGAGCCTGCCCCTGAGAGTGTCGAGCAAATAACCTTTCCATGCTTGCTTGAAATCCTTGAAAATCACGGAGAATCGGGTCATCTTGAGTAACCAGTGGAACTGACCAATCGGCAGCGCAGCCACTGAGATATGACAATACAAAGGCTACTTTGGTCTGATCATTAGGGAAGGCCCCAGGTCTGCATAGGAAGTGCAAACGACACTGATTCATGAATACGGCGAATCGTTTGGGGTCCCCAGCAAAGCGTTCAGGTGGGGCCAGCGGCATGTTTCCAGGTACATTAATCTGCACAGGGTTACTGGGAACCACAGGAGCGGGGTTCCCTCCGGAACAGGGTAGAGGAGTTTGTCCAGCTTGACCTTGCAAAAGCTGTCTGGCCAGGTCATCAGTTCTTTCCTTTGATATTATTAATTCCCTCTTGAGGGCATTAGTCTCTTGACGAGCGGCATGTACTTCGGCCTGTAATGCCCCCAGTAATAGGGCCAACTGATCAGTCTCAGAAGTTTCCATAGCGCCTGGGCGGGAATTTGTAGGAAGGCTTCGCGTTCTGTAACGCTCACCTGACTCTCACAGGGGAGCTGGCCTGGTTCGCGCTGCTGTGACCTCGTCTAAGGCGATGCGCAGGGTTCGGAAGACGGACTGGACCGGGCCCCAGATCTGGCTTGTTTGACTCGCAGAAGTATCCTTCTGTAGGTTAGAATAGGCAGTTAACAGTCTGCGGGGTAATGCAATCGGCCTCCCACTTCCCCCTCTCACCCTCCTCAAACCCTTCTGTGCTTCCCCGCAGCGTCTCACCTTAGGGTCTGGAAGGACGAGCTCTCCATCCTGCTTCTGATGCAGGGGCGCGTTGGTATCCAGTTACGTCACTGGATTTTCGGATGAGTGAGAACCAAACTTGCTTGGCTTCCAGGTAAGTTTTTCTATAAGTGGTTCCCCTTGTGTCCATGCATTGATGTTCTAATGCTAGTGTCTTTTTCCCCATAGAGGCCAGGGAACGGAATGCCGGGGAACAGGCACCGACCCGAGGTGAGCGGTGAAATCCTTGAGGAGATCAGGTAAGTCTTTAATGAGTGTTTTGGTAATGTCTTTTCATTCACTCATTAACGCTGATGTCTTTTTCCCCTTAGGGTTAGGGGTCCGAAAATGCCTGGATGCGGCGTGGCCTCGAAATGAAAAGGGAATGACCCAACCGGTAAGTCTTGACATGGAGTTTTAGCTTCCCTGTTCCCTTCTTTCTCTCACCTTTGTTCTTGTCTTTTTCTCCCTAGGCGCGGGGGCGGACTGCGAATCAGGATGGTCGCTGCTGAACATGGAGTCGCCCTGTAAAGGTGAGTAGAATGCGGCGCTGCAGCGATCGATGCGATGTGCTTTTAAAAATAAATGTCTTCCTTTTCAGGATTGTCAGCGAAATGTCTCTGGGATGCAGATTTAGCAGGTGAGGCCTTTTCCTTCTTCTGTTCTCTTGTTCCCTTCCTTTGCAGGTGATTCAGGATGCTGGCAGGTGTGGCAGAAGTCAAGATGCAGGAGCAGACACGGTGAGCGTCCAGCTGCTAGATGCAGAACAACGCGAAGCACGTGTGGCTGATCGGGTGTGGTTTAAATAGCCTTGGAAGAAGTTCCTAGAATGTGTCCTTCCTCCAATCAGGTATGTATCCTTCCCCGACCACGCCCGGGTGGTAAATGAGTCCCACAGGTAAAGTAGTTCCTTTCAGGCCTCAAGGAGGCCGGGGTTCTGCAGCATGGTCTGTATCAGGTAAGTGCACCCAAACACTTTCATAATGAGCCTGGCGCCTATGGCGCCAGGACTGATGTTTTCTATGAGCCTGGCGCCATATTCGCCAGGACGCTGTCCAAAGGGCCCCTATAAGGGGTTGCTGGGACCTTCCCCGGGGACTTGATGTCCGCTTTCGGGGATGCAGGGCCTGAGCCAGCTCCCAGGAGCGGGCATCGTGACAGAGGGCCTTGCAAGATAAGTGGATGGGACCCTTTAGAGTTGTGGGTAAACTCGGAGAGGTCAACTATCTGGTGGACTTGGGCAATCCCAAGAAGGCTCCGACAGTCTTCCACACCAACCGACTCAAAGCGTATGTCTCAAGACCCGATGTAGGAGCGTTGCTTCTAGCATCATCCGAGGAAGAAGAAGAGAGTGAAGCTCTTCCGGATCTCCTCAGAGGCTTACCTTTAGATGAATAAATTGAAGGAGTGAATCTCTCCTCCAATCTGACACCCGAGCAACAAGAAGAGTGCAAATCCATGTTGAATCAGTTTGCCTCTCTGTGCTCGCTTTCGCCAGGCGTGACCCCTTGGGACCAGCACGACATACTCACTGGTGACTGTCTGTCGGTCAAAAGCAGAGGATACCGAATGTCAGAGAACGTACAAACCCACATAAAAGGTGAGGTCAGCAAGATGCGCGATCTCGGGGAAATAGAGCCCTCTACTAGTCCATGGTCTAGCCCGGTTGTTTTAGTACCAAAGGCCGCATATCTAAAGAGCTTAGATTCTGCGTGGATTATAGAGCTCTTAATGCAGTCACCAAGACTGATGCCCACCCTTTGCCAAGAACAGATGAGTTGGTGGATAAACTTGGCGCCGCCAAGTTCCTCAGCACATTTGAGTTGACGTCAGGCTATTGGCAAATAGCACTGACAGACCATGACAAGGAGAAAACTGCATTTTCTACCCCCGTTGGCTTATACCAGTTTAAGGTAATGCCTTTCGGATTGACGAATGCACCTGCTACGTTTCAACGGATGGTAAACCAGGTTCTGAATGGGATGGATGACTTTTGCATGGCATACTTGGATGACATCGCAGTGTTCAGCAATTCCTGGGAAGAACATGTAACCCACCTGCGAGATGTTTTGCAGGCTCTTGGACGAGCCCATCTGACCATAAAGGCGAGTAAATGCCAAATTGGACAGAGTAAGGTAGTCTATCTTGGACATGAGGTAGGAGGTGGAGAAATAAGGTCTTTGCTCAGTAAGATTGAAGCTGTGCAAAATTGGACAACACCTACTACTCAAACCCAAGTGAGAGCCTTCCTAGGCCTCACTGGGTATTACAGGAATTTCATAGAGAACTATGGGACCATAGCTTCTCCACTGAATGTCATCTCCTCGCCCAAATTTCCTAAAAAGGTTAAATGGAACGAGGAGTGCAAGCAGGCTTTTGAAAACCTGAAAAAGGCTCTTTGCCAAGCCCCAGTACTCAGAGCTCCTGATTACCGCCAACACTGCATTGTGCAGACAGATGATTCAAATGTAGGAGTAGGTGCCGTACTCAGTCAACTGGATGGGAAAGGTAGGGAGCACCCCGTTTGCTTCATCAGCCGCAAGCTGAAGGATCCTGAAACAAGGTGGGCAACAATCGAAAGAGAGTGCTTTTCTATCGTGTGGGCTCTGAAGAAGTTTAGGCCGTACTTGTATGGTTCTACTTTTGTCATTCAGACTGACCACCAACCCTTGAGATGGTTAATGCAAATGAAAGGGGAAAACCCAAAACTATTGAGATGGTCAATCTGCCTGCAAGGGTTTGATTTCACCATTGAGCACAGGTCAGGGTGTCACCACCAAAATGCTGATGGTCTCTCTAGGATGTATGTCATCGACTAGAGGTATGAGATTCATCCAGGAGTGGATTAAATCCTCATGTCCCTTAGTCTGGGAGTGTTAGGGAGAATTCTCTGTTTAGGCTGAATTTCCTAACCTAGTGAGTCCCCCAGCAGCTTTGCTGGATTTCTGGAGTTTGTTTTTTCCATCCTGCCAAGAGTGAGACTCTTTTTCTCCCACTCTTGGACATGAAAGTGTGTAATTCCTTTGAATGTCAATGTGTTCTATGGGCTATGGGGTCTTTTACTCCATAGGGTCTCATATGTTTTTCTATGTGTGTTACACCGCACCCTACGTGCCGTAACACTGGGGCGTCCTAGCAGACCTCCATCATAGACTCCATACCCGGGGACTGACTACTGTCTCCCTGGGCATGTAAAGTCACCATTGGCTTTACTAGACCTAAATTTACTAACAGAACTAGTAAAAACCATCTTATTGTGGACGTACTAGTAGGACTAATTCGATTACTCCTGGATCTGTTATTCGAGGGGGCACTGTCCCGTCCCCCCTCGTCGAGTTTTGGCTGGTGGCAGTGGAAACTACTTGTTATGTTCGACCCCGAACATAACCCTATGGGATTCGTCCCATTGTTAGAGATTGATACTGTTTCTCATTAATCTCTAACGTACCACCGGTCTACTTATCTTAAATAAGTTTATCGGATGGTATTTTCTGCCAGAACTCAGTTTGTAAAATGGCGTCTGTGTTCGTCTCTGTGACTCCTAAACCAAAGGTTGAGCCCTTTGTTCCACATTTGGCGGGCCTCTGTACAGAGACCCTCCAAAGTGGTGCCATTCTGTCTGGGTTACCACAGGGGTGTGGGAGGGGGTTTAGGCACCCTGGACCGAGTTGCCTTGCCAACTCCAGTCGCACTCCGGTGTGATTGGCCCAAGTAGTGAGCCTCCCCGCTCACCTCTTAGCATGTGTTGATTGACAGCTAGGCTGAATGAATGGGGGTTTTCTGCATAAAAGCAGGGCTTTTGGGACTGAATCTTCAGAAGTCGCCACAGGACCTAAGAATCCGACGAGGGTAAAGCTGAGCCGACCTGCAACGACGACACCTCCGGTGGAGCCCTGCTGAACCGACTCACCACTTCCCGACGACAGTGGAGATCTCCCTGCCGGAGAGTCTCTTACCCTGACTGGTGGGAACAACCAGTCCCCTTTGCTTTTTCTTCGCCTCAGGACGCAGTGGTCGAATTGCCTGTGCAGAGCGCCTCGGCAAACGGATAGCCACTACCCCTGTACTGCGACCAAAAGGTGGTGCCTTGTGACGGAGCACTCCGCGGCTGGTCTCTTCCCTGGTGGTGCACCGGACTTCACTTTTCTTCGACGACGAGATCATCTCTACTCTTGGCAAAGACCCGACGCGCATCCACCACCAGGAACAACTGCCCCCGCCGGAGCTGTCTCTCCACAAACAAGGTACCGTGTCCGCCTGGCTTCCCTTTTGATCGGATCGAGCGAGGTGTCTTAATCCTCTCCTTTCCGTTGGGTCGCCTCCAAGTTTTCTCACGTATTGTTCTGAACTGGTTCAATCTTCCAATAACAATTTGCTACATAGACTCAAACGCATTTCCACTGAACACTTTTTGGGACATATCGCCTTGCCTCTCGCCGAGTGGGCCTGGCCTCTGAACTTTATGATCTATTGTGGTTCTTGCCTTCTTGCCTCGCATTTTTCCTGTGAAGTATTGAACTGTGTTGATTTCATAACCTGCTTATTTTTCTCTCCCGTCCTAACTAATATTAGAGTGTCATCTAGGTTGAGGCATACACCTCTGTCTGCAAATAAGTGGGGCAGGTAGAACCTAGACTTGTCGAAGTATTGTTAGGGGGATTGATCGTTTTCTTATTCGTAGAGTAATTGTACTTGACTTGTTTGCCGTGATAGTACCATAGTGTTTTCGATAGATGTTTCGTTATAAATTAATACCTTAATATCTTTACACTAAGCCTCATTGCGTGTTTGCTTGTCTTACTGTGAAGAATTGCCCTATCTTGTATAATCCACATACTGCTTAACTCTTCTTGAGGGAAGTCTGACTGCTCAGCCACAGCTACCAAGTGAATCTGTGTGGTACAGACTGCTACCAAGTGGGTGCGGTGTAACACACATAGAAAAACATATGAGACCCTATGGAGTAAAAGACCCCATAGAACACATGGTCATTCAAAGGAATTACACACATACATGTCCAAGAGCGGGAGAAAAGAGTCCAACTCTTGGAAAGATGGAAAAAAAACAAACTCCAGAAATCCAGCAAAGCTGCAGGGGGACTCACTAGGTTAGGAAATTCAGCCTAAACAGAGAATTCTCCCTAACAGTGAAGCTGGTGCCACTCTGCCTCTCTGGCAGGGGGTTGTCAGTGGTGCCAGATGTTGCAGTGCCCGACATGACAACCCCAGAGGCAGGAGTGTGTGGGCAACTGGGTCCTGGGGCTGGGATGTGGAGCGATGGAATCCCAGTCGGTAGTCTTCGGTTCCAGCAGGGGTGTGTCACAGCAACAGCACCACTGGCTGATGTGCAGGCAGCAAATGGCAGGGCACGTGGGCAGCAGGCAGTCAGGCAGTCAGGCAGCAGCAGATGGCAGGTGGGAGCGTGCTCGGGACTCTGGGGGGCAGTAAATCGGCTTTCTGGGCAGGAGCGTGGTCTTCCGTGTGCTTAAGCATGGCCAGCTTGATACGGAGTTATTTGGCACGTGAAAATCCTGCACGTCTGCGTGTAATTCGAGGAAAGGCCCCCATGCGCATCTATGACGTCACGCGCATGGCCATAGAGAATGGCGCGTGTAAAAAAAAAGATACACGTCTGAGTGTCAAAGCGTGTAATTGGTGGAAATGGCCTCATCGCGTATGCGCGTCTGTGACGTGTGTATAAAAGGTACGTGTAGAAAGCCATTTCATTGTACGTGCTTTTCGTGGAGAGCGAGTGGGTGAAATCTGTACTTCTTGTCGGTTCACACGCGATTTACTTCACGGCGTTTCAAGTTCGTACTCCCTTTTATCTCTGACAGCTTGTTCTCTTTTCCTCTTTTTCCTGTGCCTGTTTCCTCAAACAGTGTTCCCTTCTACTTTTGTCCTGTCTCCTCAAACAGCGTACAATTCTTCTTTTGGCGGGTGTTTTGCCAACACGCACACGTGCATATTTTTCACGCTTTTGTTCCTGGCAGACGGTGAGTCACGCACGAATTTAACATCTGTGCTTGCCCCGTGTGTTGCATACCGCTTCAGAGGTCATTCTAGGCTGCGTGTGACACGCATACGTTCATTCTTGTGTTTCTGGGTGCCACAGCGTAGTGCAGGTTTATTTTTGCACACACGTGGTCTAGGAGGGGTTGCGTGCACCTTACTTCCCTTTTTTGGGGTGCCTGTGCATTGTGTGACCCGTCATCTTTCCCCAGGGGTGACATACAGCCTTGCTAGAGCACTAGGGTACGATTACCATCTGATACCCAACCCCTTTGACCCCCAATTGCCCAGGACAATAGTTCACAGCAACTCCCATACGCACAATAACATCAGTGCCATGGCTGGGAGGCGAACAAGCCGTAAGGGTGGCAAAGGTGGCCGAGCCCCTAGTGCTGGCCGTGGTGGATTCGGTAGGGGACGTGGCCGTGACTTGCAGGGTGCTCCTAGCCCCCCATGTGTGGAGGAGCAGTCAGGGACACCCATGCCCCCCCCTGGTTGAGGGTAACGTGGCTGACACCATCCATGCTCAGCCCTTGTTGGACCAGCCCACTGTGGAACCACACCTGGCACAGGGTGACTCCATGGCTGACTTCCAGGTCAGCAGGTCTAGGCCACATGCGCCGGTGCAGGTTGTTGTCATCAGGCCACGTGGATCAGGGGCAGCTAGGTCATCTGCTGCCCCGGGTAGGCAGGCTGGGGAGGCTGCAGGGGCAGCTGCGGCTCCATCCACCCCACCTCTCACACACCCAGCCAGGACCGTGTCGGTCCAAGTCCATCCTGCTGACATTCCCCCTGACACCATCACACTTGAGCTAATGTCTGCACCAACTCCCATGCTGAGTGTGCAATCCTACACTCCTAGTACAGAGTCCACCGGGGCTCCTGCCCCTAGTGTCCAGAGCGGCGTAGGACACTCAGGATCCCCACCACCTTCCAAGCGGAAGAGGAAGAGTGCTCGTCCAGTAGAGGCTGATGCCCCAGACACGGCTACACAGTCTGGCCCGTCAAGGAAGCCCAGCTTCAATGAGGCCGAACTGAATGCACTTGTAGAGTATGTGTCCGCACATGACTGCGAAATGGTGTTTGTTGCAGGATCCAAGACCACACCCGCACAACGTCTGGCACACTGACAGACCATCGCGGACATCATAAGTGCCCTTGGAATCGTGAGGCGCACAGCTAATGAATGCTACAAGCGCTGGAATGACCTGAAGCGCAGGGCAAAGAATAAACTGGCCTCAAGTCATGCCGCTACTCTAGTGAGTGGAGGTGGGTCTCCAGCAGAGGACATAGAGCTCACTCCACATGAGCATGTTGCTGGGACCTACGTCACGGAGGAACAGATCCAAGGCGTGGGAGAACTGGCAGATTACGAGGCATTGTCCGGTGAGTGCACATGCATGTGTTTGTGTCATCCATGGGCATGGTGTGTGTGTAAGGGCTTCTGTTTGGGTGCCAGCTGAGGGTGTGTGTGCCTGAGTGGTTTAGGTCACCCATGTGCCTCATCCAATACATTCTGCGCACCAGCATTTGGGTATAGCAGTATCCCTTCTGCCAACATTAGACATCCATCTCAACACCACGCCAGTTGCCCTTGAAGAGTCATCTTGCCACAACATTGTTGCTTATTTTCCTCTGTTTATTCAGGCAGATTGTTTGCATACCACCACTTTTACTAGGCATTTCTCAGTCCTATTGTCACATGTCTGACATGGCTATGGTACAGTGGACTGGCTTTGTTTCCTGGACATGATTTGTTTAGACATGTCCCTGTGCTATAGGACCATTTTGGACTGGCAGCTCCAGGTTAAACATTTGAACCATTTCAATGAAAAAATCAATTTCATGAGCAAACTAGACTGAATGAACAATTGGTGCCATCCTCTCCCTCTTCACTTTATGGCTAGGGTACATGCCATCTGTGTGATGGCATGTGTATTTGACCTGCCAATCACAGGCCAATGTGTGATGCCACTGCTAGGCAGCATGCAGCAAATGTGTTCATCTTCCATCTTGGTGTCATCAATGTGTGCCATCTGCCTCCCCTTCACACGCAGTGACGGTGCATGCATGGGAGGGTTTTAGTCATGTGCGACATGTGTCAATCAAGCACTGTTTCTGTAGCTTCTCAGCCCTAATTGTGTGCCATAGTGCTAATGCCTGTTTCCATTTGTTTTCTTTTATTTCTTTGCAGGGGATGACACACTTGATACTGCTGGGGTTGGGGAGATGGTGCAGACCCAGGAGGGGTCTCAGGCCCGACCGACCACCAGTGAGGGACGTGGTGTGGTGGTGGGTGAGAACCCACAACTGCTGCAGGTCGTGCTCTCAAGCGGTGTCTCTGGCTGCACCTCCCCCGAGCTGTATTCAGGTGTCGATTCGGATGATGAGACCGATGTGCCGTCGCAGGTGAGTGCTCCTGGGAGGGATTCTGTTCTGTCCGACCCACCTGCACCAGGGTTAGAACCCTCAATGGGGATGTCAGTGTTGGCAGCTACGCCTTTGGTGGTTACGGATGCAGGGTCACACTCCGCAACATCTGATCCTGTTCCTGGGCCAGCAGATCAGAGGGGGAATGCAGTCCTGCAGCCTCAGGCAGTGCCGGCACAGCAAGGCGTAGTTCGCCTTGCCCCAGGCAGGTGTGGTGCCCGCCGACGTGGTGGCCGTACGCCACCTGGCAATACCGCATGGGAGCAATCCATATACGGTATGGCAACCCAACAGGCAGCATCATCAGAGATGATGGCTCAGGCCATGGATAGGGTGGCCACTTCCATTGTCCCCCCCGAAAGGCTGATGGAGCGACTACAGCAGGCAACAGACTCCATCTGCCAGTCACACAGGGAGGACATGTTGACGTCCGACAGGGACAGGCGGGCGGCACTGGCGACTCTGCAGGAAGCCATTTCCATAGAGTCCCAGGGCCACAGGAAGCCCTGAGGGTGGAACTCCTTCACCTCTTGATGACTCTTGTTGAGCTTGAGGCTTCAACATACAGAAGGACAGAACAGCAGCTGGAGCGTCTCACATGTACGCTCTCAGCTGAGATGCAGGCAACTAGGGCGGAGGTCCGGGCATCCCGTGAGTTGTTGCATGGGGACCTACGCACAATTATCCTCCAGAACGAGACCTTCCACACCCGCATGCTTGCTGCCATGGAGGACCAGACTAGGGCTTTGCGTGGGCTGCCTCCCATAGTGCCACCACCTCCTGATGAGGTGCAGCGGGTGAGGAGAGCAACAGCAGTGATTCTCTCATAGTAGGGTAGCCGTGCAGGCCATGAGCCCATGGAGGTGTTTTTTTTTCCGCAAGATCCACACAGGTGGGTTTTGGTGTGCACCCTGTCCTCGGACCTCCTGGGTGGCCTCCCCACCCCCCCGGGCCCATTAATGGCCATTTTTAATATTTTTTTTTTTTATTTTTTTTTGGACAGTGTGTTGCCTTGTGTGGCTCCCGTGGGCATACGCTGTATTGTGGCTGGGCACATGCATGCTTGTCATGAATTTGGTTCAGATGCTTGGGTTTGTGTGACACACACCCCTCCTGCTTCCCGTTTCCATGGGCTTGCAAAGGGTGTGCCCAAGTGACATTGACGTACATGGTGACGTTGGACTCCCATTTGATGTGTGGGCAGTCTGTAGTCAATACTGTGTATACATTCATAGTGCATATTGTTGTTGTATTGTACACTGCATGGTGTATTGATATGTGCCTCTGCATCCATCTCATCCTCCTAGTTTGCAGGTCCATTTCTCATGTCTTCACAAGGCGGTCTACCTTGGAACTGGAGTCCATGTTGTAAGCAGTGCACCTACACTCTTGCGTGGCGCTAACACTGTATACTTGGAAGTGTTCGAAGTGCTGGCATTATCAGGTAGTGAGGCTACCAATGTTTTAAGTCTGTAATGTCATGTTTAAGGTAGGTTGGAGGTTGTGTAGGTGATTGGTATTCTTGGTAAGTATTTGGTAATGTGTGTTGTAGGTCCTGCATTACTGTGAGCATTTCATGTGTGGCCAGTTTCCATTAGGGACACTGTAGTTGGTGACACTTGGGGCATGTTGTGGGGATTAATTTGTTTGCTCTCACATTGCATGACATGCCATGGTGTGTTGTGTGGCCGAGCCGGGGAGGGGTTGGGTGACATGGCACTGTTCTCATGTAGTATTTTGCAAGTGGGTATTTATTTCTGCAGCATGGAAGTGTGTCTTTTGATGACACTGCATTGGTGGTGTTTGTGTAGGTAGGGATGCACACATTCTGACACTTCCACATGAACAATCTCAGGCTGCTATGGTTCTGACAGTTGACTGTCCCTTTGTTCGTCATAATTGTCAGGTCGAGTCATCATTGCTTATCAGATGGTAAGTGCCAGGGCTGTGTGCACTCCACAGGGGTGTGATTTCTATGTGAAGTAATTAGCCACCAGCTGCGTACGGGCTGCCTCACCCCGTGCCCTTTCCCCTCCCATGCGCAGCGGGCGTGCATGTGGTTGGGGATGTGGGGGCACCACCATGTCCACAGCCAGGCCCCGGCGTGTTGCAACATTGTGCAGGACACATGCTGCCACTATGATCCTGCACACTATTGGGGGCGCATATAACAACTGCCCGCCAGAACGGTCAAGGGAGCGAAAGCGTGACTTGAGCACTCCGAATGTGTGCTCCACTATGCCCCGGGTTTCCATATGGGCTGTGTTGTATCTTACCTCGGGAGGCGTGATGGGGTTCCGAATTGGTGTCATCATGTGGGTGCTCAGAGGGTAGGCACTGTCCCCTGGTGAGGAGGTGATGGGTATCATTAGTGGGGTAGTGACATAACTCTGCATCTGATATGCATGCATGTGCAGTGGTATTCATACTCACCAAGCAGCCATGTATCGCCATGCCGCCTAGCTTCTAGGTCCCAGCTTAGGGTAGATATTCGGTAAATGAAGCTGTCGTGGGTGGACCCTGGATAGTTGGCATATACTGACGTGATGATTCCCTTGGCATTACATACTACCAGCACGTTGATGGAATGCCAGTGCTTGCGGTTCCTATAGATGTGCTTGTATGCCCTGGGGGGACGTAGTGCCACATGGGTGCAGTCAATGGCACCTAGCACTTTGGGGAATTGTGCCACACCGTAGAAATCCAGGGCGGAAGCCTGCCTTTCTGCAGGTGTCCTGGGCAGGTATATGTGCCTGCGGACTGATTGGCGTGCAGTGATGATGTTCAAGACCTGGTGTAGGCAGCGTGACTGCGTGGCCTGTGACACACCACCCACTATGGCACTTGTCCGCTGAAATGATCCAGTGGCCAAGAAGTGCAGTACATTAAGGACCTTCTCCAGGGGGTTGAGTGCTTGGGAGCACAGGGTGGGTGATGTGAGGTCATCCTCCCACTCACTGACCAGGTCCAGTATTATGTGTGGTGGAAACCTGTACCTCCCATACACCTGGTCATCAGGCATCCCAAAAAGGCTGGTTCTGGGAGTGAAAATTCGGGCCCTCACTATCCTCCTCCTCCTCCTTTGGTAACCCACGGCCACTGCTGCTAGGAACGGGATATTCATCCTGGCGTCTGAGCTTGTTTGTTGCTTGCGCGCACTTTTATGCTGCGCGGGTCGACGTATGCCTGCTTCATGCTGGCGTACATGTTTCAGGATTGGACCATTTATTTTTTGGCGCGTTGTAGGCGACCGTGTGAATCTTCCCGCCCACCCCAGGAATACACGTAACACGCTCTCCCAGGCCCAGACGCGAGTAAATATTCCCACCCACCCCTGGAATACACGTACCCCACTCTCACAGGCCCAGTCGCGTGTGGAACTTCACGCGCACACCAAAATACACGTACCCTGCAAAATTGCGTGTGAAACTTCACACGCACCCCGAAATACACGGAGCCAGGGCAATCGCATGTGGAACTTCCCGCAAACCCCGTAATACACGTAGCCTGCTGGTATCGTGTGTGGAAGTTCACGCGGACACATAATACACGTACCCTGATGGTATCGCATGTTAGACTACCCGCGCACCCCAGGAATACACGTACCCAGGCAAATCGCACGGCTGTGGGGTGGGGGTGCTGGGAGACAGGAGTGGGGGCCTGGTGGAGGGTGCCCCTGGATGCTGGGGGGTGGGGGTGCAGGGGGATATGAGTGAGGTCCTGGTGAAGGGTGCCCCTGGATGCTGGGGGGTGGGGGTGCAGGGGGACATGAGTGGGGGCCTGGTGGAGGGTGCCCTGCACTGCTGGGGGGTGGGGGTGCAGGGAGACATGAGTAGGACATGAGTGGGGGCCTGGTGGAGGGTGCCCTGCACTGCTGGGGGGTGGGGGTGATGGGAGACATGAGTGGGGGCCTGGTGGAGGGTGCCCTGCACTGCTACACTGCTAGGGGGTGGGGGTGCAGGGGGACATGAGTGGGGGCCTGGAGGAGGGTGCCCTGCACTGCTGGGGGGTGGGGTGCAGGGGGACATGAGTGGGGGCCTGGTGGAGGGTGCCCTGCACTGCTGGGGGGTGGGGGTGATGGGAGACATGAGTTGGACATGAGTGGGGTCCTGGTGGAGGGTGCCCTGCACTGCTGGGGGGTGGGGGTGATGGGAGACATGAGTGGGGGCCTGGTGGAGGGTGCCCCTGGATGCTGGGGGGTGAGGGTGCAGGGGGACATGAGTGGGGGCCTGGTGGAGGGTGCCCCTGGATGCTGGGGGGTGGGGGTGCAGGGGGACATGAGTGGGCGCCTGGTGGAGGGTGCCCTGCACTGCTGGGGGGTGGGGGTGCAGGTAGACATGAGTTGGACATGAGTGGGGGCCTGGTGGAGGGTGCCCTGCACTGCTGGGGGGTGGGGGTGATGGGAGACATGAGTGGGGGCCTGGTGGAGGGTGCCCTGCACTGCTAGGGGGTGGGGGTGCAGGGGGACATGAGTGGGGGACTGGTGGAGGGTGCCCCTGGATGCTGGGGGTGGGGGTCCAGGGGGACATGAGTGGGGGCCTGGTGGAGGGTGCCCTGCACTGCTGGGGGGTGGGGGTGCAGGGGGACATGAGTGGGGGCCTGGTGGAGGGTGCCCTGCACTGCTGGAGGGTGGGGGTGATGGGAGACATGAGTTGGACATGAGTGGGGGCCTGGTGGAGGGTGCCTTGCACTGCTGGGGGGTGGGGGTGATGGGAGACATGAGTGGGGGCCTGGTGGAGGGTGCCCCTGGATGCTGGGGGGTGGGGGTGCTGGGAGACATGAGTGGGGGCCTGGTGGAGGGTGCCACTGGCTGCTGGGGGGTGGGGGTGATGGGAGACATGAGTGGGGGCCTGGTGGATGGTGCCCCTGGATGCTAGGGGGTGGGGGTGCTGGGAGACATGAGTGGGGGGCTGGTGGACGGTGCCCCTGACTGCTGGGGGTTGGGGGTGATGGGAGACATGAGTGGGGGCCTGGTGGAGGGTGCCCCTGGATGCTGGGGGATGGGGGTGCTGGGAGACATGAGTGGGGGCCTGGTGGAGGGTGCCTGTTAGGCGGAAACCTGTGCAGTTCCCTCTGGGACCACTGCAAATGATTTAGGACTACAGGTGTTTGGCAGTAAACCCACTTGGTAGCAGTCTGTACCACACAGATTCACTTGGTAGCTGTGGCTGAGCAGTCAGACTTTCCTCAAGAAGAGTTAAGCAGTATGTGGAGTATACAACATAGGGCAATTCTACACAGTAAGACAAGCAACCACGCAACGAGGCTCAGTGTAAAGATATTGAGGTATTTATTTATAATGGAACATCTATGGAAAACACTATGGCACTATCACGGCAAACACTTCAATCACAATTACTCTACGAAGAAGAAACAATCAATCCCCCCTAACAATATTTCGACAAGTCTAGGTTCTACTGGCACCACTTATTTACAGACAGAGGTGTATGCCTCAACCTAGATGGCACTCTAATATCAGTTAGGACGGGAGAGAAAAATAGGCAGGTTACGAAATCAATACAGTTCAATACTTCACAGGAACAATGCAAGGCAAGAAGACAAGAACCACAACAGATCGTAAAGTTCAGAGGCCAGGCCCACTCGGAGAGAGGCAAGGCTATATGTCCCAAAAGTCTCTTAGTGGAAATGCGTTCGAGTCTTTGTAGCAAATTGTTATTGGAAGATTGAACCAGTTCAGAACAATACGCTAGAGAAAGTTAGTAGGCGACCCTATGGAGAGGCGAGGATTAAGACACCTCACTCTATCCGGCAACAAGGGAAGCCAGGCGGACACAGTACCTTGATTGTGGAGGGCAGCTCCGGCGGGGGCTGTTGTTCCTGGTGGTGGATGCACGTCGGGTCTTTGCCAAGGGTAGAGATGATCTCGTTGTCGAAGAAAAGTGAAGTCCGGTGCACCACCAGGGAAGAGACCAGCCGCGGAGTGCTCCGTCACAAGGCACCACCTTTTGGTCGCAGTACAGGGGTAGTGGCTATCCGGTTGCCGAGGTGCTCTGCACGGGCAATTCGACCACTGCGTCCTGAGGCGAAGAAAAAGCAAAGGGGACTGGTTGTTCCCACCAGTCAGGGGAAGAGACTCTCCGGCAGGGAGATCTCCTCTGTCGTTGGGAAGTGGTGTGTCGATTCAGCAGGGCCCCACCGGAGGTGTCGTCTTTTCAGGTCGGCTCAGCTTTACCCTCGTCGGATTCTTAGGTCCTGTGGCGACTTCTGAAGATCCAGTCCCAAAAGCCCTGCTTTTATGCAGAAAACCCCCATTCATTCAGCCTAGCTGTCAATCAACACACGCTAAGTGGTGAGCGGGGAGGCTCACCACTTGGGCCAATCACACCAGAGTGCGACCGGAGTTGGCAAGGCAACTCGGTCCAGGGTGCCTAAACCCCCTCCCACACCCCTGTGGTAACCCAGACAGAATGGCACCACTTTGGAGGGTCTCTGTACAGAAGCCCGCCAAAAGGGGAACAAAGGGCTCGACCTTTGGTTTAGGAGTCACAGAGACGAACACAGACGCCATTTTACAAACCGAGTTCTGGCACAAAATACCATCCGATAGACTTATTTAAGATAAGTAGACCGGTGGTACGTTAGAGATTAACGAGAAAAAGTATCATTCTCTAACAATGGGAAGAATCCCATAGGGTTATATTCAGGGTCAAACATAACAAGTAGTTTCCACTGCCACCAGCCAAAACTCGACGAGGGGGGACGGGACAGTGCCCCCTCGAATAACAGACCCAGGAGTAATCGAAATACCCCTACTAGTACGTCCACAATAGGATGGTTTGTACTAGTTCTGTTAGTAATTTAGGTCTAGTAAAGCCAATGGTGACTTTACATGCCCGGGGAGAGAGTAGTCAGTCCCCGGGTATGGAGTCTATGAGGGAGGTCCGCTAGGACGCCCCAGTGTTACAGCACGGAGGGTGCGGTGTAACACACAGAGCAAAATATATGAGACCCTATGGAGTAAAAGACCCCATAGCCCATAGAACACATTGACATTCAAAGGAATTACACACACTCATGTCCAAGAGTGGGAGAAAAAGAGTCTCACTCTCGGCAGGATGGAAAAAACAAACTCCAGAAATCCAGCAAAGCTGCTGGGGGACTCACTAGGTTAGGAAATTCAGCCTAAACAGAGAATTCTCCCTAACACTCGCCCCCCCCCCAGACTAAGGGACAGGAGGATTTAATCCACTCCTGGATGAATCTCATACCTCTAGTCGATGACATACATTCTAGAGAGACCATCAGCATTTTGGTGGTGACACCCTGACCTGTGCTCAATGGTGAAATCAAACCCTTGCAGGCAGATCGACCATCTCAATAGTTTTGGGTTTTCCAGTGGGACATAAAGTTTGACCCCCTGTCAGAGATTACTTCCTTAGGAAACCCGACCCTATTAAAAATACCAAGGAGGGCCTTAGCCACAGCCGGAGCTGTAACAGTCCTCATAGGAATTGCCTCAGGATACTAGTAGCATAGTCTACTACAACAAGTATAAACCTGTTGCTGAGGAGGTTGGAGGATCAAGGGGACCAACAATGTCAATCCCTACTCTCTCAAATGGGACTCCCACAACTGGGAGAGGCACTAAAGGTGCCACATTCTTGGAGCCAACCTTACCAGAGGTCTGGCAGGTGTGGCAGCTCCTGCAGTGTTTTTCCACTTCGGCCCCCATCTTTGGCCAATAGAAGTAGAGAGAGAGCCTTTACTTACTCTTCTTGAAACTCAAGGGACCAGCCAAAGGAATCTCGTGGGCTAACTGCAAGAACTGTGGTCTGTTCTCTAGGGGTACTACAAGTCGTTTGTAGTCTCCAGGTGCAGACTCGGTCGGTTCACTGTAGAAGAGGCCATCTTCCCAGTGCAACCTGTATTTCCCAGGCTCTTGCCCTTCAGCCTGAGCTTCTGCCTGGTGGCGAAGACCTTCCAGAGTTGGACATTCTCTCTGTCCCTTACTGAAGTCTGCCCTGCTGGGTCCACCTTCTGCCAGTAAAGACTGCAGCTCAGGATGGTCAACAGGATCCAGATCTCCAATGAGTTCCTGGCCTTCCTTTAGCTCTTCCTCGGAGTCTAATTCTACCACACAGGGTTGTACCTCCCTCCCAACCTGAGCCGGAGGTGGAGTTACGGGTGTAATTTTGGACAACCGCGGGGAAGTCCGTGTTGGCTGCACTGTAATGCCGGCTGCTGGTTTCGGGGCAGAAGTCTTACGTTTCCCTTTCGCTTATGGTTTCTTCGAGCGGCCGACAATTCCAGTGGGGCAGGAGTGATTTCCTTCTTCATCATCTCCTGGAGAGTACCGCGCATGGTCCTCTCTCTTGCGGGTCTGGTTAGCTCCTGTAACCGTTTACTAGGGGTTCTGGGAGTATGCGATACAACTCAGAGAGTTTTCAAATCGTTACCCAACAGTACGCGTCCTGGTACCTCACTCTGTATGCTGACAGGTATTTTCACAGTCATGTCGTTACACTGGATGAGAACTTGTAATTGGGGAAGCATCTGCACAGGCCCTCCAGCTAACTTGGTGAGGCGTTTGGGTGCCTTAGCAACATCCTCAGCCTGAAAAAACGATTTATCCACCACAGTTATGCTGGCCCCAGTGTCCCTAATGGCAGGAGTCTCCTGACCTTTCACCTGGATACTGTCCTTATAATACTCTTTAGTATTATCGGGGATAGAATTATAGACATCTAAATTCTGCTGTTCCCACAACCCCAGAGATACTAAAGAAACGCTGGCTGAGACTCCAATGGGTTTGTCAGCTAGCAGTAGAAAGTTTCCACCTGCCATTTGGACTTCCTCCTCTGGAGCGAAGGCTAAGGAGACAAGCTGGACCCCTGAAGGTTTACCCTTACATCTGTGATCTCCTTTCACGTGGTCAGTCGAGCCACAAACAAAGCATTTACCGAATGCTTTCTGGAATGGTGGCTTGTTCTGGCCTCCTTCCGGTTTGGCACCAGAAGACACACTATTCTGCTATGGTTTTCCCGGTGGCTTACCCTTCTGGTTTTGTTTGGGGCCCTCTTTGGGATTTGAGTTATTCGAATTCTCTTTTGAGTCTTTTTTAGGCTGTTTTCCCTCATCCTTTTTCTGAGTTGCCCCAGAATCCTTATGAGTAGCCCTGTTGGCAACCCACAAGTCAGCAGCCTTAGCTAGCTTCCGGGAATCCAATTCCTTCGAATCAGCCAAGTGCTGTCTGAGCTCAGGAGAACAGGCATCATAAATAGACTCCAACATAAAAAGATTCCTCATACCCTCGTAAGTGTTCACTTTGTAACCCTTAATCCATCCCTCTAAGTTTTTCAACCCTTCACTCACCCAGGTAGCCCAAGGGGTACCATCATGCTTTTCGAGGGTTCTAAACCTCTTAAGATACTGGTAAGGGGTCTTCCCGAATCTAGCTATCAAAGCTAGTTTCACACTTTCGTAATCCGTCTTATCCGCCTCCCCCAATTCCATTACCACATCAGTCGCAACAGGAGGGAGCCTAGAGAACAACCATGGAAGTAGATCATTCCCGGTGATGTCCTGGAGCCCATGATTGTACTCAAACAGTTTTAACCAATCCAACACATCCAATCTCGGGTCATACATACCCACTAATTCCTTCGGCATCCGGGGTCTTTTGGGACTGGAGCTCCTAGAGGAACCAGAGGAGAGAGAAGCATTTTCCATAGACAACTTTTTCATCTCTAACTCGTGATTAAGTTCTATTTCCCTGAGTCTTAACTCAGCTTGCTTCTGTTCAGCCTGGGCATTCATCCGTCTGAACTCGAGCTCTTGGTTTCGCTCAGATTGAGCCAAGAACCGTTTGTATTCTAATTCGAGCTTCACTTTTTCAAGTTCAAAATAAGCGGGGTTACATGTGGTACCTGGTATGGGCCCCGTAGGTACAGCTGGTAAGGCAGGTAGAGGGCCAGGGGAGACAGTGTTGTTAGCCTCTCCTTCCTCTTCAGCCTCTTCATCATTATTATCAGAATTACGATATAGATCAACACCATCACTGTTATCTACATTTGCTGGAGAAATTGGTTCCTCTGAACCAGTACCCAGACTTTGGTTCGCCAGCAATCTCTCTATTAGTTCTAACTTCTTGCCCCTTACAGAAAGATTATCTTGCCTACAGAGAGCTCGTAAACTCTCAGTATTTTCACCGGACAAGGATTCTTGATTGTAAGCTTCCATCGTAGACATGTTTTTGATAGTTGCTTTTTAGTGTTAAGTTTTGTGGTTAGTTATCCTAAAGTGTCGAAAAGCACTCTAAACTGTATACTCGATACAAATCCCACCGCTGTACACCAGTGTTAGGCGGAAACCTGTGCAGTACCCTCTGGGACCACTGCAAAAGATTTAGGACTACAGGTGTTTGGCAGTAAACCCATTTGGTAGCAGTCTGTACCACACAGATTCACTTGGTAGCTGTGGCTGATCAGTCAGACTTCCCTCAAGAAGATTTAAGCAGTATGTGGAGTATACAACATAGGGCAATTCTACACAGTAAGACAAGCAACCACGCAACGAGGCTCAGTGTAAAGATATTAAGGTATTTATTTATAACGGAACATCTATGTAAAACACTATGGCACTATCACGGCAAACACTTCAATCACAATTACTCTACGAAGAAGAAACGATCAATCCCCCCTAACAATATTTCGACAAGTCTAGGTTCTACCGGCACCACTTATTTACAGACAGAGGTGTATGCCTCAACCTAGATGGCACTCTAATATCAGTTAGGACGGGAGAGAAAAATATGCAGGTTACGAAATCAACACAGTTTAATACTTCTTGGGAAAAATGCAAGGCAAGAAGACAAGAACCACAACAGATCATAAAGTTCAGAGGCCAGGCCCACTCGGAGAGAGGCAAGGCGATATGTCCCGAAAGTCTCTTAGTGGAAATGCGTTTGAGTCTTTGTAGCAAATTGTTATTGGAAGATTGAACCAGTTCAGAACAATACGCTAGAGAAAGTTAGTAGGCGACCCTATGGAGAGGCGAGGATTAAGACACCTCACTCTATCCGGCAACAAGGGAAGCCAGGCGGACACAGTACCTTGATTGTGGAGGGCAGCTCCGGCGGGGGCTGTTGTTCCTGGTGGTGGATGCACGTCGGGTCTTTACCAAGAGTAGAGATGATCTCGTCGTCGAAGAAAAGTGAAGTCCGGTGCACCACCAGGGAAGAGACCAGCCGCGGAGTGCTCCGTCACAAGGCACCACCTTTTGGTCGCGGTACAGGGATAGTGGCTATCCGGTTGCCGAGGTGCTCTGCACGGGCAATTCGACCACTGCGTCCTGAGGCGAAGAAAAAGCAAAGGGGACTGGTTGTTCCCACCAGTCAGGGGAAGAGACTCTCCGGCAGGGAGATCTCCTCTGTCGTTGGGAAGTGGTGAGTCGATTCAGCAGGGCTCCACCGGAGGTGTCGTCATTGCAGGTCGGCTCAGCTTTACCCTCGTCGGATTCTTAGGTCCTGTGGCGACTTCTGAAGATCCAGTCCCAAAAGCCCTGCTTTTATGCAGAAAACCCCCATTCATTCAGCCTAGCTGTCAATCAACACACGCTAAGTGGTGAGCGGGGAGGCTCACCACTTGGGCCAATCACACCAGAGTGCGACCGGAGTTGGCAAGACAACTCGGTCCAGGGTGCCTAAACCCCCTCCCACACCCCTGTGGTAATCCAGACAGAATGGCACCACTTTGGAGGGTCTCTGTACAGAGGCCCACCAAAAGTGGAACAAAGGGCTCGACCTTTGGTTTAGGAGTCACAGAGACGAACACAGACGACATTTTACAAACCGAGTTCTGGCACAAAATACCATCCGATAGACTTATTTAAGATAAGTAGACCAGTGGTACGTTAGAGATTAACGAGAAAAAGTATCAATCTCTAACAATGGGAAGAATCCCATAGGGTTATATTCGGGGTCGAACATAACAAGTAGTTTCCACTGCCACCAGCCAAAACTCGACGAGGGGGGACGGGACAGTGCCCCCTCGAATAACAGACCCAGGAGTAATCGAATTACCCCTACTAGTACGTCCACAATAGGATGGTTTGTACTAGTTCTGTTAGTAAATTTAGGTCTAGTAAAGCCAATGGTGACTTTACATGCCCGGGGAGACAGTAGTCAGTCGCCGGGTATGGAGTCTATGAGGGAGGTCCGCTAGGACGCCCCAGTGTTACGGCACGGAGGGTGCGGTGTAACACACAGAGCAAAACATATGAGACCCTATGGAGTAAAAGACCCCATAGCCCATAGAACACATTGACATTCAAAGGAATTACACACACTCATGTCCAAGAGTGGGAGAAAAAGATTCAGCCTAAACAGAGAATTCTCCCTAACAGTGCCCCTGAGTTGGACATGAGTGGGGGCCTGGTGGAGGGTGCCCCTGACTGCTTGGGGATGGGGGTGCTGGGAGACATGAGTTGGACATGAGTGGGGGCCTGGTGGAGGGTGTCCCTGACTGCTGGGGGGTGGGGGTGATGGGAGACATGAGTGGGGGCCTGGTGGAGGGTGCCCCTGGATGCTGGGGGGTAGGGGTGATGGGAGACATGAGTGGGGGCCTGGTGGAGGTTGCCCCTGACTGCTGGGTTGTGGGGGTGATGGGAGACATGTGTGGGGGCCTGGTGGAGGGTGCCCTGCACTGCTGGGGGTGGGGGTGGTGGGAGACATGAGTTGGACATGAGTGGGGGCCTGGTGGAGGGTGCCCTGCACTGCTGGGTTGTGGGGGTGATGGGAGACAGGAGTGGGGGCCTGGTGGAGGGTGCCCCTGACTGCTGGGGGGTGGGGGTGATGGGAGACATGAGTGGGGGCCTGGTGGAGGGTGCCCCTGACTGCTCGGGGGTGGGGATGATGGGAGACATGAGTGGGGGCCTGTTGGAGGGTGCCCCTGACTGCTGGGGGGTGGGGGTGCTGGGAGACATGAGTGGGGGCCTGGTGGAGGGTGACCTGCACTGCTGGGGGGTGGGGGTGCTGGGAGACATGAGTGGGGGCTTGGTGGAGGGTGCCCCTGACTGCTGGGGGGTGAGGGTGATGGGAGACATGAGTGGGGGCCTGGTGGAGGGTGCCCCTGGATGCTGGGGGGTGGGGGTACAGGGGGACATGAGTGGGGGCCTGGTGGAGGGTGCCCCTGGATGCTGGTGGGTGGGGGTGCAGGGGGACATTAGTGGGGGCCTGGTGGAGGGTGCCCCTGGATGCTGGTGGGTGGGGGTGATAGGAGATATGAGTTGGACATGAGTGGGGGCCTGGTGGAGGGTGCCCCTTGATGCTGGGGGGTGGGGTGATGGGAGACATGAGTGGGGGCCTGGTGGAGGGTGCCCCTGACTGGTGGGGGGTGGGGGTGATGGGAGACATGAGTGGGGGCCTGGTGGAGGGTGCTCTGCACTTCTGGGGCATGGGGGTGCTGGGAGACATGAGAGGGGGCCTGGTGGAGTGTGCCCTGCACTGCTGGGGGGTGGGGTGATGGGAGACATGATTGGGGGCCTGGTGGAGGGTGCCCCTGACTGCTGGGGGGAGGGGGTGATGGGAGACATGAGTGGGGGCCTGGTGGAGGGCGCCCCTGACTGGTGGGGGGTGGGGGTGATGGGAGACATGAGTGGGGGCCTGGTGGAGGGTGCTCTGCACTTCTGGGGCATGGGGGTGCTGGGAGACATGAGAGGGGGCCTGGTGGAGGGTGCCCCTGACTGCTGGGGGGTGGGGGTGATGGGAGACATGAGTGGGGGCCTGGTGGAGGGTGCCCCTGACTGCTGGGGGGTGGGGGTGATGGGAGACATGAGTGGGGGCCTGGTGGAGGGTGCCCCTGACTGCTGGGGGGTGGGGGTGATGGGAGACATGAGTGGGGGCCTGGTGGAGGGTGCCCTGCACTGCTGGGGGGTCGGGGTGCAGGGGGACATGAGTGGGGGCCTGGTGGAGGGTGCTCCTGGATGCTGGTGGGTGGGGGTGCAGGGGGACATGAGTGGGGGCCTGGTGGAGGGCGCCCCTGGATGCAGGGGGACATGAGTGGGGGCCTGGTGGAGGGTGCCCCTGGATGCTGGTGGGTGGGCCTGATGGGAGACATGAGTTGGACATGAGTGGGGGCCTGGTGGAGGGTGCCCTGCACTGCTGGGGGTGGGGGTGATGGGAGACGTGAGTGGGGGCCTGGTGGAGCGTGCCCCTGGATGCTGGGGGTGGGGGTGGTGGGGGACATGAGTGGGGGCCTGGTGGAGGGTGCCCCTGACTGCTGGGGGGAGGGGGTGATGGGAGACATGAGTGGGGGCCTGGTGGAGGGTGCCCCTGGATGCTGTGGCGTGGGGGTGCTGGGAGTCATGAGTGGGGGCCTGGTGGAGGGTGCCCTGCACTGCTGGGGGGTGGGGGTGCTGGGAGACATGAGTGGGGGCCTGGTGGAGGGTGCCCCTGACTGCTGGGGGTGGGGGTTATGGGAGACATGAGTGGGGGCCTGGTGAAGGGTGCCCCTGACTGCTGGGGGGTGGGGGTGATGGGAGACATGAGTGGGGGCCTGGTGGAGGGTGCCCCTGACTGCTGGGGGGTGGGGTGATGGGAGACATGAGTGGGGGCCTGGTGGAGGGTGCCCCTGACTGCTGGGGGGTGGGGGTGATGGAGACATGAGTGGGGGCCTTTTGGAGGGTGCCCCTGGAAGCTGGGGGGTAGGGGTGCAGGGGGACATGAGTGGGGGCCTGGTGGGGAGTGCCCTGCACTGCTGGAGGGTGGGGGTGATGGGAGACATGTGTGGGGGCCTAGTGGAGGGTGCCCCTGGATGCTGGGGGTTGGAGGTGCTGGGAGACATGAGTGGGGGCCTGGTGGAGGGTGCCCCTGACTGCTGGGGGGTGGGGGAGATGGGAGACATGAGTGGGGGCCTGGTGGAGGGTGCCCCTGGATGCTGGGGGGTGGGGGTGCAGGGGGACATGAGTGGGGGCCTGGTGGAGGGTGCCCTGCACTGCTGGGGGGTGGGGGTGATGGGAGACATGAGTGGGGGCCTGGTGGAGTGTGCCCCTGGATGCTGGGGGTGGGGGTGCTGGGGGACATGAGTGGGTGCCTGGTGGAGGCTGCCCCTGACTGCTGGGGGGTGGGGGTGATGGGAGACATGAGTGGGGGCCTGGTGGAGGGTGCCCCTGGATGCTGTGGCGTGGGGGTGCTGGGAGACATGAGTGGGGGCTGGTGGAGGGTGCCCTGCACTGCTGGGGGGGTGGGGGTGCTGGGAGACATGAGTGGGGGCCTGTTGGAGGGTGCCCCTGACTGCTGGGGGGTGGGGGTGATGGGAGACATGAGTGGGGGCCTGGTGGAGGGTGCCCCTGACTACTTGGGGGTGGGGGTGATGGGAGACATGCGTGGGGGCCTGGTGGAGGGTGCCCCTGACTGCTGGGGGGTGGGGTGATGGGAGACATGAGTGGGGGCCTGGTGGAGGGTGCCCCTGACTGCTGGGGGGTGGGGTGACAGGAGACATGAGTGGGGGCCTGGTGGAGGGTGCCCCTGGAAGCTGGGGGGTGGGGGTGCAGGGGGACATGAGTGGGGGCCTGGTGGAGAGTGCCCTGCACTGCTGGGGGGTGGGGGTGATGGGAGACATGAGTGGGGGCCTGGTGGAGGGTGCCCCTGGATGCTGGGGGGTGGAGGTGCTGGGAGACATGAGTGGGGGCCTGGTGGAGGGTGCCCCTGACTGCTGGGGGGTGGGGGTGATGGGAAACATGAGTGGGGGCCTGGTGGAGGGTGCCCCTGGATGCTGGGGGGTGGGGGTGCTGGGAGACATGAGTGGGGGCCTGGTGGAGGGTGCCCCTGACTGGTGGGGGGTGGGGGTGCTGGGAGACATGAGTGGGGGCCTGGTGGAGGGTGCTCTGCACTGCTGGGGGTCGGGGGTGCTGGGAGACATGAGAGGGGGCCTGGTGGAGGGTGCCCCTGACTGCTGGGGGGTGGGGGTGATGGGAGACATGAGTGGGGGCCTTGTGGAGGGTGCCCCTGACTGCTGGGGGGTTGCGGTGCTGGGAGACATGAGTGGGGGCTGGTGGAGGGTGCCCTGCACTGCTGGGGGGGTGGGGGTGCTGGGAGACATGAGTGGGGGCCTGTTGGAGGGTGCCCCTGACTGCTGGGGGGTGGGGGTGATGGGAGACATGAGTGGGGGCCTGGTGGAGGGTGCCCCTGACTACTTGGGGGTGGGGGTGATGGGAGACATGCGTGGGGGCCTGGTGGAGGGTGCCCCTGACTGCTGGGGGGTGGGGTGATGGGAGACATGAGTGGGGGCCTGGTGGAGGGTGCCCCTGACTGCTGGGGGGTGGGGTGACAGGAGACATGAGTGGGGGCCTGGTGGAGGGTGCCCCTGGAAGCTGGGGGGTGGGGGTGCAGGGGGACATGAGTGGGGGCCTGGTGGAGAGTGCCCTGCACTGCTGGGGGGTGGGGGTGATGGGAGACATGAGTGGGGGCCTGGTGGAGGGTGCCCCTGGATGCTGGGGGGTGGAGGTGCTGGGAGACATGAGTGGGGGCCTGGTGGAGGGTGCCCCTGACTGCTGGGGGGTGGGGGTGATGGGAAACATGAGTGGGGGCCTGGTGGAGGGTGCCCCTGGATGCTGGGGGGTGGGGGTGCTGGGAGACATGAGTGGGGGCCTGGTGGAGGGTGCCCCTGACTGGTGGGGGGTGGGGGTGCTGGGAGACATGAGTGGGGGCCTGGTGGAGGGTGCTCTGCACTGCTGGGGGTCGGGGGTGCTGGGAGACATGAGAGGGGGCCTGGTGGAGGGTGCCCCTGACTGCTGGGGGGTGGGGGTGATGGGAGACATGAGTGGGGGCCTGGTGGAGGGTGCCCCTGACTGCTGGGGGGTTGCGGTGCTGGGAGACATGAGTGGGGGCCTGGTGGAGGTGCCCCTGGATGCTGGTGGTGGGGGTGCAGGGAGACATGAGTGGGGGCCTGGTGGAGGGTGCCCCTGGATGCTGGTGGGTGGGGGTGATGGGAGACATGAGTTGGACATGAGTGGGGGCCTGGTGGAGGGTGCCCCTGGATGCTGGGGGGCGGGGGTGATGGGAGACATGAGTTGGACATGAGTGGGGGCCTGGTGGAGGGTGCCCTGCACTGCTGGGGTGGGGGTGATGGGAGACATGAGTGGGGACCTGGTGGAGGGTGCCCCTGACTGCTGGGGGGTGGGGGTGATGGGAGACATGAGTGGGGGCCTGGTGGAGGGTGCCCTGACTGCTGGGGGGTGGGGGTGATGGGAGACATGAGTGGGGGCCTGGTGGAGGGTGCCCTGCACTGCTGGGTGGTGGGGGTGCAGGGAGACATGAGTTGGACATGAGTGGGGGCCTGGTGGAGGGTGCCCTGCACTGCTGGGGGGTGGGGGTGATGGGAGACATGAGTGGTGGCCTGGCGGAGGGTGCCCTGCACTGCTGGGGGGTGGGGGTGCTGCGAGACATGAGTGGGGGCCTGGTGGAGGGTGCCCCTGACTGGTGGGGGGTGGGGGTGATGGGAGACATGAGTGGGGGCCTGGTGGAGGGTGCCCCTGACTGCTTGGGGGTGGGGGTGATGGGAGACATGAGTGGGGGCTTGTTGGAGGGTGCCCCTGACTGCTGGGGGGTGGGGGTGATGGGAGACATGTGTGGGGGCCTGGTGGAGGGTGCCCCTGACTGCTGGGGGGTAGGGGTGATGGGAGACATGAGTGGGGGCCTGGTGGAGGGTGCCCTGCACTGCTGGCGGTTGGGGGTGATGTGAGACATGAGTGGGGGCCTGGTGGGGGTTGCCCTGCACTGCTGGGGGGTGGGGGTGCTGGGAGACATGAGTGGGGGCCTGGTGGAGCATGCCTCTGACTGGTGGGGGTTGGGGGTGCTGGGAGGCATGAGTTTGGGGCTGGTGGAGGGTGCCCCTGATGGTGGGAGGTGAGGGTGCAGGGAGACATGAGTGGGAGCCTGGTGGAGGGTGCCCCACAGTGCTGGGGGGTGGGGGTGCTGGGAGACATATGTTGGTGATCAGTAGTGCAAGGTGACATGTGGGTTGGCTGGGGGGCATGGCCATGGTGGATGGGTTGCCTGTGAGACATGAGCAGGGGTGCAGGGTAGTCCCCTGTGGTGTGGGCTGCCTGCAGGGGCCGTGGAGGGTGGAGAGGACACACCTGGGAGGACCCACATGGCCAAATCACGTGTAGCATTCCCCGGCACCACCGAAATACACGTACCCTGCTGAAATTGCGTGTGAATCTTCCTGCGCACCTCGGAATACACGTACCCTCCTGAAATCGCGTGTGGGACTTCCCGAGCACCCCGAAGTACACGTACCCAGGCCAATCACGTGTGGAACTTTCCGCGCATCCCGAAACACATGTACCCAGGCCAATCGCGTGTGGAACTTCCCGCGCACCGGAAGTACACGTACCCAAGCCAATCGCGTGTGGAACTTCCCGCGCATCCCGAAACACATGTACCCAGGCCAATCGCGTGTGGAACTTCCCGCGCACCCCGAAACACACGTACCCAGCCAGGCTAATCGCGTGTGGAACTTCCCACGCACCCCGAAGTACACGTACCCAGGCCAATCGCGTGTGGAACTTCCCGCGCACCCAGTAACACACGCACACGCTATTTTTCACAGAGTGGGTGTCCGTGTTTGTCGGTACCCCTTTGCACCTCATTTGTCCTAGATTGCCACTGTATGGACCATTCATCATGGCTGTATATGGGTGCTTTTTGTTGGCGCACATTTTGACGCACATTTATTTCAGGCTCAGTGACGCTACCGCCTGCTTTCTTGTGGCGTACTTGTTTGGCCCTGTGCGCGTCTTTCACCGTGCGCTTGTTTGCCCTATTCGATTCCATGAATACAGGTTGTAGGCGAGCGTGTGGGCGTTCCACGCACTTGCCTCCTGTACTTCCCCCTTGACGCCCATATTTTCACGCGTTGTTCCCCATTCCGAGTGTTACGCCCCGTGTTCCGCCTACTTTTGTGATGTGCGCCGCGCTATGTGCGATTTCGCAGTGGCCGTGGCGCACACTGTTGGATGACCTGTGCGCCGGCGTGCGCGGCGCACTTTTTCAGCACACATCCAATGTTTTTCTCGCGCACGGACTTCCATGAATCGATGTGCGCTGGTTTCCCTGCGATTTTCACACATGCACTGCGATTTTCGCACTTTTACTGGGATTTGCACGTTTTGGCACCTCTGCGCGGGAATTTTCAGCGCACATTAATTCCATGAATCGGTATCTTCATCTACTAGTGCTCTTTTTCTCTATCATCTGTACACATCTTTCACTAATTTCGGTGTATATCACAGGTAGGCAGTGTATGCAACAACAACATGTCATGAATATCCCTAGTACTGCTATCAGAAGCGCAAATAGTTTCCATCCCCATGAATATAATAATTCCCAGAACCAGGAACTTATATCCCAACCCCCGTCCGTTGGTATGGAGTTCAGAACTTAATACATGTAATTTTCTTATCGCCTCGAAAATCGTGCGATAGGAGTCGTTTACAAATACTCAGCACGCTGATCCCACGATTTTGCAAACACCACCACGATCAACCAGGATTACATCAAGAGCCATTCCGTTTTGCAGTGTCATCAATCTAACCCCGTTCTCCTCTAACTTCATGTTGTATAATATATCTGTTGTTCCGTTTATTGTTTTTTCTAAGATTCTGGATAATCGTCGAATATTATAGGAGTTTATTGCTTGGGCCAAAAATGGTATAAATGATTTTGCTACATCTACTGCTATTAATCCGTCTTCATTACTTCTTCGTGGCCTAGGTCTAGATAGTTTGGCTATGTCTGTTGTTTCTAAGAAAAACACTCCTGGGAACAGTAGTCCTAAATAGCATGTACTTCCCCAGTTTCTAGGTAACAAAGGATACGCTTTATCTCCACATATGAAATACACCGGGTCACCTACATACACTGGCTCTACTTCCCTATTAATAATCGCTGTATTTATACTTCTAGTGAATGTCCCTACAAAATAGGAGCCCTTCTTTTTTAAACAAAAAGGAACAGAACATGTGCTGTAGTTTACTGTGTAAGAGGGGGGCACTGCATCTTTATTTCCTTCTGATCTTATGCGAAATACGATCACAGATGACTTTTCTGGTGGAGACAGTCTATATTCTGGCATTGGTTTGGGCGTACCTTTTGGTGTTATCATCTGTGCTTTATGAAATATTGAGCAACCTATGGGTCTCATAATAATTTCTTCAAATGCATTGATGTTTGTGCTATCTAATTGACCCGTTTCACTTTTATTCCATTTTCCGTAATACAATGTACTCAGAGATGCACTGCATGCAAAACTTAATGTCAATGGCTGCACGTACCAACCTATTCCTTTGCCACCATGCTGTGGCAAATGAGAACACACCCAACAGTTGTTCTTTTTCAAAATTGAATGTGTCATGTTCATAATTTGCAGTAATGTATTATTTCCATAACCCTCTCTATGTCTCTCTTCCATTGGGGACAGAGTGTAAGTAATTACATAAACAGGGCTTTCGGTGGTGGAGATGTTCCTAATTGGTAAGAGAATTTCAAAGGGTGCATCTCCTCTAAATACCACAGGACCAGTGCTGTTATTACTGGGGCCATTATGCTCATTATGCACATGATTATCGTCAAGGTCAGCACGCAATTCTTTCGGTAACTTTTTTTATGCAATCTTTCAGTTTCTATGTTTGATTCATTATCAGCATAGTCAGTAATGGTGCAGGATGGGGCAAAAGCTAGTTCTGGCATCTTCTCTCACGGTCCTTCTTCCTCAGCGATTCTAATCGTGGATATCTTTCCTTGCGGCACTCGTCCGAATGTCAATGAGTTCGATAAATGTCAACTGTATATTCTGCCAGTTCTCAGCAGCCTGGATTGCTTACACGTTGGGCAAGATCTCTTATGCGTTAGTATACTGCTTAAAGAACTTCAGAGCAGTTATCAATTGCCTTCTCTACCATGTGCGCCCCGCTTGTCCGCTCGGGTTCCGGACACATGGATTTGATGTTAGCACCGAGGAGTCTCGCTTTTGGGCTGTCTGACTTGCACAACCCTTACATTGCTCTCCTCTAGGCCTCCGGTTCCTACTTCATTCGAGAATAGGAAACAGAGGCAACAAAAGATTGATGAAACCAAGATTTATTCACTCCTTTTTCCGACTTCGTAGATTGTACCGCCTTGCTCCTGGTACCGTGTGATCAACGAATAGTGCGGGTGCACTTCCGGACTCAAGCTTGGAGTCAGCCTGGGGCGCAATGACAGGTGATGATGGGCGCCCAGGCGACGATGCAGGCTGTGGCGCAACAGAGGATGGTGGGCGCCACAGAGGTATTCGCTTGGTGTCGGCCAGCAGTGATGCAGAATCTGCTGGACAACGTTGGGGCATTCTTTGCCCTTCCTCTTTTATGGCAATCTCATCAGGCTTTGTTTCAGAATCAGGCAGTTTGTGTGGCAAAGAACTGGCAATTGTTTCTTTCGTTTCTGGAACTGCTGTTTCTTTCCGGTCGCCTTGATCAGTTAGTTTTTCAGATGGTGACGGCACCTTTTTTGCATGGGTGGCGTGGATCCACGCTTTACAGCCATCCACATGAATGGCCGTCTGCATTGTCAGGAGTAGCAAATAGGGACCATGACACCTGGGTGCCAACAATGTTTTTCGTTCAAAATTTTTAAGCAGCTCCCTGTCACCTGGCTCCAGTGCGTGTCCCGGGCCAGTATATCTGATCAGTAGCGCCTCCTGCACCTGTTGATGAATCAAACGCAATTTTTGAATCAAGAGATAACAATAAATACTGAGCACTGGGTATTCAACTTCGTTAAGTTTCTTCGGCTGAGGTGCACACCAAACATTTGCTGGTCTCCCCATGACTATCTCATATGGGGAGAGCCCAGTTCTCGCCTGCACAGATGTTCGCATGGATAATAGTGCTGTTGGTAACGCATCTACCCAACTTAACTTGCTTCCTGCACATATCTTGCTAATCTTAGATTTCAGGATTCCGTTGTGGCATTCAATAAGACCGGCCGACATCGCATGTCTCGAACAACGGAATCGCTTATCGATCTGGAGACCTGCACAAATCTGTAGTACTACTGCACCTACAAAATGCGGACCATTTTCTGACCATATGACACTGGGCAGGCCAAAACGGGAGAAATATTCCTTTAACATCACTTTCGCCGTGCTCATAGCAGTGCAGTCTTTCAATGGATATGCTTCCAACCATTTGCTGAATGCACATATAACCACTAGGACATACTTCAAGTTTTGGCATCTCTCCATTTCTATGAAATCAAAATGGATCACTTCAAATGGCATAGAGGGAGGGCCAAAACTGCCTGTTGGAGTCACCGTTCCCTTCCCCACATTGTATTGTAGGCACGTGATACAAATGATGAATTATTTTCTTTGCACAGATATGAGTGGGGCTGTGAGCCATTGTGACCATTGCATTTACATAGGTATTTGGCAACATCCAATTCCCACTCTTCTTGTCCACCCAACAACCCTCCAGATCTAATTCTGCAGAGCCCTCAGCCCAACTTGGATTTCATCAACAGTGGATTCCGCCTGCATCTCTTTGACAGTAGCAATTCCATTCTCTATCATGCAGGGCACCTCTTCAGACTGTACTGTAAACATCTTTGTACTCATATCATTGGCCGTTTGTTTCGCAATTCTGTCTGCAAACGCGTTTCCCTCTCCCACTTTACATGTTACCTTTTTATGCGCCTAGAATTTCATTATTGCTAGGTGCTTTGGTCACATGAGTGCAGACAGCAATCGTACAATCAAAGGGCCATGTTGGATTCTAGCCCCATGTGATGTTAGGAAACCTCTCTCAGCCCAGAGTCAGCCAAAGTTATGAACCACACCAAAGGTGTACTGACTGTCCGTATATATATTCACGCTCAGATTCTCAGCTATCTCACAAGCTCTGGTTAATGCTATTATTTCTGCCGCTTGTGCAGAGTTGTAAGGGATTCTTTTGCTCTCCACAATACTATTTAACATGGTGATGGTATATGCAGCGTGTTGAAGTGCCGTCAGGTAATTTAAAGCAGGAACCGTCACAAAACAGTTCTCCATTTGGTTCTTTTAGTGGGGTATCACTTAAATCAATTCTCCCTTTTGTTTCTTCCTCAGTAACCATTAAACAATCATGCGGGGGTGATTCATTTCCACCAAGGTTTTCCCCGGGCATTGACATGAATTCTGCTGGATTCAAAGCACTACACCTCATAATTTGGATGTGGGGTGCAAACAACACAATCTCATATCTAGTCAATCTAGCAGAGGTGAGGTGTTGCAGCTGCGTTCTATTGAGTAGAATGCCTATGGCATGTGACACCATCAAAATTAAGGTGTGCCCCAATACCATCCCTTCTGTTTGTTTCACTGACGCAGCAGCCGCTGCAACAGCTCGCAAACATCATGGTAGTGCGCACGCTACAGGGTCCAGCGCAGAAGAAAAATAGCTGCATGGCCTATTTCTTCCACCTTGTTCCTGTGTTAGAACTGCCAACGAGCCGCCGTCATTCTCATGCACAAACAATTTAAAAATCTTTTCATAATTTGGTGTCCCCAAAACTGGAGCAGAACACAATGCAGTTTTTAGTAAGTCAAATGCTCTCTGACATTATTCATTCCACTGCAAGGGCATCACAACATCTTTCTTTGTCAACTCCACCATCGGCTTCACAATTAAGGCAAAATTCACTATCCATTGCCGACAATAAGAAGCCATGCCTATTATAGCTCTGTCTCCTTTTTGTGTTTTTGGAATAGGCATACCAGAAATGCTCTCAATTCTATCCGGCGTTAGTCTTCTCCGTTCTTTCGAAAGTAAGTAACCCAAATAAGCCACTTCCTTTCGACAATACTGAAACTTTTTTAAGCTGTCTTTGTGGCCATGCGCTGCTAAGTGTGTTAATAGTAAATTGGTACTTTCTTTACAAATCTCCTCTGTGTCTGCTGCGATTAACAGATCGTCTATATATTGTAGCAATACACAACCTGTTGGTAGCTCTAGCATATCTAGTTGTTCTTTTAATGCTCTGCTATAGATGCTAGGGCTTTCTGTGTAGCCTTGAGGAATGCTGTGAAAGTAAACGATTGCCCTCCTAGTGTGAAAGCAAACAGATATCTACTTTCTTTGTGTAATGGAATACTGAAAAAGCATTTTCAAATCAATAACACTAAAATACTTTGCGGAAGCTGGGATCATTCTCAAAATTGTGGTAACATCCAGAACCAATGGGAATTGGGGATCTACTACCTTGTTTAGTGCGCACAAATCAATTATGAAACAATATGATACCTCATTACCTCCTTTCTTATACACTGGAAGAATGGGGTTGTTACATATGCTGCCTTTAATTTCTTCAATCACTCCCAATTTTACCAAATCAGACAAAATACTTTTCAATCCTTTCGATCCGTCTGCTGAAATTTTATACTGTGGAATACGTGGCACCTTTACTCTCTCTTTCAATGTAATCTTCACTGGCTCTATCTTCCAGCATCCCACATCATTATCATCTATTTCCCATATACAAGTTGGCACGTCACTCAATTCTCCTGCAAAGGTTTGGACACAAATTCTGACACTGGTACATTCTGTGGTGCAATAGTTAAAAACACTCCATCTGGTGTACAGTGAATAACTGCACTCAATAATTTTTTCAATAAGTTTAATCCTAAATGATTCTCCCCACAATTCTCTGTTAACAGGAATGGACAGTACTCAGTGAATGGGCCTAATGTTACGGCTACTGGTTGGGACACTGGATTAATCACTGGGGTACCTGCGAACCCTACTGAAATATTTTTATGCCCTGACAGTGGTATCTCTAGAACTAAGTGATGGTCTATCGAGCACTTTTGTGCCCCCGTATCTACGAGGAATCTATGCTCTTCATTCCCGACTTTCATTTCTACGTAGGGTCCTTTCTGATTCACGGGAATAGATACTTGTTCCGACCCCTGTCTTGGGCTGTCCTATTGGGGTAACAACACATCATCTGAAGTGTAGTCACTGTTATCATTGTAGTATGCACCCTTTTGAGTATCAAAAATGTTCCTGCCTCTTACTCTATTTCCATTTTGCATACCCTGATGATTTTGATTCAAGGTAAAAGTAGTTTAATTCAGAGCCTGGCCTTGATTATGTGCTCCATTCCCTTGACTATTCTGGTGCTGCTGCATATGGTTTCTGTTGTGGCCATTTGTTCCTGGGTGCCCTCTGTGCTGTCTTCTCTGACCGTACCCACCTCTATTTTGTAAGTGTGGACATTGCGCCCGCCAGTGTCCTTCCTCTCTGCAATACGCACATTGATTTAATTCCAAGGGCCCTCCATGCATGTTGAAATTACTCCTGCTCTGTGCATTTCCCCTTCCCCTGTTGTGTCCTGATACTTGCTGGAGTAGCAACCTTAATACTTCTCCTAACGTTTTCACTTGCCATGCACTTTCTGATGTCATTATTAAGTTTTGAATCAGGAGTATTAATCCTCTCACATATTTGTCAACAAATAACCTTTTTCCCACTTCCGTGCTTACATCCTGCCCACTGAAGTCTGTAAATACTTCCTCAAATCTATTAAAAAAAATCTGTAGCCAACTCGTCCTTACCTTGAACACACGCAGTCAATTTGTCCCATTAAATTCTTTTCTCTGGGATAAATTCTTTAAATTTTTGTACTATTCGTGCCGGTAACACCGTCATATTCGGCCCCAGTTTCGCGCCTACTTCTTTATTTCTATCCTCCTGCATTAAATTTGCCCAAGTGGCGCCGTAGGCCGTCTCATCATCTACCTTCCTTATTGGTTTCCATATGTCCGCTGGCAGGATTACTGGGAATGTTAGATCTATATCACTCATAGTGAACACTGATGATTGCAATAAAGACTCTACTTCTTTTTAGAAGCCTGCTGGGTTTTTTCGTATATCAGGGATTGTTTGCTTTATGTTATTTACTTCCTGTCTAGAGAAAGGGACATGCACTTCCTGTCTAAAGAAAGGGACGTGCACACATTGGGCTGTGTAATGTACTGGAGTTACCTGAGCTGGAGTGGTGCCTACCGCAGGAATCTCTACCTTTGGTACAAAGGTAGGGGGCACTTCCCTCATAGGAAATACCATGCTCACTGTTCCTCCCCCTTCTCTCATATGCAACAATATTCCAAGATCGAGGGGTAAGGCTGTTTCTCCCGACCCTCGTTCCAATTCCCTCTTATATACTGCCATTGTCTCGGGAGGGCTGGCTCTCTCCTCGCTTATATCCATGTTTATCAGATATTCAACCATTGTCTGTAATGCTTTCCTTTTCAAGGGTAGAGAATATTCATCAAATATTCCATGTATTTCCATCGCAGGAATATTAGGGTCTGAAATCCATTTTAGTGCTTCTCGTATGCATACTTGTAGCCCAGCCCCAGTCTGTCCTGCTGGCGACAAGAATCACTGCTGTCTATTGGGTACCGTTTCTTTCCTTCTCCTCTCAATATCCTTCCTCCTCTACCTCGGTGTGGCAAGTACTTCAGAATATTCTTCATCAAGTTCATTCTTAAATTCAAAAAGTCGGTCCACATGCTCTTTTATTTCTTCATCTCTCTCTCTACAAAGGCTAATGCATTCAAATTCAACAATCGTTGTGGCGACAACTTCTCAATTAACTTTTTGAATTGTGTCGACAAATATTCACCCATGCATTCCAACAATACCTGTCTTTCATTGCTTCTCCTGAAATCATACATCGATGCTAGCATGGCCGCCTCATCATTCTCGTCTATATACATTTCTTCCTGCTCTTGCAACTCTCGCTTTCTCTCCTTGCTGATTGCGCTGTGGGTCACTCTCACACACTCACTTTGTTCAAGTTCGCTTATTGGGGGAGTAGTCGGGACAGAGACACCCTCCTGATCGGCAGGTGCGGCGGGGGCAGTGAGAGCGAGAGATGTCTGTTGGGGCTGTGGTAATTGCGAAACACTCGGGGCGGGCTGACTAGTGGGCAGAGCGGCGACTGATGCAGCCTGTGGCTGTGCTGGGGTTGGGAGGGGCTGAGCAGCAGCTACTGACATAGTCTTTTTAGTTTCTAATCTCGGGCCTTGTTTCGTTCCAGTTAATATTTTATTTATCATGATGAGTGTAACTATCTTTGTGCATATATTTTCTCAATATTTAACTGGTCGCGTCTATTTGCTTTCCTCAAGCTATTACTCCACTCCTCCTCCTCCTTTTCTGATTTCGATTAATGCCTGCGCGCATGTTTCTCTCTACTTCTAAATCGGACCATCGCTTCCCTCCTCCAATCTCTAAGGATATCATGTGCTGCGGGGCGTGTTTTTTTTCTTATCAAATCCTTTTCTAGGCTATCTATTTGGTCCATCTCAAAACTCCCATTCCTCGGCCACTGAAGATCTTCCTGCTTTCTGGTGTGCTTATGCCAAATTTCACAAGACATTATCGCTCCCACACCATACTTCGCATACATATCATAAGCCGGCGTTCCCCCCGGTGGTGCAACCTGGCCAGTTTCCAAAGATTGTCCGCCGCAGCGGAAAAACCCTGCTAGGGTGGACAATACCCCAGGCATGTTTTAACCTTACCCTTGGTTAATCAAACTTACTCTGGGTGTTTGATTTTACAAAATCAACTCTCAACCAATATCAGGATTACTTACGAATCGGGGCACAACTCACCTCATTAGTCAATTTGTCTTTTCAAGACACAATTCATCCGTATACTGAGGCAACCAATGACGTTGTGTCTGCGTATCTCAGCTCTGCCTCATTTTGGGACCCTCGCCTCCTTGTTCACTGGCCGGGCACGTCGATCAGGGATCAGCTTTGTGCAGATCTGCAGAAAGGAGTCTCATCGCTTACGCAGGGGTGCCCCGAACACCTCTTGATCCCGGCTCGATCGTTCCCGTCCTCGCCGTTCTTACCGCCTTCCTTATTTTGCAATGTACACAATGGAACAAGTGGGGGAGGGTCCCTATTCGGGCGCCATCTTGAAGGGGCCCCTGAGGGACCCTCGAATGTGGAAACAAGGCACAGTCACCACACATGAACTGATACGCCAGACACGAGGTTGTATTCCCAAAAGTTAGGGTTTATTGCAAAGTAAATAGTCTGTGTTGGCCAACTGGTCTCACACCCCACGACGTGTGTCTAACAGACCTCGGGAGACGCAAGAGTAACATATATACAAAACTAACATCTTACAATCAGTAGTGTCACATCAAAAACTGCCCCTTGCACATCTCCTTTGAACTGAGCACGATGATTGACAATCGTGACGAGTATGACACCTCAAACATTTGTTTTAGCAACAGTTTGCAATTCTGTAAGGCTGCAGACATAAGTCTTTGTTGAAAATAAAAGAATGCGTCTGTTCTCGCTAGCAAGCTGCATGAGGGGGGAGAGCAACATTCCAGGCCTTCCTATCTCCTAGTTTCTATTTGGGTCCTGGGGGTGAACTCAGTCTCCAGGACTCTACAGGGCTCGAGAAGGGGGGCCGCAAAGAAGAACATAATTCAAGCAATTGAATGTTTGTTCTGAGTATTTCCACTGTGTTTCTGAGACACACTGGCACCTGTGGGCTGATTAGGATGCCTCGCTGCCCTCTTTCAAGGATAGCGCGGGAGGAGACCGGGTATTTGTATCAGGGTTGCTACTTTATGTTTCAGCATATTTCCCTTGGCCTTGCATTGCACACTGGTAAAGCAGAATATCATGTCAGCGAAGCAATTAGAACAGAAAGCAATAAGCAAACGTTAGAGAAAACAAGATGCCAATTTCAGTCACCTTAAAATGGCCGCACTTTGGTCAAGTTTATGATTATGTATTACTAACACTAAGAGCATGAGACGGTTGGTCTTTCGGCCAACATAGTACATTTCCCCATGATCGAGGGGTGTCTGCTTTTCTGGATCGACAGCATGGCATGTGTATTGCATAGATTCTATTCCCTCATTTCCTCATGGCCTTCTCCTATCTTGTCCACCTGTGCATAATAATTTCACATTGGCTATTTACCCAAAATCCATGTACACACCGTTGCCCTCTACGTATGAAGATATGGCACTACTTGGTAGCAGAACATAATCGAGTGTGGAACCAGGATAATGGCACATCAATGCCTCATGGTCAGATCATCATCGCCTGCCATCTGAGCATTCATTACATTAAATTATTTCCTACTGTGGTAAACCTGTTCCACTTCCTGAGGAAGTTGGGCATCATGTAGAAATATGACTTTGTGGCATACACGTTTGCCAGGTTGTTGAGTAGGGGGATGCGTTTTGTATATATAACCTAGCATAGAACATTTGAGAATGTTGGCTGGGACATGCAAGGCAGCCTGCAAATGGGGTGTAGGTGTACCCATGGCACAATGTGCTGGATAGACACCAGCTACATCAGGGGAGAAATTACAGTCCGTATCCCACTCTGGATGTCTACCTGAATCAGAGTCAGTAGGACTGTGTCCCAGGTCAGGAAACAAGGTGTGATAAGCTGCCCTTCAGTCAATGACCAGGAGGATTATCCGATGTGAGGTATGTATGGCTGTGTTAGTAGTATTGGAGAAAAAATACCTATGTGTGTATGCCTTAGGTGTGGGCCGCACACCCAAAATCCCACTCAGGGTTAATCAATTTATTCCTGTTGCTTGGTAAGTTGCAAGACAGTCTTTGAATATTATTCCAAAAAATACAGTCTTTATAAATGTTCAAAAGTTTTAGGATTCATTAAGTTCAAATAATTGTACGTTTTATTGGTTCAATTTCACCAATAAAACTGTAGCTGACTGTTGAGGCAAAAAAAGGAAACCCATATGGCTAATGCATTTCGGAATCTATCCTTCTTCAGAGCCAGGGTATTGTTATCCTGCACATATTATCATTTTTTTGAGACACAATATCAAAGTTAAATCAGACATAAGTTTGTAGTCAGAATTTCAAGTATGACAGTATGTAATACATATAAAGACAAATGTATGAGAATCAACATTCAAAATAAAAATAAAAACAGGGCGCCCACAAGGACAAACGAATGTTCAACAAAGATTGCACATTCAAGAGAGAGAGAGAAAGAAAAAGTTTTCATCAGACTACCTGTTACACAAAAATGACTTGATTACATGCAAAACAAAGCATTGGTCGTCACATTTTTCTTTTGGCAGATTTCTTTCATGTAATCTAATTTTAATTGTTAACCCTCATGCCATCCTTGTGTTCAGTGAGTTACCGTGTTAACCCTCTTCCAATTTAGCCCTTTATGTGCTTAAGTGCACTTTAGTACTGTTCAAATTGACTGTGCATAGTGACATGCGTCTTGTGTCACTAACCTGTTTGCCGGTCTAAACATCAAACGCGATCAGAACGCGTGTTGTATTACTTTCCTTTAACGCTGCGTAATAACGGAGAGAACCAAACATTATCTCCTATACACATATTGCTGTTATTCAGTAGTGCCACGAGCACTCTAACTATTTGTGCTTGTGTATTGCGCTTACCTGGAATACAGTGAGGCATGTCTTCCTGTCTCCCCCGTAAGCCGCATCTGGTGCTCGCGGTTCGCTCGCAGTTCGAGCCGCTGCCATTGGCAACGTTACATAAAAAAAATGGCCGCACGTTTACTTACGTGTCGGCCATTTTGGTAGTGGCAAACCCGTAATAAGTGATAGGATCTATGTGTATGCACTACGAACTATGATCGAATATAGTTCACTTCTGTGTGTATAGGAAATATATGCCTTCTGTTAGGGAGAATTCTCTGTTTAGGCTGAATTTCCTAACCTAGTGAGTCCCCCAGCAGCTTTGCTGGATTTCTGGAGTTTGTTTTTTTCCATCCTACCAAGAGTGAGACTCTTTTCCTCCCACTCTTGGACATGAATGTGTGTAATTCCTTTGAATGTCAATGTGTTCTATGGGCTATGGGGTCTTTTACTCCATAGGGTCTCATATGTTTTTCTATGTGTGTTACACCGCACCCTACGTGCCGTAACACTGGGGCGTCCTAGCGGACCTCCACCATAGACTTCATACCCGGGGACTGACTACTGTCTCCCCGGGCATGTAAAGTCACCATTGGCTTTACTAGACCTAAATTTACTAACAGAACTAGTACAAACCATCTTATTGTGGACGTACTAGTAGGGGGAATTTGATTACTCCTGGATCTGTTATTCGAGGGGGCACTGTCCCGTCCCCTGTCGTCGAGTTTTGGCTGGTGGCAGTGGAAACTACTTGTTTTGTTCGACCCCGAACATAACCCTATGGGATTCGTCCCATTGTTAGAGATTGATACTTTTCCTTGTTAATCTCTAACGTACCACTGGTCCACCTATCTTAAATAAGTTTATCGGATGGCATTTTCTGCCAGAACTCGGTGTTTAAAATGGCGTCTGTGTTCGTCTCTGTGAATCCTAAACCAAAGGTCGAGCCCTTTGTTCCACTTTTGGCGTGCCTCTGTACAGAGACCCTCCAAAGTGGTGCCATTCTGTCTGGGTTACCACAACGGTGTGGGAGGGGGTTTAGGCACCCTGGACCGAGTTGCCTTGCCAACTCCGGTCGCACTCTGGTGTGATTGGCACAAGTGGTGAGCCTCCCGGCTCACCACTTAGCGTGTGTTGATTGACAGCTAGGCTGAATGAATGGGGGTTTTCTGCATAAAAGCAGGGCTTTTGGGACTGGATCTTCAGAAGTCGCCACAGGACCTAAGAATCCTACGAGGGTAACGCTGAGCCGACCTGCACGACGACACCTCCGGTGGAGCCCTGCGGAACCGACTCACCACTTCCCAACGACAGAGGAGATCTCCCTGCCGGAGAGTCTCTTCCCCTGACTGGTGGGAACAACCAGTCCCCTTTGCTTTTTCTTCACCTCAGGACGCAGTGGTCGAATTGCCCGTGTAGAGCACCTCGGCAACCGGATAGCCACTACCCCTGTACCGCGACCAAAAGGTGGTGCCTTGTGACGGAGCACTCCGCGGCTGGTCTCTTCCCTGGTGGTGCACCGGACTTCACTTTTCTTCGAGGACAAGATCATCTCTACTCTTGCAAAGACCCGACGTGCATCCACCCCCAGGAACAACTGCCCCCGCCGGAGCTGCCCTCCACAAACAAGGTACCGTGTCCGCCTGGCTTCCCTTTCGATCGGATCGAGTGAGGTGTCTTAATCCTCTCCTTTCCGTTGGGTCGCCTCTAAGCTTTCTCTAGCGTGTTGTTCTGAACTGGTTCAATCTTCCAATAACACTTTGCTACACAGTCTCGAACGCATTTCCACAAAGAGACTTTTTGGGACAAATCGCCTTGCTTCTCTCCGAGTGGGCCTGGCCTTTGAACTTTATGATCTATTGTGGTTCTTGTCTTCTTGCTTTGCATTTTTCCCATGAAGTATTGAACTGTGTTGATTTCGTAACCTACTATTATTCTCTCGCATCCTAACTGATATTAGAGTGCCATCTAGGTTGAGGCATACACCTCTGTCTGCAAATAAGTGATGCTGGTAGAACCTAGACTTGTCGAAATATTGTTAGGGGGTTTGATCGTTTCTTCTTCGTAGAGTAATTGTGATTGAAGTGTTTGCCGTGATAGTGCCATAGTGTTTTCCATAGATGTTCCGTTATAAATAAATACCTTTATATCTTTACACTGAAGCCTTGTTGCGTGTTTGCTTGTCTTACTGTGAAGAATTATCCTATATTGTATACTCCACATACTGCTTAACTCTTCTTGAGAGAGGTCTGACTGCTCAGCCACAGCTACCAAGTGAATCTGTCTGGTACAGACTGCTACCAAGTGGGTTTTCTGCCAAACACCTGTAGTCCTAAATCTTTTGCAGTGGTCCCAGAGGGAACTGCACAGGTTTCCGCCTAACACCTTCTAGTGTTGGTATGATATTGTGTGTATATAATATACATATGGCCCGTGTATATACACGTGTGGTATTCCCATATATCTATGAACAGATGCAGATTGACAGAATGCAAGTGTTACTGTGTATGTATGCTGATGTGTAACCTCTACGGTGTGGGGTCTGATAGTAGGCGCATGTGTTATGGTTAATATTCAAATATAAACCGAGAACACTTTAAATGGCTCAATGGAGAACTGTGTACTAACATGGTTAGTTGCGAAAATTGTCATATTAATTGTAATTTATCTCAAGTGTATTCTATAATTCATCACTTTAAGCCAAGTTATGGCCATATATGAGGGAACAGGTAGTTGACCATACCTCCTAATTGACAGTTACAATAACAGTCTACTCAGGTCAGTAAATTTAGAGAAAGAGAAAGAAAAGTGAAAAAAGTAAAAAAAGGGAAAGCAGAAAAAATATTCATGTCATAATTACTGTACAATGGAACTGTAATGAAACTGGATTGTTATTACAGAAGACAATTACAGAAAGCAATTAAGATCAAACTCTTCATTGAGTCCTCGTGGTGACAGGGCTTCGAGGCGGTCTATCCAGTAGGCTTCTCTCTGTTGTCTTCTCTTCTTTAAGTCTGTGTGTGTGTTTTGTTCTTTGAGAGTTTCCAAACCTTGGAACTTGACTCGAGAGATATTGTGCTGCTTTTTGTTAACATGACTTGCCAATGCTGAGTTTGTATTTGTATTTCGTATGCAGGACTTATGCTCGTTGATTCGGATTCTCAATTTTTGTCCCGTTTCTCCGATGTAATACAGTCCACAAGGGCAACGTATGCAGTAGATACAGTTCTCAGTGTTGCAAGTTCCATAACATTTTATTGCTATCTTCTCTCCCATGTATGGATGTGGGACAAGGCCCTCTTTGATGATGTTATTGCAATTACTGCAATTCGAGCATGGGAATGTTCCGACTCTCTTTGGTTTGCTCCTTTTTGTTCTGGTGTCCTAGTATTTACAAGAAGGTCTCCCAGGTTACTTGCTATTTGGTAAGCGAATGTTGGAGATTCTAGGAAAAGATTTCTAGTTCTTTGATCACTTTTAAGTATTGTCCAATGCTTATTTATGCATCTCTTGATCTGCATGCTTTGGGAGGAAAGTTTTGACACGTATACTAGTGATGGAGATATTTTAGTCTCTTTTGGAACAAGAGTGCTGGCTCTTGTTTTTGCTTGTACTTTTGCTTTTGCTGTCTGTAAATCCTCATCCGCATATCCTCTTTCTTTTAGTTTTTTACTTAGTTTCTCTAATTCTTGTTCACATTCCCTTTCATCACTGATAATTCTTTTTAAGCGCAGCATTTGTCCATAGGGTAAATTCTACAAGGTGTTCTGAGGATGAAAACTCATACGATGTAATAAGTTGTTTCTGTCGGTAGGTTTGGTGAACAATGAAGTAGTGATCTGTAGGTTATGTACATTGACCTTGATATCCAGATAATGTATACCAGGGTTGCCAATTGCTGAAGTAAATTGAATGCGTGGATCAATACTGTTAATGTACTTCATGAAGTCATCAAGTGTCTCTCTTGTTCCTTGCCAGATGCCACCCACTTTTTAAATTTATTCTGCCATTCTGTCTTGTGCAAAATATGGGTTGTCTCAAATTGATACATAAACGCATTTGCATAGTTTTGTGCCATTCTGGCACCCATGGCCGTGCCCGAGGTTTGGATGTAGAATTCTTTCTTGTACTCAAAGTATGAATTCATTGAGATGAAGGAGAGTAATGACATGATAAATTCCTTTTCTGCTCCTATCTCCCCCTCTTTTAGGAGTAGCCTCTCTACAGCTTCTTGCCCCGAATCATGGGGAATACTTGTGTATAGGTTTACCACGTTGATGGTGAAGAGAATGTCATTTTCTGTTAGTTAAACTTCTTCTATGATGTTCAGGAAATGTGTACTATCTTTAACATAGGTCGATGTTTTCTGTATGAGAGGTTTAAGAAAATAGTCAATGTAGGTACCTAATGGTTGTAGAATCCCGCCTGCAGCAGCTACTATTGGTCTTCCTGGTGGATTATTGAGAATTTTATGAATTTTAGGTAACAGATAGAAATGAGGAATGTTCGGTTTCAAATTAAGTGTAAACACCTTTGTTTTCTTTGTTATCATCTCTCTTTCTTCTGCTTTGGTGAGAAGTTCTTCTAAAATCGTTTGTATCTCCATAGTTGGATCATGATCAATTTTTGAATATATGTTGAAGTTATTCAATTGTCTCTTGCATTCATTTTCGTAATCCAAGGCATTAAGTAGCACTAGTGCACCCCCTTTATCGGCTGGTCTTATAGTAATCTTTTCGTCAGAATATAGGTTTTGTACAATTGACATTTCTCCTCTACTAAGATTTCTGTTGTTAGGTCCTGCATATTTAATCTTGTTTAGATTGGCTGTAACCATTTTCTCAACAATGTCTATTGCTGGAATGCTGATGGGTGGTGAAAAAGTACTCTTGGGTTTGAATTCCACTAGGTTTGACGGTTCTGGTGGAGAGTCAGTGTTTTCCATTTCTGCAAAAAAGTCCTTCAGTTTCAATTTCCTGGTTAGTTTATGTAATTCCACTTTGGTGTTTAATAGATTAGTATTATATGTTGGTACACATTTGAGGCCTTTCTGCAGCACTTCTTCTTCTTGTTGAGTCAGTGCTCTGTCTGAAATGTTTGTGCTTGAAATCTCGTCTGCACTCTGGTGCCTTTTCCTCTTGCTCCTCCTCGTTCGTTTCTTCCTTGTTGGTTGTCTAAAAAAGACATTTGTCGTGATGGTGCACTAGTACTCGGAGTTGCTCCACCGGGACCGCTTATGCCTTCTGCTCTTTGTTGTTGGGTATCTGTGGTCTGTTTGTCTCTGTGGGAATCTGTATCTGAACTGCTGTTGTCCGAATTGGGGTTGGGGTTACGTGGTCTCTGTGGTTGGTTTTGATATTTATCTGCCCATCTGTATACTTCGTCTCGTAAATAATGGAACATATCTCTTCTAAATGTCCTTATTTATCTTGCTTGTACATCTGTTTTGTACCCCTCTAATCTTGTGTTGATATCTGTAACTATATCGTCCAATGACTCCTTGCTTGTAAGAACTACAATTTCTTCAGATAATGTGTTTATCTCTTGTTCTAGGGACTGTAGGTTGACTGAAAGTTCTTTGATTGCGAGTAAGATCAAATCAAGTGAGCATTTATTTAGGATCTGCTCCCATTTCTGCACAAACTCCTTACTTTCTTTGCATAAGGTTGGCTTTAGTCCAATTCTTAGACCCCTTGGAATCCTTTGTGCCGTGGGAATTCACTAACCATCGGTCAACTGCTGGATACACCAATGCCTTCCTTCACCTCCCCTCTTGGATGGAGGTAACAACAGTGTTTTTTAGAGGAATTACCACTTGATTTGTCATTATTTTAGCACATTTCAACTTGTAATGCAATGGTATTGCTGCCCCCACTGGAAAGATTTTAGAGAAGTGACCTGCCAGCATAGTGCATTTTTCCTGACTCCTGTGTCAGGGAATGTACAAAAGAAAATAGGATCGCTAAATGATCTGTCCAGTCGAGCACAGTGGTGCCTGTGATATCTTGTATGTGGTTCCGGGTTCCAAGGTAGAACCTGGAACCTGGAATGTCAGTCATTTGTTGTTGGGAACCATTCTGGGAATACCGTGTTTATGGAAGTTTATTTTAAAATAATAAAGGAATTACATTATAGCCCGGTGCGACATTGACAATGCCAGAGGTTGACGTTGGATCGAAGTGAAGCGAATTGACATCCGGTCGAAAGGATGTTGGAGGACTGGATTGACATACGAACCAAGAACACACAGCGGTCCTATGTTTACACATGAAACTGGTGAGCAGTGCGCAAGCTGTTGGAGAGCCTCGGTAGCCACATCCCTTGCGCGTGAGGAAAGGAGAGGCTAGGTTAGAGGGAATGACCTAACTGACATTGGGCAGCGTGAGTGCCTTTTTGGTTTCCATTTGCTACTGTGTGTACACAGGTGTCAGTACGAATATAACGAGTGCAGCATCTTCTTGGTCTCTTTACTCAATGACCATTTTGGTTTCCATTGGATACACTGTATATACAAGCCTTGTTGGGAGTATGACGAGTTCAGCATCATCTTCGTCCTGGTAAAATATGAAAAGAAGGGGAGAAACATGCCTATTACAGTTCATACTCCAGAGGCGTTCTTGCCCAAGCTTGGGTTTGGAGGCAGTATTGGTTTAACTACCTAGAAGCGGTAGAGCATGAGGGGATGACTCCAGAAAAGAAAATAATGCTATTTGATTTATCTGAGCCAGGGATGACATGGAGCAGGAACCGGGCTGACTCAGGTAAGTATCAAACAGAAGATGCTTTATTCTTGGTTAGTTACATAGAATAGTTCATGAAAGGTAGGATAGTAAGTAACAAGCCTCTGCCCGGGTTCCCTGCCTTACTTCAAGTGCCAACCGACACTCTCTGGAATCCCAAGGCCTCCCACACTCCAAACTCCACCTTACCATTCTATGAGGCCCCTGCATACACTCAAGCAGTCGGTACAATCATACCAGGATACCATACTATGGTTACATGCTCTTGGTCCAAAGGCACAAAATAAGTACAGAGAGATTGCACCGATCAAGGGGGATCAAGGTGTTGGAGATATGCATCTATATGAGAAAACCCACAGACAGTTGGATAGCTATTACACTTGCAAGACTGACATAGCAACCAACTGGTATAACTTCTAAACTAGCAAGTAGGAGAGCAATGAAGGTGTGAAAGAGTATGTGAGTGCATTGGGGAACTTGGCTGTTTCATGTGATTTCACAGTCAGGATGGGCATTGATGAGCTCATCAAGGATCAAATTATCATTCACACCAACAACCCGGTCACACAGGAGTGGTTGTGGAAGTGTGGGAACCCTATGTTTCAGGGGCAATAGCTATTGCTAAGGAAGTGTAGCACTCCCAATGGTGCCACAAGACTATCAAAGAGAAAAACAAAGCCAAAGGAGCTGATGGGGGTGTAGATGTGGGCCAAGTTATTGTTTTAATTACCAATAGTAAAAAAGGGGGTGCAGTAAAAAAGGGAGGTGAATGTAAGAAAGAAGGCAAAGAGAGAGAAAAAAAGAGAGAGAAAAAAATACCTTGACACCAGTGGGGTATGCAAATGGAACGTGTTCAAGGTGTAGCAAACACGGGCATTTTGTGAATTTAAAGTAATGTCCTGCAATTCAGCAGAAGTGCTCAAATTGCGGGATGAAGGGGCCCTTTGCGTCTACATGTCGAAGAAAAAAGAAAGTGTTGTGTGTGTAGGAGGAGGAGGATAGCTCTGATAATGAGAACTGGGTGGTAGTAGTATAAAGAGCCGTGGAAGATTATTCAACAATGAAGTGTCCTAGTTGCAGGATAAGAGTGGATCAGCTCCAAGTCAAGATGATGGTAGAAAGCTGTTCGCCCTATTCCATTTTGACGGAAAGTAGATGGAGAAAATTACAGGAGGATGGTTTGGAAGGTGAGCACAGGAAGTCTAAAATTAAGAATCCAGGAGGCTTTGAAGGTTTGAGGATCAACATGATGGGGCTATGCCAAGTGGTAATAAAATACAAGGGCAGGATGGAAGTAGTGAGCATGTATGTAGCAAAGAAAGGTATGGACCTTTGGGGGTTTCATGATCATATGGTAATTGGTATTTGGTTAGATCCCAGGAGTGAAGAACCAGGTCTGTTTATTGAAGGGAGCACTATGAAAGAGGAGCAGTTTCTGGAAGTGTTCTACAACAAGATTGGGTGTTTGAGAGGGTAAGCTAACAAGCTTGTATTGAAAGTGAGGGCATAACCTGTAAATCACATTCTGTGGAGATACCTCTTTCAATAAGAAGGGAGGTGGAGAAAAAGTTGGAAAGACTTATAGAAGGAGGAGTAATTGGGCGCATGGAGTCAGCTGAGTGGGTCAGCACAATAGTAGTGGCCAGGAAGAAAAATGGCAATGTGAGAATGTGTGTTGACTTGTAGGATGTGAACAAAAACATTATCATGGACAAATGTTACCGGACAATGATCACAGAAAGGCCCAACTGTGTCAGGGATGCTATTATGATCATGTCAATGGACCATTCTGGTGCATACCATCAAATACCACTGATGGAGGACAGCCAGGTTTTCACGTCATTCATCATGCCGTTTGGACTTTTACATTGCTGCAGAATGCTATTCATCTTTGCATCTGCAGCAGCGCTTTTTTAAAGTATAATAAGCCCGAAAATCAAGGGAGTTCCCGGGGACGCTGGTGTATCAGGGTGACATATTGGTGTATGGGAAGGATGGAATTGAGCATGAGAAATGGTTGAATTACATTTTGAGTAGGTTAAGACCATTGACTCAAGTAACAGTACATTTTAGGCAAAGGAGGTTGATTATCTTGGGCACATGGGGAATGGATGCCATAAAAATAGAGATGGGTTTGTGAGCATTTTTAGGAATGGCAAAGTTTTACACGTTTGTGAAGAACTTTGCTGAATTGAACAGGAGATTGTTGAAAAAAGGTGATGAATTCACTTGGGATGAAGAGTGCCTAGAGGCATTGAGCATATTCAAGCAAGGGTTTGTGGTGTGAAGAAACGGGTGGGGTTCAATGTTGAGACTGAGTCTATCATCACCTTGGATGCTAGTGTTAAGGGATTAGGAGCTGTGTTGTCCCAAAGGGGGGGTTTTAGTAAGAGGTGATTTGTCATGCTTCTAGGTTTGTGGCCGATTCTCAGAGTATGTATTCAGTTATTGAGAGGGAAATGTTGGCATGTGTGTGGGACATTGAATAAATGAGAAAGCATGTTTTGGGGAAGCATTTCATGGGGCCAATAGATAATAGCTGTTGGTGGAGATGTTGTCAGTGAAGGGGATGATGTGGGCAATGTCTTGGATTGACAGGACATGTATCAGGGTACAAGAGTATGATTCTGCAGTGGATTATGTGCCAAGGGTTCAGAATAGAGTTGCAGACTATAGATCGAGAGCTCCATTGGATGGAATGAATGGTGGTGATGAGGGGGAGGATGACAAAATAGTTGCATGTTTGGAAGAGGAGTTCATGGTGCAGTGATTGGGAAAGAAGAATGGAATAGTGGCCTGATTTCAGATTTGACTTTATGTAAGGTCATTGACTGGACTAGAGGGGGCTGGTGGTGGAGGAGGTAGTCATGAATGGACGTATACGATTTTGGAAGTTGGAAGAGGAATTGACAGTAGAGTATGAGTTGCTTCTCAGAGAAGTGTTGGTGGTTCTGGAATATTTCAAGGAGAGGTTGATGGAGAAAGCTCATAAAGCGCATGTACGGATAAAAGGCACACAGAGGAAATTGATGGAGAGGTACTGGTGGCCCGGAATGTACAGGGTGATAGTGAGGAGAATGAGGGAGTGTTGAGTTTGTCGGAATTGTGATGAATCCATGAAGATTCACCAGCAAGAGTTGGTGCCTGTTCGGCTGCCAGAGCATACTTGGATGCGTGTTGGGGTGGACATTTTAGGACCATATGAGATGCCTGGGAAGGAAAGTAGATTCATGATTGTCTTGGTAGATTATTATTCAAAGTGGCAGTAGATGAAGTTGGTCAAATGAGCATCTAGCAGAGAAATGATCAAGTTTATGGAACATGTTTGTAGATGAAAAGGGTTCCCATCTAGGTAGCAGTTATCATTTTTATAATTGGTTATTTATAACTCGCTTAATACCCAGAGATTTTAAAGCGCGGACCGGGGATCAAACTTGTGCTGCTCCGTGTCATCTTTCTTCCAAGGCAAGTGCATTGCCCCTGAGTTATCCTCCCAGGATGACAGTGTGCATAAGTGGTTGAACATGCTAAGAACAGAGGTATGAAATAGAAGCTTACATCATTGTATCGACCCAAAATCTAATTGGGTAGGTGAGCGGTTTAAGAGAGTAATCATAGGTACACTGCAGCAAGCAAGCATGAATAGAGCAAATGCAAGGGCTACTGTGAGGATGATCTTTTGGAATGTCAGGGTATCACCGAGTGGCATTAAGGGAGTGTCACCCTTCGAATTGATGAGGGGAAGAGAAGTTAATGCTGGACTCAACCCATTTTGGGTCAATAAAGTGATCAGAAGCAAGTTGAAGACTAAGGAGTCTGCAGAAGAGGAAGTCAAAGAGCGTGTGGGGAAGAAGTTGTTGCAGGAGCAAATTAAGTATAAGAAGAATTATGATGGGAAGTTGTGGAAGTTGAAACAGCCAAGGATTACGGTGTGTGCTCGGTCATGGGTGAGGATCAAAAGGGGCACTCTTGTGGCTAAAGGAAAGTCTACATTTTTAGAGTTAAAAAGGTGGTGGTATTGTTGGCAAACACAGTGAGATTGCAAGATGGATCCATATGGAAGATGGACAGAGTTGTATCTGTTGAAGGCATGGAAGGAGGTGGTATGGATGCACACACATTACAGGAGTACGATATAATCAATGTGTAGATGTGTATGTTAACGTGGGAGTAGGAGTTTGTGGTGAGAATGTTGGGGTTTAGGAAGCTATGGATGAAGGGAGAGGAGTGGGCGGTGACCGGCAAGGTAATGAGAGGAAGGGTAGAAGCAGGTTTGGAAGGATGAGGAAGGGACCAGTGTGGTTAAAGGATTAGGTCAGGTAATCATTTTGTGTTCTTTACACATCCTTATTTGCAGATAATAGTTGGATTGCCATATTCGTGGTGGGTGCTACACTATTCATCATTTGATAAACGTATGCTGCTTTGCTTTTGCTGATTGATGTTAGATTTGCTGTTTTGTACTTAGTTGACCTTTCTTCTACTCTGCAATCTTTGGTTTTCCTAACGCTTTGTGATTTGTCCTTTCTCATATAATTGTTATTGCAGCAGGTGAAACTATTTGGTATTTGGGTTTGTTATACATTTTGTGGGGGGAAGATTGTGTGGTATCTTGTATGTGGTTCCTCCTGGAACCTGGACCCACACACAAGATACTGCAGGGTCCACACAGCGTATCCAGATAGGGCATTTCTATTATTGAGTGTGCAAAAGATAATATGATGTCTGCATGATCTGTCCAGTGAGCACAGCAGGATCCTGTGGCAACTTGGATTCTTCCTCGCAGAAATACAAGGATGAGCAGTGATACAATGGCCCACTCAACACTCACACCCCTACAAACCAAAATGCAATGCAATCATAAAGATACAGATAAAACAGGCACAATCAAGAGATATGCCTACTTCATCATCTGTGGTAATGCGGGCATAGTGAAGGCTATACTCTCCAGAGGGGTGTGAACGTGAACCAGTAGTAAGCCATAAAACATAGTACCACATTCCAAAATAAAGTAAATTGCTGATCAAATTTCTATAAAAATGTAAACACTTTAATAAAACACACAATCTGCAAATAGAACGGAAAGAGATTACTATACAAAAACCCACCCCAAAGAACAGAGCAGAGAAAATGCGACATACTGGGGAAAGAAGCACTCTGAGTGTAGTTCCAGGCGTGGTAGGTTAGGTACTACCATAAAAAGGCTATTGTGTTGGAAACAGGAGCAATTGTGACCTAACCAGTCTCGAAAGCCCAAGTGAACTGTGGGGGCAGTTCATTGCCACAAAACCTAGATTAAGTTTTTGGTGTGCTGGTGCTTCAGACCGTGGTAGGAATGTTGATGCAAGCTGATGTGGCTCAGTAAAACAAAAGATGGGTAAACCCTTCATCGCTGACAGAGGGGAAGCTGCAAGCAATATTCAAACAGTGGTCATGCCAAGCGGAACAATACAACTTAATGCATGAGGAAAAAACAGACAATAATGAGAGAAAACCCAAAAAAGACACAACAGATCAACCCAAATAAAACAGTATTTTTTTTTAAAAAAAAGACTAATCATTTTATTATTATTTCAACAATGGATAAAAAAAGCATATTAAATCTGCATGAGCCCATACTAAATATTAGCTTATTTGTATAAGAGTAAGGTGCATCAAAATGAAAGTGCTTGTCATACCCTTTAAGAGGAACCTTCTAGACAGTCCACACCGCTAGCACACGGCTGGATCACCTGGAACCCCGAGTGAGTGAAGGGAATCACTCAGAAGGGGGCCAGTGGTCACAGGTGTGTCTGCCGAATACTCACTAAAATCTCAGCAATATACATTCGAACAGTAATAATTTGCACAAATGTCAACAATGGGGTGCCATTCTTTCATTATTGTCCATTTTTTCCCTCATGCATTAAGTTGCTTTGTTCCGCTTGACATGACCACTGTTTGAATATAGCTGATGTGGCTCTGTCAGATATGTGGGATTTTGGAGTCTCTGGCAGAAAGCGGGCATTGATTAGGGTCGAATGTGGGTGCTCTGTGCAGTCAAATGGCAGCGGTCCAAGCATTCCAAGAATGCTTCACAGTCGGCCAGCCCATTTTGGGCTTTGGCTGCTGGGAGAGGTCAGGGAGTGATGCTCCAGAGTTTTGAGTCTGTGGGCGATGGTTGTGGAAGTGGTTATCGAGGTTGCATCTAAGTGCCGACAATGAGGCAGCAGTTATTGGGCTGGCTGGTCTGAGACATGGTTATAACCCCCGGTTAGAGTTGGATAGTGACCCTCCAGAGATTCAGTTCAGATCCTGTAATTGGCAGTCACGTTGGCCCTAACAAGTTACGTGCTTTGCTAGAACACAATGCAGTATTGAGATTGTTTAGAGGAAGTGCAATAGTTTGGCTGGTTGAAGGAATGCAGACATCAGCACCAGCACCTTCCCTATTGTTCGGGATGAGGGGAACACAGAACGACCAGTTCAGTGTAGGAGAACATGGAGCTTCAGCTGGTCTGGCCCTCCACTTGCTGTGAGGCCTTCACAAAGGACTTGAGGACAGGATACTCCAGCTCAGAGACTGCTCTTCTGGCACAGAAATGTGTTGCAGAATGTTTGGTCGTGGTCCACAGCACTGGTCACACCCAATGTTCCTTGGGAGTGGTTAGGGCCAGATCTTCCATCTGTCTTGGACTACTCCTTCTTTACCTCTGGCTGAGGACATTGGACAGTGCAACTGTGCCAAAGGAATTTCAGGTGAGAATGTTCAGAACATCTCTTTGGGATACATGAGGTACTGAGGAAACTCTGCCGAAGGGGTTTTGGACTCCTTTTAAAGACACAAGTCCTCAGTTGATTGGTCTAAAGCTAGCCTGCTTTACTGGACCAATCCCTGCTCCTGGTTTCAGGGGACCTCGCCCCATTGATCTTATACCCAGAGTGTTTTTTCTCTAGGGTAAGTGGAGGAAACAGGAAAGGGAAAGAGAGACAGTGAGAAAGAAGATGGCAGAAAGTGTCTTCCATTGCCTAGAGCACTCCTGCCTATCCTACTCCTGCCACATACCCTTCTACTGGCAGCACATACTTATGTGTATGGAACATCCTGGTGTGAGGCTACTCCTCCTGAATGGATTTGCTCCTTTGATACCTGGGTCCAGGACAGCTGCAGGCTGTGTGGCTGTCACTGGGGGAGCGGTTTCCTGGCCATCCCAAAGAGAATGAAAGAGAGGCTGGGTCCTCTCAGTTACTGTCCTGTCATGTTGCAGTATCGGCCCATCTGTCCCAAACACACATTTCCTTCCACACAAGAGCTGACACATGTGCAAAATCAATTGGAATGCAGCGGCCATGATCATAATTATTGCCATGCACTATGCCTAAACTCAGGCCAAGCTTATTCTTGGAGCTTACCCTGCCACCAGCATGGGGTACTCATGATCATCATAGTTGGGGTACAGGGGGCACATCTTAAATGCACCCCCTGTGCTGCAGTGACTTTGCTGTGGCTGCAGCAGTCGAGTGGGCATCTTGTGACTTTGAACCTGCTCTGCAGCATGTGCAGAGCGGGTGCAGTGGATCAGTCTGCCGATGAAGCAGGGCACAAGTGCACCATCCTTTTGGCATGAAGTTGTGACAAAGGGAGATCTGGTTATCACATTACCCTTTTTGGAGAAGGAAATTCTGCATCATTTTATGTACAAATACAATTTTAAAAGCCAGTTCTTTGCACCCTTGCCAGATGGCAATTTCTCAAAGGTCCACACAGCTTATGAAGGGAGAAGAGGATAATACGAGGTCTAGGATGTTGGGATTCATGTCCAGACCAGCGCCCCTCCTAGATAATTTAGGTTGTGAAAAATATATTAGAATATGGAAATGAACACAGGACGGTGTAGGGGGCAGAGGGTGTATCATGGGTAGGGATAATTGAGGGGAGTAAGAAACCATAAAGGTGAAAGGTAATTAGTAATGCTGCACACAAATCATGTAGGATATGGTATGCTGATATAGACGACAGTCATAGCACAAACTAATATTGCATTTACGAGTAGGCCTGAATTCTCGCAGGCCTTGTTTTCATAGACAACGCAGAACAACAAGGCCTTATTTCTCATCTCATCATCACCTCCCAATTCACAGGCATGGCAAAAGCATGCCTATGCTCCCACATCAGTTTAGGTCTTTGAACTAATTAGGTAGGAATGTATGCAGCCGAAGAAGTGAAGGGATGCGGCCTGTACAAAGATCATACATTGGCAGCAAAGGCAGAGGTCTTGAGATGCCAAAACATGAACTAAGATTCTGGGCAATAACGCCCCCCAGGAAGATGGACACTCTATTTGAACTGCCAGATGTGCAGGGAAATGGGATCATAATCCTCCTTGAACTGTGTTGATTAGTGAGACACTAAGTTCACTTTTGGAGAGGGGGAACTGATAAAGAGGAAAACAGAGATGGACATAATCTATATTTTGTGCCAGGGAGAGCTAAGAATGTTGCCCATACAGTGGCGAGGGCATGGTGGGGGTGCCAGCATGTCTGGTGTTAGAAAAGGGGTGCTTTGTCAACAAGGAAAATGACAAGGCCAACCTCAAAGGGTTCATTTTTCTTTTGCAGACAAAATACATTTCTGGTCTTTTTCAAAAGCAGGTAGACCTAGTCTTTTCCTCTTGTGGGTTGTATTTTCTTGGTCTGATCGCTGGGAGTTTCCCCACATTTTTGGTGACCCCGACTTGATCCCAGTGACCCCTGTGAAGATGGAAGATTTCTGGCTGCACATCCAGAGGGGCTGTGCCCACCTGCAGAGACAAGTCCCCCTTGTGCACAACTTTTGAGAGGTTTATAGGAGCCATGCTATCAGAATTCCTGTCTGTTCTTTGGAGCTGTGCACTGTCCCCAGATTGTACAGGCCATTGATGGGACCCTGTGGCGGAGCACTTCGGGTGAAAATGCAGACAAAAGTGCGCACCCTTTTGGAGAAAAATAAGCAGGATATGGGGCGAGCGTGTGAGTATTGGGAAGCGTGAAGGAGAGTGTGGATTGATGAAATAGAAAACCACGTGGTGTTGTATATATATTTATTGAGGACTTAAAGAGTTGTTGAGTAACTGGATCCTTTCCTTGGGTAACAGAGGAGCAGACAGTGCTGTATAAAGGAAGAAAAGAGCATATTGATAGGGACTCTATATTTAGTGAGTCTGGGTTCTCTCTAAATCCCATATATAGGGATGGCATGGGAAGGGAAAAGTAGTTGCGGTAGAGGCCCTAGTGGCCTGGGATCTCCTCACTCGATATAGTGGGAGAGTTGGAATGAAAAAGTAGAATTTGTTGTGATTTTATTGTCAATCGCTTTTTTCTTTTGTGGTGTGGTTAGTATTGGTTAAAGTAAGAGTTGAATGAGGTGTGACGTGGGAAGGGTGTAAGGCTTTTTGTATTTTTGTGCGGGGGCAAAGAGGAGTGAGTGCGTGGCGAAAGAGAGGAGTGCGGGGAAGCAATAGGGGTCTGTTGCAGCTGGAAAAGGGTATTGGTAACTCTGTACAAATATTGATGAGGAAGGGTAGTAATTAAGGAGTGATCAACTCTGTCGGACTATATGTGGAAGGCCATTCAGTTGTACCGAAAATAAGATTCTTAAATATCACAGGGAATGGTGTATGGAAACACAGGGAGAGATGTTTAAGACATGGCCGGACCCGGGCAGGAACAATAGAGAGATAAAGTTACATGTTTACATTTTTAACAGCTAAATATAAGGGACGAAAATTAAAAAACAGAAAGACGGTATTGGAATTATGGAAAATGGTGGAAGATTTAGAGGATTTTTCCACTGACAAGGCAGCATCTGAGGTGACTGCATTGTGTATTACTATTACTACTGCGGTTACTGTCCCGAGAGCACCCGCTGCCCCTATGAAAACAGACAGGTGTCCACCATTAGGATTTTACCATACGTGGGCTGCGACAGCGTACACAAATTCTATGTATGCCCTATTGCCCACTATGACACCCTTGTCATCTACGTCAGCACACTATCAGAATATTCCTAACTCTGTGGTCAGCCGCTGCGAGTGGTAAAGGGCCAGAGGGAGATGATGCAAAACCACAAAAAGAGCTGGTGGATGCATTATGTGGGGTACATTTACCCATCCAGCAGAATTCCACTCCATCCTCAATCAGCACTTCAGCAGTTACCAGCAGAATGGCTGCGATGACTCTGCAGAGCGCCATTCCCTTGTATCAAAACTGAGTTTTGCAGCTACAAAAATTATGGCTAAGCTGTCTTTGCCAAGCACATATGAGGCAAGAAGGAACATGGAACACCCCGGGAAAGGCTGTCAGTGTTTTCCTTATGTGCACCAAATAAAATAATTGAAAAGCAGCGCTGCTTTGCTGCTAGCTCAAAATTTCCAATTGAAAAATGAAATATTTTGCATTTAAAATGATGGTGCCGTGATGCCTTTTTCCACCGTTTCAGCTGTACACAGTTGATTTCAGTGAGACTCAGCTATGCCCAGCCATATTCAGGTTATGCTCCAGCAAAATAAAGCATTTCTCACTGAATGATAGGCTGTGTCAGGCAAGATCTGTGAAATCACAAAGAACTTTAATCCCAGCTGTACGGAAAAATGTTTTTCTTTGCAACAAAATATCACAGCTGAACTCTTCACAATGTTTCTGTGCTTATGTTAGTGTCAGTGGACCTTTGCCATGAACAGTTTTCTGTGTATGGGAAATTGAATAAGGCTTTTGAAAGTGCCATCCAAGCTGAATTCACCATGTGTAAAAGGGATGCTTTTTGCAAACAAGGAAATGTATGGTTGAAAGTAAATTGTGGAATTAAAGCACTGTCTTTGCACAGAATGTGATGTGGGTTTTGTTTTAAAACATATGTATGATATTTAAGTCCCACAGTTTGCTTTCTGTTCCAGAAAATAAACAAACAAACAAACAAACAAACAAACAAACAAATAAATAAATAAATAAATAAATAAATAAATAAATGTGCTGAAGCCACAGAACAGGTCTTCCTGGCCTGGCTTCTGAGGACATTTGCTTCCTGAGAACAAGACCTGCCTCCCCTCAAAGGGACCAGTATCTGGAAACTTTGAATAGACCAAGGGGGATAATGTAACATGCTCTTCAGACTGTCTGGCATTCTGCATCCACGAGACAAAGGATTTCCAGGAACTTAGGTGTGACATTGTGAAAAGCGCCGCCCCTAAACTTCAACTGCGGATCCTCAAAACAAACTCCAGAGTAACCTTGGAAGTTATGCCCTTATTTGGGAGACAATGCTGGCTATTTGTGGCAAAAGAATAACCTTTAAGGCTTTATTTCTGCAACCGGACCACGCAGTAATGTGAGAGTTTAACAGTTTAAATATGATTTTGGGCGCATTAAAACAAGATATGTGTTTATGGGATAACTTTGAAATGTAATGCAAACATGCTCTGTGATAATAGATACAACTGTATAAAATTGCGGAATTAGAATTGGAATATTTCCCACCGAAAAGCACCAAAGATTATTAGAAGGACGAAACAATGTTGTCCAGACCTGGGAGTTGGACTGCCATGCTCTATATGAAGTATATCATTTGTCTATGTGATTTGCAAGAGTGCCACAACTGTAAAAATGTGTAATTTAGGTAAATTGTGGAATTAAGGCACTGGGCCTCATTACAACTCAGGCGGTAAGGGGTTTACGGCGCCGTAAACAGCGCCGACCCTTACCGCCTGAGTACGAGGTCCCTTAGCGCCATGCTTTTAGCAGGTGTTAAAATCCATGGCGCTAAGGGACCATGGAGTTAATTACGCCACCGTAATTTACGGTGGCATAATTAACGCCTTCCCCACTCCCATTATGCCCTATGGGGTAAAAATGGGAATGGGGAAGGGTAAATGGGGATTGGGGACTTACCGCCATGGTGGTAAAGTCACGGCCCAGGCGGTAACTTACCGCCTGGGTCATAATGAGGCCCACTGTCTTTGCACAGAATGTGATGTGGGTTTTGTTTCGGGTTTTGTTTTAAAACAGAAGCTTCGAAGTTCACCGCCGCAGCCCCAGGTCTTGATTCGTCACATCGGCCCACCCGCCCCTCCCCTCCTGCTTTAAATGGAGGGGGAGAGGACCGAGAGGCGAAGATGACAAGAGAAGGCCAGGAGAAAAGGCCTTCTGTGCTCTTTGCAGCTCCGCTGCGAGCACTTCTCCGCCCCATCAGCTGAAAGCAGGACCACTGTTCATATTTGCTTTGGAACACACTGTTGTTCCAGCCCGCTTACGGCCGCGTGTTGTGCCATCCTATCTAAGATGGATGCCCCTGTTTCCAAGACTGCATCCACAACAACAGAAGCTACGAAGTTCACCACCGCAGCCCCAGGTCCTGATTCGTCACGTCAGCCCGCCCGCCGCTCCCCTCCTGCTTTAAATGGAGGGGGAGAGGACCGAGAGGCGAAGCCGACGAGAGAAGGCCAGGAGAAAAGGCCTTCTGTGCTCTTTGCAGCTCTTTGCTGCTCGTTTGCCGCTTGCCACGAGGTTATGCTGCATCCGGCAGGTAAGGAGTCAGACTGTTCCCACCTGCATTCAAACCCAAGCCCTGTCACCACCAGAAACCTCAGACTATGTGCTCGCATTCTAAAGGCCACCACTTGCTCTCAGCCCCTCACCACGAGCATCCACAATGCACGGCTATGCTCCCGGACTCCGCCACCCACTTACTACCAAGATGCTACTTTACATGCAAACAAGGCCAGACCCATCCGTCCAACCTGTAAAGACACTTCAGTCACCTCCAATATAGCTGCAAATGAAGCACTTCACCCCATCGCCAATCCTACTAATTCTATATTAAATGTAACCCCTTATGTGTCCACTGAAAATGAGCCCCCAATGCAAAATCTGTGTTATGCAAATCTTCTACTCCCATTTTGACTGCTACTGTGCCAACTGTTACTCCATGTGTGTCCACCACCACTGAAAATGAGCCCCCAATGCAAATTCTGTGTTATGCAAATCTTCTACCCCATATTGACTGCTACTGTGCCAACTGTTATTCCATGTGTGTCCGCCACCACTGAAAATGAGCCCCCAATGCAAAATATGTGTTATGCAAATCTTCTACCCCCATTTTGACTTCTGTTATGCCAACTGTTATTCCATGTGTGTCCACCACTACTGAAAATGAGCCCCCAATGCAAAATCTGTGTTATGCAAATCTTCTACCCTAATTTTGAATGCTACTGTACCAACTGTTATTCCATGTGTGTCCACCACCACTGAAAATGAGCCACCCAATGCAAAATCTGTGTTATGCAAATCTTCTACCCCCATTTTGAACGCAACTGTACCAAACGTGATTCCACATGCGTCCACAACCTCACCCTCTCTCCCCATTGACCCCCCCTTAGCTGCTACACAACCCCATCTCAAATGCGTCATGATCAACGCCAGGTCCGTCAATGCTCACGCTCTAGACATCCATGACCTCATAACCACCCATGATCTTGATCTGCTCATGATTTCAGAAACCTGGTTACATGAGGCCTCCGGCCTAGCACTCTATGTTGCTGTGCCCTCTGGCTACTCCATCACGAGACAAGATCGCCTTTCCAAAGGTGGAGGTGTAGCAATCATTGCCAGAGACTCCCTCTCCATTAGAAAGATAGAGAAATCCCTGCACAACAACAGCGACTACATCCAAGTCAAAATCAACCTCTCTCCCCACTGCACCATTCCTGTTCACATTGTCTATTGCCCTCCAGGCTCAACAGGAGACTTTCAAGCCTCTCTCATCCACCTGCTCTCTCACAACTTAAAAAACAATCAAAAGCCATTCTCCTTGGGGACGTCAACCTAGGCCTCCTGGACTGTAAGCAGCCAAATCTCTTGATTCAGCCCTCAAGGCACTAGGCTACAAGAACACCATCTTCAGCCCTACTAACACCCAGGGCCGAACTCTCGACTGGATCGCACAGCACTGTCCACTCATCATCACTGGTAACACGCCCACCCCATGGTCTGACCACCATATCACCACCTTCAGCATCCCCAGCACCAGCCCCTCCACTCCGTCACCCCAACCCGTGCCACCCTGCCTCACAAGAAGCTCCCAACAGCTTATTAAGGAAAGGTTACTGCTCTACCTCCAAGGCCTAGCCTTCAGACCTCCTTTCTCCACAGACCCAGAAACACTTGCAACAGCTATGATGTTTCCATCAAAGCAGCTATCAACTCCATTGCCCCACTCAAACCCCGCAAATCCAAACCCACGATGCACTCCAACTCCTGGTTCACCCCGGACCCTCTCACACTCCACAACAAAAAAAAGGCTGCACTCACACAATGGCAAACATCCCACTCGTACAAAGATAAGATGATTTTCAAAGCCCACTCTGCCAAATACAAAAAGGCAATCACCCAAGGAAAGGCTAAATCCTTTGAATCCAGAATCTCAGAAGCCCAATCTAGCACAAAACAAATCTTCGCCATCTTCAGGGAGCTAGAGACTCCCACTCCCGCCCCCCAGAATTTCACCATAAACAAAGCCTGGTGCGATGAAATACAAACGGCCATGTAAACCAAATTGAGCCTTCTCCAAAACAAAATACTAGCCACTAAACAAGCCATGCCTAATACGCACATCCCTGTCCCTCCTCCTGCCTCTGACCCCCCCAACCTTTCTCCTTCAAACCCATACAGGAAAAAGACATCATCAACATAATGAGGAATATCAAACCCTCTAACTATAAAGGTGATGCATGCCCAGCTACCATCATCAAGGACTGTACCGAAGCGCTAGCTCCTTTCCTGACAGCCTTTGTCAATGCTTCCTTTGCCACGGGGAAAGTCCCCGCATCCCTCAAGGAAGCCTGTGTCCACCCTCTATTAAAAAAAACAACTCTCGATCCCACATCCCCTAACAGCTATAGATCCATAACCACTTTCCCATTCCTCCTCAAAATACTGGACAAAGCAGCCTACCTGCAGGCTCAGCATTTCATCGAAGAGAACAAACTCTTGGGTCTCCGACAATCTGGCTTCCACCCCAAACACAGGACTGAAACCGCCCTACTTGACTTGAAAAATCAGACGAATGATGCCACAGACATGGGCAAACCAGCACTTCTCTTACTTCTTTTCCTATCAGCGGCCTTTAATGTCGTAGACCATGAAGTCCTATGGCACCACCTCTCCTCCATTGCCAAATTCTCCCCTGATGCCACAGCATGGATCACTTCCTTCCTACAAGACAGAACCATGCAAGTATTCTCTGACTTAGCCTCCACCTCACCCACCATCACACTCTGTGGTGTGCCCCAAGGCTCCTGCCTCTCCCCCACCCTCGACAACCTCTTCACACAACCCCTCTTCCTCATCCTCAACGCTATGGGTATCTCTTACACCAACTACGCTGACGACACTCATATCCTCCTCACCCTCACTGGTAACTATGACACTGACTCCTTGACCCTTAACGACCTTTATAACACCATCCAAGCCTGGATGGCAGACAATGGACTATGCCTCAACTCCGACAAGACTGAACTCCTCCTGGTGGGTTCCCCTGACACGTTAAAATCTAGACTCCCAATTCAGTCATTTCACCATTGACACCATCAAAATACCTGTCTCAGACGCAGTCAAAACTCTTGGAGTCTACTTGGATTCCAAACTTTCCATGGACAGACATGTCAACGCATGATTGCGAGCATGCGATTAGACGGGGAAAGATTTGAGGGAAGGGATCCAACCCGGTGAAAGATGAACAGACACGATTCAAAATAGGGGTAGCCAAGTTTATGAGCTTGTATCAATTACTCAGTTTAAAGGCCATGATTTGAAAAGGGCCTCAGATAAGGCCGAAACACGTGTCATCAAAAAGGGCAATTTTTTGATAAAATAAATCACTCTTGCAACTTATACTTTGGCGCAGTCTTCATTCTGGGTCCTCATCATAAACTTACATGTCAGCGCAATAGCCTCCTCAGCTGCATACCATGCCAAACTAATCAACGCAGTCAGACCCTTCCGCCCAAAGAGAACTGCACTGATATAGCCAGAGCTATCACTGGCTCCAGGCTAGATTACTGCAATGTACTCTTTCTAGGAACTTCCAACAAAAACCTGGAGAGGCGACAAGTCATACAGAATAGTGCCCTCCATGCAGCCCAAGGCATTGCTAAAAGAGAACACATCTCGGAGGCCAGAAAACTAGCCCACTGGCTACCAATAGAGGAAAGAATCCTCTTCAGAGTTCTGACACTGACCCACAAGTGCATTCTCCTCACTGCTCCTGTCTACCTCTAACAAAGGATCCACCCCGTCTACTCCACAAGGCCAACCAGATCACTGTATACCAACATGCTCTGTGTGCCACTAGTACAAAGAGCCACAGTGGGCGGATCCAGCTTCCCATATCTCACACCAACATACTGGAATGCCCTACCTCCCACAATCCGAGGTGATCCCTCTCCCTCATTGCTTTCCGTAAAGCTATGAAAACCATGCTCTTCACATAAGGTCCCTCGCAGCACCATGATTGCTAATCAAATGTCCCACTGCATAAGCTGCAATGTAATGACCAAATGCATGAGCTGTAATGACAACTATTTTTGTAGCAATTATAATGTGCCAATGACTGCTACCATTCCTGTACCCCTGTAACTAAGCTCCTGCAAGTAACAGAGCCACAATGCACCTGGACTGTCTGCGCGCTATATAAATAAATAAATAAATAAATAAATAAATAAATAAATAAATAAATATGTAGGATATTTAAGTCCCACAGTTTGCTTTCGGGTTCAGAAAAAAAAGAAATAATAAGTGTGCTGAAGCCACAGAACAGGTCTTCCTGGCCTGGCTTCAAAGGACATTTGCTTCCTGAGAACAAGACCTGCCTCCCCCCAAGGGGACCAGTATCTGGAAACTATGAATAGACCAAGGGGGATAATGTAACATGCTCTTCCGACTGTCTGGCATTCTGCATTCAAGAGACAAAGGATTTCCAGGACACTTAGATGCGACTTTGTGAACAGCGCCACCCCTCAACTTTAACTGCAGAGCCTCAAAGCAAACTCCAGAGCAACCTTGGAAGTCATGCCCTTATTTGGGAGACAATGCTGGCTATCTGGGGCAAAAGAATAAACTTTAAGGCTTTTTTTCTGCAACTGGACCATGCGGTAATGCGAGAGTTTAACAGTTTAAATATGATTTTGGGGGCATTAAAACAAGATATTGTGGCTTTCCCTAGCATGTATGGGATGCAAATGGTAAAATAATGTAATTCATGGGAAAAGTGTTTATGGGATAACTTTTAAATGTAATGCAAACATGCTCTGTAATAATAGTTACACCAGCATAAAATTGCAGAATTGTAACTGGAATATTTCCCACCGAAAAGTGCCAAAGATTATTAGAAGGACGAAACAATGTCATCCAAATCTGGGAGTTGGACTGCCATGCTCTGTATGAAGTATGTCATTTGTCTATGTGATTTGCAAGAGTTCCACAACTGTAAATCTGTGTAATTTAGGTCAGAACTGATTTTTGGCAAATGTAACTGTGGGATGGCTCTTTACCTCACAAAAACACATCCCATAAAACTGAGTTCCCTCCTTAAATCCAATCTGTTTCTAGGAAGGAGGCAACATACATAGGCTGACCTATCCAGTTGTGAGAGGCATGTCCAGCCTAAGCCTGCCCCAACAATAGATCCTGTGATTTCACCCAACTTATAAAAGGGGGAAGCTCACAGAGACAGTACACACTCTTCTGAATTTTCCATCTCCTGAGTATTCAGACATTCCATATTCATCCTGCCAGACTCCATATTCCTGATTCCACTGCCAGGCCAAAGCATAGCTGACCCTATCCAGGCAGGACCATTGATCCAGAAAAAGAAACCCCATAACAAAATCCCATTAACTCAGGGAGAAAGGGGGAAAAGATTTGGTACCCTTTTTGAGAGTATCCTCTGACCAGACCGACCTTCTCCCCACTACCTGCATGCCACTGTGCCGTGAACAGACAGGCCCAGCTGTTTTCTGATAGGAGAGGCCCGCCGTGGTGCCGTGACCAGATCCTTTGAGTCCAGAAACCTGTTGGCTGTCCCAAATCCCAAACCTCAGTGCTGATTGTATCTCCCCATCTCATAGCAACACATAGTATACGCCAATCTGATACATTGTCTTGGTTCCACCTTCTAAGTAATCCCATCCATACCCTGATAACTTGTTTAAAATATCCTGAATCCTCTGCATATTCTGTTCCTTGATTTCCTAGTGTTAGCACCATTCTTCAACTCATTTTTGTCATTTGTAAGTCCTTATTCCTATGTTGATTAAATACATTATTTTTCCCTGAAAAGAGGCACACTACATGAAGGGTTACAACTGCAGCGTAACCTTTCTATTCACGGATGGTGTTTTTCTTTTCTAGCAACTAAATCTATTTTAAGTGAGATTTGTCCTTTCTTTTCCAAACCGATTTTCTCTGTTAACTGCTTTTATCTTTAAAACTGAATTTCCTTTCGCATTGAGAATCTCATCCTGTTATTAACTTAGAGTCACTCTTTCACTTGCATAACATCCCTGTGATGACTCGATCGGCTCAGGCCTCTATTCATTAAATGAGGCATGAGGTGGGCATTGTCATCAGTAAATGACTTGAAGAGTGTGGTCACATTACTGCATCTACTGCTCGAGGCTAGATCTGTTTACACCAATGGTGGTTCTTAAGTGACCCTAGAAGTTAGTGTGGTTAGCAATGGATGGCAGCCAAAAGTGGGAAGAGTGAGGGCACATGCTGATGACTTACTGTGACTTACTGGGATGCAGGGAGAAGGAGTTCCAAATATTACTAAATCTTAATGAGACCTAACAAGCATTGCCTATTCTCTGTCTTCCCTGTGAGCTAAGAGTCAAGAAAGGAAAGAAAAGGGCACAGCTAAATGGGTGGGTGGGGCAGAGGCCATGTGATCTAGATCAACTTGCACCAGCTGACCAACTGCAAAAGAACATACACTCTAAAGCTGCTTGTGTGGTTATTTGGAGAAAATAAAAAAGGTTGGTTTTGGGGGAGAGGATAGCTCAAGAGCAGTACACTTGTCTTGGGAAGAAGAAAGCGCCGACCTGCGCAGGTTTGAATCCCTCTCGCACTCTTATAGGCTAGTCTCTGGCATGAAGCGTGATATAAAGGAGAATTAATTTATTTTTATTTTTAAGAAAATATATCACCACAAAGAGGCAACACAAGTTTGTGGTAATTAGCAGGGCCTGAATCATAGGTCATGCAATCTAGAACCACTTGCACCAGTTGACAAACTCTAAAGGAAAAGTGCCTAGAACGCAGCTTAAGTAAAAAATATTGTTGCTTGCATAAAACATGACTTATAATTATGTAGCAGTAGGAGAGCACAGGCAGAGTATGCAAATGAATATGCTATCTTTCTGTGGCCAGTTAGAATACACATTGACCCCATAGAAAAAGTCTTATAATTCTCGGTTAGCAGAAGGAGGTGATATTCTCTGGCTATATGTGAATATGCCATTTCAGTACTAGCGACAAGAAAATCCCAGTACCAACCTGAATGAGTACACTCGTGTGACCTTTCTTGACGTAATCAATAGAGGTTCACCATAGAATTGAATTGAGGCTTGCAGATTGCATTCTTTGACTGTAAATCAGTGGGCTCTATCACAACCATGGCAGTATCCCAGCTTTAAATCTGCCGGGATAGTGCCACCGTGAACTTGCGTTACCGCAACTCATTTCACCGCTGTAAGTGCCGGATTCTGAGTTGTAGGGGGCGTGAGAAGTTTGCATTCCTATTGAGTACATTGGACTCAGTGGGATATTCTGGGTGTTATTACCGCGGGGCTATCCATGCTACATTAAAAGCGTCACAAATGGGCAGAAAGTGTCAAGGTTTACCTCCAGCAAAAAGCGATTGGGCGGAGCGGTAATGCGGCCGTAATAGCATTACCAATTCATTTTTTCTGCTGCGCCCCAATCAGTGATGACCCCCAGTGTGTCCTATTCTAGTGATGTAGTAAAATATTAGTTGTTGCATAGAAAATGTCTCATAATTCTTTAGAGGTAGCAGAGTGATTTCAATGTCTGCAAATGAGTGTGCTGTCTTCAATGTGGACTGGTTCAAATATTGGTTGCTTGTCAAGAAAATGTTTTGTAATTCTTTGTCGTGATAGAGTATATCATATGACTGCAAATGAGTATGTACTCTTTTTGTGACTAGAGAAAATACTTGTTGATTGTGAAGTGGCAACACAATTCTAAGAATTATTTTCATTAAATAGCGTGCATACAGTGTCTAACTAAATGTGTGGTCTATTTTTGGCTCCAGTAAATACTCATCATGGCATAGAAAAAGTCCTGTCATTCTTTAGAGGCGGGAAAGGATTGCCGTTTTTGTGTAGCCTGTTGCTTGCATAGAAAACATCTCATATTTCTTTGTGTAGAGGCCGAGTTTATATACTGTGGCCAAAAGGCACTGAAAGCCATTTTAAGAGTAATATTAGTTTCATGCAGGGGCTGACCAAACAGCGCACTTACCAACTGTTGGAAACCCTGCATCCACATTTAAAAATGTGCAAAGCATAGTGGAAAACGAATTAGTAAAACCAGGTGAAATCACCTTTACTCTTCAGTTTTCCTAAGTTAGGCGTTGCTGGGGGGGACTAAGGGGGCTACAGCCCCTGATCTTTTGGTTGTAGCCCCGGATAGAATCTCAGGAGCTACAGCCAAAAGACTAGCTAGCCCCCAGTCCCAACAGTTCCAACATCAGCTGAGCCCCGGGTCTTTTCCAGACCTAGCAACTCCCCTGTTCCTAACTGATTTATGCACAAATAGACGCCATCTGCAAATTACACTCTGCAGGCACCATTTACTAAAGGATGGCAATGGAATCCGCCAACTCATTAGTACGCCCTAATCCAAGGTATGTTCCATAAGAAGCTATTTGTTTTACAGCGGCAAGACAACCTCAATGAGGCGTAAAACAAAGTTCTCATACAAAATGGATAAGGACAGCATGGGGGATGGGTGCACTCCGCTCTGTGCCCCTCCTCCACCTTGTCTAAGCACAACCATGATCTGGAATGGATACATTAGGGTTTAATTAATGTTAAAGCAGCACACCTTTAACGCCTCAGTGTCCTGCACTACCCAGCATGCAATTACCTCAATGTGTCTTTGTATAACTAAGGAAGGGAGAATTCAAGTGACCACAGTGCATGATATAAGTGCATGTGATAAATGGTGGCATTTTGTGGAGGAGGGAATCACTTATTTATTTGGAGGCAGGCTGCAGAGGCAGACACTGTCAGTAAATCGGTGTGTCATTTTTTATGGGGCGACACAATATTAGCTGCTTGCATATGACAATTACGATGATTAATGAGAACAAACGAGTGGATTCAGAGTCAATAAATTAGTGTGTGGTCTTTTCGTGTGCCAAATGAAATAGTTATTTCTAGTGTAGAAATAGCTGCATAATTGTTTGAAGATAGGAGAGTGCATTCAGTGGCTACAACTGAGTGTGTAGTGCGTTTTCTTTTTGGGGCAAGAGAAACATATACTTGATGATTGCGCGGGAAAAACGGTATAATTCTTTGTAGGTAGGTGTGTACATTAAGTGGTTATAAACCCAGCGTGTCGTCTTTTTGTGGGCACAGGAAATATGTGTTGCTTGCCCAGGAAACATCTTATACATGATATGATTTGATATGGCATTTATAACACGCCTGCACATAAGTGTTTCTAGGCGCTACAGGACAAGGAGGGAGAAACAAAGGGAGGACAAAAACTGTGATCTTACTAGGCCTTGTGTCAATCAGATTGCGCAAGTGCGGGTAAGAGGGAAGGGGGGAAGTGCCAGAGGGGGAGGGGGAGGGAGAAGTGCAGGTAAATCAAGTAAGCAGGTGGCTCATAGGTGCAGTAAGAAGGAACTGCAGGGTTGCAGGAACAGACCCTTAAGTACTGGGGAAACCCATAGGCAGTGCAACAGCAACTGGACAAGCAGGAGCCTGGGCCCGAGTTCAGAGGGTATCCCGGTGACCAGTGCACAGACCAGTCAGGTACATCAGCAGGGCAGAGGAAGAGAGAAAGCAGAAGCCAACAAGGAAGGTCTTGAGTTGCTTCCGAAACCAGTGGTGGTTCTGCTGAAGTTTGAGAGAGGCAAGGAGGCTGTTCCAGAGTGAGGCCCCAGTCGAGGAGAGAGATCTGCCCCCAACTCTCTGTTTGTAGTAGCGTCTGACTCTCAGAGAGTTGGAGGTGGATGAGCGGAGATCTCGAGAAGGAAGATGTTTTGGAAGAGAACGTTGGATGTATAGCGACCCCGGTCCCCAGAAACCCTGGTGGACGACGAAGAGGGTCTTGAACTTGATCCTTGCAGCCACAGGGAGTCAGTGAAGAGATTTCAGGGCTGGGGAGATACGATCCATGGGCTTGACACCAAGGACAAGTCTCACAGTCCTGTTCTCACTAAGTTGTAAAGGTCCAAGAGTAGAGGCAGGCAGATTTAGAAAGAGACAGTTGAAGTAGTCCAGCCTAGAAAGGACAAGAGCTCTGTAGACAGTGAGCTTCTGGGGGAAAGGGAGAAAAGGAAGAATTACTCTGAAGAGGTGCAGCTGATAGTTTGATTTCTTAGAGATGTCAGAAATGTGAGGAGAGAAGGAGAAGGTAGAGTTGAAGATGACACCAAGGTTCTTAGCCTCACAGGAAGGAGCAGGAAGAAGGCCCAGAGTGGGCATCCGGAGAGCGAGAGGAAAGGAGTGAGCAGGTGTCCCAATGAGGATAATCTCACTCTTACTGGCAGAGATTGTTGGCGGCACAGCATTCCTGAATTGCAGGCAGACAGTCTGGTATGAGAGAAGAAGTAGAGGTGTCTGAGGGGAGGCTGAAAGAGAGCTGGGTGTCATCCGCATAACACTGGAAATTGGAGCAGAATGAAGTGATGCGGTAGGCAACAGGTGCCATGTATTCGTTGAACAACCAGGGTGAGTGGTTAGACCCCTGGGGAACACCCTAAATAGAAAGAGAGAGATAAAAGAGAGGAAAGACCCAAGTTGGACCTGAGAGTGTCGGTAAGTGAGAAAGGAGGTCAAACAGGCCATGGCCTGATCAGTGTTACCCCGGTTGTCACAGAGGCATTTGAGCATAATGGTATGTTTGATCGTGTCCAAAGCGGAGGATAAATCGAGGAGAATGAGGAAAGAAGGGTGATTACAGTCAAAATTGGAGAGCAGGGCTTCACTGGCATTCAGAAGATCAGTTTCCATGCTTCTGGCAGCTTTGAAGACAGACTGGTGGTAGTGAGGCAGCCAACAGATTCAGTATGCAGATTAAGCCGCAAGATGGCCAGCTTTTCCAAGAGTTTGCCCAGGAAAGGAGTGATAGAGATAGGGCGATAGTTAGCCGGAGAGGAAGGATCGGGTGCCTGAAAGAGAGCTGGGTGGCAGGGGGGCCATTATATGCAAATACTCTAAATGAGTATGCCACTTTTTTTTTACCTGGGAGAAGAGAATACCAATGGCTAAGATGTATGTCATAAATGCATGTTACATTTCTTTTAACAGTGTAGAGAAGAACATTATACCAATATTTAGAGCCTGTTACGAAAGGAGTTTACCTGGGGTGTGTACTGGCTCCTATCCTTTTTAATCTCTACAATGACCTCCTACTCTTGGACTACATACCAGTCAGCCTACAAAGGTTTCCTAGAAGGAGTACAAGGGTACTTAGGAAGGAATCACTTAGAAATTGACCCTAATAAATCATAGTCAATGTCCTATTCTTCTAAACGTAAAACATAGTCTCATTCTTGGAAGCTGAATCAGATAGGGATTGAGCACGTCTCTACCATAAATTACCCGTGTTCCTCAATATCATCAACAAAGCAGTTCTAATCACAAAATGATAAAATGGTATAGAAAATCTGCCCAGGAATCACACTGATGAAGGTGCTAAAAAATAAGTTCTGTACTTTTTCATTGCTACCACTAATTCAGCTATTTTAGCTACAGGTTATGATGTTATATGGATGCGAGCTGATTCAATTTTCTAATAGAAGATTTTTGGACCGATTGAAGGAAAAATCTGGAAGGTAGTGTGTGCAATCAGACTGGAAATTGGACTCACATCCTGATGGGCCCAATACATAAAAAGAAATCTGTCATTCCATACAAATATTATGGAGGCCGATGATAACTCTCTGTGCTCCTACCTACATGATTTCCTAAAGGGTAGTAGGGTCCATACGTTCTTTCCATCCAAATTTCACAAGAAGTGTGAGGGTTACTTGGAATTGATTTCACTGGATAAGTCTAAGAGCGAATTTGTGTAAAAACAGAAGATGATACGTTGGGATAGAAATAGCAATCAGAAGTTCTTAAAAGCGTAATACGGTATTTAGTTCTTCCAACGGAAAAGCTTAGACTGTACCTGCAAAAAAGTCCATTAAAAAAATAGGATTAATATCTCAAATTTCGCTCAAATGCTCTTCCTACACTAGAAGCAATAGGTCTAAATTTTGGCCTTCCAACTGAATTGCACGGCTGACGCCCGTGCGGCCTTGCCCACAATAGAATATCTGGCCCATTTGGTACTATAGTGTCCATCCTTTACGAACCATAGAATTCAACTTTTAGGTGGGTTTATCCACTCAACAGCTCGGGCGATGACCAATAATCTATGGGTAAGACTGACGTTTACCTCTAATCAGGCATTAACAATAGCTCTGTCTAAATTGTTAAAAGACATATTGGTGAACTTGAATGTTACAGAGGGAGGTGGAATAAAGGGAGATTTGGGACTAAATGGGGTGTCCCTATACTGGGGGAAAGGGAAGACACCAAATTGTGTACACTTTGATTTAGGCTTTTTAAAGGAGAACGTGAAATTACAAGGCAGAATTGTGGTCCACATGGATATTCTTCTTTGTTTTATTTTGTGGTGATTTGCTTCTGATTCTGGAAATTAAAAAGATGTTTTGATTATGCTGGCACAACTGCATTTTTTATATTGACATGGTGTAAAAGTTACTTGTAAACTGTAAAAAAAAAAACTTTAAATAAAAAAAAAAAGAAAAACAAAACAATGCATATACCAGAACAGAATGCCAATTATTGAAAAATGTAAGCATTATCCGTCAATGTCAGAAATAATTGTCTCAACTTCAAGCAGTGAAATCATCAAAAGGGTTTCTTACAGTGAGACTTGCAAGACAAACAGACAGCATCCTAGCATTATCCCATTCCCAACCAACTATCCTGCTCTGCCCTGCAGATGCGCTTTATGAATGTGCCCGCGCAATCGACCCCAGGACTTCGAAAGGCATTTACCAGGCCTTGTGGTGCCCTATTCCCATTTAGGACAGCAGATTAGTTTGTCCCTTGAGATTGATCTTTCTTTTATGTCAATACCCATAGGTATAACATGGGTACCCGGTTTTGCGTGAAATATGAAGGTGCTAACTTCTTTTCAGTAACATCCTCCTCAGGTGAGGGTTGTAGGTCTTAACCCCTTTGAAGTTTTCTGCAGGAGATGAATGGCTCATAGTATGACTGTCCAAAGTCAGCACTTTCAGTGCATCTGCGCAGTCCAGCAATCATTTTTGTCTTGTGCCACTATGAACAGGAGTGGCTTAACCAAAATAGGCTGAAATGTAAAGAACAGAGAATAAACATTAGGAGCTTAAAGGTAAAGGAATGACAAAGTGTGAAACAAATGGTTTTTCTATGAGAATCCCATTGAAAAATGCTTTGTGAAACAGGCCCATAGTTGATTGATACATGTACTTTCTCCTTTCCTTCATGGTGCTCTGTTTTTGTGAGTGGAACTTTGCATCAAAACAGTATGTTTAATGCTGTGCCAGCTTTAAACCGCCAGCTTTAAACCAGTGGGCAGTGTTGTGGTCAAACTCACTATAGGACGAGAACATTAATTCTACCAGCAGTGGGCACTGGGGTAGAAACAGAGATGAACAGGCTTACGAAAGTTCTGGAGATTTCCCGAGAATGGGCTTGGACTTGATCACACTGTGCAACATGGGGACACTTTGAAAACTTTCCCAGGGCTTCTTTGAAAACATTCCCAGGGCTTCATTTGGTTCCAAGTCCAGTCCTGGGTAGAAATAGAAGTAACATTGTTCCTAGCATGAGGCCTGTCACTGATGGAAATGGGCACACAAATAAGTACTGTCCCTCAGGCAAGCTTCTGGGATGTCATTTAGGGGTCGCCAGAGGTCGCAACCTCTGAGGTCTCCCTTGCGACCTCTGTTAAAAAAAACACATTTTTTTTTTTGTAATGCAGCCTCCCGGTCTGTGGCAAGCACCATGTGGCTCTTTACTTCTGAAGTGGCTGGCTTTCTTTTTCATGCCCCTTAAAAAAAATGTAAAATAAGAACAGGAGTGCCACAAGTCTAACACTTTCAGCACTGGCCCTAAATAAGAAAGAATAGGAATACAAAATAATGTTTCTTTCTGGAATCCTATACAATAATTGCTAGACTCATTAAAGGTTTATTTTAGGCACACTTCAGGGGGTGGGTCACTGATTTATTCTATTCTTAAACACCTCAAATCAGCCTTTCATCCTTCTGAGGTTGATAAATGAGTACCAACACAGGTTGGATGATATCGGGTGTATATTTTTTCTATATAAAGCGCTCAAGCGTAAATGCTGTATAATAACACATCATTATCATTTGGTCATGGACGTCTGCTTGCATTCACAGTAATTTGGTAATATGGGCCTATACACACTGATCTTAACGATACATATGGTGATCCATTCTTGTATGAAATGTACATCACATTATAGTGATATCATAACCATATTTTTTGTAGTGTACAATGCTATGTGATGCCACTCCCTGTTTTGTCAACGGGTGAAAGGTTGTGTTCCATAGCTTCCTGCGATATCACTTCGGAGTGGGTCAAATGACATCACTTCCTGTGATGTCATCAGGGGTCAAGGGTCGTGTGATGTCATTTCTGCTACCCCTGGCATTTTGGTGAAATGACGTCCCTGACAAGCTTCACGGTAGAAATCCACGTTTACTATTTCTATTGCAGAAATATAATACATTACAAATAAACAAAGAACATATTATGTCAGTCATGCCTTGTGCTAGAACTAGGAAACAATCTATTAATAGCATCAACTCCACCCACACTAGAACACGTTAGCGTGGGATGTGGTTACTGCTATAAAAAAAACATGTTTTGTTTGGAGCAAGAGGCCCGACTGTGTGGGAAAATATATCACGATATTTGCAACTCCGGTGACCATTTTTAAGGGCCAAGTGGGGAATGGCAACCTACTCTCTCACAAATGGCCCTCATGGCTGTACTCATTTGAACACATCACTGCAAATGTCTGGTGATGCCTCAAAACTCTTATCACCAAAACGTCTGTTGATTAATGGTCCGATTACCAAAACCTTGCTCTGGTGCAAAAAATGGGCACACATTAATGTAGCAACCTTTTGATGCTTAGATAATACAAAATAGAACATACAAGTTTAGCCCCAATCCCTATTTAGACCAAAATGAAGCTGACTGTTTTACTCACAGGTTATCATGTCTGTTCTTGCGAGAGAGGGGCGCCCGCTACCTTTGTAAAACTATTTTTTAAGGAACCTGGGATTGGTAACCCTAGGTCTCCTGGGGGCAACCAGACGTGGTCTCCCTCTCACTGTGCTTAGAGAGGCATCAGCTTCACCTCACTGATGATCCCCAACAAGGGTGAAACACGTGTATGGGGTTGCTGGTGGTACTCTCGTTCAGATTGGAGTTGCCATTGTATTTCGGTGCTGGACTGCCCCTGGGCAGGACAAAGACTGATATGCAAATGGGTATTTCCCATCTGTGAAAGGCACAGTGAGTAAAAGCAGTGGCTGCGAACTCTCAAGTGGTTAATAACCACTGAACAGGTTATCATGTCTGTTCTTGCGAGAGAGGGGCGCCCGCTACCTTTGTAAAACTGTTTTACTTACTGTGTTTGCTGCATAACATGAGCACAATGTAGTAAACAGTTATCCATGTATAATTTTTTTACATTATTAAACGCACGTATCTCAAAGAAACAGTATAATACGTGTTTACCCTAGTGCAAACGTTTTTAGATAAAATGACCTGTGTGGAAACCAGGTTGCTCCATTCCATACTATCTAAGTGTTTGCTTTAATGTGTAGCACTGTTGCAACTGTTAGATCATCTGGCCCCTGGTGTTTCTATGAATACGTTTGACTACTATGCCACAGTCCTGATGGAACACACTGTTATGTGGGCAGGAAAGCATTTTTCAATGCCTCGCTTTGGTGTGTGGCACACTTTTCTGTGATGTATGTTGTTCTTGATTACTCATGTGCACGAGCCTGGTCTAGACAAGGTAGTTAGAGAGTTCTCAATGACAATGATTGAAGTGCTAACATTTCAATAATTATCTTACTTTAGGCTTGATTTTGTCCACTTGGTGTGAGATAATTTGGCGGCTACCACAAAACACAAGTTGAACAAATAAAAACAAAAAAAGCCCTCTGTATTATGCCATGTTTATTTGGCGCGCGCGCGGTTATGCCACGCTCTCTCCCTCTCTCGGCTGAATGCATGCCTGGGCCTATATAAAACACATCTCGGTTATTAACTCGCCACATTTACGCTCACTGTACGCTTCACTGGGAGGCCCTGATGGCAGAGCTGGTTTACTGTCATGAGCACCTGCGGTACGCATGACACTTCCCATTTGTACTTCTGCTCGGTTTACACGACAGTGTGTGTTATACGTCTCAATAAATTGCTTCCGTCTGTGCAGTGTGCCTCTAAGTGACTGATGGGAGAGCTGCATTACTGTCACTGGCAGCTCCTGGAGATCTGACTTTTTCAATTTATACTTCCGTTCTTTACAGGGTTCCTGCATGTTTTATGCTTTCATAAAGTGTCTTTATCATTATATCTGTGTCTCCTGCCCGCTTGCTCCAGTTCTATCCCGGTGACACCTTCACGGCATGTGACTTATTTTGCAAGGTAAACAGTGTAGTGTGTCATAGTCATAGTGAAGTGTCCCAATTTCTTTAAACAGCTTTCTTTTTGCTAGTGGCAGTCATTCATTGCAGATCCGCGTTCTCACCTTGTTATTGTCGGAGTTGCTTGGCTTCCAGAAGGAATGAAACTATTAGGTATGGATACAAAGAGTCATGTTCGTGTGCTGAGGACTGGCACAGCGAGGCACTATCATGCTTCTGCCCAGCATTCCACCAGTTGGGTTATACAGATTATGTGTGCAAGAAGTTAACCCAGCACCACTGTCACCAGCTGGGGAGGTGGGCACCAATATGGTCCATCGCCCAGTGTAATCTATTGTTTTTTTTATTGCCCGTACTTGCGGCAAGACCGGCTCCACCTACGGCTGACCAGTCCCCAAAACACATGTATGCAGAAGGAGAAGGTTCTTGCGGGTTCCAGCTTTGCAAAAATCCTGCTGTTCGCCTGAGTCGGGTGTGGACCCAAGGAGAGACCCAGAGGTTGTGGATAGGCTGCGAACGGAGGCTCCTGGAAGAACACAGGCACGTGAGTATAAATTGCAAGGAATAACCAAGTAGGGGATATTGTGGGGACAATAGAGCAATGTGATTGAGGGGAACACGCAGTGCAAAATGGATAAATGAATTGGATGACTAATTGAAGTAAAGTGCTTTACATTTGTATCGCCATAAGTTTTTTAGTAGAGACACGTGAAGGAGAGATACAAGAGGAAGTATGGGAGCCTGATCTAGAAATAGGTTGGAGGGTGGCTCCACAGGGCACTGTTTTGATCAGTGCGGGTAATAAATAAGGAGACAAAAGTTGGAGCCCTATAAAATTAGAGGGCACGGGAACAAGTAGAAGTTGTTATTTTAGCGTGTTATTTTTAGTGTTTTTTTCTCATATACATGTATAAAACACTTGTGTATGAGCGCAATATAAATAAAATATCATATCATGGAGGAAGATCCAGGAGGGGTGACCGTGATGTGAATGATAAAGGAGTGAGTGGGAATGGAAGGGTGACTCTTAATTAAGGGAGGGGGGAGGTTGTGCTGTTACATGTGGTTCGTTTTATGTATTCTGCCATGGTAATTTGAAAACTCTTTTATGTTTATATGTCTATATGTACACATATCTATGTATTTGATTGTGTAGTACATCAACTTATATGAGATTTGGGTGGTAGAAGGGGAGTACTCACCTAGTAAAGGAAACTTGAGGAAGGAGGGGTAAGTAAAGGGAAAGATATCTTTCTCCCAGTATGGGTCTTGGAAACAGAAATGTACCAGAGGGAACAGGGATAACAAGCCATGGGGTAGAAACGCCACTGTCCCACATTTGTAAACAGCTCCCCCTGTACAGTGAGTGCATTAAAAAGTACCATGGGCAGTAGGTCGCAGAGACGAAAGGGGAGGGATTGTCACATGCCTGGCCAGAGGGTGGATCCTTTGATAAGGGGACGTTAGAGCACCTGTACATATTCCGGACAGCTAAATACAAGGGGAAACAGCTGCAAAACAGAAGGGCCAGACACTCTGACAATGTAGAGAGGACAGGGGAAAGCCAAAGAGAAACGGGGGAAACAGAGCCCAAATGTATTCCTTACAAAACTGGCAGAAGGATATATGAATCCTATGTATGTGCCTGTGTATGAACTGGTCACACCAAACTCAGCTGCACCCCCTCCTTATGTCCCATCAACCACCACTCCCGCCCCTGAAGGAGTAGGTGCACAAGATCTTGAGGTGACATTAGCGTCTACCCGTACAGAACTGGCACCATTACGGTCAGTCTGAGGCCCCGAATAAGAATTAGAGGGGGACCCCCAGGCACCACGGGGTACCCCACCAATACAGGAAGACAAATGGAAATCGGGGGAAATACTCTTCAAGATTGACAGTGCACCCATACGCGCCATACAGGTAGAACAGGAGGCAGAGACTGATAGTGTGGGATATGATACTGTGGCCTCATTGAGGGATGAAGAATCATGGAGTGATTTTCATGAATCAGAAGAAGGAGTGGTAGGAGGAGTACAGCCGGTACAGTGGGTCATGCCTACAGTGGAGGATGCCTGGGAAGGGAGGTTAAGGAATTGACTGGGAATAATGGCACTAGACAAAATGAAAGGATCTGGAATGAGGGGTGGAAAAGTAAAATCAAAACTGCAAATGCCCCTCATCCATAAGGGAGCAGGGTGACCTCATCATGCCCTGTGGGCTCAAATGGATATATCTCCTCAAGTCCCTCCCTCCACACACAGCAGGCACGGGAAAATGGATCTATGCCTTTAAGAAAAATACTCCAGGAGTACCGCTTGCTGTTGGAGACATTAAAAGCCTCCTGGTGTCTGCAGTAGGTGATCAGGCAGATGCAGTTTGGGTGAAAGCAGGTTTCCCGGGAGTGACATTAAGTACCGAGACTCATGATGGGGCATGATTTAATAATGTACGAGCACAGGTGTGGGATGCACTACGGAGAACCTTCCCCAACACACCCGACTTACACTCTATAATGCAATGCACAATGGGGGAGGATGCTGCGCAGTTCATCCTTTGCGTGCAGGAGAAGTGGCGCATGGAGACGGCCACTGCGTGGGGCCAATCTACCTCCCTGTTTTACTTTATCATAAAAAGGGGATTACCCAAGGAAGTACAGAAGGCCCTAGACAAAATACCAGGAGAAGAAGCAAAGGGTGGCCAGAAATTCAACACATCATACTACACTATTCTTCAAAGGAGGTTAGCTGAAGAAGCGAAAAATGTGTCCAGACAAAGTTGTTGAAGTTCATGGCATTAACAGCTGCATCACCCACAGATCAGTTGGGTGAAGAGAGGTGTGTCTCTGTGCCACACAGGCAAGAATGGCGGCAGTGTGGATGGATAACGGCCAAGGGCAGAGGGAAGGAGAGCAGCCATATAGGGGACCCCAATGGCAAGGAAGGCCTTCAAGAGGACGAGGTGGGTTCAGGGGACCCCGGGGAGGAGTATGCGAGGGGCAAGCTGGCTATGGAGGGCCAGGCCCCAGAGGAGGAAAGCAAGGGCACTGCTGGACATGCGGGAGGTGGGCTCACTTGTCACGAGAGTGCCGCAGCAGGCAGGGGGATAACTATCAATACAACCAACCTTACTATGCACCACCACAATGTGCCCCTCCCCAATGCAGCCATCAGCACCCAGAGAGCCCATACGGAAAGCACCGGGGATCTTATGAGGGACCCCCACAGCACACTCAGCGATCAGGAACACTGCCACCCGGTTATAGTGCATTACTCCAGCACAAAAAAATCACCCCAATCAGCAGGTCCAATAGAACCAAAATCCCTTTGCCACTACCTGCACCTTACCAAGGAACATGTTTGTTTAATGAAAACATATTTTCCTGCCCAGGGACAGACACCCGCACCGAATAGGACAGCCCACAGAGAGCACTTGCGTGTCCAGTCCTATCAACTACCTTGCACCCAGAAGAGGAACCACTGGTGGGGGCAGCGATAGGGAACACACAGTTCATCTTTATGGTGGACTTGGGCAGAGAAATCATGTATAAACAAAGGTGATTTTCCGTTATCTGGCAAAAATCACAAAATGCAAGGGTTCTCTGTGGCTGTAGTAACGGTTCCTTTTAGAGAATATTTGGATGTAAAAGTAGGAGGTAAAACAGTATGGGAACCCCTACTCTATTACGAAAGTTCCTCTGTCAATTTGCTGCATCTGGATTTGCTCAGCAAGCTCAATATGACGATATAATTCACTGAAAGAGGGATTGTTTGTTCCACTCCTGGCATATGCTCCCTCAGAGAAATGCTATTCAGAAACACAATGGCAAATGAGTTGAGAGTAAGAGGGATACCAGTGGACCCTGTAATGTTTATCTATGGGATCAAAGTATTGGCTAGAGAAGTACCAGAGCTCACGAGAAAGGAATGTAGAGTGCCTCTGATTTCGAGTTCTGCCCTGTAGCTGCAACCAAAATGGTTGCTGGTACCAATCTGTCCTTAGATCTTGAAGGGGTGCAGGTGTCTGCTAAGAGTATTGTGGCAATAGAAACGCACAATCATGGATGTGAATGTCGTACAGTGTTGTGCATCGACCCAAATATACCATAACAGGAAATAAGTGATGATGAACTATTCACAGACAACAGCAATGCCAGGGAAATTATTCTGGAAATAAGCATCCCTTTTGAAGTGATGGTACAGTACAGGAAAATGCCTAGCCCCTTCATGGCTGTGGTCTGTTCACCACCTTCCTTTTATGTTTTATGACACAGATATGCAACAAGTGCCCTCTCATTTGTGGACCACCGACCCTCAAGATGTAGGTCTATTGTGTGAACTGACTCCTATGAAAATGACATTAAAACCAGGAGCGATATTGCCCAGAGTAAAGCAGTACCCCCTGTCCAGAGAGGCGAAGGAAGGAATTCAGGAAACACGGTGTGCCTCTTAGAGCAAGGGATAATTGTCAGCTCCATCTCCCTATGCAATACGTCCATATATCCGATCAAGTAAGCGTCAAGAGGGGCGTGGCATATGATACAGGATCTATGCCCCCTCAATGACGTTGTCCAAAAATAATTCCCTCCTGTTCCAATCGCTGCTTCAATTCTATGCAGCATTCCAAAACAGGCATCCACTTTACTGTAGCGGATTTGAAAAATGTCTTCTTCTCTGTGGCCCTTGAACTCAGCAACTCACAGCATTTACACTGGGGGCAGGAGGTTCAAACACCGTAATTTTCCCAAGGGTACTGTGAAAGCCCCAGCATATTCAAAAGGATACTACACAAAGTTCTTGGCAATATTCAGATTCCCAGCACTGTAATTCAGTATGTAGATGATCTAGTCTGCAGTGACACTGAAGAAAGTTGTAGGAAAGATTGCATCGCCCTTCTCCATCTACTCACACACAAAGGGTACAAGGTAGACAAGAAGAAACTACAATATTGTCTGACCAAAGTCCTGTACTTGGGCCAAATGATCTCAAAAGATGGTAAAGGAATTATACCTGACAGGGTGGCAACGGTGCGCGCCTCGGCCAAACCACACACAGTTAAAGACATGCAGAAATTCCTTGGAATATGTAACTACAGCAGGGCCTGGATATTAGATTATGCCGTACATACCAGGCCCTTGTTGGCAGGTCTTAAAGAAACGCAAAAGGGAAAACCACACATAATGTGGACAACTGAAATGCAGGCAGGATTTGAAAGCATGAAAGCACTGATTTCCACAGCCCGACTTTTAGCAACACCTGATTATGAGTGTGATTTATACCTCTTTTCGGACTCTACTGGCACCCTGATGATAGCAGTTTTGACACAAAAGACACCCATGGTTCACAAACCACTAGCATATTACAGTGGCACACTTGATTCAGTAATGAAGGGACACTTTGCCTGCGAACAGGCTGTTGCAGCTGCCGCCTTTGCCATTGAAAAGAGTTTCACAATTGTGATGGGGTGCTCTGTCACCCTTTATGTAGAGCACTCCCTGTTTGCCATACTTGAAAGATCCAAACCCGCACTCACAACACAAAAATCATCAGCGTATGAAATCATACTGTCAACTCCCAATATCCATGTTGTCAGATGCAAGTCAGTAAACCCTGCCACGTTGCTCACTAAGCCCAGCACTGTCCAAGGTATGAAGGAGCATGACTGTGCTACATATGAGGGTGAAGGTGATGAAATTCCCAAAGCAAGTCAAAATGCACTAGAGGAAGGAGAAGTGCTCTTTGTTGATGGTTCGGCACCCATTTGCCAATAAACAGGTGAAAAGCACGTAGGTGCGGCACTAGTACGATTGGTGGAAGGGGGATATAAGACACTGATTAAAAAATGTTTTCCCACAGATTTTTCTGCCCATGCCGCAGAGCTGGTGGCATTGATTGAAGCTCTCCACACAGCAAAAGGATGTTCAGTAACAATATATTCTGATTCAGCTTATGTGATCACCACAGTACATCTGGACTGTCCAGATGGAGAAGGAGGGGATTTAGGAGAGCAGACAGGACCCCAGTAAAACATGCTAAATTAATTGATTGAAGCATTAATGCAGCCCTCAGTGGTATCTATTGTAAAGTGCCAAGCACACAGCTATAATTTGGACGAGATCTCTTTAGGGAACCCAGCAGAAGAAACAGCGCAAAAGAAGCAGCATGCCTCCTTATCCCCATGAGTGCAGAATACATACTAATAAGTAAAGCAGAAGAACAAAAACCTGATGGCTACAATGCACCACCCATTACCCAAATAATTGGGTTACAAATGAGAGCCCCACAAACTGAGCAAGATCTATGGACCAAGAGTGGAGGCACAAAGTCCCCCACAGACTTACTGTGGAGACAGGACATGACAGGGAAAGTTGTCATGCCTGTAGAATTGTTGCAGGTTGCATTCGAAAAATTGCACTTTACCGCCCACAGCACAAAACACCACATTGCTGCTGATCTTCAGGGGGATTGGTTTATCTCAAACCTTCAGGAGAATTTAATTAAAATTGTGGTTGAATGTACTAGGTGTCAAGTGTTCAATTCTGGAATTACCCTACGAACATTGCGGGGAACATTACCCCGCCCCGTGGGCTCCTTCGGAGAACTGCACATCGATTACGCAGATATGGGAGAGAGGTGAAATGGAGCAAGATATCTAATTGTGGTGGAGTGTCCATTTTCCTGATGGGTGGAAGCTGGGCCCTGTACCCACCCGACACGAAGTTCGCACCTAAATTTGTGGTCAGAGAATTTTTCGCCAGATGGGTTATATGTGACATCATAAGATGAGAAAATAGTACACATTTTGTCAACAATCTGTTCAAGGAAGTAACATCCCTGCTAGGAACAAAACATAAAATGTGCTCGAGTTATCATCCACAAGCGAATGGAACTGTAGAAAAAATCAACGGCCTCCTGAAGAGAAGACTGTGCAAACTATGAAATTCAATGAAGAAAAATTGGGTGTACTTCCTGCCCCAAGCACTTTTTCAGCTGCACACTCAGCCAAGTAAGGACCATCACCTGCCCCCCCACAAAATTGTGCCTGGCCAATGTATGCAAATGCCACTGTCACCAGTGAGAAGAGTATCTGATGCACACAGAACAGCCACAGTGTTAGGAGAAGAATTTAAAAAGTACCTCACACAACTCACATGAGCAGGGAGATATGATGCAAAACAGATTGCACCACCTTTCACCGCAGCCAATGTAACTGACACACCTACTGCAGCATAAGATAGCCCAATACAACCTCAGATGCCGGGAAAGTTAGTGTATATACAGAGTTGTGTCCCCAAATGGAACTCTCCCAGATTCCATAGACCATATGAGGTGATCTATTGTACACCCCATAATCAAAAAGTGAAAGGGCAAAGGTACTAGATCCACCTTTCTGATGTACAAAAAGCACACAGTAGTGTAGCACCTGACACACTAGATGCCAATCAAGGAAATGCTTCGGTACAGTAAGGGGTGACTGGACATGTATTAAGATAGCACGAAATGTAAATAATGAAAATATTTTATGCAATCAAAATACTTTAATAATAACTGACTGATGTATCAGTGTATCTCTCTTTCTCTCTCGCTCTCTCTCTGTCTCTCTGTCTCTGTCTCTGTCTCTGTCTCTCTCTCTCCTTCACCTTCTACCAATTCCTACCTGTTTTACTTGTCATCTTCTTTCATCTCTTTTAATCATCCCCATGTTCCATTTCCCATTCTATAACATCACCCTATTTTATCATTTTCCATAGGTGCAACAATGCTGGAGCTCACACCATTAAACACCAAAAGTGATCAGATAGATAGCAGTAGCAATAGAATCAGTACCACAAGAGCATGTAGTTCCGAATCTGGACTGAATTTTGTAGCAATTGTATTTTCGTTGACAATAATTGTTTTAGGACTATATTGGGGAGCATCTTTTATCTGGGGAGTCCATATAAAAGAATGGGGCAAGGGGATAAAACTGACCTGGGATAATAACACATCTCCTAACCTCAACATTTTGTTCAAAAATGTGCCCAGAGTATTTGTAAATAATGGAAGTGAAACCTCACCTGATGTAAATAATGTTACAGTGCCACCTTCTACTATGTTTTCAGCTTTGCAGGACACAGTCAGAATTAATGCATTATTTGGTCCCCATTATAGTGACTGAAGTAACTTTAAGTTCCTCGCCCCTCCCTATGGTGCATACCACAGATGTTAATGAAAATGTGAATGCTGGTATTTTTCCAATGTATCGTCAACAGCACATAAATGTTCAGAAATCACTGTGTACCACTGATAGACTGTGCAGTAGGCTGGTAGGAAAAAGACAATCCCTCTTACAATATTTTGTAGCAGGAGTCAAACAGTTTAAGTATGATGCATACCATAGTTTGGGCCTAGATAAAGTAGGAGACCTCTGTCATCCTAGCCAATCTAACAAATGGTTCTCAGGCATGAGTGCCTCAGGAAAACGAGCTACTAATGGTAGTTGCTATGTGTGTTCACTGATCCCTGCACGCATCTGGGATGCACAAGGTTCTGGTATCTCAGGAGGCCCCACTGGTATAAGCTCAATGCCTCATCCAACTCATACTATGCAGGATAAAGAGCACCTTCCAGGCACACACAGTAAGAATTAAACTTCTTCCGCCAGACAAGAGAATGTGCAAAAAAGGATTGCAAGGTGCAAAGCATTTCAAGGAGCCATTTCCGGCACAGAGGGAACAACATTCGCAGAAAACAAATGGCGAGAATCAACATTCTTGTGCGAAGCTGAAGCAATGCATGGTCTGTCCGTTTAAAGGCTAGAGTGGATGGAACAAACATGTGCACACATTTGGAATGAACATATCACTAAGCTGACATGGGTCACTGCTCTCAAGAAACCGATCAAAATTCAACATGAAGAGAATTATGAACTGTGCTTTCATGGAGAAAGAAAGATACAAATGGGTTCCAACACACGCTGCAACAAAACCCTTGTCATCCTGGACTTCTGAAAGGGCACTGCCCCTCTAATGGACTACTACTGGGTGTGCAGCAAACAGGCATAGTTGCACCTCCCACCTTCATGGAGGGGTTGCTGTTCTTTGGCAACGATGCATTCTGCACTGCTGGTGATACCAGAGGAACATGTAAAGAGGGGAGAGGTGCCCACAGGACTACAATCTGCACCTCGATCAACAGAAGCATCACCCCCATCTTCTGTATACTGTCTGAAGAAGAGCAAGAAGACAGCCTGTCTCGAAGGAACCGTGCCTCAAACTACATATCCCGAGATTCCTCTGACCTCCTCACCCAGATCCCAGACGAATACAAACTCTTAGACTCTTTGCATCACTGATACCCAGCATCCAAACATGAGCAAATGCCAAGTGGCTCCAAATAATAAGTTGCGTGCTGATCCAGCTAGCAATGACACTGAAGAGGGGTTTGACGTCATCAAGGTGGAACTAAGAGCGCTGCGGCTCATGACAATGTAAAACTGCTATGTCTTGAACCTTCTCATAGCAATGAGGGCAGTGTTTGCAAAAAAGATTGGAAGTTCATGTTCCACATTCGTACCTTCTCAGACGCAGAAAACAGAACATTGTCACACGTGATTGCAGCAGTAGACGAACTTTGAGTGAAAATGAGAAAAGAAGGAGGGGTGCAAAAGTGTAACTGGTTCAGTAGGGCATTCAGCTGGGTGACTTCTTGGTTTGGGGCCATAATGAAGATGCTGATCTCCATCATCATGTTCCCCCTGCTGTGTGTGCCAGCTACGGCTCCGATGTTGTGCAGAAGATGTTCCCAGCAGTGTGATGATAATGGTAACCATTGGTAATAGAAACACTAATAACAGAGGGCCTCTTGAGACACAGGAAGCACAAGTGCAAATTGGGGAAACTAATGAGTCTAAATACTTCATGGTGGCCAAATATAGTACTGGAGATGAAGTAGATAACGTGTATCACATCACTTTTAAACAACCAGATGATCTTGAAAATACTTAGCGGTGTGGGTGCACCTGGCGGGTAATGGGGGATGTATATATATGACCTGTGTTCCTGAAGAATAGGCAAGGCAAGGAGAGAGTTTGAGAAGTGTATGTCGAGCATGGATGCCTGTTAAAGGTAGCCCTGAATTGTAAGAGGTAGTTAGAAGGGCTGAGGAACACCAACGTATTGGAGGAGGATATTTGTTACTTTAGGAGTAACGAAAGGAGGGAATGTTTTGAAGGAAACGATCCTTGCCACCCCTTGAATCACTCCAGGTTCATAACAATTGTAATAACCAAGTGAAGAGGCGCAGCCACCCCCACGGCATTCTGTTTCACCACATCATATAGAAAATAACACTATAGCTCCCACTCGACAATAAGAAGACATTTTGAACTGGGCCCAACAGCATCTTTTTTACTAGGCTGAAAATCCATTTCTCTGTAGAAATGCAGCTCTTCTATCCCCAGCACCTCACACAGGCAGCCACACCATCGCCGCCCCCTGCCAGTCGCGCGCGAACCCTATTTTCATGGAAGCCCGGCCATGCCTTGTTACAATCCCGTAGTATTATTTCCGAAAGAATATGCTCTGCGGAGAGTGTGAGACAGTGACAAGTCATATGTCCAAGTGCCCATTCATATCCACTAAACTGCCCGTGCCCTCTCAACCCCCACTCTGCCAGGCTAGAGCCCGCCAGCTCCGACCCCCCAGACCATTTCATGCTGACACTCATCTGACTCTCCCATGCCTGAACTCCAGAACCCCCATCACAACCCTAATCCCATGTAGCAGTATATTCTCCCAAAAGCAACACACGTCCACTTATATCACTAGGACCCAAGAAGGTCAGATGACAGATCAAACCTTTGTGGTGGGCACCTGGGATGTGGGGATTGCGGTATCAAAGAGAACCCAAACTCTAGAGATTGGAATGCCAATATATTAGCTAATTTGACCTAAGTGCCCCTATTCATGCAGGACTTTAAGTGTGCCATTATTTCTGCATTGTTAGTTCCTGTTGTTTAGTTTAATTAGTTATGTTGCACCCTCAACATGACCTTCAAACCACAGAGATGAGCCCAGCAGACCCACGTATGACAAGAGCAATGGAGTGATGGCAGCCAATTAACATCCTATACCCCTTATAGTATCAACTGTTCTATTAGCCCCTCTCCAATCTGATGCAAATAAGTGTACACTATGTATGTTGTCATCAGTGATGCTGTGTGTCCTTTTAATGTGCTGTAATGTTTCAGCAGAGCGGTCTCGGGCAGCAGAGTTCTTTGCTGGCAATTTTTATGATTATATAAACTTTATCTTTGCAACTCATCTCCTTCTCTCATCCCCCTGATGGGGAGTTTACCTTATTTTTGCATATTATTGGGACATGTGCTAGTTGGGTGCCTTCACCTTCTCCGAGGGTAGATACAAGGAGTAAATATGGCACCATTTCACCATTTCCAGGTGGAGGTTGGTGCCAAATATGTTCCTTTGCTCATTGTGGCCTGTTTTCTTTTATCAGCAGTGCAAATGACAGAAACAAGAAATACATTTGGCTCCATTGCTGTGATGCTGGAAATGCATCAGAGCGACAGGGCCTCTGAATCCTTATCCTTTATTGCTGACGGTGCGGCTCTTCCTCTTTTTGGTCATGGTGAACAGACGCTGAGGATACCCTTATGACACCCCTGGGTGGGAATATGACCCTGTACTCCTAGTGTATGTTTTTGGGCACCTGTGTGTGGCCCACAGAGCAGGGTATGGGCTGATGGCAGCTCTGTGCTGAAGTGACAGGTGTCCTGAGCGTCCTCCATTTTGGGACGCCCAGGCCCTATCATTGGAATCGGTAAGTTCCTGATGGAGACAATGTGGACCCTGTGGCCTCTTGCTTTCTATTGCCTGTTACCGTGTCTTCCCGAAGTCCCGGGAAGCCCTGACGCTGTCCCTTCCCCCTGACTGGCTGTGGGGTGGAAGTACCATATATGGTAGTGTGGAGAAGTGCCGACCAGACTGCCTGGATCCTTCCCAATGACCGTACGTTGTGGGTACGCCCGTGGGGTGGGACCTGGGTGAATGGAGTGTGTGACGAATACGCATTTCTTGTTGTGAGTGTATAGTATCTGGTGTTTGACTGAGACAGCCCTGCCTGAGACTGGTATGAATGCGGTGTGTAGTGCTGAATGGCAGAGTGCATTTTCAAATCCACATTCTGTGTTGTGAGTGTCTGGATGGAGAAGAACGGCCTGAATGACGTATGTGCCTGATTGGCTGCCTGACTGCCTGAATGCCCTTCTGAATGATTGGTTGCCTGAGTGTGACCCAGCAGAATGAATGGGAGATCAACTCCTATATCAGGGGGCCTCTCACTGCTAGAAATCGTTCAGAAGCTGAAGTAGAAACTGACATCGAAACTGACGGCGTTCAGAAGTTGACGTTGAAACTGATGCTTATCTTTGAATCACACTGGAAGAAGAAGAACTGCTGCTTCTGTCCTTCGCTAATCTGAAAGCTGCTGTGCCTTCAAGGAACTTATCCAAGAGAGGACATGGCTAGGAGACCTCTTCCCGAACTACGAGGGACCATCGTGCACCAGCTGATTTTTGCTAAATCTCCCTGGTACACAGACCTATGAAAGGCTGCCGACCGGAGAAGGGGACCACCGAGGAGAACAAAGAGAAGCAACGGACAGCCGTCCACCGGACTCCCTTGTTCATCATCAACGACCGCTTTCATCCTGCCGGAGAAAGACAAGTCCGTTGACAGCCGAGGAGATTCCACCGATGGGTTTTCCACCACACAAAGATCTCAAAGACGCAGATGAAGCTACTGAAGCCAGCCGTGGTCACGTCCCTTTCGCCGACAACAGACGCCAATGACTCCATGCCCTTGCTGGGCCAAAGTTCTTCACTGACTCTTTGCAGCAATGAACCATTGTCGTCAAGGTACACCGCACACCTCCCCTGTTGCAGGATGTTTTCGACTGATCGTCAACAAGCACCGCAAGGACTGAAGCTGCTGCCTCAATGACAATGTTCACCTTTTCTTCATCTCAGAGGTTCGATGACCCATGGCTCCTGCCTGAAAGGAGGGGCCCATCGATTCCCTGACGAAGAACCCTACAACACAAGTTACATTTGGGTTACAGAATTATAGAAGAAGATAAGACTTTAATAAGACAATATATGGACTGGGCTTGTAGTGCATCTTCATTTACAGTTTGACCGGTGCGGGCATCCTCATACGGAACTGTGCCTAGGTGAACGGGACCAGTAGTCTGCCAATTGTCTAACCAAGTAGTCTTCCTCCTAAATCAATGGTTGACATTGTTTTTCTGTGTTGATTCGTATTCTATTTGAATTGAGTGCAGTTGATGCATTTTAATGGAATGAGAGTAATCGTGCTACCACCTATAACTGTATATATTTACCATTTTAGAATTGTCAGAGCACAAACTGTATTATCATGATAGTGTACATAACATTGAACCTTATTTATATAAAGAGCTGTGTTTTAACTAATATAGTGTGTGGACATTCCTTTGTGGGTGCTTGGGGACTACACTGTACTTAAGAACCAGTCCGCATCACCTCCTGAGAAGCTAGGCCTTGATTGCTCGTCCATTGCTACCAACAATAGAGAATCTTGGCTGGGATCCTATGTGCCTGTCCTCTACCATATAGAGAACAGGAGTACAGACACTCCCCTCCGGTCCTTTACACTGGTGGCAGCGGTGGGATGATTATGGTTTCAAGAATCAGTGTCTAACCTTGCCACTTACAACATATCTACACTTTTGTTAAATTGTGGTTTAGTTGTGTACAAGATAACTGCATTACAAGCAATGAAATCCATTGTGAATGGTAAATTTACTCGGATGAGCTTAGAGGCTCTACAGAGTGCTTGTGAAGCCAGGGAATTAGGCTTTGAGGACAAGTCTAGGGCTGAGCTGATAGATAAGTACACTGAGTGTCAGAAAATCCAGCTAGAGAAAGCTAGAGTGAAGACTTCAGTGAAACCAGTTAAGAGTGTCAGGTCCCCAGCCACCAAGTTTATGAAAGATTTGGTTGGTGTGTATGCAGAGGATTCTGATATCCTCCAATGGATTAAAGTGTTTGAGATGGCTTGTGCAATTCATGATGTTGATAAAAAGAGATTGGGCTAAGTGTTTGTTAAGCAGAGTGCCTCAGACTGGATATGACTTTATGTTCTGAAACTGATTTTGGAAAAAAAGCGGTCAGTATGACTGCATGAAGTCTGCTTTGACTGGCAAGTTTGGCAAGACACCTACACAATACCTTAAAAGGTTCAGGGAATTTAAGAAACAAGTAGATGTGTCTTGGATTGACTGGGTGAGTGCTGCGCACATGAACATGATGGGGTGTATTGATGGTTACAAAGTGAAAACGTTTGTTGAATTGTCACACCTTTTGTTTTTTGAGCATTTTTCGGAAGCCTGTTCACCGGAGCTGTGTCAGTATTTTGCTGACCAGAACATTTTAGATCCCTTTAAGCTGACCAGGATGGCTGACAAGTGGGTCTCCCACTGAGTGTCCCCTAAGGACCCCAGTGGGAAGGACAAGGACAAAGAAAAGGGGACCTCTCAGCAGTTTGAGGAGTCCCAGAAGCAATCACAGTCGGGTAAACCAAAACCTTCCTCCCCTAACACCCAAAAATCTAGTGGGGATAAGTCTTATGTGGGTGGGAGTAAGAGTAGTGGTCCACCTGCTGCAAAGCAGGCTCCCAGTGGTACCTGTACCGTACCCCGCATTCCTGGCACTTGTTGGGACTGTGGGGCTCTGGATCACAAGAAGGGCGACCCCAAGTGTAAAGGTAAGGCATTTGGAGTCCAGGCTGTCAGCCTGACCTACCCTTACACCATGTCCGAGGTGGAGGCCACTGTCCACCCCTCCTCTAAAGGCATCACATTCAGTGCTCCTGTAGAGATTTCCCTAGTTTCCCTTGGGGCCTGGGACCAGTACGCAGAAGTACTAGCGACAATCCCACAGAACACCCGTAGGTTTTTGAGATGTGTCCTCTTGAATGGCCAGCCTTCTACTGGCTTGAGAGACACTGGTGCAAGCATGACAGTGGTGGACAGGACCCTGCTCAAGCCAGAGGACTATGTAGGTGCTCCTCTGAGAACTACCAGGTTAGCTGGTGGGCCTCCCAAATTATCACCTGTAGCCTTAGTCAATATTATGATTGGAGACAAGACAGCAAAGCTTCCTGTCCTAGTTCAGGACAACGTGCCTGCTAACATTTTGTTAGTAAATGGTTTGGTATAGAAGAGGATGAATTTGGATGGTCTACCCATGGCTGCTGCAGTGGTCACCCAATCACAGGTCACCTCGGGTCCGGCTGCGAGTCCGGTATCCCCGCTGACTGGGAAACCCAAGGCATGGTGATGGAAGAGCAAGAAGGCTGCCTCTGTGGAAGTGACCCCTTCTCTTCCTGCTGCTTCAGCAGCCTCCATTGGGATTCATGCTCTGGATGGGCTGGATCCAGTGGTGAACCCAAACTCAACTCCTGAGGAAGAAGAGGCAGAAGACCCTCCTGCAGGAGAGGTGCTCAAACCAGAGGTCCTCCCTGACCTTCAATGCCTGTTGGCTGAAGGGTTACCCTCCCGGGCGGACTTCTGTAAGGGTCAGAGAGAGTGCCACTCTCTCGAGGGTCTGAGGAAACAGGCCCTGTCCCAGCACAGGGAGAAGTGCTTAGGACATTCTGGATTTATTGGGAGGGTGAGCTCCTTGTTAGTGAGCCCAATAAGCCTGAACCTGGTGCCCTCAAGAGTTTGGTGGTACCCCTGGTTTACAGGCCCTACCCAGTGCAGTTGGCGCATGAGGTGCCCTTAGTTGGTCATCTTGGGACCAAGAAGACAAAGCAAAGGCTCTCTGCCCATTTACACTGGCCCCGGATGAGAGTAGAAGTGAAGTCCCTCTGCAGGACCTGCCCAACTTGTCAGTTGTCCGGCAAGACTGGGGCAGTGTCATTGCACCACTGAAGCCATTGCCAGTGGTTGGCACACTGTTGGAGAGGGTGGGCATCAAAATTGTCAGTGCCCTAGACCCTCCCACTTCAGATGAACATGAGTTCATCCTGGCCTTGGTTGATCAGGCCACCAGGTACCCTGAGGCTATACCCCTTCGGACTATAAAGCCCAAGGTGGTTGCCAGGGCTCTCCTGGGCATTTTCACCCATGTTGGATTCCCTAAGGAGGGTACCTCTGACAGTGGATCAAACTTCATGTCGAATTACATGAAAACCATGTGGAAAGGGTGTGGGGTAACCTACTAGTTATCCAACTCTTACCATCCCCAGACCAATGGTCTGGTTGAGAGATTTAATGAAACTCTCAAGGGCATGCAAGGTGCTTTGGAAGAGTACAATAGAGAATCTTGGCTGGGGTCATCTGTGCCTCTCCTCTACCATATAGAGAGCAGGAGTACAGACACCCTCTCCGGTCCTTTACAATTGCAATCTCTGAGACTCTTAAAATTACTTCAGAGGAACACACCCTTTCACTTAATCAATAAATACACCAACACTACAGACAGGCGCACCAGCACAATACAATAAAAACACTGGACCCCTGTATTGTTACGATTGACCAGTGCACAATACAACAAGCACACTCTAACCTCATATGACCCACACACCCAACACTAACACTAGCATGCATCCAAGGCACTGAGTCCTACCCATACGGTAACAACAAGGGCCTCGAATTGAACCAACTTCCAAAAGCAAAACAGCGCACACAGGTGCCAGTTCCTCCTGGTTCTTAACATATCCTACCATCCTAGCCTCACTAACATACCCCACCCTCTTCTCTTACAGAGCCAAGTGAGCGCCTGGAGACTGCCCTTGGGTGGTAGTGGTGTACGGTATAAATCAACGTACCATAACATATGAAAATGTTTCTTTGCCCAGTGCGCCATATTTTTATCAGCCCTACATATGAGCACAACAAGCTACACAGAGGCAGGGATATGAGCCAGCGTGGTGTATTATCTGTTATCAGCACTGCATCTAGCCATATCTGCCTCAAAAGCCGGGTCCGGTCTCACTGAATGGGGACTTACCGGGACATTACGAACTATGCAGACCCAGTAATTCCACATTCAGTAAACCATTTCCCATTCCCATTTGATCCCTATAGGGCTCAATGGGAATGGGGAAGGTGCTAATAACGAGCCCGCAAATTGCGGGCCCGTTATTAGCTTCAAGATCCCGTAACGGGTCCCGCAAAGAACGGCTGGTCAGACCAGCCGTTCCTGCTGGGACCCGCTAAGGGACCTCGGAATATGGCGGTAGGGGCTTAATGGCACCGCCATCCTTAAGGGTGCCATTAAGCTCTTACCGCCATACTCGTAATGACCCCCTATGATTCAAACAAACACTGACTCAAGGTTTCTGAGTAAAAGAATATACATTAATATACACATCAGTTATTAAACATTTCACTATTATCAAACAGTTGAAAATCACAATCTAGATACACTACACCACACCCAATAGATTCTGGACAAGTTAGGCTCAAAATGAAGTGTGAGCAAAATGGCACTCCAGTAATTTAAAAGGGAGGGAAAGGCATAGTTAGACAGAAATTGAGCAGCACCAATAAGTAAGTAAGCAGAGCAATCTAGAAAAAGGAACTAGTGAGGAAATCAAATTCAAGGGGCCTGGCCCAAAGTCAATGGACCAAAGTCTTATGCAGAGGATCACACAGTTCAGAGTAGTTCGCGGTTAAGTCTTTGCCATGAGTTCAGAACAAAGTTGGTCGGACGGAAGGTTACTTTAAAGACTAGCCCTCGGTTTGGTGAAAGATTTCACACACTTTCAACGCGGCTGGACGAAACGAACAACCAGGTTAGCACAGTACCTTAAAAGCGAAAGAATGCTGCAGCTGAGGCAGTCGTTCCTGGCAGGTCCTTCAGGCTCATGGTTCCTTAAGCAACTGTTGGACTGACAAGCAGGAGAAAGGAGAGAGACTGGAAGCTCCTACACTGTTCAGGGAAGAAACCAGTAGCGGAGCAAAATGACGAATAAAAGGTGCGCTCCTTAAAACGCAAGCAGGGTCCGTTCCTCCTGGCTATCCGGTTCACTGTAGCTGTTCACAGCAGATTTGACCAGAGGAGGGAGGCCTGGCTAGCAGTTTGGCAAACTGGTTGGTCCCACCAGCTCAAGGGGAGAAGATTCCTTGCAGATCTTCCCTGTCAACGAAGTTTGGAGATTCAGACCTGCAGCAGGGCTTCACCGGGAGGTTCAGTCGCGTTAAGGGTCCTCTTCTTCCAGATTCTCTTTGGTTCTCTCGTTACAGTGGCGACTCTGCCTTTCCAGCCCCAGAGACCTGCTTTTTATGCAGTTTTCCCCCATTCACCCCGCCTGGCTGTCAATCACACAGCAGGGTGGCTGTCCCGCCGGGACCGTCATCACAGCCAATCATATCAGACTGCGACATGGGTCTCCAAGGAGACCCTCTGCAGGGAGTCTCAAACCCCTCCCTCACATCCTTTCCCCCTCAGACATTCAGGTGCCTAAGGAGGGCTTCTGCGCAGAAGCCCGCAAAAGGTCGGCTAACAAAGGAATCAAACCTGATTTGGCGTGAAGAGAAAAACATGAGAAAGACTTTTATAAAAAGAAATGGAGACTAATCCCAGCTGGAATCGTATACAAATCTATATGGGCCAGTGCATTTAAGTTTGAGGCTACTAAGATAGCCTAAAACAATATCAAGGCTATTTAAAATAACCACGGTAGGAAAAATAGGGTAGTTACCACTGCCACCAGCCAAATCCTAATGAAAAAGGAACGAAACAATGTTCCATGAGAAACAGACAAAAAGGGATAACTATTAACCCTTTCCAGAACTCTATGTAAGATAGTTTGTACTGGGTCTGTTATTTAAAAAGACTAATAATGTCAATGGCAACTTTACATGTTTCTGGGAGACAGTAGACAGTCCCAGAAAATGGAGTCGGAGTTTGGGAAGCCTGTAAAAGACAACCCTGTGTCACTGCACTGAAGGTGCTGTGTAACACACAGTAAAAAGATGATGCCTGTGGAGTAGTTGAGGCTCCACAGTCTATGAACACAAAATGTTAAACAAACACAGCAAAACACATGTAAGAGTGGGAAAAAAGGCTCACACTCTTACCAGGTGAAAATAAAAAATCCTATAAATCCAGCAAAGCTGCTGAGGGACTCAGTAGGTAAGGGAAATTAGCCATTTTGGAGAATTCTCCCTAACAGTGTTCTTTGGTTATGGAGTTTTAAAATAACTCCAGTGACATCATCTTTTTATGTGTGTCACACAGCACCTTCAGTGCAGTGGCACAGAGGTGTCTTTTAGACTCCCCAAGGTTTAAATACCTTCTCTGGGACTGACTACTGTCTCCCAGAGCATGTACAGTTAAATTAGCTTTACTAGTCTCTTTAAATTTACTGACCCAGCACACACTATCTTCCTATAGGGTGCTAGAGGGGTTTCTTAGCTTTTCCTGAGCCAAAACACTCATGTAACAGTAAAATGTTACCTTACCTACTTTAAATGGCTGGTGGCAGTGGTTTAGATCAACTACAGTGATTTTTCCCGACCGCTAACAACAGTAGCTACAAATCGGGTCAGCCATGTTTTCCAATATGGCGCCCTCGACCTAGGTGTAAAAACAGATTTTAGGAAAAGTCCTCCTTGTGTTTGTCTCTGCGCGCCAAACCAGGTTTGGTCCCTTTGTTCCTTGGCCTTTGGCGGGCTTCAGTGCTGAAGCTCTGCTTTGGCGCCTAAGTGTCTGGGGTGGACAGGATGTGAGGGAGGTGTCCGAAACTCCCTGTGCTTAGTCTCCTAGGCGACCTGAATGCACTCTGGCATGATTGGCTGGCTGGCTGTCCGGGCACCCTGCTGTGTGAGTGACAGCCAGGCTGTTATGAATGGGGGAAAACTGTTTAAAAGCAGGTCTCTGGGACTTGGAAAGCAGAGTCGACCACTGGAATGAAAAAAAACGGAGAAGAGCTGAAGGAAGAGGACTGCTGAAACTCCTGGACCACCAGTGAAGCCCTGCTGCAGGTCTGATTGCCTGAAACTCCAATCGACAGAGAAGCCCTTCAAGGTAAACTTCTTCCCTTGAGTTTGGTGGGAACAACCAACGCGTAAACCACCTGGACACTGTCCCCATCTTGTTGAATTTTCATCAGAGTGCTGTTGAAAACCAGATAGCCAGAGGGAAGGTAACCAGCTTGTGTACTTTAAGGCACTCACACCTTAAACCGACATCTTGCTACCGCTTTCGGCCTCATCTATGGGCAGTGCAGGAACCTCCCGACGTCCTCCTTCTTGTTCCCACGACTGAAGCTCAGGAACAGCGAGATCTGCTGGAACTGCCAGGAACAACTGCCTCAGCTACAGCTTTCTTCATTAACAAGGTACTGTGCAAACGCGGTCCGGAACTATTTTCGGCCATCGAGAAAGTGCGTGAAACTTTCCTCAACTTGTCCTTCCCTAAACATTCAGAAAACTTTTTCCCTAGCCAAATTCTTCTAAACTCTGTGGCAAAGACTTAACCGTTATCTACCAGACGTAGTTCAACTATTCCAGCAGATTTCACATCACTGTTTTTGAGGGACAATCAGTCTTCCAGCCCTGGTGTTGCACTGAGACTGCTACTCTGAGGTGGTGAATGATGCTCTGCACACAGTGGGACTTATGGTACTCTATGTGTGCTCCTTGATCCCTCCGTGGTGTTCAACACGGTCGGAAATAAGTTTTTGTTAACAACTTATTCTCCTATTTGGGTCCTGCTGGACCCAGGTAGGTTTGCCTTGTTTCTGAAAAATATGTTACAGCTTGTTCAGGACAGCTTTGTCAAGTCAAAATCCATAGGTATATGATGCATGGTTCCTCAGGGGTTGATGCTATCACCCATGTTGTTTAACATCTATATCAGACCGTAATGTGATATGGTTTGTGGTGGTCTGTGGCAGTACACAGATGACATCAAGAACAATTTAAGGGTGTCCTTTCCAGGATATGTTATGCACTTGAGGTATTGTTTCGGTGCCATTGAGGACTGGGTGTCTTCTTTTTCTTTAAAATGTAACCTCAATAAATCAGAGTTTCTTTTGGATTCTTCTATTTCTCTCCCTCCTCCTGAGAAATGCAACACCACCATTCCCCTCCTCAAAAAAGAGAACCTGGAACAGTGAACACATTCCAAGAAAGGAGAAATGAGAACCACACCCAAGACCAAGAAACTAGGAGGGACAACTCAGGACACAAGTGGCGAGACACAATAATAATAACAACAAAGAACATGTAGGGGGAAACTGGGAATGGATAAACTGGGAGACGGTGGTATTTTTTGGGGATAGGATCAGAACAGACATGTTTCATTTGGCTTTTGGAAGTATAATCATGGGGAACACGGGATAAATATAAAACACAAATTATGTTGTACTTAATAGGGAAAAAAAAACAAAGAAACTATCAGAAACTTAGCAAACGAAGGGGCTCACAAATGGACAACAAAAAAATCCTAAAAACAACAAACTGCTCAAAATGAAACCCCTAACTACTAAAACTACTCGAAGTGCTATTGCAAATGCTCATATCTCTGCTACTCTACAAAAACAGCAAGTACCATGCACGTGTGAACGTAAATTGTGCAACACCTACCTCCATAACTTAGCAAAACCCCAGAGGAACAGGACGTAAGTATTGCTTTTGAAGGATTCTGGGGATCTCATTGGTTGCACAAACTCTCTAAACCCTTCTTTTTAAGATTCTGGTACTCTAATTGGCTGAATGAATTTAACAAATAAGCCCCAGATTCAACCATGGAACCAAGTCTCTTGGCTGGATCAAAATCATCATGAGAGACCTTTAAACCCGCAGAGATCTGGACCTCGATCCGACCATGCCAACAACCTGCTGTACACTAGCGGCATTCCACAAATCATGGCACAAAACTTCAAAGGGCTTTCCTGTCACATTTATGCACGCTTTATCCTGCTCTTTTGCTTCTAGTGTAACACGAAAACAGCAGTGGCTATAACTTGAACACCTAAGCAGTTTGCAATGTTTGCGTTGGTACACTTTGGATCTTTATAGGGCTCATCACGAGTTGTGCGGTATAGCCCTACCGCCAAACCCCCCGGCACTATTAGCGCCGGATCATGGGTTTGGCGGAACGGTTATTACCCATTCCTCATTGGGCCCATTCGGGAATTCCTCATTCCCCATTGGGCCCAATGGGGAAAATTTGTGCTATTACCGCAGGCGGATATCCCGCCGGTGGTAAACGCTCTGAAAATCGGCAAATTTGCTGCGGATTTCCCCCCAGCTCAGAGCTGGGGGGAGATCCGCCAAGGTCATGATCTGGCAGACCCTTAAATGCGGCGGTAATAGCGCTACTGCTGCATTTAAGGGTTACCGCCAAACTCGTGATGAGGCCCTATGTCTTCTACTGCCTCTTCGGATGCCAGTCAGTAGCTTAAAACTTGTGACAATAGTACACCATGTAACAGTCACACTTACAGACTACCAACATTTCTTCCTTTATGAATATTATTTTTTGTTAGAGTTGGATCTCAAGATGGAATTGAAAGTCTGTTTGATAAATGTACAATCATTTCTGAATAATAATGGGTGCTAGCCGTGTCTAGAGACTAGAACTGTCTAGTTTTGGATGGATGACTGCTAAAATGCAAAGTTAGCATTGCTAATGTATTTCTATTTCTCGCATGAAGGATAAATGTAACTTTATATTCATGAATTATATTTTATATTTGATTTTGTATGAATAATAAACAATTTGGACAGCAAAGTAAATTTGATACGCAGATATCATAATGCACAATTGGAATATCAGAACACATCCTTATCAAATAAACACTGTCCGCTCTCGTTCAAAAATGCAAGAAGCCTTAGAGGAAAGCAACATGAGCCAAGACAAGATCTGTGTTGGTGAGTAAAACGATTATTATGCACCTATTTCTTCATCCATTCCTTAATTCATTAAAACAGATAGTTAAAATAAAAACAGCACATGCTTTCTCTTTGGTCTTCTGTTGGTGGTGGTTCTGGAAAATAGGATTTCATTCACTTGAAGGAGACCTTTCTCTAGTGAAAATTAAATTATTTTTTATTGCCTTTCATGGATCTCTAAGTGGAATGATGGCAGAAGTGTCAACAGTGCGCCCATCAACTCAAGCCAAGGATGGTGATGTTAGGGGAAGTCACTGAAATAATCATTTTTGGATTTAATCATCAACCCAGGAGTGGAAAGCTGCTATGCCCTCCTTCACTTTAGAGGATGAAATAAAATTGACTATATATCCATGTCAAAAGCCGTAATCGATCTAGTAAAAGTTTAACATAAAAAACACTAACAGGCCGATTCATGGAATTAATGTGCGCTGAAAAAATCGGTGCACCCGTGCGAAAACGTGCGATTCTCAGTGTTACTTGAAAGATCGCAGTGCAAGTGCGAATATCGCAGGGAAACCAGCGCACATCTATTCATGGAAGTCCGTACGCGAGTAAAATGTGGGATGTGCGCTGAAAAAGTGCGCGGCGCACGCCGGCGCACAGGTCATCTAACGGCGTGCGCTAAGGCCACAGCGAAATCGCACATAGCGCGGCGCACATAACAAATGTAGGCGGAACACGGGGGATTTCATGCAGAATGGGGAACAACTCGTGAAAATGTGGGCGTCACGGGGGAAGTACAGCAGGCAAGTGCGCGGAACGCCCACACGCTCGCCTACAACACGTATTCATGGAATCGAATAGGGCAAACCAGCGCACGGGCAAAGACGCGCACAGGGCCATACAATTCCGCCACATGAAAGCAGGCGGTAGCGTCCCTGCACAGGAAAAAAATGTGCGCCAAAATGTGCGCTAACAAAAAGCACGTATATACAGCTATGATGAATGTCCCATACTGTGGCCCTTTAGGACAAGTGACGTGCAAAGGGGTACGCGACAAACACGGACACCCGCTGTGTCAAAAATAACGTGTGCGTGTATTCCTGGCGTGCGCAGGAAGTATTACACGCGATCGGGCCTGGGGGAGCGGGTACGTGTATTTCAGGGGTGCGCGAGAAGTTTTTCACGCGATTGGCCTGTGTACATGTATTTCAGGGGTGCGCAGATGTTTTCACATGCGATCGGGCCTGGGGGAGCGGGTACGTGTATTTTAGGGGTGCGCGAGAAGTTTTACATGCAATTGGCCTGTGTACGTGTATTTCAGGGGTGCGCGGGTGTTTTCACACGCGATCGGGCTTGGGGGAGCGGGTACGTGTATTTCAGGGGTGCGCGAGAAGTTTTACACGCGATTGGCCTGGGTACGTGTATTTCAGGGGTGCTTGGGTGTTTTCACACGCGATCGGGCCTGTGGGAGCGGGTACTTGTATTTTTCGGGGTGCGCGAGAAGTTTTACACGCGATTGGCCTGGGTACGTGTATTTCAGGGGTGCGTGGGTGTTTTCACACGTGATCGGGCATGGGGGAGCGGGTACGTCTATTTCAGGGGTGCGCGTGAAGTTTTTCACGCGATTGGCCTGTGTATGTGTATTTCAGAGGTGCGCGGGTGTTTTCACATGCGATCGGGCCTGGGGGAGCGGGTACGTGTATTTCAGGGGTGCGCGAGAAGTTTTACACGCGATTGGCCTGGGTACGTGTATTTCAGGGGTGTGCGGGTGTTTTCACATGCGATTGGCCTGGGTACGTATATTCCAGGGGTGCACGTAAGGTTTTACACGTGCGATTGGTCTGGGTACGCGATTTCATTGGACCAAAGGCCCTTATAGCTCAGGCACGTCTGTGACGTGACACGCGCGGGCGTTTCCCTGAACCCGGGTGCATGTTACACGTCCGAGAACTGCACGTCCCAGTGTCATCTCGTGTAATTGGAGGATAGGGCCTCAGTGCGTATACGGGAAGTGACGTTGGACGTTTGGTCCGGTTTAAAAGGTACGTGTAGGACGTCATTTCCTTGTACGTGCTTTTCGTAGAGAGCGAGTGGGTGAATACTGTACTTCTTGTCCGTTCACACACGATTTACTTCACAGCATTTCTAGTTCGTACTCTATGCTACCTCTGTCAGTTTTTTTCTGATTTTCTCTTGGACCTGTTTCCTCAAACAGCGTTCACTTCTTCTTTTGTCCTGTCTCCTCAGACAGCGTACAATTCTTCTTTTGGCGGGGATGTTGCCAACGCGCACACGCGCGTATTTTTCACGCTCTTTTCCCAGGCAGACGATGAGTCACGCACGTATTTACCAACTGTGCTTGCACTGTGTGTCACCTACCCCTTCAGAGGTCATTGTAGGCTGCATGTGACATGCGTACGTTCATTATTGTGTTTCTGGGTGCCACAGCGTAGTGCGGGTTAATTTTTCCACGCACGTGGTCTACGAGGGGTCGCGTGAACGTCATTTTCTGTTTTTGGGGTGCCTGTGCGTTGCGTGACGCGTCATCTTTCCCCAGGGGTTCCATACAGCCTTGCTAGAGCACTAGGGTACGAATTCCATCTAGTACCCTACCCCTTTGACCCCCAATTTCCCAGGACAATAGTTTACTGCAACTCCCATATGCACAACAACATCAGTGCCATGGCTGGGAGGCGAGCAAGCGATAAGGGTGGCAAAGGTGGCCGAGCCTCAAGAGGTGGGCGTGGTGGGCGCGGTAGGGGACATGGCCGGGATTTGCAGGCTACCCCTAGCCCCCCGTGTGGAGGACCAGTCAGGGACACCCATGCCCCCTCACCCCCATGGTTGAGGGAAACATAGCTGACACCATCTCTGCTCAACCCTTGTCGGACCAGCCCATTGTGGCACCTGACCTGGCACAGGGTGACTCCCAGGCTGACTTCCAGGTCGCCAAGTCTAGGCCACGGGTGGCGATGCAAGTCAGTGACACCAGGTCACGTGGATCAGGGGCAGCCATGTCATCTGCTGCCCCGAGTAGGCGGGGTGGGGAGGCTGCAGGGGCAGCTGCAGCTCCGTCCACCCCAGCTCTGACTCTCCCAGCCAGGACAGTGTTGGTCCCGGTCCATCAGACTGAGGTTCCCCCTGCTAACATCACACTTCAGCGAATGCCTGCCGAAAGTCATATGGTCAGTGTGCCATCGCACACTACTACTACAGAGTCCACCAGTGCTCCTGCCCCTAGTGGCCAGAGTGGCGTAGGCCACTCAGGATCCCCACCACCTTCAAAAAGAAAGAGGAAGAGTGCTCGTCCAGTATAGGCTGATGCCCCAGACACGGCTACACAGTCTGGCACGCCAAGGAAGCCTAGCTTCATTGATGCCGAACTGGATGCACTTGTGCAGTATGTGTCCGCACATGACGGTGAAATGTTGATCACTTCAGGGTTTAAGATCACACCTGCTCTACGTCAGGCACACTGGCAGTCCATCGCGGACAGCATAAGTGCCCTTGGGTTTGTGAGGCGCACAGCTGGTGAGTGCTACAAGCGCTGGAACGACCTTAAGCGCAGGGCAAAGAAAAAGCTGGCCTCAAGTCATGCCGCAACTCTGGTGACTGGAGGTGGGTCTCCACAAGACGACATTGAACTCACTCTACATGAGCATGTTGCTGGGACCTACGTCACAGAGGAGCAGATCCAAGGTGTGTGAGAACTGCCAGATTACGAGGCATTGTCCGGTGAGTGCACATGCATGTGTGTGTGATCCATGTGTATGTTGTTTGTGGGAGGGGTTCTAGTTGAGTGCCAGTTGAGGGTGTGTGTGCCTCAGTGGTTCGGGTCACCCATGTGTTTCATCCAATACATTCTGCGGTCCTAGATTTGGGTATTACAGTATCCCTTCTGCCCACAGTTGACATTTTGCACTACATCACGCCAGTTGCCCTTGAAGTGGCATCCTGCAACAACATTGTTCCGCATTTTGTTGTGTTCATTCAGGCTGATTGTTTGAATTCCCCCACTTTTACTACTCATTTCTCTGCCCTATTGTCACATATATGACATGCCTATGGTACATGCCATCTGTGTGATGGCATGTGTCATGTATGTGGATTGGACATGCCACTCACAGGCCAATGTGTGATGGCACTGCTAGCCAGCATGCAGCTAATGTGATGCTCTTCCATCTTGGTGTCATCAGTATCTGACATTTTCCTCCCCTTCCAACACATTGACAGTGCATGCATGGGAGGGTTATAGTCATGTGGGACATGTGTCAATCAAGTACTGGTTCTGTAGCTTGTCTGGCCTAATTGTGTGCCATGGTGCTAATGCCTGTTTCCATTTTTTGTCTTTCATGTTTTTCCAGAGGATGACGCACTTGATGCTGTTGAGGGTGAGGAGATGGTGCAGACCCAGGAGGGATCTCAAGCACGACCGGGCACCAGTGGGGGACGTGGTTTGGTGGTTGGGGAGAACCCTCTCTTGCTGCAGGCCATAGTGTCCAGGGGTGTCTCTGGCTGCACCTCCCCAGACCTCTTTTCAGGTGTTGATTCAGATGAGACCTATGTGGATTCGCAGGGATGTGTTCATGGAAGGGATACTGTTCTGTCCGACCCACCTGCACCAGGGGTAGAGCCCACTATGGGTATGTCAGTGTTGGTAGGTGCGCCTTTGGTGGTTACGGATGCAGGGCCACACTCCGCAACATCTGATCCTGTTCCTGGGCCAGCAGATCAGAGGGGGAATGCAGTCCTGCAGCCTCAGGCAGTGCCGACACAGCAAGGCGCAGTTCGCCTTGCCCCAGACAGGTGTGGTGCCCGCCAACGCGGTGGCCGTCAGCCATCAGGCAATACCGCATGGGAGCAATCCATATACGGTATGGCAAACCAACAGGCAGCATCATCTGAGATGATGGCTCAAGCCATGGAGAGGGTGGCCACTTCCATTGTCCCCCCAGAAAGGCAGATGGAGCAACTACAGCAGGCAACAGACTCCATTTGCCAGGGAGGACATGTTGGCGTCCAACAGGGACAGACGGGCGGCCCTGGACAATCTGAGGGAATCCATTTCTTTAGAGGCCCAGGGCCAGAGGGAAGCCCTGAGGGGAGAAGTCCGGCACCTCAGGCAGACTCTTGTGGACCTTGAGGCTTCCACTGTCACAAGGATGGAACAGCTGCTGGAGTGCGTCACCCGTACGCTCTCAGCAGTGATGCAGGCAACTCGGGCGGAGGTCCGGGCATCACGTAGGGTGGTGCATGGGGATCTCCACACCATATACTTCCAGAACGAGACCTCCCACACCCGCATGCTTGCTGCCATGGAGGACCAAACTAGGGCTTTGCGTGGGCTGCCTCCCATAGCACCACTACCTCCTGTGGCAGCAGAAGCAGAGGTTGAGGAGAGTGAATCCAGAGATGAATCTCCCACGATGTCATAGCCGTGCAGGCCATGAGCCCATGGAGGTGTTTTTTTTCACAACATCCACACAGGTGGCTGTTGGTGAGCACCCTGTCCTCGGACCTCCTGGGTGGCCTCCCACACCCCCCTGGCCCACACATGGCCATTTTTGATTTTTGATTTTTGATTTTTGATTTTTGATTTTTGATTTTTTGTTGCAGTGTGTTGCCTTGTGTGGCTCCCGTGGGCATCCACTGTATTCCGGCTGGGCACATGCAGGCTTGTCCTGAGCTTGGGTTAGATGCTTGGGTTCGTGAGACACACACCCCTCCTGCTTCCCGTTTCCATGGGCTTGCAAAGGGTGTGCCCAAGTGACAGTGACTTACACAGTGACGTTGGACTCCCACGACATGTGTGGGCAGTCTGTAGTCAATGCTGTGTATACATTCCTAGTGCATATTGTTGTTGTATTGTGCACTGCATGGTGCATTGATGTGTGCTTGTGCATCCATGTCTTCCTCCTAATTTGCAGGTTCATTCCTCATGTCTTCACAAGGCCGTCCACTTTGGAGATGGAGTTCATGTTGTGAGCAGTGGACTTCCAGATGTGCGTGGCAACAACACTGTACAGTTGGAGGTGGTGGATGTGCTGGCATTCTCATGTTGTAAGACTACGTATCCTTTACCTTAGTACTGTCATGTTTATGCTAAGTGGATTGTATTGTGGTATTTGGTCATGTGTGTTGTTATTTCTACATTTATGTGGGCATATTGTGTGTGGCCAGTTTCCATTAGGGATACTGTACTTTGTGACACTTGTGTCATGTTTGGGGGATGACTTTGTTTGCTCTCACATGGCATATAATGCCATGGTGTGTTGGGTGGCGGTGCTGGGGAGGGGTTGGGTGACATGGCACTGTTGTCATGTTGTATCTTGCAAGGGGGTAATGATTTTAGCAGCATAGAAGTGTGTCTTTTGATGACACAGCATTGGTGGTGTTTGTGAAGGTAGGGAAGCACACAATGGAACACTTCCAGATGTACAATCTCAGGCTGGTATGGTTGTGACAGTTGACTGTCCATTGCGGCATCATCATTGTCAGATTGAATCATCATTGATTGTCAGCTGGTATGTGCCAGGGCTGTGTGCACTCCACAGGGGTGTGATTTTATGTGAAGTAATTAGCCACCAGCTGCGTACGGGCTGCCTCACCCCGTGCCCTTTCCCCTCCCATGCGCAGTGGGCATGCATGTGGTTGGGGATGTGGGGGCACCACCATGTCCACGGCCAGGCCCTGGCGTGTTGCAACGTTTGCAGGACACATGCTGCCACTATGATCCTGCACACTACTGGGGGAGCATATAACAGCTGCCCTCCAGAACGGTCAAGGGAGCGAAAGCATGACTTGAGCACTCTGAATGTGCGCTCCACGATGCCCCGGGTTGCAATGTGGGCTGTGTTGTATCTTACCTGGGGTGGCATGGTGGGGTTCCAAATTGGCATCATCATGTTTTGCTGAGAGGGTAGGCACTGTCCCCTGGGGAGGTGGTGATGGGTATCATTAGTGGGGTTGTGACATTACTCAGTATCTGACATGCATGCATGCGCAGTGGCATTTATACTCACTGAGCAGCCATGTATCGCCATGCCGCCCAGCTTCTATGTCCCGGTTTAGTGTAGACATTCTGTAAATGAAACTGTCGTGGGTGGAGCCTGGATAGTTGGCGTATACTGAGGTGATGATTCCCTTGGCATCACATACTACCTGGACGTTGATGGAATGCCAGTGCTTGCGGTTTCTATAGATGTGCTCAGTTGCCCTGGGGGGACGTAGAGCCACATGGGTGCAATCAATGGCACCTATCACTTTGGGGAATTGTGCCACCCTGTAGAAATCCTGGCCGACAGCCTGCCTTTCTGCAGGTGTTCTGGGCAGGTATATGTGCCTGCGGACGGATGGGCGTGCAGTGATGATGGCCAAGACCTGGTGTAGGCAGCGTGACTGCGTGGCCTGTGACACCCCCCCCCCACTATGGCACTTGTCCGCTGAAATGATCCAGTGGCCAAGAAGTGCAGTACATTAAGGACCTTCTCCAGGGGGCTGAGTGCTTGGGAGCACAGCGTGGTTGATGTGAGGTCATCCTCCCACTCACTGACCAGGTTGAGTATTATGTGAGGTGGAAATCTGTACCTCCCATACACATGGTCATCAGGCATCTCAAAAAGGCTTGTTCTGGGTGTAAAAATTCTGGCCCTGACTATCCTCCTCCTCCTCCTGCGGTATCCCACGGCCACTGCTGGTAGAAACGGTATATTTATCCTGGCGTCTGGGCTTGTTTGTTGTTTGCGCGCACTTTTATGCTGTGCGGGTCGACGTACGCCTGCTTCCTGCTGGCGTACGTGTTTCCGGATTGGCCACGTTCGATTCCATGAATACGTGTTGTAGGTGAGCGTGTAATACTTCCTGCGCACCCCTGAAATACACGTACCCAGCCCAATCGCGTGTAAAACTTCCTGCGCACCCCTGAAATAGACGTACCCGCTCCCCCAGGCCCGATCGCGTGTAAAACCTCCTGCGCACCCATGAAATACACGTACCCAGCCCAAACGCGTGTAAAACTTCCCGCGCACCCCTGAAATACACATACCCAGGCCAATCGCGTGTGAAAACACCCGCGCACCCATGAAAAACACGTACCCATCCCAATCGCGTGTAAAACTTCCTGTGCACCCCTGAAATAGACGTACCCAGGACAATCGCGTGTGAAGACACCCGCACACCCCTGAAATACACGTATCCAGCCCGATCGCGTGTAAAACTTCTCGCGCACCCCTGAAATACATGCACACGCTCCCCCAGGCCCGATCGCGTGTAAAACTTCCCGTGCACCCCTGAAATACACGCACCCAGGCCAATCGCGTGTAAAACTTCCCGCGCACCCATGAAATACACGTACCCAGCCCAATCGCATGTAAAACTTCCCGCGCACCCCTGAAATACACGTACCCTCTCCACCAGGCCCGATTGCGTGTGTAAACACACGCGCACCCCTGGAATGCACGTACCCAGCACAATCGCGTGTTACTGCGAAACCCGTAATACATGTTCCCCGCTTGGCGTTTGCTGTTTGGCAGTCCGGTAACCCGGTCCAGGGTTGGCGCAGCCCTTTGCGCTGGTTTTGGGATTTTGATGGCTTTTCCTTGCGCGAGGGCGTTCTTGGGGGCGTAACTGGCGCTGCTGCAGGCTCGCTGTGCCACGCTGCGCAGCGGATGGTTTTGGATGCGAGAATCCATGAATACGCTGTGCGCGGAATTCGATTTTATCGCACGCAGCTGGCGCAGACATTCGCACAGGCACGCTGTGCGCCAGCCACGTGCGACACTTTTGTGCGAAATTCCATGAATTACCCTGTAAGAGCTAGTGATCACAAGATGTTATGTTGGATGTTATTCTTCTATTAGCCCCCCAGGGGTGGGGGTGGTGCTTAGGAAATACTATAATCCATCGCTCATTGTGAACAATAATGAATCAAGAATTGTCTGGCATGAGGGTTATGTACTTAAATTAAATACCTTAAATTAAATACCATATTCATGGATGGTTTCTGTGCCTCTAATATGGATACAAAACTGTCCTTATGTACACATACTTGCTTTGGTCGCTATATTGAGTCTCTAATTAAAACATCGGTGAAGAGACTCCCCCTGAAACCAACAAGTCAAAGGCATAAATATGATTTTGACATTGTGGTACAAAGAAAGAAAAACATTTGTCATAAAGAAATGTGTCAAATCTGGAAAAGGTGTAAATCTAAAAGGTTAAATCTAAACATGAGGGGGTCAGGAAGGCAAAACAAAAGCTGAAAAATGGACAAAAGGGATATCGAGCAAGTATGTATCAAAATGACAGCAAAAAAAATGATTGCTGCGTTAAAAGATGGCAGCTACGGCAATTTTGGTATCGGGGAATGCCATGGAAATCACACAATCGATAGCTCAAACCAGTACTATCTCGGAGGAGGTGTGGGCGTGGCACTTTGTTTCTCTTTACGAATGCAAGGACCAGGCACACATCCAGATCTGGAAGGTTTGAAAGACTAGGTTAAGTACACCATTGAGGACATTACGAAATTAATTATTAAGGCTAGTTCCTCCAGAGGAGCAGGGCCTAATCAGTTATCAAATGCAACCCTTCAAGGGAACCCTGATCTGTGGGCTAAGGCAGTATACTTATTATTTAAGGACATCATTCTGACTAGTTGCATGTGGGCACTGATGCTGGTGGGATCGTAGTACGCACTCTGCAATGGACTGCCTGGAAAGAGAAAGGTCCCCCGGTATACCTGGCCGCTATGGACATCCCTTGCCTTCGATTTGGTGGATAGAACCATATTTTGGAGGAAATATTAAAAAACTGGGCTTGCCGGGAGGTGTTCTATCCTTATTAATCCATTTGCATGAGGGGTCCTGAAAACATATTCATCTCATACATACTTCCAGTGGCCTCCGCCAAGGGTGAATCTTTACACCAGCCTTATTTAACTAATATATGGCTGATGCTGGCAAAATACTGACCGAGGCAGCTTTTGTGCCGCCGAAGATTGAGTGGGTGAAAGTATGCTGGTCAGCCTACACTGATGATTTCCTTCTAACGGACCACACCCCAAAGGGCCTACAACATTTAATAACTGCATTTATTGGACCTCATTACAAGTTTTCCAGTCTGGAAACAACGGTGGCAGTAAGTTTACCAGCAGCATTGTTTCCAGACCGGCAAACTACGAATCTGCTGGCGGGTGCTGTCCCCCGCCAGCAGACTTTGACGGAAGCACCGGCACTGTTGCACACAGTGCCGGTGCTTCCATCCTCCCTATTCCCATTGAGTCCTATGGGGCTCGAATAGGAATGGGGAGTAACACTTGTTTTACCGGCATGGCTACTGCCAGACTCGTAATGAGGCCCAATGAGTACATTGTGTCTTATGGTCTAAAAGTGAATCCAAAGAAGACTGTATTGATGAGGCTAGGTCTTTCCTCGCCAATTGGTTTTGTGTGGTTTTTGAATCATGAAAAACATGCTATTTGGACCTCCATGATGTATTTGAGGTTCCCCATTTTTAATAAAGCAAAAACATGTTGTTATCGTAATTATTTACATGGAAAAGTAAACAAACACATAGCACAAATGAAAGAAATTGATAAAAAATATGGTAAATTCTCAATGCTTCCACTGATGCGTTTTTGCTCTGCAAAGATCATACCACAATTGTGCTATGGTCTTGAACTGTTTCCCGTTTGGGCAAGTGACGAGATGAACAAATTGGAAGCCCTGATCTGGCGCTCCAAATGTATACTGCCTACCAAAAATCTTTTCCACTCTCAGCAATTATATACGAGGTGGGATTAAAATCTGTGGACATGAAGGTGGAATGGAGACAGTTGTCCTTGTGTCGTAAACCAAAACACTGTATGAACTTTTAGGTAAGGGGCTACGTCAAGGTGTGTCAGAGACAGGCTATGTATTAATGTTACAAGAAGAATGTGCTCAGTCCCTTGCAAAATTGTGCTCAACAGCTGAAACTTGTTTGCTACATTGTATTAGTGTCAGATTGTCCCTTATGGTGGGGTCGTGCCGTCTCGGTGGCTGCTGCCAAGACCTGGAATCCTCTCCCCTATTCGCTCCGAGCGATGGCTGACTATCTCTCTTTCTGTCGGTCACTTAAAACTCTCCTATTTTAAGCCTTTGTCTATATAATTGCTGCTCCATAATGCAAGTGCCAAGATACCCTTGGGGGAACGTGAGCTTAACAAGTTAAGGTAACAAATATAACATTACACTTAAGGTGAAAAGGCTCTAGCAACATAATGACTGGGCCAGAACAGTGGACGCAGTATTGGCTTCCAAACTGTACCCCCAGCTTGTCTGCTATAAAAAAGAAATGGGATGCCTAGAATCTTACCTTATAAGATTCCCAGGCAAGAATCCATGACACGATTTTATGAGGGTAAAATATAATGTTTTGAGGATAAAAGAGATCATATCGATACGAGGTGATATAACTGTAGAAATGTCATTCCGTAGATTTTGTAGGCTGGCCGATTGTAAGGAAATGCTGGTGCATCTGCTGACAGAGTGCCCAGCACTTAGGACGGACCATATTCATTGATTTAAAAACTTTGTATTGAATCAAGAAGAGTCTACGTGGTAAATTTACGGTGGGATATGATCCATAGTAAATCAGTTCTGATAAAAATAGCGGTACTACCCTTCCTCTCTGAGGTCTGCAAATTATCTTAGCTGTTAGAATCACATACTGATGCTTGTAAATATGAATTTTGCTCTGCTATATATCTGTATTTTATTGCACGGTGACGATTGTATTTATCAAATGTGGCCTTGTTTTTTTGGGCATGAACTGAAAATCTGCGTATATGGTAAATGTTTGATTTTATGCGATTGATATGAATTATTTGGCATTCTGGCTTGTATTGTGTTATGAGAATTTGAAATTCATTGTAAGTGATATTCTATGATGTACTATTAAGTTTGTTATTTCGATTTTGTACGTTGATTTTTAAAAATACCTTTCTGCTTTTTGGAAGGGTTATTTTTTAACCAAAACAAATGAATAAATAAAAATAATAATTAGAGGATAAAATACAGAAGTTTGGCGGTGCTGTGGCCTCATGGCGGTGCAATGACACGATTTAAATTCACCTGCTAGTGGGTTTAACATGCTTCCTCTACAATCCCAGAAGCAAGTAAAGCAACAAAGAAATTAGTTTTCAACGTCATTCTCACACACCTGACCTACCTATTAGGAACTAAGTATTAATAGTCACATTTCCAGACCACTTTGGTTTGGTTTGAAAAGCTGACCACCACAAAACGAATCCTAGGTATATTAGATGACGGTAAACAGAGACCTCAATATTTCCTGGAATTTCAATTCACATCTCTTTCTTGTGCAGCAGTGATGGCAGATGAGATTGTAGCAATCCCAAACATAAACACTTTGCCCTAGTATGTTACTAATAAAGGGGGGCTATTATGGGTGGGGGGAAATGATCCTCCCTAATTATTGGGGACTATTTGTCATGGCCTCAAGAAAGGTGCCCCCGTATCTGCCAAACTCAACAAACGAATTATAGAGAGTTAAAGGCCCAGGGTAAATATGGTGGCACACACATTGCAGGGCTTCCCATTAAAATGTACATATATTGCTGTGGTGGTTTCTTTAAGTTGTACAGGCCGCTCGTTGTCTTTAGGTGAACAATGCCTTGTAAAAATCATCAAAAACCATACCTCTTTCATTGTCAACTCTTGAGACTTGATCACTTTTCGATCCCTCATTTCCTGTGATAGTCTGAGTATAGAGTAGTGTAGGATATGTACGATATTGTGGATTTAGAGACAGACCATGTAGGCCTCCCATATGGTGGACAAATTAAGGTCATGCTTTACATGCTTTGCTTAATTGAGAAAAGCCACAAAGGCTGTGTCACCCAGGTACCTTGAGTTGAAACTTCACGTGCTAGAATCAACCCTAACTTCGCCAACATCAATGGAGATGTGAGCAAGATTAGAGTTCATAAGTGCACCATTACTGTCATGAATACAGTTCATGCCAGATACTTACTTAACCATACATACATGATATATTCTGTACCAGTACCGGTGGATTCATTTTAATTGAGGACCACTGGATAACACAACCCCCAAGCATCCAGGGTCTCCAACGCACTCATTAAGTGGGGGAAGACATTACATGGTTCATTGATAAAAACATCTGCAGTTTGAACAATGGTGCATTACAGACTTAAGGGGTTGGTTGATGTCGCCTCTGATTACCAGGGACACATCTCTAACCAAGGGCAGCTTTGCTAGGGTTGACCTGAATGTTGGACTGCTTTGCATTTGCATTGCATGTTCAACAGAAATTGTGGGGCCACCGTGCAGTAACAAGTTCAAGAAGATCCATCTTCATTTCACACCAGTCAGTTGTAAGATAACCTATTCACATAGTGTCTTGAACATCGAAAGGGCCACTCAGCTTTCCTCCCAATGGCCGGTGAAAAATATACATCTCAAACACACGGCCTCTTAATCTTAGTTGACTGTAATGTTGGAAGATGTGTCTCCAGCAGCACAGTGAAGGGAACATTCAGTTTCTTTAAATATGGGAGGGTTGTCTGCTTCTTTTTAGGAGTAGAAAGCCCTATCTCATCATTTTGGAAAGACATCATAAGTGATCTTCCATCATATGATTTTTCATATGTAGAACAAGAAATGTGAATCTTGTGCATTGGTCCCTGGGTTCGAATCCCACCTGCAAAATGAAGCAACTCTCTTACCTGAGAGAAGCTGACGCGTGCAATTGTTGCCATTAGCTTGGAGTTTGTCAATAGTTTCCACTATGAAGTATTTCCATGCTCTCACTAAATTTAGTGACATTTTCAGGATGGTATGTGGGAGTGATTTGACTAATATTGACCCCATTGCGATGCTGAATTCCTTTTTGTTAATGCTGCTATTATCGTGGTGATCAGAGACACACAAATCTCTCAAATGTTTAGTTTGTAGGGATACGTTGGGGCAAGCATGAAGGAGGGTCAACATGAAATAATTCTGGTAGGATTAGGTGACCAAACTAAGCCACATAAAATAGAGATCAGAACTTATTCAGCATGGAACACATTCCTCAAAATGAACATTTCCACAAAATGGTGGCTGTTGCAACCACTTCAACTGAAATGGTGCCCACATTTAAAAAATAGAATGTGTGGCTACAACTCAGCCCGGCTATACATGTGAAGACTAATGTTACTAAAACTGTTGTTTGAATTTAAAATGCTTCTTATCAGTCCCTTGTTGGGATTATACGTAAGGGTTGTGCATCACAGTCCTCCTCAAAGGATTTATTTGTTTGCATTTACAAAGGATTTTCACCAAAGTTCTGACCATTCTGAGGCCAAGATACTCTGCCTTCTGGAAACATTGGCACAATTGTTAAGAGCACATTACACCTTGGGAATCACTGGTCACCCTCTTTCTGCCCTGCAGCAGCCAGAATCACCTTGTGTTCTTGTGAGGCTGGCAACCTACCTCAGAAACAGAGCCTCCTAGACATGGTAGCTAGGTAAAGACCCTCACTAAGGCACACAGACTGATAATGAATATGTCAAGCAGACGGGAAGAATCAAAATCAACGTAAATATGGCATAACAAATGGAATACGATCTCAGGGATATCGTAGCTCGGAATCAAGTCCTTTTTAGCACAGATGGCACAAGAAATATTCCAAGCCTCACAGACAGTTCAAAGGTTTTTATAATAATTTGAATGGGCTCTATGGCCATCACTCTCTCTCCCATCTAGCAAAGCACCTGTTCCCTAACCCAGGCATCCCTGACCCCAAGTTAGTAATTGTACATTATTGAGCCCTCCTATCCAAGTTCTTTCTTATGCTGGAGATGAGGACTTAAAGGCAGGATGCCTTTTCTGTTTAACCTTCTTCAAGCACTTCCAAAAACGGTCCCTACTCTATCCAGTTATAAGAGTTATAGAGGGTTAGGGTTATTGAGCCCTATAGAACTTCTGCCTAACTCTGTCTCCTTTCTATCACGCCCCATTTTCCTGTACTTTTCCTACCTCTCAATACACCTCTCATCCTACTCTGCGTTAACTTCTCTCTTCACTCCCCATCTCTATCCCTCTGATGTCACTCACTCATTCTAGGCTTCTCTTACAATATTTTATGTTAGTACCTTCTCCAGGAATCTACTACTACCTCTTCTACACTACAACTCCAGCCTCCACATGACTTCTCCCCTCCCCACTGCTGATCCCTCCTCCATACTACTACACCCTCATCTACACTACTCAGACACCTTCCTCACACAAATGACATCACATTCACTTTCAACACTTACACCCATACCCACACTTGTACACTCCCTCACCCACTAACAACACAGCCACACTTGCACTCACTAAACAATATCTCATCATATCCTTAATTTGCCTCCACTATGTGCTTCTCATTACTTTCTCTGGCTGAGCTCCTGATCTGCCACTTTCTCCTTTCCTGACCTCAGCAGATCAAAGCCACACCTTTTTTGCTCCATGTTCTCCCTTGTGTACTTCTTCTCCTGCTTCCTTTGATCTACTTACCCTGGCCAATCTGGTCTTGCCTCCCAGGAGGGGATTTACAGACAATAAAGCTGCTAAATATTGGACTAAACCACAGAACCTTTCTCTGCATGAGTGTGCCATGACCCCACAATGCCAGCTTGTGTTTCAGCAAATCACTGTTTGTTTTAGCGATCCTATGGATGGCATTCCCCCAGGCAAATAAGTCTCCTTTTGGGCTTTATAACCCCGTTTCATGTCACACTAGTCTAGGGTGTAGACCATGTTCTGGCCAAGCACACTCCAGTTTTCTTGAAAGGAATCCTGTTTTCTTTGCGGTCACAACTTTTCTGAATCTTCTGAACATTCCTCGGTCTCCCATTTGATGTTGCTCCTGATTGGGACCTTCATTTGTGTCAGGTGCTGGTGAGGGGCAGTTTGTGATCAGGCTCTCATTGCTCTTTAGTCCAAAAGATTGTCTCTGCAACAAAGATACAGATTCTGGTGAGTTTTGGGCTTCAGAAGCATGGCGAGAGACAAGAGTGTTCCACCTAGACACATACTGGCACAGGAGAGAGGAACATTGGCCCTATCAACTGATCCAGTCATCCTCAATATCTCTAGATTTCTTACTGGTTATACTCCTGCCCCAGGATGAGACGGATCCCCATCCCCTCTTGACAATGATAGGGTACTGGCATTGTCACACATATCCACCATTTCATCTGTCTCCTCCCCGTGGACACATATTATTTGGGCCAGGGAGTTACAGTGGAGTTACTCAGTGATTACGAGGTTAGCTAGGATGGCTCTCATCTTACTCCTTAGGTGAAGTAGTTATTTGGCTGGTAGGCCCCTCATGACTACAGGAATGTGACATTTATAATATATGTTATAATCTATTTACTCTGTGGTGCAGACCACCTAGGTTCATGGGTCTGGTCCCTTCTCTTCATCCTGGAATATGTACATCTGACATTCATGTTCTGGCTCTTCTTCTGTCCACCCGAGTGGTTTTTAGGCACAGGATAAGGGTTGTTTCTCGAAACACCTGTGTATAGGTGCATTACAAATGCCATATCATATCAATGGAGAACTCCAATCCCCATCAGATCTTCTTTGGGTTTTTCTGGACATATTCATGCCAGATGTCCTGACTTCCCTACAACATGGCATCTTTTAATCTCTGGATGATGCAAAGGTTCAGATTTCTACTAGTTGGATGTAGTATAACTACCCCTTGCTCACTGTGCTCAGAGAGGCACAGCTCCACCTCACTAATGAGGCACAACAAGGCTGAAACATGTTCTGGGGTTGCTATTGGTATTCTTGTTCAGATGGAAATTGCCATAGCATTTCAGTGCTGGACTGCCCATGTGGGTGGGACAAAGACTGATATGCAAATGAACATTTCACATCTGTGAAAGGTACAATGATCTTAAGTGTGGATGTGGACCCTCAATGGGGTACCTTCCCAAAGAACAGGTCAATGGACCGTGTTTGTTCTTGCAGAAGGGCACATATGACTAGAATTTGATTATTTTAAGGGCCTTAGGTCTAGTCACCCTGCGTTCCTCAGGGTGATCTTGATGTGGACCCCTTTTCACTGAGAGGCACGGCTCCACCTGACTAATGAGGCCCAACAAGGCTGAAACACATGTCTGGGGTTGGGGTTACTATTAGTACTCTTGTCCAGAAGAGAACTGCCATAGCATTTCGGTGCTGGACTGCCCATGTGTGTGGGACAAAGACTGATATGCAAATGATTATTTTTCCACCTGTGAAAGATACAATGAGCTAAAGTGTGGCTGCTGACTCTCGAGTGGCTACCTTCCCAAAGAACAGGTCAATGGGCCATGTTCATTCTCCCACAGGGGCGCTTATGACTCAAATGTGACTCCTTTATGCCACACACGCATTTTCATTTCCCTCTTCCTACCTCTCTACTCTACTGCTCCAACTCCACCCGTCTCTACTCTCTTTCCTCTCCTCCACTGTCCCAAGAATGTCCAGTGTTCCTTCTGAGTCTTCCTCCACCATTCTCCATGACCTTACTACTCCCTCCTCCACACTATTACTCTCTATTATACAGGACTATGCCCTCATCCACACTACTACCTCCTCCTCCATGTTACTACTCCCACTCGACACCACTACTCCCTCCTCCACACTACTACTGACACCTCCACATGACTAGTTCCTCCTCTGCAATACTAATCATTTCATGACCACTACTCAGACACCTTACATTCACTCCCACAAATCCCTTCACATTCACACCCTACACCTCTGTCCTTTACATTTGTTAGACTCCCACTAACAGCACAGTGCCTACCACTTCCACTCAATAGCCAATGGATCACCTGATCCAGAATTCACCTCCACAATCTACTTTATTTTTACTTTCTCTAGCTAGTCTCTTGGTCTGAAACGTCCTCTTCCTCTGACCTCACCTTAACAATCTACACCTTCTCATTTCCTGTTTCCCCATTTTTAATTTACCTCCAGCGTGCATTGGTGTGCTTGCCCTGGCCAATCTGGTCTTGTCTTTCCCTCTGTGGAGGTGATACAGACATTAAGGTTTTAACAAGTTTGCTAAACTCTGCACCTTTTCTAAAAATGGGCGTGCTGTGGTCAGAATGGCCGGCCATGTTTCATCAAGCAGATGTGGGTCTGGGCCTCATTACGACCCTGCCGCTAAGGGGTTAACAGCGGCGTAAAAGGCTGCGGCGCCGTTAACCCCTTAGCGCCTAATTAGGTGGTCCCTTTGCGGCTCCCGACCTTAACAGCTGGTCTGGATCAGCCGTTAAATTAGGGACCCGCAAAGGGACCTTGGAGTTAATTATGGTACCGCAATTTGCGGTACCGTAATTACCGCCTTCCCCATTCCCATTGAGCCCTATGGAGCAAAAATGGGAATGGGGAAGGGCCAATAGTGCATGGGGAATTACCGCCCAGCCAACCTTGGAATGGGGTGGTAATTCCCCATTGCACCATGGCGGACTCATTACAATACCCGCAGCAACCATGGTGCTAATAGTGCCATTGGTTACCGCCGGTGTTGTATGTGTCACTCTCAACCTGCGCACCAAACTCCATACCGTTTAGTGGCTTTAACACGTGTCGACCAGAAGTGGTCTTCCTCGCGGCTGATATGTACAGATTCGAAGGTGATGTTACTCTGTTGGTGGAAGAGGGCTAGTCAAAATTGCAGTTGCAGTTGAAACTAATTAGAGCACACGTTGTGGTTTGGCACTCTGGGCTGTCCATAACTCTCACCAAGAACACTTGCACAACATTTGAAATTCATTTTGTATATATAGAAACAAATGCATTTTTTGCTTGTTCTGTTTTCTCTCCGTATGTGTCGCAATGATTTAATTTTGCATTTTTGATCCTCCTTTCTGAAATGTATTGTCTTTTGTAGACTCTCTTGTCTGGTGCTAGTTGTGCTATTTCCATTGTTGCTGGCATGATTGATGTTGATGACAATGTTGAATAATGAATGGCACATACGTGTATACGGGTACGTGTGGGTAAATCCAAACTTTATTTTATTTCGAATGCTATTTTTTTTAATATGATTTTTTGTTCGGTACATATCAGCCGTGAGGAAGACCACTTCTGGTCGAAGCACGTGTTGAAGCCACTTAACTGTTATGGAGTTCGGTGTGCAGGTTTAGATTGACACACACCCACCCTTGCTATCATTTCCTTTGGAACCCTTGGACGCAGTTCCTGTGAGTCACAATCCTTGCAGTCTCTTACTTTAATAAAGTCATGAGAACTCAGACCTAGGAAGTGTAGTTTGTTTACATGTTTCACCAAGTCCCAGTTCATCATAGGGTTCCGGCAGACATTATTCTCCCAGAAACGCAATTCTTATTTGGTGTTCCTAAATCCTTTTCATGTCCTGGTATGCTACGGTCTAGTCTATGTCATGGGCTTAGCACCTGCCCTGGTCCAAAGCAGGTGCATTTTCTTCCATGGTGCCATACATTATGTGGAATACACTATGCCCTTGGTCCCACTGGAAATTCATCCTGCCTCGAGGGTCTGCTCACTTACGGCACGAGTGGGCTACTGCTACTTATTGGGTTCTTGCTTCTCTTTAGGTCCGGCACTGTGCAACAAAAATACAGATTCTGGCAAGATTTGGATTTAGGAGGCATGGGGCCTCATTACGACCCAGGCGTTAAGGGTTAACGCCGTCGTTAACCCTTAACGCCTATTCTGATTTTAACGGCTGCTTTTAGCAGCCGTTAAAATCCATGGTGCTAACCCGCCATGATGCTAATTACGCCACCGTAATTTACGGTGGCGTAATTAGCGCCTTCCCCACTCCCATTATGCCCTATGGGGCAAAAATGGGAATGGAAAATGGGAAATGGGGATTTACCGCCCCACTCACCTTGGAATGGGGCGGTAAATCCGCCATCCACCATGGTGTAAACATAGTTTACACCATGGTGGTAAAGTTGGCGTACTTAGCGCCTGGGTCATAATGCCCCCATGGTGTGAGGCAAGATTGTACTGCTCAGAATCCTACTGGCAAAAGGGGGGCAGGAACTGCGGCAATCTCATCTGCCAATGTCCTTCTTAGGACAAGGACTTTGGATTTATGCCAGGGTACTTGTTACTGTTAGGAAGAAACATATGTAGTAACCCTTTGGAAACACCACATACAATTAAGACTACAAGGGCCTCGTTACGAGTCCGGCGGTAACCGTGCCTGAAATTCCGGCAGGTTACCGCCGGACTCGTATTACCATTCCGCCTCCGTGATTCCTGGAATTACCGGGGCATTACGACCCAAGTGACCCGGGAATTCCAGAGTCGGAATTCAGTAAATCCCCATACCCATTGAGTCCGAAATGACTCAATGGGAATGGGGAAGTGGAAACACCGGCACCATCTCGTGATGGACAACAATTACTATAATTCAAACAACTACTTATTCAAGGTTTCTGAGTAAAAGAATACACATTTATTTACACCATCAGTTATAAAACAGATCACTATTATAAAGCAGCAGAAAATCACAATCTTAATACACTACACTTACCCCCAATCAATTCTGGACAAGTTAAATTCAAAATAAAGTGTGAGCAAAATGGCACTCCAGCAATTTAAAAGGGAGTAAAAGACAAGGTTATTCAAAATCAACAACACCAACAAGTGATCGGCAGGGCAACCTAGAAAATGCTTACTACAACTAGGATTCAAATCAATAGGCCTGGGCCAATGTTAATGGTTCAGAGTCTTTGCAGAGGATCATACAGTTCAGAGTAGTTTGTGGTTAAGTCTTTGCCAAGAGTTCAAAAAGAAGTTGGTTGGAGAAAGAAATACTCAAAGGAGAAGAGAAGGACAAGCCTTTGGAGAGGCGAAAGATTTCAGACACTTTCACCGCGGTCGGACGTAACGGACGACCGGATTTGCACAGTACCTTAAATGAAGAGGAATGCTGTAGCTGAGGCGGTTGTTCCTGGCAGTTCCTGCAGGCTCACGGTTCCTGAAGCAACTGTCGAGGTGACAAGAAGGAGGAAGACTGGAGGGTCCTGCACTGCCCAGGGAAGAAGCCAGCACAAAGCAAAGCATCGAATAAAAGGTGCGCTCCTCAAAAGCACAAATGGACTCTCTCTCACTGGCTATCCGGTTTTTTGTAGCACAGCAAATTCGACCAGGCTGACGAGGATTTCCAGGGGCTTTGTGAACTGGTTGGTCCCACCAGGCTCAAGGGGAGAAGACTCCTTGTGGATCTCCTCTGTTGTTGAAGTTTCAGGCGATTCGGACCTGCAGCAGGGCTTCACCGGGTGTCCAGTAGTTGCAGCCGTCATCTTCCTTCAGCTTCTCGTTGGCTCTCTCGATCCAGTTGTGACTCTGCCTTCCAAGTCCCAGAGATCTGCTTTTAAGCAGTTTTCCCCCATTCACACAGCCTGGCTGTCAATCACACAGCACGGTGCCTGTCTTGGCAGGACAGTCACCTAGCCAATCAAACTAGAGTGTGACTTGGGTCTCCAAGGAGACCCTGTGCAGGGGGCCTCAAACCCCTCCCTCACATCCTGTCTACCCAGACACTCAGGCACCTAAGGAGGGCTTCTGTGCAAAAGCCTGCCAAAGGACTGCAAACAAAGGAACCAAACCTGGTTTGGCGCACAGAGTAAAACACGAGAAAGACCTTTACAAAAATAAATGGTGAACAAACCCAACCGGAACAAAATAAAAATGAAAGGGATGCAGCGGGTTTAGAGTTTAAGGCTACCACCATAGCCTCTAATGTTACCGAGGCTATTTTCATAGCTTGCAGTAAAATAAAAATGGTAGATACCACTGCCACCAGCCAAATCTTAGACAAAGGGGAATGAAATAATGTTCCATGAGAATCAGACAAAAAGGGATAACTATTAACCCTTCCAGTACTCTATTGGAAGATAGTTTGTACTGGGTCTGTAAATTTAAAAAGACTAGTAAAGTTAATGGCAACTTTACATTTTCTGGGAGACAGTAGTCAGTCCCAGAAAATGGAGTTTAAAGTGTGAAGTTTAAAAAGACAACCTTGTGTCACTGCACTAAAGGTGCTGTGTGACACACAGTAAAAAGATGATACCTGTGGAGTGTACAACACATAGCAAAAACACATGTAAAAAAAGAAAACTCACATTCTTACCAGGTGAAAACATAATCTAAACCCTAGAAATCCAGCAAAGTTGCTGAGGGACTCAATAGGTAAAGGAAATTAGCCATTCTGGAGAATTCTCCCTAACAGTCACACTATGTAGGCCAGCTTTTAAAGTTACATAAATATCAATCCCTCTGTTCTGAGTGACACAGGGGATGGAGGGTCATTGCCCCAACCCATATAATGCATGAGCTGCCACTGTCTGACTCCACTACCTCCAATTCTGGAGACATCCTTGAGTTCCATTCATCCTGTCCACAATCATTTCAACTTTTCTATCATGTCAAGTGTATCAACATTTTCATATCACTATCTCAACTATTACATATGTATGGAACAGTTTATTTGAGCTGATTATTTTATGCTATCATATATCAGGAGGCTCTGTACGTTGGAGCAGTACCTAGATGGAGTTACGTGTTAACAACATTTTTATAAATCATTTTGGATAAATTGGTAAACATTTACCATATTAGAGGAAGGTGGTCTCTGCCTTTTGAAGTGACAAAGTTTTGAAATTGTTTTGGACAATTTGTTAAGATTTTAATATGTTACAGAATGGTGATTTAGCATTAGATAAACATTTGTAATAAACTGTAAATAAAAAAAATATATCATAAAAGCAAATGCGAAAAGTCTATGGGGGTCATTCTGAGTTTGGAGGCAGCCATGGTGCTATTAGCACCATGGCTGCCTCCAAATCCGGGTCCGGGTAGTCGGAATGGGGACTTACTGGGACATTCCGACCTATGCGGACCCGGTAAGTCCCCATTTCGAAAACCATTCCCCATTCCCATTTGAGCCCCCATAGGGTTCAATGGGAATGGGGAAGGAGCTAATAACGGGCCTGCAAATTGCCGGCCCGTTATTAGCTCCATGGTCCCTTAACGGGTCCCGCTAAGGGCGGCTGGTTGGACCAGCCATTCCTGGTGAGACCCGCTAAGGGACCTCGGAATATTGCAGTAGGGGATTAACGGCACCGGTATCCTTACTGGTGCCGTTAACCCCCTACCGCCATACTCAGAATGACCCCCTATGTCTAAAAACTTTTGAACTATAGGATGGAGCAACAAGACATATTTGCACTGGGAAGCTTGGCCCGGACCCCGCAAAACTGGAAAGGATTGTACAAATCCTTGTTACTGTTCAAAAGAGTTAAAGAGGCAAATAAAGTTTTTTTTTTTTTCTATTTTTGCTGACATGCACAACCCTAACTGCTGGAAGGGTTTTTGGCAAATTAGAAACACGTTGGGCACAAAGCGTTCAAAGGAAATAATTTGCTGGTTTGGCAGAAATAAGCCCTATATTGCTTTTTTTTTAATTTGGCAGAGTGCAGGGTGCCCTCGTACCCAAAATGTTGCTATGTATATCATGTATACCATGATGCAATGCTGGAGCCAATGCTTTTCATAACTGAAAAACTGCAATTATGAAAATCGAATTAAAATCTACCTTTTTTGAAAGCAGCCCTAAATGATATAAGGGGAGAGAGTAGGGCATTCTTGAGGCTGGGGAGCAAATGGATAGGTAATCGAAGTGAAATTGTGAATGTTGGTACTATGGGAACAGTGTAGATTTGTATTTGCAAGTGTTTTCCTGAAGACGAGATGCGGGATCTAGATTAGTTTTATTGACGAAAGAAAAGAGCAAATACTTTGGCAAAACTGAAATACTTAAATGTGGCAAGCACAGGAAAAGCTTTTAGAGTGGGAGGAGATTTTGTCTGTCAGATTTTGGTAGAATTACTGTAAGTGGAATTAACTCAAAATAAATGGGATTGTACACCACTGAGCGCCACTTGTAATCTGACAGTAAAACCTCCAGACCAAGTGGCAGGAAACAGTAACACAGTTTAGTGGTATCTCAGTGGATTTGTTTGTTTGTTTATTTATTTGTATAGCGCTCTTGACCCAGGGGTATATGTGTGCTTTGAGCATCTGGTTACAGGCAACAGTAGGGAACAATAGTACAACAGTAATGTGGCATATAAAGGTTGACAAGAAGGCAGTTAGTGCATAGATAATAATAGGCAAGCACAATAAGAAACATTTGAACATTGGGTATGCATACATACATGGTTGGTTATTTGTTGAGTAACCAGGTGATGACCTTAGTTCTGAAGGGTTGGAAGGTAGGTGTGGATTTGATATCCAGTGGAATGGTGTTCCAAAGTTGTGAGGCCAGAGCTGGGAAGCTGGATCCACCAGCTCTTTTGAGGGAGTATTTGGGCACCGTCAGTTGTAGTGTGTTAGACGATCTAGTGGTTCTAGTGTTCTGTCTTAATGTAAATTTGTTAGTGAGATAGGGCGAGGCTAGGTGGTTAAGAGCTTTGTATGTAAGGCATATGGTTTTTAAGTCTATTTTTTGTTGGCTGGAGAGCCATTTGCAAGCAATTCATGTAGCAGAGATATGTTCTCTTCTGGGAAGATTTAGGGCTGCACGGAGTGCGTTATTTTGTAAGACTTGCAATTTATTGATTACTGTTTTATTGGCACCTATATAGAGGCTATTACAGTAGTCCAGTTTGGATTGAATGAGTGCTCTGGCTAAAGTGAGGCAGTTGTTGGGGGAGATCAATGGTCTGCAGGCCCTAATTAATTTACCAGTGTAGGCAGTGGCTGAGGCAGTCATATTAACTTGTTTGGCTAGGTTGGTATTCGTGTCTAAATAGAAACCGAGGGTTTTTACACTTTTGGCGATGGGTATGGTGTTGCCGTCAATGGTAAAGCTGGTGTAACCGGGACAGAGTTTACGGATGGTGTTGGGTGAACCGACAAGAAGCAGTTTGGTCTTATCATCATTCAGGCAGAGCCCATGTGTGGCCATCCATGCCTGAATGATGGAGAAGACTTCATTGATCCATTTGGCGTCCATGTTGTAGTTACCGGATAGAGTGAGGAGTATCTGGGTGTCATCTGCGTAGTTCGTGTAGGTGACACCCAGATTGTCCAGCTTGTCAAATAGGGGCTTTGTAAATATATTGTACAAAGTAAGTGAGACACACGATCCTTGTGGGACACCGCAGGTAATGGGGATAGGGTCAGCCGCTGCTAGGGGTGAGAAGACCCGCATGGTCCTATTGTCCAGGAAGGATTGGATCCATGTGACCGCAGAGTAGGAGAAGTGTGCTGCCGATGACAGATGGTTGCACAGGATTTTGTGGTCGACCAGGTCAAAGGCAGCGGAAAGGTCGAGGAGAAGAAGGATGGCAGCCTTACCTTTATCTTTGAGTTCGTCTATCTGGCATTTGAGATCAACAAGGGCCGTTTCTGTCCTGTGTTGTGGTCGAAAGCCAGATTGGCGAGTTCCTAGTAAATGATTTGTCTCGAGGTAATCCTGGATTTGTAAATAGGCCACTCTATCAAGAATTTTTAGTAAAAATGGGATGGTGGTAATGGGTCTATAATACGTGGGTATGTCAGGGTCGAGAGTGTTTTTTTTAGTAGTGGTAGGACCCAGGATTGTTTCAGATTACTGGGGACCAAGTTATTGGAGAAAGACAGGTTTATTAATTTAGTAATGAAGGGGGAGAGATCCCTAGCTGCATCTTTTATGATCTGTGCGGGGAAACTATCCCCCTTGCAGTTCGAGGGTTTCAAGGATGCTATAATTTTCTGTACCTCCGATATGGATACCTTTTTGAAGGTAAAGCCTGAGCTAGTGGCGGTAGGTGGAAGAGGGGTGGGACTGGAAGTAGGACCAGGAGTGAGTTGTCGTTTGTTGTCAATTTTAGTTTGGAGCCCTGACATTTTGTTAGCAAGGGCATTCTGGATCCCTGTGCACCAAGGTTTATCCTTAGTGCAAAAGTCAGTGGGAGGAGTGGGGTTTTCTAATTCCTTTAGTATGTTAAAGAGCTCCTTTGTGCTGGAGCTTGCCTGGGAAATCCTGGAGTTGAGAGATTCTTTCTTAGCGCGTGTGATCTCATTTTTGTAGAGAGTGGAGATATTGGTAAGATTAGTTCTGTTATTTACTGACGGCACTGATTTCCATAGTGCTTCGAGTTTACTTTTTTGTTGACGGAGAGTTTTAAGCTCCGGGGTGTACCATGTATTCAGGTGCACTTTAGGTTTCCCTTTGCGCAATTTCAGTGGGGCAATGATGTTGATGGCTTTGGCCATGGAATCGTTGTAGACGTTGACCAATTGGTTCAAGTCAGTTGTGGCTGGTAATGCGTTCAGAGTAGGGATCACCAAGGGTATTAAGGCTTCCGCTGTGATGTTGCTCTTTTTCCTAGTTGAACAGGCAGGTGCAATAATAGGTCTTTTATGCGCTAAGTTGCTGGTATTAATGTCAAATGGGAGGAAGTAGTGGTCGGTCCAAATGAGCTGTGTGGGATCTTTCAAGGTAATGTTGCAGTTAAGGGCGGTAATCCAGTCAAGGATTCTGCCCTTCGAGTGGGTGGGTTTGGAGCAGAGTTGTTGGAGGCCATACTCCTCTAATGCCGTGGCCAGGGCATTGGCTGGGGTGTCGAAAGGGTCATTAAACCCAAGGTTGAAGTCTCCAAGTATAATCATTTGTGCTGATGGTTTGGAGCTTTCGGCAATTAGTGAGGTGATGTCTTCCTCAAATGAGCCAGGTGGGCCCGGAGGACTGTAAATTAAATGCAACGTGCTAGTGCTTTTAGGGGACGTTTGTAATTTGACTGTGAGATGCTCACATGATTTAAGTGGAGGAGAGGAGGCTAGTCTGATATCAAGCGAGGACTTAAAAATAATAGCTACACCACCTCGAGCGTTAGGTCTATCTGCTCTGAGGATGGTGTAGTTATCAGGTATGGCTAGGGAGAGAGATGGTCCTGCAGCATCATGCAACCAAGTTTCGGTTACAGCAAGGAAGTCCAGGTTGTTGGTTAGAATAATGTCTGCGACTTCTATGGAGTGGTCGACTAATGATCTAACATTTAGAAGAGCTCCTTTAGGAATAGGAGGGGTGGAGTTGATGGGTGTTACAGTATGAGTGTTAGTCTTATTAGGTGTTTTGGCTGGGCATTTGCTGGGTCTGTGGTGGGTTCTGGCACCAAGTCTAATGTTCCGATCGGTAGGGATGAGGGTAATGGTTCGAGAGACAGTTGGGTTGGCAGTTATGGAGGTGCTGTGGTCAAGGGTGGGGCATGATACTCTCGTGTCAGTGGGGTTCCACTTGGAGACAGCTGAGTGCATAATAGCTGGGGCATCAGAAGAATGTGCATGGCTAAGGGTGGGATAGGCGGATTGTGATACCGGGAGGAAGGCCGGTGTGGTAGGCAGGAATGGTGTGGGGCAGGTGATAGGGTAATGTCTTGGGCAGGCAGGTCTGACTAGACCATTGTTGTAGGCTATGTAACTATTGCCAGTGCAGGGTATGTAACTTTGCATTACACAGAAGGGAAACATAATCGCGGTAAGGCAGAGTATCATGCTAAGGCTAGGGTGACGTGCAGAGGAATGGCGCGTAGGGGGCATTGGTGACATAAGGTAGGCACAATACAATTCAAATGTGGACAGGAAGCGACCAAGGGGCACAACACAAAATCAGATGTGGTCTGGAAGCGACCATAGGGCACAACACAATGCAAATGTGGTCAGGAGTTTACCATAGGGCACAACACAATGCAAATGTGGTCTGGAGGCGACCATGGGGCACAACACAATGCAAATGTGGTCTGGATGTGACCATAAGGTGCAACACACAATCAAGTGTGGTCTGGAAGTGACCATAGGGCACAGCACAATGCAGATGTGGTCTAGAGGTGACCATAGGGCACAACACAATGCGAGTGTGGTCTGGAGGCGACCATAGGGCGCAACACAAAATCAAATGTGGTCTAGAGGTGACCATAAGGCACAACACAATGCGAGTGTGGTCTGGAGGCGACCATAGGGCATAACACAATGCAAATGTGGTCGGGAGTTTACCATAGGGCACAACACAATGAAAATGCGGTCGGGAGTTTACCATAGGGCACAACACAATGCAAATGTGGTCGGGAGTTTACCATAGGGCACAACACAATGCAAATGTGGTCTGGAGGCGACCATAGGGCACAACACAGTGCAGATGTGGTCTGGAGGCGACCATAGGGCACAACACAAAATCAAATGTGGCCTAGAGGTGACCATAAGGCACAATACAATGCGAGTGTGGTCTGGAGGCGACCATAGGGCATAACACAATGCAAATGTGGTCGGGAGTTTACCATAGGGCACAGCACAATGCAAATGTGGTCTGGAGGTGACCATAGGGCACAACACAATGCAGATGTGGTCTGGAGGCGACCATAGGGCGCAACACAAAATCAAATGTGGTCTAGAGGTGACCATAAGGCACAATACAATGCGAGTGTGGTCTGGAGGTGACCATAGGGCATAACACAATGCAAATGTGGTCGGGAGTTTACCATAGGGCACAACACAATGCAAATGTGGTCTGGAGGCGACCATAGGGCACGACACAATGCAGATGTGGTCTGGAGGCAACCATAGGGCGCAACACAAAATCAAATGTGGTCTAGAAGTGACCATAAGGCACAACACACCTCACATGCACTAAGATCACACATTGACTGTAGAACATCAAAGCACCTAGGTACGAGATCACAATGGGGGCACACAAGTACTGAGAAAGGGTGCATTAGGGCGCCTAGGTTCGAGATTACCCCTGAAGTTACAGTACAGGTCCGACATGTATTGAGTTCATACATTGAGTGGGGTGCATCAGGGTGCCGGGACCGAGGTCATGTGTAGACGCTGCCAATGGGTTGGGAGAGTAGTGTGTCTTTAGGTTAGGGGCAGGATGATGATGCACAATAAATGTCAGAAGGAGATAACGTTCCAATGTGATATGTGAGGGGCAGATGGGTTATGGGCTCAGCGGAGCGTTGATATTGCAGGTGCAGTATTACCTTAACAGGTGAATGTGGTGGTCCAGGGGGTCTGGCAGACGGCAGAGTCGGCAGCAAACAGGCAGAGAACAGGCTCCAGCCTTGTTCCCGTGGGCCTTGGAAGGAGAGGGCCGGCTTTGCCTGCCGGCGCCCAATGGCAGGGGTTATGGTCGCTGTAGCCAATCAGGCAAGGCAAGGCTACTGCTGTGTGCCTGTTAGGGCACAGAGAGAACCAAGCCTAAATGCGGCGGCCATCTTGGAAGGGGGTACCTCGTGTACCTCAGTGCAGGATACGGGGCAAAGCGTGGTCTCGCGGGTGCGGAGCAGGTGCAGGTTGCCTGGGTCCTTAATGGGGCAACTCGGAGCACTTGTGTGCATTTAAGCAGCAATTTTGCAAATTCGAACTATGATGACCAAACAAAATGAGCGCAATGTGGCAGCGCTGATCCCGGATGGCTTCCTGGCCAGGCCTGCTGCTCCTGCAGTGTCGGGGCCTCGTGAGATGAGCTCCTGCTCATCGGATGGATTCCACAGCAACTCCCAGGCAGAGAACTGCCACCGAGATAAAACCAATCATACAATGAAATCAGACCCAATGAATTGAAAAGTGTATAAGGGTGCATTGCATGTTTTCTGTGTTCTTTCTGTTGACTGGACAACGTTTCACATGATTGATCAGTGAATATCTCGATTTTCTCATCAAGACAGCAGTAAAGATCTCTCCATTCCCCCACCTCTCACTTTCTTGTCACTGTACCCCATTTGTAATCTGTTGCTGTTAGGAACGGCTTCTCTTTTAGTAACTTTCCATCCATGTTTCCTGTCCTGATATGAACAGGGAAGTGAACCCTTAGCTTCACTACTCTGGCCTTTTGATCATTTCGTTATGGGGAAACTGATCAGGCATTCAGACTACCAGTACTGGTAAACTATGTTTCTCTTTTGTCTTCTTAATTGTCATCCTATAATATAGTACATTGGGGATACTTTTGTATCACCCAATTCTTTTACACTTGGGATTTTTGGTAACTTGTATATGTGCCTAAAGACAAGCTGGTGGCAGTAAACATATCTTTACCATTTCTGAGTTATTTCTAGTGTGCAAATTCATGATTACCATGTATGGCTACTGAATGCTGTTTGTGCCCTAAAATGGCCATGCCATGAGATTTTCACTTGTTGTTTGGCCATACTGTTGTTTGGACTTCTTCCTGCCTTGCCAGGTCAGAAATCCCCATATAAGGTCATACACATGCCCGGGAAATCTGCTGGTTTCGTGGGCTAGTGTCGCCTTTGTGTGTGTGGCCCAGGGGTGGGACTGTCTGACTAGGTATGTGGCATAAGTGAAACCCGCAGTGGTACCTGAATGGACCACTGCTGGCTCTTTAAATGGTATAGATCCTTACCATTGGTGGGCTTGGACTTGCTTCCAGGTGAATCTTAAATAAGAGGAGGACTCCAGCAACAATTTCTTCAGATCAGAGTTGGAGCCAAGTATCCTGTGTAGAAGAGCAGCCAACTGAAGATCCAGTGGACGACTCCCGAAGAGGCCCAGCATCCCTTCCTGTCTTTTGGCCCAGTGAAGCCCTGCTGTACTACTTGATCTGTGAAGGCCCTGAGAAGCGCTGCAGCCCTTGGACTTGTGAGACCAACCAGACACAACATGTTCTTGCAACTCCAGTCATGCTGAGCCTTTGTAAGTTTCCCTGGACAACGTGGTGGACTGACCAGCTCTCCATTGGGCTACCTTAGTAAAACCGTTGAAATTCTGCATTTATCGCCAGAACTTTGTAGTCGCCAGTTTGTGGTGTATGCCATCTTCCTGCCAAATTTAGGCCTCTAAGCTTCAATGAATCCTGCTCTGGAACGTCTTATTCAATCATGACTGGAAGGACACCTGCTGGCACCTCTGTGTGTTGGCCGGTGCTGGAATTCACTTTCTCCTGTCTTGTTAAGTGTTCTGAAGATGTCTGCATTGATGCCTTCTGCATTTCCTCCTTGCTAAGGGTTGCAGTCTGCTCCTGGAACCGACCAGAAGAATCCCTGTACCTGCAGCTACTGGGTCCCTTTCACTGCAACCATCAGGAAAACCTACCTCCAGTGACCCCGAGTCAACCCAGCTAGTCGAAGTCAGGGGGGAAAATAAACACAAAGCATTTGCCCCGCTCCCAGTTCACCTTAGAATAAACCTAAAACAACTTTGTTTAATCCACTCCATCACTTTTTGATCATCCCTTCTAAAAGCAGATTTACCTAAAAGAGAGGAACATAATTGTACTTACAAGTAACTTTGTTGAATATCTTCTCTGGAACATTTCACCAACTCAAGAACTCTTCCTACATCCAACACTTTTTCAGTCAGTCAAAGAAGTTTGTTCCGATTTGAAAAATCCATCAAACAGACAAGAAATATATACAAACAGTCAAAAAAGTTATACAATTCTTAAAAACTTGTGCATACAGTGTTAAAACGGGGTGTAAAAGAATAAAACCATCGTTAATTCATAGTCACTAATTCATGGGATCCAATTTTAACAGGGACACAGTTAAATCATTATGCTGAGTAATTCCTCTATGTAGGTATTTCATACTTTGCTTCCGTCTCCCTGGAGCCTCAACAGACTTTCCCTAAAATACATTGGGCCTCATTCCGAGTATGGCGGTAAGGGATAGCGGCCACCGGTAACGAGACCGGTGGCGGTATTCCCTTACCGCCATACTCCGAGTTCCCTCTGCGCCCTCGCCCTTAACGCCTGCTTTGAGCAGGTGTTAAAGTCGAGGGCGCAAAGGGGCCTGCAAGCCAATAACGGTGACCGTAATGAACGGTCACCGTTATTTGCATCTTCCCCATTCCCATTGAGCCCTATGGGGGCTCATTTGGGAATGGGGAAGAGCCTTGGTGAATGGGGAATTACCGCCCCGCCAACCTTGGAATGGGACGGTAATTCCGCCATCCACCAAGGCGCTGCCGGTCCGGTTACGGCGTCAACCAAGGCGTTAATAGCGCCATTGGTTAGCGCCGTACTCGGAATGAGGCCCATTGTTTTTACAGCGTGGGCTCTGCTCACATTTTTAAAAAGAACAGTGTCTGCACTCAAAAGAAAAGCGAGTGCATCTTTATAGTGGCGTATCTCAGATTTCCTTAGGGCGGGTAACAAAGTTCCTCTACGAATGCCTGCATAACCCAGACAAAAAAACATTAAATGAGCTAAATCTTCCAGCTGGTGTCCACATACCGGACAACCGGCCACATCTGGGAATCCTTTCCACCTTGCTGTATTTACATGCAAGAGGAGAGAATCAAATTGTGCCCTTGTAATAAGCCACCTATCTTTTTTTTATGGACTCCAAGTTAAATAAGGTTGGATCCCAGAGGGCCTACTGATCATAGAGTTGAATTCGTCACATTTATTGCCATATTCCAAAAGTATTATTTTCCTTACTATGGCCTCTCTGATCACAATTTTGTGGCTAGACCCTTCGGTCTTGGTTATGAGTGAGGCTGGCGGGAAGAGAGCACTGTGGTTGACCTCCCCAAGAGCATTAGAGATTTAGGCAAGCAAAGGGAGTTTTTGCCACCCCGCTTTGCCCACCACAGTCCGAATGATGAAATGGCACAGGGATGCACATTCTTTGGCCCACAACTGGATCCAAAATAAGATCGGGGCCAAGGCCCACTGCTCCTCCCTGAACTCCAATGCCAACTCTCTATGTATTGAGATGCACGCTGCTGAGTTTGGGAGCCCCAACAGCTGTCTGAAAAATTAGTTTTCTTTAACTTGGATTTCCACAGCCCTTATGAAACCCCATATAGGGTCACGATACATAGTGACGGCCAATGTTTGGGCACCATAAATCTTAGTGATCACTTCTAAAGGCTGGCCCTTGCACCTAGACATAAAACAAAAAATTCCCCCAGTTTGCTGGCTCATTTTGGCCGATTGTTTAGCCACATGGGTCCTACCATTCAAGGCTTCCGAGAAACTGATACCCAGGTAGTCAAAAGCCTTGACTCGGGGTATGATTTCTCCGGCACAGAGCATCGGTTTCATAGCCACTGGCCGTATTCTGCCCACACATGCCATCACTGCCGATTTTTTTCTGTTCATTTTTAAACCTAGATTGCACATGAAGGTTGGATATGCGTTAATCAAGGCCTGTAAAGCTCTGGGAGTTCTTGCTAACAAAACTGTGTCATCAGCATAAGCTAAAACCGGGAAACCCTGTCCCCCCAGCACTAAGAAATCAGCCAAAATATTTGTAAGATCAAGTGAAAGACCATTGATATAAGGGCAAAAGCAGATAGGGGCTAACACACAGCCCTGCCGTACTCCACACCCCACCCTAAAGCAGGGCGTGCAGTGTCCCCCTGGTCCACTACATACACACGCCTCATTATCGGTGTGCAGCTCAACCAGTACCTTCAGAATATCCCACGGGCACCCCGAGGACCCAAGCACGGCCCAGAGCTTTGCCCTAGCCACCTTATCAAATGCCGTACTCAGGTCCATAAAGGCCAAATATACTGCCTCTCCCCTACAATGAACCGAGTTGGCCACCAAGGGATAAAGGTTCAGGCTCTGTTCCATTGTGCCGACCACTGGGCGGAATCCAAACTGAATATCTGAAAGGATCGAAGCTTCCCCTAACCAGGATTCTATGCGAGCCAATAATATTCTCCCAAAGATCTATATGCGCCTGGACTAGCCATATCTCCTTTTTTAAAGAGTGGGAAAATAATAGCCCTTTTCCCTGAACGGGGATAATTCCCTGATTGCATACACGCATTAAATATCACCGTTAGTAGTGGTGCCCACATATCCAGCGGGTCTTGAAACAGATCAGAGGGGATCATGTCTGGTCCCAGAGCCCTGTTATTGTCTTGGAGGTTGATGGCCTTTCTGACCTCCTCAGTGGATTGAGGAGGAGGAGGCACCCAAGGCTCATAAGGACTCTGCAAGGCGGAGCGCGCGGAGTCCCGCAGAGTCCTTGGCATCCTTGTTGTGCTGCCCGTGTTTCCCCCATGCCTGAAGGGGTTAACAGTTTCAGGAAGTGGCACGAGGAGGAGGAGGCGGCCAAGGCTCATAAGGACTCTGCAACGCGGAGCATGCGGAGTCCCGCAGAGTCCTTGGCGTCCTTCGCGCTTTGGAAGCGCAGAGGAAGCTCCCTGCAGGCTGCGACATCTGTGTCTTCTGCGGGGACTGGTGCTTCCAACCCGGGTGGAACCCAGCAATTTGTGAAACAGAGCCGTACTTCACTCCGGAAGATAGGATAGGAAGGCGGAACCCAGCATCTGGTGAGGTACTGGTGTTGACAGCTGGACCCCTTCCACGTTCTTCCTGATATCATTACTCCAACTGAGGACGGTGCGGAGAGTCGGACTTTGGTAGCTCCTCAAGCTGCCGGGCGTTCCCTGCCCTATGCCTTTGTACTTTCCCTCATTACTGTGGTGCCATCATTGACTGTGTACAGAGCTTTGTTAAAGGAGCCCCGCTGACTCTGTGGACTATCCTCATTTTTTTGTGCTTAATGAGGTTATATTCAACAAAGGGGGCTGCAAAGCTGTTCTTCTCCCCCTCCCCCTCCTTTGAACGAACTCAGTGATTAGGGGGGGTTGTGAGCTACCCCCCTTACCTCAGTTCTTTCTGACTTTTATTAGGCGTCATTTTGATATTTATATTTTTCTGATCAGTCATTTTTTAATAAGTGTTTGTATAATGTTTGTTTAATTCCTGTCATATCTTATACCCCCATATTGCTATTGCTACTGCCTATAGTCTATAGTTTATATAGTCTATGATCTTTAGCCTATAGACATTAGTTTTAATAGCGCGGTACTTTGTTATCCCCGTTCATTTACCTAGACCCTCTTTTTTGGGTGCATCACGTAAATATTCATTAAGGCCCATATAAACTTGCATCATGGGCAAAAGAAAAGCTGGGGATGAGGGGAGATCAGGGGGGCGGGCTGCCCTGGGAAAGGGACGAAAAAGCCCAAAAATCTTAAAACTATTAAACACGCCAAAACTGGAAAACCCCGCCAAAATTGGTACCCAATACCTCCCAAAGATCACTAGACTCTTACATGGATGTCATGGCTTTTTCTCAGAAGAAGATTTGTGGCTCTTGGACACAAGTCCCCACTCTTCATAGGGATTAGACTTCTTAAGTTAGGGTATAATTCATGTGACTTGATTCCAACTTACTGCATCACTTACCTGCATTTCTTTTGTTAAATAAGTTGTTGCATTCATTAATAGGAAAATATGGAGCTTGTACATATCTTTATAATTAAGTGTTGTGTAATATTATCACCTGCTTGTCTAATTTCCTAGTGTGTGTTTTGGGTCTAGTAGAAATACAGGGGTTCATTATGAGTTGGGAGGTAAGGGATACTGGGCACCAGTAAGGAGACCGGTGCCGGTAATCCCTTACCGCCCAATTCTGAGGTCCCTTAGCGGGAACCGTAAAGGATGTGTGGTCTGACCACACGTCCTTTACGGGTCCCGCTAAGGGACCAGGGCGCTAATAACGGGCCTTCTATTCGCGGGCCCGTTATTCACGTCTTCCCCATTCCCATTGAGCCGTATGGGGGCTCAAATGGGAATGGTTTGGTGAATGGGGACTTACCGGGTCCTCCAGGGTCGGAATGACCCGGTAAGTCCACATTCAACCAGACCGGTGCCAAAACCGGTATTGGAGGCAGCCATGACGCAAATAGCGCCATGGCTACCTCCAATCTCGGAATGAGGGCCACAGTATTTGTCTAAATTGAATTGTGTGCTTATGATGAAATTCCCATTTTACATGCAAATAATTCAATGAATCAGGGCCAACGTTTGTGCAAGACAAGGGCCACCTCCATGACTCCTCCAAGCGAAATACCCTAGCCACTCTGGCAATGGTTCTAAGATTTACAACCAGGCTAACTTTATTATACTTCCCAGTGTTATGCTCTGCATATCCTATGGAACCTTTAGAGTTCAGCACATAGGCTCATCCCAGTACACCAGTGCCCCACCTCCCCCTTCCTTGTGCAAGTATCCCAATAGTATTCTGTTGCATTAACCCCACATCGCTCTTCCTCATGAAGTACCCCATTAGTAATCTGTTACATTATTGCCACCTCCCTCTTCATCGTACCAGTACTCAATTACTTCTGCCTCCCTCCCCTCATACTAGTACACCATTACCCCACCTCCATCTCCCTCATCCCACTACACCTTTAGTCATCCTTTACTTTACACATGCTTCCCTCCAGCTCATCCCATTACTCCATTACTCCCAACTTCCTCTTACATGTCCCAGTACCCCAAACATAATCAGCTGCATTACCCCCACCTTTCTCTTCCTATTCCCAACACCCTATTAATAACTGGTTGCATTACTTCCACCTCCATCTTTTTTGTACCAGTACCCTATTAGTAATCGTTTACATTAGCCCCACCTCCACTTCCTCATCCCAGTACTTCATTACTCTCACCTTATCTTTATCACCCCAGTACACAATTACCCGACCTCCATTTTCCTCATCCCAGTACCCATTAGTAATACATTACATTACATTACACCCAACCCCAACTTTCCCAACCCAGTACACCATTAGCCTACATCTCTCTTCCTTGTTCTTTATCATTACGGTAATTTCCTTCTTCCACATCCCAGTAGCCCATTCATAAACCATGGAATTACCTGCACCTCCACATTCCTTGTGCCAATACTATTTTAGCTATCTGTTTCATTACCTCTATCTCCCTCTTACCCCATTAATAATCTGTAAAATGATTGCCACCTCCCTCTTCCTCATACTACATTACCCCTGAATCCCTCATCCTCATCATCCCAGAACTCTACTACCCGACCTCCCTGTCCCTCATCCCAGTGCCCCATTGGTAATCAATTACATTACCACTACCTCCCTCTTCCTCATCCAAGTACACCATTAGTAATCTGTGCATTAGCCCCTCATCCATTTCCTCCTCCCAGCACCCCATTAACAATGCATTATGCTAGTACTCATCCCAGTACCCAATTAATCTCCTGATGGGTTGGGAGCCACTACAGTTGATAGACAAAGACTTGCTGAAGCAGTGTGGCTTGAAACAATCACTGACACCTATTGGTGTCCCTAGACCCTTTCCTCTAAAGCTTTGTGCAGAGTGGCAGTCAGTGCGAGCTGGGCCGCTGTGTGAAGCAGAGAGCATAAACAGCCAAGACGGCAAAGGGCTGATTTATTTGTTTATTTATTTTATTTATGTATTTATTTATTTATTTTCTTCCTGTTCTTGTCCTGGTCTTGCCCTGCTCCTGAAATGGGGGGAGACAATGGGGGTCATTCCGAGTTGGACGGTAGCCATGGTGCCATTAGCACCATGGCTGCCTCCCATACCGGGTCCGGTCTGGTTGAGTGGGGATTTACCGGGTCATTCTGACCCTGGAGGACCCAGTAAGTCCCCATTCAACCAACCATTCCCCATTCCCATTTGAGCCCCCATAGGGCTCAATGGGAATGGGGAAGGCGCTAATAACGGGCCCGCGAATAGCAGGCCCGTTATTAGCGCCCTGGTCCCTTAGCGGGACCCGTAAAGGACGTGTGGTCAGACCACGCGTCCTTTACGGTTCCCGCTAAGGGACCTCAGAATTGGGCGGTAAGGGATTACCGGCACCGGTCTACTTACCGGTGCCTGGTATCCCTTACCGCCCAACTCAGAATGACCCCCAATGTCTGTGGAGCCGTAGTGCTGTGTTGCACCAACATTTCTAGTTTAAGCAGGTAAATTAAGATTGTGCGAGATTCAGCACTACATGATCAGTGGACTGCTGATCCTTACTGATGCTTACTGATTTCACTGTCCAGCCACCAGGATACTAAGTTACCCTAGAAAATCTGGTAACCCTTGTTTTCCGCACATAATAGTGGCAGAAGTTGTAAGTGGATAAGTCTTCTTTTCTCAAGGTCCTGCTTCAGGGGTCTTGGTGAGGGGTTCTTACACCCGCTGCTTGTTCCTTTTTTTTGTTTTTTAATGTTTTAAAGTGTGGTCTGTCCCAGGGGCTCCTGTGTGCCTGCCAGATCTACTTGTGTTACTTGCCTTTTTAAGACCAGACTGCTTTAACAGTGAGGGAAGCATCCACACTTATCACCTTCTATTTACCTTCTTTTCAACTACAAGTTACTTGGTTACCTTCAATCTAACCCCTAATGGTGCCAGGTATTAGGTGGCTGTGTTTGCTACCTGTTTAATATGGTAGAGCGAACCATTAATGTTGGCATTTAGTGGATCTGCCGCCCAGAGGAGACTAGAAGAGAGGAAAGGTAGAGGCAGAGAAGTGGTGACTTCAGGGGTTGTCCTTTGAGCCATAGCTCAGGGTGCACTGTCCTCTCTAGCCTCTGACTGCGAAAACACTGAAGCAGTGCGCCTCAGTTGTAACTAAAGCGTGAGCTTCTAAGCATGTTGCTCGCCATGGACCATGGACTTGGCAGTGTCTTTAGCAGCCTTCTGTGAAGAAAATGAGGGCTCAATTGTGTTGATTAGTCCGACAGGATAAGAGATTGGGGATGGGGAGCCGAGTCAGAGGGTCGAAATACCACTAAACCAGAAGTTAACAACCATTTACGTCGCTCAGCAAGGACACGTCCTCAGAATTTCCTTAGATTTGGTGACTACAGAGCACCAAATAAGAACACTACTAGAATCACAAATCATTTCACAGGTCGAGACCCATCACCTTCTAATCCAGCTAAAGCAAACAGCTTTTGCAAGGAAGTGCTGACGGAAATTAGAGCATCTCTACCTAGCCTGGTATATTTTTTGGCAGTGCCACTATCAGAAACTCCTTGCACCATCATGTACCCGACTTCTTCAAGTCATGTGGCAGTTAGAACAGACATGGATGCAGCAGCTGACACGGTACTTGATAATGCAGTGTTTGGACATTTCATCTTTGACGCAGCTACTGTAAACTTTGTTGAAACCTGTGGTGATGTCCACACCTTTGGTTGGCTTGGCAATATTGACAAATCTTTCACACAGGGCCAGATAGTGTTATTAGATTACATGTTACTATCCCCAAACGGAGAAATGAACATCACAGCAAAAGACTGCTCTATTAACGTAGAGTCTGCGGGAATGTTTAATATATTGGAAAACGTACACATTTCTGCTAAATGTGATGTTGCTGTGAAAAGGCTTGTGAGTCAGGAAGCCACTTTTAAGAACCATATGTGCTTGCTGAAGTAGCTTATTAACACTAGTAATGTGCAAGCGACAAGGATGAGAACAATTCAGGATAATGTTGATCTACTATAAAACTACTATCCAGAGCAAGTAGGTAGCAATAGGCAATCTTCAAATATAATTGGGGACAGAAGCGAAAATATATCAGTTGCTTGGTATAAGCGCAAGAACAGCAAAACCATCAAACAGGCAATTATGTATGATGACTTAAAACTCAAGGAGAAAAGGTACACATCTACTACCGTCTCTAAGAGAACACCCCCATTAACTCCTATTATGCAGTCAAAAACGGACATAAAAAGGAGTATGGCCCCCAGAAAGGTACTAAATCACATAAGAGGCTGGCCACACTGGAGGCACATCAGTCGATACATCATTCCAATTGGAAAAAGTGATTGAGTATAAGAAGAAAATAATGTCCACTCAAATAAGAAAAGAAGGGCTTGTTCCCTGAAGAAAACATCATCCCAGAGCAGTTAATTTTTGTATGTTTCAGGGCTGCACACATAGAGGGCAGGCGATGTCAGGAAAAAAACAAAAAGGAAGATATGAAATGACAGATGAGCCTGTGTACAATCTTGAAGGGTTGTTTGTCACTCCTGCCACTCATTCCGTTGAGGTGGATGAGTGTCGGGTCAGCAGAGTTCAAGTCCAGATGGACCTGTGCATTGCTAACCAAATCATTCAACAGGTATCCACTGCCTACAATTGTTTAACATGGTTAGGGTTCTTAGAATCATTAGCTTGTTGATGGTGAACGTTTCTATCTGAATAGAACTAGGTTGCTGGAATTGTTGCATATTATCTCACCTTTGCAATTCATTAGAAGCAATGAGATCGATATTGTTAACATGTATCCAAATGTAACAAACGCCACTTTTGTTGTGCATTTCCATGTGAAAAACACAATTGACTATGTGATTGAACATTGCGCATCCTTTTTAAAGATCAGTTATGAAGGCATGGCTATTGAGGCGAATGAAGAATGGGAAAACGGTCCACCGGCTAATGGTTGTGTAACTCTTCGAGATGCTGTAGGGCGAACTAGGCCATCACAGGGGAGATGATAGCTCCTCAGTTCCAGAGTGGCGGTGCCAAAACTCTCATTAATGGGAGCTGGACGGTTGTTGCACGGGTGTCCGTGTTTGGGTCAAACAAGACTTGTAGTGAACATACTAATCTTGGTGCAGTCAGGAGCAGGGACATAAGGGAGGAGTGTCAATGGGAATGGCTTGCCAAAATAATTGAACAACGTAGGCAGCAGTGCTCCTAGTCTACCATTCCTGATGGTCTCCTTGAACACTCTGGGAAATCAACATGTATTTGAGCCATATGGTTTACTGGAGCATATTGATAATTTCAGCATCCTCGCCTTACACGAGACTTGGCATCTTGAACCTCTTGTAATTGATAGATGGTATACAATTACTAAAATGGCAACCCAGGGTCCTATGGTCCGTCCCAAAGGAGGTCTAACCTTAGGAGTCAAAAAACCTTTGTGTGTGGAAGAAATAGTCTGTGCAAACTTGAATGTGTTAATAGGTAGAGTCACTCACTTAAGTAACCGCTATAGGGCGGGTAAGGAAGAATTTATTATCTTTAATGTCTATGACACTCCGTATCAGGGAACACATATTGCTGTATTCATAGTGGTCGAAGACTTTATCAATACTAGGATGGGTCATGCCTGCACCGTGATATGTGTCAATGTTAACTCCAAGATCCCGAAGCATGTTAATAGGAGAGTGTGGAAAATGGAATCGCTATCTTCTACAGAGGGAAGACTGGTTAAAGTTTACCTCTAGTATTATTCACTACATCTTTATGGCAAATACCCCCTCTTTTAACACTGAAAGGTGTGTATTCCAATTATTGGAGAGTGACCACCATCCTATTGTTGTCAGTTTAAATATTGATGGTCATACCACTGAGTATGTTCCGTCTGGACCTCTTAGTGTCCACTCTGTCCTGAATCGGATATCTTGGAGCGAGAGTAAGACCGGGGTAGCCTTCTTGGTGACATAGGCTTCCCTCTGTGAATACTCCTTGGGCAGTGTGAGGATGGAGAACAACCTTTCCCTTGAAGCTGCTTGCCGAGCTGTAGCTAGATTGGAGAAATATGTTTAGGATATTAAATGTAATATTCTGCCCATGAAAATTAGCTGGTATTGGTCCCTAGAGGCTAAACCGCCAAACATATGATAAGCAAATCAAGGATAAAAAAGGGTAGTTCACAGAGAACTCCATAATCTGACTAAGTCTGAGTTAAATTCTGTGGAACATGCCAGTAACACCAAAGATATTAAAACCAAATACCAAAAGTGGCTTAAGTGCCACAAGTACCAGGTAGAATGCTCTCAGTGGTGAGGTCTGGTATACATGACTCTAACTTATAACATCACAGTGTTTTGAAAGACAGTTAATGAATAGAACTCCCTTGCAAGAGATGTGAATGGGTTTCCATAGGGGTAGGTTACTCACATTGAGACAATATTAGGTGGCAGTGCATCGGAGGGAGCTAGGGTTGATACGTCTGCTTCTGCCTGGACCTATGCGAAAGCTAACATTGACATTGTTACATTGATTAAGGCCAGTAAATATTCAAGAGATCCTTGCCCTAATGGCCTGTGCAACTTGTTAATGAAGACTGACACTGTGTTCTGGGCAGGGGCCCTTCCCTGGTTATTCTGATGGATCAGTGTTACTCAAATCATTCCGTCCTCATGGCGAGACAGCATTATCTTTCCTTTATTTAAAAAAGGCTGTTGCGTTGATCCACAGAGTTATCGGTTATTGGTGATTTTGGATGCACCAGCCAGAGTTTTATTAGAGGAGGTGAGATCATGGGCAGAGGAAAATAACATCATACCTCTGAACCAAACTGAGTTTAGGAAATAAGTGACAATAAATGTCCCTGTAAATGCGCTGATATGATTAGTATTGTTTGCAAACATTTTTTAACAATACAGAACAACATAGGTGAGTTGATTTGCTAGTATTTATTCCTCAGTAATGAGTAGACAATACTATGCCGAGACACATGTTTCAACCACATCAGTCTTTTCCAAGGCAAATTGTTGGATCTATAAACAAAATTTTACAAATACATTGAAGGTTGATCATATTGGAATCGATTTGTCAAGATCAAACAAAACAAAACCATAAGAATCCAAAATTAAATGTCCATATAACAATGTGACCATGATTAATACCAAACTTCAACAAATGAGGAAAGAAAAACGTGGATGGGTTTAGGGAAAGGTCACAACATCACCATCAATGGCCTCGCCTCAATTACCACTGTGCAGCATGCCTGGCAGATACATAAAAAGCAATGGTGTATGCGGCCTTCATTGACGTCAGTGCAGCCTTAGACACTGTAGACAGGGGAAGGGTGGAGAAAGTTGTGCAGCTGGAACATCCTGTTAGGTCTGCTCAACAGGATTATCCATCTTCATGAGCTGACCAGAGTTAAGGCTTGACTCCACCAACATGGTGGATTGTCTAGCTGGGTACATACTCAGAAGGGCTTAAAGCAGGGCTGCATTCCTGCACCTATGTTATTTCATTTATATTTGTCTGACTTGGAAGGGGCAGCAGCTAACTTGAACACCATTCCACGAAAATTGGGTGACACTCCCCTACAGTGGCTCACATATGTGGATGACCGTGTCTAAATATATGTGAAGTATGAATAACCCGGAAAGAGACTGCGCCAGATATTTACAGAAAAAGTTTATTACTCAAAAATGCTGTTTCTCCAAGGACCTTTATCAAATCAGGGCTAATGGTCTTGAAGTCATCTAAATGCCCCTGTCACATAATGTCAAAATAAGACCTCCATATATTCTGGATTCTTAGCAACTTGCGATCAGACGCTTATATTGGAAACAGCAGAGATTTAACCCGTTCAATATATGGAGGTCTTATTTTCACATTATGTGACAGGGGCATTTAGATGACTTCAAGACCATTAGCCCTGATTTGAAAAAGGTCCTTGGAGGACCGGAACACGTGTCATCTTTTTTAAGGGCATTTTTGAGTAATAAACGTTTTCTGTAAATATCTGGCGCAGTCTCTTTCCGGGTTATTCAAACTTCACATTGTTTCTCAAGGGGTCTTTCACTTGGCTAAACCCTGCACCTGGTGAGACATGACTTAATGGACTCAATGCACTGAATGAAGCTATTCTGACTGACTTTCTTTCATTACTATCAGATGTCGCCAAGTTAGACCAAACCATTCAAGCTAAGACTTTTTGATGAACTTGTCTAAATATATATTCGAATTTAAACTCCCTCAAGATTAACATCTCCAAGACCAGGATTATAGGGTTTTGCCAACAGCACAAAAAAGTAAAAAGGTTATGGTGGCATCTGAATGGGGAGGATACTGAGGTGGTTTCTGACTATAAATACTTGGGGATTACCCCAGATTCTAAAATAAGTGGTAAGTTACACCTCGAACAACTACAAATCTGGTCCGTCCAGACTGCAGGTGCTATCAATTCCTTTGCCCATAAGGGAATGGGATATATGATGGGAACCCTGGTCAAACTTTACAAAAAAGGTAGCAGGCGCCCCTCTCTAGAAACATCATGGGATGATAACCTGTGGTTGTTTCCCACTTTGAGAGTCTACAGCCATCGCTTTTTGTTCACTGTACTTTTCACAATGGAGTAATATCTATTTGCATATCAGTCTTTGTCCCGCCCACAAGGGCAGTGCAGCACCGACATGCCGAGCAATTCTCCTTTGAACAGGAGTACCAACAGCAACCCCAAACACGTGTTTCAGCCTTGTGGGACATCATCAGAGAGGTGGAGCTGTGCCTGTCTGAGCACAGTGAGCAAGGGGTTTACATCTGGGTTCCCCCAGGAAACTTAGGGTGACCAACCCCAAGTTCCTTTCAAAAATACAAAAAAGGTAGCAGGTGCCCCTCTCTAGAAAGAACATGGCATGATAACCTGTTGTGTGTTTTTCCCCACTTTGAGAGTCTGCAGCCATTGCTTTTTGCTCACTGTACTTTTCACAAAGGAGGAATAACTATTTGCATATCAGTCTTTGTCTCGCCCACGAGAGCAGGTTAATGAAATGCATTTATATGCATATTTTTTTTCAAAAAAAACTTTAGTTAAGGGACAGTTAAAGTAAGGTGCGGTTTTCATGCAACAAAACCCCTGAAATGTCTCTGGTGTTATAAGCTATGCCTCCTCAACACAGCCCATAATTATTATTACACACAGACCTCACAAATGACATCACTTTTGACATCACTTATGACATTACTTATAGTATCATCAATGACATCACATGTACATCAGATCACTCATGCAAGTTAGAGAGAAGCAACATTTAAAAAGTGTGTTTCTGCACATAAGTGTGGATTAAAGTGCAACGCTTCATTGGAGATTGCATTTGAAAAAAACTGGATTATGAAAATGGAGAATCTACATCTCTGCAAAAAAGATTTGATGATCAAATCAAAACAAGAGACACTCTACCTATCCCCCATGTATCCATCCCAACCACGTCTGGTGGAGAAGCAAACAGTTCAGAAGTGGAATCATTAGGTCTTGTGAAATGACCCACTCATCTGATTTTTTTAGAGGAGTTCAGGCTGTTACATTTGGACAGCAAAACAGAAAGGAAAGCAAGAGGCAGACTGCCATCACAAGCAAGATGAAGAGGCAGCAGGGGCGATGCATCAAGACAAGGAGGGGAAAATACATATCGAACAACTTGTTCCAGAGAGGACAGAAACCAGATGGTTCAAGGTCGAGGGATGAACAATTAACCATGAAGATCTACAATATTTCATCCAGAAAGATTCTCCTCTCCAAAGAATCCTCAAATTGGCAATGTCTTTTTGCCCTACTCACAGCTTTAATTTTACAGATGCCAGAATAGACTTTCAAATTTGTTCATAAACTTAAACTGATAAAATGTTATGCCACCCAAGTCACGTCAAGACAGACTACCCCTGAAAGGTATATATATATATATATATCAGTGAAAAAAACTTTGTTAAAGGGACGTTATGGTTCCAAGTAAAACTGAAAAACCCTTGAAATTCGCCAGTTATAGTAAGCTAAGCAACCATAGCTCAGGCCAACACCGTGCACTGCTAAGACTAACACCCAAGACATCAAAGATGATATCACAAATGTCATTGATTACATCACTGCATGCTTTTCTGTCCAATCTCTACCATGTACCCTGTAAAAATAGCAAAAAATGAATATGATTATTTCTTCTATCTTTTAACATCCAATAACATGCCATTACTAATATACTCATTTGTAAAACATATTCAACTAACAGAATCTAAATAAAATATACAGGATGCACATAGGCAAAGGAAAGTGCATGTGCATACTATGCTCAGTTATAAGAAAACACTACTACTACAAAAACAAAAAAAATACAATGTCTACATTAACAAAAGTGCTATAAACACACATATTCAATAACTTCTTTCTTTTACAATTGCAGTGAAGACCACTCCTGAAAAGCAGCAGCGTCTGAAGTACGAACAAGAACTTAGAAGAAACCTACTCTTTCCATACAAAAAAGTAAGTACAATACTAACATAATGTTCTAAATGTTACTCAAATACACTAGCATTTTAGTATTGTAGAACAAACAAGTGTATTAACCCAGTATAGAAACACACAAATACAAAAATAGCCTTCCCAACTTGATGTAGCTGCCCATTGCACAATCACACACCTCCACAATCATCCTTACCATCATACTCAGACACTCATGCACAAAGCACACATACACTGTACAACAGCCCAGCCCACACTTTCTTTTTTCTCCAACAGACTCCAAAGAATACCTACCAAAAAGCAACTCCATAGAAAGCTACACAGAAGTAGAGCAAATGAAAATAAAAATTTCCAAAATAAACATCAATCTCTAGCAGATTTTGTACAAAAAGTTCAAACAAAAGAGCGAATACAGTCATTAAGCGAAACAAAACAAGCTTCCAGTCCAGAAACCTTGCCTCCTCTATCAAAATGTAAAGCGAAACAGAAAGTGATTAACAAGTCTTCAGCTACCACTACTGCTAACACTGTACCTATAAATCTTGATGTAGTGGCAAGTATCCATACCAACAAAAAATATTTTAAAATTTTTTTTCTGCCACAGAGTCCTTCAGAACCTTAAAAACAGGCGAAAAATCATGCACAACCCTTAAAACCTACCATAGAAAATTAATCCTAGAAGCTCTCATAGACAGTGCAATCCTTCTCAAAAGGAAGTTATTCATTTTAGTTTTAAACAGAATGTGCCTCATTCCTAGATTGGAGGCAGCCATGGCGCTAATAGCGCCATGGCTGCCTCCAATAACGGTACCGAGTCCGCCCTCATTCAATGGGGACTTACCGGTCTAGTCGGACCTTTGCGGGACCAGTAAGTCCCCATTGAAAATACCATTCCCCATTCCCATTTGAGCCCCCATAGGACTCAATGGGAATGGGGAAGGTGCAAATAACAGTACCGCAATTTGCGGTACTGTTATTTGCTCCCTGGACCCTTTGCGGCTTCCGCTAAGGCCGCCTGGTAAAACCAGGCGGCCTTAGCGGGACCCGCAAAGGGACCTCGTATTAGGGCACAAAGGGATTACCGGCACCGATGTCCTTAACAGTGCCCGGTATCCCTTTGTGCCCTACTCGGAATGAGGCCCAATGAAACCACTAACAAACCTAACTACTAAACTACAAAAAAGACTTCTCAATAAACGGAATATCAACAAAAAAACAAAAATAGCTTCTTAAACATCTGTGGAGGTGAATGGAGTCACACCAAGAGCACAGAACCATATTTTAATGAAGAAGCATATAAACAAAAGCAAACACACCCAATTGCCATACATAGCAGTGGACGAGGGTATGAAAAACCTAATAACACCATTATGGAACAAGAAACTCTGCTCACAAAAGTATCCCCAGAAAACTCAGTATCACCTCTGCATTCTAATGAACCAAAACGTCTAGTCTACAAATGGCCGTGCACATCAAAGTGTAACATTGCCAAAAAATCTTTCCAATCATTACGCCATTTCCTCAATCAGTATGTAATAAGCAAAGACAAATTCAGAATGAAACTACTACAGAATATGGATGCATGTCCAGTGTGCAAATACACAGGACTACAAGGACATTCATTAGCCTGCATTTCAGGACCTATTTGCAAAAGCACCTTCAATCATATCAAAATGATATCAACACATCATTCAACTATAAGAAATCTGGTCCATAAACGCTACTCTGCTAAAAGTCCTGCTTTAGCACTAGCCATTTTAAATAACAATCTTCTACATGGTACAGTCAAACAACTACTCGAAGAAATAGAGCATATTCAGAGAAAATATTTTGAAAGTGAAATTCACTTACAACAAACTAGCACCTACTGTACAAATAGCAATCTTCTATTAAACAAATACAAAAAAGAAATACTAAAGTTTAAAAGTACCTCCACTGAAGTACCAAACCATGTATGTGTGTGTTGCTGCAGGACTTTTTATAAAAGTAGCACAAAAACTGTAGACATAACATAGAAAATAAGAGACAATGAAGATTCTAAATGGTTCCAATTAGCTCTCTACCATATAGCAGAAAACAAATACGAAATTACTGACCCCTTAATACTTTGCAATTACTGCACTGCAAAACTTGACAACAACCAAACACCTTCACGTGCTATCACAAATAACTTGGAATTATTCCCACTACCAAAACCCCTGCAACAACTAAATGTCTATGAGAGGATCATAATTCAAATTGTGCACCCATTTCAAGCAATAATATGCCCTCAACCAAAAACAGCAAAATTACGTCCCTCTGAATTAGTGAAAGGCATTTGTGGCAAAGTAGTTTATTTACCATTAGATCTCAAAGAAAATGTACACACTTTAGGAGTGCAACAACCAATAGATCAATCTTTAATTATCGTAGTAAATGGCGTACCTACAAAAGACAAAAAAAATTGGCAACAACTCGTGGACTTACATAAAGTTAGACAAGCCCTTCAATATCTAAAAAAAACAATGAATACTACAAAGACATTAATATTGAAGAAAACCTGAGAGAAACCATTGATATAATTCAGGAGTCACCAGAAACTGGTCAATTTCCACGTCTAAATCCACATCTACAGAATCCAATATTTTAGACCATTATACCATTCATCCTTTACACACGAAAAACACTATAGTTGATGCACTGGAAACGTACCAAATGTGACAAGCCAAAGGATCTCCAATCAGCATATGGGAAATCACGGGCCTTTCCTCTACTCTTTCCTACTGGAAAAGGAGGAAGGTACAATGATAGACCCACACAGATAACAGCATCAGAATATCGCTCTTTACGAATGTATTCTGACGACCCCAGATTCAGACAAAACATGAAATACATATTCCACCTTCTCTTTGAAAGTGAACTAGCACCTCTATGCTACAGAGTTGCACAAACATTAAAATCAGGTACCCATTTTCAGAATATGTCAGCTACGCAATTATTACAAAAAGTGCAAGAAAAAGATGAGGTTTTACAGTCAAGTATTACAAATCTTTTAGCAAATATGCATGGTACAAAAGAATATTGGTTCCGACATCACGGAGATGTACGATGTATGATAAGAAACCTTGGCCCACCCATTTGGTTTGTTACATTCAGTTGTGCAGAATATGCATGGGAAGATTTACACAATTTCCTATACACAGCAAACAAAAACAAAACAAACATAGATATAAAAACACCAGGAGAACTCTGCTCTCTAGATCCTGTAAATGTATCAAGATATTTCCATCATCGCTTCATTGCTATGCTACACTTTATTTGTAATAAGACTGTTCCTCCCCTCGGAGAAGTTCAACACTTCTTTTGGAGAAAAGAATACCAAGCCAAAGGAGCACCACACATCCAAATGCTATCATGGATTAAAGATGCTCCTAAATTTGGTCAAGACAGTGATGCCACTGTTTTGCAGTTCATCAAAAAATATGTCACTTGTGAAATCCCTTCACAAACAACACCTTTATGCACAAATTTTAGAATTTCAAAGACACAAATGTGGGAAATATTGTCCGTGCAAATATAAAAAAAGGGAAATACTACAGCAAATGCCGGTTTGGTTTCCCTAGACCAGATTCAGCAACAGGTCAAGTAAACAACTTCATGTCTTCAGTCAGACATAGGGGTCATTACGACCCTGGAGGTAGCCATGCCTCTATTTGCGGCATGGCTACCCCCATTCCGGGTACCGGGTCTGGGTTCCTGCAATGGGGAAATACCAGGCCATTCCGACCTTGGAGGGCCCCACATTTCCCCATTCCAGGAACCCATCCACATTCCCATTCGAGTCCCCATAGGGCTCAATGGGAATGGGGAGCATGGTAACACCGGGCCCGTTAATGACGGGCCCATTGAGAGCATGCTGGTCTGCTCACCGGACCCGCTAAGGACACCTAGTAAAACCAGGCGTACTCAGTGGGTTCCGTGAGGGGACCTCATAATAAGGCAGTAGGGGTTTAACGGGGCTGGCAGCTCTACTGGCCCCATATACCCCCTACCGCCAGGGTCGTAATGACCCCCATAGTGTCAAAGGTAAATCACCTAAGAACACATATTACATAAAAAGAACAGAAGAATCAAAATACATCAATGATAACAATGCTATCATTGCCCTCCTATGGAATGCAAACATAGATGTGCACTATATTGCAGACTATTCTACTGCAGTAGCACCATATGTCACAGCCTACTTAACCAAAGCAGAGAAAACAGAGCTTCAGGACCTCTGGGATGACATATCATCTGACAAAACACTATCACAGAAATTGTACAGCTTTGGCATAAAAATGCTCTCTCATAGAGAATGTGACTGCTCTGAAGCTGCAGACCGTTAAACCTTGTTTGGAAAAGCTGGCAATATAGTATGGCTAAGTCTGGGTCCTGCTAAATCTAGAAAAAGAGTTCTCAAATCATACGAGGACTTAACAAACAATAGCCAAAAATGATCCCAACAGCCAAGACATTTTGAAAAACAATTTACTAGACACATACTACCCAAACAGGAGTACCACTTTGGAAACCATGGGCCTCATTACACGGTACCGGTAAATCCCTACCGCCTTACTACGAGGTCCCTTTGCGGGTTGGGGGATTTAACGCCTGCTTTTTGCAGGCATTAAAAACCAACCCGCAAAGGGACCCAGAGAGCTAATTACGGTACCGCAATTTGCGGTACCGTAATCAGCGCCTTCCCCATTCCCATTGAGCCCTATGGGCCAAAAATGGGAATGGGGAAGGGCAATGGTGGAAGGGGGAATTACCGCCCTGCCAACCTTGGAATGGGGCGGTAATTCCCCTTTCCGTCAAGGCGGTGCCGATATTTTACCGGCATGAACCATGGCGCTAATAGCGCCATGGTTCTCCGCCATCCGTGTAATGAGGCCCTTTTGTCTCTACCACGTAGCCCAAAACTTCACATACAAAAATAATATTAAACCAGATGAAAAGAAAGGTATATACAGAGTTGTAAATTGTGAAGGCAGCTTAGTGAAACTTACCAAACACAGCTTAATTGATCATATCAAATTGCCATTAAAAACTCCTCAATATAAAGAACTGTATTACATGTCCCCGCTACAACTTTTTAAACCATGGAGAAAAGAAGAAGAGTTACTGGATACATATGACTCCTATGAAGACACTTTTAAAGCAAAGGAAAGCACTATAACAGACATAAACTTTACACAGTACCAAACCATGTTGCACAATGAACAGCAACACGAAGAAGATCTCCAGGCCCAACTACAAGTGGACACTGCCGACAGTAGTCCACCTTCTGTAACAGGAAGCCAAGAAACACTCGGACAGCCACCAATAGCAAATGGGCAGAATTAGCCATGACAGAAGTAGAAAACACCATGTGTCAGTATGAACAAGCTACAGAAGACTTTGCTGTACTGAAATCATAACTGAACAATGAGCAGCATAGCATTTTCCCAGAAATAACAAAACAAATTGAACATGGTGTGCAACATGAAAATAAAAACTGTACCTGCCAAGACTACAAACCTGTACTGCTATACCTGAGTGGTCAAGCTGGTTCAGGCAACACATTCTTAATCAAAATGATCAGCAAGTTCCTCCAACAATTGACAAACAACAAACTGTGAGAGGTTGTAACTGCCCCCACATGTTTAGCTGCCTACAACATAGGCGGTGTCACTTTACACCGATTACTACTCCTTCCCGTAGAACACCAAAACAAATTAGACTATTACAAACTTTCCACAGAAGCTGCCTGGAATTTTCAAACAAATGAAAATGCTGCTAATAGATGAAGTGAGCATGGTCTACAACCTAATGTTGGCTTTGATTCACCTCAGGTCCTCAAAAGAGACTATGAAGAGTTCTTCGGAGGAAAACACATTATTGTATTCGGAGATCTTCTTCAATTGACACCAGTGAATGGTGAACCTATTTTTAAAACCTTAGGGCACAAACTGTGCCATACAATTCTGAGCAGCATAGCAAATGTGAACCTTTGGCAACATTTCCAATACAGAGAATTAACAGAAAACATGCGCCAGTCTGCAGACCTCACATACACCAACATTTTAAAAAGTATTAGAGTTGGTGTACTCAAGAAGCACAATCAATATTAAAATCCAGGCACATCCATGCACTCTATGGCCATAACTCATGTGCTAATGATGTCATGGAACAATTAGCACACAAAAATGTCAATTGTATGTCCTTGATGCCAACTCTTGCAAGCTGTTCAAAATTCAATGAAACAATGTTGAAAAAAGAAATGCAACCAATAATTGAAACACAGCTGGTTTGGAGAAAATATTAAAATTATCTTTAAACTGTAGAGTAATGCCTAAACATAATCTTGACGTGGACGAGGACTAGTTAATGGAGCAGTTGGTACAGTTGTTGCCTTTCAAACATACCCACGTGACAACAACATTCAATTTGTCAATATTCTCTTTGACAAACTATAAGAAGTTAAAAGGATAGGACGCTCAACAGCCCGCTTCCTTCTTTTCAAAGACATGTATGTACGCAGAGAACAATTTTCACTAACTCTAGCATACGCAGTTACCATTCACAAATCACAAGGTCTTACCATAGATAAAGCATTGATAGATATTGGTAGCACAGTCTTTAAAGAAGGCATGAGCTATGTAGCACTATCACGCTTACGTACACTTGACGGGCTATCTTTAATCAACTTAGATGCAAGTAAAGTAAATGCTGATATTTCTTGCATTCTAGAATACAATAGACTGCGTTCACTCTACACCCCCATCTAAAAACCTATCTTGTTCCACAAACAGTAAAACGTTCTAAAGGAAAACTACTTCAAACTGAAATGATCCAGGATATCACTGCAATTTCTCCAAAGAAAAAAAAAGAAACTAATACTTTATCAAGTACCACAACCAAAGAAGAATCTACTGGTCAAAGGAACTCAACTACTTCTTCAAAGAAGCATCACACACTACAAACAAATGACTTTGACACAGAACTGTCAGATCCATTCAAATGTTCAAATACAACTGGTGTAAATTGCTGCGCAAATGTAGCAATAACTATTCTATTCCAATTGCCACCAAATATTGACAACATTTACTTACACAGTACAGACCAATTGTGTTTGCAAATGTAAGTCCTTCATAGAAATGCAACCAACAATCCTGACAACACTTACAGAGTTGATGGAATAAGACAAGAATTGGACTACTGTGCTGGAATGGTCAAATTCACTAAGAAACTCACAAGAAGTTCCACAAGATTTTCTAATGTACTTACTACAAGTACTGGAAAACAAAAACTTACCTATAAATGAAATCTTCCTGATTTCATACATGTGGAAACATACATGCACTGTCTGCAGCCATGTGGCACAGGAATAAGTCCCTAATGAACGCTTTGGGTATGTATCCATACCTAACTATGAATCCATTCCATTTCAGCAACGTGTACACAATGCAAACCATGGCAGACTATGTACTACCTGCAATTCAGATAATCGCTCCACCTTACAGATACAGACACACAGTAAATACGTAATAGTAATGCTTTTACATTACAGTGCATATGGTACCAAAAACAACTGTAAGCTGACTGGATTCACACATGGTCAAGTTTCACTTGGTAAGAAAACCTTCACAAAAATAGGTATAATCTGCCACGCAGGAGCCACAACCAATGCATGTCACTACACTGCATATATAAAAAAGAATTGTGGATGGTTTGATTGTAATGATATTACCATTACTCTAAAGCAGATATTACCAGCAAATATAGTAAATACTTACTTAAGAGTCTTAAAACCAAAATGTAATACGTAATCTGTGTATGAACATAAGCAAAACTTCAACTTCAAAACTGTGCACAATTAGAATACGCCAACATGTATCCAACTGCCCCAAGATTCTGCAACAAGCTAACAGATAAATAAACACCACTAAAATGTAACAAGAAATACACAGTTAGAATATGCCAACAGGTATCTAACTGCCCCAAAAATCTGCAACAAGCCAACAATAAGATTAGCAAGAAACAAGAAATAAACAGTAAAACAATGAAAGAAATATATTGTACCACAGCATAGAAGATTTTTTTTTTTTAATCCAGCATGATTTTTTTTCCCACAGACCCAATGATTTAGAAAACAAACACAGAAACATAGCAAATTGCGCAGTACACTGGTTTGAACTATAGTACTTGTAAAGTACTAAATATGAGGGTAAAAAAATACAGAAATTTCTATTAAGCAATGCAATAACTCATTGTGAACTACCTACTCTAACATATGATCTTTTCTTTTATCACAGAGATCGAAAAAGTATGTCTGGTCCAATTACCCATGTCATGAAAAAACTGCATACAACCACAAAAAACTCAACCAGTAAGTATAAAATAAATGGACTCACAAACACTGTTGCATAACACACCCATTCAAGCAAACATCTAACCATACACCAAATTCCAAACTGTTTACTTCCATGGGTATCTTATGACGCAGTCCTTGTTACAAACTCTGCAATCTTAACTGCATAGCCTAGCCAAAACTTCACATACAAACTCTACAAATAAAACAGTACACAAACTTTTGGGTTGTGAATAATTGATGGGTGTTTGATTCTATTGGTGTGTTATGCTGCTGTGGTTGTGGCCAGGGCCTAGAGGTTTGGGTGCATGGCCGAAGGCCGTAGACACCCAAGACTCTAGGCCCTGGCCACAACCACCACAGCATAACACACCTATGCTACCAAACATTTTGACTGTGGTATGTGGACTACTCATAGGGGATATTAATTACAATCAATTATCTACCAACAACCCAAAACCAACATCATACTAAAGTAAAATAGCTAGTAGTGCATTTGTTTTGTCTGTGGACATCCGCGAAGACTGTGGACATGGCAAACACATCAGGGCCCCTGCCACCTATAAAATACATTATTTGACCAATCTCTTACTCCCAACCCTCCCCAAGAACTGCTGCACACCAACACACTCCCCAAAATTGCATTTTGCCTCTGTTCGCTGCTGCGGATCCAAGCTGGCGGGTGCATTGAAACAATGTGATGCATCTCACGCCTCACTCCAGCCAATCAGCGAACACGCGTGTCCGCGGACATTACGCAAGTCTATTAGCCAGTCGGTGTCCTATCCACGTAGCGAACTGGGAAGTGCGGACATAGACATCACTAATTTGTTTGCCTTATAAAAAAAAAAATACTGGACGGATTTACACCAAATTGACAAAAGCACGCTTTCGGGACTAAGTCCCCACCGCTCCTGCCACAAATTTGGTGGAAATACGTCCAGCGGTTTGACCTGTAGGCGTGAGCAAAGTATTTTCCCATAATGTCTATGGGAAAAAAATGACATTTTAAGACCCCCTCTATAACTTTGTCCGCCGTGGACCAAACCTAACCAAACTTTGAAAAACAAAAACAGAGTGGGCCACACACTTTTTTTTGCAGAGTTTGGTGAGGATTTGTCCATGGTGAGCGAAGTTATAAGCCTCCCAGAAAGTGCTCTTCCTATGGGATTAGCATATATATATATATATATATATATATATATATATACATTCCATGGGAAAATGTTGTTAAATGGACGTTATGGTTACGTTGCCCTACTAAAACCTCAAATATTCAGTGAAAATACTGTGTTAAAAGGAACATTACGGTTCATGGGTAAAAATCTGAAAAACCAAAGAAATGTGGCAGTTATGGTAAGCTATAGAACCATAACTCACGCCACCACCATGCACAGCTAAGAATAACACCCAGGACATCACACATGGAATCATTGGTAACATTACTGATGACACCATATATGAAATAACTACTCTTTAATAATCCTGATAAACATATTTTCACTAAATTTCAATGGTTTTTATAACTGAAAATGTGATGTTCCATCAATGTACACAAGTTCGTTTTTAGTCTTCTTTTAACATATATGAAAGGACTATAATGCTCCTTTAACAAACATATTGCTGAAGTGCATACTGATGTGTGTCATTTTCAGCAGTGCATGCTGAGGATGTAAGTCATGGTTGAATTGCGTAAAAGGGCATGCAGCTCAAACTACCCACAATATTCACTGCACACAGCCTGAATTCTGGTCCAGTGTCCTCTATACCCCCATAATGTGACCATGCCAGTACTCATGGCTTGCAGCCAGGGCCAGTGTCCACAATCCATAGTGCATGGGCTTCAGCCATGTTGCAGGCCCCAAAAAGCTAATCATGACAGATTTGCAAAAGCATTGTTTTCAGGTCCTTGCCAATGCTCCTCATGCAAGTTTGCTCCAAACCTATCCAGCACTTCGGGCCGTAGCTGCAAACCGATTTTATTCCCTCATTCAAGCCTATCCCCATTTACATTTTTTTTACCACATAGCTAGTTCTGGTGGCCATGCCCACTTTAATCCCATAACCGATCCTTGTTGCCATGGCCAGATTGTATGCTACATGGCCGGTCATGGACATGGACAATATGGTAACTAGCCATGGCGACAGTCTATGCCTCATGCACCAAAGGTATATCACTATTTGTGTACCTTTTCTTGCCGGTGGCCAGTTTTACTGTCCCCTTTAACTGCTCCTATATCTGATCACGCTATTGGCCATGTAGCTCCATTCTGAGTAACCATGTTGTCACGTTTTACAGATATTATTAACAAATATCTAGCACAGTTTGAGAACGTATTATCATGCTAGTCTGATAAAAAAACGTCACTAATTGCCACTTCCACTTTTGTCTCACATACCATCATGTTTATACCATCAAAAGCTGTTGAATCTCATGAGGTCATGAAGGAAACATGTGCATTTAACAGAAACATAGTGCATTCACCTTTTTCCCAATAGAAATAAAGGATCCATCAAATCACATTGGTTCTGAACATAATCACAATGTTGCTTTGCCACCAACCACCAGCTTTACCAAGTTTATATCCTTGCATAAGGCAATTTCTAACCCAACGTGCTCGTGGTATATGTACCCCTCACAGAGTCAAGTCATGGAAGATATGAAGATTTCTCCCCATTATCAGAATGTCTCCTTTTTACTTTACAAAGACAAAGCCTTTAACAGTAAAGTCAGATGTGAATCCAAGTTATATGCTTAGTTTTCAATGGGTGTTTATTAATTCAACATCCATACCCTGCCATACTATTGAAATACATAACAGCATAACACCATTACTCACTATAACTTAAATTATATGGTGATTACTGAAATGTAGTTAACAGATTTCACCCATCCGGCCATCAATTCCTCACTCCCACAGAGAGTATACCATGCTCCCCTGGTATAGGAAAAATGAACCTTTGAAAATGATCAGATAATATCAATTGATTGGTCAGACCATGTGCTGATTCTCTTTCAACTAGCATTTCCCTTATTGCCTTCCGATTCTTATAATGGTACAATAGCCATGTCCTACAGCAACACAGAAAATGTACAATGTGCACTGTAAGAGATGGACTAGTTGAACTTAATACTTGCACACTCTAATAGATGGACTACTTGACCTTAATACCCAGATTAAAGATGAAGCCACTCCACAAAATATTGCAAATAACTACTTTAATATCCTTTCCCAACTCACTAATCAATTAGCATCACTCGTAACAAAGGAAGTAAACATTAAAACCATTACAAAACAAATACATAAAATAAGTGTACACACTGGAACAAAACTGGATGAGTAATCTGAATCAAACAGTTTTATGCTTAAATTAGGGAGACAGAAATATGAAACAGTAATTATAAACACAAAGAAACCTGTTTTTGCAAAGCAGATTGACGCTTCATCAAATTCAACAGGAGAACTGTACAAACATTTAGATAACCAGCAGAAATCCACCACTGACACACATATGGGCAGGCATTCCTCACTGTCGTGCAATCAGATCCAAGCCCATTTTTCGAAGCAAATTACTAAAATCAGAAACGCTATCTCAGAACAGATGCACACACTGAGACAAGGACATAGTAGACAGGACAATATTGTAGATCGCACATTTGCACTTACTAAATAAACCCCCAATTTAGAGCACACCTTTGATTTCAACACAATGCTCCCAAAAGATACTAAATTGATCATTCTTAGTCTTCACCCTACAAGCTGTTCAGGAGACCCTTGCCCATCAACCATCATACAAGATGGTGTAGACTTAATCTGCTCATCAACCACAAGATTTATTAAAGCATCATTCTGTAATGGACTTGTTCCAGACAATCTACAATACATCTGTGTTATCCCTCTGTAGACATTGAGCAACCTGGATACTGTGGATTTTAGCAACTACCATCCCATCTCGAATGCCACATTCTTGCTTAAAATAATGAATAAGGTGGACTCCTTGCAATGAATGATCTTCTTAGAGTCTAGGCATATATCGGGCGATCGCCAATCTGGATTCTGTCCACAAAGGGGCACAGAACAGGCTCTCATAGATGTTAAAGCCTTTCTTCTTCATATCATGAACCAGGGATCTGCAGACCTGCTGATGTTATTACATTGGCATTCAACACCCAAGACCAATCAATTATTTTGCAGCGGTGCTCAAGCATCACTGGTGCCTCAAATAAAGGCATCTCTTTGTTGGCTTTCCTTCTCAGCAACAGAACATTTCGGATACAATTGGATAATATATCCTCTGACCCAATTACAATTGGGTGTGGTGACCTACAAGGAGCCTGTATTAGTCCAGTTTTATTTAACCTTTATCTTAAACCACTTCATAACATTCTATCAAAATTAGGTGTTGAATTCCAAAATTATGCTGGTGACACTTAGATCATTAGTAAGCTTAAAGGAGACCCCTAATCTAATCAGACTAAAACCGAGCACATCTTTTAAAGAATTGAAACATGGATGTTTAAAAATTGGCTAGGCCTAAATAAAGGAAAAATAGAGATCATGATTGTCAGCACACCTAACAGCTATACTAAAATATTGGAATGCTATCCAGACTTTAACTTAGGCAGACTCCAGATTAAACCTGCAAAAGCTGTCAAGAACCTTGGAATCTTCCTTGATTTTGAGTGCTCCAATTCTTCACAGGTTTCTCATACAACCAATTTTCATCTCATGCTACTAAGGCTGATGAGACCTTCATCATCGGAGCACAACTATGCAACTATTGCTAGAGCCATTGTGGGAGCAAGATTGGATTAATGTAATGCCCTTTTAACAGGAGCTAAAAAGTCATCTGTACACTCTTTACAGTTACTTCAAAATGCTGCTGCTCGGATAGTCATGAACCTCCCTAAACATACCCATATTTCTCCAGCTCTCTAAAATCTTCACTGGCTTCCTATAACATCTAGGATACCTTTTAAACTGCTTACCAATGCCCAAAAAGCTCTACATAGAAATGCCCCCATTTATCTAAAGAATCATCTAAAATGGTATACACCTAGTTGCCATTTACAATGTTCCTATAAGTGTTCCATGCTTGTCCCTCATGTACGTGAATCCAGAGGATATGGCAGATCAAGTACAGACCAAACAATTAAGCTTGGGAAACACATACCACTTGAGCTGTGGAAAATTGGAGATCTTTTGAAGTTTTGGAAACATATACAAATGTTATTTTTAAAAAATAAAAACGTTTTGAAAGTTTACTACCTTTCCTGCAACTAACCTAAGTATGTGCACCTAGATTCTGCTAGTTGAAGCATCTCAGCTGGACCTCTTAGGAGGATAAAAAATGATGAAAAAGAAAACACAAAGCCGGTACCTGGTAGTCATGACCACTTTAACCCAATAGCTGGTCCCTGAGGCCATGGGGGCAAGGCCCATTGCCCACTTTAATACAATAGCTAATCCATGGTGGCCTTGGCCAGTTGCCAGATTGTTTTAGGAATGGCCTTAGCCACAGGCTATACCTCAGGCACCAAAGTTATATCACTACTTTTTTGTACCTACATTTTGACACGTATCAAAAAACTAAACACAGGACAGATTTGCAAAATCATGCTTTTGGGTCCTTGCTGATTCTCCTTGCACATGTTTGCTGCAAATCCATACAGCAATTCAGGCTGTAACCAAAAGCAGAATTTTCATTCCCATTATAGCCTATCCCGATTTCTAAAATATTTGGACCCCTCCTATAATCATGCATCCACTTGTCAAAATCCCATTAAACTTTGCAAACATTTTCAAAGTATGGTCTATAATCGTTTTATAAACATTGGTGCAGATTTGTCAAATGTTGCCAAAGTTATGAGCCTGCCACATTTTTAGGGACCCCCCCCCCAGGTTCTATAAACATATATGTATATATACTTTAACAAAACACACTACTGCAATCAAAACTAAATGAAAACATACTATACAAAACCCACTCCTGTTGAAGGAACATAGAATATGCATAGATGCAATATGCAGCATTCTGGGATATGAAGCAGGTGGATACATGCAATACACAATGTTTTCAAAAAATTGATATGTTCTGGTATGCAAAGGGATTAATGTTGACCTAGCCAGACTGTAGGGCTACATGATGGACCAAGAGGGCAGTAGTCAATCAATACTAGTTTGTGTGGGTCTTGGCAGTTTGACAATGGGGTACCAGGCTTGTAGGTGCTGTTTGTGAAGTTTGAAGCAACTCAAATGTGCATTGTTCCAGATGGGGAGCAGTGTCAAGCAGGGGTCTAGCTGAAGTTTGCTGCGGTCGAAGTGATACTTGAAGAAGTAAGGATTTTGACAGCCAACAGGCAAAGATGCTGCTGATTGGATGAGCAGTTTGAATCAGGCAGCACGATGGACTGTTTGATTATCGCTGGTCAATGTGGCCACCTGGTTCAGTTTGACTGGATACGTAGACCGGACGCGAAGATGCTGGCAGTTGCAAAGGTAGTTCGAACAGGGCAGATGCAATGCAGAGCTTCTAGTTCAAACTCTGTGAGCATGGTACAGTGGCAAATGGGTTTAGGTTTGCAAGATAGCAGCTCGAAAGATTGATTGATTGCCAAAGGCAGCTCCGCAGGGTCCTAGTGGTTTGACATGGTCAATTGGCTTGAATCACAGCTAGCAGATGTTCAACAGCAGAAACACAGGAATCCTAGCTGTCTTGGCTCTCGGGTGCTGTGAGTCCTACTCTGCAGCATCAGAGACAAGTGTAGCCCCTTGTTCCCAATGCAAGGAAGGTGCACACTTTCAGGAGTCCTTCACCACAAAGAGGTCCTGGACAGCAGAGTGACTAGCAGAGATGCAGGCCTGGCTCCTCCAGCAGGCCACCCCCAATGTGCATTAGGGGTGGGTAGGGAACAGAGCTTGTATCTGCCTTGAACACTTGAACTTGCGCCTTGAACCCTCATTCTGCACCTCACAGGCAGAGGGCTTTGGAAAGTCAACTCTCCCTATATAGGTCAAATTAATTCTTCCTCAGGTGTTTGTTAAAGAGTTCATCTTAAGTGGGTATTGTTATGTAAAATAGCAGGATGGACACGTATGAATAAAGAATATAACAATACTCCATTGGAATCCATTGATTTGACACCTGCATGCAAAAACCAAAGCAGGGAGGAAAGCAAAGTGGAGATGCACAATTTGCTTTTCTGCCCTCTTATGTCTTAGATAAGCTGTAAAATGGCTCTTAGCAAGAAATGGAAGCGTACACGCATAACACTTTGCTTTTGCACCCATATGTAATGCTGAAAATGACCCACTTAGACTCCCTTAGAATTTACAGTAAAGCAAACCAGGGGTGACCACTTGAATACACATACAAAGTTTCTCAAAGTTAGTAGCCTGCACACATACATTACCTGCACATCAGACAAGTCATCAGATGCTGCAGTTGCATCGACATATGTATGTTATATTAGCAAAGGGACAAATGGGCATGACAAATATGGGTAATGCAACATAGTACAAGTTCATTAACAATTAACTGATTTTTGACATGGCATTTGTCTTCACGGTTAAGCATTCCACTGAAAGACACAATGGAGCTCATGTTGATCCAAACGTAATTTGGCAGAGTGGATCTGGTATGTTTGCACTCAGGGAGAGCCAGGACCCTGCTGCAAAAGGTTCATCATCTGCACAGCGGTGTGCACATGTGCTGGGCAAAAGGTGGCATATATGTGTTTATGCCAGGCAGCATTTACTTTAATTGTGAATGCTGCTTACCATGCTTGCATGGCAGGCAGTGCGTACAATTACAATTAAACGCTGACCGTTAGCATGCCAGACTGCTGTATATCTGTTCCGTTGTTATCTCTGAAAAGTTTTTTGTTATGCATTTGTACTGCTGTATACCTCTGTAAAGTGTTCCATCGCTTCTCAAAGCTAGGTCGGTGCTTAATAAATAATAATAATAATAATAATAATAATAATAATAATAATAATAATAATAATAATAATATAACAATAGATCCCATATGGGTTATGTCTGTTGCCTGCTTTATGAGAATGATTAAGACCCCATATAGATGTCCAGCATTTGCCCTGGCGTGTAAATCCATGCTGGTGCAAAGGCTGGGGCATTCTGATGTAGGTGAGGAAGGACAGTGGTGGAAATGCATGTTTGTTCTGCCCCTCCTCTCAACTATAGAAATAATTGAAAATGGGCCGTTACGTTAATGGAAGCTGTTAAAGCCTTAATTAATTATTAATTAATGTTACGCCCCTGATGAACATGAGCTCCAATGTAAACTTGGGTCCATTTGAAGGTCGTTGTGTGCACCAAGGAGCTGATGGCCCTATTCTGCATTTTCAGCAGGTAGAGTTACACAATGAAAACATGCAGGATGTAGTCAGACACCCGAGAGATTTCCACTTCAGATGTTGAGCATAGTAATGTGCTCATTGGCAAGATGAGCATTATGGAGGCACCGGGATTCTGCACCGTGTGTGCTACAGCAGGTAGACATGTTAACAGCAGAGGTGTAATTCATCTTCTGAGACCTCTCAGGCAGCGAATGGCGGCACCCAATTGGGGAGCACCAAATGCAATGCGTGGTCCAGTGCCACATATGGGCGTAGTTGATAGGCTGTTGGCTCATCCAAGAAACAGAGCTAGAGTCAGACTGCCACTTGTGGGTTTGGTGGGAGGTCACCAATGCAGTGATGAAGTTGATAAAGATAATGCTGGAGATAGGGCAGTGGTCGGATGGGTGGGTATGTTGGAAGGATTATGCTGGAATTAAGGTGGGGGAAGAAAACGTGGGAAGCCTCCTTGAACATTATATTTTGTTGTTATTGTTTAAAATTACAACCAAATGATTGGTTTCATTTGTATTAGACTTGTGACAAAATGGCTACTGTTCTGTGCAGAACAGGGATGAATACTGGTTTCTAGACTCTTACTCATCCGCACACTGCTGCTAACCAGAAGTGATATCAGTCATAAAGGTAAAACAGTTCCAACATGCATGAATGGTGCACGTCCTTTGCCTATTAAGGTAGCATGGCACAATGGTAGGCAATACGCTTCAAGAGTGCTGTGAACGGCAGGAGAGCATCCAAGACATCAATAGTACCACAATAGTGTCCAATCTAGGTTCTAAAATACATAGGGCACATTAATTAAAGTAAATGGAGAGACAAACTAATACAAGACTAACAATCCACCCATGTATTCAAACTGATAAGATATGCAGACTTGTGGTTGAAAGTGGCACATGGTTATGCAGGCAATTGTCTTTGCAGCATTTTAAGAATATGTCTTTTAAAATATAAGGATTGTAGTCTTAAATGTCTCAAGGGCCGTGGTAATAGAACCACTGAGGACTGTAATGGAGGCATGGTATCACAAGTATGACACTGACACAATAGATTCAATTTCAAAACCTTTATTCAATTTTCGGGGATGAGCTAGGATGGGTGTCAGGTCAAATGTTCGAAAACAAAGGGTCGAATGACCTTTTGTTAGAAAGTAAAAGGATCGAAAAAAAGGTTCGACTTTTTTTTAATTTATTAATTTTATATATTTTTTTAGTTTAGAATGTAAAATAAGTTTTTTTATAAAAAGAAAACAGGGGGCTGGGGGGAACCCCCCCATAATAAAAAGGGAACCCCCCATAAAAAAAATGTAAAAAAATCAAACCTTTTTTTCAGTCCTTTGCCTGTCGAGAAAAAGGCATTCAAGCATTTTGTTTTTGAAACTTTGACTCTGAACCGCTAGGATGAGAGTAGTTACTGCCATCAAATTATAAAGAAACACAGTCCTAGCCAGTCTCTGTCACATCAAAGATGGCCTATACTAAATAAACCTAATGCCCGTCATAGCTCTTATACAAAATGTATAAAGGGCAATATGTATGCAGTGTCATAACGTAAAGAATCAATGTGACTGCGTTAACTCTCCTTCCCACGATGTACACCCCAGAGTAAGGTGGTCCCCATAAACAGGATGACACACTCTGGCTCAGGTTCTCAAAACAAAGGCAGTTCCAAAAATAAGGATCGAGGCCTGCTTGACCTTCCACATTAAATCACTTCTTCTAGTTTTCACCAGTTCTTTAACAATTCAACAAAAAGGTTCTCAGTTCAACAAAAGTTCTCGTAGGTCTTCTTCGATTGGGCTTGGACCTTTATAAGCAAAAAGTTCACATAGGTCTCCCTCGATCTGGCTCAGACCTTTCGATCACAGCATTTTCAGAGGTTCCTTCCCCAAGCTCAGTTCATATTATTTAGGGGTTCCTTTCCCCTAAATTATCACACAGTTTAACACACTTTCGGTCTCTCGCGTTCGGGCTCAGACCTTTTCCTGATGTTGAAGATTTTTGAATGTGCAAGGCTTTTGCTGTAGACCTCCGAAGGACCACTGCGACTTTCCCCTTGGATCAGACTCTTATATTATTTGCCCCAGTGTCTCTTGGTCAGGGTAATTCAGTATCATAAACACAAATGTTCAACCTTCACCTTATCACTTCCGCTTTTGTCAGGATCATTCTCAATCATTAGGCAGTTCAGAGTTCATTCACCTTGTCACTTTGTAACAAACAATTCACTGTACGCAGTGAGTTTCGAGTGGGCTACTTCCTTTTGCTAGTCCACTCTGCTACTCTGTGTCACTGGTTTCACAGTTATCAGTAATTAAAAGTTTCTCACAGGTCTGCCTTCCTTCGTGTCTCATTCACACTTTTGCAGCCTTCAATTTTGAGACATATTGTTGCACTTTCAATCTTTCATAAACGCATACCAGCCTTCATGTCACTCGCCAACTTACCGGCTGTGTGCATGCCTTTCTTTTCTTTTCAGTATCAATTCACCAGTGAAGGTTAACACCCCAGGAGAATACCTCGTCTCACCATTGACTGTCTCACCCCCACTTCCTGAAGACCCCTCGCTGAGGTGATCCTCCCGCACTGTGCCACCCCCAGGGTCTGGATCCAAAGGGGATAGCTATGCCTTGGCCACCTCAGAGAGAGATCCCTGGGGACTAGTAGGTGAGACACCCTTTGGTTTCTCGCAGGACACTTGTTATCTTCCATCTGAGGCTTGACTGCCCTTAGCCGGAATTCTTAACTTTTCCAGGTGCATGAAAGGGAGCTTGAGATGGTCAAGCTGGTCTGAAGGTATTCACAATGTGCTGCAATTAAAAATACAGAAACTTCACTTAACACAAAGAAGCTTGAGACAAGCAGGAGATGTTTGTGATGGTGTAGCTTGCAAGTGCTCGAAGTTGGTCAAACTTGCAAAGAGAGACCAAGAAACATTCTTTTGATCTTGGGGTGCTGCAAGACTCTGTCCAGGGTATTTAAGGACCACTTGGTATTCCCGCCATTTCCACCCAGAAAGGGTGCACGCAACAATTTCAGGGTTTGACACTTCAGCAGATAGAGTCCTGGGTACCAATGTTCAAACAGCAGGCAGGTCCTTGGCAGCTGCATTGTTTGGTTTGCTGCAAGCCACTGCCTAATGTCTCTCAGGTAAGGTGAATCTTTGTTCTGTCCTTACCAGCCTGAAAGGTTGCCAGAGACAATCCCAGGGGGTGCCACTTCAGCAGGCAGAATCCTGGGTAGCAGGGTCCAAGCAGCAGGCAGGCCTTTCCCATCAGCAGTTCACTTCTGATCTGCTGTGAAGTGGCTGAAGGAAGGGTCTGGCCCATCCTATGAAAGCTTGTTTCTCAACCACATGGCTAAGCACTTTGTGCAGACTGTACATTCTGGCAAAATCCTTCCAAACATCAATTAACTGAAGGGGGTCTCACATCTTATAAAGAAGTTTTTATGCAGTGGATTGATTGGTCCATATTAAGTCTTCTGTAAGGGGCAAATCCTTGATGCTTTTAACAATTCATGCCAGCTTCCAGAGTACTTTGTCTACAGGAAGTTGGGAGGGGCACATTGCCTAACTATCTCCAAGATGGCAGAGCCCTCTCCTGCGTGTAGCTTCTGTATTGGGCTACTCCACACTCCTCCTCTACTTACCTGCTTTACATCAAAGAGACTACAGTCATTACCTCACTGGTGGGATTTCCCCTTTCTGCTGGCAGGGTTTCCTTTGAAGCACTAGTCCCCTCTTTACTGCCTGGGGGTTAATCCTGATTTCTTGTAATGGTGTGAAACCTTCCCAGCAGACAACAAATGGAGCTTCAGGGGCTGTACCCAACAGTTTATTTGGGTGAAACACAGGGCAGTGATACATAGAACCTGATAGTAGTATGAGTCACTAGAAACCGGTTTGATGGAATGACATTAAATGGGGTTTCTTTAATTATAACCATATATCCCCATAGGCTAATACATCAAGCCAGATATATCTGTATTATTAAATGTAACCAAACTAACACCAGGTCTTCAGGATAAACAGTTATTTTGAAACCTGTCTTTTAACCTTCAAAGGGATTAACGTTTTTGTTACTGTAACTTTGGTTATATGCTTGCCAGAAAGAAATGCTTGGGAGCTCAACTTCAGGAGATGATCCATAATGTACCTTCCAATTAGAAGCAGTTTTGCACTTTTTTTTTTTGCGAACAATTACTCCTGCCCAGCAGCAAATATATATGTGAAATCTAATATATGTATGTTGGTAGGTTCAATTATAGAACTAATGACCGGCAGGACCATTTGGGTACAAACACAAAACCAGTTTTTAAAATACGGATTACTATCTGAATGTGAGATTGTTTAGCATAGCTGACTTTCATGGCAAAATCCATTATCCAGAGCTCGTAAAATGTCATCATATCTGGGATATCCCCACTAACAGGTGGAACCCCTTCACATGGACACATTACATTGTGCTGTCAATATGTATTTCAAGTGTGCAGTTCATACATATTTTTCTGTGCAAGAGGTATGGGGACATGCACATGTGGTCAATGTTCATTACCCCCTATCTACTGCTCTATATGGACATGCACGTTTTATGTGACATAAACATGCACGTTTTCATATTAAGGTAACCCCAGATTCATGATCTTCACCTGAGTATACCAAAGGTGTGATCACTGATGAGGCCTATCCTCGTGTGACATCTGTTATATTTCTATTCAACTGGATTGAGTGGATCAAGGTAAGGTGGTAGGGGGTAACATCTCAACTGATATCCACTGTCACCTATTGAATAAGATGTGAGTTTGTCATGGCATTTTTAAGATGTGACAGTACTATTGCTGGAAGTGCAAGGCTACACCTGGCAACAAACATGCACAACTCGTGTCACTTACCCTTAACTTACATCGATGTTCATCATTTAGCATTACTTGCTCTTCTGCTCAATTGTTCTCACTCTTGATACCTTCCAAGTGAGTCTCATTCATGCCGAACCAATGTGTAAATGCTCAGACACTCAGCAGGTGTCAAATTTGTATGCCTTGTGGGTTTAATCATGCATTCAGATGTTTATATGCGCGTAGCATATCAGCTGCACATGAACTGGGTGCTTGTCACACTGGTTAACATAAACATGTGGGTTGTTGTATGGGTATAAGGTGCATCCTTTGTGTTACACTCGCCTCTGATTCGTGCAGCATGCTTACATGCCATACACACATCTTTGCATGCCCTACACGCATCCCTACATGCCCTACACACATCCCTACACACATCCATGCATGCCCTTCACGGATCCCCACATGCTATACACGAATCCCTACATGTCCTACACGCATGCCTGCATGCCCACTGCCTCTGTGATTGTCTGTACCACCTGATGGAAGCTGAAGTTGAATGTTAGCTGTGATATTAAAGAACGTTGGCCAGACATGATCTCAAAACTTCCTGTGCTAATATCTGGCGATTTGTGGTGAGCTTGACTAAAGGTGGGAATGTCTCACCCCTTCAGGAGGTACCTGTCAGTTCATCTCTGTCTTGGTCAGTATGTCCAAGATCACATCAGGTGTTGCTATATACAGAGTGTAGACCCGTTCAGTGGACATTCCGAATATCTTAATCTGGATAAGTGTTGTCCTAAACCTGCACTGCTCTTTAGCTCCTGTATTATAAGCCAGTGCTCTGCCACTGACTCTTTCAGACAGTCACAAGTTCTACTTGCTAAGTCACTCTTTCTGTCTGCCTGTATCTCTCCCATTCTCTCTTAATGGAAATTCAAACCAAGTTTTCTTTCATTCTCCTTTGCATGATTCAATGGTAGGTGTTTGACATTTTGATATTTTGTGTGTGTGTTGATTTGAATGCTATTGCAATGATGTTTCATAGGCACCAAGCTTGCTGGGAATGTATGGTTTCTGAGGACCTCCATCTGAATCCTTCTAATAACCCAATAATTATCAGCATGTAGGATACTATGACAAGAAAAGAAAACATACACTAAGTTGAAATCTGATAAAATATCAATATTCGTTCAGTATAGTGAAATGACATGTTCTTGTTATTGTTTTATTTCAGCAGCATCAAAATGCACCGCTGGTTAACAGACAGGCCATATTTTATTTTATTTGAACACGATGCTCAACACACACAAAACCATTTCTTGTGGTTAGATTGCCATGCAATGAAACCTAAATGATAAAAGCAACTTTCAACAGACAAATACTGATATGTGTGTGGCCTTACATGAAACACAAGTAGGGATAGCTGCAAAACAGTGTTCAGTTCTGCAGGCAAGAGGAAATTAGAAAAAGAGCAAGTTTAATAACTTTACATTATGCAAATTTAATTAAATCAGATTAGAAAAGGAAGTGCAATGAAAGCATACCTTCATTAAGTTTATGAGTGTGCAACCGTAGAGTGCCGGCGAAATCTGCATTATGGAGCAGCAACAGCAATACAGTATTGATTTGGAGATGATAGTTTGTACTTCAGCTGAGCACAGATGCAGGTAATTCGCTTATAGTTACCACCACGTCAGAGATAGAGTCAATAAAATCATTCTCACTACAAAATGATGTGGTGCACCTGCTTGTAAAAATAGTCTATGGAGTAAATGTTTGAATCATTCTCGGCAAGTATTGGTTTATTACTCTGGGAGAATGTGTGTATCCCTGCTGGTACTTTCTACATTAATATCAGTTGTTTAGATATTTGTATTTTTCTGCTAAACCACTGGAAATATGGCCAGATAGGCAAAAACAAACACATCAGAATAAGATGAAGAGTTCACTTTTTAATATTGCACACCCTGTAGAAATCACGAATCTGCATCATACTGTTCTTGGTAAAGATTATCAAATTAGGATGAATGCTGTACCTATATTGATGCGTGAATTAGTAGATAACTTAAATTGGACAGCTGATGCCTGACATGTGATCCATACTCAATGCTTTGTAGTAGTGCAGTGCATTTGAGGTAGGCGTACTGGTCAAAGTGGTCCCTGGAGAGAGTAAGACTTAAGAGGCGATTACGCATTGTTTATGGACAGTCGTAGGACTTGTAAAACATCATTGGACATTAGTGCGTGCATTATGGACATGTTATTGTAGAGTTGCTGGTCAGAGGCATCCATAGGAGAGGCCTGCAGGAGGCTATATAGCCCTTGGTCTTTTGATTGTAGCCCAGATAGAAACTCGAGGGCTACAGCCAAATGCCACTGTGGACATTATGCCAGGCATGTCCATATTTCAATGGACAGAAAAAGGTTTCAGACATTTCAAAGCTCCTGAATATCTTTTTAACCCTTTAAGTGCAAAAGACGAGTACACTCGTCCTTTTTACATAGACTTCAATAACAGCCTGGCACTTTAAAGGACAGTGAAAACAACATTACTAAAAACCCTAAAAAAAAACGTCCATGGATGTGTTGCCTGCTGCCTGTCTTTTCGTCAGTAACAACACAAACTCTTTCTCTTTTTGAACAGTGGAAAGTGAATGATGTAATAGTGTGTGCAATGCTTATGGTAGTGTTATGGATATGGACAGGCAGAAGCATGAATAGACAACGCACAATACAGTTATAGAGGGTTTGGACATAATCGTGACGGCTCAATGTCACATTCTCTGATTCGTCTCTTACCCCCAGCTGGATCCCAAGTACAGTGCTACACTTCTCCCTAGTTACACTTCTCCCTAGTTAGGTTTGCAGTCTATGAGTGCAAGCAAACGCTGGACAAGGGAGAAGGTTTGGCGGAAGAAGAAAAAAAAAGGCATTTGAAGAAAACATTATTGAGTCAAAAGAGTAAAAAAAGAAACCCCACATAAAATAGACCTAAAGCATATACGTTGAGGCCTGGAAGAGGAAAACATTGGTTTTGCTGGCAATGCACACAGAAAGCACAGGTAAGTGAACAACACATGTTGGTAAATTATTGGTCCAAAAACCAAAGAACTTTCCTTTTGGTTACATGCTTTGAACTCAGATGTATGGATTCACATGAGAGAGGGGGACTGAGGTAAAGTTCTAATGGGCATTTTGCCACAAAGGGTATAACAGTCAGAGAACAGATTGCCTGTAGAAATAGAGGATACTACAAAATGCAAGCTTAGCATGGCACCTGATCCGAGAAGCCCCCTGCTGTGCTTCTGGTGCACTGCTTAGAAGCTTCAGCATACATGGGAGATGTGCACCAACACAACAGTAAATAATCTAGGTGGCTGATTGGAAAGTAAACACATTGTAGGATCTCTTTGATTCGGCAGTGATAGAGCTTAATCAAGCTAATTCTATGGCACAATTATGCGAGAATGTCATCTATTCAATACTCAGAAATCTGAAAGAGCTGGCACTGGCCTCTAAGATGCATTGAGAGCAAATCGCCATACAAATAGTAAATTTGTATAGCAGAAAACATGATTGCCACACTTGCATGAATCACACAGCAAATTACAAAGGCCTCATTCCGAAAAGCCCCACAGCAACAGGAGAAAGACACAGAATTCATACGAATTCAAAGGAAAAAGGTAGAGTAGTAAGTAGGAACAAGCCAAGTCTATTTAGAACCCCAATGACTCCACTACAAAGAAGCGGTGATGCCTCATGGTGTGGAAAATAGAAGATAAAGTCTCATGTAACTGAGGGCTGAGTTAGAGGGGAAAAGGGCAATTGCCCCCAGGTTGGCTGAGATATTGCTCCCTGGCCCAGAGCTGCAATATAGCAAACACGTAATTGCAAAAGATAAAATCCTTCAGAATGTAGCCTACTTTGATGGAACCAAATGCTGAATGGCCTGCTCGGCTTTTGTGTACATGGAGTGAGGCACTCATCTTGATTCCAGCAATGTTGCAAATATGTCCCAGTGGTCCCCACATATGGTCCTTGTGGATTTTTAAATGACAAATTCTGTGAGCCTGATGGTAATGTTGGTCCCTCTGCACTCCATACACCATTGGACTGTAACAATCTTCAGCAGCTTATCACTACTCCTACTGGCCAAGTAAGTAAGGGCCTGTCTCTTATGAAACGTTGTCATGACTTTCATTCTGTAAGAATGTGTCCCCTATGTTCTGGTGAATTTCTTGATCACTGGTGAGAACATTACCTAAAGAGTTTAATAACTGTCTGCATTGCACCCATGGATATTACTATATGGTAGTTATAGAAATTGCTGTTGAATTGTGTTACTAACTTTTGGCCACAGATGAAAAATACACACCAAACAATGTAGCATTCAGGTATTAATTATTAGTAGACTACCAACTAAGGGGGTCATTCAGAGCTGGGCAGATTTTTGATATAATACTGCCGGAGAAAGTTACTACCTACACATGTGGTATTTCTCAAAATCTCCCCAATTCACTTTGATACCAATTCACCTTACCTCCAGAGGTATTTCAGAAATACTGCCAATGTCAATGGTATCATAAAACAGTGCTTTAAACATGCCTTTTCTATCATTTCACCTTCAATGTGAAGGTGGGGAAGGATTAAGTTCAGTAGTGGCTCAGAGCACTTGTATGCAATACATAGGTAATGGAAACGGTTCCCTATTTTACTTTATTATCTCTAGGGAATGGATCACTCATAAGGGTTTGTAATCTATACTCCATAAACAATTATCATACTAAGATTTCATATAATACACATTGGTGAGAAAACAGGATGCTATGTGAGCGTTTTATGCTGTGGGGAGTTGGTAGACAGGGTGCCAGGTATGGGTTTTGTTTTGTGGTGAATGAGGAAGCCATGTATGCATCTTTTGCAGTACCAACTCATATTTGTCTTTTACAGAAAAACCAGATATCCTGGATCGGATATTGTGTGGCTCTACACAAGAAATCCTGAGCTTGTCCACCTTTTTATCTCTAAAACTAAAGATGGGATGGGAGGAGATGTAGCATTCTGTCAAATTGAAAACTGGGACGCAAGGAAATTGGGCTGAAATCCCGGCTTCCCCAGTTCACTAATTGATGTTATCCATGTGAAATGATTTACTATGTTTAGTATGTAGGGGAGGTTCTGTGGCAAACTACAAATATAATCAACATATATATTTCATACATGCAAAGTAATGTCAATAATCTATACTATATATATTTGAGAGTGTCTGGGTGGGGTAGATGTTGGTATTGAATTTTGTTCTGGAGGAACTTGGGGCCACTGCATTGTGGGCTTCAGCAACTGAACAATGGGCCAGGAGATTGTACTGGCGTACAGGCCAAACACTGCCAATCCTCCTCTGACTACAATCATATTATTGAAATCTTAATGCCGTCTAGGACCAAAAGCGATGTACTGTGCCATAGCTTAATTGTTGTGCACCTGCAAAAACCAAAATGTATTTTTGAGGTTACCACAGTAACTGGTCTGCAGCATGTTCCTGGTAGGCACAACAAATAGAGAGCAAGTTTGTTAGACTAAATCGGCCATATCTAGTCACAATGAAGCTACTGGGATCAGCTAGTACCCGAGCAAACATTTCACCATATTATTTAAACCTGATGGAGGGACACTTCTCAAAGCTGTTTGAATCCATGTCCCCATTTGGGGGCTCTCCTTTGGAGAAACACAACTTTAACCTGAGCTATTAGATAAGGAAAGCCAAAACATGCAAGCAGTTAGGAATAAGCGTTGACCTTTATGGCTCGTTTGTGGATATAGGTTCTGATTCACTGTGACCAGCCAGCCAATTGCACCTCTTAGATGGCCTTAAGCAAACAACGCAAGTCTATGTAGCAAGTCCTCTTCCACCAGATACTGCAAAGCAGTGAACATCACTGTGGAACCAAGAACCGCGCTGACAGAGACATCAATGTGCATCTAAGAAGAATGAAAATTCCTGCATTGCAAGTTGAAGATGTAAGGGAAGGCAACTGGTCAGATCTTCCCTTTCTATAATGCTCGTCCTGGAATGCATAAACATGATCAATGTTCGAGTCCTGAACATCTAGAACATACTTTCAACAGTGTTCATCCACAACATCCACACTCGTCTTCTCATGCTGAGTGTCCTGAAAACCAACAGCTGCAATGTTGTTGTTTTCTTGAAATGCCATGGCATTTTTTCAAAACTAGATTCATCACCACACTGTGCCCCAGCTTCTGTGTGCGCACTGAAACGTCAATAACGTGACGTAATAATAGTGGAAGCTATTCCCTCTTCAAATATGCAGACATGCTTCCACAGATCCAGTAGCCCATACCATCTGCAAAGAACATGCCCGTGTCAGTTTTCCTTAATCTGATTGTAGCGTATAGTCATAATGACACAACTTTATTAGATGTAGGTGTATAAGCATTAAACCCTGTCATTGCTCACCTCTTGCTGCCATTTCTATCCATGTCAAAAAATCATGTGTCTGTCACCTGTGAATGTGGTAGCCTAAAATAATAGCATGAAGTGGAAGAGTGCCCACTTCAATAGAGGATGGTTCAGAGATGAGGTAAAACATCAGCAAAGTGACGTTAGTATATTATAAAGCAAACATAACTAACATCATACATGACAAGACACTTAAGATGAAAAGTGTTATCAGAAGCAAGGGCTTGGAGAAAATGTAAATAAACATAATATGTGGGTATGTGTATGCTAGCTAAAGAGGTATGTTTTGTGAGCACTATCGCCAATATATGTAGAGCTGGAGATGAAAGAGAGCGAAGACGAGATTTGGAACATTCTACAGAAAATATTACAGATGACATGAGACTACAGCGAAAGCATGATATCAGGAGGAGAGAGTTGGAGAAAAGACATTAAACATGTTGTACATTGAGAGCCTAAAAGAAAGGTGTGCATTGACATACTCCTGGGAGCAAAATGATAAATTTACACTGAGCAAGCCACCGCAGGCACATTTTAAAAAGTGCCAAGGAATCAGAAGTAGGGACCCGCAAAGGGACCTTGGTGCTAAGTACGGTACCGCAATTTGCGGTAACGTACTTAGCGCCTTGACCAGTCCCATTGAGCCCTATGGGACAAAAATGGGAATCGGGAAGGGCCAATGTTCAATGGGGAATTACCGCCCCGCCAACCTTGGAATGGGGTGGTAATTCCCCATTGAACATTGGTGGACTTGTTACGATACCGGCACCAACCATGGTGCTAATAGCGCCATGGTTTAGCGCCAGTATCGTAATGAGTGCCATTGTGTGCAATGTTATAATGTTTTTTGTACTTGACTTTGTTCTAATGACTCTAAAGGCTTGAGTTCAGGATTCTGATTTTAGTTTTGGATCGTTGGGAATGTAAAACTCGATAACTATTTTCTAGTAATCAGGCCCACCATCTCATCACCCCAGTTCAATGTTACCAGCTAAAATGGTGAGTGAAGTTATTTGAGATTGTTAAATTATATTTGACTGAGAGATGTATTGACCCACTCCGCTATGCTATGCAGCATCACCCTGCCAGTTATGGGGGAAGAAACAGCAACAATGGCGGCAAAACCTTTGTTGTTGTGCACCTGCAAATACCAAAATGTATTTTTGAGGTTACCACAGTAACTGGTCTGCAGCATGTTCCTGGTAGGCACAACAAAGAGAGAGCAAGTTTATTAGACTAAATCGGCCACATCTAGTCACAATGAAGCTACTGGGATCAGCTAGTACCCGAGCAAACATTTCACCATATTATTTAAACCTGATGGAGGGACACTTCTCAAAGCTGTTTGAATCCATGTCCCCACATGGAAGGCAAAACCTTTGTGCGTGCCAAAAACCTACAAAAACCGTGTGCTTCAGCACACAAAAATAAGGATGCACAACCTGCCACCGATGGTGCATGTGCAGTGGAATAGAGCACACCCTGCAGAAATGTGCCAGTGGGTCCAATGACCAGCAAGCAGAGTGCAGAGAGAAAAGCTGTACTTTGCAAATTAAACCCAAAAATGTGCCTACAAATGACATATGCTTTGTTGACAAGAACTCCAAAATGCCTATAACACAACACTTTTCAACATTCACAATCTTGCCTGGTGCTAAAATCCATGTATCAAATGAAACATTGTGAAACATACAAAGTCTGAAAACTGACAGCCTCTGTGCCAAAATCTGGGTGCAGAACCTGGGGCTGCCTGAATGGCAGCTGTCAGAGGAGAACCGAGGAAGCTTTAAAATGACCTAAAACTAAAAAGTCTACTGAATTGGCAAACATAAACAGGATTGTTGCCAAAAAGGAATACAGATTTCAGAGGTGTTTTTGATTCCACAGATTTTAAGGCCAAGAAAGAAATGTATTTGTATGTGATGCAACAAATGTGGTTTTTGCAAACTTTAAAAGTTAATTAGCTTGGCTGAAGCTGCCAGAACTGGAAAATCAGGTTTTACTCCCAGAAGGAGGGCCTTCTTCTCAGCAGAAACTCACTGGGAGTTGTTAATTGCAGGTTAGAACAGAATCTTGTCTACAGAAAGCAAAGGAACAATGACAAAGCTGCAGCCCATGAAATTGGAAGTGTGAAAGGGGTCGTAAATGGCCTCTGGATGGAACAAGCAAGGAGCGGGAAGGCCTGGACTGCAGGGAGACAAAAAGAGGCGGAGCCAGGCAACCATCTGTTGCTAAACATGAACAAAGAACACATTTTAAAATAAAACACTCATAACTTGCTATTCAAAAGGTGAAAAATATAAAAATGATTTTATGCAAAATGTATTACTGTTAGAATTGTGAAAATGTACACGCATATCCCTGTGTTAAACACGCACATTTGTGGAAATTTGCATAAAAAATGAATATTGTGTTCATAGCGAAAAGAGTAAAATTCTGTAGAAAGTTGAAACAAGATCCCACAGCTACTTGATTTTGAACAATAGCTGCTATGTAAAATATGGCCTCTTTGTGTGTGATTTGTATAACGGTGACCCATGTAGAAATGTACATTCAGGATCAAATCCGATTTTGAGACCAGTGCCTAAAGGTAGGTCTCTGAGGATTGTAAAGCAAATCATAAAACATGATATCACCCAGACTTGATCCAGTCACTCAAATTGCAAGGCGGAGATGAAGTTTGCTCCAATCCCAGCTCACAAAGGGCGAGCACTGTTAGCCCACACAGCCCCTTTGTGATGTCAGTTTTAGGCATAAATAGAGACAGCTAACAACACATAGGGACTCACTGATACAGCTGCTTTCCTGATTCTGGCTTTCTACATCCAGCTTTAAATGTTCTTCCAGATCCAGATGCCAAATCTCTTGCCAGCAATAGAGACTATTGATTTCCAGCAAGGCCCCAATCCTCACATTTTTTCTCTCCACTCAGTATAGTGCTGTGTGGTGTGAGAAGGCCTGATAACCAATATCCTGAAATTCTCTGGCTTGCCACCACTAGGCTTGCCTGAGGAACTCGCCATCCAGCTGATTCAAATACCCACAGACTAGGAGAGCAGATCCTGTGCCAATCCGGCGACCGGCCTAGAGGATCCAGTCCCGTGCCTGATGTGCTGTCTTCCTAGACCAGACCCAATCCATGACCAGAAATGACGGTGTCATTTGAAACTGTGCCCCATAGCATATGTCTTTGCTTGTCTTAATCCCATCCAACCCATCCTATCTTTCCTTCAGAACCAGTATTGTTAGAACTATCTTTACGCTGATCCTTTTCTCATTTGAACAAGTCGAGTTTCCTTATCAGGTGGGTCACCCTGATCCACTGACTGTAAGATCCCAGTGTGGTATTTGCTTCTTCATAGTCATCCTCTAGTGTAAGCAAACCCATTTGTCATTTTCAAAAATACATTTCTGTTTTCCATTCTCGCACCTATTTTACAAATATGACCTTTACTAAAACCGCTATAACACCTTCAGTTTTTGTGATAGAAACTAAAACATCCATAGCTATCCATAGAATCCAAAACCGCACTGCAATTCTCCCGTTATCGTGAATATCGCACAATGAAAGGTTTACAGGGATTTAAAAAATATGAAAGGTTTACACGTGTAAAATAGCTTTTAACTGCTTCCGACTTGGTCCTTAAGATTTTAATTGTTTTCTGCTGATCAAATCATTGCTTGTGATTGTTCGCACCGATTCAAAGCGGCTCCCATAAGAATTTATAACAATGTCAGTATTTTTGAACATATTTGGTGTTTTTGCCCAGTCCATTCTAAGGACAATTTTGAAAGCCAGTCTGACAGCTGAAAAGTCAATTCTGTTTTTCTCTTGTGTTTGCTGGGGGAAAGTCGGACTGACATTCTGTTGGATTTGTGTTATTCCTGAATACCTGCTCTCTCTTCCTATCTCTTTACATTGCCTATAGAGGTTTGAGGGGTGTTGCAGGGGGAACTGCTAACCACAGTGCTATCTGACCTGAAACCAACACAAAAGTATTATTTTCTGTGCTGCATTGTTTTGCTCATTACTTACTCCTCGTGTATTAAAGATATTATTCAGTGTTCTGTCACTCCATTGGTGATTATTGTTTACCCATTAAAATATATTGTGATAACATTTTAAATACATAAATAAATATTTACCTTTGCAAACCAGCCTGATTCCTGGTTCAGTGTGACCGGGGGGAGGGGAAGGTTCCAGGAGAAGGGTTTGATATGAGTGGTATATCGTTCAGAATATTGAACGTTTAGACAAAAATTAATAAGGATTTCAGTTGTGCACTACATGCTGGGCTTTGATCCTGAATTAGACATACCACTTGTGACAGTCTAACACAGTATGCTAACTGATGGGGTACATACAACTTGTTGGTTACCATACTGCGCTACACTGTATAAGCACCTTTCAAAAGAAATACTCAAATGAGTTTGGCTCATTTGCAAAAGTAAAGTAACCCTGAGATAAGTCAGAAGGAAATTAATATTTCCGGAATGGCGACCCAGTAGAAATCAATATTGCAAGGGAACACCCACTGTACAAATTGTTTGTCAGGGGTGAATGGGTAGAACAGGACGAACAGGTATGGCTGCAGGGAATAAAACAAGAAGTCACTGAAACCAACCTAAATATCTAGTAGGACAAGGGGCCATTACATCAAGCACTTAGCGAATTGTATATGACCCCTAAAATAAAAGAGGAGAAATGCAAAATTGCCAAAATAGTGGCCTACATGTACCTCCACATAGGAGTCATACAGAAAAAGTATGCAGACCATGTAGACTTCATAAAGAGGCAAGGGGAAGCAATGCAGAAAATCCAGACTAATCTGGACTCTGCAGAGCAAAGGCTCCAGAGTAGCCAAGAAGCTGAAACAGAGGCTTGGCAGTATGCCACCAAACTGCCAAAAAGAACTGACGCTCTTACTTCAAAAGAATGCAGAGCAAGATGCCCAGGTACGGACACTGCAAAAAGAGTGTCAGGTAAGATTGGACTCTCTACAACAGAGTCAACAAAAGTTGGACCAACAATTAACTTTGAATAGAATATGTGTAGAACAGAAGGTCGTTTTACAAGACCAGATAGACAAATTAAAAGGGGAAAATAATAAATTAATCATTAAAGATCTAGAATCCCAAGCAGAGTTTGATGAGGAGCGCCAGAAAGCCAGTGCATTAAAAAAACAGAGGGGCGACCTGGCTGCACAGAGGGGCACTCTAACTCAGGAAAGGGACGCCTTAGGCCAGGAAGTCAACCATTTAAAAACAAAGTTAGAAGAAAATCACCTGGCCCTTCAAGAACTTTGTGAAATCAAAATGGATTATGAAAAGCTGTTAGAGCACACTGGGCGAGTGGAGGAGGCTCTGGCAAAGAATAATCAGACCAGTAAGAACCAAACTCACAAGGTGAGTCTCCTGCAGCAAAAATTGGCCCAATACTCCCAATTCAGGCAGGAAGCATAGAGAGACAATGAGGCTCTCTGTGGACAGAATGACAGGCTCCATAGACAGATAGCCATGCAAGAATAACTCATAGAGACCACTAAGGCCTTAATAGAGGAGCAAAAAGGTCAGATCCTGGCATGTCATCAGGAAATAGGGGCTGAAAGAGATGAGGTAAGATGGGATAGAAAAACCCCTGAGCATAACCTCAGGAACCCTGGCATCAGGGACTTTAATCCCTTCAGTTCTATGGACTCTGCCGCCCCCATGTCCACTGACTCATATGAACCAAGGGCCACGGGGATGGTAGACTTCGACACAATGAGAAATATGGGACTGATAGATCAACGCCTCCAAGAAATGGATGGGTGGGCATCTATGTACAGGCTCCCAAATGCTAGGGCCAGCTTCTCTGATCAGGGAGATTCCAGTGAGGGGAGAATCAGAGAACTGGATCCTCAGAAATATCACCTACCTAGAGATCAGTCAGTAAAATTTGGTGGGGAATTCCATGAAAATAGGCCCACTAAGAGCATCTTAAAAACCTCTTCCCAGCTAGGATAGTGGGGGGTTGGAGGGTACTCAACCAATCCTGGGAGCAAGGGAGAGTCAGAAGACTCTTCTGAGCACCACAGGTCTCAAGAGACTAGGCCCCCACATTCTGCCAGCCATTCCCAAGCTCGCAGAATCAGGGAGAGCCTAGAGGAACAGACATCCACCTCTGGTAGCAGTGCCTCCGAGTCAGAGGATGAGTGGACCAGGGTGACCAGAACTAAAAAGGCCAACAAAGTTAAGAGAGCTTTACTCAAAGATCCCCTGAAGCAAATCAAAGCTATTATTAGGCCCTACCACAAAAATGCCAAATATTCAGTATGGGAGCACCTCAAATTGTTTGAGCAAATGATGAAGACTTTCCACCTGAAGGACAGCCAAAGCTGTATTCAGTATGTCAAGTGGACATTTTCACATGAATACTCCAGCTTCTTTGCGGGGCTTTGAGGATCAGAACCTTTCAATATGGTCCACCTATTGGGCGGCCACCCTAAAGCATTTTTCTATTCATTGAAACCCCCAAGAGGCCCGCAAGGCAGCCTACAACCTGCAATGTGGGGAAGTCCAGGCCCCACAAGAATGTGTCCAAGTACTGAAACATGCCTTTGCGTAGACCACCAGGAGGGAGCACACTGACAGTAGGGAATTCGTCAATACCTTCTTTCATGCCCTCCCTAAATACATTATGACCCAGCTAGTGAGGGACTTTCATGAGAAAAGATCACTAGACTAGGTCATTGAACAAGCAACTCGCATATACGAAGTGCAGAAGCCACTAGAAAGTAAAAGTACTAACAAAAGTCCAAAACCAACCAACCAACACCCCTGCTGCTGCTAAGGTGGCAGAGGTGAAGGTTGCCCCATTTTAGATCTGGTGTTGGGGGGGCCTGAAAACATTCCCACACAGAATCCTACCAACCCAAGACCCAGAAGACCCTCGGGCCAATCCCAAACAGGGTGTCAGGGAGGCAACCCCACAAATGGGACCCCTAACTCCCCAGAATACATCAGCCCCTGTGGCAAGGGCAACAGACCCATCCTGGGGTATGTGTGGACTCCTCCAGCCCAAGGGGGGGGGTCCAACCAGGCAGCTGCCAACCCAGGAAACTTCCCTCCTCACTTTCCCCAGGAGGGCAGTAATCCAATGCCGGGTTGAATTTCTTTCCCCGGTACCCGCCAAACCTCAACCCCCAAAACAACCATTCTTTCTTTCTCCACTTTCCTGACAACCTGACTTTTCCTGACTTTCTCCCTCTCCCAGACAACCCAATCCGGGAGAGGGAAGGCCAAGGGTGGAGGGGTACCAAAACTATCCTAACCAGGGGTATTATGGGAGAAGGGATAGGTACCCTTCCCGTGATCAACCAAGGGTAGACCAGAGGACCCTGTACCAGCCAGAGCGGTTGTCCCAACTGGAGCAGCAGGTACAGAACATGGCACAGGATCTGGGTCCCATGCTGAGGACTCAACAGAACCCTCAGATGAGCATGGCAACTCAGAACTCAAATCAAGGGTCTGGTGCTCCAGAACAATGATGGGGGAAGAACCCGGACAACCCACTGGTTCCCAGGGAGGAGGCACAGGGGGAAGGGGGATGTAAAGCCTTTGACAAAGCTTCCTTCCCCACTTGTGAAAAGCCACTGGAAACCCAGGAACCAGAACCAAAATCTTCTGCCCCCAAAAATCTGCAACCTAAGGAACAGAGGGCGGGTAGGAAAAATAAAGAGTCTAAAAAGGCCCATTTTGTGGAGGAAGTGTGAATCTTCCAGTTTGAAGGAGAGGGGTCCTCAGAGGATTCTGGGAAAAGGATATTCTCCTTCAGGAATGGGGGAATTCCTCCCAAAGAAAAATGGGTCCCAAGAAATCCTGACCAAGACTGGGTAGATGTGAGGACCGAGTTAAAACGCCCATCATCAAACCCCAGAATGACCAGCAAGAAAACCGCCTTGTTCAAATCAATTCTGGTGACTGCCTCCAAAAAGGGGGAGGCAGCACAGAATCAGAACCAGGGGAGCCCAAAACTTTCCCTATATCCAATTGCCACCTTTTTCTTACAGGTTCCCAAGATTCCAAACAAAACCCTGCCCAAATCAACCCTTTGTCAGAATCCAAAGCAAAGAAATTAACCTACCAATTGGCCAAAAATGTGCATTATCTTTGCCCCCTTGAGGAAAAGGAGAGAAGATTTTATGCCCCGGTCCAAATACAGGGGCAATGTACATTTTTGGCACTGGTGGACACTGGATCCCAAGCCACCTTTCTGTCAAAAAGGGCCTGAATTTGCTGATCAGCTGAATTCGGGAAGGGGAGAGAAATACCAAATCCCTCTCACCCCTCTTCCTGGACAACTTCAGAACTTCGATGGGAATGAAATCCCTGTCGATGGTACTGCGGATTTAGACATTAAAATTGGGCGACACCAGGTGAAGCAACCGGTCATAATTGTGACTTCAGAGGTCAAACCATGTTTACTAGGGAATGACATCCTGTGTAGATTGTCTCCTCTCATAGATTGTATAAACAAGGTCCTATGGACCCAGACTAAGTGACCAATAAAATTGAAACATAGTGTCAACCATGTTAGTTTACATGGCACATGCCACATGGTTGAACAGAAACCTGACCAAATTGATTTCCATTTCCAGAATAACCAAATACCAGATGTGACAGTAATTGCAGTAGGACAACAAACTGGTGATGGGGAGTCCTCTCTATTTCTGAAAGTCAACGTTCCTTCCAGTCTAAGGTGGCATTCCACACTGGAAGGGAATACTCTGAAATTCTATACAAATTCACAATCAGAAAATCCTACTCGTATAGTCCAAAATGATGAGAAATCGGCTCAAAGCTTGGCTGACATTCAGAAAATTGGAGAACAGTTGTTCATCCCTATTCAGTTCAATGAAGAGAAGGACTCTGTTCTCATCCGAGTATGTGTGAAAAACTGTAAGAGCTTCATCAGCGAGGCCATGTTCTGCAAACTCCCAAAAGATCCAACCATTCCCACATTTAAACTGTTAGACAAATGGGAAATGGACCTGGAAACACCCAATTCCAAACATCTCCTGCCAAGCAGGTGTATGCTCAAAATGTCCATAGTCAACAAGAGCATAGTCCATAATTGTTGGGTCGTGCGAGATGTCCCTGTTGCATTTTATTTAGGCAGTGACATTCTCAATCGCTTTGCCATTAGTTTGGACCTAATAAACTTCAAAGCCTGGTCCCGATTAGTGGGTAATCCCATGGAATTTGATGACCCAGAGAAAGCATTACGGTCAGCTCAACTGCTGCCATATGCAGTTGAAATTCAGATGGGAACGGAAGTCACCATCCCAGAATGGACCCAACAATTCTCACATGAAGTGAAAATTAAAAGAGGACAGAAACTGAAAAATCCTGACGCATATGTTAATCTCAATGCTCATTTCCAACAGCAAGGGTTGGGGGAAACCCAACACCACTAGTCAATATAGAACACAACACCATTCCAATAGAGGTGGATAACAGCGACCTAAAGAGTATTACTCTGGAAGCAGGCACCATTTATTGGAATGGCGGTAGATGACCGTCATTTTTCCATAGATTTAGGTAACGAACTGTTAGGACCAATCCCCAAGGACTGTTTTGACAGTGACAGTGGCGATGACACAACACCAGACTGGACCTTCACCCGGCATGGGGGGAATTTCCAGGTGTACTCCTCCTGCCCTTATCGTAAGAAAGATGTGACCTGTGACTTCAGGAGGGATGAGGTGATATTTCAAGTACACAATGACTGCCTTCACTAACTGAAGCCATTAGTTCAAATCAGTACTCTGACCACGGACTTCTCCACCCAGCTGGAGGAGGCCACTAACATAGCCAAACTAGAAGTCTTTCCGGGCTTCAGGCAGATGGTTGAAGAGAGAGTCAACCTATTTGATGCCTGTGAGACTCTGGAGCAAAAGTAAAAATTGAAACAAGTTTTCTTAGATTTTCAAGATCTCTTTGCGGTGTACTCATATGACTGTGGTCGCACTGACATCCACACCACAAGAATTCCCACGGACCCTGGCATGACTCCAGTGTTTGTGAAGCAATATCACTTGCCTCTCGGATCAATGGAGTCCCTTACTGAGATAATTAAGAACTTTCAGTCCCGTGGGATAATTCGTCCAGTCCACAGCACCTTCAATAATCCGATGCTGGGGATTTTGAAACCAAACGGCCAGTGGAGACTCTGTGCTGACCTAAGGGAGTTAAAAAAACAGGTCCATACTTCCCGATGGCCTCTTCTCTACATTGACCAAGGGCTGACCCAGATCCAAGGGTCAAAGGTATTCACTCCAATTGACCTGACCAATGTGTACTGGACAGTACCTATCAGTAGGGAGGACCAATACAAGCTGGCCTTCTCCTTCGGGGGGCATCAGTACGCTTAGACCCGGACTCCCTTCAGATACATCAACTCCGGCAATGAATTTAACATCTTTCTGCATAACGCCATGCCCGACTTGGGTGAAAGGGGTAACCTGGACTATGTAGATGATGTTCTAATCAAAAGCTTAACTGTGGAGGAACACATAGCGGAGATCCGTTATGTTCTGACCCAGTTGAGGGCTGCCAGAGCAAAACCCTCTTTCCAAAAGGCACAGTGGTGCAGGACCCGTGTCAATGTATTGGGGCATGAGATAACTCCTGAAGGTCTCTGTCCCCAGGAAAAGAAAGCAGAAGCACTCCAGAAAATAAAAGACCCCATGACTCTGCGGGAACTAAGGAGCCTCCTTGGACTAACTAATTACAGCAGAAAGTTCATTGAAGATTACGCAGAAATCACAAGACCCCTGATCGACCTTTTGAAGGGGGGGTCAAGTGGGAGTGGGGTCCAGAACAAGCTGAGGCAGTAAGACAACTCACAAGAAGCCTCTCACAAGCACCTTGCCTAGCTTACCTTGTCAAAAATAAGGAGTTCTTCTTGGAGACAGGGTTCTCAAATACATGCTTGACTACAGTATTACATCAAAAGCATGAAAAGGTCAATAAGGTAATCTGGTGTCCAGTCAACTGGTCGACTGCAATTTGGTCGACTGCAATTTGGTCGACGCAATTTGGTCGAATGCCAAATGGTCGAATTTTTTTTTTTTATATATATATATGTGTTTTGTGGGTTTTCGTGTGGGGAAAAAAAAGAAAAAAGAAAAAAAAGGGGGTTGGGGGGGACCCCCCAAAAAAAACCAAAAAATGGGTAAAAAAAAAAAAAAAAAATTCGACCATTTGGCATTCGACCAAATGGTGTCGACCAAATTGTCTGTCGACCAAATGTTTTCGACCATTTGACTGGTCTCCTATCTGAGTAAGACTTTACCCTCTGTGGAGGAAAAATTCAACGATTGTGAGAAGGCACTCCTGGAAATGGTGTGGACATTGAAGAATTACCGCCCGTTTATCCAGGGGGAACACATCATAGTGGAGACTCACACCAACCTTTGCAATATCCTCAAAGTGACAGAATCTGGGCCGGAAATGAGAGTAATTCCCGAATTACTTCCTGGATTCTGTCAATGCAAGGCTTTCCTGTGGAGGTTAGATATGGCCAAAACAAGAAGAGTCCCCTTGCGCAAGGTCTGGCTGACTTGCATGATTGTGCCAGAGAAAACTGTCTCGAGGACAAAAGTCTTAAAATCAAGGACAACATGGAGGCATACCTTAATTCCCCACACAATGTCTATGAACAAGACAAGTGTGAGGGAATGCCCTCGGTCTATGTGGATGGGTGTTCCTACCATGTTTACAACAACAGGGAAAAGGAACGGCGTGGGGAATGCATGGCTGAATGATGCCCCAGAACCCTCCGATGGGTACAAAATCGGTCCCCGAAGTAGTCAAGTGACAGAGCTGATGGCTGTGCATCAAACCAACCTCACTGCTGTCCAGCACCAACTCAACAAACGGGTTATAATCACTGATTCAGATTATGTACGGAACAGGTTCGTGGAGCACCTGGTTAACTGGAAAACCAGAGGCATGCTATGTGCTAATAATAAACCTTTAAAACACGGAAAATTAAAACAAAATATTGATGATCGGGTCACCTCGAATGGGATGACCATCTACTGGAAAAACATCAAGGGTCATTTTAAAGTAGAGGGACCAGACAAAACTGGAAATGACCTAGCTGATCAGCTGGCCAAAACCAGAGCCATCAGAGGGGATCTACTTGAGATCGAGTCCCTGTTGGGCGAAATACAGGTCACTGCTATTACTAGGTCCCAGACAAATGCTCAAAAAGGGGATACAATAATTGGTAAGTTGTATCAACACATTGAGGACCCTGAGAACTTTCCCCTGACGGATACCGTTTACATTGGGAAAGAGGACCTCAGAGTGTTGATGAAATGTCCAAAAATGTTCAGAATCCAAGACGGTTTGCTGGTAAGGAGATCCCTATCTGGCCATGACCAGTGGGTGGTCCCTACCTCATTCCGAAGCCTGATGCTAAGTCACGCCCATGATGCAGCCACAGCCGGTCATAGGGGGTTTCATACGACATTAGAAATCTTGCGAGAGGTTGCATACTGGCCACACATGGGGCAGGACCTCCACCTATACTTGAAGGGGTGTCTTGTGTGTGCACAATTTCAGACAACATCACTCTCATACTGTGCTCCCCTCCAAAAGAGAGGGGTGACACTGCCTTGGTCAGATTTGCAAGTCAATTGTATCGGGCCCGTGATTCGCTCCTGTAGGGGGAACAAGTACATGTTGACCGTAACATGCTTGTTTTCTAAATGGGTGGAATGTCTCCCGGCCCCAAGTTGCAAGGCAGAAACAGCAGCTGCCCTGATGATCAATCACATCTTCTCGTGTTTTGGACTACCCCAAAGGATTGAGTCAGACCAAGCTAGCCACTTCACTAGTAAAGTGATGACAAAGATGTGGGAGATACTTGGGGTCAAAAGGAAACTACACAATGCTCCCGGTGGTCCTCTAGTGGTGGAGTTAAGAGGTACAATAAAACTATTGTGAGCATATTAAAACAGTTTGTGGCAGATTCTGGGCCAAGTTGTGAAATTTGATTACCCCTTGTCCTGATGGCCATCAGATCTACCCCTTCTTCTGCAACAAAAATGTCTCAATTTGAGCTGATGACTGGGCGAAGAATGGTGCTACCCGAGCATCTGCTGTACAGAAACCAAGAGCAGACCTTGATAAATGCCTCCAAAACTCATGAGTATGTTGAGAATCTGAGAAAACACCTTCAACATACTTTTGCCTATGCTCAGCGGAATCTAGAAAGATCTGCAGACAGTATGAGGACCCACTATGATCTTAAGACAACTAAAAAAGAATATCAAGTAGGAGACCGGGTCTACTTGTACAATTTCCAAAGGAACCAAGCCAAACAGCACAAATTCCTCCCAACTCGGCAGAGTCCTTTTGAAATTGTGGACAGAATCTCACCAGTCGCCTTCAGAATCTGCATACCCAAGGGTAGTTTGGCAGAAGAGGAAGACAAGTGGGTCCACATAAACCAGATGAAGAATTGCCATCCCAGGCATACTTTGCGGCAAATAGAGGAACCAACCGGAAACGCAGATGGGGAATAGTGCCAATTATGACCAATACAAGTTTCTTTCCCACTGCTGACATCCCCAGATGACGTGTGTACACAGTAGTGGGGAAAATATCCATAACCATGCTATGTTCTATCTTCTAGCATCTGGACTAAGAATTATCCAAAGGATTACCAAGGAGGACCACTCAGGGACCAGGAGGAAAGACCCAAAGAGCCTAGAGGGCCGCTCCATACGCCCAACCAGAACTAGCCAGACTCCTGACGAGAACAAGTGAGGAGAGCGTGTCGCTTCTTCACTGACGAGGGAAGCAGCAGAATTTCTCCACATGGATGAAAGAAAAGAACATCTGAATCTTCCGACTTCCCCTTGACGGTCGGTCAAAATCAATTCGGGGGGGGGAGCTCTGTGGGATGTATTGACCCACTCCGCTATGCTATGCGGCATCACCCTGCCAGTTATGGGGAAAGAAACAACAACAATGGCGGCAAAACCCTTGTGTGTGCCAAAAACCCACAAAAACCGTGTGCTTCAGCACACAAAAAGAGGGATACACAACCTGCCAACCATGGTGCATATGCAGTGGAATAGAGAACACCCTGCAGAAATGTGCCATTGGGTTGCATGACCAGCAAACAGAGTTCAGAGAGAAAAGCAGCACTTTGCAAATGAAACCCAAAAATGTGTCTACAAATGACATATGCTTTTTTGCCAAGAAATCCAAAATGCCTATAACACAACACTTTTCAACATTCACAGTCTTGCCTGGTGCTAAAATCCATGTATCAAATGAAACAATGTGAAACATACAAAGTCTGAAAACTGAAAGCCTCTGTGCCAAAATCTGGGTGCAGTACCCGGGGCTGCCTGAAGACAGCTGTCAGAGGAGTACCGAGGAAGCTTTAAAATGACCTAAAACTAAAAAGTCTGCTGAATTGGCAAACATAAACAGGATTGTTGCCAATAAGGAATACAGATTTTAGTTGTGTTTTTGATTCCACAGATTTTAAGGCCAAGAAAGAAATTTATTTGTATGTGATGCAACCAATGTGGTTTTTGCTAAGTTTAAAAGTTAATTAGCTTGGCTGGAGCTGCCAGAATTAGAAAAGCAGGTTTTTCTCCCAGAAGGAGGACCCTCCTTTCAGCAGAAACTCACTGGGAGGTGTTAATTGCATGTTAGAACAGAATCTTGTCTACAGAAAGCAAAGGAACAATGACAAAGCTGCAGCCCAGGAAATTGGAAGTGTGAAAGGGGTCGTAAATGGCCTCTGGAAGGAACAAGCAAGGAGGGGGATGCCCTGGAGTGCAGGGAGACAAAAAGAGGCGGAGCCAAGCGACCATCTGTTGCTAAACATGAACAAAGAACACATTTTAAAAGACTCATAACTTTCTATTCAAAATGGTGAGAAATATAAAAATGACAGATTTGTTAATTTAATTTCTGGCTGCATGTGTGAAGAGGTAGTAGAACTGTGTGACATGGTCTGGGCAGGAAAGGCAAGATATGTGGTTTTATGCAAAATGTATTACTGTTGGAATTGTGAAAATGTACACGCATATCCCTATGTTAAACATGCACATTTGTGGAAATTTGCATAAAAATCAAAAATTGTGTTCATAGCGAAAAGGGCAAAATTATGTAGAAAGTTGAAACAAGATCCCACAGCTTCAGGATTTTGAGCAATAGCTGCTATGTAAAATATGGCCTCTTTGTGTCTGATTTGTACAAAGGTGACCCATGTAGAAATGTACATTTAGGATCAAATCCGATTTTGAGACCAGTGGCTAAAGGTAGGTCTCTGAGGATTGTAAAGCAAATCATAAAATGTGACATCACCCAGCCTTGGTCCAATCACTCAAATTGCAAGGCGGAGATGAAGTTTGGTCCAATCCCAGCTTACAGGGTCAAGCTTAGCTAAGCCGGGCCACACACCCACTTTGTGATGTCAGTTTTAGGCATAAATAGAGACAGCTGACAACACATAGGGACTCACTGATCTTCCCACTTTCCTGATTCCGGCAAAGCATTCTGATCCAGCTTTCTACATCCAGCTTTAAATTTCTTCCAGATCCAGATGCCAAATCTCTGGCCACCAATAGAGGCTACTGATTTCCAGCAAGGCCCCAATCCTCATTTTTATTCTCTCCACTCAGTAAAGCGCTGTGTGGTGTGAGAAGGCCTGATAACCAATATCCTGAAATTCTCTGGCTTGCCACCACTAGGCTTGCCTGAGGAACTCGCCATCCAGCTGATTCAAATACCCACAGACTAGGAGAGTAGATCCTGTGGCAATCCGGCGACCGGCCTAGAGGATCCAGTCCCATGCCTGATGTGCTGTCTTCCTAGACCAGACCCAATCCATGACCAGAACTGACTGTCTCATTTAAAAACTTATCCTGTGAGTATTAATAGGAGGAACTTTGGCCCATAGCATATGTCCTTTGCATCTTGTCCCTATCCAACCCATCCTATCTTTCATTCAGAACCAGTATTGTTAGGAGTATCTTTGCTTGTCTTATCCCCATCCAACCCATCTCATCTTTCCTTCAGAACCAGTATTGTTAGAACTATCTTTGCGCTGACCCTTTTCTCATCTGAAGAAGTCGAGTTTCCTTATCAGGTGGGTCAATCTGATCCAGTGGCTGTAAAATCCCTGTGTGGTAATCGCTTCTTCATAGTCATCCTCTAGTGTAAGCAAACCCATTTGTCTTTTATCAAAAGTGCACTTCTGTTTTCCATTCTTGCGCCTATTTTACAAAAACGACCTTTACTAAAATAGTTTTTGTGATAAAAACTCCTACTTGTATCCAACATCCATAGCTATGCATAGAACCCCAAACCGTGCGGTTCTCCCATTATCGCAAATATCACGCAATGAAAAGTTTGCTGCGATTTTAAAAATCTGAAAGGTCTACACATATAAAATAGCTTTTAACTGCTTCCGACTTGGACCTTAAGCTTTCAATTGTTTTCTGCTGACCAAATCATTGCTTGTGATTGTTTGCACCGATTCAAAGCGGCTCCCATAAGAATTTATAACAACTTCAGTATTTTTGAACATATTTGGTCTTTTTGCCCAGTCCATTTTAAGGACAATTTTGAAAGCCAGTCTGACCACTGAAAAGTCATTTCCATTTTTCTCTTGTGTTTGCTGGGGGAAAGTGGGACTGCCATTCTCTTGGATTTGTGTTATTCCTGAATACCTGCTCTCTCCTCCTATCTCTTTACATTGCCTATTGGGGGGTTGAGGGTTTTTGCAGGGGGAACTGCTAACCACAGTGCTATCTGTTCTGAAACCAACAGAAAATTATTATTTTCTGTGCTGCATTGTTTTGCTCATCACATATTGTGATAAAATTGTAAATACATAAATACATATTTACCTTTGCAAACCAGCCTGATTCCTGGTTCAGTGTGAACGGGGGGTTCCAGAAGAAGGGTGTGATATGAGTGGTATATCGTTCAGAATATTGAACTTTTAGACACAAATAAATAAGGATTTCAGTTGTGCACTACATGCTGGGCTTTGACTTGGGTGTGTGCCGGATTGAAATCACTTACATGACACAATTTGTTTTTATTGGTATTTATAGGAACCCAATCCAGTATCTGTGTACAGTTCACAGTTGTTGCAAAGAATCATATTTGTTTTGTATTATGTATCTTTGAATTTAAATGTATTAACAAAAATTGGCTAATTATGTTGAATTTGGAAATGCGTCTTTCATTTTAACTGCAGTACGTTCTGTCCATACTGCATTTCTACTAAATGCAACTCACACTGTAATGGCATAAATTCACATATTTCATGGTTTAAAAGGCTATATTATATTTGTAAATGTTTTTCTTTTGTTACTTATTTTGTGTTATTTGGGTATATGTACTGTTCTGGTTATTGTGTAAAAATCGTGCTGAAATTGAGTTATTTTGACAGGGTTTTTTCAAAAATGTTCTCATGTGGGAGGACGGCCCGTACCTCCCATGACATGTTCAGGCTTACTTGCTGTCCCCACACTTAAACCCACTATCTACCCCGTCTGTCAGCCCAACAACCAGCGGCAAGTGACTGCATGGCTAATGTGGCAAACAGATAGCTCTCCAGCTGTTGCTTCAATACAATTTCTCAATCCACAGCAAGTCTCTGGCTGTCCTGTAAAATGTTTTTTCTTTGTTTATATATATCATAAAGTATTACCTAGCACTATTGGATGAGTGTCCACACTTTGGAGTGGCAGTATAACTACATGTCAGCAGTACTCCAAATGATTATGAGCAGTATACTATGCAATAATAATGCTGAAACGAGCAACGCAGCATGTACTTCCATATGATGTAGTTATGCAGTCTTCTAACCTTGCCGTGGGTTCTACCCTTAGATCTTTTCAAAGCGAAGCATTGCCTCTGGTGTTGGATGTGTTCAATGGTTGTCACTGCATGAGTCTCTGTGTGCCATTAGAGTTTAAACGCACAGATAAATGTGTGTATAGATGTCTTTAACAAATATTCTATTTTTGTTGTGCAAACATGTAACTAGACCAGGCTGAACAAACAGAAATTGTTAGCTTGCTAGGAAGCACTTCGGCCCTCCCTCCCTCGCGTGGAGCGTAGAACCTGGAGTTGTCGTTAACATGCGAGCAGGGGGCTTACAAACGTGGACACAGCCGCCAGAGTGCAGAGGTATACTAAAGAAGGGGGTATAGGCATATACTGGTTCTTACAACATGTTCCACTTTGCTTTATGGATAGTTGTTGATCTATTGTCTTCATAAGTGAAGTAGCCCATTTAGTGTCAGGGTCAGATGAGAAAGGGGGAATAAGGCACTGGTACATTGGGGTTGTGAGCACTGTCAGTAGTGTGGTGATATGGATGCTGAGGCCCACACTGGCTGCAACCATGGCTATAGCAGCATTCAAACAATTCATGAGGCAGAAGACACCTAAGACCACAAAACAACTCATAATCAACCCAGTTTTGTCTACCTCTGTTCTGCTTAGTGAATTCCCTATAGGCCCACTCTCCTCTGCCCCCTCAACGCAAACTCTAATCTCCACTCAATAGCTATCTGATAGTGAGAGATTGATAGAGAGAGAGGGGGACGTTGGAGTCTAGACAACAGAAAATAAAAAAGGCACAAGTCAACATCTTCTCTTAGAACTAAATGGGCCAGAAGAGGTGAAGGCATCCAGATATTCCAGTAAGATGAATCAGCAACATATGACAAGTGTGTTTGTTAAGGCATCCACAGGTGTTATATCTATCCGCCCCACCCACTTCACTGTTATACCCTTCACTTTGGCCAAGGGGAAGGAAATGACTAATGAAGTGACTACAATAAAGGCAGAAACTTTCAACTATTGTAACAGCTGCTTGAGCCTTCGCAGCCACCTCAGTTTTCCTGGCTACCTGCTTTATTTACTCCTGTTCCTGACCAACTAACAAGGCAGTAGTTGGATACATATATGCAGTCCAAGTTGCTGAATTTCTCCCTGGAATCTCTGAGCATTATATATACCTTGAATGAACACTTGAGTCCCCTGGAAAGGGTCCTCCGGTACCACATGCACTTAATATTCTCCCCAGGAAACTCAATGTAGATTTAGAAAAATCGGTAGTCTAAGGATGTGGAGTGCCCTGGTAACAGGGCGGCCTTTTCTGCTGATCAGCCATGACTGGCAATCAATCTCCTAAATCCCTTCAACATATAGGGAGCAGGACCAACATATATTGTGACTACCATAAAAGAGATTAGATACTGCTGCCGCTGTAATAAAGGCTATTATGAAGTCTTCATCTTTTGGTCCAGCTGTTAGCCACCTTGGCACACGTTTGGGAAATGTAGCAGTCAATATCAGCAAAAAACAAGAATGAGCATTCAAAAAACCTCTCATGACCCCCCAGCAGAGTTATGTATATGATATTGTAATGGCAATTGGCCACATAGACTTTACCGTCAGTCCTGAGAAGGATGCATCGGTCTGGTAGGGCAATCAGGAAGGTCTGAATAGCCCTAGGAATACTGGTTCAGTTGCTAAGCCGGGAAGGGTTTACCTGTGCTTTGGTGTGAAGAACCTGTGAGAATGAGAGCACACTGTCTTATAGAGACCGCTACCCGAAGGATTGTGATCCTGAACTCAATGATTACTTTACCATAAATGATAAACAAAGTACAACAATGAAGGATCTGTCAGGCAGAGACTCATGAGGAGCACTGCATCTCCCATTCATGAAAGTTTCGAATTCTGGAATTTCTTCAAAAGAACTCACAAAGAGTGTTACCTACCATAAGGAGGAGCAGGTTCAGCACCACACATTTCTGGAAAAAGGTATTGACTAAATAAGGAATCTCCTCCTGCAGGTACCTTTTTTTATTATGAGTTAATTTGGTCAAAAAAATAAAATTTCAACCTTTCAACATAACATTTCACAATATAATACAACAAGTATCTATTTACACAATTGTTTTCGCTTTTTTACATGTAAAACGATTTAAGGAAAGAAAATACATATTAAAACACAATTATAAAGCAGAAAATAAAAAAACATAGTTACATTTATCAAGTGAATTAAAAAAGATATTATATATTTTTACTTCTTTTCCTTAATTCCAATATTATGAAGGTACCTAACAATAGCATATCTCACAGATTTCTTGTTAGTATGTAATAATCCTAACCATAACCGGTCTATGGTTAAGTTTATATGTTCTTCAAAGTGACACTTGAATTCTTTGTGCCTTGCTGTAACTAATTCTACACAGTCTAATAATTGTTGTAACGTTTCGACCTCCTTGTTACAAAAGCGACATCTCAGATCGACCTGTGAAATAATTTTCCATTTAGAAAGTATGACCTTAGTCGGCCAAATATTTAACCGAAAGTGCAAAAAGTCTGCACGATGGCTAACGTTTGGTGATTGTATTAGATAGGGCTCTGGGAGACCAACAAAATGGATTTTCAATTATTTTTGATAGAGCATGCAAGATGTTCTAGTTTGTATCCAATCTTGTTCCCACAGTTTCTGTTTAGCTTTATTTGGATTTTCTATCGATACATTTTCCGAAATCCTGGCTCCGTGCATCACTTTTTGCACCTTATTCCGCCAGGTTTTAACAAACTCATCATTTAATGTAAGCAGGTGAGCTGATAGTAATTTTAGCAATCCATTATCTACTTCATTGTTGACACATTTTCTATACATGGAACATTACTTCCATTTGTACATGACGTATAACGAGATAAGGCCCAGTCGTATCTAATGATCAATTGTGGTTCCGATAGTGGAGGATTTAAGGCTTTCTATCTTCGACCAATAAATATATAGTTGCCATTTTTTAGATTCAGTGCCATAGAGTATTACCAGTGTTAGTTTCTGTTTATAGTACACAATCAATGGTTGTATAGAACATTTACAGTACTTTGCTCTTATTATTGAACTTTGGGACAGAGCTGTATATTGTTTAGTTTTAATATTCTCAATGTAGGGGGTATCTAATGGATTATTATTAATACAAACTCCTAGATATGTGTACGATGTTACCGTTTGTAAAATAGATTCCTGTAATGCCATAAATGTTGAATCTTTCTTTCTATTGCATTTCCAAATTTCATCACTTGGGTTTTGGTTGTGTTAATACTTATGCAGTTCATTTTGCATATTTGTCCAATGTATTTAACATGACCTTCAAACCCATTTGTGTTTTGGAGATGAGTATCATATCATCAGCATAGAGTAACCACCTTATGGGTATTCCTTGCAATTTAGGTGCATCGGTTGTCAAATCTTCGAAACTAGCCTTTATATCTGCTATAAAATGAAGGAACAAAGCCGAGGCTAATAAACAACCTTGCTTTAACCCATGTTGTGTCACAATTGGCTTTGATACCAAACCATCGTTCCTTAACCGTATCTGAATGATTGTAGCTGTATGAAATTCTATTATCCATTTTAAAATGTTCCATGGACAACCTTGGTCCATCAGTTTTTTAAACAGCAATTCTCTAGGCACCAGGTCAAATGCTGACCATAAATCAATAAAGGCAACATAAATGGCTCGTTAACATTATTTTTCATGGTTCACAATGGCATTTAGAGAGATCAAATTGAATGCTGTGCCCAAACCTGGACAAAACCTGTTTGGAATTGATCCCTCAGGTTGCTCACATCTAACCACTTATTGAATTTATCCAATACCAATTGGGCAAAGATCTTGCCTGCACAATCGAGAAGCGCAATAGGGTGATATGATGCTGGAACTATTCGATTGCCCTTCTTGAAAATTGGCAGAATTATTGACTGCTTCCATGTGAGTGGTATTTTCCCTGTTCCCTTGATGTTCATAAATATGTAATATAGTATTTGGGACCATTTATTCGCATAGCGTTTTAAAATTCAATTATGAAGGCCGTCAGGGCCAGCCACACGCGAACGGCTTAATTTAGCTATGCAATGCCTTATATCATCCACGTCAAACTGCAGTCTGTGATCATATTTCATGACACTAGTGTTAATTTCCATATCTGGGAAGGGGGTCATATAAGCACCTAGCTAGTGGACTCTCCATGCAGATTCTGAACGGGATTGAATTGAGCTGCCGATTGTTTTTTTTGCAGCAGCCCATTCAGCAAATTCCAAATTCCACCTGATGATTTTATGACAATTTGCTGCATCATGGACTCACTATTGTTTTGATAACTAATTGCTCTTTGACCCCTAAGCCAGTTCTGATAGGTTGATTTAAAAGTTTTGCATGGCTTGTACATAGCAATCACCTTCCTGATCACCACTACCATGGTGTACTTATTTTATTATTTGTTCGTATTGAGCTAACTGTGTTTTGGTCCACCTAATACGGTTTCCTGCATTATTAACTACTATATTAGCCATGTAAGGATTGGGGACTATTGCCAGGCCATTCCCATGCTAAGCACAACTGAATATGATCGCTCAACATGGTACTCTTTATGTTGAACTCCATTGAGAAATCATGAGTCTACGTAAATATAATCAAGCATTGCCTGTTGGGTCTCTCTATGCCATGTCATGCAAGCTGATATATCACCTGATATATTACCATTTAGCATTACATAAGATCTTTCAGCCATGAGTACATTCCATTGATGTTCATCTGTGGTGAGCTTTGGCCCACCCTGGGATAATAGATGAAGATTTAAGTCACCCATTATGAGAGTATGATGTATTAAGGAGTCTAATAATAGTGTATCCAAAATGGAATTTATTTGATCAAAAAACATATCAGAGGAAAGATGCATTTTCCCCAATATATATTTATTATTGCAAATGTTAAGCAACCCCTTTGTATCTTAACTACTTGTATGTATGATGAGTGAGACACACATTTTGGTCCTTCTTAAAGGCCATTAAAAGGCCAGCCATTGGCCACCCTTGAGCCTGAGATATAGCAGGGGCAGTTATTATATTGTATAGGTCCCATATGGGAGTTGCAAGTAGCCAAGTTTCCTGGAACACGATATATCATAGCTAAGCAAATCATTCGATCTTGTATTTATGAAGTGCGGGTGACCTCGCGTGTTCCAGGAAAGTAGTGTAATTCTATCATCTTGCAAGGGTTGTTATGATTTTTGTTCATGTTCTTGCTCGAACCATTTTTGCTGTGTCTCAAATCTGTGGCCTAGTTTTGACTGTAGATTGGAGGGATGTCCATACATTGCCAACCTACTTTGTTCTTGTGATGTTTCAGGTTCTTTATTTGGAAGTATATCTTGATTCAAATGGAAACCTAAATTACAAAGGGTCGTCTTTGCTTGGCAGAGTGTATTTAAGACCACTCTTGATTTTAAGTATAATCTTACGTCTCCTAGATCCTCATGATCTGTAAATTCGATTAAGTCAATGTCGGCCAGGATGAAATCATCTAGAGATGGTATTTCTGAGCATATATTTAAAATGCTGGTTCAATTTAGATAATATTTAGGATAAGGAAGATTTCTGCATTTTAAGGTGAGTTGATAATGATTTTTTTATTGATCCCAATTTTTTTCTCTACCCACCGATGGAGTTCTATATACTTTCTTTATCGGTACGGGTTGTGCATTTTCTAATGATCCATTAGAATTTTTGGTGTCATCCAACTTTTTAGACGTTCCACCTAATCCTCGCAATGAGGTATTAGGTCCTTGCAGGAGCTGATTGAAATTGGGAAGCGGTAACTGATCCCCCATTTTATTTAGCACATTTTGTGAAGACTCCTGATTTTGGTTTATATAGAACGCTATGAATGATCTTATTTCCTCTCTTAATTCCTGAATGGTGGTGTTCAGTGTGGATAGTTTTTCGGGCTGAGTGTTTTCTTTTATTTGAGGCAGCTCGGTTGGCTTTATCAAGGTATTGACAGAGGGCATCTGCAGAGGAGCTTTAGCTACTAACGCTACCAAATCATCTAAAGGTTTATAATCAGACGGTTGGGACTTTGGTTGAACAATGATCAATATTTATTATTTTGTTGGCATTTTTGTTCATTGACGCTGAAACTATTTTCACAAATTTCCTTGTTTTGGAAGAATTTTTCAGCTGAGTCTTTTTCAACTGTGTAACTAGTTTCTTTGGTTGTGTTATTGCCATGGACTCCTTGGGCCCCGATTTGTTTGTGTTGTTAGCAAATAAATTGAAGGAGACACAAGGGCCCTCATTACGAGGTTGGAGGTAACCATGCCGCATTTAGCAGCATCGTTGCCTCCTTACCGCATACCGGGCCCAGGTTCCTCAAATCAGGTCTTACCGGGCCATCCCAACCTTGGCGGACCCGGTAATTCCTCGTCCGAGGAACCCAGACCCGGTCCATTCCCATTCCCATTCAAGCCCCCATAGGGCTCAATGGGAATGGGGAAGGACCAGGCGCCCATTGCGGGTCCCGCGAGGAGAGCTCATAATAGGGCGGAATGGGTTTACCGGCACCGGCACCATTACCGGTGCCAGTAAACCCATTCCACCAACCTCGTAATGAGGGCCAAGGTTTTGTTGTTGTGGTAGCTGGCACCAGAGTTCTTTTGCTAAGGGGCAGAACCTGTATAGGTATAATTATCGAAACTCCCATAATGGGCTCACTCAACTTTTCATCAATAGGTTTTTCTGAGACTGTTAGATTTTGAGTCTTTTGAGAATCTATTACCACGGATTCAAGTATCGATATCGCCAAGATTTGATGAGTATTGCCCGTGCCCAGATTCCCGATCTTATCTTGTTCCTTGAGCTGACCTTGTTGAGCTATCGGTGAGATTGCGCCTATGACTAGGGGACTTTCTTCATGATTTCGCAAGGTCTGTAGGTTACAAGGATTTTTTATCTTATTCAATAACTGCATGATTGTAGATGTTTGTTGACGAATATTCTCCTGCAGTTTAACTAGCTTTTTTATCTCACTGAACAACTGCATCAACAATGTTGCTTGATTATTCATCTTCTCATCTAATTATTCGTATAGTATGGCTACCGTAAGTAGAGCAGTATTCATGGCTGATAATGTGTTGTTCAATGCCGGCACCTCGGGGAACGAAAAGCGATGTTGCTGTTGATTGTGAAGTTGGCCATGAATGAAGTAGGGTCGCTCTTCGACCATTTCATTAAATTGGGACCGCCGTGGTGTGGGTGCCACGAAGGACAAGGATTTACTACTAGATAGAGAAGAAGATGTATCAAACATTATTGGAGATTTGGATAAATCAAGAGTTTTCACCGTTTGCCTTCCAGTCTCATTTACTGTAGTTATGTCCCTTTGTATTACAGTATTCTCAACATTTCTTGTGACTCGCTTTTTGACTTATGACTTGAATTCAGGAAATCAAGGGATTCCTCGTCTGCTTCCCCCGCAATTGTAATTTTTTCATATGCTTCTTGCAGTTTATGTTGCACCTGCACTGTGCAAAGCTCTGGAGGTATCGGTGAGGAGCTACATGTTTCAGTGTAGCCAAGAAGAGTAACCACACTTATTTGTGAAGGACACAATTCACCTGTATTATTCACATTTATTGTATTGACAGGCAGAATCAAGTGTGCTATCTGTGACCTCGTAGACAGGCTGAACACTCTGAATATCTATTGTGCTCACGTCTACACCTTTCTCAAGTAAGTCACATGGCAAAGGATCTTTGGCAATGTTAACATCCTGTAACACTTTTTCAGTCCGTTTGGAATTTAGTACAGCCGCTTCCACGTGTTTCTCTTCAACAGCTCGAATCGAATCACCATTGCTAGACTTATCTTTCATCATTTGTGATTTAATTAGCAATTAAACATTTGTCAGTCTCTTCAACAGCTCGAATCGAATCACCATTGCTAGACTTATCTTTCATCATTTGTGATTTAATTAGCAATTAAACATTTGTCACTTGCTTTGAATCAGTGATATCAAAATCCCAAATATCTGTTCAGAAAGAAATAGAACGCTGTTTATTTTGTATCTTTCGTTCTTTGTATGTTGGTAATAAAGACATTTTCTTAACCTGGAATTCTGTTATTTTTGCATTATCCGCAAGGGATATGGGCATGCCTAATATCAGAGTATATCTTTTAGCAGACATGCTAAATGACTGAGTTACACAGAAATATAATGTTCAATAGTTTTGAGTAAAACTGTTACAAAACAAATCCTCTTACCACACAAAACTAACCGCTGCCCCCGCTCCTTTGCTCGTCCGCTAGACAACGAGACAGTAAACACACTTGGCAAAGGCACTTTGCAAATGCAAGTGCGCAGATGCGCGTGCACTACGCCTTTGTTGGATTCTGGGAAGGGAGGCGGGCGGGCACTGTGGTAGGGAGAGAAACACAGGAGGAGGGAGTTAACAGCGAACGTTGTAGAAGCAGTAGAACGCTGATCTCACAATATTTGATACACTATATCAGATCGTACCAGTCTGCTCCAAAGTTACATGGATGAACTTCACAATAGGCACAATAGTCCAGAATCCAAGGACTCGATATCGGCAGGCAGCAAGTCAGCAGGACCGGGACCCAGCGAGACAGCAAACACACTTGGCAAAGGCACTTTGCAAATGCGTGCCAATGGGATCCATGGAATCACCTTCTGGAGACTTTTAAATGTTTTTTTATCCGAAACCACTTCTCACGAAAATGATTACTTGTTGCCACTAACATTTGTGAAAATGTATCCATCAAGAGATAATCAAATGCAGAAGTTCGTTGCTCTGACGCACATGCTTAGAGATGCATGTTCTCAAACTGATGAAATCATACAGTCTACTTATGGGCAGGCTGCATTTCATATCTATGTGGGTCTGAATTTTAATGTATTCTTGTGATTGTAGTATTGCATAACTTTTAAAAGATTTAGGTGACAGATCCTGGTTAAGAACTTGGCAATTCATGGTGATTAAATGCTACTATAAACATTCGATTCCAGATGGTAAACCTTTTTCCTCACAGCATTTGTTCAAACCAAAAAAAGTCACCTTATGTGCAAAGGTGGTCTAAGCATTTTCATGGGTCTGTGATACACCACAAATGATGTGTTGACAAACACCCTTGAAACATTAGTGCCAGGAGCATGTATAGTCCTGTCGTGCACCCACGTGAATGCTGGGAGTACACTTCATCATGACAGGCCCTTAAAGGAATTGTCTTTGTAAAATGCATAAAGAGAAAGAATAACGCATTTCTTTGCGTGTTTGAGGGCTAGTAATGAAAGTGGGTCAGCAGTGGTTCTTACTGCTGTTGTCCTAACACACACAAGAATGCAGGAATAGATCAGAAATAACCCTTCCATGCATTGCACTTCCCCTGTGCTTCCCGTGCACTTCCCCAGCACCTGTTCCATAAAGGTACTGGGGAATGTGATTGCTTTCTTCTCATTTAAAGGTGCATTCTATTTCTGAATTTGAGATTTGCATTAAAATACATAAATAGGAAATCTGAATGTGTACATCTATGATGCACACCTTCAAAGGATCTTTGTGAGCTTGGCACATCCTTTATGGGTGTAAGGCATGAGATGCACTAGCCCATCCTATCACTTGCACCAACAAAGGTTTTGAGAATAGACCTGCTACTGTAGATACATGGCATAGGTCCTCCTCTAGTACATACTCATAGAATTGCATTCCTACCTGAATGAATTGTATTCCTTTAAGGAACCTCAGTGTCTACATAATGAATGCTTAACATTTGACTGCCTCTGCCTCTACCCTACTGGCTTTCCGACAGCCATAGAATCTCACCTACTATCAAAGACATTTACCTCAGTAGTCATGGAAGCACACCTAGCAGGGTGAATCCTCAGAAACCATAAATTCATGACTTTTCAGCATTCCCGATCTAGTATAAATCCACTATTCTGTAGTATTATAAACCTCAATAATGCTAAATGTGTTGGCATCTGAATTATAAAGAGCAGACCCCGGCATGCCTGACATGTGACTGATTCGGCTGGTCTGAAATGCAAACCAAATTTACAATTCCCTGCTTCAGTTTTTAGTACTGTGATGAACTTCAGAAGGATAAAAGGCGTGTTTCTTCTTAACCAGATTGAAACCTGGAACCTACAGGTTACACATAGATATCTGCTATAGGAGCAGTAATCAACTGAGATATATTACTTCATAGTTTAATGGGCTGTCCTATTTCAATAACATTAACGTATGCATAGGACTGCATTTCCTCTTGCTGAACTCCCCCAAGTATCCTCACCTGATTCTACCCTTTAGTCTGAGCATGTTCTCTCGACTTGAAGCCTTTTAAGTTATTTCATGTATGATTTTCATGCAGAAATCTTCCCAAACCTGCCTGAAACTCTCCTGAACTTAATTAACAATGTATGGGTCTTAAAGGAGATTGGGGCAGATTTGGGTTGGAAGAAAAATCGACAGCTTGGAATAAACATCCATAGAAACCCACAAAGCAACCCAAGTCTCACTAGAACATTTGTAGGAGCCTATGGACCACATTTGTAGAACCTTTACACATGCTTAATCTTAACTATCATTGCAAACACCTTGTAAATCTAGTGTCACACATCCATCTCGTGAGCCAGCACAACACAGATCGTTAACACCGCTAATGAGGGTATAGCATTTTGAACTCAGCAGAGGAGACAGAGCTGGGGTGTGGTGATGGTTGTCTGTGGAGCAGATTTTCAACCTGACACTACTACATTATCCTAGACTGTTAAATGCAGGGCTCCATGTGAAGCTGCAGAGTGTAGCAACAATTATAGGACACCAGAGTGCAGGGCAATGGTCAGTGTCAGTCATCTCTTTCATCTCTTTTGAGCCCTTGTCAGCTCTTGGTCCTTGCACTGAGGCCATTCTAACACATCACGGGACTGCTGAAACAAGTCTGAAGGAGAGTCCAATTGAGCTTAGACTACCTGCAAGTATTCATTTGTACCAACCCTCACTTCAAGATCACTTTGATATACATTGATGTATGCTGACCTCCATTGTGGAAATGCCGAAGACTTCAATTTAGCTGTGGTCCAGGATGCACAGTCACTGCATTTATGTTGCATGTGAGCTGTGCAGCTATTTCATTTTCATGTTAGTGTTGTATCTGAAGGAAAGCTGTCCAGGGGCAGTCAAGGAGCTGTAGTGGGGCTGTCAACCAAATGAAATATAAAAAAATGTGAAGCATATATTTCAGCTAAACGACAGCAAGTCTCGCCCTAAGTACCTCCTTAATATGCAAATGAGGCACATTTTAGTGACACCCTCAACACATGCTGCATGATAGCTACCCCACCAACTGAGTGACACCTTTACTGACAGCTTCAATTTGAGATTAGCAACAGACTTTCAAATATCTTATACCTCAGCTGCACCTACGGCTTTGGGACAGCGTTCCAGGCAGCCTATCCTAAAGCTTAGATTACACAGTCTGCATTCTTTAAAGGAAACATTAAGGGTTTTTTCTAATTGCTACATTGGGAACCAGAAATTCAAACAGTAGAAAAACAATGATGCAGTGCTAATGAGAAAGTGTTTTACATACCGTCCATCATTCACTAGCTGGTAGCATCTTAGCAAGGCAGATTCATAATATGTACTCCCTCAGTACTTCCTTGCATTGAATAGTAGTTGGTGCACCATATCCCAGGGAGCCCTACGGTCTCCATCCATAACAGCTCTTTACTAACAGCTCTTTGCATTTAAATGAACACCAAAATGGGCCCATATTGTGGAAACAGAAAAATTGATATGAGGCCGGGAAGCCCAAAGGAAACACACCAACACAGGTTACAAAGGACATACAAAGCGCTTTATTCAAAGTTACAACAATTACCAAAAGTCAATTGACATACGGATAGCTATTCGGCCCTCAGAGTAACAGGACAAACCATCAACGGTAGTTCGCCGTGTTAGTGTGAGAGACCGAACATCGGGATACTTGGGTTTTTATACTTTTTATCCAGCCTTGGCCAACCCCCTCGCAAGTTAACCATTCTCAGAACCAAACCTAGGGTTCGTAGCCAGATCAATCCCATAATGTATGCATTTTGATCAGTTTCGCTGATACAGTTGTTCATTTACACATAGGTCAGGGAGAGGACAAGTCTCAGTTCGCGACCCTAACTAGTGGCCTGCGGGCATATCTCTTATTCATGTGTGCGGAGGTCACAACGGCCAGAATCCCACTCATAATGTCATTCGGCCTCCATTTTGTTGTTCAGGGTGGCTTCCACACTGCAAGAGTACCTAAAATGGCGGCTTAATCCAAGATGGCGATTTGCACAATACATTAAGGTCAAGACCTTGCCGCGGAATCTATGTACACAATGTTTTTAGACAACTTGGCGTAGGCCAACATACATTCAAACAATGCGATAGGAGGTACAATATTATTTCGATTTCCACAATATGACAAAATATTTTGATGAAAAAGGGAGCATTTTGAAGGTGGAAACTTAGTGTATGGCATTTACATTTGCAAAGTGCTCCTGTTTGCAGGGAAGCATGATGTTAGACACTAGGCCTCATTACAAGTGACGTGGTAAGGGGTTAACGGCGCCTGTAAAGGTGCCGGTGCCGTTATCCCCGTACCGCCTCATTACGAGGTCCCCTTGCGGGACCCGCTCTGGACGTCTGATCAGACCAGATGTCCTTTGCGGGTCCCGCGAGGGGACCAGCATGCTACCGGGCCCATCATTAACGGGCCCGTTGTTAGCATGCTCCCCATTCCCATTGAGCCCTATGGGGGCTCAAATGGGAATGGGGATTGTCTGGATCCGGGTTCCCTGAATGGGGAAATACCGGGCCCTCCAAAGTCGGAATGGCCCGGTATTTCCCCATTCAGGGACCACGGACCCGGACCCAAGTTTGGAGGCAGCCATGCCCTTTTTAAGGGCATGGCTGCCTCCAAACTCGTAATGAGGACCACTGTATTGCGCTATTCCATACAGGGAACTACTTTGATGACACATCACAGCAAATCTCTGTTGTTTTAAGATGCTAGCCCCCAGTGAAGAGCACATCCCTTGCTTCAATCCAAATGTTTCCTAAAAGCTACATATGTGTATGACTGTATTGCTTTATAGCACTCGTGCTGCTCGCCCCAGCTCTGACACTTCAATCTGGCCACATGCTGTGCAGTAAAGACCTGGTAAAGAGTATCTTTGGTACTTTTGTGTAGTGACTTTCCTTCTCTTTCCAACAAATGGTGTAGGGGGCATGCAGCAGACACACATTGAATGTAACTATGTTCAATAAAGGCCAACTGCAAATGCAACCCCATTAGACATGCTTTGGAGCAACCACCTCTTTTGTGATTCACGCTCCAGTATAATAATGCGCCACTTACAGAAATCTAGCTCCAACTAAGAAAAACAATTGAATCCCTCAACAGTCGAACTCAACACCATATTGGAATCCACAAAACCACCCAACTCTCTCCCAGATAAACTTTGACCAGACACAATAATACATACACTCCAAAAATTAATCACAGAAGCACTCTACTCTGTAACACCAAAGAAACGTTTTGCGCCATACAAGAAGAAAGCGGTCAGAAGATGGTTTACTCCCTTGCTCTGACCTTTGAAGAAAATAACCATTAAACCAAAATACACATTTGGAAATGTGGGATGTATTTACCCATGCATCTGAGCCCTACCTCAAAACTGTGCAGTACTGACATGGAAAACATCATGATGTCCAGAGCTTCCCAGAGACCACACAATGGCCCCTCTCCTCTGAAAGGAATATGTTGATTTTTACTGTTTCCTGTCAACAAAGGCCTGCCTGCCCAGAGGACACATGTGACTGACCCACCCAAGTCTTGGAGGCGGACTCCAACACTCTGAGAACTGACTTGAAAGCAAAATATATATTTTACAAAAACACTGATAACTCTTTGTAATCAAATGACAGAAATGTATAACCTTGAGAGCCTTAATTTAGAAAATGTACCTTCAATTCAAGCCCAAACTCCAATTTGTGTGATGTTCTGGGGCAAAACCCCGCTAATTGTTAATATTACAGACACTGTGTTTAAGTTAGACAAATGAAAATTTACTGGAGTATGTATGGACAGGCCGTGTACATGTGTACAAATCTGGAGAAAAATCTGATGTTGCAAAACCACTAAAAAGGTGCAAATATTGCCATTTCTGAATGCAAGCCCCCAGGAAGAGCAAAGTTTGAACAGGGGATACCTCCTGTGATATGTGAGGGGTGCATGTAATTTTAAACAAATGTTTACCTGTGCAAATATGTCTTTTTATATCAAATATAGATTGTGTGCAATTTGACAGGGGAGTGTCCTCTCTGCAAGCCATAAAATGACATCGCTCTGACTCACAGTTCCTTCCACAATCAAGTGAGAAATGGAAATTTGACCAATGGCAAGTGGAGAGGGGTAGGGTCTAGTGATGCTGCACACACACCCACATTCTAAACAGATAAAAGCAGATAGTGCAAGCCAAATAGACATTCATTTTCCACTTGCAGCTGGAAGCTCTGCCAAAATTCCATACTTTACCTCCATCAACATCCAGAGATCCAGACTTCAAATCCCTCAATCTCCAGAATCCAGAAGCAGTGCTGTACCCAGAGAGAGAGAGCAGAGCTGACCCAGGCCAATGTTAGCAGAACCAAAGAGCTGAACCGGAGTCCAGTCCAAAACCTGACCAGATCCGTGGCAAGGCATATTTCTAAATATATTGTGAGTACATAGCAGAACTGTGCAGAACCAATCTCCTAGTTAAAATAATATAATTCAATCCTATTTTAATCTAAGTAGAACTGTCTCCTAACTGTCACCTGTCATTTGTAAAGCTGTCACTTGTCATTTTCTAGTTGCAAGCTGCACTTGTCTTTTTGAACTTTAAAATTTCAAATCTGAAAAACGACCTTTATTTAATCGCTCATATCTCCGTGACCGTTTGTGCTAGAGACTTGCAGTAACTTTCCTCTGAAAGCTGAGAATCGTGGCTTTCCTACGAACCTAGAACCTCATCCCTACCCCTATAGTTTTGCCGCAATCGTGAAAAACGCACTCGCGAATTTACTGCGATTTGCAAATTTCTCCACGTGTGAAAACAGAAGATTCTTGCTTCCAGTTGCCAAAAATTCGTTTAACCTGCTAGTTACACCCTAGATCCTTGGTAAAGTGAGCCTGGACTAATATTAACTAGATACCACTCACCCTGAACCTCTAGAGGGAATTAAAAGCATTTTAGCATATTTGTTTCTTCATTTCCAGCACATTTAAAAGCATTTGGGCCTGTGTTTTCAACTTCTGTAGTCTAAGTTGCTGGGGTGAACTGAATTACATTTGAATTGCATTTCTGAGAATTGTGTGCCTTCCTTCCACTTCCCTGCATTGCATAAAAGGGGGGGTGAATTGTACAAGAAAGTGATTACATTGGCCCTCATTACGACCCTTGCGGAAATCGACCGACCGGACCGCCATAGCGTAAATAGCGTTTCCGCCATTGCACGACGGAGCAAAGTGCGGCTCATTCCGACCCATCGGGCACGAGCACCACGCCATGGCGGAAGTGCAAAGTCCGCGATGGCGGAAATGTCCCCCAAACGCCCCTCACCGCCGTCGTACGGCGACCTAGGTGCAATACCGCCACCGGACATAGCGGTCACCGCAAAGAGCAGCAATCGGAAAATACGGTGACCGTAAATATACGGAAACGGAAGCAAAAACATGGTCCCGGAACGGGAAACAGCACGCCGTACACCTATAAAAGCAGAACATTCACACAACCATTAAAAATACTACCCTGAGAGACATCCCAACCCGACATCCACCCTAGTGAAACCAAAACAATGGGAAAAGTAGCGAAAAAAGCGTGCGACCGCAAGCGGCAGGTCCACTTCTCACGTGAGGAACTCACGGTGCTCACAGAGACCCTCCAGGAGAATGCTGCCGTCGTCTTCTCGACGCAAATGACCAGGACGGCACTTGCGAACAAGAAGGCCATATGGGCCCTGGTGGCACAGCGGGTAAGTGCGGTGGGGACCGCACCCCGCAACCCACAGCAATGCAGAAAGCGATGGGACGACCTGCGGATCCGCGTCCGTAGCATACTTTCTGCCAACCGAAACATTGCCACAGCTACCGGGGGAGGATCGGAATCACCCATCAAGCTGACCCCCTGGGAAGAAATCTGTGCCTCCACCATTGGAATGGAGACCATAGAGGGAGTCGGAGGGATGGAGAAAGGAGTGCAGACATCCGAAGAATCAGGTAGGTGGCCCAAATAAAACTATGCTAAAACCACAATGTCCAATCATGTGAAGTACCATGTGTCCACATAGTGCAACAGAAACACATGTCCAGGAGAACGTCCACTTACATTGGCCTGATAGCGGACATTAAAAGTCAAATTAAATAAATAAATAATTAAAATTCCTAAAAACACCCTCTACACGTGCAGCAGGCACCCCCTAACTGCAGGCTGCAATACAACTGCACCCTCAATCCACACAAAAATGAAACTACCTCCAAGGCCCTGACCCAAATCACCCTCAGGTACCACCCCAATGCATGTGATACATTGCCATTCCAATTTCCACAGACCCATTAATAACGCTCGCCCTCCTTTACTCCACCACAGGGTCCGATTCAAACGACGAGCTCCAGGACACCCCTACCAGCACACCTGCAAAGAGGGCCAAGACCAACGGCCAAAGACCCTCCACCTCAGCTGCACGCATCAAGACACGGCTGCAGCACAAATCAAGTGGCAGCACACAGGAGGGGACTCCAACAGGCACCCCAGCAGCCAGCATGGCCACAACACCACCACCACCACAGGCCCCCCCCAATGGATGCCACAGAAGGCACTGCTTCTGGTGGCAGCAGCACCATAGGTGACACTGCATTAATGGCAGCATGCTCCGACACAGAAAACGGTGATGTCGATGTACGATCCATCCATGACCTGTCTCAATCCCCCTGTTTGTTTCATCCCGTACAACATGAGGATACCACGCAGGGGCACTCACAAGACGACGACTGGCCATCCCCCACAAGCCCTGTGTCAAGGCAACATGAGGTGATCAGCCCCTCTGTGACACCACCGCAAATGGCCATGGCCCAGCAGAGGCAACAGTCCCTCGACCAGGTGATCGAGCAACAGCAGCAACTGGCCACGCTCCTCAAGGAGCATGCTGATGAATGTGGGGGTACCAAGGCAGCCATAGAAACATGTACAGAGGCACTAAGGGCAGAAATGGAGAGAAGCACCGAGAGCCTGAGAGAACAAATGGAGAGAAGCACCGAAAGCCTGAGAGTACAAATGGAGAGAAGCACCGAGAGCCTGAGGGGGGAACTGCATGCGACGTCCAAAGACGTATGTGCTGAACTTGCCGCTGTGCGCCGTGTGCTCACTGAGCTCTCACAAACCCTTAGGGACATGCATGGACGTGAGCAGGCAGAGACATCATCCGTTGCAAGCTCCGTCCAGGGCAGCCCCCAACGTAGATCTGGGAGGAACCTGCGCTCCACAGGCAGGGGTGCCCCTGATACCCGGAGAGGGGGCTTGCAATAGCGACTGCCCACTGACAATGAGCATCTTTGGACACTGGTGTTCGGGGGGGAGGTAGGAGGGTGGAGGGGGTGTGTTGGGCTTACTTGGGTGGCGGGTCGATGGGGTGTTTAACACAATTTCACATATGCCATAAACATTTCACAATCATCCAATGAGATGTGTGGACATTGATCTTTGTGTACGAGGCCATCATAGGCGTACAGTCCATATTGTGCATGTTCCAGACACACACAGTGCCACAACTCCCGTGTCCATGTATCAACCACCAGGCGTGAGTGCTAGAAGCATGAATCTATGATAATCTGACGAATTTCACGGCCCTCCTGTGCCTCGCGGACTCCTTCAGGTTCTGCCACATCCCCACCCACATCATGACCATATTCTGGTGCTTGCAGTTCTGCGTCAGGGGGCATGGGCACATTTCTACGTATGCACATATTGTGTAGCATGACACATGCCATGACCATTTTAGCAACCCTCTCATGGCGGTACAGGAGTGCCCCGCCAGACCTGCTGAGGCAGCGGAAACGAGCCTTCAGTAGGCCGAATGCCTGTTCTATGACTACACGGGTACGTGAGTGGGCATGGTTGTAGTCCTCCTCATGCTGGTCCTGTGGGTTCCGGAGTGGTGTAAGGAGCCATCTCTTCAGTGGATACCCGGCATCACCTGTATGTGGACAATAAAGGATGTTTGAGGAATGACATTGCTACGTAAGCACCCCCCCCCCTTCCTGGCAGGTCATTGCCACATCACATACCCCACATTATCATGCATGAAATGAGACTCACCGAGTAGCCAGGATCTGTTCCCTGCATGTCGCTCCATGTAGCGTGGTATTGTAGAGTTCCGTAAGACCATGGAATCATGGGTTGATCCAGGAAATCGGGCACAACAATGTGTCATGATCCCGTTTTAGTCACACACCATTTGTACATTAAGAGAATGATATTGTTTTCGGTTGCGGTACTGGGCCTCCATGGCATGTGGGACAACCAATTCCACATGGGTGCAGTCGATGGCACCAATGCAACCCGGTATGCCGGCAAGTGCATGGAATCCCACTTTTGTGTTGGTAATTTCCTGCTCCGAGCGTGGTAGAGAGATGTAGTCGTCTGCGTGCTTCAGGAGGGCATCGAGCACTTGCAATAGTGTCTGTGAGAACAGTGGCTGTGATATGCCATGCAACTGTCCGACTGTGTGCTGGTAGGTGCCTGTGGCCAGGAAGTGGAGTACAGACACCACCTTCAGTAGGGGTGGGATGGCGGTTGGGCTATCTATCATGCTGACAAGGTCAGCGTGTGTCATGTCCACAATGGCGGTTATGGTGTCCCGGTCCAAACGGTAGAGGGTGTGGATCTGCTCATCAGTGAGGTTGAGCGGATGTGCTCGGAGGCGTGGGATTGCGGCCTGCCTGCGTGGTGGTAGTGGCTGTGCTGGTGGGCCTTGCTGGCCCTGCCTAGCCCTCCTCCTGCGTCTCCTCTGTGCGGCCGGTTGTTGTAGTAGTTGGTGTCCGTCTTCTTCTTGAAGTTGGAGTACTTGCAGTGCTATCAGGTCCCCCAGGGCCAACATCGCAAGTCCTGCCGGCAGCATTTTGGAGTGGGTGTGGTTGTGGGAGGGGGTTGGGTGTGCAATTTATGTGTTTCCAAGCTGTATAGCCTCCACCTGTGGTGATTCATTCCACCTGTGCAAGCTGCAATCCCCTTTGGGCGAGCACGTCCCGCACACAACGCTGCAAATCGACGCATGGCATCTTGCTATTACAATCATGTATTTCATCCCGATGGCTGTGAGATATCGCTTCATATGTTAATTCTGCTATGCTCCCATTGTTTCACATACTATATTCGCTGTCGGGAACAAACTTGTGAAGGGTCAGTGGAATGTAGTACTCGATTAACGGTGGACCCTCATGCAGCTCTGTACCGCGGTTCACCGACGGGCGGGGCGTCCCATTTGTGAATGTAGCCAGTTGCCATTTTCACACACAGCCGCACTAGATGGATTAATTTGTGATTTCAAGCGGCCACAGATGCCTTTTCGACGTGATGTTGCAAATGAGGAATTCGAAGGACGGCGCTTTCGGTTTTCAGCTAGCGGCGAGGAGATGCCCACAGGTCTGACTGCGAATATAACATTCTATAGTTCAATGTCCTTGGGACAGGGGCCATGGCGAGGATGCAATGATTGATATGAATAGTATGGGATGCGCAATAGCGAAGTGGGCGATAAGGCCGGACGTTCCCAATTACATGTTGCTTCACAACACTGGAATTACGGGCTGGGGCACAGTGGATTTTGCAGGCTGCATTACGCACAGACTCAATGGAAGTTTCACATGTCATGTGAGTATGGAAGCAGGCGTTTGTGATAGTGTTTTCACCTCGATATAGATAGTTATGATTCGCTAGTGGTTTTTGGTTGGTGATGATCCTTTGGAGTGGGCTAGCATGCATATGGCTGTGGATTTGGTGTGATCATTGAAGTGAGTAATTCAAATGTAGTTCTGATGGCCATACTATTCTTTTTCATTTCGTTTGGGTGACAGGTATCTCCTCCCCTTTTGCCACTGCCATCTGTATGCCACTCCTGCAGATGGATTTTACTCCCGACACCTGCTGCTTCATGTTAATCAGTGGAGCAGCATTACGATCTTATGGGACGATCGCCAATGGGCCACATGCCCTTACGCAGTACTAGTGGCTAGGAGCAACATTTCGGCCTTTCAGCTGGACTAGTGCCTCCCTATTGGGACGGCCCTGTGGGTCGAGGCGCTTCCATGTTGCCTTTGCGTACGAGAATGTAGCCCCTGTTTGCCATGAGGGTACAGGGCGTCACACAAGAAGTAGCTGGTCATTTATTGCGGATGCAGCCCACAATGGTGAAATGTATTTTGGAGTTCATGGCCTGATTGCTGTATGGGCTTGGTGAATTTGTTGTGCATTTATTCCTATTCTGATATGAACCGTGTAGCGTTCTTCTTTGCAGGTGATGTGTCATATTCCTATTTGGGGAGCGATGTATTGTGAGGAGATCTGCATTGGGTTCCAGCTTCGGAGTATAGTTGCGTGGTACTGTGCTGGGCGCGTTTGCCTACGAAGCCCAGTGAGGTCAGGGATGAGGGCTGCCAATGTGACTGTTTTGGTGATGTGATGCTCAGGGGCGGGGAAATGGCTTTTGTGTAACAGATGCCGGTCAGCCAGTTGGATTGGTGGTTTGATGTGATTATCAGAATATGGCTGGTCACAGGTGCCTGTGTTTGCGTGCGTTTCTTGGAGGGAGACTGAGGTCATGTCCATTTGTGTGGCTTCTGTATTCGTGCCATCTGTGCCCTGCAGCTTCCATTGGCTCCTCTTGAGATTCATTTGTTCGTTGGCAGGCATGGATGACTTGTACATTTCACTGGTTGCATTGTGTGGCTTCATTGCACCTACGGGGAGTTGTACAATGTGGCCAGGGAGCGGTGTACAGGCACTCAGTAGGGCCGTTTACAGTTGGTTCGCGATGCCGTACTTCTCACCATGGCGGAATGGTACTTTCCGCCGTGCTTGATGGCGTTAGGTGCATGTCCGCTGGGGTCAGAATTCGCGTACCGTTGCGCCATGGTGGTAATTGCGGTTTGGCATGGCGCGCGCGCGCGTACTTGGTGCAGTTAGCGTTGGCGTTCACTGCGGTGTCGCTAATGGCATCGTACTTTGCGGTGACGGGTCATAATTGCACCGAGCGCTATTCGATGGCGGTATTGCATTTCCGCCATCGTTTTTCGATTTCCGCAAGGGTCGTAATGAGGGCCATTGTCTTTGCTGAAATCCTATCAAGTTATTTTTTTGTACTGCATTTCATTCCACATTGCATCCATTTGAAAACATAAAAGTATTGTTGCTATCTTATCCATCCTATAACCACTCATCATTGATTATAAAGAAGTGTGCTAGTGCCAGACTATCCATTATTGATTACTGATCAGATTAAGTGTGATATCCAATTATTAATTATTAAAAAGTGTGATAGATCTATATTGCTTTACTTCTCAAATAAACCTTTTTAACTTGCAAAACAGAACTACTTCTTGGCTCAGTGGGGTCAGGGGGATTCTGAGAGAGGGGTGTTATATAGGGGTAGTCATCCAGAACGCATGAACTGGACATAAAGATATATCAATAAGGGTTTTCATTCAGTATTATAGACTAGGCGTTGACTTAGCTGTAGTGTTGAATTGAATCCTCTTACAAATTGGGGGCTCGTGCCGGACGTTTGGATTAGATCTATCACTTGTGCAGATTAATACAGCGTGCCAGCTGACCAGATACACATATCCGGTCGGAGCACACGCTGTGTTACGCTGTAAAGCACTTCTCAAAGGAACGCTCTAAGAAAAAGGTCTGTTTTGCAAAAATAAAATACAAACTTCTGTAAGTCAGGACAGAGACCAATCTCTAGAATGACGACCTTAGTAGACATGAAAATAGCCAGAGAGCACTTCTTACATAAGTTATTTGTGAGAGGTGAGTGGACTCACCAGGACCAAACAGTCTGGTTGCAGGCCATCACACCCCAAATCACCGAAACAGGGTCAGACATATGGAGAGACCAGGGTCCCTTACATGTGGCCCTGAGTGAACTATATATGTCCTCTAAGGCCAAGGATGAGCACAACAAGATTGCCAGGGTAGCGGCATATTTATATTTACATATGGGAGCCATGCAGGACAAATGTGCTGAAGGCCAAGATCTGGCGAGTAGGCAACTGCTGGCATTACAGAAGGCCCAATCTGAGCTGGACTCTTCTGAGCAGAGGCTGCTCAGGAGCCAGGAGTCAGAAAATGACAGTAGGCAGTATATCATTAAAATAAAAGAGGACATGGATATACTGCAACAGGAAAAGGCTGACCAGGATACTAGATTTCTGGCCCTGCAGAAGGAGCACCGAGACAGTTTGGACTCCTTACTGCAGAGCCAGAAAAAGCTGGAGCAACAATTAGACTTTAACAGGGCATGCACGGAGCAGGTAGCCACCCTGCAAAGTCATCTAGATAGAGTGAAGGTAGAGAGCAACAAGCTGATTTCGAAAGACCTGGATACCCAGGCAGAGTTTGATGAAGAACGCCAGAAAGCTGGTGCCTTTCAAAGGCAGAGGGACGACCTGGCGGCACAAATGCAGGCTCTTAGTCAGGAAAGAGACGCCTTAGGCCAGGAAGTCTGCCATTTAAAAAGACAAATGGAAGAAAATCACCTGGCCCACCAGGGACTGGGTGACCTCCAAAAAGAACACCAGAACTTGTTAGAGCACACCAGGAGGGTGGAGGATGCTCTAGCAAGAAAGGAGCAGGCCAATAGGGACACAGCCCAGGAGGTAACCCTCCTGCAGCAAAGACTGGCCCAGTTCTCCAGGACCAACCAGGAAGCACAGAGGGTAAATGAGGCCCTCTGTCAACACAATGATAGGCTCCAACAACAGGTAGCGATGCAGGAGAGACTGATAGAGTTTAGTAAGGCCTTAACTGAGGAACTGAAGGCACAAATGCAGGCTCTTGCATTGCAACAGGGAGCAGGGGCGGATAGAGATGAGGTCCGCTGGGAAAGAGAGACTCCTGACCATAACCTCAGGAGCCCTAACACCAGGGGCCTTCATCTCTCCCAGTCCCTGGACTCTACCACCCCCATGTCCCCTGGCGCACATGAGCACAGGGCCACAGGGATGGCAGATTACTATCCAGCTAAAAGTATGGGGCTCATAGGCCGGTACCACTCAGGAATGGAGGGGTGGGCATCCGGGTATGGGCACCCAAGTACAGTACAGTTCAGTGGGGAACCCCAGGAGAGTAGGCCCCTTAAGGGCATCCTGAAAACCTCTGCCCAGTTAGGTCACTGGGGGGGTACCCAGCAAATCCTGGCAGCAAGGAGGGATCTGAAGACTCCTCTGAGCGGTACAGAACACAGGAGACCAGGTCCCCACATTCTGCCAGCCATTTCCAGGCAGAATCCGGGAAAACCTGGAAGAACAGACGGGAACCTCGGGGAGCAGTGCCTCTGAGTCAGAAGATGAATGGACCACGGTTACCTGAACCAGAAAGGCCAATAAGGCAAAAATGGCCTTGCTTAAGGACCCCTTAAAGCAGATTAAGGCGATCAGGAGTGTCATCACGCCTTATCATAAGAACGCCAAGTATTCTGTTTGGGAACACTTGGAGCTCTATGAGCAAATGATGGAGACTTTTCATTTGAAGGACAGCCAAAGCTGTATTCAATATGTAAAGTGGACCTTCTCCCCGGAATACTCCAGTTTCTTTGCAGGGCTGGAGGACCAAAATCATTTAAGATGGTCCACCTATAAGGCGGCCATCTTGAAACATTTTTCCATTCATAGAAATCCTCAAGAGGCTCGCAAGGCAGCCTACAATTTGCAGTGTGGGGAGGATCAGGCCCCACAAGAGTTTGTGCAAGAACTGAAACGTGCCTTTGCGCAGACCACCAGAAGGGTGCGCACAGACAGCAGAGAATTTGTTAATACTTTTTTCCATGCCTTGGCCAAATATATAATGACCCAGCTCGTGAGGGATTTTCACGAGAAAAGATCTTTAGACTGGGTCATTGAACAGGCTACCCGGATCTATGAGGTGCAGAAACCGGTAGATAGCAAAAGTAATGCCCAGGAAAACCCCAAAGCCAACAGCACCCCTGCTGCTGCCAAGGTGGCAGAGGTAAAGGTCACGCCCGTTTTGGATTTGGAGATGGGGGGGCCTAAAAACCTACCTGCACCTAATAATGCTAGGCCCAGAAGGTCCTCGGGCCAGGCACAGACAGGGAGCCAGGGAGGCAGCCCCACAAATGGGGTCCCTCGCTCTCCTGACTATGTAAGTCCCCGTTACAAGGGAAATCGACCAATCCTGGGTTATGTGTGGACTCCTCCAGCCCAAGGGGGGGGGATCCAGCCAAGCACCTAGCCCAGGGAACTTCCCTCCTAACTTCCCACCGGAGGGCAGAAATTCTCCAAATCCTGGGCAGAACTTTTTCCCCAGGTATCCACCCAACTTCCAACCCCAAAATCATCCATCCTTCTTTCCCCAATTCCCTGAGCCCAGACAACCTAATCCGGGAGAGGGGAGGCCAAGGGTGGAGGGGTACCCAAATCTTCCCAACCCGGGGTACTACCAGAGAAGGGATAGCTACCCTTCCCGGGATCAGCCCAGGGGAGAAAACAGGGCCCCGTATCAGCCTGAGCGGGTTTCCCAGTTAAAGCGCCAGGTTCAAAACATGGCGCGGGATCTGGGTCACATACTGAGGGCTCAGCAGAACCCTCAGATCGGCATGCCGGCGCAGAACGCACCCAACTCTGGACCTGGTGCTCCAGAACAATGACGGGGGCAGCACCCCGATAACTCACCGGTTCCCAGGGAGGAGGCACAAGGGGAAGGGGGGTGTAAAGCCTTGGAGGAAGCTCCCTTCCTCACTTGTAAACAGCCCCTGGAAACCCAGGAACCGGAAACAAAATCTCCTACCCCTGAAAGTCTGCCACCCAAGTAGCAGAGATGGGGTAGCAGAAACAAAAGACCCAAACAGACTCAGTTTGAGGAGGAGGTACAGATCTTCCAATTTGAGGAAGAGGGATCCTCAGAGGATCCTGGGAAAAGGATCTTCTCCTTCAGAGAGGGGGAACTCCTCCCAAAGAAAAATGGGTCCCTAGGGATGCAAATCCAGACTGGGGAGATGTGGAGACTGAGCTACCGCCGCCCACCATCTCATCCCAAAATCCCCTGGTTCAAACCCATCCTGGTGACTGCCTCCAAAAAGGGGGGGGCGGCCCGGAACCGGAGCCAGGGGAACCCACAATGACTCTGATCTCCAGTTGCCAATTTTTTCTTTCAGATTCCCAAGGCTCTACACAGAATTCTGCCCAAATCTCTTCGCTAGCGATGTCCAAAACTAGAAAGTTAGCCCACCAGTTGTCCAAAAATGTGCATTATCTGTGCCCCCTTGAGGAGAAGGAGGGAAGATACTATGCCCCGGTACAAGTACACGGGCAGGGTACAATTTTGGCACTGGTGGACACTGGATCTCAAGCTACCCTTCTGTCCAGAAGGGCCTTTGATGAACTGAATGCAGGAAGGGGAGAGAATTACCAAATTCCTCTCACCTCACTTCCTGGACAACTGCAGAACTTTGACGGGAAGGAAATTCCTGTCGAGGGGACGGCAGACTTGGACATTAACATTGGGCGACACAAGTTGAAACACCCAGTCATAGTTGTGACTCCAGAGGGCACCCCTTGTTTACTGGGGAATGACCTCCTGAGAAGGTTGTCACCCCTAATAGATTGCGTAAACAAGGTCCTCTGGACCGAGACTAGCCGACCAATAAAATTAAAACAGAGTGTCAACCATGTTAGTTTAAACGGCACCTGCCACATGGTTGAACAAAAATCTGACCAAGTAGAATTTCACTTCCAGAATAGCCAAATTCCAGACGTGACAGTAATAGCAGTAGGACAACAGACTGGTGATGGAGGGTCCTCTCTATTTCTGAAAATCAACCTTCCTTCCAGTCTAAGGTGGTACTCCACGCTGGAAGGAAACACTCTGAAATTCTATACTAATCCACAATCAGAAACTCCCACCCCTATAGTCCAGAAAGATGTGAAATCAGCTCAGAGCCTGGCTGATATTCAGCAAATTGGAGAGCAGTTGTTCATCCCTGTTCAGTTAAATGATGGGAAGGACTCTGTTCTCGCTCGAGTGTGTGTGAACAACGGTAAGAGCTTCATCAGCGAAGCCATGTTCCGCCAACTCCCAAAAGATAAAGCCATTCCCACCTTCAAACTGATAGACAAATGGGAAATGGACCTGGAAGCACCTAATTCCAAACATCTCCTGCCAAGCAGGTGTATGCTCAAAATCTCCATTGGCAACAAGAGCATAGTCCATAATTGTTGGGTCGTGCGAGACGTCCCTGCCGCCTTTTACTTAGGCAGTGACATTCTCAATCGCTTTGCCATTAGTTTGGACCTAATAAACTTCAAAGCTTGGTCCCGATTAGCGGATAATCCCATGGGCTTTGATGATCCAGAAAAAGCATTTAGGTCAGCTCAATTGCTACCTTATTCAGTTGAAATTCAGATCAAAGAGAAAGTCACCATCCTAGAAAGGACCCGACAATTCTCCCTGGAAGTGAAAGTTAAAAGAGGACAATATTTGCAAAACCCTGATGCTTACATACATCTAAACGCTTCTCTCCAACAGCAAGGGTTGGGGGTAAACCCAACTCCATTAGTCAACATAGAACATGACACCATTCTAATAGAGGTGGATAACAGCGACTTAAAGAGTATTACTCAAGCCGCAGGCACCATTATTGGAATGGCGGTTGATGACCGACATTTTTCCATAGATTTAGGTAATGAACTGTTAGGGCCAATCCCCAAGGACTGCTTTGACAGTGACAGTGATGACAACACAACACCAGACAGGATTTTTACCCGGCATGGGGGGAACTTCCTGGTGTACACTTCTTGCCCTTATGGTAAGGAAGATGTGACTTGTGACTTCAGGAGGGATGAGGTGATTTTCCAGGTCCATGAGGGCTGCCTTTCCCACCTGAAGCCTCCAGTCCAAATCAGCACTCTGACCAGGGACTTCTCCACCCAGCTGGAGGAGGCCGCTGAAATAGCCAAACCAGAAGTCTTTCCAGGCTTCAGGCAGATGGTGGAAGAGAGAGTCAACCTAGCTGATGCCTGTGTGACTCTGGAACAAAAGCAAAAGTTGAAACAAGTTTTCTTGGATTTCCAAGATCTCTTTGCGGTAGACTCATATGACTGTGGTCACACCGACATCCACACAACAACAATCCCCACGGACCCTGGCATGACTCCAGTGTTTGTGAAGCAATATTGCTTGCCTCTCGCATCCATGGAGTCCCTTACTGAAATAATTAAGAACCTTGAGTCCAGGGGAATAATCCGTCCAGTCCACAGCACCTTCAATAATCCGGTGCTGGGAATATTGAAGCCGAACGGCCAGTGGAGACTCTGCGCTGACCTTAGGGAGCTCAACAAACGGGTCCATACTTCCCGATGGCCTCTGCCCTACATTGACCAAGGGCTGGCCCAGATTCAGGGGTCACAGGTATTCACTGCAATAGACCTGACCAATGGATACTGGACCGTGCCTGTCAGTAGGGAGGACCAATGCAAGCTGGCTTTTACCTTTGGGGGCCAGCAGTACACATGGACCCGGACTCCCTTCGGATACCTCAACTCCGGCAATGAATTCAACATTTTCCTACATAAGGCCATGCCCGACCTGGGTGCGAGGGGTAACCTGGCTTATGTAGATGATGTCCTCATCAAAAGTTCATCTGTGGAGGAACACATAGCGGAGATCCATTATGTTCTGACGCAGTTGAGGGCCGCCGGAGCAAAACTTTCCTTTCAGAAAGCACAGTGGTGTAGAACCCGTGTTAATTTCTTGAGGCATGAGATTACTCCTCAGGGTCTCTGTCCCCAGGAAAAGAAAGTGGAAGCACTTCAGAAACTGAAAGACCCCACAACTCTGCGGGAACTAAGGAGCCTCCTTGGACTGACTAATTACAGCAGAAAGTTCATTGAGGGCTACGCAGAGATCACCAGACCCCTGATTCATCTCCTGAAGGGGGGGGGTCAAGTGGGAATGGGGTCCAGAACAAGCCGAGGCAGTAAAACAACTCAAAAGAAGCCTCTCACAAGCGCCTTGCCTAGCTTACCCTGTCAGAAACAAGGAGTTCTTCCTGGAGACGGGTTCTCTAATACGTGCTTGACGGCAGTATTATACCAAAAGCATGACAAGGTCAATAAAGTAATCTCCTATGCGAGCAAAACTTTATCCTCTGTGGAGGAAAAATTCAACGATTGTGAGAAGGCACTCCTGGCAACGGTGTGGGCATTGAAGAATTACCGCCCGTTTATCCAGGGGGAACACATCATAGTGGAGACTCCACACCAGCCTCTGCAATATCTCCAAAGTGACAGGATCCGGGCAGGAAATGTGAGTAATTCCCGAATTACTTCCTGGATTCTGTCAATGCAAGGCTTTCCTGTGGAGGTCCGATATGGCCAAAACAAGAAGAGTCCCCTCGCGCAAGGTCTGGCTGACTTGCATGATTGTGCCAGAGAAAACTTTCTCGAGGACGAAAGTCTAAAGATCAAGGACAACACAGAGGCATACCTTAATTCCCCACACAAAGTCTTTGAAGAGGACAAGTGTGAGGGAATGCCCACTGTCTATGTGGATGGATGCTCTTACCATGTTGACAACGACGGGGAGAAAGAACTGTCGGCCGGCGTAGGGAATGCATGGGTGAATGAGTCCCCAGAACCCTCCGCAGGATACAAAATTGGTCTCCGAAGTAGTCAGGTGGCAGAATTGATGCCTGTGCACCAGGCCATCCTCACTGCTGTCCAGCATCAACTCCACGAACTGGTCATAATCACAGATTCGGATTATGTACGGAACGGGTTCGTGGAGCACCTGGTTAATTGGAAAACCAGAGGCATGTTATGTGCTAACAACAAACCCTTGAAACATGGGAAGTTGATCCAAAACATTGATGATCTGGTCACCTCGAATGAGATGACCATCTATTGGAAAAAGATCAAGGGTCATTCCAAAGTAGAGGGACCAGACAAAACTGGAAATGACTTAGCTGATCAGCTGGCCAAAACCCGGGCCATCCAAGGGGATCTAATTGAGATTGAGTCCCTGTTGGGGGAAATCCAGGTCACTGCTATCACTAGGTCCCAGACAAATGCTCACAACGACCTTTCAATTGCACAATGGAGTAAAGAGACCCCTGATGCTGATTTGATTACCGCTCAGAAGGGGGATCCAATAATTGGTAAATTTTACCAGCACCTTGAGGACCGTGAGAACTTTCCCCTGACGGATAACGATTACATTGGGAAAGAGGACCTAAGAGTGTTGATAAAATGTCCAAAAATGTTCCGAATCCAAAACGGTTTGTTGGTAAGGAAATCCAAAGCTGGCCACGATCAGTGGGTGGTTCCTACCTCATTCCGAAGCCTGATGTTAAGTCACGCCCATGATTCGGCCACCGCCGGTCATAGGGGGTTTCACACAACATTGGAAATCTTAAGAGAGGTTGCATACTGGCCACACATGGGGCAGGACCTCGACCAATACTTGAAGGGGTGTCTTGTGTGTGCACAATTTCAGCCATCATCCCTCACGCACCGTGCGCCTCTCCAAAAGAGGGGGATGACACTGCCATGGTCAGATTTACAAATCGACTTTGTAGGCCCCGTGATTCGCTCTGCTAGGGGGAATAAGTACATGTTGACTGTGACATGCTTGTTTACCAAGTGGGTGGAATGTCTCCCAGCCCCAAATTACAAGGCAGAAACTGCAGCTGCCCTGATGATTAACCACATCTTTTCCCGTTTTGGTCTACCTCAAAGGATTGAGTCAGACAGAGGTAGCCACTTCACCAGTGAAGTAATGACAAAGATGTGGGAGATACTGGGGGTCAAAAGGAAGTTGCATATTGCTTATAGACCAGCTTCTTCTGGGGCAGTAGAGAGATATAACCGGACAATTGTGAGCATATTAAAAAGTTTGTGGCAGATTCTGGGCCAAGTTGGGATATCCGATTACCTCTGGTCCTAATGGCCATCAGATCTACCCCTTCATCTGCAACCAAAATGTCGCCATTTGAGTTGATGACTGGGCGCAAGATGGTGCTTCCGCAGCATTTGCTCTACAGGACCCAAGAGCAGACACTGATAAATGCCTCCACTACTCATGAGTATGTGGAGAATTTAAGGAAACACCTCCAACATGCTTTTGCTTACGCTCAGCGGAATCTAGAAAGATCGGCTGATAGCATGAAGACCCACTATGACCTGAAAACTTCCAGGAAGGAATATCAGGTGGGGGACCGGGTCTATCTATACAATTTCCAAAGAAACCAGGCAAAACAGCGCAAATTTTTGCCTACATGGAAGGGACCCTTTGAGATCATCGACAAGATCTCCCCTGTGGCCTACAAAATCCACATCCCCAAAGGTCCTTAGGCAGAGGGGGAAGACAAGTGGGTCCACATAAACCAGTTGAAATGTTGCCATCCCAGGCACACTTTGCAACAACTGGAGGAATCCTCTGGAATCCTAGCGGGTACTGTCTCAGACTAATTCATTTCCAATCCTAAAACATACCACATCTAGTCTCTAAAATATTGTGATTTGCATGAAACTGTCTCTTAGTTATACTGTTTTTTTTTCAAAATAAGAATGTAATGTTTCATTATGATGAAATGCATATGCTGCCCCACTATCTCAACAGTGGTGTGAAAAACGTCTATGAATAGGTATTGCCGCTCTTCCTTTGTCGTCCTAGGAGAAAGAAAACCTGGAGACGGGCCAAGGAGGACGATCCGGAGACCGGGAGTAATTTTTGCCCTGGTGCTTTTAATGTGCCAAATAGCCCTTCTCATGGTGCAGTAGTATCTAGTGTGTGCCAGTGTTTTTAATAATAGGGCAAACCTTGCGCATGTACTAATATCGTGCAACCTTGCCCTTTCATTGGTGCAAAGTTTCTGTAATCTGGCCCCATATATTTAATGAGCTTTTCCTTAATACTGCTGCTGATTAAAATCAACAATTGTATTCACAGTTCAAAATCCATTAACGTTTTTTGTTCCAATGAAGAATGTATATGTAAAAAATATATCAGATAACCATTGTGCAATCACTCCTCCCAATTTCCATTCTAAGCCATATGTCGGATTTCTCTAACATTATAGAGAATGTACACACTGTGTTCATGCTTTTTATTTTCCTGCTTTACAAATGCAACATTAAACAATTACTACACTACATCTCGAGTACATTATGTCAAAAATGACCGGGCCTCACATGCCAGATATGACGTATATTCATAAAAACAGAAATAATGAGTGTCTGTTCAACTCTGGTGATGCTAACTTATATTTAAAAGAGAGAAACTACAGAGACAAAAAGATAATCCTCCATAGTTCTTCAAAATGTAGTGGGAGATGAAAACAACTGTAAAATAAAGCACACAAAGTCTGCCCAGCTCTGTGGCTGACCGTCAGCAGTACAGTGGCACTTGCTGCTAATCAAATCTATCCTCACATAAAGTAATTGCTTAGCCCTACAAGCTCACAACATATGTTGTCCAGTTTTTCTCACTCTCTGTTCATTTGATGAGCCAGTACAATAAAAGATGGTGTACTGCCTCTGAACTTGCAAAGGCGGTGTTCGCCAACATGATGATGGCTAAGAGTCTAGGGTTGTGAATGGAAGCTAGAACGAAACATCCATTCAGATCATATCTACTGCTTGTAGAGCCCCACTCCTGCCTTAGATCAAAGCCTATTCTTCCTCTCATATAGCTCTGCTACAAATCTCCGGGACATTATGCTTGCTTCCAGATCATATCACTTAAAAGCAGATCACAGTGTAGATACTATGTTTATGGTTGAAAGTTGTGGGATAAACTAACCTGAAGTTTAATGCATACCTGTTAGCAAATGACCCCATCATGCCAATACCACTACCTTTAAGCAGAACACAAGAAACTACCTCTTAGATCTTTGGCCTACACCCTTCGTCGATGGAGTGTGAGTTGTCAATTGTCTGACTTTAAAAGGGGACATTTTACAATTAATACATTTAAGTACTAGAATTATGGATCATATTATTAACAAGACAGAGCAATTTTGGCAGCTGAAAACTGACAGTGGAGGCACACCCTCGCCAAAGGGAGAAACATAGATCAGGAAGATGGGAGCTGATTGAACCTCTTGGAAATGGCCAACGTAGCTTGGTGATCCATCAGAGTGCACAAATCCAAGAGTGCAAAGAAGAGCAAAAAAGCTGAATCATCCAAAGCTCTGAGAAGTCCAAGTGAGAGGAGTTCACCAAGAGCTCGGACAAGGTCCAGAGAGCTGAGTGGCCATAGAACTCTAAGACAGCCAAAGGAGCTGAGTGAGCCAAGAGAGGCGTGTGCCCCATGTGATATGATCAAGAAAGATAACCCACCCTGGAACTCTGGAAGAACTAAGAGTGATGGGAAGTCTGTGTTGGGTGAGTAGCCTTAATACTCTTCGAATAAAAAGACCTCAGCAGCCCAATTTAGTGTTGGTGTGCAGGAGAGCTGAGAATGCCAGGGCAGCAGAGCGACCTATTACAACTGAGTGCTCCAAAGGATCTGAGTGAGATACAATACTTAATAAACAGCAGTGCTTAAGTGACATTAATGAGGACTAAGAGCCGGAATATTGGCTCAAGGTGGTAACACAATCAGATGGATTTAATTTCTAGTATTGGCTGGCAGACTGAGCAGTGTGCTGTATCTCTAATTACATAGTGTGCACAGTACTATAGCCCTGGATGTAAGTTCAGCAACATTTCTCTGAAGAAGTAATCTGGGCACACTGACACTGAGGAAGAGGCTGCATCCGATATTCCTGGCTCTGAGTTGGGTACCATATAGATGGATAATTTAAAAAGCATACTTGGCTCCATATCATTAAGTCTTAAGTCTGTTTGCTGTTGTTAAGAAGCGGGCTGGCTGCAATATCTCTAAGACTGAATTAATAAAGACATGAGCCATGATGGGTGCTATATCCCAGAAACAGTGAAGAAGTTAGCTGGGCGCTACAACTATGAGTGTATTTAGAACTTGGAACAAATCTTGTGATTCTTGTCACTGCACCTAAACCCTTGCAAATAGCACTGTCAAATACATCACCATCACCCAGTCCCAACTGAGGTAATTATCTGTATACTATGTGCCCTTCTGGACCCAGGAGTGCAAAAGTATATTTTTCTACTTAGTTGGTTTGACATTTTCATTCGCAATAGTTCCAATTTAATTGCCCCAGTAGTCTTCCCTCCCTAACACATGCACTCCTTTTTTAGCCACTTACACCTTTACTTCTTCCAGTCTCCCTTTGAGCTCAACAATGGCCATTTTGTATCCCATCACTTCAATTACAGTCCCCTTAAATGCCCCAGGATTTCTTTTATAAGGCTTCTTATGTTCTGAACTATATCCCTTTTTGCATAGTTCCCCCCACTTGTCTTTTGTGACAATGGTACATGGTGAACCAGAGTCTTCCATCAGTTCTGCATTTACACCATCTATCTTGGACCTACTCTATACTCTTGCAGGCCCCTTTCTTGTTTCCCCTCACAATGTTGACCACTTCTACTGCTTGATTGATGTTTTCTCTGTCTTTTTTCCTTCCTGTATCCATTGAATTGGACTCCCTTGTTTATTGTGTTCACACGCCACTCCGAAATGGCCCTTTACCCCACAGTTGCTACACTTCTTATCTTTTTCAAAGCTGAGCATATTTGCAAACAAGCATAATGCCCCTTTCTCCTGCAATGATAACACCTTCCAGTGATTGTCCTCACTTCCTGTCTTGATACAGCTTCCTCTGTTTTACTGCTTTTACTCCATTCCCTATTCTTATGCTCTCTGTATTTCATTATTGGTGTTTATTTCCCTTCTTTAGGTTTAACAGCCATCACTATCAATGACATTGCCATTCTCTGTCTTTCTCCCTCATATCTTTATCGAAAATCATGGTGTGCTCCACTTTTTTCGCAATTGAGATTGACTCTTCCAATAAGGAATCACTGCACATCCACAATCTTTCTTGCACTACACTGCTGTTTGTGTGTATTATGTTTTTATCTCTGATGAGATCTTCCTGTGTTAACCCTCTTCCAAAGTTACATGTCAATGCCAACATTTTAAGTGCACTGACATACTCATTCACATATTCATCTACTTCTTGCTTCCTGGTATAGAAATAAAACCTGTTCACCGCTACGTTATTCTTTGGATAATAATATACATCTAGACTCTTCAGTATTTGTTCAAATTCATCAAATCCATCAACGTCACCTAGTCTCAACGGAGATAATTCTCAGCAAATTCTCACCTTACCACTTCACCTTGCTGACCACAACTATGGAAAAAATAAACACTGCAACACACCTACTTCCTCAATCACTCCTTGCCTCTTCAACCCACAGAGCTCTTCGTTCACTTCTTTCAAAGCAATAGGTATATGACTAACAGCATTTGACATGGGTTCTGTACCCATCTTGAGCTCAAGTTATGAGAATATCCCTTGAGCCTCCCAATACTATCACCAAACACTCCATCCAAAGACTCCATCCAAAGGAGCTTCACATATGTATTTCTTCACTTCCTCAATCACACTCTTTTGATTGTACATCCACTAAAATGTGGTGTCTTTTTCATGATTTCTCTTAAGGCATGTATAATATAAGCAAAACCCCCAATGAACTTGTTATAATATTCAGCCAAACCTAAAAATAGGTTTGACTACTCTTTGTTGCTAGGGTAAGGTGCTTCCTAAATTGCCTCCTTGGGTTTTTTATCTAGATATATATCCTCCCTTGGACAAAGTGTGTCCTAGATAATCTACCTCATATTTACCAAATATGCATTTGCTGTGTTCCACCATCAAACCCTTCTCCTCCAGTTTTCCCTAAACCTTACATAATCTGTCACTGTGTTCTTGTTCACCTATCTGTCCACCAACATATCATCCTGGAACACTTGTACCCCTGATATACCATCTAAAAAGTGTGCCGTAAGTCTTTGGAACACAGCAGCCACTGAGGCTAGGCCAAATGGCATGCGTAAGTAATGGTACAATCCAAAAGGTGTGATAAATGTGGCATGCTTCCTCGATTCAGCATGCAGCTGGATCTGGTGATACGCTGCTAATAAGTTAATCGTGAAAACCACATCTGCCTTACCCGTTAAGTTCAGTATCTTGGATATAACAGGTAAGGCATACTTCTCCACCCCAATCACTTTATTCAACTCTCTCAAATCCATGCAAATTTCCCCAGTATTCCTTCCACCAGGGCTCAGGTTGAGGGTACACGTGGGGGGACAGAGCCCACCCACTTATTTCAGAGGGTGAACTCAGTCCCCCAGCTAAAATGAGAAACATTGAATGTCCTCTTTGAATGTACGCATTAAAGCCAACTACGTGGATCAAAACACAGTCATTAGGCTTGTAGGCCGGACAATTCACAACTGCACTATATAACCTGATAAAAAATAACAAACAACTAAAGGTAAAATGTCCCTAGTTACTGCAAGAAATGGTTGAGGGTGGTGTTTTGCTATGCCATGCATATTGTACAGTAATAATAAATGTTTCCGTTTATGATGATATATGAATGATAGAAATTGTATTATCAACCCTGAAGATTTCATATTCTTGAATTGCTTATATAATGCCCTTAAATGTATTTAATTGTATCTAAACAATGCTTTTGTATCCTAGAGACAATGTTATGATTCACCGTTGTACATGCAATTCCTTGGAGGTCAGAACATACACCACACGTGATTCTCCTCAGTAACCGAATTTTAATAGATTGTCAAGGCAACCTTTAAATACAATTCAATAAAATGGCCACTGCATGTTCATCACACCTTTAGATCCTTTCCTCTGTGCATGCTGTCATAATTAAAACAATGTTTGTTGGTTACCTGAGTGACCAACCCTGCAACTCGCCCCAAATTCCTTAGCGTGTGCACTAATTTTACACACGTGTGCTAACACGCGTGCCTATTCTCCATATCCAGGAAAGAGGGGAACTTCCCAAATATTATGGCTGCAACAAAATACCGATCCTAGGGGTGGTGGCTTCCTCACGGCCCTTGAATCCTGCCGATTGTGATCTCCAGAACATAGCCGTGCCCTCAACTTCGAGGTGTGGCCGCAATGGTCGCTCCCCGTACACTGCAACCTTTTCAGAAGACAGGATGGCCAATAGCTCTTTGGTGTCCCACAGCACTTCTCACTGCTGCTCTTCGATGTAGCAGCTCTGCACTGCATGCACTGTGTGGTACGTTTGTCAGTCCACTCTGCTGTGGGAACTGCCTGCTTGTTGCCAAATGAATTAGGTTAGTGGACACACACAGGATTACCTTCTTCAAGTTGATGCGTAATTAATTCACACATTCCAAACCCCACGGACACCTCTCCATCAACCTACAGCAGCAGGAACAACTGGGTAGATATTGAACCCCAGATCTCTCTGAGAGACCAGTGCTGAGTCAGACCATGTGATGATGAAAAGAAAGTTGCTTTAAGAAACCAATACCAAGCCGGGCCAACCAAAGGTGAACCATGACCTATTGTGAGAGGCAAGAGGCACGCAGAGACAGCTTCTGACACAGGCTTGAGTCATGTCTTATAGAACAAAAGTGAAACCCACACAGCCTAAACCAAGCAGAGCAAAGACAGGTTGTAGGACAGCTCACAGAGAGTACCAAATGTTAGGACATGCTGGGCTTACATGAGAAAACTAGCAGCATAATAGGAACCCGCAGAGCCTAGTTAAATAAAAGGAGAAGGATAAGGACATGACTGCCAATTCTGAAAGCCAGTGAATGTGAAAACAATACTGAGGTAAGTTGATAAGCTGTACTACATTCTGGCACTTTGATTCATAATGCCAGCCAAGGCGGAAGAACATTCATTGTGGGGAAAAGAAAGACGCTGCCATAGCATTCTGTGGATTGTATTAACGGTATCAAAACGTGAACTATATATTGGTGAAAGAAAAGACATTATGAGAGAGACCATTCATTGACCTATGTTGAGAAACAGTAGGAAAGGTGTCAACACATCTGACATATATGATACGCGAGGAAATGAAGAATCTACGGATGATGCATTGTGGGAAAATCAATACAGAAGGGTCTCATAAAAATGAATGATGGGAATGGACGCTGCACTGCACTTTGGGAAACTAAAGTGGCAAACTGTTTAACAAATATTGGTTGAGACAAGCACTATTATGCTATATTTTGAAAAAATAATTACAAGCGCTAACATATCCAAAAGACATTCCAGGAAGAAATTACTTCTGGAAGGGATTCAGAGAAATGGAGAAAAAGAAAACATAAGATAGAGTGCAGAGACTGGTTACAAACAGATAGACTGAAATCCATTGGTACAAGTAAGAAGTTTGACGTGTACATGTGCCTGTCTGTGAGAGTGTGAGTATGTGTGTGTGCGTGGGTGTGTGTATGTATGTGTGTGTGTGCGTGTGCGTGTGTGTGTGTGTGTGTGTGTGCGTGCGTGTGTGTGCACATGTGTGGCCATGTTTTTCACTCTTCCTCTCTGCCTCACAATTTGCACTAGCTGGTGATGACTAATAATTGACTCTTGTCAAGTGAGAAATGCTATGCACTTTGTATTTGGGGTTATGAAGGGCCAAGTGGCTTTTATGCCTAAACTAGTAGCTTGAAACTTTAAGGGCCTGATTTATGGAACGTTTTCGTATGGGATTGCACCATTATAAACCACGTCCATGAATTAGGCCCTAAATGTTTACAACTATGAAAAACATTATTGGCAATTCTCTGCCTAGTCCAAGTTTCCTGAGAGTGCACACTAATCCATCTCACTCTGGTGCTTGCCCTAGCCCCATCCTTCCTGTTATCTACTGGTGCTATACACAAGAAAGGGAAGAGATGTTGGCAATAATGCCTGTCCTTGGCCCCCCTATAGCATTGTCAAATCCTCAGGACAGCCTGCTTCACTTCAGTATGTATATGTTGGCACTATTCATGTATGCACCGGTAAAACAGTGGCATGCATAGGCAGCCATGCCCGATCTTATGACTGCAGACAGACACAACACATTTAGGTTTCCCCCATGTGCCTTACTCTCCAGAGCACATGCGCATAGTGGGCATATGCATGTCTAGCCAACATTTTCCTGCCAGACCAGTCGCTGCAGAAATTAGTGGCTGTGCACAAAGCTGTTCATTGCAGCTGTGAAGTGGATCAGCCTGCTCCGCTCTGCTGATAAGTACTGGTATTTCCAACAGCCTTGCCCAGGTGCCTCTGCGGCCTGCTATGAAGTGTCTTATATAATGTCTTAGATGTTCTGCTTGAAAGTTACTGAGAGGTGATGTTGCTAAGCACTTTATGTGATGTTACTTGGAATTCTGTGAGAGCGTAATCCAGGGGAGTTGCTAGGTCTGGAAACTGTGGGGACTGGGGGCTAGCTAGTCTTTTGGCTGTAGCTCCTGAGATTGTATCCTGGGCTACAACTAAAAGATCAGGGGCTATAGCCCCCTTAGCCACCCCCTAGAAACGCCCCTAGCATAATCACTTTCAGTTTTGTTCGTGTGATTTAGAGCTTGCCTGCTGAGGCATGGATGCCATTCTCTTACTTACCTGTAACGGAAATGCGCTATGAATGAAGCTGCAGAACAGCTTCTAAGTAAATAATCCTGATAGTCTTTGGGTTACCCCGGCAACAAAGCAGCATAACTGAGACAATCAGCACCCATCAATGCCAAAGGTAATTCATCCCTTTCTCTCTAATATGAGCAATTCGAATATTCAGCACTACACATCATCCAAATCTGCACCAGAGCAGAGTTCTACCTTTGTTTGTGCTTGAGCAGCATGAAAAGAAACACCATCATGCCAGAATTAACATTCAGTGGTGTGTGCAGACTTGGAGATGCCTGCCGGTACAGGTGAACTCATAAGCACCTTTGAGTTGCAATTGCACTTTGTGACAGCATTCATGAAAACAGCTCTCAATAATAATTACTTCTTCTTACTCCACTGGTAAAACCCATGTGGCTGTCTTCTGTGAAACCTTGTACCATGGTGTGATGGATTAGCAATGATTCACCCCACAAACCTGGCCTGAGACCCTTATCGTGTGGCCAAGGATGGGCAGACACTTCCTGATCCTGACCGGTGTGGTGTTATGAGGGAGGAGGGGGGCTGGTCAGGAAGACTGGGAATCTCCCTTTCCCTGCAATCCCTCACTTCTAATGGCTTATTGCCAAATAGAAAAATAGCACTACAAGTCCCAAAATCCTCTAAGTTTCGGGACGAGGAAGAGGGCTCAAGATCAATGATGCAGGAGCGATCAGCTTGTTTAAGAATATGACCCACACCTGAGGTAAACAGAGAGGCTTAAAAGGCTCCCTTAGGTGCAGGCTATTAGATGGAGATGTAGGTGTGGCTGGAATAGTCACAGCTGTAGCATCAGCAGAGCAAGTGCATGCTGTTGGCAATCCAGACAGAAATTGGTGAAAAGAAGGGACACCATGACTTTGACCAAGCAGATTCCAACTGTCTGTCCTGAGAGAATCCTGTTCCCCCTAAGTCTAACGTGCAGATGTTGCACAGCAGAAAGCGTGAAGAAAGACTGTTTTTCCGCATGTGAACAGGTAGCAGGCCCAAGGCGTCTGCTGAGACTTGCAAGGGTCTCAGGAGTGAGAGGAGCTCTGTGTCTGCATGGAAAGGAAAATACACATTCACAGAGGAAGGGCGTGTTTCCAAAAGAAGCCAGAAGCAGTACAAGTCCTGCAACATGCGAAGGGAGCATTACAGAAGCCAGTGAGTCAGACCAAGTGTTCTGAGACCTTGTGCAAATACAGGCAGGCTACTGTAGCCAAGAATTATCACTTGTGTATGAATGAAAGCCGTAAAATACGTTGATTGTTGAACAATGGGAAGTTACAAAAGTAGCACTCATGTGTGAACAGACGTTTTCCCTAATACTCTCATAAAAATACTCTGAATTAAGTTAATTGAATCTTAACACCCTTTGAAACAAATGGAGGACTGATTGCCTGTGCTTAAAAGTAACTCTGAGGTAAAGGATGATCCAAGAATCAATTGTGTAGCTATCAAAGTTGAAGTAGCACTGGAGTTAAGTGACTGAATAATACATTGTGAGTTTGAGGTAAAAAGCATTACCCAAGCCAAGAGTGAAACAAGGTTCCCCAAGCTAAAAGTGATCAAGCAGATCTGATTCTAATGATAAACAGACTGAGTCCCTCAAGAGCACCAGGCCCAGGAGGGATATCGAATCAGATGTGGAAATAAAACCCAGCCCAATGGGCTAACTTGTTGGATGCCATAACTCAAAATATCCTTAGTTAAAAACGGCTCCCAGCAACATGGAAGACCATTCATGTAAACCCCATGTTTAAAAATTCCCTTAGATCAGACCCGTCAAACTATAGATTGATAGCCCTCCTTGACATTATGGGTACACTTTAAGCCTCTCTGCTGCTAAAAAGATCGAAACGATTGATGGAAGCTAATACTCTACAGGACAGATTTTAAGCAGGCTTTGTAAACGGACTGGGGACAGCCCAGCCCCCACCGCCCTTGCAGGCTTTATTATTTTGCTACTTAAGGCCTTTGACAGCCTTAACAGAAACTGATTATGGAAAAAAAACAGGCAGAGAAAAAGTGCCCAGCAGACCTTTTATTCCAAATAAAAACCCTTTACTGTAATACCTCTATCAGAGTGCGGCTCAACACTGCTCATCTATTTAGTGATGAAATGTATATGCACAGAGGAGTGAAACAAGTTTTGTGCCCTGTCCCTTGCCCTCTATAACTTTTACATCGCCGATTTGGGGAGCATATGAAGTCCATTTGCAGTTTCTCACCTAAAGCAGCCTCATTGAAAGTAACCCATCTACTGTACACTTGTGACCTTGTTCTTTTAAACTAAAATAAACCAAATGACACCAAAAAGATCCACTGCAACCTAATCAACGCAAGATCAATGTCCAAACATGCCACCAAATCTACAACCTCCTATGGTATGGAGGCATTGACGTCCTTTTCGTAAACAAAACATGGCTATATGGCAACTACAAGGTTACCCTCAATAACTGCCTGCACAATACCTTCAAGTGTATTCAAGTAAACAGGAAAACCAAAAAAGGACTAGCAATCATCCACAAGGAACACTGGAAATTAAAGCGGAAGACCCATTAAATATCAACAATGTGAATCCCTAATCATACGTCTATCAACAAATCCCAACACAAACCTGAAATTCATACTGATATAAAGACCACCAACGTACGATGTGGCCTTCATAGACAACTTCATAGAAGAACTCACCAATCTAGCCCTTGTGCGTAACCAACTGATTATCCTCGGAGACTTCAGCATCTGGTTCGATGAAGAAACCACAACCTCACAAAAATTGCTTACCGGCCAACTAACAACAATGGAACTACATCAGCTGGTCAAAGGAGCAACCGACAGCAGGACTTAAACCAGATGCAATCTTTGCCAACAGAAAACTAATTACCACAGCAACACCAATTCAGATCTTCTGCAGCGACCACCTCATCAACCCATTCATAATCACATTGTCCTCCCCACTTACCAAGAAACAAGAAAACCTACCAACCATCATGAAAAGAAACTGGAGAACCATAAAAAACCTCCAACTTAACGGAACGACTTGAGATCACCAAACCACAAACAATGACCATGGGCGAAGCTGACCTAGACACTATAATAGAAGCACTTCACAAAAGGATCACCACAACACTCGACGAGATCGCAATAGAAAAACCTTTCAATCATCCCGCAAAAGAGCAACGCCAAAATGGTTCACCCCACTACTAGGCGCCATGAAAATGAAAAGACGAAAACTAGAATTAGAACGGAGGATCAATAAAGACTGCAGAAAAAAATTCAAACTTCAACAACATACCCGTTCATACAAAAAGGAAATACAAAAAGCAAAAAGGAAATATTATGACAACAGAATCCTCAAAGCACCAAACATCCAAAAAGAACTGTTTAAAATCATAAATGAAATAAAAAACCCACCCGGCTGCAACAAAACTCTGATACCATCGAAGATATTATGCAATGACCTTTCAGACCACTTCAAAAATAAAATCATGACCATCCAACAGACCATACAAAGCAGACCATGCAACCACAACACTGAAGGCACTCACTGATGCAAGGAACACCAGAACAAACTCTGAAGCTTCCCGCACATATCAGTGGAGAGTTTCATCAAACTAGTAAATCAAAGCAAGAAATCAGACTCCCCCATGGATCCCTGCCCCCTTGACATCTACAAATCCACCCTCGCACAATGAACACCAATGGAATACTACAGAAACGTCCTCAACCATTCAATCTCAACGGGAAGAGTGCCTCAATCCTTCAAATCAGCATACATCAAACCACTCCTCAAGGACACAATAGGAAACGTAGAGGACCTCTCCAAATACAGACCCATCTCCAACATCCCCTACCCAGCTAAGCTCCTTGCAATACAAATATAAAGAACAACCCAAGACTTCATAGAAGAAAATCACCTATTAAACCAGGCACAAGAAGGCTTCAGACTGAGGAGAGGAACAGAAACAGCACATATTTAAATCTGGGATGATCTAAAGGCGAACACAGACTCACACAACAGCACCGCTCTGATACTTCTAGACCTCGCTTCAGCTTTTGACACAGTTAACCACGAGATCCTCATCACGAGACTGGAAGAATTTGGAATCACTGACAACGCCTTATTTTGGGTCAGATCCTTCCTAACAAATAGAACAGAAACAATATGGATGAAACCTTACAAATCATGCCCTTCAGAATCATCATGGGGAGTTCCACAAGGATCATCCTTCTCGCCACTTCTATTCAACATCTACCTGTCACAGCTAATTAAAATCATCGAAAGACATGGCCTCACCTGCTACAACTACGCTGATGACACACAAATAATCTACAAAATCCAAGTCTTACAAGAAGACAACGCAACACTAGAGAACTGCCTCCATGAAATATACAACTGGATGAACTTAAACTACCTCAAACTCAACCCTGGCAAACAGAAATAATGATCATCACAAAAAGTGGAAAAGAAAACCTCTACATCCCATGGCCAACTGAACTTGGTGAAACCCTGGCCCCATCATCAACTGTAAAAAACTAAAAAATCTGTCCTGATGGACAACAGACTTACTCTAGAACTACAAGTAAAGACCCTAATCAGGAAATCCTTCTTACTCCTGCGATCAGTTAAAAGTATCCTACCATTCCTCTCATTCACCAACAAAACAACTGCTGTCATCGCCCTCATCATGTCCAGACTAGACTACGCCACCAGCCTATATGTAGGCCTCTCAGAACGACTCCTAAATAAACTCCAATGCATACCAAATGCGGTGGCCAGACTTCTCCTTAAACTACCTCGAATAGAACCCATTACACCAGTGTTGAAAACGTTACACTGGCTACCCATCAAACAGGGGATCAAGTTCAAATCCATGTGCATAACCCACAGAGCAATCCACAGCCAAGGTGCAGAGTTCATCAGAAAAAACCTAAACGTACATCACACTGCAAGGCCACTCAGATCCAGCAGCGACATGCGTTTGGAACCCAAATCATAAAACAAGAGGAAACTCCGAGGATTCTCTTTTTCTCACCTCGCCCCAAAAACCTGGAATGGACTACCAAAGAACATATGGAACACAAGAGATCACCTACAATTCAAAAAACTCCTCAAATCATGGATCTTCACCCCATAACCAGAAAGAATGCCCATAAGGACATACACAGATGAACTAGGCTGAGAGAAGACCCTACCCTGACTCCCCTAATCATCAACCCTTATTAAAATAAGGATATACGGACATGTAAGATATCCACTCATCTATTAAAAACAAACTTCACAAGAATACCCACAGATCAATCGGAAGGGAGAACAAGGTATTACCCAGCAATGCCACCTGGCAACCCTTGAGGGCACAGGCAGAAATGGACCATAAACAGTAATACATGGGAAATAACGGGGATAGATAATATATCTCCACTACCTAAGCAGGATCATGCCCACCCCCTGGGTGTACCAAGCTCAATAACTTAACTGGTGGCCAACCTCATCCCCCGGCCCTGACAGTCAGGATCAGAGAAGTTATACCACCCAATGGACTACCAACAGCAAATAGATAGAAAGAAGGTGGTTAATGATTATAAAACAGCACTATTGATCTAGGGACAATGCTCACCGAACCAGGGGTACAATGCAAAGTAATCTGCTAATCCAGCCACAGTATCACCATAAAAACTATACAATCAAGTAAACCTAGAGAGAGAATATACCACCCCAATATGACTACCTGATACATAAACTAAACTACAGGGATTATGAGACATACAACCCACTAACCAAAACCTCTAATTTCTGCTTATGTAATGCACACAAAACCCACACAACCACCTCTCTCACAGCAAACTGCACAGATTTCACACACTGCAACAACACACAACCAATACATAGATCACAACAACAGCAAGCAAGGACCCGCTTTGATCCTACTTGTGCACCCAAGCTCAGCGCACAGTGAAAACCGAACTGAAGCTGCCAACAGTGCACCACCTCTCACTTTCCTATGCCCTCTTTACCCACTAACCCAGCCCGTCTACCTTTTGTTTACAGATCCGCTTGAGCACCTGGAGACCAACTCCGTTGGTGACAGTGCGCTATACAAATACCTTCAACATTAACGTTAACATTACACCGAAATAGGACTCCAACGTCAACTGAATGTATTTCAGAGGCATGAAGAAATGAACAACCTAGAAATCAACACAACAAAAACTAAAATTCTGATCCTAAAAAAGGGCCCTTAAGGAAAAAAGAAGAAATGTAAATGGTATCTGAATGCCAAAGAAATAGCAAAGGTTTTGTCATTTAAATATTTGGGAATAATGCTCTCCAGCAGTAGTTGGAAACTCATGCTGGCGAATCATTGAAATTTAAGGCAAAGACACTGGCGAGCCAAGCACTGATCCTGAAAAGGACATGTTGTAAATATGAATTGATATTGATATTTTATTTCTATTGCGCTTGTACACAAGTGTTTCAGAGCGCGACAAGGCAAGGGAGGGGAACAGGGGAGAACAAAACAGCGATCTTACTAGGCCCAGTGACATTAAGAACGCACAAGTGCATGGGGGAGGGGGAGGGAAGAGTGCATGGAAGGGGAGAGAAGTGGAAAGTGCGAAGCAGAGGAGAAACAGATAAATAACAATAAATAAATAATAAAGGCAACAAACAGTTTTAGTGCAGCCAGTAATTTGCAAGTGCTAGCTTTAAGGCAGCAGACAGGGTACGTCTGATAAGTGCAGGAAGAAAAAGGGGGGGGCTTTATGGGTCCAGATACAGACCCCAGTGCAAGGGGTGGCCCGGAGGCAGTGCGGGAGGGTGGCAGGGTGAGCAGGTACCTGGGCCCGTAGGACAGATAGTTGCCAGGTGCACAGTGCCAAGAGAGAACAGATCAGAAGGGGAGAGGGAGAGGGAAGGCAGAAGAAAACAGGAAGGTCTTGAGGTGCTTCCGGAACCGGAGATGGTTCTCCTCAAGTTTTAGAGTGGCAGGGAGGCTGTTCCAGAGGGAGGCCCCAGCCGAAGACAGAGCTCTACCTCCAGCTCGTTTCTTTGAAAAACAACTGACCCTGAGGGAGTTGGAGGTAGAGGAGTGAAGAGCTCGAGAGGGGAGGTATTTGTGGAGGGATAGCTGAAGGTAGTTTGGACCCAGGCCCCAGAAAGCGTTGTGGACAATGCAGAGGGTTTTGAATTTAATCCTTGCATCCACTGGGAGCCAATAGAGAGATTTCAGAGTTGAGAGATACGGTCCCAGGGCTTGAGGCCAAGGACAAGTCTCGCAGTCCTGTTCTGGATTAGTTGCAGAGGGTGGAGAGTAGATTTAGAAAGAGGCTGTTACAATAGTCCAAGCTAGAGAGAACCAGAGCTTGGGATACCATAAGCTTCTGGGGGAAGGAGAGGAAAGGCAGAGTAGATCTGAGGAGGTGCAGTCGGAAATTTGACTTTTTAGAGACCTCAGAGATGGGGGCGGAAAAGGAAAGGGTGGAATCAAAGATGCCTCCAAGGTTCTTAACCTCGCAGGTGGGGGCAGAAGGAGGATTGATTCCCATAATAGTTTTTTAAAGTCAAGGTAATTCCGACTCTAACTTGCGGATCCGAAGCACTTCACAATAAAAAGAAAAACAGAAGTTCCTGATGTAGCGGGGCCCCCATGGTTTGGGGGACCCACCACAGCAGGTCTGGTGGGTTTCTGGCCCAGTTCTCACCCATCGGGGTGAAGGCTCAGCTGGGGAGGTGCACAGTATGGGTTGGAGTTGGCGCAGACCGTGACATTTGGCACATGTCACATGCCATGTTCAACTCCAATCCCTTCTCCCTCCTCTTGGCTTTCTTGCAGCTCACATACAGGAACCAGGAAGTTCTTGAAGATTCCTGTTTCCTGTTTGTGAGCAACACAGAGGAGCCGAGGGTGGCCTGCAAAGACAGACCGAAGCTGCATGAACTAAGTAATAAGGTTTAAAAAAATAATAATGGGGTGGTGAATGAGAAGTAATGTGATGTGATGTGTGTTTCTAAATATTCTGGGTGGGTGGGTGTGTGTCTGTGTAGAGAATGCAATGAGTAGATGTAAGAGAAGGTGTGAATGAGTGACTGGTGGGTGAATTAGCACAAATGTGATGTATGTTTTTTAAATGTTCTGGTTTGCTCAGTGTGTGTCTGTGTAGAAAATGCAATTAGTGGATTTAAGAGAAAGTGAGAGTGAGTGACTAGTGAGCAAATTAGTACAAATGTAATTGTGTGTGTTTTCTAATGTTCTGGGCGGTTGGGTGGATGTGTGCCTGTATAGAGAATGCAATTAACAGATATAAGGGAAGATGTGAGTGACTGGTGGGTGAATGCATATGAATGTGAGGCTGTGTTTTCGAATGTTCTGGGTGGGTGTGTGCCTTTGTAGAGAATGCAATGAGTGAATGTAAGAGATGGTTTGAATGATTGACTGGTGGAAGAACGAGCATGAATGTGATGGTGTCTTTTTGAATATTGTGAGTGGGTGTGTGCCTGTGTAGAGAATACAATGTGTGGATGAAGGAGAAGGTGTGAGTGACTGGTGGGTGAATGAGTATGAGTATGATGGTGTGTTTTTGAATGTTCTGGGTGGGTGGGTGTGTGCCTGTGTAGAGAATGCAATGAGCAGATGTAAGGTAATGTGTCATTGACTGGTGGGTGAATGCATATGCATGTGATGGTGTGTTTTACAATGTTCTGGATGGGTGTGTAGAGAATGCAATGAGTGGATGTAAGAGACAGTGTGAAGCAATGACTGGTGGGTGAATGAGCATGAATGTGGTGGTGTATTTTTTAATATTGTGGGTGGGTGGGTGGGTGTGTGCTTGTGTTCAGAATGCTATGATTGGATGTAAGAGGAGGTGTGAGTGACTGCTGTGTGAATGATTATGAATGTGATTGTGTGTTTTTAAATGTTCTGGGTTGGTGGTATGTGCCTGTGTAGAAAATTCAATGGGTGGATCTAAAAAAAGGTGCATGAGTGAGTGACTGTTGGGTGAATGGGTATGAATGTGATGGTGTGTTTTTGAATGTTCTGCATGGGTGGGTGTGTGCCTGTGTAGAGAATGCAATGAATGGATGTAAGGTAATGTGTCACTGACTGGTGGGTGAACGCATATGCATGGGATGGTGTGTTTTAAAATGTTCTGGGTGGGTGGGTGTGTACCTGTGTAGAGAATGCAACAAATGGATGTAGGAGAATGTGTGAGTGACTGGTGGGTGAATGAATATGAAGGTGTGTTTGTTTTTGAGTGTTGTGGGTGGCTGTGTGCCTGTGTAGAGAATTCATGAGTGGATGTAGGAAAAGGTGTTAGTGACTGGTGGGTGACTGAGTATGGATGTGGTGATGTGTTTTGAATGTTCTGGGTGGTGGGTGGGTGTGTTCCTGTGTAGAGAATGCAGTGTGAATGAATGTGAGAGGGGATGTATGGGTGAGTGATCAGTGGGTGAAATGGGGTGCATGTGTTTGTAATGCCCTGTGAGACTGGGATTCACTGCAAATTCCTTTAATGGCTTTGCATGTTTCACAGTTTTTTTTGGGCAGAGCCAAGTTCATGTGTGCCATTACCTGGCTAGTTTTGCATTTTGGTGCAGTCAGTCTAGCGATTGCTTACTGAGGCATGACATTTATTACTCGCCATCTTTAAAAAAGCAAGCATGATAAGAAGTGTTACCTTGCTAGACCGATGTTTCAGTGTTTTGGTGTCCTGGCCTGTATTTATTTTACTGTAGCATGACCTTTTATTAACTGAGCATCTAGGATGACTCAAGCAAGATACGTGTTCTTATGGGTCTAGACTGGTTTACATTGGAACCAGTTTGGACAGGTCATATTGTGGCATGTCAATTTTAATAGCCAAACCAATGGGAGTATGTTCTTACATAGAAGTACTGGCATATATTGGCAGAGCCAGTTTTGTGCCCAGTGCCAGTGATAATACTATACCAAAACATCTTAAAGCAAATATGAGTATGGTGGAATATGGGAATACTAGCATATGTTGTTGGAGACAGCATGGAAATGTATGGGCACAGCCAGAACGAAAATGTTTTTTATACTAGCAAATATTGCAGGGATCAGCATGTTAATGCATTGGGAAATGCCTGGTGCACTTTTGGTGACTTCCACTTTTTTCCCCATGATTAACCCTACAAAATTGATTTTTGGCCTTTCACACACATTTTTGACCTTTTATCCAAATGCTCACAGAACGTGTCTTGTGTAATGCACCATTTTGACCAATTTTTCAAAACATTTTCGCAAGGGAGGCAGAAGAATCTGCTGTGACCCCGGCCCCAACCCATTTTCGTTCGTTGGGGCTCCCTCGCTACACTTGGCCGCAAATGCATACTTGTGGCAAATATTCATTTTTAAAGTAATAAGCAACATTTCTGTTGCATTTACCAAAACAGTTTATTTTTGGGATAAAGTGCATGCCCCCTTTTGAAAAGCTATCTTGACTGTGGAAATCCAGTTGCTTTGAACTTAGTGACCTTAGTGACCTAAGTGACCTTGACGTTAAGTGAGTACAATAGATGTTATTTTAGCAGTTTCTCCTAGTATGTAAGAAACCAAAAGATTAGCTTGACAAGAGCATACTTAACGACCTAGTTAATGTCAATGAATTGATGTTAAATGAGTATATTTGTTATGATGTTAGTTATGACAGCATCTGTTTTCCTTGTGACTATGGGAGCTTTTGAAATCCATGTAAACCTCTATGTCACCGAAATGACTGTGCAGCAGATGGGCTTTAATGAATCGATTTGATTTGTAGATGAAACATTTTTCACAGTTTTCTGACCACATGCAGTCTTTCCTTGAAAAAGGTGTAATTTACTTAGCACTGCTTTCCAAATTTTGGCAGTGCATATTATAAAACCTGTACTTGAAATGACATGATTTAAACTTTCAATATACATACACATAAACTCACTTACTATGTAAGCTTAGTCATTATATTTTTATGTTTCATATATTTAAATGCATTGTATATTGAATGGCAGAAACACCATAGCCTCTGCTGCCTCATATATTTCAACTGAAGACAGAATGGGCCTCATTATGACCCTGGCGGTATGGGGTAAACAGCGGCGTTAAAGGTGCCGGCGCCGTTTACCCCATACCGCCTTATTACGAGGTCCCCTTGCGGGACCAAGGAAGCAACGCCTGGTCAAACCAGGCGTGCTTACGGGGTCCCGCGAGGGGAAGATGGAGCAAACAACGGGCCAACTCGTAATGGCCCGTTGTTTGCTCCTTCGCCCATTCCCATTCAGCACTATGGGGGCTGAATGGGAATGGGGAAGGACCGGGTCCGGGTCCTTGGAGGGAGGAATTACTGGGCCTTCCGAACTCGGAATGGCCCGGTAATTCCTCATTCTGAGGACCCGGACGCGATTTCGGCGGCAGCCATGCCGCCAATAGCGGCATGGCTACCGTCGAGATCGTAATGAGGCCCAATGTCCTATATTAATGCCAGCTGACTGTTTCTGAAACATTTCTACTGGATTTAGTTTCACACATATTGGATTTGTTCTTATCCTAAAAAGACCTGAAGATGGCTTCAGTTGCGTCTTTTTTCCATCTCTGTGCACTACACCACCAACCACCCTATCAGTGCTGCTGCAGACAGGATACGTATGCCGCCCTCCCCACATCTCTTCTCTCTGCTCACCATCCCCCATGTTCCTCTCTTCATATATAGTGATACTTTGCTGATGTCTTCGGCCCACTAAGTAGTAGAGAGATCGTGAAATAAATGTAAACATTTTAGTTGACCGGGTAATAGGTGTGAAGGTAATTGGTTTCTTCCTCTGGTTTACTAATGCATGATCTTCTGTTTTATTAAAAACACATATTTAAAAACATGTTTTTGAAAGTGCATATGTCCATAGGCTCTAGTGACTATAATTAAGATAGAAACGCAACTACAGGCATGTACAGTTATAAGTTATGTGATTCTGCCTTTAAAATTACAATAAGCAGGATTTCAAATTGAAAAACACTTTTGTAACTCAAGCCCAATATCTTGACAAATAGTTTTTTTTAGAATGTTCCTGAAACAGCACTTTGTTAAGATTTGCAAAAAAAATCAAATAATCAAACAGTTGTAAGAAAAAGGTTTGGAAGAGTGTAGGAGGTGACAAGGATTAAAAATGTACCGTATTTTTGGACAACCCTCTTCAATAATGGAGAGGTGAGACAAAAGTGGGGTAAGGGGAGCATTAATGGTGGGTTTGTTATGTTGCAGTGGTCAATAAAGTGTGTGCCATATTGGGAACTGGGTTGACAGGATGTTGATGCAATGTTGCCATTTAGCAAGTATCTAGTTTAGTTAATGAGAATGGAACCAGTGTTACTATTAGTGTTAGTTTGTGTTTGAGTTGATACATTTTAGATTTGCACACACGTATCAACATAATGGAAAGTCTGCCAATACTTTAGGCGTGTGGCATGCCACATAGCGCCTAAAGATGGGAAGCAGGGAGCTTCATATGCACAGCCGAGAGAGGAGAATTGCCAATGGAGAAGCTACAGTGAGCAGACACAGTAGTCTTGAACATACATACACAGACATACATACATGGGGGTCTTCAGGAATATGTTTCTAAGACAATTAGGCAAAAAGGGGTACATGGTGAAATCATGAATCAGTATGCTGTAAATCCCCATATTCCATGGGGTTGTACGTGCCGCAGAAAACTGCGGTGACAAGATAAACTCTTCGTGACCAGGAAAGCTGGTTGATCGAGGTTGAAGGCTGGGAGAAGGCAGCTAAACTGCATTCGAGCAGAGCAGCTGTGATAACATCAAATGGTCAACTGCTGCCAGGCAAGGGTTTTACAACTTGGTAGTATTATGTAGAGAAGATGTAAGTATATGGGAACAAGTTATTCAGTGTCCAGGGAAGTTGGCTACCTGGCGGGGTCAGTTTGGTGCAGGGTAGTAAACCTATTGCAATGGGTGCTTAAGGAAGGATCGGACACAATAGTTTATGCGTTTCGATCAGGTTCTCAAGAATAACCAGGATATGACCAGAGGCCATGCGAGCTGAAATGGAAGTCATTAGACATTAATGTGAAAAGAGGATTTCTGCAAGTCTGGGCGGATAAGATGCTTATCACGAGTTCAAAGGGAGTTTGTTTGTTTCTCTCCCTCCTCATATAGTTGAAGTATCATTGGAAAAGCCATGTGCATCATGACCGGGATTGGAGGTCCTCAACCAGTTGGAACTTTTAGTAAATTATGATGGTTTTGTGAATGTATAACCATGTGATGATGTCACAACCTACGACGGAATGATCCCGGAAAGGGGTATGCTGTAAATATGAGATAATGCAAATGATGATTGAAAGGCGGTGGTGGTTATTAAATGTACCCAATGAGAGTGTGGGAACTGAAGGGGATCAGATTTTTTGTATTGGGTTGACCAATCATGTTTGGGGGGATGACTTTGTAATGAAATATGTGGGAATGTGCTAACTGTTGCCATAACACATACAAGATGAAGGCCTAATTACGACCCTGGTGGTAATTTGCGGACATTACCGGCATGGCACAATCAACGTGTCTGTGCTGGCCATATAGCGCTAAAAGCGGCACATTACGACCTCTCGAGCACGAGCATTGCGCCATGCCGGTAATGTAACAACCGCCATGGCGGTAAAGCACTAAAAACGCCACTTACCGGCATCTTATGCCGTGCAAATAGCGCGTCCGCCACCTTTGCCATCGATATCAACGATCACCGCCATTAGCGGTGACCGCAAATAGCGGGGACCGCTATTAGCGGTGACCGCAAATAAGCGGATCCGGAAGTTGCATCAACGCACAGGAACAGGAAAGAGCACGGCTGCCATCTTCAAAAACACAATCCATTGCCATCCGCCGCAACCAGCAGACACCTGACCCCCACAACCTCGGCAAACCTTCCTCTACCTCAATCCTTCACCACAATGCCAAAAGTTGTTAAAAAAAGTGGAGAGCGGCTGCGGCAGGAGCACTTCTCTAAGGAGGAGCGGAACATGTTGGCCGACACACTTCAGGAACACGCAGATGTGGTGTTCTCCACTGAGATGACAAGGCCAGCAATAGCCCGTAAGAAGGCCATATGGGCCATGGTTGCACAGAGGGCAAGTGCAGTTGGCACTACACCCCACAATGCACGACAGTGCAGGAAGAGGTGGGATGACCTACGGCTCCGCGTAAGGAGCATTCTTTCTGCCAACAGGAACCTGGCCATGGAAACTGGTGGAGGAGCACAGTCCCCAATAAAAATGCAGCCATGGGAGGAGACATGTGCCGCACTCATTGGCACGAAATGCATTGAGGGGGTCGGAGACATGGAGAGAGGAGCCCCGACCTCATGTGACGCAGGTAGGTGCCTCAAATCCAGCCATGCCAAAGTCACTGAAGTCCACTTTGATGGGAATTGCAATGAAGCCTGACAGGGTTAACGCAACACATCTGCACAATACTGCCAACAGGCAGTTCTGACCTCCACCTTGTACACATGTAGCATGCACACCCTTCCCGTAGCCACACACATGCCTCCATGCTTATACCACCTACAAGTATGTCACTGCCTCCAACGTGCAACATGTAGAAATCAAATTGAATGCAGCCATCACAAGGCCTGCTCAAAGTCCACAGAGGCATCACTAACCCTTTCCCCCCTTTGCTCCACCACAGGCTCTCATTCGGACAGTTACGAGGAAGACTCTGCCACCACACCTGCAAAGAAAGCCAGGCCCGATGTCCCCACACAACAACCCTCCACCTCTGCTGTAAAACACAAAATCCCTCAGCAGCCAAAATCATTGGTGACAACACAGGCTGGGGCACAGATGTCCACCAGGCCAAGCACCATAGTTGCACCAGCATCAGACACCCAGCAAGTGTTGCCCACCGAAAGGCACTGGTTCTGCCGGAAGCAGCACAATGGGCGAGACTGCTGCCACCGCAGGTGGCTCGAACGAAGATGCAAGGAATGCAGATGTATTTGTAGGTCCCCCACTGGCCACCTTCATTCCCCCTTCCTGTCCCCAAGCAGCCTGCACGATGAAGGCATACAGGGTCAATCCCCTGATAAATCCTGGCCAGCCACTCCATCGCCAGTTGAAATTGTGCAGGAGGGGAGCAGCACATTCGACACGCCACTGGCATCCTCGTCGGCCCCGAGAAACCAGGAATCAATGGAACAGATAATCCAGCGGCAACAACAACTGTCCTCACTGATGAACCAGCATGTGACCGAATGTGGGAGTGTTAGGGCTGAAATGCAAAAATGTGCTGATACATTGAAGGCTGCAATAGAATCCTCAACCAAGGACATATGTACGGAATTAGCTGCGGTGCAGCACGTGCTCACAAACCTTGTTCAGGTTTTGAGGGACATGCGTCCTTGTGTGGGGCCAAGTACCTCCTCGGCTGTCAGTTCTGCCCCATCCAGCCCCGTCTGCAGATCTGCCAGGAACCTGCGGAGTACAGGCAGGGGTGCCCCGGGTGCAGGGAGAGGGGCGGCAATAGAGTCCGCCCAGTGAGACAATCACACATGATGCATCCACCCACTTTTGTGGGAAGTTGAGGGGGGAGGGGAATGGGGTGTGTTGGGTAGTTGAGGGGGGAGGGGGAATGGGGTGTGTTGGGGAGTTGAGGGGGAGGGGGTTGGGGTGTGTTGGGGAGTGTTGGGGAGTTGAGGGGGCAGGGGGTTGGGGTGTGTTCATTCAAATCACAATTTCAATACACTTTTTGGTTATGCACAAATCACATGTGTGAACATTGCTCATTGTGTACGTGTGCTTTATTTGTGAACAGTCCACAGTGTGCATGTCCCAGACACACACAGTGCCCCAAGTGCCATCTCCATGTGACACCCACCGTCCATGTGTGCTAGAAGCATTGGTTAATGAGAGTCTGATGCATGGCACGTACCTCCTGTGCATCGCTTCCTCCCTGAGGTGCTGCCCCATCCCCACCCTCCTCATCCTCATCATCAGGTGATTGCAGTTCAGCGTCAGGGGGCAGGGGCACATTCCGTCGGATGTACATATTGTGTAGCATTACACATGCCATGACGATCTTTGCCACCTTCTCATGGCGGTACAGGAGTGCCCCACCAGACCTGCTGAGGCAGCGAATCCGTGCCTTGAAGAGGCCAAATGTCTGCTCAATCACCACAAGGCTTTGTGTATGTGCACAATTAAAGTCCTCCTCATGCCGGTTCTGTGGGTTCCGGACTGGGGTAAGGAGCCACCTCTTCAAGGGATAGCCTGCATCACCTGTATGTGGGCAACAATGTATGTGTCAGTCATGACATCAGATTTCAAATCATGACGTGACACCATGGCATGCATTCATCTCTTACTTTGAACCCCATTTCCATGCACAAATGGAGTCACACAATGAACCGCTATATGCGTATTACTCTTATGGACTGTTTTGCAGGCCATCAACCACTGTATGCAGGGGGGTGCAGCACCTTATGAGTGCCCATTCATTGTGTTAGTACATAGTGGTTGTTTTGATGATCTGGCTGATGTCCATGTGTTATCAATGCTCTCATCATGGCACCATTGCTGTCAGCCTCATGATGACCTCACTGAGCACTTCAAATGTTGTTATGCAATTCATTTGGGCCTCTGTGTCCATGTATTGGTGTTTTGATGTTCATGTCCGTCATGTGGCTCCTTTGTGCGCAGTTATGGTGGACTGCCCTTCCAGTTGATGGTGTTTGGTGCCGTGTATTGGCTGAAGTCATTGCACGTAGGTGCATTTCTTTGAGGTGGATGCGGTCTGATTTTGTACAGTGCACATGCATTTGGTTGGATCATGGTTGGGACACATCTTCATTCACATGGTAGGGCTGCCTACATCTGGCATTATGTGGTCAGGTGTCAGCTAAAGTCTGGACTGCTTTAGGGTATGAGCTGGCTCCATTACCTCTGCTACTCGCAGCCACATGAAGTATGCATCCTTACCCCCAACCCCTGTCAGCCAGATGAAATATGCATCCTTCCCCCCCTGTGAGCCAGATGAAGTATGCATCCTCCCCCCCTGTCAGCCAGATGAAGTATGCATCCTTCCCCCTCCCCTGTCAGCCAGATGAAGTATGCATCCTTCCCCACCCTGTCAGCCAGATGAAGTATGCATCCTTCCCCCCCCTGTCAGCCAGATGAAGTATGCAACCCCCCCCCCCCTGTCAGCCAGGTAAAGCATGCATTGGTACGTCAATCACCTATCCACTTCACAATTCCATGGCCATGACATGAGACTCACCAAGTAGCCAGGATCTCGGCCCTGCATGTCGCTCCATGTAGCGTGGTATTGTGGAGTTCCGCAGGACCATTGAATCATGGGTTGATCCGGGGTATCGGGTACAACAATGTGTGATGATCCTGTTTGAGTCACATACCATTTGTACGTTCATTGAGTGGTATTGCTTACGGTTGCGGCACGCTACCTCCATGGCATGTGGGACCACCAATTCCACATGGGTGCAGTCGATGGCACCAATGCAACCAGGTATGCCGGCCAGTGCATGGAAACCCACCTTGGTGTTTGCCATCTCCTGGGCAGTCAGTGGTAAGGTAATGTAGTCATCTGTGTGCTTGAGGAGGGCATTGAGCACTTGGTTCAGCGTACGTGAGAATAATGGTTGTGAAATGCCATGCAAGTGCCCACTGTGTGCTGGTAGGTGCCTGTGGCCAGGAGATGGAGCATGGACACTAACTTCAGTAGGGGGGGGATGGCGGTGGGTGTTTCAATCATGCTGACGATGCTGTTGTGTATCATGTCCACGATGGTGGTGATGGTGTCCCGGTCCAAACGGTACAGGGTGTGGATTTGCTCAGCAGTGAGGTTGACTGGACTGGCTCTGATGCGTGGGATTGGGAGCTGCCTGCATGGTAGCACTGTCTGTGCTGGTGGGGCTTGCTGGCCCTGCCTTGCCCTCCTTCTCCTCCTGCGTCTCCTGTGTGCTGCATGTTGTTGTAGTAGTTGTTGTTGCTGTAGCGCTTCCATTGTAATCAGGTCCTCCAGCCCCAACATTGCTAGTCGTATTGGAATCATTGTGGAGTGTGGGAAGGGGTGGGGTGTGCTCCTTTTGTACTTGGCCAGTCTGTATTGCCTCCACCTGTGCTGATTGTGTGCACCTGTGACAGCTGGGAACACTGCACATGGCCATTTACGGGTGGTATTAGCACCATGGCGGTAAGGTACTTTACGGCCTTCGCAAGGGCGTTAAGAGCATGTCCGCTCGACTCGGGAATTTTCCTCAATTTGCGCCCTTGGTGCTGTTAGCGACACCGTTAACTAGGGTGCCGCTAATTGCACTTCCTCGGATCATAATAGGACCTATCGGTAAGCGATGCCGGTAATCCTTTACCGGCATAGTTTTTCACTTACCGCCAGGGTCGTAATGAGGGCCTAAGTCTTTGTGTGGTTCGGAGGGACTCTGGTGAGTCTGACTATATGACATCATCTAGCCGCTCCCGGATGTTTGTATAATAAACTCGCTTTATGAACAAACATACACTCGCTTCTTAAGAGGTCAACCTGTTTTCATTTATGGAGATCGGCAGTCAATACCACACATTTGGTGACCCCAAGGCTTTCTGAGACATTAGGGGTTTCCTGTCCACACAAATTGGCTGCAGAGCTTCTCTGCTGTGACCGGTCTTTCATGCATGATAAAGGGAGAGCTCTACAGGTGCCATAGTGTTTAAAGGCCATTCTGCTCCCCAAAGGCATGGTGTTGTGGTCCAGCTGTACAGGGCGAATTGAAGGAGCAATGCATCGGAGTACTTCATAGATCATTTTTACATGAGTGCAATTTGGCCAGAAACGCAAGTGTGTAATAGCGGGAAATAGAGTCTTTTCTTTGATTTGAGGGTTTTAGTAAGGGTAAAGTAGTCGTGTATTTGTGAAGTCAGATGAGGTTAGGTGGGAAGAAAGGGTGATTTTCTTTTGTAAGGGCAAATGAACTTTCTAGAGGTGTATGTTCTTTTCTTTATATGTTTACCTCGTTTTTTATTTTAAGGAATGTGAGGTGGCAACTTAATTGTATGCCCTTTGTGGAGTGTGCATTGATACCCTTCAGTTTGCTTGTCTGGTTGGCTGGCACCCTCAACTAGGGTTGAGGTGGCATCTTTATAGTAAATCCACACATAGATACCTTTCTCAAGTACACCCTTAGCAGCCTTCATTTTGCTGTATGTGCGATTTGAGCCCTCACCCTGTGGAACCAATATTTGTACCTAGTTTGTTATTTTCATGGTTAGTCGAAGAAGTGAAGGGTATCTTTCCGTAGTCAGAAAAAGGCAACATTGTAGTCGAAAATGTTGTAAAAGAGATGAAGAAGAGATGAAGAAGTAAGAAGGATTTGGGCCGGCATTGGGTTATTTTTTCAAAATATACTGTAAGAGTGGGAAGTATAATTACAAGAGAAGAGCTGAGTGAGGTGATCGTGGTGAAAGCAAATGAGGGGAGATTTAAGAAATTGGAAAGGGGATACAAGGGGTCCCTTGGGTTTTCATGTTGTGCCATGGGTTTGGCTTCCATGTTCCAGATTGTTGATTTTGTTAATACAATTATGAGAGTTAGACTGGTTTGGAGTATGGAGACTCCACTGAATCACTTGTGTAAAGTACTTCCTGGATGTGAGATAAAGATTTTGAAATACCATCAAGAATGCTGTGGGAAATGAAGGGTCAATTTATACATTATTGGCCTACTAAGGGGACCTATGATAAGGGAATGTTGGAAAGCCTGTATCTCAGTCAGTGGGCATAAGGGATCGAAGTTAGGGAATTGTTTATACATTTTAGAGTTAGGGAGGATGTATGAGAAGGACAACAAGGCCTGCAACATTAAAGTTGCAGAGGAAGGGCCGAGAAAGGAGGTTGTGTAAATTCCTTCTGCTTTGCCGCCATATAGGTGTTATCCATTATCAACCCTGAGTTTGAACCTCCATTTTCTCCAGCGGCCACTCCAGTGGTTACAAGATGAACACCTCCATCAGTTATGCTTTCTGAACTTTGGGATACAGAGGAAAGTGGAAGGATAACTCCTTCTGTGGTCAGGACCATAGAAAGACAGAGAATGGAGGCTGGAAAGGGAATAACTCCCCTAAATTATAGGATAGCAGAGAGATTACGGGTAGAGGAGATAGAGAGAGTGAGCTAGAGTACCAAAAGATTAGATGAAGGGCTGTGAATGGGAGAAAAGTGGAAGACTGTACCTTTTAAAGGATAGAGGAAAGGCTGTGAATGGCAGTGAAAAAGCAGGAGCAGATACAATTGAAAGAAACATTGAGGCTAGCAGAGGAAGAGGTAGTGCTTTTACGACAGCAGAAAAGTGAAGAACGGGAATACTTGAATAGGCAGGTAAAGGATGCAGAAGAAGGAACGTGTAGGCATGGACAAATCCTTGTTAGGCTCCATAAGTCAGTCATAACAAAGGTCAACATAGACCTTGAAGAAGAAAGTGTTGTTATGCATACAAGACTTGAACAAGGAGAACAGGGACCGGCACACTACGGTTACCATTGAAAGGCCAGAGGATGGGGTAGAAAGGGCAGAAGATAAGGATGAATGGGTATTGGATGTTGAGCAGGGAGAGCAGGGGAAACAGGGTGTAGCAACCTCAGCTCCTGCTCCAGCAGGAGCAATAGGGATCACACCACACTATGGTATGTCCGTAGTAACAGGCAAGAGGAAGAAGGGGAGAGTCCCATTAAAAGCAAGTGTGACTCCATTTTTGTTGCTCCAGAAGGGTCAGAGAAAGGAGTATTATGTCTCGTAGTCCCACATGGACATGAATAACTTGATGAAAACACTCTCTTTGCTCACTGCAGGGCAGGGAAGTGGATTTATTCATTGGAAAAAGAGACTGGCAGTGCCATTTTAGCCATAGGGGACATGAAAGTGTATTCACGGCCCTAATGGGGGAATGGTCAGAAGAGTTTTGGAGGCAATCCTGGTATCTGGGAGTTCAGTTGGATACAAACACACAAAATGGAGCAACATTCAATAATTATAGGGCACAGGTATGGGGGCCCTGCGGGTTATGGATCCTGATAATCATATATACATGTGATTCTAACGAAGACAATGAATTTGGATGACATTAATACATAACATATCCAGTTAATTTAGAAGATGTGTAGGGCAGAGACGGGAGACAGGAGAAAGGGAGGATAAGAATGTGGCTATTTTCTATCATGTGCTAAAAAAGGGACTTCCTAAAGAAGTCCAGCATGACCTCGGTAAGGTAATGGGAATGGAGGAGGCCGGAGGCTGGCTGGAAATTCAGGCACACTCTTTGCATTTTTGCAAAAGTCTGCACACCTTCTAGGGTCATCTTGGGGCAAGAAAAGGAGAAGGAGAGCATGGAACACGTGCAAAGGGCAGAGGCCAAGCTTGTTTAGAAAAAATTAACAAAGATCTGTTTGTTAGGAGCAGTGATTACCAGCTCCACGGAGGAACAGTGTGGACAATTGGGACAGCAGGGACATATCAAATCAGGTATGGCACAAGGTTGGATGGACGGGTGCCATACCTCTTAGAGTTCAAAGGCAACTCAGAGGGTTTCTGAGGGTTAGGGGAGGATTTCCATGAGAAGGTCGATCATTTGGCAGGTTAGGAGGAATAGCACCCCAGATTACCTGTCTGATGGGAGGCGACTATGGAGTATTGTATGCGATCCAGTGTTGGTCATCTGGAGAAATGGGACACTTGGCAGGGATGTCAAAGCAGGCCACAATATTTCAACGTAGGTGTCCAGCAAATTCAGACCCTGACCCTACCATATGCCTCAGGCTCTGTGCAAGCACAGTAGGTACGGATTGAACAGAACCCGATGTCTGGGGCTGCACAGATCTATATGTTTCAGCCAACCATGCCATCACAGTTACCAGTACAGGTATGGGAGAAAAATCCTTTAGCCCAAGGAACGGTCGCTCACTATACTGGAGAAAGTGTTTTTGGAGGGAATCCTTTCCTGCTCCAATGTGCTAACATGTATCCAGATTAAAACAGCCCAAAGGGATCTCTGATGTGTCCACTCCATCTGTTATTTCTGATCCAGAAGAGGAACACCAGATAGGTGTAAATGCATGTGATCAAACGTTTTCATTCATAGTTGATACAGGGGCTACACAACCTTGCATCAAGGAAGTTGAGTTCCCTTTGTCAGGCTGAATGATGACACAAAGGGATTCTAAGGGGCTATTGAGAGGGGGCAGAAATGTGAGGCAGACAACTTTGTAAAGTTGTCCTCACTATCCCTACCCTGATGAGGATTTCCCTGCCTAAAATAAACTAAAGGGAGCACTTTAACCAAGCTATGTATCCCCCACACGTATACAACAATCAAAGAAAAGAGCTATTATATGGCAACTCAAGTCACCAAATAATCACATGTGAACTGGTTCACAAAATGCTCAATGTGTCTTGCCGTGGTCTGGGCAAACTTCCCTTCCCCAGATCCAAACTGGAGTTTTCTCCACTGTTCAAAGGAAAAGCAAGGAAATTCCATTGAACACCAAGTTCTGTTGATTCAATGAATTATCTTGGCAAAGCCATAAACTCTCACTCCTCCTGGAATAAGAACTCTCCCAAAGTATCTTGAAAACGTCATAAGCTCTCACTCCTCCTGGAATAAGAACTGTTTCAAACTATCTTGAAGATAGCATAAGTTCTCATTCTTCCTGGAATAAGAACACTTTCCCTTTTTTGGCAACAGCAAACAGTTTTAGTCAGGATGGTCTGCTTCAACTTAAGAACAAATTGCAACTTTTCTTCAATCAGCATTCACAATTATTCCCCAAATGAATCAATACCAAAAATGGTGTTCAGGATAAAATATTTTCCAGTGTCTGCCTTGGCTGTAGCACTGTGAGGTTACATCAACCACAATTATAGGTGTCCCAGAACCTGAGTCACAAATTTGAGAACCAAGGGGAGTTTTAAGATTACCCTCTTGTATTTGGCACCATCAGTTAAACTGATATTGTGTGTTATTTAGTTTATCTTGTCTTGGGTATTGGTGGTATGCCTGAAATTCTAATAGGGCCTCTCCACCTGATTTTTGTTATTTGGCCAAACCACCATACTCAGTTGTAGGGTTCTTTTGGTTCTAGGGTTCTTTTGGTTTGGTTTGGCACCAGCCAATGTTTTTTTTTTTAAAAAAAAAATAACAGTTCGGTATATGTAATGCTTATTAGCTTACTTTTGTACTTTTTAACAGTTCGGTATTCATTCTCCTGGTTTGTATTCGTTAAGAGAACCAGCACTTTGCATGCACATTACAATGACAGTGCAAAAAGGGGGTTACCTGTACATTCAGTTGTGTTCCTTTATGGAGTAATGGCGGTGTTGAGTTGTATCCTGGGAATCAGCTATAGGAGAGTGGATACCGACTTAATCTTTGTTTCTGCATTCTGAGTTGCAGGAGATAACACTAGGCACCATTGTCATGATTATTCTAGAAGCAGTAGTTGTGAAGAAGGGTGGTTCTCTTAGGCACTGACGAGAAAGGCGTAGAGTGCTTCACAGTCGTGTGCATCGATCCAGCCTTATCATTAAGGGACATGTCCGATAAACAACTGTTCGAGGAAGTTGAAGACAGAGGAGAGATAGTTGTTGAGATTTGGGTGCCTTGTCAGATAATGAAAGAACAAAGGGCAGTTTCAGAAACCACAACTACTGTGAGGGGATGCAGTAGTAGTGAACATGCATGCACAAACATACATACGCATGGTCTTCAGGAAGATGTGTTTGCTACAGTTGGGGATAAAGGGGTACATGGTGAATGTATGAATCTATGTGCCGCAAGTCTCTTCATAGCTAGGGTGATGAGATTCATTCTTTGGTTAAGCAGAATGCAGGTTGATCAAGGTTGGAGTCTAGGGGGTGGCAGCAAAGCTTCTTTTGGGCAGCTTCAATAACCTCAAATGGTCAGCTGCGGACAGGCAAGATTTTTACAACTTGATACTATTGGGTGAAGAGATGTAATACACCTAGGTACATTGGAGCCTATTATTCAGTGACCAGGGAAGTCTGGCCACCTTCTAGGGTCATTTTGGGCCCGGAAATAAACCCGATACAAAGCTTAAAAGCAAAACGGACAAAATGGTTTATTAGTTTCGATGAAGTTCTCAGGAATGATCAGGATGTGGCCAGAAACAATGCATGCTGAAATGATAGTAATTCGAGATTAGTGTGAGGACAACAGTAATCTGGGCGGATAAAATGCTTATTACCAGTTCAAAGGGAACATGTTTGTTTCTCTACCCCTTCGTATTGTTGAAGTATCCTTGGAAATACCATGTGCATCACCACCAGGGTTAGAGTTTTCCGACCAGTTGAAGCTTGTAGTAAATTAGGATTGTTGTGTGACTGTGTAACAATGTGATGATGTCCCAACCTACTATGGAACGATTTTGGAAAGGGGTGTGCTTTAAATATGAGATAATGTAAATCTATGTTGAAAGGGGATGGTGATTAAACATCTGTGTCCAATGAGAGCCTGGGAACTCAAGGGGTTTTGATTTATTTGCATAGAGCTTGTGGGATGTTTTACCCATGCATCCAAGCCCTACCATAAAACTGTGCAGTACTGGCATGGAAAACATCATGATGGCCAGAACTCCCCAGAGAGTGCACAGGGAAAACATGAAGAATAGGCTGCCACCCATTTTTGCCTATGTTGTGAGCACAGGAGGGCACTGCCTAAAACCACCATTGGGCTACACACATAGTAGCCTGAAACCATTGGGAATGGCAATGCTGATTGCCAAAAAGCAACTCAGAACTGTGGGGAATTAATTTTCTTAATCCCAAAAATGGTTGCAATACCGGTACTCACCACTATCAGAAAGTCGGCGTTTTAAAACCACCAGACTTTTGTGTAAAACTGAACAAAGGAACCCGAACCAGGCCAAGGAAAAACTTGCTAAGAGGTGGATACGATGTAAAACTATATTCTGAAATGACTTGAAGGAAGTAATTATTTAATGTACATGTAAAAATTGTAAGTTTTGATTTAAACTAGGAACTAAAGTGACATTTAGCTGAATTCTGCCTGACAACTACCCCCGACAGGAGAAACCTGCTCAGCCATTCTTCCCAGGCCTGGCTGCATCCTGCTGCCCCTGCCAAAGGAGCTCACACCTCCCTGATTGAATTAAGGGAGGGGACCTGCAGACTGCAGGAGGTTCAACAAAGCCTTGTCCTGGACTCAGGCAAATGTTATATTGGGGGGGCCGTAAAGTGGCTTCCTCTTGGGAAAACTGGGAGGGGCAGTGCCTCTGCTAGCAGCTGAGCTTGGGGGAAGTGAATAAACCAGTTCTTCCACCATGTGATGTGGGAAGCCACACCTCTTTTTGACCAGGGCATAAGTTAAAAAGATGGATAATTCATAGTACGGACCTGTCAAAATGATATAAATAATATCATTATTCTTGTGATTTTTCTGTGCACATTTTAAGAGGTGTTAGGACCCTGTGGTATGTTCCTGGGGATAGTAGCGGAAAAAAGGTTGTTACTCCAAATGTATGCATGTTAAAAATCTGACACTTTATCATCTGTAACCCATATCCCTGGTGCACATTTGTGTAAAATCTGGAAAGGTTTAGAGGTCGTTATCTGGATGAAAAGGGGAGAATTCTGTCATCAGTGGACACAACATCGTACAAAGGCAGGGATCGGATGGTTTGGTGCTACAGAAAATGTGTAAACTGGACCTATAATATGAGAAAAATGGTACATAGATAAATATGTATTTGGATCAGAAATAGATTTGTGTGCAATTTGACAAGGGGAGGTTCCTCTGACCATAAAACCTACAGCATCACTCTGACACTCCATTTCTTCCCCCCAATCAAGGGAGAGAGGAAAGCTTGGCCAATGATAAGTGAGAGGGGCAGGCTTAGCTAGGCCCAGGCACACACCAATTTTCAAAACACATAAAAAGGGCCACAGAAACCCAGGTAGATGAGATTCAATTCCATTTTCTGCGGGACGCTCTGCCGGGAGACTCCAGACTTCACATCCATCAATCTCCAAAGACCAGAACTTTACTTCAGAACTTAAAGCAAGGGCCTAAACCCACAAACTGTGAACTCTTCTCAGCAGGCCTCAGCATCCTTAAAGTCATTTGCAAACTATTCCACAGCCGGGTGAGCTGTCTGAATTCTTTTGCCAAGAACAATTGCCAGACACCAGACCAGAGATCCAGAGAACCACAGGCCACTGTATCCAGAGAGATGACCCAGACAGCTGTGAGCAGAACCAGAGACCCAGACCGCTGTGAGCAGAACCGGTGCCTGATTGACCCGCTGTATCCAGAGAGCTGACCCAGATCGCTGTGATGTGCCGAGACCAGAACCAGAGTCCAGTCCAAAACCTGACCAGATCCGTGGCGAGGCCCATTCCTGCCCAAAATATATTGTGAGTACCGCCAGAACTGTGCAGAACACAATCTCTTAGTTAAAATAATCTAATTCAAACTATTTTAACCTAATTAGAACAGCCTCCTAGAAATCGTGTCATCTGTCATTTGTAAAGCTGCACAACTGTCACCGGTCAATTCTGAAGCTGCAAGCTATCACCTGTCATTTTGGGTTTTACTTTAAATCCGAAAATCTACCTTTATTAAATCGTCCGTATCTCCGGAACCGTTTTTGCTAGGAACAAGATTTAACTTTCATCTGAAAGCTTAGAATCTAGGCTTTCCAACTAACCTAGAACCGACTTCCTATCCTTTGTCTGCAATCGCGAGACACGCGAAATTTACCGCGATTTGCGATTTGGCCCGATTTCTTCATCTGTAGAAATCAGCAGCTTTTTGCTTCTCTTTGCTAAAATTCGTTTGCAATCTGCTAATCATTCATAGAGTATTGTTAAAGTGAGCCTGAACTAATATAAAGTAGCCATCACCTACCCTGAACCTCTAGAGGGAATTAAAAGCAATTTTAGCACCTTTTCACTTCCTTGCAAACCACATTAAAGTAATTTGCCTGTGTTTAAAACTCATCCCTGTTTTCCCTAAGCTTGCTGGGAGAACTGGAACTGTGTATTGCATTATAAAGTGTGATTTGTTGGGATTCTTGAAGACTGTGTGCTCTCCTTCCATTTCTTGTATTGCATAGGGGGGGGAGTGAATTGTCAAAAGAAAAAGTGATCATATTACCTTTTGCTAAAATCATAACAAGTTATTTCTGTACTGCATTTTATTACACCTTGCGTTTCCTTGAACCATATAAAGCATTCTTTCCCACCTTATTCTTCTGTTCCTATTCATAAGTTACCTCTTGATGACTACTGCTCATATTCACAAGTGTAATATCCATTATCAATTTATTTATAGAAGTGTGATATATATATCTATTGTTTAAATTTTCAAATAAACCTTTTAATTTGCAAAACAAACCTACTTCTTGGCTCAGTGGGGTCAGGGGGATTCTAAGAGGGGGGTGTTATACAAGGGTTGTCATCCAGAGTACTGAACTGGATATAAAAATACATCAATAAGGGTTTTCCTCAGCATCCCAGACTAGGCATTGACTTAGCTGTAGTGTTGATTGAATATCGCTTACAGGTTGACCAATCATGTTTGGGGAATGACTTTGAAACTAAACATGTGGGAGTATGCTAACTGGTACCAAAAGGTATATAGGGTGAAATCTTTGTATGATTTGGAGAGATTCAGATTAGTTTGACTCTATGGCATCATCTAGCCCCTTCCAGCCATTTGCACAATAAACTTGCTTTAAAGACCAACGTGTACTTGCTTCTTAGAGGTGATCCTAGTTTGGGTAATGAAGATCTGATGTCCACCCACACATGCCCACCCACACAGCTATCAAGAAAGGTAAAAACTAAAGGGTTGTCAAAGTTGCCTAGTCCTGTGAGAGATGCCTACAATACAGTGACAATGCAGGCACATGATGACATTAGGGCATTTTGGTCCACACTTTAATCAATAGCAATACAATTGAGTGCTTTGTCAGTGCCTGTTTGAGGATCAACAACATTTTTTATCAGCACATGACAAATGCAGACAGTGCTACAATTTGTAAGCTAGGCACACAATTTCTCTTTTGCAACATAATGTTTTAACACTGTACAAAGGTCCCCTTTAGTAGATGAACGATCCATAATAGGTACTGTGACAAATTGCCTTCTGCACTGCAGGAGTACAAGGATGAGTAGAGGCTACAGCACCTACTCAACTACCACACTTCTTCAAACCAAGAGCCAATCCAATCATAAAGGTAAAACAGGCCCTGTTAAGAGATATACCTCCTTTGCCTTTTGCAATAACGTGGGCCGAGGAAGGCCATACTCTCAAGATGGTTGTGATGTGAATGTGGTTCAGTAGCAACCCAAACAATGAGGTATAACAGTCCAAAATAAATGAATGTACAATCAATGTTCTATGAAAATATATATATTTTGATTATACACATAATGTACGTTACTAACTAAATAGAAAACAAAACAAAACCTACCCCCATAGAAAGAACATTCAATATGCAAGATAGAAAAATGCAGCACTCTGGTAAAATGAGACAAAGGGAGGAAAGGCAATAAAAAACGCAATGTTAAAAAGGGATAGGTTCTTGCAAAAAGTGATTAATATGAACTAGCCATTCTCTAGGGCACAAAGATGAACAAAGGGGAAAGTTAGCAGTCAATAATACCTTTCTCTGTTGTAGTGGCCCGGCACTGATGAACCATTCTTCTTTGTGCTGTTTGAGCGGTTCAAAGAGTGCAAAATGCAGCACTGCAGCATCATAGTAGTTTTAATATGTCAAACAGTTCTTGAAACATGGCTCCCTGCAGGTCAATGATAAAAAAATTAGGATAACACCTGTCTTGGATCTCACAGTGATGTGAGTTCCATTCCAGGTACACATGGACAAGATGTGTCCTTTTCTCATGCTCCCAAACATGAGGAGACTGGCACACATCTGCAGGGGACCATCAATACGGTGAGGACCTGGGTTCCGCTGTGACTGGCAAAGGGGCATTCTTGCTCCATTAGCAGGTCACTCGTCAGGTTTCTGTGAGTTTCACCCCAGGGACTCTGGTCAAAAATGGGTCTTTGTCCTCGGGCTCCCAAACACATGGGAGGATGGCATACAACTGCAGGTGTCCTTCAACACAGTGGGGTTCTGGGTACAACTGTACGTGGCAGAGAGGCATGTCTTACTCTAGCAGACGGTCACAACCAATGTTACCTGGGGATATTTAGGGAGTAGAAATGCCTTTGCCTTGAACTATCTGTCTTCACCTCACAATTGACTTTACAAAAGACTGATCTTCCAACAGTCACCCCAACACATTATTCCTCAAGGGCTGAAGTCCAGAAGTGAATTAAAGAAGGGGTGGGAGGCCTCTTGTTTTAAAAGCAAAAGAAAGCAAAAGCACACAGGTGTTTGGACTAAAGCTAGCCTGCTTTAGGGGTCCAATCCTGTTCTGTGAATCAGTGGGCTTTGTCCCAGACACCACACCCAAAGTGCTTTGTGCTACAGAAATTGGAAGGGAAGGAAGGTAAGACAGAGGCAGAGAAAAACAAGATGGTGGAACCTTTCTCCAACTGTAAAGAAGTACCTCCACCTACAAAAACCCACTCCTTCCCTTCTCAATAAGTTCAAAGGTCCTTTGATATGCAGTCACCTGGCGTGAGGCCAACCCTTATGTCAATGAGTGTGATCTTTGATTCCTGTTCACAAGGCAGCTTCCTGATGAGTTGCTTCTTTCTAGGGAGGGTATTAGCTGTGGCAATGGCAGCCTGTCTGGGGCAATACATATCATCTTTTCACAGCTGAGCTGGGCTAACAGGGCTGACACATGTGTGATATCAAAATGCTTAAATTATTATGAGAAATACCATCCACCAGACCATACTTCAGATATGGCTTATTTTTAAAGGTTATTCTGCCTCCAGGACCATATCCTCATAATTGTGGAATTTTGGCATAGGACTAGATATCTTATGCAGCCTCTGATCTGCAAAGACTCAGCTTTAGCTGCAGCTATTAAATGGCCACCTGTGTCCTCTGGACCTGTTTTGTGCTTGTAGAGAGCAAGTGCTGAAGATCAGGCTATGGATGCAGCTGGGCACAGGTGAACATTATGCTTTTGGAATGAGATTATGAAAGGGGAATCTGATCAGCAGTTTAACCTTTCCAGGATAGAATTGTCCACATCATTTTATTAAATGGTTTCTACACCCTTTCCTCATAGCTACAATAGTGTGTGTTGTTATTCTTATGCGTAAAGGCACAAGATAAATGAAAAAATGCATGATTTATTTGGCTCGTTACCAAAAAACTTGCTGTTTAGCTGATGCTGCCTTCCCAGCTGAACAATTTGCTGCTAATAAGCTCAATTTATAATGATGAGCAAGGTGTGGGTGAATAATTGTCACTAAGTACCATTAAGTGCATGGTTGCTTTTTCGGCATGAACTAATTGTGGCGCATTTGAAACAGCACACAAAAGAAAACAATGAGCAGCAATAACTCGAGTTCCTTTGAGGCGAGGCGCCTCATGTAGGGCATGATTAAAACAGCTGATCGGAGCATCACCAGCGAATCCAATAGACAGTGAGGTACCGACACGATTTTGCAACCGAATTAGTCATTGAAGCATTCATTCATTCACAGCACAGAGACCCGGTTCTGAACTGTGGCAAAAACTGAAATGGAAAACCGACATTTCCCCCTCTAGTTTCTATGAACACCATTCTGAGGTGGATCGACAGATTGGAGGCGAGCTGACGTTCTTTCCAGCTGTAAAAACTCATAAAATCTTTACAATATGTGCAGCAGTGTCACTACAAGTATGTCTAAGAAGTCTGCCAATGTACCTATTTACTCAAGCCTCATTGTGCCTTCAGTACATTAAAAATGTTGTTTTTCTAAACCAAAACCCTGTGTAGAAATGTTAACAACACCTCAAAGGTGCATCATTTAAAGGCTGTTTTTGTTAAATGCAAAATTAGTGGTCTGCAATGAGAATGCCCCTGCAGTGCCTGCTCTGCATTAATGATGGTCTCTATGACTGTTGCCAAGGCGTAAATCAGGGTACACCACATTGCTTCTTTCTCTGACCATGGTGCTTTTAAGAAAGTGTTGCTCATCCTTGGAACAAAACTTTCTATTCTTACAAGAACCTCTGTATCATTGCCTTATGTAACTGCAGGGGGAGCTAAGACATCCTTATACAATAAGGTCTTATCATAAGAGCCAGAGACCTGCCCCCACTGGCCATCATCTTATGATGATAGGAATAAGTACATCATAAGACAAGCATGCAGTTAGAGGTCCAGCCAAGGGACGGAATGGACATACAACCCCAATTCACTAGTCTCTGGCACCAGAAGTAGGGAGATGTGTGTTGGATACAGTGGTAAATGAGTGCAACTTCCAGAGCATTAAAATGTTGTGATTTTCAAGAAGTCAGTGGAACTGATTGTAATGTCCTGAACATTTGCAAGACAGTCTGCCGAGGGAGTCCACTATAATGGTCTCAAACCACTTATGTATTTATTTTTATTTTTTTATTTTATTGCATGCCGAAAACCTGAAAGGCATCAGGGCGTGAACAAAAACACTCAGGATAAAACATAAAACACAAGACATCAGTTGATACTCGGACAAAAGGGAGAAGGTTGTCATATTTTAATTCAAACAAGTGGGTTTTCAGACTCTTCCGAAAGGATGGTAGATTTCTTTTAAGGAACACGCTTGGAGAGTGAGCATTCCAAGCAATGGATGCAGTATAAGAGAATGATTTATCATTAGCTTTCATCCTCTTTGGACATGGACAATTGTCTTGTTGGCTGATAGATGATTATTCTCTTTGCACCATAGAATGCCTTATGAATTAAAGCCGCCATCTTAAATTGTATTCTGGCCCTGTTTGGGAGCCAATGAAAATATTTTTGATAAGCTCTAATGGGTTCCCCTCTTGGTTCTTTTTTATGATGCAAATAGCATAATTCTAGACCACTTGAAGTGTGTGCATGTTTTTCTTAGATCCACCACTCAACAGGGCATTGCAGTAATCAACTTTTGATGAAATGGTGGCTCTGGCCAATGTTACACAGCTTGTATCTGAAATCAATGGTCTGATTGTCCTTAAAAGCTTTAAATGTTAGTGTTTGTTGAGTACAATCCCTTTGACTTGGGCTTCAGAGGTAACAATACAATCCAGGTAGGTACCTAGCGTTTTAACCTTTGTTTGTGTTTTGATAACACATCCATCCAACAAGAAATGTGCATGTCTAGAATCTAGTTTAGGTCTCCAATGTGATGAAGCAAAGAGTAGCAGCTCTGTGCCGGCATCATTTAAACACATCCAGTGCTTTGTCAGACACTCTTTTATTATTTTAAAGTTAGCATTATCATAGTCTATTAAATCAAAGGCCACTGATATGTCTAATAAGACCAACAGGCCATATCCACTCAGATCTACAATATCCAGCATGTTTGATTGCTGGTCTAACAGTGTATGTCTGTGATATGATGCACACTGAAACCTGTCTGTTTAGGAGCGAAGGATATTGTTACGGTCTAAAAAATCCTGAAATTGTCGGGTGGCCATTTTATCAAATATTTTTAGGGGAAAGGGTGTATTAGTAATTGGTTGCAGTTTAGAGCGATCATTGGGTCTTTTGTCTGCTTTTCTGATAAGAGGGGTTAAAGAGACGTTTTTAAATATTTTTTGGAACATCATCATGTTGAAAAGTAGAGTTGATGAAGCGAATTTGAAAAGGACCAAAGGTATTTCTGTTTGATTGATAGATATTTTTTATTTATTTCTATCCAGAATGATCCTTGATGGGATAATTTCTCCTAACAGGAAGTGGGATGCATGCTGCATGCTGCTTATCATTTCCATCAATTCCACCATATTTATAATTCTGAACACAAAAGTCTGCTCTTCTTCCTCTGTTTTTCTAGTTTGATCGCATGTCAGACTTAATGAGGTGATATGATATTATAGGTTATTTATAACACGCTTAATACCCAGAGGATTCTAGGCATGGACCCGGGGATCAAACCTGTGTTGCTCCATGTCTTCTTGTTTCCACGGCGAGCACGTTGCCCCTGAGCTATCCTCCCGAGTCAGTCATGTGGAGGTGTTAAAAGAATCATCCAAGGTAAGGGTCCCAATCTTATCGCAGGCACGTAAGACTTTATGCGCAAATGCTTTTTTTTAACTCTGATGCAGTCATCTTTGGATGGTATGAAGGACCTAGATTGTTGTCTTGGAATTTCTATTTTCTTTAATATGTTAAATAGTTGCTTTACCCCGCTGTTTGTGCCTGCTATTTGGTTTTCAAGGACATTTTTCTTTGCTTCGTAGGTTTTCTTATGTTCCTTCTAATCAGTTTTATATACATCAGAGTTAATTTTCAACCATAGATGTTAGCCCTGTCTTTTATTTTCTTTAACTCCATTTTAACATATCAACCACAACACTGGGACGACAGGTCCTGACCCTATCCCTTTCCCCCTCAGCTCCCCCGACCCCCCCGCCGGAAGGTCTCTGTTCTCATGTCCTTCAAGCATAGGGGCGTCGTTGAAGCTATGTGAACATGTCCAATATTCTTATTTTATGAGGGCACCATTGTTGCATGTAGTCACTCTGAACCAATCAGTGTGGTAAGTCTTTTCTCTCACTACAGATGTTCTTAATGGTGCAACCTGATCTAACATTTGAGTCGTAAACAATTCAAAGGTTTTTACTAACAACTCGATTTTGTTGCCATACGAGGAATGCTACATGACTAGGGTAATGTATTTATTCAAGTCAGAATTAGTGATTTTCTTGAAGATTTTGTTATTTGGATTTTCTTAGCTGGAGCCAGTTTGTTCTCATGTTGTTTTGAACAGTATGTTTGAATTGTAAGAATACAAAAGTCAGAGCAAATGCACGGTTTTGTCTGAACAATCTCAGCGTGTACATTTCTACAGGCTTGTACACACACTCAATTTCTCAGGTGATTCACTAATCACCTTGGATCCCCCTCAGCTAGCTCAGATCCCCTTTAGTACAATGCTCATAGGATTTTCAAATATCCAATTCATATATCTAATTTCTCGGGTGATTCACGGTTTACCGAGGACCCCCCTCTGTCGGGCTCAAATACGTTTCAACACAATGTTCAATCAGTTACACCCACGCCGGGCTCAGACCAACTTTCATTTACTTTGTCATCAACTTTCTTTACTCTATTTACATCGAAGATTTTCAATTGTGCGCATGATTTTGCTTGACCCTTTGCAGGACCACTTTGATTCACAATCCTTTGTCACTCTTTCGCTTTTTCCACTTTTCAGTTGGATACCTTACCGAGAGCTTTGAATGAGCACACGTGCTTTGCCAGATCACTCTGTCTAAGGTATTGTATCTTGGATTCAAATTTCAATCACTCATCTGTTGTCCAATTTTACTCGCGTTGGTTATCACATTAGCTTCATACACTGTTCGCTTCAGCGTTCACCATACAATGTTGCTGTTTGCACCCTGGGCTTCAACACACAGAGGTCAGGTATTGGCCTTCCCAACTCACCGTCTGTGTTGATTTAACTGGTGCTGCTTTGTTGTAGGAGATAAGGACAGTACCACGGCAGCAGGCAATTCTCCCCCCCCTTTATTTATTATGCGGGAGAGCCCTGGGTACCTGCGACACAAAATGCAGGATTCTTCAGCCTTGTTCCCTGGTCTTAGACTTTCTATTCTTGAGGGTTTGTGAAAGTAACAGACCCTCGTCAAAAAGGTCAACAGCATTTCCCTCCTTGTGATCCCCTTGTGTTTTTCCGTCTTTCACCTCTTGTTAAAGTGCCATCTTAGAACTGCTATCCATTTCGGGAAGTGTAATAGAAGTCCGGTGTGCATGATGGTCAGAAATTGCTTGACCCTGCCTGACCATTGTATTGGGACATCTCTGGTATACGGCTCGGGTGTTAGTCCATTTTCTCTCATAGCGAGCTGCCCATGAGAAAGTGTTTGTGTTGTGAAAGGGGGAGGGGGCTTGAGTTCCTAAGTATCAAACATGGTAGGATGGGATAAAGGTGTTCCAGGGAAGGGAATACCACATTTTGCCATCCGGTGTTCCACTCCCCGAAGACCCCTTACCAACCCCAGGAACTGGATCCAAGGAACTGGATCCAAAAGCGATGGCTGTGTCCTGGCCACCTGGATGACAGATCCCTGGGGACTAGCTGATACAAGCGTTTGAAATTGCCTGGAAGCAGGGTTGCACTGCCATACTTAGTTAGAGGCTGTAAAAGCTGTATTCATTCGTCAATAAAACAGTCATCTCTTTATGTGGCCGGTATAGCAGAAGGAAGTTGATGTGGCAAGTCATCAAGGACATTAGGATATTTTCCTCCAAGGGACCAGTAGGGAAGGGGTATGGGACAGAAGGCCAACACCACCTGTTGATTTATGTAGGCATCAGCCATGGTGTTGTTGGTCTGTACTCGCACCAACCTGCTCTTGATCAACTCGATCAGGGAAGGCAAAGAACAGAGCACTTCTCGTTGCTTGCTTACATGTCTCTCCAGCTGAAAATTCTGCACAATCATTGTCTCTGGAAACCATCATGATTAAAGATGCAAGTGTAGGGTGCAGCAAGAACCCTTATATATAGAGGAGGCCAACATCCTCAGAGTCAAATGATGGTTTATGTGGGCTACAAAGTAGAAATGAAGAAATGTCCAGGGGTGAGGAAGACAGATGCTGACATCAGACTCGGTTGTCACACTCATCTCCCAGCAGTGGCTTTCTTGAGGCAGCATGTAGAACTTGAGTCTCCTGATGTGAACCCACACAAATGTATCAGTAAGGATGAAGCATGGTGTACTGCTGTACAGGATGTCTTAATGAATAAGGTTGAAATCCTTAAACAAATCATTGCTCAAAAACAAGCTGCTATCTTGCCAGCACCCAGTCGGAATAATCCTCTGACTGCCTTTCTACCTTTTAAATGTTCCAATGTTATGTAACAGGAGGTTGCAGTTATCGTCTACTCCCTTAAGCCCACAGCAGGCAAAGGAGATCCTTGTCCAGCTATCATTGTGAAGGAGTGTGTACCCTCTTTTATTATGTGATTAACAAGTTTATTAATATCTCTTTTAACTCAGCTATTGTACCCACTACCATTACGCAGACATGGTTAACTCCTTTAACTTAAGAAACCTTCTCTGGATCCTAGGGTGGCTTCTAACTGCCAACTGATAACTAACATTCCTTTTCTATTAAATATTATTGATTGTGTAGCATATTTACAAATACACTCTTATTTGTAAGAGCAGAACTTACATGGTGTTAGGCAGCCAAGCTTTAGGGCTGGGCATGGAACAGAGACCTGCCTATTAAACCATAAGTCCAGCATTCTCCAGATCATGGATAAGGGTGGGGTGGCTCTGCCTATGCTTTTGACCCTGTGTGCAGTGCTCATTCCGGTAGATTATAAAATATTGAAAGACAGATTGCATTCTTCTTCTAATTCTTCATCCAAGGCCATAGCCTGGGTTCTCTCTTTTCTGTCTGATGCACTGCAGGGGTTTTTAGTGAATCGGATGCAGCTTTCCCAGCTAATTTTGTCTGTGGTGTACCACAGGAGTCTTGTCTTTCCCCTACGTTATATAATGTATTCACAAACCAATGATCTATGCGTGGTATATACAAATGAGTCCAATGATAACTAGGTTTTGTTGAATCTGACAGGGGATTATAATCATGAATCAAACTATATTATTAAGATTTTTAAGACTATCCAAAAGTGGATGGTTAAAATGTATTAGCCTGGAATTACTCCAAAACGGATCTGCTTATTAATGGCACACGTGAAAGACTCACAAAGCTCTCTGCTCATTTCAGTAAGTTTACCATTGCTGGTTGAGTTATTCCAGTGGCAACAAAGGTTAAGACGTTGAGAGTCTATTTTGATGCCTTGCTCGCGATGAAAGCATATAGTAATAATGCTGTCTCTACCACTTCATGTTTCCTGAAATTGTTGTGCTGCATTCATCCCTTCCTGTCTAAGGAGAATTATGCTTGCCTGGCATGGCACTGCACAAGGAAATATATCGGAGCTACAGATGCTTCAAAATAACATGGTTAGAATTGTGAACCGAATGAAACGTATGGATCATGTCACAGCTGCTCGTCACACCATACACTGGTTGCCAGTGAAGGGGCGTTTTGCCGTTAGAGTTCTTACCGTTGCCCTTAAATGTTTATGTTGGAAAAGTCTATAATATTCAAAATCTAAGATGCCTTTTAAATCTTGTGCTGGAAAATTGACTTGACTATGCCAAAAGTCAAACTTGAAAGAGCCGATAGACTGGCCTTTGACTCAGCGGCTCCCGATCTCTGGAATAGCCTCCCACTAGATTTGAGAGAAATATGTATCTTTCTCTCTTTAAGAAGCTGCTTAAGACCTACTCTGAAGACTGGAGGGCGTTATCTGTACTTCTGCCCTCTATATCATAGAATAAAGGCACAGAACACCCGTGCAAGGCTCTCAGTTGGGCTGGTTCTTAAGTACAGTGTTTCCCAAAGTGCCCACAAAGGAATGTCCACACGCTATGTTAGGTAATAACACAGCTTATTTATATAAAATAAGGTTGCTACCTCTAACATTACACAACCTGCTGTAGCGGCCGTGTAGTTATGGTTAACTTGCTCAACTCATAGGAAGAACACTTTTTGGCCGGCTTATAACTTCGCTCGCCTGGACGAATCCTTACCAAACTGTGTAAATAAAGTAGATGTCTAGCTCTGAATTTGTTTGGGAAGTTTGGTGAGGTTTCATCAAGCCGGGCAAAGTTATAGGTGGGTCCGAATTTTATTTTCTCCATAAACGCAATGGAAAAAGGTTTTGCTCATTCCTACAGCCCAAACCGCTGAACGGATTTTCAACAAATTCGCGGCAGGAGTCATGGCTTGGTCCTGAAATTGGTGCCAATCTGTCTAGTAGTTTTCTTTAAAACAGGCAAAATGTAGGTCCCAAAGAATTAGTGATATCTGGGTCCGCTCAGCGGACTCACTTCCCTGTTCATTCATGGACAGGACCCTGATTGGTCTGGAGGGCAGCGTGATGTCCGCAGACAATCAACGTGGCCATTGATTGGCTGCTGAAAAGCGTGATGTGCATCATATTTTTCCAAAACGCTGCCATGTTCTATCCGTCCACGATGGGGAACAGGGCAGGGAAACATATTTTGGGTCATTTTGTGTTGGGAAGAGGGGCTGGGAACGGTTGGGGAGTGAAAGATGGTTGATATAATGAATTTGTCTAGGTGGAAGAAGAGCGTGTGGGGTGCGGCAGTCCAAAGACACTGCAGTAGTCTGCAGACGGGGGGGTCATTACGAGTTTGGAGGTAACCATGGCGCTATTAGCACCATAGCTGCCTCCATACCCTTACCAACTCCGCCCTGGTGAATGGTGCTATTACCGCCCCATTCCAAGGTTGACGGGTGCGGTAATTCCCCATTCACCATGGCCCTTCCCCATTCCCATTTGAGCCCCCATATGGCTCAATGGGAATGGGGAAGGCGCTAATAACAGTACCGCAAATTGCGGTACCGTTATTAGCTCTAAGGTCCCTTTGCGGGTCCTGTCCTTAACGCCTGGTAAAACCAAGCGTTAAGGGAGGTCCCGCAAAGGGAACTCGTAGTAGGGCGGTAAGGGATTACCAGTACCAGTGCCCTTACCGGTACTGGTAATCCCTTACCGCCTGGGTCGTAATGAGGCCCAGGGTCTTGGGCGGGCGTTTTATCCGGCGACTGCAGGCAGGCTTCATTAGGGTAGGGGAGTGTAATGTAGATGACATGAGGATGTTTGCATAGGTTAAAAAAAGGCCATGTACCCAAGAATCTAGGCACTGGCTTAACTACTGCAGTATCATACGACAACGCAAGCAAGAATGTACCCACAGCTATTGCAGTAGGTAGTGTTTGGTGGGCAGTTGGGGAAACATGTTTGGGATTATTTGGTGACTGCAAGAGGGCTTCTTAGAGTAGGGGAACGGAATGTAGATGTTATGGTGATATTGCCATTGGTGAAAAATAGGGTTGGCGGTCTACTTTGATATCTGCAGATGGTGTTTAAATTTGGAACTTAAGGTAAAATGGTCATGTGTTGGTTGTGGCCAGTGGCCAGATTCTTGAGTGCATGGCTGTATTATGCTATGGTGGTTGTGGCCAGTCCCTAGACTCTTGGTTGCATGGCTAGCTGATGGCCATTTCTAAAGCAGGACTTTTTGCATAGTACAGTTTCTGGACCAGATTCTGTAGAGTAGAATGCTGTGTTGCAAACATTTTGATGTGGTGGAAGGTGCTTTTGCAAGCAGGTCCTGAAATGCAGGCTAATGAATGTCATCGCAGTCCAGTGTAACTGCATTTTTTCAATGAGGGTTTCTTCCGCCATAATGGTGTTGTCTACCATTAAATACCCTTGCCCACTGCTACATATGGCAATTGGGTTTTTCTGCTCTTGTTTATATGCCTCTTCATTGAAATATGTTTCTGTGCTGGTTGTGTGAATCCACTCACCTGCACAAAAGTTTGCAAAGGTATCTCTGTTGACATTGTGCATGTTTTGAAGTACTTTTTGTAGTTTACTGATTAATTTTGTTAGTGGTTTCATTCTGGTTAAAATATATATAAACAATTTTCTTTTGAGGAACATTGCACTGGCAATGAGCGCTTCCAGGATTAATCTTCTGTGGTCATTTTTCAGGGTTGAACACAATTTCTCAGCTGTTTTTATAAGATTATGAAGTACTCTACGGTGGATTTTGTTTTGTAAAATACATTTTTTGTAATTCTTAACTGTGGCTAGGTAAACATCGGTAGATGTAGTGCTACCGCTATTAGTACTTTTATTCTCTTAATAAGTTTCTTTTTATTTTTACTTTTTTGGAAGAGGGGCCATAGTCTTCTTTACTGCTAGCTGGTTCCGTTTTGTTGATTAACTTTATTAGCTGTTTCATTTGAACATTTGCTATAAATTCTGCTAGAGGTGGATGCGTATTTTGCATGCTTTTAGTTTTATCTGCTCTATTTTTCCGTTGTTTTTCACAGAGTTGCTTTTTGGAAGGCATTCTGTTCTGTCTGTTGGAGAAGAAAGGAAAGTGTGGTTTTGAAAGTTGTGCAATGTATTTACGTGCATTGTGAATGTGTGTGTGAATATCAGGGCAGGCATAAATAGAGGGCTGTGTGATTGTTAATTGGGCTGTTCTGGTTGGGAAGGTTGCAATAGTAGCTGTGTGTGAAGATGTGTGAGGGACTTGGTTCAGTGCTTATGACAGTGTACTGTGCTTAAATAAGTAAGGACATTATGATGTTTTCATGATACTAGTGGGTGTTACGATACTGGTGTTCAGATGAGAATAGAAAGAGCATACCCACTGAGGTGCAATGACTAAGAGTGAAGTAAATTATGTTGGTGTGGGTAGAAGTTTGTAGGCTACTATATGGTTACACTACACTGCACTGTATGATTAACAGAAAGAATACTAGTACACTACTGCATTTACTTTGTAACATGTGAAGAGTAGTTTACTTCCAGTTCTTATCTTCTAGGGGACACATTGCTGTATTTCAGGAGGCTGTTCTTCACTGCAATAGGGAATGAAGAAAATGGGTGGGTATGTGTGGTAATGGCAAAATAATTGTAGTCCATGAACACATTGTTCTACACTGTAGGAGGAGTTGTTGGGTAGAACAGTTAGTAACATTGCATGTGATTACGAGTATAGTTGTAACACTGCTTTTGCTGCAGACGTGTTGCCACCAGATTCCTAATAAATGTTTGGCAGGTGCCTTCCCAGTGTCACTAGGACATTACAGGTCATGTTGGCTTGGAAAGTCAGGTGGTGGAAAATGTTATGTTCCATTTGTGTGCAGTTGCATCGCACTGTATGGCAATTGGGGCATGAGAGCACCAGCAGCCTTGGTATTGGAGCCAGTGGTTCTGGGATAAGTATGCCCTATGAGGCTGGAGTTTTGAAAGTGTGAGAGTTATTGTTGCACTCTTTGTATTAGAAATGGAGTACTGCAAGTGCTAGTATGCTGAAAAAAATGGAGACCCCAAGAAGCATGTACAGATTAGAAAGCAGAATGTTAGTGTGTGCAATTTCATAACCTTTCCCACACATGCATGCTTGGTATGTGAGTGCTATAGGAATATGTTGGAGAAAACGTTTGCATTTTCTTTCATTCATTTACTAAAAAATACACACCACTCTGTTGCAAATGGTACTGCAATGAATACTTTTAAACACATTGGGCCTCATTACGAGTTGGCCGGTAAAAATAGCAAATTACTGGCATGCCGGTACAACCGTGTCCGTGTAGCACTGCTGCCGGAATCAACAGTTGGTTCTGAGTGAGCGTGCACATGCATACCGGCTTGCCGGTAATGGCTGCACCAGCATGCCGGTAAGGCCCTCGAAACCCTGATAGAAGCATCATCAATGCCGCACACACTGGCACCAGCATCCTAAATGCCGTAAGGAACGGTACTGTTCTGTTGATACCGGTGTCGTAAATACCGGTACCGGTAGTGACGGTACCGGAAGCAACGTCATTGTGCCGGAATGGGGAATGCACTGGCGGCCATCTTTAAAAACACAATCCATTGCAATACTCTGCCTACAGCACCTGGATTGGCGAACTGTGGACTGTGTCAGCAAGGTGATGGCCAAGGCAACCAGAAAAGACACATCACGGCATGCGAAAGCCTCGTTTTAGTGATGAGGAACTCAACATGCTCGCCAATACACTGGTTGAGCATGCAGATGTTGTGTTCTGCGCAGACCTGCGCCGTGCGGCACAAATCCACAAAAAAAACATCTGGGAGGAGGTGGTGCAAAAAGTCTCTGCAGTGGGGAAAACCCATGCACCGTTAAAGATTGCAGGAAACGCTGGGACGATCTGCGGCTGAGTGTCCGCAACATCCTCTCAGCAAAAAACAGCCAGGACCAGGCCACAGGTAGCGGAGCATCATCACCTATAAAGCTGGCTCGTTGGGAAGAAACATGCAGCTCCGTCATAGACATGGAGGCCATCGAGGGGGATGGCCATTCCGAGATGGGAGTCCCTTCATCAGCCAATGACGGTGATTGACCCTTAGCATAATACAAAAGACACCACACACACCTAATACCCCAAGTACAATGGTGGAGTCCAAATGGCAAGTAGATGAGAGCAAATACATGGCCGATCTCCTCCGACCTTAAGTCAGCCCCTAAAAAACCGCACAATCCCTGACATGAAAACACATTAAAAAACCCACTGACACAAACCACATGAGTCCCCAAAAGCAGACAGAGGCACCATATGCATGCACACACACATATATACATCACCGTACAGATGTAGGCCTGACCACTGTGCCATCCCATAGCATGGTTCACACATTACCACTACTGATTGCACACTTGACACAGCCACTATGACCATGCATGAAATGTGTAAACACCAATGCAACAATGCACATTGTGCAAGCACAACTGAACCACATCTAGACAACACATGGCACACAGCCCCTGAGGCATGGCCACAACATGCAAGCCACAATACACCTGTCGGCCACCCAACAGACACCATCCCCATCATGGCTGCACCAGAAGGATGCTCAAACACTGCATCCCTTAACTCCTTTAAGCACCATGGCCGCCCCTCCAACATGTACACGAGAATGCACAGGACTGAAAATGAACTAGCATAAATGTATGTAGGATGTACGTTGATCCATGACTGATGCCCTGCCTCCCCCCCCCACAGGCATGGATCAGACATTGAGGAAGAACACACTGCAACACCAACAAAGACATCTGCATGCCTGAGCCGAGGCTACAACAACACCTCCAGGCCCTCCACATCAAGGGCTGGCCACAAGCAAACCACTGCTCCCAAGCCACAGCCCCCCAGTCAACAAGGCACACAGGATAGAGAACCTGGTGAGAAGCTTCCACCAACACCCCGGAAGGAGCCCCAACAAGAGCACACTTCTGCCATGAAGGGACCCAAGCCAAAAGGCACACCTGCCACAAATCTCCCCACAAAAAAAACATCAGCCCCACAGAAAACACCTCAAGTGGAAGAGGAGGGATCACCTGCGGCCAGTGATGTGGAGGGGCCACAGTCGACGGCCACCAGTGATCTTGGAGAGGCAGCACAATCAGTGCAACATAGCACAGAGGAGGTGTAGGAGGTGGAGGAAGAAGACACTGTAGTCTATAGCTTGCCTGAGGACATGCCGGACACCCCAACCATGCTGGACAACCCACAGTTCTCACCCAACCCTGGCTCTGATGGACATTCGCCTGCGGATGTCATGCCCATAGTAGCACGCAGCCCTAGAACCACACACACACCACCACCTCCCATGCAACAACCAGCTGCGCAATCCATCCAGGACTTGGAGGGGCGGTTGACCTACATGAAGGAGTGCCAGCAGGCCATGCATGACATGGTCAAGCAATATGTTGCGGAAGGGGAAGCCACATGCCTGGCATGCAAGAGAACACCAGGACTATAAGCTGTGCTGACTACTGTGTGGCACGGCGCATGCGTGAGGGCCTGACAGCAATGACACAGGCTGTCACCCAGTTGGCTGCCACCATGGCCTAACATTGTGATGCAGAGGCTGACCCACAACCCCCACCATCGACCAGCTCAACCCCGGCGAGTTCTACCCAGACAAGCCCAGTGCAGAGGTCACTGCGCAGTATGCGCCACCCAGAGGAACAACCCTCACCACCCAAAAGGGGGCCTCAGTACCCTGACACACGTTGACATGTCAGGAGGGGGTCCAGTTGAACTTGAAGTGGGTGCAGGGGGTGTGTGTGTGGGATGTTGGAGGGTGGGCGGTGGGGGGCATGGGTGTGTGGGGATGTTGTGGTGTGGGGGTTGAGGGGCGTGGGTCTGTGGCGATGTTGGGGGTGGGGTTTGGGGGGTAGTTTGTTGTATATTGAGGGGTAGAGGTCCATGTTGGTTCCTGCTCACTGTACATAGTTTTAATTCATCTAATACACCTGGTGTGCATAAGAAAAACACATGACTGGACATTGCTTCTTGAGTGTGTGTCAATTTATTTCTTAACAATGCCCAGTGCTCAGTGTCCCCCATTCCGAGTGCCTTGTGTTACACAGTCCATCAAAAGTATTGTACAATCAAAGTTTGGCATACAACACATCCTTCATTCACATTGTGCCATGGTCGATATGCATCTTCTTCACCATTATCCTCCACATCTTCAGGTGGAATCAGGTCGGTGTCAGGGGGCAGGAGAATGCTGCTCCGGATGCACATATTGTGCAGCATTGCACATGCCAACACTCTCTTGCCCACCTTCTGAGGCCTGTATATGAGTGCCCCACCCGACCTGCTGAGGCAGCGAAAACGGGCCTTCAACAGTCCAAAAGTCTTCTCAATCATGACACGAGTGCGTGCATGTGCACGGTTGTAGTCCTCTTCGTGCCTGGTGACTGGTCACCTGATGGCGGTCAGGAGCCAGGCTTCAGGGGATACCCAGCATCACCTGCACAGGAGCAATGGAAAGTGTATTTGTGAACATTGTTGTCATTCCTTGTGTGCAATGCCTATACAGTGTTCATGGTCACATGCCACAGATTCATCATGCCTGCACTTGACATCTCCTTATAGTGAGAACCAGGTAAGTGTATTTAGGGATGATCCATGGTTGGGGGTATCTGTGCCGTTCACGTTTTAGGCACCTTTCCATCAGGTACAGCACTCACACAAATGAGTTCATAATGACCATGATCTGCTGACATCTGATGGGTGTGTTGCAAATAGAGATTTGTACTATACATTTAGAGTGCATCATGACATATTTGCCTGATGTGATACACAGTGGTTTGCTAATCATGTTAACGACTACTTGATGTCACCATGTACTTGTTCATCACTGCCTTCCCCCATATGACCATGGCCCAATGGCAATGGGGGAATGGTCCGCCAGTGACAGCAAACCTTTCTGTGACTGGGCTGGGTGTGTACTGGCATGGTGGAACAGAGGTGCTGTGGATGAGTGCTGCACCACTTGCTCATATGTTAGTGATGGTAACTGATCAGTGATTACATTAGTTTCCTTGCTTGCACCATTGCAATTAAGTGTTCCTTGAGGTGCCTGGGCCGGTATACTGGTCAGCGGTGTACCTGTTGGGTGGGTGCAGTGACAGAGATGTCCATGTGTGGCAGTTGGATTTGCCCCAGGCAAAGCTGCATGTCCCGTGATGGACTTTGCTCCGCTCATGTATTTCAGGCATTGTGTCTGCAGGGTGGTGCATCGTGGTACCCAGTGGCTCATGTCTGATGGTGTTCAAGGTGCATGTGCTGGGGTGGATGCTGTGTGTATTGCTTACATTAACACACAGCTGTGTAGGCATGACACATCTGCATCCATTGGCTATGCCAAACATTTTGTCAAGGTGATTGGGGTCACAGTTTTGCCACCCAGGTCACTGTGTCCCCCCCAGGCAACACCCCTCAAACCCCAGCCAGCTGACAGGTTGCCTATGTGTTATGCTCACCTGGTCTCTGCGGAGGCGTTGGGGCACGGTTGCAGCCCTCCCTGAACCTGAATCACCCCCTTCAGGCCTCTCCCTCAGTAGAAAAGCTGTGAGCAGTGGTACGTGGTGATGCTGCTCCTCCATGGAGATAAGAGTGTGTCAGTGCGCCAATCTGTGATTGTTGTACCTCTCGAACCCTTCACCCCAAAGTACGGTTTCTGTGAGCATACGCCGGCCCATAAAGCTCACCTGTGAATTATGGAAGATAAGCTCTCTGTCCTGCTACTTGTGGCAGGGGCGCGTCAATTGGGATCTAGTCCCTTCACTGATCCCTGATAAGGATTAGTCCAGTCCAGCTGAGACTATGCTTCTCCTTATGATCGGCAAGTCTTTCCTGAGCTCATGTGATGCTGTTCATTCTGTTTAATGTCTTTATATGTTGCTCCTATTTATGCCCGCAATAATGTCTCTCTTCTGTTTTCTTCCCTTAGATGGAAATGCGGCCTCAATGCAGCTGTGAGACACGGCCGGATGGAAGATGTTCAACAGCAGGTAAGTGATGGTTTAAGGAAAAGCACGAAGTATGGCAAAGCAAAACCTTAAAGGGACTGTTTTTTTGAGGTGTAACCTTGTCTTCTGTTTTTCCGTGCAGGCGCTGCTGTCAACGATGGAGCGTGTCGTGCTGAGGTGCCAAGATGAAGATTTCGGCATTCCGGAAGGTGTAAAGATGAATACTTGGTTCGCTGAAGAGATGTAGAGGTAAGAACAGCTTCCCCCCGGTTGGTAACTTGGTGAGTATGCTGGCAGGAAGCAGGATTTCCAGTAAGCAGGATCTGCAAAGGTAAGTCTGACCTCAGGCGACGGTGAGCCTTATACTGCTTGCAAGTGCAAAATAACGCAATGCGTCTGTCTTGAGGATCGGGGCAGCTTATATAGCTGAGATCGTGGGCACGTCCATTAGGGCCGGCTTACCAGCCACACCCTACCACTCCTAGAGAGTGAGCATGTACAAAGGCAATCCATTAGCAGCCACACCCAGGAATACACTTGGGGCTGCTTAATGGATGGAATGTTCAAGGTTAATGCATCCTGCTTAATCCTGATGAAATGTTCAAGGTTAATGCATCTGAAGTGCTATGTCCATAATAAAAGCCTTTTGGTGTTAAATGGATGTTCTTGTTTATTTTTATTCATGAGCCTGGCGCCAAAGGCGCCATGACAGTGTCCACCCAGGTCTCCTGTGCATGCGACCCCTGCATGCCTGTGCCCCTGACTTCATGGCCATGACACTATGCTTGTGGTCCCCCCTAGGCAACACCCCTCATTGCCCTGTTGTTGGACTTAGCCATCAGCAAGTTACGTTGTGCAGCGCATCGTGCCATGTAGAGGGGAAGCGTGGAGTTGCACAACACCATGGCATCATGTGTGGATCCCGGGAATCTTGCACAGCAATGCGTAATTAATTGGCTTGCAGTGCACACCATCTGGACATTCAGGGAATGGTAGAGCTTCCTGTTGAGGTACACTACCTCCTTGCTATGCCGGACTACCAGCTCCACATCCGTACAGTCAATGGCACCGATTACATGTGGCATACCTGCAGTGCATAGAATGCTATTTTGGATGCATTAATCTCCTACACAGTCCTTGTTAAATATATGTGGTCCCTTCCATGTTTCAGGAGGGCATCTAGCAACTGGTTGAGCACACGGGAGAAACATGGTTGTGAGATGCCATGCAGCTGCCCCACTGTGTGCTAGTAGGTGCCTGTGGCAGGGAAGTGCAGCACAAACATGACCTTCAGCAAGGGGGGGTGTCTGTCCAGATGTTGATGAGGCTTACCAGGTCATCATGGATGAGGTCCACTATTGTGCATATGGTGTTCCTGTCCAGGTGGTACAGGGTGTGGATCTGTGCAGGGGTTAGGTCAAATGGACTGGCACTTAGGTGAGGGATTGGTGTCTGCCTGCGGGGTACAACTGCCTGTCCTGCTGGTATGTGCTGGCCCTGTCTGACCCTCCTTCTCCTCCTGTACCTCTGCTGCATTCGCTGGTTCAATGCCTGCTGGAGTAGTAGCAGTGCAGGCATGTCCTCCAGCCCAAGCGTGCATGTTGTGGTAAAATATTGAAGAGTGTCATAGGATCTGGCACTTAAACATGCTGTGGATATGTTTCCAATTTGGTTTTCCTTTCTTTTACAAAAAAATCACAGAAAGTGCTACTGGAATTGAAATATGCGTTTTGAAACAGTTTTGAAAGTCCTCTTTAAAAGAAAACTTTCTAAGCACACAGCATTTTAAGTAGCTGTCACTTGATGTCAGGAGATGGGAAAATGAGAGTATGATTACTGAGTAGGTTATGCAGGGTTCGTGGCAGGAACTCAGTTGAAATGCATTTGTAAAAGAGTTGGACATTTACTTTACACAATATATGCATACCTGCAGATTGTGTTTTTGGATGCCGATGTGGATGATTCTGGAAGTAGAACGCGTTTTACAGTACATTTTGATGCAAGTGCTTTGGAACACCAGGAGACCTGTACTCTGAGTGTTGCACAGTACATCTGAAGTGTTGAACTGAGATGAGAGAGTTAGATGTGGAGCTCTTGGATGTGAATGGTGGATGCACGTGTGAATGTTTAGCAGCAGCCAATGAGGAAAGTAATGGAAAGAGTGAAGTGGAAAGGGGAGAAGGGCTGCCCAGTGTTACGGGGTCCACAGACACCACATTGGTCTGCGGATAGGGCGTGCCACATCCAGGTCTTCTCAGCAAGCCTGGCATGGAAATGGGACTCTGGGGATTAGCCAATCAGGTTTTTAGGTTGTGCTTTATAGGAAGAGGGGGTAATACTTGTTTTCATTGCTGTGTCTAGTGAAGATGGCTGTGGTTGAAGAGATGGAGAGACTCAGTGTGTTGATGGTGGGATATTGCTTCATTACTAATCTGCAGGTATGCAGAGATAAGTGGTATTTCTGCCATCCTTGGATTTGAGGGAGTGGAGGCTTTGTTGTGTGGTGTGCCTGACTGCATTTTGCAAGGTGTGCTTGCACTTTGTTGAGAAATGGCCACTTTCAATACTACCGATGTTCTTGTGGAGTACTGTGGAGGACTGTCTTTGGGATACATCAGTGCAGCAAGTTTGCAGAGTGCACTGATGGAATTGCAAAGGCACTGATGCTGCTTTTTCCATGTGCAAAGGTGCTTTTTCCACACATACCACCTAGAACACTATGGACCTGCCCCAACTATTTTTATCCTCAGCAAGATTCAGGGACGTGTCGTTTGAATAGAATTTTTGTGTTGTGTTGGGATGTTCATTTTTCAGAATGATAACCTTAATTCTGAGAGTGTGAATTTTTTCACTGCAGGTGGAATTTATTTTTCAAACATTGAGAATGCTATGTTTTGCGTTACCATGTAAAGAATGCTCTTAAGAGGCAGAAAATACAGAGAAAAGCCCAAACAAAATTAAAAAGGTGTTTGTTTACAAGCACCTTCAAAAAAGGCTATTTTCTGTTCGCTAAAGATAAAATCTCCTATCCTGGGTTAAATTTCTCTCCCTACCCCATTGAATTGGACAATTTGTGTGCAGACACTGAAGTAGTCTGCGGATAGCACGTGCCACATCCAGGGCTTTTGAGGATGGCAGGCATGGAAATGGGACTGTGGAACCCAGGGGATTGGCCAATAAGGTTTACTGTGTGTGGTATGCAAGGAGAGAGTGTGGAAAAAGGTCTGTTTGCTGACAGAAGTGCAGATGGGTTTGGCTATGGCTGTGTCTTTCAGGAGGCAGAGTTTTTGGATTGTGGGAGCCTCATGGATCCATTGTTTGCAGGTGTATGCAGAGCAGTGTGGAGTGGCTGCACATCTTGGATTTGATCATGTTGATGTGCAGTGGTATGGAGTGTGTGGCATGAAGTGGGTGGTCCTGCATCCACTTTGTGCCACTTTGGTGATGCTCCACATCGAGCCATTATTATTGTTCATTGTGGAGGGAACAGTTTAGGCCATGTAACTGGAATCTCACTGAAGGAGACATGTGGGAAAATGATAGACATGTTTCCAAACTCCAGAGTATTTTTTTCTCGCATTGCCCAGAGACAGATGTGGCTGCACAGATGGAGAAAGCAAGGCACAATGTCAACAAGGCTGTTTGTACATTTTTGAGAGATGTTGGTATGACGTCTTTCCATAATGAAAACATTACATTTCACAGCACCAACATTTTTCACATCGATGGAGTACATCTTACTGATGCTAGTAATCAGCTTTTCTTGCAAAACATCCTAAATGCTTTGCAGCCCGTTTTGCAAATATTGCAAGCATTTTGCAGTAGGTGTTGCCTACTTTACTCTAAAACTTGAAAAAAGGGCTCTTTACAGAGCCACCACTTTCTACCGCAAAATAGTGCAATGGTTTAAAAGCTGCCACCAGCCACATTTTTTAGATGTCCGCGGACTAACGCACTCTCTGCGGACTTCCCAGGCTGCACAGTGGAATGCACCTTTTTTTTGGTATTTCTATTTTTGAACTGTGAAAGGTGGCTCTGAAAGGAACAGTTTTTTAAAATTGTTTGTGTTTTATGATTTATTTGTTTTTTTAAAACAGGACACACAAGGATTGGAAGGCTAAGGGGGGTAGGGAAGGGGCACCAACCTCATGGACAAAGGGGCAGCAGGAGAGAAGAAGAAGTTGGGTGAGTCTCACTTAGGTAGGGGGCACTGTTTCTCATGCTCCCAGACCATAGCCTCGAAAGCACTTCGAAACTGCTCTCCCCTGTAGAGTACTGCGTCACAGTACATACAGAGTACAGTGACCCTCTGAATGCAAGGGTTCGCTGCATTTTGTATGGCGTGCAAGACATGTGCGAGGCATGTTCAGGGCTCTGCTCCCCCACAGGAGTGTCTGTTGTGGTGGCAGGAGCAGATGTTGAGGATGCAACAGAGGAAGTCAACCTGCTACCGCCTTTGAAAGGGACGTCCCTTCAAACTGCTGCCTTGTGGTTAGACCCTGGGTGTCGCCGCATGGAGGTAGTCCTGTATCTATATAGCCCTGGATTTCCGAGACTGAGCACTCAGTGCATCCAACCTTGGCCGCACGCGCCTTGGGTACCCCCCAACAGTGGTAAACTGCCTCCACAGCGAAGACTCATGCTGGAAGCTGCTAGTAGGGACTTCCACTACCTCATCCTCTTCGTATTCTTGATCCCCCTCTGCATCACCATGACTGTTCCCCTCTCCAGGCCGTTCAGATGGTGATGGTGGTGGTGGTGGAGATGGTGGTGGTGCTGAGGCAGCAGCAGCACCCATGGATGCCATTGTAGATCAAAAGCAGCACACCAAAAAGAGCACACCAGAAACAGCAATCTGTAGGCAGTGCTCAGTCCTGGTCAGACAGAAACACAATGAGGAGCAGCAGCGGGGTGTGGTTCTTTTATAGGGGTGCACTCCCCGGACTATTGAGTATTCCAGAGACACTTCCAGCCCCAGGCTGGGCTCAAAAAGTTGCAAACATTTTCTAGATCAACCAGGGCATGATATAGAGCTTAAAACACCCTGGATTGGCCAAGAATGCACTTTGTTAGTGTGCAGGGGTAAGGATAGTGTCTGCGGATAGGCCTGACATTCACCACAGGTGCAGTTACATGGTGACCTCCTCGGATGTCCGCAGATAGGACGGCTGTCCGTAGAACACCTATTGCAGTGTGTGCATGCATGTAGGGGTCCGTAGGACAGGAGCAGGATCCCCAAACTAATTAAAAGTGTGACACGTGCAGCAGACAGTTCCTGAATAGCGTGGTGTTTGGAGGGCACAGGGGATCAGATGCACACAGGTGTCTGTAGGACAAGCGTAGGACCCCCAAACTAATTATAAAGTGCAACACGACTTTGCGGACAACTTCGGAGAGACGCAGTGTCAACAGGGCACAGGGATCAAATGCGCTTGTGCCCAGGTGTCCGTATGACAGGGATGGGACCCCCCAGACTAAGTAAATATATGCCACAACTTTATGAACATCTGTGGACAGGCGCAGTGTTCGGAGGGCATATGGGATTGGATGCACATGCGCCCAGGTGTTCGTAGGACAGGGGTGGGTCCTCCTAACTAATTAAAATGGCATCATGACTTTGCAGACATCTGCGGACAGGAGCGGTGTTTGGAGGGCACAGGGGATTGGTTGTGCATGTGCTCAGGTGTCCATAGGACAGGGGTTGGACTCCCAAACTAATTACAAGTATGTCACGACTTTGCAGACATCTTCTGACAGGCACGGTGTTGGGAGAGCACAGGGACCACGGTATCGGAAAGCGCATGCGCCCAAGTGTCCGCAGGGCCCCCGAATCAAATGTAAGTGTGTCATGATTTTGCAGACATGTCTGGAGAGGTGCGTTTTTCGTGGGTGCCTCCATTTTGGTTGAGTACACCTCCGGACAGGCGCATTGTTCGGGGGTACCTCCATTTTGATTATAGACAGGCCGAACAGTCGCTCTGTCTGCGGACTCCAAACGGGGCTTTTCTAAAAAAGAACACACACACACCACTCCACTCCCCTTCAGAGGAAAATAAACTGTAGCTGACCCAGTTGGCGAATAAATACAAGAAAGAAATAATCACTACCAAAAAAAAGTGTTCAATGAAAGAATCTTCAAAGCGAATTCCAACACCAAGGAGCTCTTTGTGATCCTCCGGGAAAGGGAATCCCTCATACATCCTTCAGACAATGCACCGAAGGACAAACAATGGTGCACGAGCATCCAGAATGCCCTATCTAGCAAAATAGCATTCCTCCAAACTAAATTTGCTAATAAAAAAGCCTCACTGTCACCTACTGAGCCACATGTCCCTACTCCTTCTGAAGTCCCTAGCTTTCTAACACCCTTTAGCTTCACTAAAGTCTCCATACTAGAAACGGAGAAAATTATCCTATCCCTAAAACCATCCAACTGTCAAGGCGACAACTGTCCTGCCAAAATAGTCAAAGACGCAGAGAGAGATCTAGTGCCATTTATTTCAAAACAAATCAACGCCTCTTTCAAAACCAACACTGTCCCATAGAGCATAAAAGAGCCTTGGGCTTTACCACTACTCAGACTCTTGACCCATCCGTCCCTACCAACTACCGGCCCACAGAAACGGCATTAAAAGACACAAATAGATGAGCTGAAGGATAAAGGCAAAACTGCCATGCTACTCCTCCTCAACCTGTCGGCGGCCTTCGACTTGGTGGACCATGCAGTCATGTGCAATCACCTAGCGTCGGCTGCCCACTTCTCGAGCGACGCAATAGCCTGGGTCCAGTCCTTTTTAGCAAACAGAACAATGGTAGTCCCCTCCCCATCAGCATTGGCTGACCCGTTTCAAAATAAGCCAAGCCCCTATTCGATAAATTGGACAGACTAGGTGTCACCTACACAAATTATGCAGAGGACACCAAGATCCTCATTCCCCTTTCGGGCAATTCTGATATGGATTCGGCCTTGCTAAATGAAATATACATCCTCATTCAGGCATGGATGGCATCCCATGGCCTCTGCCTGAATGACGATAAAACAGAGATCCTGATCATTAGCTCCCAATCTCTAACATCAGAAGAGACTGCGACTGGCTAAAAATAAGTGATAGGATCTTACTTAAAGCCGTTTCACTCACCTTCAAATGCCTCAATAATGCAGCTTCCCCATACCTCAGAGAAAGAATAACCAGAAAAACCTTGATTCACCCGACTCGAGCAGCCAATTCCGACTGTCTAGACATACCTAGGATTAAATTAACCAAATCTGGAGGAGGTAGCTTCCCAGTTAAAGCTGCACAACACTGGAATGCACTACCTCTGAGCCTTAGAAGTGATCAGTCCTATCTTAGCTTCAGACACAACTCACTAAACTGGTTGTGGTCCAACGACATATAACCTGTTTATCTGTTGTACCTACTTACATGACTGACCCTGTATGTACTCTCTCTACTTCTCACTGTCTCAATGCCATGTTGTAACTAAGTCTAAAGCATTCTTATCGGCTGTGCCCTGTTACCTATGGGTTTGGTGCGCACTACCAAATAAACAAGCACACAAAACAAACACCAACGGTAAACACATAGAAATGTATTAACACACAGAAATACACTCAATTAGGAAAGGGAAGGGGTAGCAGAATGGGAAACATATGAAGGGGATATGGGGGTTTTGGGGTACCTGCTCATGGCATTCAGCAACCTTTTAATTCTCTTTGGTGTCAAAGCCATGAGCAGGATGTCATCCGCATATGCCAGTCAGCACAGCCTTTGTGGTCCCACCCTATGGCTTGCAAAAGCGGTATGAGTCAAATGATTAATGCTAACATCTATCAGTGCCACATATAGAGGTGCCATATTCAAGGAGCTATGCTTGGTCTCTAATGATATTAACTATAAACCCTTTTAATGTAGTAGATAAGACACTCTGTCTGGGCTGTATCAAGTACATTTATTTCATCCGCTCACTTCTCCAGTTCTTTCAGGATAATGGCATCTAAAATGTTACTATCCACATCCAAGAGGGTGATCGGGCAATAGTTGTCAGGCATCACCCAATCGCCCCTCTTGAAGATAGGTAATATCACAGCTGATTTCCAACTCGGGGGACAATGTTATGTATCAAAACAGTTCTCAAACTATTCATGCAAAATAATCGACAAATCATCCACATTCTGTTTAAAAATCGAGTTCGATAGGCCATTAGGGCCTGCTGCTCTAGAGCTAGAGGCCCCCAAGATCAGTTCCCTTACTTCCTCTTTCGTACCACATTTCAACCATGGTGTTTTAGAAAGGCCCATCTTATCTCCACCCTGCTCGTGATGGAACAATTCTCCAAAGTGGGAGCTCCATGTTTCCCCAGAGATGCACACACTTTGAACTGAGCCCTGCAAGGCGTGGCCACCATTCATTAGGGACCAGTAATTTTGGCTGTTTTAAGTTAAGAGAGCTTTTAACATTTCCTCCATCTGATCCGGAGGCTGATTTCTAAGTGCTTTATTTGATCTATACCATCTTTGGAAAGTTGCCAGCAGAATCTTTTTCTCTTTTAAATTCACTCACATTTTTGTTTTGCTTCTTCAGCATTTTTATGCTCCTCCTTAGTTCTCGCTTCCGGAGTAAAGTGTTCTCATCAAAATGATTCTTATGTGATAAAGCTTTCATATATACAGCAGGAAGAGGGTGGTCCAATGTTCTTAAGAAGATCTCAAAATTGTTGGGCGCACACCCCTGCTGTATAGTTTCACACTCTGTATTTTGGACTACTATATTCAGCTTCTCATTCAGACTCTTGCCATTGCTCTTAAACTTCACTAAATTATTCCCCTCATTAATTGCCAATTTTACTGAATACATCCCCATTTCCCTCACATAGCCAAAAACAAGATTTAAAATAAAGTTTGTTATGGTCACTGGCAGCTGCTTCTTTTACAACAAAGTCTTGACAATATTGGAATAGATTGCATCAAACAATCATGTAATCTATTATCGTTTCTATGTTATTACCTCTCCATGTATATTTTGCCGGTCAATCACCTGGAATTTTGCCTTTACAAATTAGCAGGTCCCAGCCAGTACAAAAACAAACCCATGTGGACCCCCTATCCTCTGGAGGGCCCTGTCTAATGCTACCATGCTTGGAGGCTGTACAGTTATCATTCATATCCCCAGCTATCAAAATAAACAGATTCTCCCATCTGTTTTTACAACGTATAATGATATCGGCAATCTCTTCCAAAAATAACTCTACTGGGGTTCTTGAAGTATTATGATATATATTCAATACTAGAAAATGCTGAGTCCCATTATTAACAGTCAGCAGTACTGCTTGACTACCATATGTGATATTAAAAACTACTTCAGTCCTCACAAACTTAGAATTTTTACATGCCATCTTCAAACCCCCCGAGGGACGCCCTACTTTCCCGGCAGTACCATTTTGACACAAGTTCGGAAAACAGTTCATTACCACTTCCGTGAGTAGCCAGGTTTCTTGCAACAAAATAATATTGTATTCACCAGACAGGTCCCTGCGTGCTGCCCCATGACACATAAATCTTCTGTGACCTTGAGTGTTCCAAATGATTACTCTTACTACATCACTGGCTAAAGTAATGGATTGTTTTCATTGAGACATGTGTCAGGATTCCAGGTAGAGCAACCCAGATCCTGCTATTGACAATTGCATTTCAATCTCCTTGTTTCAGCATATCATTCCCTCTAATGGTATTTATTGTCACAGATTCCTTGTGACTCCCTGCCACCCATCTATTAGCACGTTTTTTTCTCTTTAGATTTGATAGTAGAGATTATCAGGCCTTTATTGGCAAACACCCCTGCTGCTGCTAACAGAAAGTTCACCCCTAATCGAGACTGTAATCCCACCTCCACCAAAGATGTCGTGTTTTCATACGGAAAGTGAACATATTCAATATTCAGGCTGGACAACAGATAGAGTTCTGGAATTTCTTTTACTACTTTCAAGATGGACTGGTGATTCAATACAGATCCCATCCTATTCTCGTTAGAGTGTTCCATCCAGAAATTAGGACGTTCGTAAAAGGTGTTTAAGACCTCTTCCTTGGTGGATGTGATGCGCTAATTTGCCAAATAATGCCCACCTGAATCTGTTTTGTGCTAGTCCCATATCTGGGTCCGGTGGAGATGGGCCAGTTTTTCATTTGGTGCAATGTTGCATTACTGTAACTGGAACATATCCCAGATCACAGTGTTGCTATTTCTGTCTTCCCATCAACTGTTTCTCGCCGAGATTGCTGGCACAGCTTTGTGTTTTCCTAAGCAAAAAATGGGACCCATAATTCCCTGGACAGTGTAGAAGGTGCTATTGAAATTAGCCAACATGTTTTTGTCATAGCATCAATTGTGTCAATATTCATTTGTGTTTCAGAAATTGACATAGCATTTTTTTGTTTTTTGTTGGATGGGCCCCTTTGGTCCTTTGACTCTCTTGTTCTTATTTTGAGGAGGTTTTGAATTCCCAAGCGTGTCTGGAGTGGGACTTATATCGCCTTCATCCGTCAGCTCGATGGTCTCTCTCAGAGGAGTTACACACACAACAGTTTGGACCTTCGCTCTCCCTGATTGGCTCTTTTCTCACCACCTGAAGTTCAGACTCTTGGATACTCAAGTCCTCTAAGATGGCTAAATATCTGAACTATTTCCTTGAACCTTTTCCGTTAGTGCCACATTTTCTCTTCTTTTCTTTCGAAAATGGCTCCTCTTCTCTATATCTTTGGGAGCTTTGTAATTTGCGAGTGATGGATAGGTGTTGGTCACCTCACAAGCATTCTCCATCTCTGGCATTTGTTTTCCTACTTCAGGGTGTTCCAGAGCTGCTGTTTCCAAACTTGACTTCTGGATATTTATAAGGGCCTCCTTCGTGTTCATCAGATCTAAACTTTCTTTTAAGTAGATCTGTTGATTTAGTAGTTAACCAGCAAGTAAAGCCAGTTCCTGCCTAATATCACCCAGCATTGGCATATATTTTTTTTCTGAAAGGGCTTGTTTGGAACATTGGGTCACCAGAATGTCATTCATCAATTCAATGGCTAATTTCATTTCTGCCGATTGGAAGAGGGAGGTTGCAGATGAATCGCTTATATTTTCATAAAGATTGACAAATGAATTTAGCACTGAGTTCAAAGCAGATATTGAAGGAGATGTAAGCTTGACCTTATCATTAATCTCTTTTAAAGACTCATGCATGTAATCCTGTTCTTGCGTATTTCTTTCGTCTCTTGAATCAAAGGTAAGATGTTCCGTAAGAAACGAGGCCGGATCTGTATGGAGGTCAATGCTGATGGCCTCTGCCTGGTTAGAGACATTAAGCTCACCAATTTTTGACAATCTGTTGCTGTTATTTCAGAGTCAGTCTGTGCTAAGCAATACGCTTCTAAGAGACTCATATCAGAAACGCCCATCGTGGTGTCTTTTTCCTGATGTTCATTCAATCTTGTCACTGATTTGGCCATGGTTGTTCTAACAAAAAACTCCTTCAGATAAAGGGCTTAGTTTCATAATTGGGCAGGCCTGATTGGTGGACCTGCTCAACCGTACACATCGCTGTTATTTCTGAAGCTGAGTTAAGCTTCACCAATTTGTAAAGCTTCTGGAAGTTATCTGTAAAGGCTGCAGAGGTTAAGGAGGTGTAATTGGAGGCCCAAAGGGACATGTGGGCACTGTATAATCCCTTCTGAAAGTCCCATACATGTCCTTGTATGATTGGGAGACACTGCAGAGCATCTGGCAAGCTGTAAAGAAGAGAGTCTTCTTAGTTTACGTTCATGAACCTATGGTGGAAAGTGTGGCAGGGTTCTTCCATTCTTTCCATATCATATCTCTGACATCTTCAATTAGAGAGACTCATCTTTTGATAGTCATTATGAAATGACTTAAGGTTTCTTATTGAGGTCAGGCATATCGGTTGACTGTGATCTTAACCAAAAATGTGTCAACCAATACATTTGTATCAAACTGAAAAGAAAAAGAAAAAAAAACGATGTTTGTTTTTTTTAATTAGGTGGTTGGGGGTCCCATCAAAGCCCCCCATTTCCCTAGGTTCATAACCCCACCCAACTCCCTCCCCACCCATTGTAATGCCTTACCCCACCACCCATATATATATATGTAATTTTAACATTTGCTGTTTTTTTGGGTATTTTTGTTTCATTAACAAAGTTATTCGTACATTTGTTTCTGTTAATATCAATGGATACCAGCATATCATATCCTTTCTGAATAATGTTACTGGGCCAACTCATTAAGGACCTTTACCACATGGCCCATGTCCAACTATGTATCCCTTAACTCATAATTTGCAGTTTATTTTAAGGGGAAAATGTGATATGGATAAGAAAAGAGGAGGGGGAGTCGATGGAGATGTGCCCCTTGGTATTACCCCTGACCTTAGACTTCTGCAAGGTTTCTTTAATAATACATGTTCAGCCTCTGAGTAGAGTTCAGTCTGTAACCATTTTAGCAGACCTTGCACTAGGGGGAAAGCTAGAAGCATCGGTATCATTGTATAGACATAGGGCCTCATTACGGGTCTGGTGGTAACCGTGCCTGAAATTCTGGCAGGTTACCGCCAGACTCATATTACCATTCCACTTCCGTGATTCCTGGAATTACCGGGGCATTTTGACCCCAGTGACCCGGGAATTCCGGAGGCGGAATTCGGTAAATCCCCATTCCCAATGAGTCCTACAGGACCCGGGTCCTATAGGACTCAGTGGGAATGAGGAAGTGGAAACACCGGCACCATCTCGTGATGGTGCCGGTGTTTCCACGTCCGCCTGCAGGTGGGTGGTGTTAAACCCGCCAGGTCAGACCTGGCGGGAATGACAACTCCGCCTGCAGGACTCGAGATCACCCGGTATGGAAACAACGGTGGCGGCGGGTTTACCGCCACCGTTATTTCCATACCGGGTGACTCGTAATGAGGCCCATAGTTTTTTTCCTGTGGATGGCTCTATGTTGCTGCCACAAGAACCAATGCTCTTTGCAACAATGTAGGAATTACAAAAAAGATCCACAATAGGTGCGCAGTTTGCAAGAGTTATTTCTTTTTCAAAGTCGGAGTCAGCATTGGGACGGGATGAGAGTGTGATGCCTTCTACTGCTTTAGGTGTGCAGGCACAACTAGGAAGCCTCAATTTGCTACCTTTTTGCCTATCTATAGCTTTGAAAAGGGTTTGAGGGGCCAACTCCAATATAGGAAAGACACCCTCCTTCCTCCCCTCCTCACTGGGGCAACATTTCTGAGGTAACACGCTAGTTCCTAAGTTCTATGTGGATGAATTGGGGGAGAGCCTAGGAACCTCCTTTCTGTTAAGAGATGCATCCTCTATTTGCACAAGAAAATATGGAGTTTGGGCCAGTTCCGAGTCCGGGATTAGAATGACTTTTGGAGGTTTCTGTGCAAATTTCTGTGCAGCCCGCCCCCCCCCCCCCACCCGGTTTTTACTGCTGCACAATGTCAACATGTAGTTCAGGGACAAGAAGTAGAAAAAGTCCCTCTAAACCAATGAGGGAGGGGGCAAAGATTTTCTATTAGGACGATTTCCAGACTGTATCTATAGAACAATATAAACCAAGTGACAAGCAAGGCTCAAAGGTCATCTAGTCCCACAGTCAAACTCGCTGTCACACTCAAGGGTTTAAGAATTTGGAGCAGACCCTGAATAATAGGCAGCATACACAGCGGGCTGGCACATTGATTTTTCATAAACAGCTGGTTCGGCCCAGAGTCTTACCGATCTTAAGTGCTTACGTGGTTGGGTTGCCAGCTTCTTCCTTGGTGAATCCAGCCAGGGGTAGGGCATGCTCCAGGTTTCCAGCTGTAACTTGAATCTGGAAAAAAACCTCTGTTTCAAACAGAGACACACTCCACTGAAACGGCAACGACCAAAAACACTTGTGCTCACTCCTGCGACGCTCCCGCATCGGGGAAGTGTTTTTGTAAAAGGCTCTGCCGAAAAGAAAAGAAAGAACAGACTGAAGCTCACTGCCTCACTGTATTACTTCTCCAAAACACCAAAAACACTTGCGCTCACTCCCGCAATGCTCCCACATCGGGGGTGTGTTTTTGTAGAAGGCTCTGCCCAGAGGGAAAAAAAGAACAGACTGGAGCTCACTGCCTCACTGTATTGCTTCTCCAAAACACCAAAAACACTCATGCTCACTCCTGAGAGAATTTGGTGGTGGTACCATATCGAATGCTGCAGAGAGGTCTAGCATTATCAGGAGGGCTGGTTTGCCAGTGTCTTTGATGGCATCATTTAGATTTTCAAATCAAGTATGGCAGTTTCAGTTCCATGTTTGGGGTAGAAGTCTGATTGGTCTGAGCCGAATATATTGGGGGTCATTACGAGATTGGAGATAGCCATGCCCATGCTGCTTTTAGCGGCATGGCTACCCCCAAACCGGATACCGGGTCCGGGTCCCAGAAATAGGGAATAAACGGGCCATTTCGACCTTGGAAGTCCCAGTAATTGCCTTTCGTGGGATTCGGACCCGGTACATCCCCATTCCCATTTAAGCCCCCTTAGGGCTCAATGGGAATGGGGAGGATGATAACAGCGGGCCCGTTAATGACGGCCCGTTGTTAGCATCCTCGTCTGCTAGCGGGTCCCGCAAAGGACGCCTGGTATGACCATGATTTTCAAGCAGTTTGCTCATTCGACCACCAATTTGTAAAGCTTCTGGAAGTTATCTGTAAAGGCTGCAGAGGTTAAGGAGGTGTAATTGGAGGCCCAAAGGGACATTTGGGCACTGTATAATCCCTTCTGAAAGTCCCATACATGTCCTTGTATGCTTGGGAGACACTGCAGAGCATCTGGCAAGCTGTAAAGAAGAGAGTCTTCTTAGTTTACGTTCATGAACCTATGGTGGAAAGTGTGGCAGGGTTCTTCCATTCTTTCCATATCATATCTCTGACATCTTCAATTAGAGAGACTCATCTTTTGATAGTCATTGTGAATTGACTTAGGGTTTCTTATTGAGGTCAGGCATATCGGTTGACTGTGATCTTAACCAAAAATGTGTCAACCAATAAATTTGTATCAAACTGAAAAGAAAAAGAAAAAAAAACAATGTTTTTTTTTTTAATTAGGTGGTTGGGGGTCCCATCAAAGCCCCCCATTTCCCTAGGTTCATAACCCCACCCAACTCCCTCCCCACCCATTGTAATGCCTTACCCCACCACCCATATATATATGTAATTTGAACATTTGCTGTTTTTTTGGGTATTTTTGTTTCATTTACAAAGTTATTTGTACATTTGTTTCTGTTAATATCAATGGATACCAGCATATCATATCCTTTCTGAATAATGTTACTGGGCCAACTCATTAAGGACCTTTACCACATGGCCCATGTCCAACTATGTATCCCTTAACTCATAATTTGCAGTTTACTTTTAAGGGGAAAATGTGATATGGATAAGAAAAGAGGAGGGGGAGTCGATGGAGCTGTGCCCCATTGGTATTACCCGTGACCTTAGACTTCTGCAAGGTTTCTTTAATAATACATGTTCAGCCTCTGAGTAGAGTTCAGTCTGTGACCGTTTTAGCAGACCTTGCACTAGGGGGAAAGCTAGAAGCATCGGTATCATTGTATAGACATAGGGCCTCATTACGGGTCCGGTGGTAACCGTGCCTGAAATTCTGGCAGGTTACCGCCAGACTTATATTACCATTCCACTTCCGTGATTCCTGGAATTACTGGGGCATTATGACCCCAGTGACCCGGGAATTACGGAGGCGGAATTCGGTAAATCCCCATTCCCAATGAGTCCTACAGGACCCAGGTCCTATAGGACTCAGTGGGAATGAGGAAGTGGAAACACCGGCACCATCTCCTGATGGTGCCGGTGTTTCCACGTCCGCCTGCAGGTGGGTGGTGTTAAAACCGCCAGGTCAGACCTGGAGGGAATGACACCTCCGCCTGCAGGACTCGAGATCACCCGGTATGGAAACAACGGTGGCGGCGGGTTTACTGCCACCGTTATTTCCATACCGGGTGACTCGTAATGAGGCCCATAGTTTTTTTCCTGTGGATGGCTCTATGTTGCTGCCACAAGAACCAATGCTCTTTGCAACAATGTAGGAATTACAAAAAATCCACTGAGGCTGCACAGGAAGCATCTGACAACGTTAATACCGTGATCTATTATGAAAGATTTGTTTCTTTGCTACTGGGCATGCATAGCACAACATGCTTCTGCCTGACCATGCACATTGCCAATCTGAGTGAATCTGGCCTTTGATCTACTCCCAGATCTGGAAGATCATTCCTGCAGCCTTCATCTGTTCCAGGTTCCAATTGAGCATTAGCACAGAGGGACACAGTGGGAAGTGACACATACTGTCAGCACCTCTTGGAATCCTCTGTCCCATTGATGCAGTGGAGACTCAGCCCAATGCAGGCTTTTGATACAAATGGTGAAGATATGCCAGGTGATCCTCTCTCCTTCTGCCCAGGTCGAGGTCATGGGTCCCAGATATTCATTGAGGGAACAGCCATCCTGGGCACTCAACCGATACACAAGCCTGGTGTGGGTCATAGGTTGAGTTGATAAAACTATATATATGTTTGTACTACCCTATTAGAAAAAGCCAATTTTGAGCAGAAAGCATGCTTTTTAAGATGATTTGCTCAGCCATAATGAATTTAACAGTGGCACTGAATTGGAGATGAACGTCCAGTAATGGCTACTACGGCAGCTGGGGCTTTTCTGAAATGGATATTCTACTCTCATATTTTAGGTAGAAGCATGTTTCATTTTTTTTTTCATACCCACCATAAGAATGATGGTGTCAATCAATCAATCAATCAATCAATCTATCTATCTATCTATCTATCTATCTATCTATCTATCTATCTATCTATCTATCTATCTATCTATCTATCTATTGGAATTTCCAGTACAAATTTGGCAAGGCAGATTGCCTTCATGAGCAAGAAGTAGACCAACGATGTCCAGTAAAAACAAACCATTCTCCTGTTCCGAGTGTTGCTGATTTTTGATTTTACAGTAATTTAAAATCCATACAAAGCTACTTTTGTTTGGAACAATGGTGAAATTAAAGGATATCTTAGAGTAAGCAGCTCATTACTTCATTCATATAATAGATATCAGAGGGAGAGCAAACAAAACGTGCTTGATAAAGCTTTGAAGGCTCATTTTGTAAAATGGTTGAAATGTTGAGCTTTTTACTAGCACAGTTCTTTTCACACAACAATAAAGTAAACACATAAAAAAATGTTTATCCCATAGATATTCTTTTTAAACAAATGTCTGTATATTATTTATTTTGGTCTGGCCGTTGTGAATGGCAAATATTCTAATTTGGAGTTTATAGAAAATGTTTGGACTAATTCTTAGCACATTCATAAAGGTCTATATGAATAGTGCAGTATAACCTTATTTTAGCAATACTAGAAGGGTCCCCAGGTGCTCCTAGGTTTTATCGGTCCAATTTATTAGGGCTGAACATAGCAAGAGACTTTAATGATAGTCCCTAGACTTTACCACCCATTACAACTCCTGGGAAGGCTGTTGTTATTGCTATTAGCATGCCGGTTTAATGCCTGGGGTGCTATTCGAAATGAATTTGTTTTAATAAATGGGTCAAATCCTGCATTCAACAGATTCTCTAAGGAAAATATTAAAACAAATGGCTGCCACAGAAATGGAAATTAAGCTCAGAGCGGAATCCCTATTCCATTTCCATGGCGGTACTGCGGCATGAGAGGAGTTGCAGGCAGCACCTAAAATCTTACAGGTAATTGGCAAGGGGTTGGGTGTGGCTGAAAGGAATTGGGATGCGTAGAGAGGGAGGGAAGCTAGCAGGAAGATTGCAGGCTGAACGAGTTTTTGTTACTTTGCATGAAACGTATGCTTATACCATGAGACTCATATTCCGAGCAACCTGGTTGACTGGTGTTTCCACCTGAGGTGCAAATATAATGTCTGACAAAGTGTCCTGCCATGAAATGCACTCAAACGCATCTTCTTTGACATATACAGTTGTGCTCTAGCACCTTGAAGAGTCAATTTGTGTAGATAGAATTACAATAATGATCTCAAACCGAATAATCGGACAGACTCAAGGAATATGGCAATGTACTACTTTGTTATCATTTAAAAAAGCGGGTGAACTCACAGATATCGGACTGATGTATGTACATTCGGTTAGAAGCTTGATTACATAGAGGTTTTATACCTCAATATGTGTCATCTATGACATCATTCTACTTGGCAAAATACAAAACCTATTGAGGGAAATGATTGGCTAAGGGAACATTTCTACTTATAGAACATAAAAGGATTAGTGCATCATTGGTTAACCTTTATCTGTAGAGCATGCCTTGAACTACCTTTAAAGATGTATAGTACTGATAATGGCGGACAAAACAACAGTGATCTAGTCTATGCTACATTGCACGTTAGGTTGTATGCTAACCACTGATTGGTTAGCATACTATCCCAAACCTTGGACTTTTGGCTCTTTAGCAGCACATAAATGGAACAAAACTAAGGTGCTTGAATCCCATCTGACTACTTCACATATTCCCAATCTTCTCTCATCGGTAGGCCATGAGCCAAAGTATTTCATTTGCAGTTGACCTTGTTGCCTGCTCACTGTCTTGGAACATTGAAGGGAGTGTGAGTACATCAGTATCTTTGCTTAAGGCTCTAAAGAATAACCTTTGTTTTCAACTTGAGTCACATGTGAAGAGACCACAAATATGTCCATTTCAACCTTCTATTCACTGCTATTTGATTTAATAATGCAGGGTGCCATTGCTCCTTTTGGCCTATAGAGACTTGCTCACTCTATCTCACATGAACTTTATATACTTTTAATTGGCAATCAGATTGGCTCTCACAATTGTTTTCTTCTTCTTCCATCTGTGAAGAATGGCCCACATTCAGAGCGTATCCACATACTCCCTTTGTGCTCTTTGCTTATCCTTTAAAAATAGCATCCTTAAATCTGGGCCAAACTTCACTCATTGTCGGCACTGCACACAGAGCAGTTTCTCCATGTCTCCTGATTCTACAGCCTCAGCCTGTCTCTGAGGTAGCTTGGTTGAATTCGACATGAGCCAGTGTCCATTTTCCTACTATGGCCGTCCTTGCCATGTTATATATTCCTCTATAGCAACCTTCTATAAGTTTTCTTTCTACCTTGCGTTACTGTGTATTTACAGTTATTGTTCAGTAAATTACTTCATCTTCTTTAGATCCATGATTACTTTAGATTTAGGTACATGTTACTCTTAGTGCTTCAGTTAGATCCTTACTTCTAAGTATTTTCAGATCGTTTCAGCATAGGTTCATGCATCTTTTTTTTGACATCACTTAGTTTGCATCACATTTCAGTTTAACGTCCATCCATAATATTCATTGATGCATTCTGACATCTTGGCAGGCAACGTCTTTCCATATTATATTCTTCCATACAATATCCTTCCAGACTTTCAGTGCGAGGGTACATTCTATATGGCTGTCTGAGTGCAAACTGTCTCTCATACACTCAATGGTGTATGGGAACAATGCAAGGGATCCAATCTATTGCTTTTCTCTGACTATTCCAGTATGATGGCGGTTAGGGGGCGGGAACTGGCAAGATAATGTCTACCTGCTCCTATACATTTCCCCCACTTGTCAAATGTTTGACCAAACTCTATTGTTCCATTATCTATATCTCATCTTCATCATTCATCAGCATCTTCTCTTCATCTGGCTTCTTCTTTGGAATCCAAATCTTTGTCACCCCCTCAGGTGACGTGCATTTTTTATATGTTCATCCACACTCCAGGTCATGTGGTAGCATTCTCCAGATGGTTAACAGAATATCCAACGTCCTACATTTCTTTTACGATACTAATGAACTTGGTTCCTGTAGGAGCAAGGGTACTTTTCTTTATATTCTCATGGGTACTGGCTTCATTTTGCATTTGCTCACACATTCCAGCATCAATGTCAATGATTTTCTGCATCCAATTGCTTTTTTGTTTGTCTTCTGGCAGGAGCAGGAGCTCCACTGAGCTGTACCTGGCCCTGCAGGAGCAGCGGGATCACAGGACAAAGTCACCCGGACCAGCCCATGTTTTGTGGTAAGCGGTGTAGCTGCTACGCAAGAAATTGAAAAATCGCTGCGAGAGCCTCCGCATTATTGCATATGAGGTATCCGTGAGGACCGAAAAATAAAAACTCCATTTCTGGAGCATCTGGATCGTAGTAGCAAATCTGTGCTTACTACCACCATTAAGACCCACAAGGTACCTAGTACACTCAAAGATGGCCGCCTGCCACTGAAAGCCAACCTCCTTTGCCTAACCAGGCCCAGCAGACTCTGATGAGCACCGATTGGCTGTTTTGCCTTTTTCTTCCCCCTATCGATCACTGGCAGGCGAAGTCGGCCCACTCCCACCAAGGATCAAGGGAATCAAGGCCTTCACCTGTCTTCAGCATGTCTTAGCCGTACTTGCCGTCTGCCAGACACCCTGGTTAACGTGGCCCGGCTGCACCCAACGGTAACTTTCAATCCAACAACGTTGCTGTACCTCACTGCGTGAATGTTGTTGCTGACTTACAATGTTGCCCATAAGCATCCACACCTACCCCGTTGTTACTGCCTGAACTGTTTATGTATAACCTGATGTAATACATGTATACCGGCAGTTGCCACCAACTACTGATTGTATCATGCTCCGTCCGATTAGGTCTGCACAGCTTCGCGTCATGCACGCTGCATCCTCCACCAGTGTCTTACAACATGGCCCTACCCACCATTAGCTGCGCACGCTCTGCCTCCTCTCTATTTACCTCTGACTGTCGCAGTGACCACAAGCGCTACCTGCCTGAATCTTTGCAACCCCGTACGTATATCATACAGCTCCATCCATCCTTGTAGACTACTTACTCCCACCTGCACTTTGATATCCGTGCTGTGGTTTGACACCCATTCTTTGGCCACACTGCCCTGAGACCTCCATGTAAGCCGATTCTCATATAATCTACACAAATTGTAATTGACCAATCTACACATGCAAAGCTAATCCGAGACTACCCTTGCAAAGTTGTTTCTAGACTATCTCTGAAAGGTGATGTTAACCTTCCCCTTGCGAAGCTCCTATCAGTCAAATCTAAGCAAAGCTGCTTTTAGCCTGTCACCACAATTCTGTCTCTTTCCTACCTTTGTAAAGCTGTTTTAGCCTGCTGCCAATGCAATGTTACCCCCGCCTACAATAGGAAAGTTGTTTCAGCCTGCCTTGTAAAACTGTTTTAGCCTGTGCCATTGCAAAGTCGCTCTAGCCCACATTAGCAAAGTTTTTTTTAGCCTGCTTTGTAAAACTGTTTTAGCCTACGGCCATTGCAAAGTCGCTCTAGCCAACATTAGCAAAGTTGTCTTTAGCCTGCCCTTGTAAAGCTGTTCTTCATCTGCTGCTATTGCAAAGTTGCTCTGGCCTACATTAGCAAACTTGTTTTTAGCCTGCCCTTGTAAATTAGTTTTAGCCTATTGCCTTTGCAAAGTTGCTCTATCTGACATTATCAAAGTTGTCTTTAACCTGCCCTTGTAAAGCTGCTCTTAGTCTGCTGCTATTGCAAAGTTGCTCTAGCATACCTTCAGCAAAGTTGTCTCTAGCTTGCCATTGCTGAGTTGTTTCTAGCCTGCCACCGCAAACTCATACTAGCCTACCCCTGCTAAGCTTAAGCTATGCAAAGTGACTAGTCTAGCCCAACGTTGCAAAGTTAGCAATAATATGAAAGTCATGGTATTAATACTGCAACCTTTATTCATCATGCAAATTTGGCTTACTGCAATCATGTTTCCCTTCTGTATTGTTGAAAACAGAGTACCTTGCCTTGGGAATCATGTTGTAGCTTATCAGAATGGTTTGTCTAAACCGGCCTGCCCCCGGCATTTTCCAATCACGTGTCCCACGCCATTCTTACCCACCACGCCACCATTTCCAGCAGTCACCACACACTATTAGCTCTACCAGCTAATAGTGGCCACATGACCTTACTGTACTACCAGCCCAAATGAACTTACTTACTCTAGCACAACTCACATTAAGACATTCTCATCAGAGATCCCTCAAATCCACCCCAATACTGGAAACCACCTTTCCCACCCCATCTTGGGTGAGACCAGATACCACCGTCTAAGATCCCGCATTCTATGGCGTGGCCATAGAACCACAGCCCACACCAATTCAATCAGACAGACCCAAATCCCAGGCTCCCTCTGCCCCCACCTGCCTAAAATCACTCCCAAACAAACCACCCTATTCCGCGACCTAAGCCAGCCACTGAAATTACCATCCCTAAACAAAATCCCATTACCAACCTCCAAGGGGCACTCATTTATGGCCGATCCCTAGGAGCTCATTCAACTGAAATTCACGATCTTATACTAAATTCTCAACTAGATCTCCTTGTCATTACCAAATCTTGGCTGCACCAAGCCTCAGGCCCTCTTCTGTCACTCGCAATCCCAGCTGAATACACCATTTTCAGAGCGGATAGGACTCAATCTCAGGGAGGCGGAGTTGCTATCATAGCTAAAACTAATCTCCAACTGAGATTATGCCGCATTGAAAGCGTTGATGGCTACGAACTCCTTCTAACTAAACTAGCTATCGATGACAAAACCACTATCAACTTTGTTGTCATCTACAGAATGCCCAACTCAAATAGCCATCCTGAAATAGATATCCCTCTTCTGCTTGCCCCACTCATCAAACCCAATACTAAATGTGTCATCCTCGGAGACATAAATTTAGGATTCAATGATAGTCGTGACACCAAATCAGAAGCCCTTCACTCAGCTCTTAAGGATATGAGCTTTACACAACATGTGAACACCCCCACCCTCATCAAGGGTAGAACCCTAGATTGGATCCTTACCTATAACTCCACCATTGTTATTGATTCTATATCTCCACTCAGCTGGACAGATCACTTTAACATCCAGTTCAATATTATTACTGATGAACCCCTCCCCACTGAACACAAATCAACTCACACTTATGAAGCTAGAAATCTTCGAAAGCTCACACCAGATAACATTAGTCCCATACTGAGCAAAGCCTTAGACACCCTGTCAATCACCAGCGACAACCCATGGCCCTCATTAGGACCCAGGCGTTAAGGGGTTTACGGCGCCGTAAACGGCGCCGACCCTTAACGGCTGATTCCAAGGTCCCTTTGCGGGATGGTGATTTTAACGCCTGCTTTTTGCAGGCGTTAAAACCCATGCCGCAAAGGGACCTTGGTGCTAAATATGCCACCACAATTTACGGTGGCGTAATTAGCGCCTTTCCCCATTCCCATTATGCCCTATGGGGAAAAAATGGGAATGGGGAAGGGTAAAATGGGAAATGGGGATTTACCGCCCCACTCACCTTGGAATGGGGCGGTAAATCCGCCAACCACCATGGCGTAAACGTAGTTTATGCCATGGTGGTAAGGGTACGACCCAGGCGGTAACTTACTGCCTGGGTCGTAATGAGGGCCCATGTCTTCTAGCTGACATTTGCAAAAATTGTCTTACTTCTACTATCAACGCGGTAGCACTCCTAACCACCAAAATGAAATGCACTGATAAACGGTCATGCTCTTGGTTCAATGACGACTTGGTAGCTCTTAGAAGAAAGACACGCACCCTGGAACATGCCTACAGGAAAAATCCCACACCAGAATCAGAAAATGCCTTCCTATTGTCTAATAAAAATTATAAGTCAGCCATCATCTCAACCAAAGTGAATGCCTATAACACGTGGATCAACAATGCGGCCTCTGATTCCAAAGAATTATTTTCCATCTTGAGAGCTGGAAAAGCCAATCCCATCATTAACCCTATCAAGGCGAGCAAAGAATGGTGCACCACCATACAAGATGCTCTAGTAACCAAATTGTTACAAACCAAAATTACCACCAAAAAGGATTTGCAAGCAAGCAAACCGACTAGTAACAAACACCCTCTTAATCCCATTACTAATACCAGTTCACTATTCGCCTTCACACCAGTCTCCCAAGAATTAGTCTATGACACCATCTCCAAACTTAAAGCATCAAACTGCAAAGGAGACTCGTCCCAGCTCAAATAGTTAAATCATGCGCCCACACACTCACACCTATCATTACCAATTTTGTGAATGCCTACTTCAAAGCAAACTTGGTAACAGCTAGTATCAAAGAAGCCTGGGTCACCCCATTGCTAAAGAAACCCTCTTTAGACCCAACTGTACCCACAAATTACCGTCTAATAACGACAGTCCCCTTCCTACTTAAAACCATTTATAAAATAGCCTATAATCAAGTACAACCCCATTTAGAAAACAACCAACTTCTTGGCTCAAGACAATCTGGGTTTAGGCCAAACCACAGCACAGAAACAGCTCTACTGGACCTCAAAATCCAGATGGATGCCATTAGATACTCAGGCAACCTATGTATCCTTCTTCTTTTAAACCTTTCAGCTGCGTTCGACTTAGTGGATCATGATAAACTCTGTGCCACACTAGCAAAAGACTTTAACTTCTCCACGGATGCAACTATGTGGATTAAATCCTTCCTAGCTGACCGAACCTCTAAAGTCACTATAGGCAAGGAAGCAGCTGACCCCATCCCTGTTCCCAATGGAGTGCCAGAAGGCTCTTGTCTCTCACCCACACTCTACAACGCATACACAAAGCGCCTCTTCTCAGCCTTAGATGATATGGGTGTCACCTACACCAACTTGGTGGATGACACCCAGATCCCCATCCCACTTTCAGGTAACTACACCCAAGACACCTTACTTATTAACAAAATGTATGCTATTATCCAAAACTGGATGGCCCTAATTAGCCTTTGTCTCAACGATGAGAAGACCGAAGTTCTGATTGTGGGTTCCCAACCTAACATTAGTGCCCTCCATCCTGACTATGCTTCCATCAACATCGACGATACCATGATACCAGTCCTGAAACAGGTAAAAACTCTAGGAGTTTACCTGGATGCTAACCTCACCATGACTAAGCACATCAGTAGACCGTCTTCCACCACATCATACACAGCAAAATTAATTGCGCTAAGCAGACAATTCCTCACCCCTGCTAACTGCGTTACTCTGGCCAGAGCTCTGATTCTCTCTCGACTTGACTACTGTAATGTATTACTATTAGGTACCTCACAATCAAATTTATAAAAAACTACAACTCATACAAAATAAAGCCCTAAGAGCAGCCCTAGGCATCAGGAAATTTGATCATATATCTAAGATCAGGAAGGATCACCACTGGCTACCTGTTGCAGAAAGAATCCTCTTTAAAACTCTGTGCATAACCTATAAATGGCAACAGGACACAGCTCCTAAGTATTTAAATAAAGCTCTTAAAAAAAAAGTATTCATAAGAACACTAAGGTCCAACAACCACCGACTTCTAGAGATACCCTGTTACAAGAATACTAAAGCAGGGGGTAGCAGATTCCAATACTTAGCCCCCAAACATTGGAACTCCCTCCCCAATAATTTCAAAGAAGAGGGCTCCTTCTCAGGATTAAAAAAAACACTCAAAACATGGCTCTTTAACTAGACTAAAGGATAAACGTCTTGAGTGGGTGTAAATATGCTCTATTGAACTTGTATCAACCATCTTTGTGTAATTGAATGTAATTATGTTTCTTGAATGTCTGTATTGTGGAATATGTGAATAATCTTGTGTAATATGTGAATTATCGCCCTGCAACCACACAGTGATACCTAAGGGTCTGGTCGTGTAACAAATGTAATAAATAAAATAAAATAAATAAAATAAACTGTCCCAAGATTATCTTTATAAGACAGAATCCTAGCAATATCAACACAGGTATTTTTGAAAGCATTGGCCAGCCAGGTTGGAATGATAATAGGAAGGAAACCCAGTAATCTGCTGTCTCATCAGTTTCATCTTCCATCTTTGTATGCAGAATCGTCAGCATAGTTATTGCTTCTGTCAAGGTTCCGTTCTCTTGGCGTTCTCTTGACCAACATCTGCCGGTGGTACCTCGTTCTAGATCAGTTTCTTGGGGTGACAGGCAATTCTCTTGCAGAAGACCTCGGATGTGGAATGATATTCCTTTGCCACTTCATTGAATAGACTCTTACAGTTGTTTTAGAAAACAGCTAAGTTGGCTGTTGTTGGTGTTTTTTTTTTACAATAGCTGCACACAGATGTAGTTACCCTGCTTGGTTCCCAAAGATATGCACTTTATAAAGAATTAAATAAAATCAATCATATCATATCATATCATATTAAATCAATCAAATCTTCATAATGGGATCGTAGGAATGCCCAGCAAGAAGGCCCAGTCTTGGCACATACACCTCCTTCCATTGCTGTAATTATGTCCAGGACATAATTGTTCTGGATGGTGATCAACCTGATGGCTCTCAATTCTTCTCTGATCGCATTGAATCATTTTATTGTTGCATTCATCGCCTGTACCAGCTCCTATATGGTGATCTGCAGCCACTTGGCATTTACTGCAGTCTGAAGTCCTGGCAGAGATATAGATGTCATTATCATTGCCGTCTTACTGAACCATTTCATCTGGATTATTATCATATCTATTGATTTTGCTGAGAAATAATTACTTCTCGTCTGGTGACAGAGGTTGAGTGACCTCTTCTTCCTCATATGCTCATCCATTTTTGGAAATTCATCAATATTGAGATTGCTTTGAGGAATCACTAATGATAAAGCATGTACTATTACAATAGAGCATATTCCTCCACAATGTGTAGGCAACTGCATGTAAGCTCTGGATCCACAGGCCCAATATTGGTCCATCAGTACAGCAGTTCTTCCATTCATCCCTGAGACCTCGATTGCCCGACCACATCCTTTGTTCTGTCCAACCAGAACCAAACCTCCATTCTTGAAGCATGTTTTTGCATTCCTTAATGGTATTATAGATACTGGTCCTGTTTTGACGCATGTTAGTAACTTGGAATACTTGGCCCATGATTCTAGGCATCTGTCATTCACTATTTGCACTATGGCTACTGGTTGCTTCTTCCATAGGTGTGCAGGACAAGATAATAGTCCTTCTTCCCATCCGGTACTGGTGGCAACATGCCCATATACCAATAGCTGCGGTCTTTCCAACCATCCTGGCTTTCCTGATCTCTCAGTCATGCCTGAGCAATCCATCCTCTTCATCTTCATCTCAAAAATGTTTATTTTTTCTCCAATCTGGGATGGATACATATATTTTTTACTTGTCCACCCCATCCCACTTTACATCCTTTTGTCTTTACATAAGTATCTTCATATGGACATGTTCTTCTTGATCGTCATCGTAAAGTTGCCCATTTTTCTTCAAATTGCCCTTGAGTCATACATACTGCTAGATGACTGAGAAATATTGCATCATGTGCAAACACCTCTCTGGCAATACATTTCCTTGCTGCATTCAAGGCATACAGTAATAAGGAACAGACATAAGGAACAGACATGCTTTCCTCTCACCTTCTGTCTATGCGTCACTTCCTCTGTCGCCTTCAGCGATGCTGGATTAAGATCTGCTTGCCTGCTACCCAAGCCTCCTACTTCTCTTACCACTCTCTTTAGGATTCCTGCCTTAGTTCTGCCAAGTGCTCCTATATCTCTAATCTTCTTCACTCCCAAGCTTATCACCCTCGTCGAATCTTTCAGACACTTTCTCGCCTCCTCACCCCTCCCACTCCTGACCACTCTGCAACTTCCTCCCTCTCCGCATCCGAATTTGCTGACTTTTTTTCCTCTAAGATTCTCTCTCTCCGCCAAAGAAGCCTAAGCTCCCCCTCTTACTCTCCTCCTTCCCCACCTCTTACCACCCCCTCTTCCTACCTTTCTAACTTCACCCCCATCTCTCCCTCTGACGTGTCCCTCCTCCTGTCCAAAACTCATCCCACAGCTGCCCCCTCTGATCCTCTCCCCACCCATTTGACTCCTAAAATATACCCTCTCCTAATTTCTTACCTCACCTCCTTCTTTAACACCTGTCTCTCCACTGCTACCTGTCCTTCTGCCTTCAAACATGCTACTATCATCCCCATACTGAAAAAGCCCTCTGCTAACCCCCTCCTTGCCTCCAATTGTCGCCCCATCTCTCTCCTCCCTTTCCTCTCTAAACTTCTAGAATGCCTGGTTAACTCTCAACTCTCAGCTTTTGGCTCCAATCTCTCCCTCCTTCCCCCCACTCAATCTGGTTTCCACCCCAAACATTCCACTGAAACTGCTCTTACCACCGTTCTCAATTCATTCCTCACTGCTCGCTACTCTAAGCAATCTTCTATTCACATTCTCCTGGACCTTTCTGCCACCTTTGATACGGTTGACCACCCCTTACTCCTCAACACTCTTTCCTCCTTTGGTCTCAAAGGCTCAGTTCTTAGCTGGTTCTCATCCTACCTCTCTAACCGCTCTTTTGCCGTCTCTTAGGATGGCCATTCCTCCCCTATTCATTCCCTTGACTATGGTGTCCCCCAAGGCTCTGTGTTTGGACCATTCCTCTTCTCACTCTACACCTCCCTTCTTGCACCTATTATCACTTCCTTTGGTATCTCTCACGATTTCTATGCTGATGATACCCAGCTCTTCCTCTCTTTCTCCTCCTTCACCCCTGATATCCACCGCAAACTTTCCTCCTGCCTCACTGCTATTAAAAACTGGATGTCTTCCCACTTTCTCTCCCTTAACACTGACAAGACGGAAGTCTTATTCTTTCCCACCAACACACTTCCTCCTCCCTTCCCCCTCCTCTTATCCTCTTTCCCCCCTCCAGTCTCCCCCTCTCAAACTCTGCCCGCAATCTTGGACTCCACCTCAACTCTAACCTCTCATTCTTTCACCACATCTCACTTACCTCTCGAGCCTGTCGCTATCACCTCTTCAATGTTTGCAAAATCTGTTCCTCTCTCACCTTCCATGCTACTAAACTCTGAATCTCATCCCTTATCTTTCCCACCTATTTTACTGTTCTGCTTTCCTCTTTGGACTTCCTGCCTCTCAACTTGCCCCCCTCAAATCCCTCTATCACTCTGCCATCCATACTCTTTGCCTCCTCTCTTCTCACAACTCCATCTCTTCTTCAGTTTCTTCTCTTGGTTGGCTCCCATTTCACTCACAAATTAAATTCAACTTCCTCTGCCACATTTTTAAATCACTTCATAACCTTGCCCCTCCCTACATATCCTCCCTCCTCTCTTTCTACACCCCTTCTCGCCCCGTCCATTCTGCTGACCCTCTCCTCCTTACTGTTCCTCCTCTCCTTGCGCCCCTTCCAGCTTCCGTTCTTTTCAGCTCCTTGCCCCTCTACACTGGAACTCTCTACCTCTCCTTATCCGTTCCATTTCCTCTTACTCCTCCTTCTACTCCTCCTTAAAATGTCACCTTCTTCATCCTCCCTCTTGACAGCCCCTTACTACTCCTTCCTACCCTTCCGCTACTTTTATCTGGTTCCTAGTTCTCAGTAAATTGTTCTTTATACTGTTTTTGATTATTTGACTCATGTTCAGAACTCATGCTTAACTCCTAGTTATAATGTAAAACAGGCTGTCTATGCCTTGAGTTGGGACAATAATAGATGTCTAATTAATACCCTTCATATCTGTACTCCCTTTTGCTACACTTAAAATAGCCATAATAATAAGGAGAAAAACACAAATCATAATACCAACTAATATCATCATCAATATTCAATGAAAACCTATCGACTTTCTGGATGGCAATGAATCTCTCAAATTTTGAAGCCTATCCAAACTGGAGCATTATTGCAATTATCATTCTCAAAACAATACAGTTATTCTTTGGGTGTTCCAGAAATGTGATAATGTGTATCCCTCTTCATATTAGGGCTGGATAAGTCTGTAATATATAAGTAAAGATAAAAGACAACAGTGAGTATACCAATGGTCAATACTCTTCTTTCTTTTGCAAATTCCAGACTCGTCTCACAGAGTTCCTAGAAGCCTGTCTAAAAGAGTTCCAAGTTAGCTGTAAGTCTATGTTCTCCTTACCAAATTTTGAGAAACGCTGGTTTTAAGTTGATTTTTGAGAAACGCTGGACCCTAATCCATAGTGCTTGTGTGCACTTCATTCTCCTTTTTCTTGTTTCTGACATCAGGTGCAGTCTCATGCACAGAACAACTTCTCTTGCTTCATTTGGATGGGTCTGCACACGCAGAACTACTACTCATGCTTCAATTTTGATATCTATAGCAAGGGTCAATGATTTGCCTTTGTAGGGTCTGATGTCATGTAGCCACGCCCTTCAGTCTGCCTCATATGGCCACTCAAAACGAGGCATACATTTGCGCACTAGCACCTGGTTGCCTGGATACAACCTGAGAGGTTTCAGAAAATCTTCTGTTTCAAGAGATTGATAATCTTTGTCACTTTTTTAGAACCCTCCCTTCTGTTCTTGATCTGTTGAGACATGAAAGAAACACTTATAATCATTGTTGTTATGCATTCATGCATATTATCACCTATTGCCTTTGCTACACTGTGGGCATCAGTTCTTACCTTAGTTGGAGGAGCAAGTCGGGTTCTCATACAGTATCCAGTCACCAACTTGTAAGGAATTAGATGATGTTCTGAACTAGGCTAATTTCTCAGCGCATACAAGGAAAAGGACAGGCAATTTAGCCATCCCTTTTTCAAAGTGATTTTCAACTTGGCGACACGCTGCTTTAACAATCCGTTTAATCTGTTGCAGATCCCATTCACCTTTGGGTCATAAGCAGAAGAAAACATATGTTTTTTTACCTAATAAAAGAATGATCTGTTCAAATAATTCATTTACAAAGTCTGGTCCATTGTCAGACAGTAAAACCTTGCACACCCCCCACCAGGGGAACCCCTCACACACAGGGAATTAGAGTGTGTGCATGGACCTTCCTCTATCCATCTAGAAAAAGCACCTACTATGACCAGCAGATAGCCATTGCATATCTGTAGCATATCTGCATGATCTACATGCACATGCTGATATAGGCTGCTGGGTCTAGGGATTGCTCCTCTTAATGTTCACAAAGTGTGACCTGCGGTACATTTCTGGCACACTATTCAATTCACAATGAACTGTGCTACATGTTCCAATTGATGGGATGAGAACCACTCTTCTGCATTTGTTGTAGCTAGACTCTCTCGAGTTGTGTGTGCTGGGTTGTGAAGCCGCTCCAGTGCTACTCTCAATAATGCTCGAGGCATAACTGGCTATCTATTTCTATCCTGCCTCCAAATAGCCTCAGTGGGGGATAAATAACACCCCCGCTTTCTCTATAAATCCTGTTCTTCTTGTGGAGACCGACCTTGTATTTCAATTAACTGGACAATAGACAGCATGTTAAGGCCCTCCTTTTCTAACATGCATCGTCCTGTCATTTGCTTAACATATTCTCTTTAAAACTAGGTGTGGGTACCTGACATTGGTTATTTTCCCTATAAATATAAATGTCACCTTGACCTTTGTTCCTCTTGAGGGTCTGGTGTCACTGATAGTACTGAACACATCAAGTCACTCTGTGGGCTGTCCTATTGTGGATATAAATTCATCCTGTACTTGTGAAAGGATATCCTCCTATCACAGCCACACTCCCCAATTTGGGTGTGGGTGCCTGTTGGTCTCCTGAGGTCAAGTTCCATTGTGATACCATAGCCTGTTGTAGCTGTGCTTGTTGTGTTTGTGCCTGTTGTGTTTACATGGGTGCCTGCTGTGGTTGCACTTGCAGTGATTGCATTTGCAGCGGTCCTGGCTGCATTTGTTGGGACTGTGGCTTATATGTCTGACCATACATGTGATTTTGGGCATAATATCACAGCCATACTCCACAATTTGGGTGTGGGCGCCTGTTGGGCACCTGGGGTCAAGTTCCATTGTTACACCACAGCCTGCTGTATCTGTGCTTGCTGTGGTTGTGCCTGTTGTGTTTAGATGGGTGCCTGCTGTGGTTGCCCTTGCAGTGATTGCATTTCAGTGGTGCTGTCTGCATTTGTTGGGATTGTGGCTTATATGTCTGAGCATACATGTGATTTTGGGCATAATATCCCTGTGGTTCTGCATTATATTTTGGAGCATAACCCATACTACCTCTTGGTGCTTGCCAATTCTGTTGAATGCCTCCTCTGCCTCTGCATGTCCTAGCTATGTGTCCCATTCTTCCACAATTCCAACATTGTTTTGCCTGTCCACCATTAAATCATCTGCTTCCCTGAGAATTTTGAAATCCACCTTGTCCGACTCCGCTACGCCCATTCCCTCTTCCATTTGGCCACAAATTATACCCACTCTGGTCAATGGGATATCCTGCATTATTTTTCTGCCCTGCTTGTATCTCCTGTGTCACCCATCCTACATTACTTGTCAATAGCACTCCCTCAATAGCTGTTTTGGACAACTTTTTCTGAACTAACTTTGCTTCCTACTGCATTCTGTTCTCAGCTTTCTTCTTATTTTTCTCCTGAATTAATCGGCAGTGATGCACGATTGTCAATTGTATTTCTGGCCTTGGTCCGCTTCCATTTGCACCTGTTTTTCCAATTGCTGTTGCAATGGCTCGGGCAGTCCCTGACACAAAATATGTTAAAATATGTTAAAATAATGCTACAGTTTTGTCCGACAGTTCACATGTCTCCTGACACTACATGTCTTGAATATCTTGAATAAAAGCAACAGGATATTCATACTCTCCCATTTTTCTAGTCATAATCACACCCATGTCTGCTTTATTGGGGTACTGCACTCTGAGCGCTCGCCATAGGTCTGCTCTGCGATTATTAAATGGCGTGCTTGCTTATCCTGCTCACTTCCAAATGTCACCATCTCTCTCCCCTAGATTAGCCGCTAGCACCCCTTTGACATCAGCTATAGCTAACGTCATTCCTGATGTCATCCTTTCTAACTCATGAATCCATTTTCTGTCAATGGAAGTTCATCTCTGCAATTCACACCTTAAATTGTCTATATCCATCTGCGGTCATGGTATATATTTTGGTTGTCCTCCCCCCTTCTCCAATAATGGGAATTATGAAAATCCCGGTCCATAATCACATTTACATACACTCCTTGTTTTTAAGGCAGAGCTAGCCTCGCCCATTTATTTCCTTTGTGGTAATTCTCTTAACTTGCTTTCATATGGCAGGGATGTATCCCATGCAATATGCGATCATAGTTGTCGTGGCTAAGTAGTATAGGGTGTTGTTTCTGGTGTCCTGTCCTTAGCGTCCTCTAAATCCGACCATTTTCCCATTTCTCTATACTTGAATCTTTTGAAAACCTGCATGCGCCCTCTCATTGCGCCCTCTCATTCTCCTCCCTTACTTTGTCTGACATCATTATGCCCCAGGTCGTGTGACTATTGTCCTTCTCTGCATTGTCGAGATCTAATCTGTTAAAGACAATGCCCCATACTTGTCTGTTATAACGTCATCTAACTAACCTTCAGTTCCCTTTAACAGGGACATTTCTACATTATCTTGAGTTTTGTACCTACCTTTGTCCCTCATTTGCCTGTACGAATTTGCTGTATGTCTTCTGTTTCCTGCCCACCTGCCCAAGCTGATCTCAGCATTCCTTGCACCTCACTACGGGGCGGTTGTGACCTTCTCTCTTCCTACAGCCGTTCTAGTGCGTCAATCGGCACTATTCTCCTATAGCATTAATATTCTATTTCATCGTCTTTTAATCTCCAACGCTTGTTAATTTCTTCTTCACTTCTCATCTCCCTCAATTCATCTTCCTCTCGCCTTTGTTGCAACCTACATACTTTCATTCTTTGGCTTCCATCTCTTCTCATTTCTTTTCTTCTAATCACTCCCTTTCTTTCCTTGCCTCATATCTTCTTTGTTCTTTCTCTTTCTTTTCCTACTCTTCTCTCGCCTCTCATTCTCGAACCCCATGAATGCCCTTATTGTCTAGCTTAAGCAATATTTGTCATCAGATCCATTCATTCCGTACTATTGTTATTGCCCTAGCTTTATCCTTTATTTATTTCTGTTTCCCTGTTTCCTCCTCTAACTCCATTCGTCTGTCTTGTATGTCCTTTCTCTCATCGAAATGTTTACTTTCATTGCATGCTAATATATCTTTGCATTCTCTTCTGCATTATCCTCACTGCTATAAGTGAGGGCGCATACATTGGATTAACTTATCCCGCCACTGCTTTTAATTCCTTAAAAAGGTAAAATCCCTTCTCCTCTGTTTCTATACTCTTCTCTTCAGGAGGGGAAAGGACAGCCAAAGGCACTTTAGCCTCCCCTTTATGCGGATTAAGCATCCACCCCATAAAGGCTGGATCTTCTTTCTCACTCTGGTACATTTTCCAAAGCTTTAAAATGGCAAGCCTTTTCTGCAACTTTTCCCCTTATATGTGGCATGCAAATATGTCATCTTATGCTGCAATACATATTTTGACAGCAAACCCTCCTGAGGCCATGGCATGAATATCTTATTAGACGTGCCTCAAACCCATTCTGAATGATATTTTCTTATCTTCGTTGTTTATCTCGGCAATGTCCTACATACATTTAAAAGAGATGTATCCCCCATGATGACAGATCTATTTTGATAATCAATACTTACCTGTTCTTTATTTGATTCTTTATTTTATCAAATATAGCACGCCGGTCAATTGGCACAGGCACCATTAATCCCTGTTTATGATCCCAATCAGGATATATTTTAACTGCTCTCTTTATTTTGCGCTGATATTCTATTTCCTTCTTTGTTTACACTTTCTAGCAAATTTTATTGGCCCTCATTAGGACCTTGGCGGAGGACCATGGCGCTATCAGCACCATGGTCCATGGCGCTAAGCTGCCAACTCCGCCATGGTGGTTGGCGGACTTACCGCCCCATTCCGACCTTGGCGGGGCGGTAAGTCCCCAATCCCCATTTACCCTTCCCCATTCCCATTTTTGCCCCATAGGGCATAATGGGAGTGGGGAAGGCGTTAATTACGCCACCGTAAATTACGGTGGCGTAATTAACAACAAGGTCCCTTAGCGCCATGGATTTTAACGCCTGCTAAAAGCAGGTGTTAGATCCGCCATGGCGCTAAGGGAACTCGTACTCAGGCGGTAAGGGTCGGCAAGGTTTACGCCGGCGTAAACCCCTTACCGCCTGGGTCCTAATGAGGCCCATTGTCTTTTTTATTATTAGTATTTTAAGAGTCTCTTTTTTATTTATATATTACTTCCATTTGATGTTTCCCTTCCTGCTTGACGTCAATCTCTTGGCCCAAATCTTTCACCAATCTCTTTAATTGTTTACTATCGTTTAAAATTCATGAGTCTAGGCACAACAAAAGATGTATCTTAACAGTTATATAACCCCACACATGTGCAATTCTTAAATGTTACTGCATACACCTTCCTTTACTATTTTAGTAAATGTATCCCTTCTCTGTTTCACTAAATTTTGGAGTTTGATACGCACCCTTCTGCGGGGAGCCTTGCCAGAGGAATCCTTAATACCCTTTAGTTTAGTGCGCACCCTTCTGTCCCCTTGGAACCAGGAATCGAGGTATCATTTTCTCTTTATAATTTCCCCCAGAAATCCTGTTACTTTTTACACATATTACTTACAACACGACTCTCCCTCAGCCGACCAGTTTGCCTCCCGTCCACGGGGCATCTGCGGGGACCAGACAGGAATTTCGTCAAAGAGTGACCTGACGACCAACTCTGGCCTAGGTCGACTAGACCTCAACCATATGCACTACTACCAAATGCTGTTCTAGCTCTTTAATGCTTCTGTTTGTGCTAGATGGAATTACAATAATGATCTCAAACCAAATAATTGAGCATACTCAAGGAATATGGCAAAGTACTACTTTATTATCATTTAATAATGTATGGTGAACTCTCAGGCACTCTAATGATGCATGCACAGTCGCCCAGAAGCTTGATTATATAGAGGTCTAATGCCCCAATAAGCGACATCTTTGACCTCATTCTACTCAACAAAATGCAAAACCTATTGAGTGAAGTGATTGGTTAAGGGAACATATCTACTTATAGACCTCAAAAGGTTTAGTGCATCACTGGCTACCCCTTATTTGTAGGGCACGCATCAAACTACCTCTAAATATGCATAGTACTGATTATAGAGGACAAAACAACAATGGATTGGTCTTTGCTACATTGCATGTTAGGTTGTCCCTCAAACAAACGGTTTGGACTTTTGGCTCTTTAGCAGCACGTACATGACACAAAACATAGGTGATTGAATCGCATCTGACTACTCCCCAATTTCCAAATTAATCCATCATCTGTCATCTGTAGGCCATGAGAGAAAGTCTTCTGTTTGTCAGAGAGTTGTCGGAAGCGGCTTTCCTTTAGAGTGATAGTGACCAGATGGAGATCCGAGATGGGATGAGACGCGGGCTCTGCTGTACTCTCCTTAATGCTATCAAGGCTGCTGCGCCCGGTGACCAACTGACATAGATGAAGTTGTGGTGACGGTGGTGAGCGGGTTAGGCAGACAACAGTTAACGGTGAGCCGGCACAGGGAGTAAGTGCTTTAAGAGCTAAGAGCTGGAGATACCGCCCAGCCACCCAGTGAAGGGTGGCATCCATCAGCTCTGTTAACAGCAGCCTGCGCTCATTTCTCTGTCCCCCCAGGGGTGGGTTTGGGGGGTGACTGGGGAAAGTTGTGGATTTTGACCACCAATACATACCCTTACTAAAGCAATAGTATGGACATCTGCCCTTATGACACACATATGTTGGTGGACGCTGGTTACAGGATTGACATTGCCACCAGCTTGGGCCTATTACACTCCTGCGACTAGCCAGGAGTGTGGAGATTATACTGCTGGAAAATATCCCCTCGAGCATAGATTGTGTGAGGTACGGGGCGAGTGGTGGTGTGTGATTGTGTCGGTTTGGGTGGCAGAGATCACTATCGGCCGACCGAGTTTGCTACTTAGGACCGTTCGGCTGAGGTGGTTGACTACATACCTCATCCCTTCCCTCTATCGACTGCACACCCGCCTCCCCCCATCATGGGTGGATATGGAGAGGAATAGTGATGTTTGGGCGAGAATAATCACGAGCCCGGCAAAAGCAACACTGCTACTCCAGGGAAGAATTTCTATACTGGTTCCCGAAGAGCAAGAACTAAAGTTGTAGTGGTGCAATAAACACAATCCCTATCCAAGTAACGGAACACTGGGATGAAGATGAAGGCAACAGCAAGCGGTGGTCCTGCAGTACACGAGTGGTGGCCGGAAAATAGGCACTGCACTCATCAGTGAGATATTGTTCTATAAAGGGGGCTCTGAGTGCAAAGAGGGACATAAAAGATTTGCGGGTGCTCAGGAAGAATGGTACAAACCAACCAAAACCACTAATTTTTTGGCAAACGTGCCTCATTTATTGCCTGAAACCAGGCAGACCCACTCATATATGTGAATGGGACTGATCACCCCTCCATGTCGGTCTCCATGGTAGAAGTCATTCATTTTGACCAGTTGAATTTTAATAACTCTCTGTTGAACTTATTTTACCAGCTGAAGAGGAACTTGCTGGGCATACCCACATCACACATAGATAATATAACGGGTTCAAACTTGTTGGACACCCCAAACCTAGAGGTCTTAGTATCCGGCTCAGAGAAAGTGCCTGTGCGCTATAATGACATGTAAAAATGTCCAAGTAAGTCCCAGCTGGACCCTTCATGGTGCATGAAAGAATTACTTGTGTCTTTGGCTTCCCTAGTAACCAGAGTGGAGCGTCTTATGGCACTGTGCACTAACATATCTTGTGAGCAGCAAAGTACCAAGGAAACTGTTGCAAAGGTCTGTGATGCAATTTGGACTACCACAGAGCATAACAGGCCTCTTCGATCGTAACTCAGAGTTGGCCATAGCCAGTGGTAGGGGACGAGCAAGAAGTGGGAAAGGTGATTAACAACAAATCCAAAAAAATACAATACATGTGGGCATTCAGCATGGAGGGAAATTGTCCTCCCTATTGCCCCAGTGCAGGAATCAGTTACAAATGACTCCACCATCAATGACTCATGGATATTTACAGAGGAAAATGAGGAAGACACACTGGAGGCATTGTGCAATGAAATATCTCTATTAAATAGCTCCCCGAAGCTCCAGAAGAAATGTAGGAATCAGTGCCGGACAAAATTAACCATTATTCCTCTATACCGGAAGAAAGATATGTACAGCACAGTGACTAACAAGAAACCGGACCCAGTAACTCACCTAAGTAAAACAAAGGGTCCTCAATCAGTCACCTTCACAAGGAACTTTGGTGATGTATTCGCAGGAAAGTTGAACTGAGGGTCCAAATGGATGAATGGGTATACCACCAACAAAAGCCCCAATGACAAATCTTGACAACAACAGGTGGTCAAACAGAAGATAATCCCCTAGACTAGACCAGAGCCCCGGTGGCTCTGTTACAACCAGGTGAAGAGCAAACATCTGGAATACAGCGTGAGATCCATACTGAGGGAAGCGACTAGTAATAATGTTATACACTCATTTGCAGGCCTGGGGTCCCTGTTAAAGATTGAGGAATTTCACCCACTGATCGACAGCCCCTTCTTGAACACAACAAGATTGTTGGACCTATGGGGAAAAATCCCGGGTCTGGCACCTATCAGATCTAGTGATATATGCTGTGGTGAACTGCCAAGGTGGGATAGACTGAAACATTGGAGAATCATGAAGCTTTAATCTGTGACTATTGCCTCTCTACTATACAAGTGTTCTAATTACCTAGCAGATTTGAATTTGAAATTGACAGTGTGCCTGACCTCCGCAAACGACCAGTTTGGTGGCAAGCGGTTGACCCGCTCAATTGCAGGGCTACTTTGTGGTGGAGACTGGATGGGTGGTAGGAAAGTAGGAACAAGAATCCGTGTCCCTAGAACCAAAGTGTCATTGTATAAATCTAAAGTACCACGGGGGTGCCGAGGGGATGAGGGTGGGCCTCCGGAAAATGACGAAATATCCAAACTATTGAGGTAATCAAAATTATCAGTGGGAATATGCATGGGTACATGTCTTTTCCATCACAAACTCAGGGTATCTCTACCATTGACCAGAGTGATGCCTTTTTATTACAAGGGACATGGTTGATAGATTACCTGTTTATTGATGGCTACTCAATTGTCTCAAGGCATGCAGTTGTGGGGAAACGAAAGCATCCATCAGGTGGGTTGAGCATTGGTGCCCGTACTTACATGTCCCTGGTTCCATTTATGCCAGAGATAACTGCACCCTATGTGGTGGCAATAATCACTGGAATACGGCCAATAAACTTAGAGATTCTAATTGTCCACATATATTCAGCCTCAGCCACGGAGGGTTATAAGGAGGACATTATTGTATTACAAAACGTCTTGAATCATTGGTTTGAGAAGCATCCACTAGGTAGGGTAATAGTAGCAGGCAACTTAAATGCCTCCTCACTGATCGATGAATGTGAAGACGATAATAAGGAGTTATCATGGGACCCCCTAGTTAAATTGACTGGTAGGGCGGGTGGATGGGCAAGGTTATTCTATGAGAATGACCTGATCTGCCTCAATAGGATAGCACAGAGACAAGTACAGCAAACATGGACTAAATATAATATAATAATATAAATCGTGTCTTGATTATGTTTTGTGGACAGAACAACTCAAGAGGAATGCAAAAGGCTTAGGATCATGGCTCTGACTGTGAGTGAGCACGCAGTTATGACATGGACATATATGCTGCCTCATGCAAATTACATTAGGGAATCCCATAATGAAAACCAGACTTATATGCATCAGGGAATTGCATAGAATGGAATGATAAGAACATTGAAAAAATGAGTTCCTACGTAGATAACAATGTGTTACTAATAGTGCATTGGCTTAGAAACAGTAAATGGGACCTGTCATTGTTTACGCGTTGGCTGAATAATAGAATTCAGCTGATTCCTAAACATTGCAAGTCCATTATTCATCATGACAATGTCTATACAAGTGGCCAAAAGCACCTTGCGTAAACACCTTAAAGTAATCGGCAAGGACATTCATCTCACTGAATAAAAAAAGGCAACTTAAGAGTACTACCGGGACCAGGTATAAAAACTGATTTAGGACACACGAGGCCTCCCTTAAATCAGAAAATTGACTTGCCCTCTATACCCTAATTAGGAAAGATTATGACAGAAAATGTTGGGGGATAGTCCGAAGATTCCCATATAAGTCTTCATTCATCGAATTATAGCCATTAGGAAAATGTTCTATCACATATCATCTTCTTATGAGATGTTGGGAAGGAAACAATCCTTGCCCCCCTCCCCCTTGGTTAACTCCAGGTACATAATATATGTAATTACCAAAAGGGGCAGCGCAGCCACCTCCTGCGGCAGTCTGTTGCATCACATCCTATAAAAAATAACACGTATATTATAACCCCCAGCTTCTCAATAATAAGCCATTTTGAACTAGGCCCAACACCATCTTTTTTACCAGGCCTAAAAATCCATCTCTTTGTAGAAATGCACTGCTCCTATTTCCAGAGCCCACACCATCGCCTCCCCCTGCCAGCTCCGCGCAAGCCCTGTTTTCACGGAAGCCCAGCCATGCCTTCTTACAATCCTGTAGTATCATTTCCGAAAGAATGTGCTCTGTGAAGAGCGTGAGATAGTGACAAGTCATAAATCCAATTGCCCATTCATCTCCACTAAACTGCCTGTGCCCTCTCACCCCACTCCCTGCCAGTCCAGAGCCCACCAGATCCGACCCCCCAGTTCCTTGCGTGCTGCTACCCATCTGACCCTCCCATGCCCTGACCACTCCAGAATCCCCACCACTGGATACAACCTTAGAGGTTTCAGAAAATCTTCTGTTTCAAGAGATTGATAATCTTTGTCACTTTTTTAGAACCCTCCCTTCTGTTCTTGATCTGTTGAGACACGAAAGAAACACTTATAATCATTGTTGTTATGCATTCATGCATATTATCACCTATTGCCTTTGCTACACTGTGGGCATCAGTTCTTACCTTAGTTGGAGGAGCAAGTCGGGTTCTCATACAGTATCCAGTCACCAACTTGTAAGGAATTAGATGATGTTCTGAACTAGGCTAATTTCTCAGCGCATACAAGGAAAAGGACAGGCAATTTAGCCATCCCTTTTTCAAAGTGATTTTCAACTTGGCGACACGCTGCTTTAACAATCCGTTTAATCTGTTGCAGATCCCATTCACCTTTGGGTCATAAGCAGAAGAAAACATATGTTTTTTTACCTAATAAAAGAATGATCTGTTCAAATAATTCATTTACAAAGTCTGGTCCATTGTCAGACAGTAAAACCTTGCACACCCCCCACCAGGGGAACCCCTCACACACAGGGAATTAGAGTGTGTGCATGGACCTTCCTCTATCCATCTAGAAAAAGCACCTACTATGACCAGCAGATAGCCATTGCATATCTGTAGCATATCTGCATGATCTACATGCACATGCTGATATAGGCTGCTGGGTCTAGGGATTGCTCCTCTTAATGTTCACAAAGTGTGACCTGCGGTACATTTCTGGCACACTATTCAATTCACAATGTTCCAATTGATGGGATGAGAACCACTCTTCTGCATTTGTTGTAGCTAGACTCTCTCGAGTTGTGTGTGCTGGGTTGTGAAGCCGCTCCAGTGCTACTCTCAATAATGCTCGAGGCATAACTGGCTATCTATTTCTATCCTGCCTCCAAATAGCCTCAGCGGGGGATAAATAACACCCCCGCTTTCTCTATAAATCCTGTTCTTCTTGTGGAGACCGACCTTGTATTTCAATTAACTGGACAATAGACAGCATGTTAAGGCCCTCCTTTTCTAACATGCATCGTCCTGTCATTTGCTTAACATATTCTCTTTAAAACTAGATGTGGGTACCTGACATTGGTTATTTTCCCTATAAATATAAATGTCACCTTGACCTTTGTTCCTCTTGAGGGTCTGGTGTCACTGATAGTACTGAACACATCAAGTCACTCTGTGGGCTGTCCTATTGTGGATATAAATTCATCCTGTACTTGTGAAAGGATATCCTCCTATCACAGCGACACTCCCCAATTTGGGTGTGGGTGCCTGTTGGTCTCCTGAGGTCAAGTTCCATTGTGATACCATAGCCTGTTGTAGCTGTGCTTGTTGTGTTTGTGCCTGTTGTGTTTACATGGGTGCCTGCTGTGATTGCACTTGCAGTGATTGCATTTGCAGCGGTCCTGGCTGCATTTGTTGGGACTGTGGCTTATATGTCTGACCATACATGTGATTTTGGGCATAATATCACAGCCATACTCCACAATTTGGGTGTGGCCACCTGTTGGGCACCTGGGGTCAAGTTCCATTGTTACACCACAGCCTGCTGTATCTGTGCTTGCTGTGGTTGTGCCTGTTGTGTTTAGATGGGTGCCTGCTGTGGTTGCCCTTGCAGTGATTGCATTTCAGTGGTGCTGTCTGCATTTGTTGGGATTGTGGCTTATATGTCTGAGCATACATGTGATTTTGGGCATAATATCCCTGTGGTTCTGCATTATATTTTGGAGCATAACCCATACTACCTCTTGGTGCTTGCCAATTCTGTTGAATGCCTCCTCTGCCTCTGCATATCCTAGCTATGTGTCCCATTCTTCCACAATTCCAACATTGTTTTGCCTGACCACCATTAAATCATCTGCTTCCCTGAGAATTTTGAAATCCACCTTGTCCGACTCCGCTACGCCCATTCCCTCTTCCATTTGGCCACAAATTATACCCACTCTGGTCAATGGGATATCCTGCATTATTTTTCTGCCCTGCTTGTATCTCCTGTGTCACCCATCCTACATTACTTGTCAATAGCACTCCCTCAATAGCTGTTTTGGACAACTTTTTCTGAACTAACTTTGCTTCCTACTGCATTCTGTTCTCAGCTTTCTTCTTATTTTTCTCCTGAATTAATCGGCAGTGATGCACGATTGTCAATTGTATTTCTGGCCTTGGTCCGCTTCCATTTGCACCTGTTTTTCCAATTGCTGTTGCAATGGCTCGGGCAGTCCCTGACACAAAATATGTTAAAATATGTTAAAATAATGCTACAGTTTTGTCCGACAGTTCACATGTCTCCTGACACTACATGTCTTGAATATCTTGAATAAAAGCAACAGGATATTCATACTCTCCCATTTTTCTAGTCATAATCACACCCATGTCTGCTTTATTGGGGTACTGCACTCTGAGCGCTCGCCATATGTCTGCTCTGCGATTATTAAATGGCGTGCTTGCTTATCCTGCTCACTTCCAAATGTCACCATCTCTCTCCCCTAGATTAGCCGCTAGCACCCCTTTGACATCAGCTATAGCTAACGTCATTCCTGATGTCATCCTTTCTAACTCATGAATCCATTTTCTGTCAATGGAAGTTCATCTCTGCAATTCACACCTTAAATTGTCTATATCCATCTGCGGTCATGGTATATATTTTGGTTGTCCTCCCCCCTTCTCCAATAATGGGAATTGTGAAAATCCCGGTCCATAATCACATTTACATACACTCCTTGTTTTCAAGGCAGAGCTAGCCTCGCCCATTTATTTCCTTTGTGGTAATTCTCTTAATTTGCTTTCATATGGCAGGGATGTATCCCATGCAATATGCGATCATAGTTGTCGTGGCTAAGTAGTATAGGGTGTTGTTTCTGGTGTCCTGTCCTTAGCGTCCTCTAAATCCGACCATTTTCCCATTTCTCTATACTTGAATCTTTTGAAAACCTGCATGCGCCCTCTCATTGCGCCCTCTCATTCTCCTCCCTTACTTTGTCTGACATCATTATGCCCCAGGTCGTGTGACTATTGGCCTTCTCTGCATTGTCGAGATCTAATCTGTTAAAGACAATGCCCCATACTTGTCTGTTATAACGTCATCTAACTAACCTTCAGTTCCCTTTAACAGGGAAATTTCTACATTATCTTGAGTTTTGTACCTACCTTTGTCCCTCATTTGCCTGTACGAATTTGCTGTATGTCTTCTGTTTCCTGCCCACCTGCCCAAGCTGATCTCAGCATTCCTTGCACCTCACTACGGGGCGGTTGTGACCTTCTCTCTTCCTACAGCCGTTCTAGTGCGTCAATCGGCACTATTCTCCTATAGCATTAATATTCTATTTCATCGTCTTTTAATCTCCAACGCTTGTTAATTTCTTCTTCACTTCTCATCTCCCTCAATTCATCTTCCTCTCGCCTTTTTTGCAACCTACATACTTTCATTCTTTGGCTTCCATCTCTTCTCATTTCTTTTCTTCTAATCACTCCCTTTCTTTCCTTGCCTCATATCTTCTTTGTTCTTTCTCTTTCTTTTCCTACTCTTCTCTCGCCTCTCATTCTCGAACACCATGAATGCCCTTATTGTCTAGCTTAAGCAATATTTGTCATCAGATCCATTCATTCCGTACTATTGTTATTGCCCTAGCTTTATCCTTTATTTATTTCTGTTTCCCTGTTTCCTCCTCTAACTCCATTCGTCTGTCTTGTATGTCCTTTCTCTCATCGAAATGTTTACTTTCATTGCATGCTAATATATCTTTGCATTCTCTTCTGCATTATCCTCACTGCTATAAGTGAGGGCGCATACATTGGATTAACTTATCCCGCCACTGCTTTTAATTCCTTAAAAAGGTAAAATCCCTTCTCCTCTGTTTCTATACTCTTCTCTTCAGGAGGGGAAAGGACAGCCAAAGGCACTTTAGCCTCCCCTTTATGCGGATTAAGCATCCACCCCATAAAGGCTGGATCTTCTTTCTCACTCTGGTACATTTTCCAAAGCTTTAAAATGGCAAGCCTTTTCTGCAACTTTTCCCCTTATATGTGGCATGCAAATATGTCATCTTATGCTGCAATACATATTTTGACAGCAAACCCTCCTGAGGCCATGGCATGAATATCTTATTAGACGTGCCTCAAACCCATTCTGAATGATATTTTCTTATCTTCGTTGTTTATCTCGGCAATGTCCTACATACATTTAAAAGAGATGTATCCCCCATGATGACAGATCTATTTTGATAATCAATACTTACCTGTTCTTTATTTGATTCTTTATTTTATCAAATATAGCACGCCGGTCAATTGGCACAGGCACCATTAATCCCTGTTTATGATCCCAATCAGGATATATTTTAACTGCTCTCTTTATTTTGCGCTGATATTCTATTTCCTTCTTTGTTTACACTTTCTAGCAAATTTTATTGGCCCTCATTAGGACCTTGGCGGAGGACCATGGCGCTATCAGCACCATGGTCCATGGCGCTAAGCTGCCAACTCCGCCATGGTAGTTGGCGGACTTACCGCCCCATTCCGACCTTGGCGGGGCGGTAAGTCCCCAATCCCCATTTACCCTTCCCCATTCCCATTTTTGCCCCATAGGGCATAATGGGAGTGGGGAAGGCGTTAATTACGCCACCGTAAATTACGGTGGCGTAATTAACAACAAGGTCCCTTAGCGCCATGGATTTTAACGCCTGCTAAAAGCAGGTGTTAGATCCGCCATGGCGCTAAGGGAACTCGTACTCAGGCGGTAAGGGTCGGCAAGGTTTACGCCGGCGTAAACCCCTTACCGCCTGGGTCCTAATGAGGCCCATTGTCTTTTTTATTATTAGTATTTTAAGAGTCTCTTTTTTATTTATATATTACTTCCATTTGATGTTTCCCTTCCTGCTTGACGTCAATCTCTTGGCCCAAATCTTTCACCAATCTCTTTAATTGTTTACTATCGTTTTAAATTCATGAGTCTAGGCACAACAAAAGATGTATCTTAACAGTTATATAACCCCACACATGTGCAATTCTTAAATGTTACTGCATACACCTTCCTTTACTATTTTAGTAAATGTATCCCTTCTCTGTTTCACTAAATGTTGGAGTTTGATACGCACCCTTCTGCGGGGAGCCTTGCCAGAGGAATCCTTAATACCCTTTAGTTTAGTGCGCACCCTTCTGTCCCCTTGGAACCAGGAATCGAGGTATCATTTTCTCTTTATAATTTCCCCCAGAAATCCTGTTACTTTTTACACATATTACTTACAACACGACTCTCCCTCAGCCGACCAGTTTGCCTCCCGTCCACGGGGCATCTGCGGGGACCAGACAGGAATTTCGTCAAAGGGTGACCTGACGACCAACTCTGGCCTAGGTCGACTAGACCTCAACCATATGCACTACTACCAAATGCTGTTCTAGCTCTTTAATGCTTCTGTTTGTGCTAGATGGAATTACAATAATGATCTCAAACCAAATAATTGAGCATACTCAAGGAATATGGCAAAGTACTACTTTATTATCATTTAATAATGTATGGTGAACTCTCAGGCACTCTAATGAGGCATGCACAGTCGCCCAGAAGCTTGATTATATAGAGGTCTAATGCCCCAATAAGCGACATCTTTGACCTCATTCTACTCAACAAAATGCAAAACCTATTGAGTGAAGTGATTGGTTAAGGGAACATATCTACTTATAGACCTCAAAAGGTTTAGTGCATCACTGGCTACCCCTTATTTGTAGGGCACGCATCAAACTACCTCTAAATATGCATAGTACTGATTATAGAGGACAAAACAACAATGGATTGGTCTTTGCTACATTGCATGTTAGGTTGTCCCTCAAACAAACGGTTTGGACTTTTGGCTCTTTAGCAGCACGTACATGACACAAAACATAGGTGATTGAATCGCATCTGACTACTCCCCAATTTCCAAATTAATCCATCATCTGTCATCTGTAGGCCATGAGAGAAAGTCTTCTGTTTGTCAGAGAGTTGTCGGAAGCAGCTTTCCTTTAGAGTGATAGTGACCAGGTGGAGATCCGAGATGGGATGAGACGCGGGCTCTGCTGTGCTCTCCTTAATGCTATCAAGGCTGCTGCGCCCGGTGACCAACTGACATAGATGAAGTTGTGGCGACGGTGGTGAGCGGGTTAGGCAGACAACAGTTAACGGTGAGCCGGCACAGGGAGTAAGTGCTTTAAGAGCTAAGAGCTGGAGATACCGCCCAGCCACCCAGTGAAGGGTGGCATCCATCAGCTCTCTTAACAGCAGCCTGCGCTCATTTCTCTGTCCCCCCAGGGGTGGGTTTGGGGGGTGACTGGGGAAAGTTGTGGATTTTGACCACCAATACATACCCTTACTAAAGCAATAGTATGGACATCTGCCCTTATGACACACATATGTTGGTGGACGCTGGTTACAGGATTGACATTGCCACCAGCTTGGGCCTATTACACTCCTGCGACTAGCCAGGAGTGTGGAGATTATACTGCTGGAAAATATCCCCTCGAGCATAGATTGTGTGAGGTACGGGGCGAGTGGTGGTGTGTGATTGTGTCGGTTTGGGTGGCAGAGATCACTATCGGCCGACCGAGTTTGCTACTTAGGACCGTTCGGCTGAGGTGGTTGACTGCATACCTCATCCCTTCCCTCTATCGACTGCACACCCGCCTCCCCCCATCATGGGTGGATATGGAGAGGAATAGTGATGTTTGGGCGAGAATAATCACGAGCCCGGCAAAAGCAACACTTCTACTCCAGGGAAGAATTTCTATACTGGTTCCCGAAGAGCAAGAACTAAAGTTGTAGTGGTGCAATAAACACAATCCCTATCCAAGTAACGGAACACTGGGATGAAGATGAAGGCAACAGCAAGCGGTGGTCCTGCAGTACACGAGTGGTGGCTGGAAAATAGGCACTGCACTCATCAGTGAGATATTGTTCTATAAAGGGGGCTCTGAGTGCAAAGAGGGACATAAAAGATTTGCGGGTGCTCAGGAAGAATGGTACAAACCAACCAAAACCACTAATTTTTTGGCAAACGTGCCTCATTTATTGCCTGAAACCAGGCAGACCCACTCATATATGTGAATGGGACTTATCACCCCTCCATGTCGGTCTCCATGGTAGAAGTCATTCATTTTGACCAGTTGAATTTTAATAACTCTCTGTTGAACTTATTTTACCAGCTGAAGAGGAACTTGCTGGGCATACCCACATCACACATAGATAATATAACGGGTTCAAACTTGTTGGACACCCCAAACCTAGAGGTCTTAGTATCCGGCTCAGAGAAAGTGCCTGTGCGCTATAATGACATGTAAAAATGTCCAAGTAAGTCCCAGCTGGACCCTTCATGGTGCATGAAAGAATTACTTGTGTCTTTGGCTTCCCTAGTAACCAGAGTGGAGCATCTTATGGCACTGTGCACTAACATATCTTGTGAGCAGCAAAGTACCAAGGAAACTGTTGCAAAGGTCTGTGATGCAATTTGGACTACCACAGAGCATAACAGGCCTCTTCGATCGTAACTCAGAGTTGGCCATAGCCAGTGGTAGGGGACGAGCAAGAAGTGGGAAAGGTGATTAACAACAAATCCAAAAAAATACAATACATGTGGGCATTCAGCATGGAGGGAAATTGTCCTCCCTATTGCCCCAGTGCAGGAATCAGTTACAAATGACTCCACCATCAATGACTCATGGATAATTACAGAGGAAAATGAGGAAGACACACTGGAGGCATTGTGCAATGAAATATCTCTATTAAATAGCTCCCCGAAGCTCCAGAAGAAATGTAGGAATCAGTGCCGGACAAAATTAACCATTATTCCTCTATACCGGAAGAAAGATATGTACAGCACAGTGACTAACAAGAAACCGGACCCAGTAACTCACCTAAGTAAAACAAAGGGTCCTCAATCAGTCACCTTCACAAGGAACTTTGGTGATGTATTCGCAGGAAAGTTGAACTGAGGGTCCAAATGGATGAATGGGTATACCACCAACAAAAGCCCCAATGACAAATCTTGACAACAACAGGTGGTCAAACAGAAGATAATCCCCTAGACTAGACCAGAGCCCCGGTGGCTCTGTTACAACCAGGTGAAGAGCAAACATCTGGAATACAGCGTGAGATCCATACTGAGGGAAGCGACTAGTAATAATGTTATACACTCATTTGCAGCCCTGGGGTCCCTGTTAAAGATTGAGGAATTTCACCCACTGATCGACAGCCCCTTCTTGAACACAACAAGATTGTTGGACCTATGGGGAAAAATCCCGGGTCTGGCACCTATCAGATCTAGTGATATATGCTGTGGTGAACTGCCAAGGTGGGATAGACTGAAACATTGGAGAATCATGAAGCTTTAATCTGTGACTATTGCCTCTCTACTATACAAGTGTTCTAATTACCTAGCAGATTTGAATTTGAAATTGACAGTGTGCCTGACCTCCGCAAACGACCAGTTTGGTGGCAAGCGGTTGATCCGCTCAATTGCAGGGCTACTTTGTGGTGGAGACTGGATGGGTGGTAGGAAAGTAGGAACAAGAATCCGTGTCCCTAGAACCAAAGTGTCATTGTATAAATCTAAAGTACCACGGGGGTGCCGAGGGGATGAGGGTGGGCCTCCGGAAAATGACGAAATATCCAAACTATTGAGGTAATCAAAATTATCAGTGGGAATATGCATGGGTACATGTCTTTTCCATCACAAACTCAGGGTATCTCTACCATTGACCAGAGTGATGCCTTTTTATTACAAGGGACATGGTTGATAGATTACCTGTTTATTGATGGCTACTCAATTGTCTCAAGGCATGCAGTTGTGGGGAAACGAAAGCATCCATCAGGTGGGTTGAGCATTGGTGCCCGTACTTACATGTCCCTGGTTCCATTTATGCCAGAGATAACTGCACCCTATGTGGTGGCAATAATCACTGGAATACGGCCAATAAACTTAGAGATTCTAATTGTCCACATATATTCAGCCTCAGCGACGGAGGGTTATAAGGAGGACATTATTGTATTACAAAACGTCTTGAATCATTGGTTTGAGAAGCATCCACTAGGTAGGGTAATAGTAGCAGGCAACTTAAATGCCTCCTCACTGATCGATGAATGTGAAGACGATAATAAGGAGTTATCATGGGACCCCCTAGTTAAATTGACTGGTAGGGCGGGTGGATGGGCAAGGTTATTCTATGAGAATGACCTGATCTGCCTCAATAGGATAGCACAGAGACAAGTACAGCAAACATGGACTAAATATAATATAATAATACAAATCGTGTCTTGATTATGTTTTGTGGACAGAACAACTCAAGAGGAATGCAAAAGGCTTAGGATCATGGCTCTGACTGTGAGTGAGCACGCAGTTATGACATGGACATATATGCTGCCTCATGCAAATTACATTAGGGAATCCCATAATGAAAACCAGACTTATATGCATCAGGGAATTGCATAGAATGGAATGATAAGAACATTGAAAAAATGAGTTCCTACGTAGATAACAATGTGTTACTAATAGTGCATTGGCTTAGAAACAGTAAATGGGACCTGTCATTGTTTACGCGTTGGCTGAATAATAGAATTCAGCTGATTCCTAAACATTGCAAGTCCATTATTCATCATGACAATGTCTATACAAGTGGCCAAAAGCACCTTGCGTAAACACCTTAAAGTAATCGACAAGGACATTCATCTCACTGAATAAAAAAAGGCAACTTAAGAGTACTACCGGGACCAGGTATAAAAACTGATTTAGGACACACAAGGCCTCCCTTAAATCAGAAAATTGACTTGCCCTCTATACCCTAATTAGGAAAGATTATGACAGAAAATGTTGGGGGATAGTCCGAAGATTCCCATATAAGTCTTCATTCATCGAATTATAGCCATTAGGAAAACGTTCTATCACATATCATCTTCTTATGAGATGTTGGGAAGGAAACAATCCTTGCCCCCCTCCCCCTTGGTTAACTCCAGGTACATAATATATGTAATTACCAAAAGGGGCAGCGCAGCCACCTCCTGCGGCAGTCTGTTGCATCACATCCTATAAAAAATACCACGTATATTATAACCCCCAGCTTCTCAATAATAAGCCATTTTGAACTAGGCCCAACACCATCTTTTTTACCAGGCCTAAAAATCCATCTCTTTGTAGAAATGCACTGCTCCTATTTCCAGAGCCCACACCATCGCCTCCCCCTGCCAGCTCCGCGCAAGCCCTGTTTTCACGGAAGCCCAGCCATGCCTTCTTACAATCCTGTAGTATCATTTCCGAAAGAATGTGCTCTGTGAAGAGCGTGAGATAGTGACAAGTCATAAATCCAATTGCCCATTCATCTCCACTAAACTGCCTGTGCCCTCTCACCCCACTCCCTGCCAGTCCAGAGCCCACCAGATCCGACCCCCCAGTTCCTTGCGTGCTGCTACCCATCTGACCCCCCCATGCCCTGACCACTCCAGAATCCCCACCACAGGCCTAATCCTGTGTAGCAGTATATTCTCCCAAAAACAAAACACATCCGCCTATATCACTAGGACCCAAGAAGGACAGATGTAAGATCAAACCCATGGGGTGGACATCTGTGTGCGGGGATAACGGTATCAAAGAGAATCCAAAGTGTAAAGGTTGGAATGCTCATATATTAGCTCATTTGACCTAAGTACCCCTAGTCATGCAATGATTGTATGTGTGCCATTATTTCTGCATTATCAGTTCCTGTTGTCTAGTTTATTTAGATAGTTATGTTGCACCCTCGACATGACCTTCACATCGTGGAGATGAGCCTAGCAGACCCACATGTGCCAAGAGCAACGGAGAGAGGGCAGCCAATTAACATCCTTCATCCCATATAGTATGAACTGTCCTATAGGCCCCTCATCAATCTGATGCAAGAATGTGTACACTGTGTATGTCGTCATCAGTGATGCTGTGTGTCCTTTTAATGTGCTACCCATGTCATGTTTTGGCAGAGCGCTCTGAGACAGCAGAGTTCTTTGCTGGCAATTGTTATGATTATATAAACTTTGTTATCTTTGCATCTAATCTCCTGGTCTCATTCCCCGGATGGGGAGTTTATCTTATTTTTGCATATTATTGGGACACGTGCTAGTTGGGTGCCTTCATTTGGTGACCCCTTCAGACGTGATATGCTTGAGTCGGCCGTACTTGAAGCGAGATCCAGGGCTTCTCCAGCAACGCTGCCCCCACCGGAATTGTACGACTGAACCGAAAAAAACGGTCCAACTGTACAAAAAAGTCTGAAAAATGTTACCACCAAATGTTTGAAAACCAAATGTTCGAACGTTTGGTGGTAACATTGTAGGTAAGTATATAAAAAAAAGACTGCGTGGGCTGTGGGGGTTTCCCCCTTAACACCCAGCTCACTATAATGTGTGGTATAGTGAGCGAGGGTTGCGGGGGACACCCCTGCAGCTCCTGAAACAAAAAAAAAGAAAAGGACCCTGCAGCGCTGGTTCCCGATCACGGAAGTGAAAGTGAACTGGCGCTGCAGGGACTCAGCATGTAAAAAAGGTAAGTAGGGTTTGTTTATGTTGGGGTGTGGGTTGGGGTGTGTTGAGGGTGTGGGTTGGGAGTGTAGTGGGTATTTTGCGGGTGTCGGTGGGGGTGTGGGTATGTAGGGGTTTTGAATGCGTGTTTGCATGGGAAATGTGCGAACCTTTTGTTGTTAACACATTTCTCATGCAAACTTTTCTGTCTCTGACTTTTCGGCAATGGAAACATCACGCAGATCCGCCCCCACCTTCGGCAGACCAGTCCCCAGAAAGCGCGTATGCAGAAGGCAAAGGTTCTTGTGGGTTCTGGTTTTGCGAATACCCTGCTACTCGCCTGAGCTGGGTGTGGTCCCAAGGAGAAGCCCAAAAGTTGTGGATAGACACAGGAACAGAAGCTCCTGGAAGATCACGGGCACGTGTGTATACATTTCAAAGAAAAACAAAGTTGGGGACATTTTGGGGAATATAGAGCAATGAGATTGAGGGGAACACACAGTGTATGATTGGATGAATAAATTGGATGACTAATTGAATAACGCGCTTACAATTTACATGACGGAGAGATAAAAGAGGAAGTATGGGAGCCTGACCTAGAAAGAGGTTGAAGGGTGGCGCCTTAAGGCACTTTTTCAGCCAGTGCGAGAAATAAATAAGGAGACAAAAGTAGGAGCCCCATATAATTAGAGGGCTCAGGAACAAGTAGAAGTTGCTATTTTAGCTTGTTATTTTGAGTGTTTTTTCATATATATGTATGGAGGAAGGCCCAGGAGGAGTGACTGTAATGTGAATCACAAAGGAGTGAGTGGGAACGTAAGGGTGGCTTTTAAACAAGGAGGAGGCGGGTTCTGTTATATGTGGTTCATTTTATGTATTATGTCCTGGTGATTTGAAAACTGTTTTATGTTGATATGTCCATTTGTATTTGTATCTATAGTATTGTAATTGTGTAGTGCACCAACACCTATGAGATTTGGGTGATAGAAAGGGAGTACCCACCTAAGAAAAAGAAACTTGAGGAAGGAAAGGTGAGTGGGGTGAAGGATATCTTTCTGCCTGTATGGGTCTTGAAGAAGGGAACGTACCAGAGGGAACAAGGACAGCATGCCTTGGGAGCAGAAACGCCCTTGTCCCATATTTGTAAGCAGCTCCCCCTGTACAGTGAGCGTATTAAAAAGTACCATAGTCAGTGAGTAACAGAGACAAAAGGGGAGGGATTATGACATGCTTTGCCAGATGGTGGATCATTTCATAAAGGAACGCTAGAGCACCTGTCCACGTTCCTGAGAGCTAAATACAAGGGGAATCAGTTGCAAATCAGAGGGGAAGTAATAGATTTGTGGCAAAAAAAATCAGACTACAAAAAAGAATGAAAGAGGCCCAGAAACTCAAACAGTGGAGAGAGGAGAAGAGGGAGACAAAGAAACGGGGGGAAAAGAGCCCAAACAAATGTATCCCTTACTCACAAAACCGGCAGAAGGATATTCAAATCCTATGTATGTATGTATCTGGGGGGAACACATCAGTGGCACCAAGCACAGCTCCACCCCCTCTGTATGTCCCATCAACCACCTCTCCCGCCCCTGCAGGAGTAGGTGCACAAGACCTTGAGGTGGCATTAGCATCTACCTGTGCAGAACTGGCACCATTACAAGCAGTATGTGATCCAATACGAGAACTAGAAGGGGACACCTGACCACCGCAGGGCACCCCACCAATACAGGAAGACAAATGGAAATCAGGAGAAATACTCTTCAAGAATGACAGCGCACCCATACGCGCCACATGAGTAGAACAGGAGGGGGAAACTGATACTGTTGGATATGATACTATGGCCTCAGTGAGGGATGAAGAATCATGGAGTGATTTTGATGAGTCAGAAGAAGGTGAGGTAGGAGGGGTACAGCCAGTACAGTGGGTCTTGCCTACTGCGGAGGATGCGTTGGAAGGGAGGTTAAGGAACAGACTGGGAAGAATGGCACTAGTTAAAAAGAAAGGATCTGGAGCGAGGGGTTGAAAGGCAAAATCAAAACTACAAATGCCCCTCATCCATAAGGGAGCAGGGCGACCCCATTATGTTCCGTGGGCTCAAATGGATAAAAACAATCTTCTCAAGTCCCTCCCCCCACCCACAGAGGGTGAAGGGACATGGATCTATGCCTTTGAGAAAAATACTGGAGGAGTACCACCTGCTATGGGAGACATTAAAGGCCTCTTGGTGTCTGCAGTAGGTGATCAGGCAGATGCAGTTTGGGTGAAAGCCGGCTTCCTGGGTTTGACGTTAAGTAACAATACACATGATGGGGCATCATTTAATAATGTACAAGCACAAGTGTGGGATGCACAGTGGAGATCCTTCCCCGACATCCCCGATTTACAATCTATAATGCAATGTACAATGGGGAGCAGGAAGATGCTGTGCAGTTCATTTTTCGCATGCAGCAGATGTGGCATGAGAAGACGAGCACCGCGTGGGACCAATCTACCTCCCTATTTTACTTTATCATAAAAAGAGAGTTACCCAAAGAAGTACAGAAGGCCATAGATAAAATACCAGTAATAAAAGTGAAGGGGTGGCCATAAATTAAAAACATCATAGTGCACCATTGTAGGAGGATATTAAAAAAGAAAAAGAGATTGTTCAAAGGAGATTAGCTGAAGAAGCGAAACTTGTGTAGACAAAGTTGGGAAAGGTTGCGGCAGTAACAGCAGTACTGCCCACAGATCAGTTCGATGAAAAGTGGTGTGTCTCTGTAGCCACACAGGCAAGTATGGCCGCAGTGTGGACGGATAACGGACAAGGGAAGTGGGAAGGAGGGTAGCTATATACGGGACCACAATGGCAAGGAAGGCCTAAAAGAGGACAAGGTGATTTCAGGGGACCCCGGATACAGGTGGTAAAGGGGATACGGAGGGCCAAACCCCAGGTGAAGAAGCCAAGTGAAATGCTGGACATGCGGGAGGTTGGGTCACTTTTCACGAGAGTACCACAGCAGGCAGGATCAAAACTATCAATCCAAGCATTCTTACTATACACCACCTCAAAAAACCCCTCCCAAATGCGGCTATCCACATCCAGGGAGCCCATAGAGACTGCCCGAGGGATCGTAAGAGGGAACCCCACAGCATCAACAGCAATCACCAATACCACCACCCGGGTATAGTGTACTACACCACGCCACCCACACAATGCCAGCACAACACAACCGCCCCACCCAGCCGGTCCCCCAAAACCAAAATCCTTTCGCTATCTCCACAAACGGTGCACCAGCACCCTACCAGAGAACATGTGTGCTTAATGAAGGACAGGCCACAGAGACCACTTCTGTGTCCAGTCCTATCAACTACCTTGCATCCGGAAGAGGAACCACTGATGGGGGCAGCAATAGGGAACAAACAGTTCATCTTCATGGTGGACTCGGGTGGAAAAATCATGTATAAACAAAGGTGATTTTCCGTTATCTGGCAAAAATCTTGAAAAGCAAGGATTCTCTGGGGCTGTAGTAATGGTTCCTTTTATAGAAGATATGGATGTCAATATTAGGAGGTAAAACAGTGCGGGCACCCCTATTTTATTACAAAAGTTCCTGTGTCAATTTGCTAGGTTGTGACTTAGCAAGCTCAATATGACAATATCAATCACCAAACGAGTGATTGTTTGTTATACCCCTGGCATGTGCTCCCTCAGAGCAATGCTGTTGATAAACACAATGGCAAATGAGTTGAGAGTGAGTGGGGTTCCAGTGGACGCTGACATGTTTATCTATGGGATTAGGGTATTGGCTAGAGTAGTACCTGAGCTCACGAGAAAGGAATAGAGAGTGCCTTCTGATTTTTTATTCCTCCCTGTAGCTGCCCCAGAAATGGCTGCTGGCACAATTCTATCCCTATATCTTGAAGGGGTGCAAGTGTCTGCTAAGAGCATTGTAGCAATAGGAATGGACACTCATGGATGTGAATAGCGCACATTGTTGTGCATTGACCCAAATATGCCATTACGTGAATTAAGTGATGAGGGGATGTTCACAGACAACAACAATGATGTGGAAATTAGTAGATGATCTCCTAGTTTGCCGTGACAGTGAAGAGAGTTGTAGGAAAGACTCCATCGCCTTTCTCCAATTGGTCACACACAAAGGGTACAAGGTAGACAAGAAGAAACTACAATACTGTCTGACCGAGATCCTGTACTTGGGCCAATTAATCTTAAAAGATATGATATGATATGTTATATATATCGCACTTGTGCACAAGTGTTTCAGAACACGACCAAGCAAAGGGAGGGATACAAGGGAAAACAATAAAAATGAAAACAATGATCTTAATAGGCCCAGTGACATTAAGAACATGCAAGTGCATGGAGATGGGAAAAGGGGGAAAGTGCGCGGAAGGGGGAGAAGTGGAAAGTGCAAGACAGAGGAGAGAAAAGAATAAATAATAAGTGAAATAAATAAATACATACAGGAAAGGAAAAGGAGGTAGTGCAGCACGCAAGTGGCAAGTGCATGATTGGTCAGATAGGATATATCTGATAAGTGTAGAAGAAAGGTGGGGGACTGTATGGCTACAGATACAGATCCCAGAGCAAAGGGTGGCCCGCAGGCAGTGCAGGAGATAGTCAGGGTGAGCAGGTACCTGGGCCAGAAAGACAAAGGGTGGCCAGGTGCATGGTGCCAAGTGTGAAAACACAGGTTCAGCAGGGGAGAAAAGTGGGCAAATAAAGAGGGAAAGAGGAAGGTCTTGAGGTGCTTCCGGAACCGGAGATTGTTCTCCTCAAGTTTCAAGGTGGCAGGGAGCTGTTCCAAAGGGAGGCCGCAGCCCAAGTCAGAGATCTACCCCAGCTCGTTTCATTGAAAAACGACTGACCCTGGTGGAATTTGAAGTAGAGGAGCAAAGGGCTCGGGAGGGGAGGTATTCACGGAGGGATAGCTGAAGGTATTTTGGACCCAGGCCCCAGAAAGCCTTGTGGACAATGCAGAGGGTTTAAAATGTAATCCTCACATCCCTTGGAAGCCAATGAAGGGATTTCAGAGCTGGGCAAGAGAATGGCAAGATAATTGTACCTGACAGGGTGGAAACAGTGCGTGCCTTGGCCAGAACTCACACAGTGAACGACATGCAAAAATTCCTTGGAATATGTAACTACTGCAGGGCCTGGATATTAGATTATGCTGCCTATACCATACCCTTGTTGGCAGGTCTTAAAGAAGCAAAAAAGGAAAAAACACACATAATGTGCACAACTGAAACGCAGAAGTATTTGAGAACCTAAAGTAAATGATTTCCACAGCCCCAGTTCTAGCAACACCAGATTATGAGTGCAAATTCTACCTCTTTTTGCACTCCAATGGCACCCTGATGACAGCAGTGTTGACACAAAAGACATCCATGGGCCAGAAACCACTGGCCTACTAGAGTGGCAAACTCGATTCGGTAATGCATGGTCACTTCGCTTGCAAACAGGCTCTTGCAGCTGCCGCCTTTGCCATCGAAAAGCGTTGCACAATTGTGATGGGGTGCTCTGTCACCCTTTAAATAGAGCACTCCCTGTTTACCATACTTGAAAGATCCAAACCCACCCTCATAACACAAAGAGCATCAGCATACGAGATTATATTGTCAATATCCATTTCATTAGATGCAAGTCAGTAAACCTAGCCACATTCCTCAGTGAGCATTGCACTGTCCAATATATGCAAGAGCATGATTGTGCGACATATGAGGGAGAAGGGGACGACATTCATAAAGCAAGTGAGAATTTCCTAGAGGAAGGAGAAGTGTTCTTTGTTGATAGATCTGCATCCATTTGCCGAGAAACAGGTGAAAAGCATGTAGGAGCAGCAGCAGTAAGGTTGGAGGAAACAGAATATGAAACTCTGATTAAAAAACGTTTACCCAAACATTGGACATCTGATGCATGAATGTGTACACTATGGCCCTCATTACAACACCGATGGTAACCAATGGCGCTATTAGCACCATGGTTGCTGCCGGTATTGTAACGACTCTGCCAATGGTAAATGGGGAAATAACGCCCCATTCCACGGTTGGCGAGGCGGTAATTCCCCATTTACCATTGGCCCTTCCCCATTCCCATTTTTGCCCCATAGGGCTCAATGGGACTGGGGAAGGCGGTAATTACGGTACCGCAAATAGTGGTACCGTAATTACCTCGCAAGTCCCTTTGCAGGTCCCTACTGTGGTCCAGACCAGCCGTTAAGGTAGGGAGCCGCAAAGGGACCTCGTAATCAGGCGATAAGGGTTTAACGGCACCAACATCTTTTACGGCACCGTTAAACCCTTAACACCATGGTCGTAATGACCCTCTATGTATGTTGTCATCAGTGATGCTGTGTGTCCTGTTAATGTACTGCCCGTGTAATGTTTCGGCAGAGCGGTCTCGGGCATCAGAGTTCTTTGCTGGCAATTTTTATGATTATATAAACTTTCTTATCTTTGCAAATCATCTACTGGTGTCATTCTCCTGACGGGGGATTTTATCTTATTTTTGCATATTATTGGGAGACGTGCTAGTTGGGTGCCTTTAGATACAAAGCACAAATATGCACCTACACATTTTTAATTGCTATTAACAAACCACTCATTGACCTTCCTTTCTGTTTTTTTTATGGCCGAGTTTAAGAGAACCCAGTAAACCTCTAGCAATCAAGAGACAAATAACTTCAACATCCTCAATTTCTGAATCGCTTTCCGTAAACAGATGAGTGAAACTCTAGTGTTCCAACTCAATAAGGAACACTCTGTTCTTTTCCAGGGGTTTTGGCGTTATTGGTTATTAATTTTGTCCACCAGTAACCCTGTTAGCCATTTCCAATTAGCTCTGTCACGGTTTATAGTCATAATGTCGAAAAAAAAATGTTGACAGACAAAAATGTCGAAAAAAAAATGTCGAAAATAATAATGTCGACATCCTATACTTATAATGTAAAAAGTCATTTTTTCGAAAAAAAAATGTCGACATTTTTTTTTGTTGACATTATGACTATAAACCCTTAAAACTATCAACACCTCACCCAACACCCCCCTGCCACCCCCCCACACCCCCCAACCACCCTTTCACCCCTCATACTCAACACATACCAATTATTTATTTATTTATTTATTTATTTATTTATTTATTCAATAAATAAATAACCTAAAAAAGGATCATTTACTATGGGGGGGGGTCCCCCCCCAACCCCCCCTCACCCAACACCCCCCTGCCACCCCCCCACACCCCCCCAACCACCCTTTCACCCCTCATACTCAACACATACCAATTATTTATTTATTTATTCAATAATTAAATAAATAAAAATTGTATTTACTATGGGGGGGTCCCCCCCCCAACCCCCCCTCACCCAACACCCCCCTGCCACCCCCCCCCCACCCCCCCAACCACCCCTCATACTCAACACATCATATATATATTTATTTATTTATTTATGCATACACTAAATTAAATTTCGAAAAAATATCGAAAAATGTCGACATTTTTGTTTGTCGACATTATTGTTTTTCGACATTAATTTGTCGACATTTTGACTGTCGACATTATTGATGTCGACATTATGACTGCACACCCTCTGTCACACTTCTTATTCAGATTTTTCTCCTGCAAGTCCCTTAGTTGTCCTTCTCTCAGCAACTTTCCATTCCAAATCTTTTCTGGGATTCCTACCTTCTTGCACCCCCTCGGATCCTTCTTGTTGTTGTCTAGTGGACTTCGCTTCTTTTTGTGTTTCAGTATTGTCCTCCCTCAAATAGAAGCCCATAGCTCTTAAATAGTGGCCTTCCTCGAGTAGCAATTGTTTGACTCATTTTGAGTCGTATGGATTATAACTTTGTCTGTCCACCGCTCCTCAGAAAATTCAATTACAGCAAAGTCTTTAGATATTGCCAGTCTCAATGTTGGAATATAGTGAAGAAGCCGAACCACGTTGGCTCTGTTTAGTGCCAGGCCATCGTCATGATGGAGAATTCTCTCTAGACATAATTTTTCACATTAGCTCCCGTCTGCCACGTATCCTGATTTTTATCCTGCGGGGTCTTACTTTCTTGTCCCTTTATGGATTTTTCTTTATGATTAGCCAGGAGATTTAATCTTACTTCTATCATTGGTGGCTCTTTAGAGGTTCTTTCTTTCAGTTATACAGTAGTTGCAGTGAATTGCTCTCCCCTTTCTTAGTTGCCTCAATGGGTTTTCGTGCCTTTTTTTCTGAAGCCTTTGAACCTCTGGCAAGGTTGATTTTTGGGCACGTCCAATGTTTTCTTTCCGTTGAACTCTCACTCGTCTCAACGCGACTCTCTTAGCTAAGTTCAATTTCCTCATAGATTCTTTTGTGCTTTCATGTTCTTCTTCTGAAGCTAGCTGCTCCCGTTTCATCACTTTCAGATGAATCTTCTATCGACGCACTGCCACCCGATAGTGTATTCTCTTCTTCTGATACACTGTAAGTAGAAAAGTCTATGAGATCTATTTCAATGGACTCTTCACCTCTTGATTCCTCTGCCTCACTCTTCTTGATTACCTCTATTTTGTCGATGTTGGTTGCAGCCATTACTTTCTTTGGCCTTTTGGTACCTCCCACTCCTATATGCAAGAGTGTCAGGTTTTTGATAAAGGCACAACTGCGATTAGATTTCATTTTTGGAGGATTTGCTCTTTTTTTTTTTAACCGGCTCTTTTATAAGGGCTTTCTTTTTATCCTGGGCTCCCTCTGTTATTTTTAAATGTGGGACAACTCCTGCCATTCTCAAACTATCATCTTTAATTTCTTTTGTGAAGATCTCACATATTTTCTGATTGATTTTGTCATTACCTGCTCTCTTTAAGGGTCCCAATTCTGGTTGCATTACACTGTGATCTACCGAGGTTTCTTCCACTTGGCTTAGTAGTTGATTTGTTATTTGGTCTGAGTCACTATCCTTTAGCACTCCTTCTTTAAGTGTTAGTCAATTGTTCAATGGTTGGCTAGATGTAACTCATTGAAGCGGTCATGAAACAGGTATTCTTTCTCCCATCTGATAGTTTTTAACTGCTTCTTTTATTATGGAGTTAGTTTCTTTGTTGTTAGAAGCAGGAGGGCCTTTAACCGGTCTTACCTCGAGCTATATGTTTGACCAGCTGTCAGATCCATTAGTGTTGTTATTTTTTACAGTTATCGCAAAGGTATCCAAGTTTGAGTCCATCTGGGGATGCAATGTTCCTACTCCCACTGACAATCGTGAAAGTCTTCTATCGCTTCTTTCTTTAATGATAGAATCTAGAATGCCATGGAGTAGTTGTGCTACCCCTGCGGAGCTATTTTCCATGTTTCTTTGGATGGCGGTTATGAAGCCTTCTACAAAGATAATTTTAGTATGGACCATTGCCAGCATTGTGGTGTGGTCCTTCAAGGTCTCTTCCGTGGTCTCATGTAGCTTCACGAATGGAGCTAAGAAAGAAGATAGGGTTGAAACCAGGAGGAAGTATTTGTCTTTACTTTGCCCCCATTCCTCCACTCCTTCAAGTAAAATATTTACTTTCTTTTCACTTTCTGGAGTCATTTAAAATGCATCTTTCATAAGTTTGCATTTCCCTCTTGGATCGTATAAACCATCATTTGCATTTACAATTTGTGTACCTTTAGTGTTGTAGCGTTCCAGTAATATGTTGTTATTGTGGTTGGCAAGGCTGTCAGAGTGCCTTCTTTGTTTATCCATAACCTTTAGGATTTCTTTTTCTTTGTTACTTGAGTTTTCCAGACGAATTTGGCCTGGAATTTCAGTTTCATTTATAGTCCTCTGATATAACTGCCCTTGGGGTGGCGTTTCCATATTCCCGCCTTTTCCTTTCCCATCGATTGACCAGGCGGTATTAAAATAAAATTGCTGCCCATTTAGATCACTTTCTAGGGTCAATCTAGGGGGGTTCCAAATGTTTTTTTCGCAAGTAGTATGGCTAAACAGGCTCCTGGATAGTTTTACGGTTTCTTCACCTCTTGATCACGGACTCGTCCTACCTCCATTGTCTCCTTTGTCCTTTCTAGTTAGGACCTTACTCTGAGTTTCATATGGGTTTGGTGCAGTTGATGTCTGCAAGATCCCTACAGGCCCGTACCTTTAGGCGTGCCCGTCACCGTACTCCCTTCCAGGTCGAAACAGATTTTTCTTTTTGTGATAACTCTTGTCTCGACCGACACCTTTGGCGAAGGTCTAATTTCATGTGCCTTAAGGGTATTCGGGGCCCGGTCCATGGCTAGCTCTAGCCCATGGGATGCTGGTAAATGCTGGGCCTCCAATTCAATTTCCTCAGATTGAGGCTCATTTTGTGGCCCTGTTTGCTCTCTTTCTGTTAAGTTGAGAACTACTTTCTCGTTGTGTACAGGGTTGCACTGATCATCCTTACATCTGCCTCCCCGTGGTCTGGAAGCCTGTGTCAAGTCGTCGCTGATTGTTTCCTCTGCCAGCTCTGCCAACTCCTTAGCATGCGAGTTGTCGTTATATATTGCTGCACTCGCTCCAACTTCCACTCGAATGTCAAATGGACAACACGCATTTGACAAGCTGTTGTCCGGCCCTGTGCCTAGAGTGGCTTCGGTCTCGTTATTTGGTGTTCTGAGGGTAGAGCCCCTCCTCAAGTGGGTCAAAGGGTCCCACTCTCTGTTAAGGGCTGGTTAAAGTTGGGATTGGCCCATCTCCCTTCGCCAGTCACCCGCTTACCGTCTTGCAGTCTGTTGAATGTCCTCTTTCCAAGCGCTTCCACCTGCCACCAGACACCAGACACTCTGCTCACACTCCACTCAGCTTCACTTAGAGGGCAGTTCTTATGGCAAAGCGAACATAGCTGGAGGTGGAGCTTGGTGTCTGAAAGGCGAAAGAGGATTGCAACATTCCTTTTCCTCGCATTCTCTATGGGCAATGTGCGCTGTATCCGCGCAATGTTCCAACAAATATCCAAAGACTTCCAAAGTTTCCAAATGAACGCCGGAGCAGCACACACAGTCAATGCAGCACACCAGACACTCTGCCCACACTACGCTACACTTCGCTTCGGGGGTAGTTCTTATGGCAAAGCGAAGGTAGCTGTGGGTGGAGCTTGGTGTCGGAAAGGGGAAAGAGGACTTCAACGTTCCTTTCCCTCGCATTCTCTGTGGGCAATGAACGCTGTATTCGCGCAATGTTCCAACAAATATACAAATACTTCCAAAGATTCAAAATGAATGCCAGAGCTGCACACACAGTCAATGCAGCACACCAGGCACTCTTCTCACACTGCAGACTTTTCATCATGTTGCTACAAGTGTGCGAATCTAAAATGTATCAACTATAACACTCATCCCATTCTTATTAGCTACACTGGATACATGCTAAATCGCAACATTGCGCTAACATCATGTCTACCCCAGTCACCAATTTACCACACACAGCCCAAACTCTTCTTTCCCATTGAAACCACAATATTGACCACCGCAACAGATGGAATATTCAGTGATGCTCCCTATGAGGTTCCTGTTCTTTGTGTGACTGTCACTTGTTCAGATACCCATATGTTACTTTTTCTGTAAGCCAGGACGTTTCAACTGCTGCTTCCTGTGTTGGCTTTCATGTGTGTGAATAAAGTTTGCACTGCTTGTGCCAGTACAGTTTAATGAGCTAAAGCCACTAACACATCCTCACTTTCAGTGATTTGAGGAGATGTTTCTGACACTCTCTTTAGTGGGTAATTAATGGCTACAGGTTCAGGCAGGGCAGAAAAATAATTAACAAAGTCAGGGATAGTCAACACTTCAAATTATCTGATTCCTCACAAAGAGCCAGTGCGGTTGGAGGAAGGAAACACTATCTCCCTTACAAAAACCTTCAAATAGATGCCTGCTGTATTTATTTAAAGTGGCTCATAATAGCCAAGAACAATGCCTTTTGTTTTTGGTGCAGAGGAAGTGTGGGAAGGCGATACCAGAGGGTCATTATTTTCAACTCTACTGATATCATAAAATGTTCATGAGTTTGCCTATGTGTATTGCTGATCCTCCCTGATCTGGTAATAGCTTCTAAACCATCCCATATATTATATATTGTGTGTGTAAGAGAGAGTTATTTAATTTGATCTTGTTATGAAAATATCTAAAACAATAGCTGGAAAATTCAGGAATTGAATTGTCAGGGCACTTTGGGTTGATAAGTGGGGGCTGAAAAAGAGGTCAAACTCATTGCACCTGCCCTGAACTCATGCCCTGTTGAGAACCAATGTTTGCATGTTAGTGGAAACAAAATCATTTCCGTGCCTGCTGTCCTTTGAAGTTTGAGAGGCTCATGTTCAAGTAAACTCTAATTTGGCGTCAGAGAGCCTTTACGTTTACACCGTAACATAAACAGATCCCCGCTGTAACATTTTCATCATATACACTTTGGAGTGAAAATGTAAAGGGCAAACAGAGCGTACAAGCATGTATGCTGCCTTTTTCCCATCACATTTGCTCTCTGTAAACGCTGCCTGGCATGCTAAGCAGTGTTCGCAAATGCAATGAAACCCTCCCCACCATGCAGGCATATCAGACAGGGTTTATTTGTAATTGTACACGCTCCCTCCATTCTTGCATGGCAGGGAGTGTGTACAATGGATCCTTATGGTGTCCGCCTACTTTCTGCTGATGCATAAAGCAGGCGGACCTCATAGGGACCTCCAGCATTTGCGCCAACTGACAATCCACGCTGGGGCAGATGCCTGAGCATTTGTTTGGCAGAGAGGAAGGGATCGGCGGAAACACAAGTTGCTTCCACTACTTATCCCTGCCATACAAATGATTTTATTTGAGTCATAACTTAAATCAATGGCGTAAAAGCAAGGAATTTACATCATTCATGTGTGGTACATGCTCATGGAACATGAGCCCCATGAGTGTTTTACATCTACTGCAATTGTTGCCAGGTTACAACTGCAGCATCAGTTGTGATAAAAGTAACCTGCAGGGGGCATACGCTCATTACAGCTCTGTGCTGAGCATGACCATTTTTTATGTGTGTCAGACTCACAGATAGCATAACTGTAGAAAAGCCTGCCTTGGATGTTTTTTATTTGCCTTTCATTGCTTCATGGATCATATATTTATTATAGCAATTCTTCGTGTGCATCTTTTGAAGCCAAACTGCAATAGGATTGCATCAACCAACCCATGAACCACTATTCCTCTACTACACACCATATGATTTGCACAGCTTCATTTAACTTCACACAGACCACAGGCTACATCAGCGTTAATTGAAGGAAAATCTAACCATCAATAATTATTTCCACAGTAAACCAGACCAGTAAAGTGAGATAACATAATAAAAACAATGTTCTTGCACAGAACATGTTTCTGTTTCAAACAGCTGTATGAACCATGTGACTTTGATTATTAAAAAAGTTATACTTAAACGTTATATTCAACCTTTTCTCACCTTCCCCCATATGCTTCCCGTCTCCAGAGCCCTGGTTCTCTCTAGACTGGACTACTGCAACAGTCTCTTTCTCTATGTTCCTACCTTCAAACTCCGACCTCTACAACTCATCCAGAACAGAACAGTGACACTTATCCTTGGCCTCAAGCCCAGGGACTACAACTCTCTAGCACTGAAATCCCTCCACTCACTCCCAGTGGCTGCAAAGATCAAGTTCAAGACCCTCTGCATAGTCCACAAGGCTTTCGGGGGACGGGGCCCACACTACCTACAACTCTCTCTCCCTGAATACTCTCCTTCTAGAGCCCTCCAGTTGTCCGTCTCCAACTCTCTCAGGGTGAGCCGATTTTCAAAACAGTGATTTGGGTGTAGGTCTCTTTCCTCTGCAGGTTCTTCCCTCTGGAAGAGCCTCCTTGCCCCCCTCTGTATTGAGCCTGTTCACCTTAGGTTCTGGAAACTCATCAAGACCTTCTTCTTCTCTTCCTCCTTCTCTCTCCCTTGTTAACCCCCTTCTACTCTTGCCTACTTCCCTCTTCCTAACTCAGCTCTGTTTGCTGACTGGTCGCCTACTCAACCACACATGTCTCAGGCTCCCCCGCCAGGCCCCATACTTGCGCCTAGGCCTATGCACTCCACCAACCACTTCTGCACTTCTTTACTCATTCCTTGAGAATGGTCACCTCTCGGCATTTAACCCAGGTTCTTGGACTGGGCGAACTTGTTCCCCCCACCCCTCCCTTTCATTCCATGCCTGGCACTTAAGTTACCCAGAATGTACTGGGCCTGGTCTGCCAGGCTTAGTACGGTAGTTTTTTTTTGTTTCTGTAAGTCCTTCTCCTCCCCCCCACCCTATCACTTTACCATCTGTCACGCACTTTCACTATTTGAAATGTTGTTGACCGAGTGCGGTAGCTTAAAAGCTGTATGTTCTTCTCCCTCTCTTCCCACTTCGCTCCTTCCTTTTTGTCTAACACCTGCATTTATAGTAAGGCCATCAGGCCAAGTTGCTATTCATTTTTGCAAGATCATTCAGAAATGTCAAGGCCTAAGAATGACTATTCCCTTGTTCCCGTCCCGCCTTGAAGCACTATATAGATATTCACCTGTGTATAAACTCTCTATAAATAATTACAATTAAAGTTTAACAACTTTTTTATATACTGTGGAAAAGCACAATTGGCTGGGATTGTTTGAGGGGAAAATGGAAAAACACTAACGTGCACAGATTCCCAATGTTTTAAAGCGCTGGAAGAACAAAACCGGAATAAAAAAGAACTGACTGAAAGTAGGAAAGAAATACTGACATTTCAGCAGTTTCTCAGCATATAGTTTGCCCCACCTTCCTCGTTAATCTGGCTCTATACCAGAGTTGGTCCAAGGATCACTGTGCCTTTGACAGAAGAAGGAAACTGCCACCTTAGTAGGGAAGGATTAAAGAAGTTGGGTTATTCGATTAAAACCAACAATAGCCAGGCCACACTTGTCCAATGGTGTAGATCACACCAGTCAGATAGTGAATCTCTGGTTAATGCAGGTACGTCATTTGGGAGTCACCAGAGTTCGAAACTGTGAGCCCTGGCAACATCTGTGTGACTGATAGCACTGCCTCTGCAACCCCTGTTTAGGTGGGTAGAGAAACCGAAAGTGAAGAGGGCTCAGACGAGAGCCCGCTTTACATTCAGCTGCACCCTCTGCTCCACCAGCACATGTCCTGAGGCAGGAAGATAGGACTTACAAGAGAAATAATGTATTTTTGCAGTCGCTCTGATTTCTGAAAGAAATTATTACTGTTATGGTTTTCTGTAATGGGTATAATTTCTTTGTGAAGTCAGTCTTTAAAAATCGAGCCTCCTCCTACCCCCTCCCCCCTCGCACATGGAGGCCTCCAGCTCCTCTGCTCTGCACATGCGTGTGTGGAGCATAGGAGTCAGAGGCCTAGCTTCTGAGGAGTTCCTCAGAGCACAGAGATTGGGGAAAAGGTAAGAACATGTATTTTTTTGTTAGGTGTTTGTGTGAATGTGTGTATACTACGTAATGTTTGTGTGTGAGTGAATGGTGAATTGGTGCAACTGTAAAGGAGCAAGTAAATGGTATGTGAATGTGTATGCTTGTTTTGAATGACTACAGTTCTTACTAGTAATCGTCATTGCTCCTATTCTTACTCTTCCCCATCCCACTTCTTGCCTATAAAGCACCTTGCCTCATTCGTAAGTACTTGGACGAGGAAGAGGGACGTGTAGGGAATGCTGGAGCAAGGAGTTGATTTTGGGGGTTGGAGGCAGAGAGTGGTATGGAGAGGGGATGTCTGTGAAGGGTAGGCCAAGAGGGGGGCACTAACATGTAATGGGCATCCATGATAGAGCAGGCATGATGTGTGTTAATAGTGACTAGACTGGCATTATAATACAGGCACCCTAGTCATTACTTATTGTGGCATGACATTTTTTATTGGACATCGTTGATAAGCCAGTGTTGACATATTTTTTTATTGTGGCATTGCATTTTTAATAGCAAAGCAGTAAGATAGGTCAGCATGTTGAGCGCTACGTGCTGTGATCAATGTGTGATCTGAAGATAGCATTTTTGAATCCCAGCAAGGCCAACTCAGCATTTATTTCTTCCGAGGTTGATAAATGAGGACCACCTTCGGTTGAGATGATAATTGTATGTCAATATATGGGCCCTCATTACAAGTTACCCGGTCTGTATTTAACGGTGCCGGTAAAACCATACCGGCACTGTTTTCCAGACTCCGAGTTATGTGGCCGTATGGTGTAACACGCGCCAGGTCTGACCTGGTGAGCATAACGCCACCGGCCGCACACGGATGTGCAAACACCGGCACCATTACTGAATGGTGCTGGTGTTTCCACTGCTCCCATTCCCATGGAGTCCTATGGGTCCTATGGGACTCCACGGGAATGGGGAGTAACAGAATGCCGGCTCCGGAATTACCAGACCACCAGGGCTGTAATGCCCCAGTAAATCCGGCAAGTCCAGAGCCGGTAAATCCCTAAGGGTCCAGCGGCAGCCTGCCGGTTTTACCAGGAGTGGTGAGATCGCTCCTGCAACTTGCAGGTTGCAGCGTTTGTGAGCCCTGCTTACCTGCAGGCATTTGCTGGATGTGCCCATGCCCCACTCTGGGACTTTGGAACTGTCTTTCTCTGTGGCCATTAAATTGCCAATGTCCTGGGATCTCCAGCTTTGCCCTGCCTCTGGTGTTTAAAGACTGGTATGGTCACGTGATTTCACGTGACCTCACCACATCAGGAAGTGCCTCTAGGGTGACCTTAGCCCTGGACATCCCATTCAAAGGGCAACCTCTTAAAGGCTTTACGTATTTCTGTTTACCACTGCCCACATCTGATCATGCACGGACTAGCCACCTACTTACCTATTCATTATATTTCTCTATGCCTTCATGCCCTGTCCTATTCCATCAAGCATAACTCATTACCCTCTTCCCCTGCTATCCTCTCCTCACACAAGCAATAATTCAATGTTTTCCTATCTGTTCATTACTTCTGATGCACTCCCCAATTTAATATTTGCCTTCTGAACACTCGCTCAGTTTGCAACAACTCTTAATAATAATAATAATAATAATAATAATAATAATAATAATAATAATAATAATTTAGCATTTATATAGCGCTACAAACCCTCAGGCATCTGAGCTCCGATTATTATTACCCACGGTGTGTGGTGCTCAGTTATTGACCTCAGAGGGATGAAAGGCTGAGTTTGGCCCTACCGGGATTCAAACCTGCGTCAGCAGGCTCTGCACAGAAGTCAAAGCAAGCATGCTATCGAACCAGCTTAATCTATTCTTGACTTATTCCTTCACTCTAATTTTTTCTGTCTAAACCTGGATCACCCAGACACCTCTTTTACTCCAGCCTCCCATCATGCTGGTTCTACTTTATTCTCTCATACTCCTCAACCACACAGGCATGGTGGGGGCACGGGAATTCCTGATAATTCCTCCTGGAATCTTCTACCTCTTCCTTCTAGTCTCCCAAGCTTCTCTTCCTTTAATATCATTTTTTGTCTTTTTCTAATACTTTCCCCGTCTCTCTTCTTGTTGTCTATCATCCTCCTGGACCACTTGTTGATTTCCTTGTACATCTTGATCTCCTCTTATCCTACCTTTTCCCATCTTCTCTGCCTATTTTTCTTCTTTGGGATTTCAACCTCCTCTTCTCTAATTCATCTTTCCTTTTGTTACGATTACTCACCGACTCCTATCATTGTATTTCCTTCCCTCTCCCGCTCCTCATGGGTCTCGTTCCTGCCTCCATTTAGGTTTTTCCCCACTTCCACCTCCCTCTCCTGTGTCTCCCTGCCCCTTTTATGCCTCTGATCACCTACTACTTGCTATCCTTGTTTCCCCTCCTGATCTACCTACTTCTTCTTCAACTATCTTTACTCATTGTAACCTTTCTTCATTTGACTCTAGCTTTTCTTAGTTCTTTACACCCTTTTCTTCCTGCTTTTCCTTTCCCTCTACCGATGCTAGTCATTTTCACTCTCCTGTGCTATCTGTGCTTGACTCAACTATTTTGTTGCACCCTTTTTCTCCTACTCATAAAACTCCACAGACCTGATTCTCTCCTGATCTTGTTTCCCTTTGCCGCAGTTTACACAAAGATGAACGCCAATGGAAACATTCTCAACTTTGCTCTCATCCTTTGACTCAGCTTTACTCACTGCAAAACTGCAAAACAATTTTTTTTCAGAACTCACACTTTCTCTATATCACCACCCTTGTCACCATCAGCTCCTTCACAATATTCTGTCTCCTGAAGTGCCTCATCCATCTGCTTTTTCGTCCCTCTCTTCCTCTGATTTTCCAAACTACATCACATATAAAGTACTAAATCTCTTTGCTCAGCTTTAATTTCTTCTGTTACTCCTCCTTCCTCCCCCTGTCCTGTCCTACCTCTATATTCTTTTTCCTCATTCTCTCCTCTTGCTGACTCTGGCAGCTCTGTCCTTTTAGCCCATGCTCATCCTACTGCTTCTCCTTCTGATCATCCTCTTCCATCTTCTCTTATCCCTCAAGTATATCCTCACCTTCTTCCTTATATTACATCTCTTATAACCTCCTCCTTCACAAATGTTTGCTTTTCCAACACTTTTAAGCATGCACTTGTCCTTCCCATTCTGAAAAAAAACACTCTTGACTCATCTATTCCTGCCAATTTCCATCCCATCTCTCTTCTGCCCTCTTTCTAAATTTATTGAGCCGTCTGCCTATGCTCAGATAACCCACTATCTGAATCTTCACTCTCTTCTCCCTCCTTTTGAGTCTGGCTTTCGCCTTTCTCACTCTACAGAGATTGCTCTTCTACATGTCTCAAATTCTCTCCTCTCTGCTTGCCACTCCCAGCTCTTCTCATTTCTTATTTTTCTTGACTTGTCTGTGGCATTTGACACTGTTGATCACACTCTTCTTATTTCTTTTCTTTCTACCTTGGGTATCTCAGGGTATGTTCTTGATTGGTCTGTTCCTATCTTTCCCTACGGTCCTTCTTTGTAACATGGGCTGGGCACTCTTCTCCTTCACTCCATCTCTCTAATATGGTGACCCTCAACGCTCAGTACTGGGTCCTCTTCTCTTCTCTCTTAATACTGTCCCTCTTTCTACTCTTATCTCCTCTTTCAATCTTTCTTTTAATCTGTATATCGACAACACTCAGATATGTTTCTCTTTTTCTTCCTTTGATTCTGCTCTTTACTCTACTGTTTCATACTGTCTTTCTGCTCTTTAAAATTGGATGTCCTCTCATTTTCTACATCTAAACCCTTCCAAATCGGAGGTTCTGTTGTTTCCTGCTTCATCTATTTCTCTTAGTCTTCCCCCTCTGTCTCTCTCTTTTCCTCCATCTTCTCTTTCATTCTCACTATATGCATGTAACCTAGGCATTATCTTTGATTCTTATCTCTCATCTTCTCTTCACATTTTCTTGATTGGCCGCTCTTGCCATTTCACACTTTTCAACATCTGCCAGGCTCGTTCCTATCTCTCTTTTCATGCCACAAAGCTTCTTCTTATTTCTCTTGTCTTTTTTTGTATTGAATACTGCTCATCTCTATTGCTTATCCCTCTGTCCTCCCATCTTCTCACTCTTCACTCAGTCAATTATTTCTCTAGTTTTCACCGCTTTTCTTTACCCATTTGGTCTTTTATTACACCCTCCCTACTTTTCTTTTAATCTGTATATCAACAACACTCAGATATGTTTCTCTTTTTCTTCCTTTGATTCTGCTCTTTACTGTTTCATACTGTCTTTCTGCTCTTCAAAACTTTATGTCCTCTCATTTTCTACATCTCAACCCTTCTAAAACGGAGGTTCTGTTGTTTCCTGATTCCACTATTTCTCTTAGTCTTCCCCCTCTGTCTTTCTCTTTTCCTCCATCTTCTCTTTCATTCTCACTATCTGCATGTAACCTAGGCATTATCTTTGATTCTTATCTCTCATCTTCTCTTCACATTTTCTTGATTGGCCGCTCTTGCCATTTCACACTTTTCAACATCTGCCAGGCTCGTTCCTATCTCTCTTTTCATGCCACAAAGCTTCTTCTTATTTCTCTTGTCTATTTTTGTATTGATTACTGCTCATCTCTATTGCTTATCCCTCTGTCCTCCCATCTTCTCACTCTTCACTCAGTCAATTATTTCTCTAGTTTTCACCGCTTTTCTTTACCCATTTGGTCTTTTATTACACACTCCCTACTTTTCTTTTAATCTGTATATCAACAACACTCAGATATGTTTCTCTTTTTCTTCCTTTGATTCTGCTCTTTACTGTTACATACTGTCTTTCTGCTCTTCAAAACTTTATGTCCTCTCATTTTCTACATCTCAACCCTTCTAAAACGGAGGTTCTGTTGTTTCCTGATTCCACTATTTCTCTTAGTCTTCCCCCTCTGTCTTTCTCTTTTCCTCCATCTTCTCTTTCATTCTCACTATCTGCATGTAACCTAGGCATTATCTTTGATTCTTATCTCTCATCTTCTCTTCACGTTTTCTTGATTGGCCACTCTTGCCATTTCACACTTTTCAACATCTGCCGGGCTCGTTCCTATCTCTCTTTTCATGCCACAAAGCTTCTTCTTATTTCTCTTGTCTTTTTTTGTATTGATTACTGCTCATATCTATTGCGTATCCCTCTGTCCTCCCATCTTCTCACTCTTCACTCAGTCAATTATTTCTCTACTTGTCACCGCTTTTCTTTACCCAGTTGGTCTTTTATTACACCCTCCCTACTTTTTATTTCTTGACTTCCTTTTAAATATTGTCTTCTTCACCACTTTCAATTGTTTTCAAATGTACACATGTTCTGGCCCCCCCTTATCCCTCTGCCTTACTGTTGTTTCACGTCCCATGTTGCCCTCTAAGATCACCAAATCTATTTCTTTTAACTGTTCCTAAACCTCACTGTGCTTCTTCTCGTTTCTGTTATTTTGCTCATCTGGCTCACAAATATTGGAACTCCCTTCCCCTTAAACTTCATGCTGCTTCATCTCTCTGTATCTTCCAACAAACCTCAAAACTCATATTTAATATTACCTTGTTTCGTAATCCTCTGGCTTTCCCCTCTTCTGTGTTTTCCTATGTTTACATTTCATCATGATTATATCGTTTTTTATATTTTTTTTATAACTATAGGGGCTATGCAAATCCAATAAGATGAAATGAAATAGTAATCCATTTAATTACCTCTGTTCCCCTCTTCCTCATCCTAGTACCCCAGTAGTAACCTGTTGCATTACCCTATCTAACCTTCCACAAAACAGTAATCTTACACTACCAATACCACCCTCTTCTCAAATGAAAACAAATCAATCAAATGAAAACAAATCAGTCAAATCATTACCTCACCTCCATCTTCAATACTTTAGTACCACTGTTGCATTCCCACACCCTCATGCTTCCAAATGCCACTACCCAGTAGTAATATGCTCTATTACCAACTCCTCTGCACCATGTCCAAGTACCCTAATAGAAAACTGTGAATTAACCTTACCACCCTCTACCTTTTACCAGTACCCCAAAAGTAATCTGGTGCTTTACTCCCACGTCCCTCTTCCTCATCAAAGTACCCCAATAGTAATCTGTCTCATTACCTCTCCCTTCCTTGTTCCAGTAGACCCTGCTATTCCATATGTTAAACTTCATGTTGCAGCAAAAAATAAACCCTCCCAGACAAAAGGTAATTGATTTAACAAATCTTGTCTAGACATTGCATTGTTGTTTCCCTGCCTACTTTTAATAATGGAATGGTCAAAATAAAGTTAATAACATTGACTACACTATACATATTTTGATAAACTGACACAATATCAAAATCAATATCCATATGCTAATAATTAGAAATGTCCAAGGTAATGTGTCAAAGCTTGTGTAACTTTCAGTATGTCCTAAAGCAAGCTGATTTAGAGGCTGAAAATCCCACTATTCATTACTATGAAAAGGTCCTAAAAGGCAAGCAGTATCGAAAACTACACCCTTCCATACAAAGTCTATAATTAAAATATTACTTACCTAACTATCTGTTCCCAGATGCAAATGAACAAAAACATCATTGAAATATACACATACACACACACAATTTATTGGAAATGTTCTTTCTTTTATGCAACAGATCAAAACATGCATAGCAAAACCCAACTTCGAAGAAAACATAAAAAACATTGGGTGGGTGAAACAAAGGGTAATTCTTACACTCACCCCCACACACTAAAGTCATTCAGTAATGCAAGCAAGAGAGGATATGACTCTCGTATTGCTAAATACAACCACACCAACCACCAAAAAAGTGCCATTCTTCTACCTCTATTAAAAAATAAATGCAAACAACTACCTCCCATCCCATAAAATGTCAACAGGATTTGAACCGCCAGCAAACACAACAGACATGGAAACCATATCTTTCAAACATTCAAAAAATGAGTTTTGCAAAAACTGTTCCGTCGTACAGTCCTCACCAATCTCTTAAAAAAAATATTAGAAGTCACTTGTGAATTCCCAAAAGAAACCGAAGGAGTCCTGGTGAGTCCCGCTTTGCCACGGACAACTCTTCCCGTACTTGGAGTGACTTGGTAGCGGCTTTGATCTACGATCTAGTGGCAGAGAGGCTCCCGGGGCCTTCCCCTCCCAAACAGCACTTCGCCCCGAGGCAAGAATGCGTCCCACACTAACATCGGGCATGCCAATCCGTAGCTCCCTTATGAGAGGGAGTGTTGGGGGCTCAAGTCATCATGAAGATGCCTCCATTATATCTTCTACGCCCAGAGAGAGACGCACTAAACCACTGGCCTTAGGAAATGTGGACATCCGTACATTTTGTAATGGGTCTCTCTCGGCCTTTCGGGCTCAGGCCGGGAATTCACCCCAGGTACATCCCGCGAAAGGGATCTTGGGTGGGGAGATCCGGCCAGAGTCAATTAAAAAAGGACACTCACGACAATATCGTAACAGAGGACCTTTTAAAAAAATAGCCACTGGTGGGCCCCGGGAAGCAGTGTTCCATTTCTGACACAGCCTTGTTGGAATCTTTGCCTGTGTCGGGAGTAGCGGCCCAGGGGGTTGTTGAGATTATTGACGGTGATCCTCAAAAAGGTGATATTGTGGTGATTGATTTAGAGGCTAATGACTCTGTTTTTTCGGACAACCTCTTATCTGAGAACTTATCAGCGTCGCCAGTAATGTTCGCAGATAGCTCAAGAAGTGACCCTCACTCAATTAGCAGTGATGAGGGAAGGACAATAGCCTCTTCTAGCTCAGTAATGGACCCTGTATTGACGATTCAACAAGGAAATGTGGGTAATGTGTTAACCCACAATCAAAGCATGAATACATCTGTCATGGTATTTCAAAGGGAGAATGAATGGGGGATTTCCTTACATGCTATGATTCTGGTATTAACAACAATGTCTAGAGCTCTCGTAGCATGTGAACAGAAATTAATTGGCCAGGCTGAATGTATGGAGAAAATTATGAAAGGGCAACTTGCCAATGACGACGCATTAGCCAAAATTCGGGAGAAATGTGAGCCATCAAAAGCGTTGAAACCAAATATGAATAATGCAGCTTTGCAGACTGAGAATGATGTTGACACTAGTACACGATTGTGGTGCGTTAAAAATGAGAACTTACAAACAAATGGGGTGGAGTCTGTGATTCCGTGTTTTGGAGATGTCATCTATGATAATTCAAAGAGAGGGGGAGGTCACAGGGTTCAGGGGGAAAATTGTCTAAAGCTCCCCCACGCTACACTTGAGGAAATAGATGCAGCGCAATTACACCGTAAGATGTCAGACGCAGCTTTATTGGAGGAAAAGCAAAAAAATAAATCAGAGAAACTCCCTCCAAAAACTTCCAAAATAGCTGCAAAAAAGCTGCCAAAAAATCAATAAACTCCCAAATTGGTTGGGAAATCGTTGGTTAAACACTTCTTTAAGGTTGTCTCGGCACCTAAGTGTAACACCATCAAACAAAAATACATAGCCCGAGCCATTGATGAAAGAAAAGGGGCAGCATGCTTCCGGCCCCGTCAGCCCTTAGAGTACCCTCCTTTGGATAATCTGGTGGATGAATTATCGATCACATGTAATGGTATAGATCAGGCTCTTCCCCAGCAAAAAAACAACACAATAATAGTTCCCCCGAAGGTCGGGCAAGTTGATGGGGGGTATAACTCTCAGCTCGCCCTTCAGCGAGCAGAGATCCGGAAAGAGGTGGACGAGTATATGTTGACAATACGTCCTGCCCACCCCCCCCCCCCCGCCTCCCGTTAAGCCTTGTCTTTCTAAGCAGACTGACTTGGTTCTAAAGGGGAAAGATAGATCGAGCCTGGATAGTGATGTACAGGCTGTGCCCTGTTATCCAAGCATTGACCCCCGAGTAAACCCAAATCTGGTGTAAGATTCCCTGCGGCTCCTCAAAGGAGCGGGGAAGTTGAAGCTACTCATCCAACAGAACCTGTCAGTCAACTGAAAGGGGTCATGGTACAGAATGATAATATTGGTGATTTAACACAGATAACGGGGCCAATTATTTCTTTAATAGAGAAGGCTTTGAAGAGAATTCAGAATGCCGAATACACAAGTAGAAGAGGCGCCCCCTCAGATTAATACCAAACAAGTTAAGCGTAACCAACACAAAACCCCTCTGAGAAATACGCACGTAGAATTTCCCTTACTCTTATCATGCAGAAGACCACCCTGTACTCAATATGATCTCAACAGGCGGGCGGTTTTAGCAATCTTTTCGGAGATCCCTAATTTACGAGATTTGGTCTCTGCTGATATGTCACAAGTGGAATTTCTATGTCCATCTAATCTGAATGCAGTGATTTTGTGGGTGAAATCAAGAGTCGTCCAGAACGTAATTTGGCAGGCGAGAGAGGAGTTGTTTCATTTAGGGTTTGTCCTCGAGACTTTGGGCGATAGAGCATTAACTCCCCAGCAATCGCCCCGGTATACCAATGGTGTGAGGGGGGAGATTCAGAGAAATCCCAAAGAACAATCGCCCTGGGAGACCCCCTCGCTTGGCGGAAGGACTGGCACAAACACGATGAATTAATGTGAGAATGGGGGAGGGAGGACCAGATCTCAATGGTAAGCTGGAACACTAGGGGGTTTTCGCACCTTTTAAACAGTGATCAGAATGACTTGGCCAAACATGATATTGTTTTTCTGCAAGAGACTTGGCTTACGGAAGCACCTCTTTGGGATGATCATGAAATCCTCATAAATCCGGCTGTGAAACCAGTTATGGGACGTCCGATATCAGGCCTGGTGATTGCGGTCAAAAAGGGGAGGGGTATGACCTCTGAGCATTGGGCAACCCTGAACAGTTATATGTTACTGGGCAAGGTAATAGCTGGGTCGGAAGTGTACACATTGCTAAACATATACTGGAACCCAATTGCTATGTCGGATGACACCTATTTTCTAAATACCATCTTGGACCTAGTGGTCATGAATCCCACGATAAGTGGATTGGTATTGGCGGGTGATTTAAATTTAAAGTGTTTGAGTGAAGGGAGTTGTAAAAACAAAAAGAGATTGAGAAGATGGGACTCTCTTGTAAAAGCTAGAGGGTTGTATATGCTCAATGGAGCCTTTAAAACGGACATCCCACCAGCTCCGACATGGCAAAAAGGGGACAGTGAGTCGATCATAGATTTTATTTATGTGAATGTGGAGCTTTGGTCAGCTGTAGTGCATTTTAGAGTCATAGAAGCGGACTTCAGCGATCTTAATAAATTAGAAACCCATTGGAAGTGTGCCCCATTAAGCGGGCTAAAGGACACGCAGTACATAAAAGCATCTTGTGCTGCATATGCAGGTGGTAATAAGCTATGATGGGCGGAGAAGGAGGTAATTACACTTGATCGAGAATTAGGCAGAGGTCATGTAGATTACTCTTTGTTGTTAAGAGGTGATAAGCATGAACGGTCTGATCAAGTTCAGGTATGCCAGAAACAACGTCGTAAGGGTAAGCAAACTTCTCAGCATCTGCATGTTTTTGATAGAGAAGTTAAAGAGAAAAAAGCTAGATTACGTAGAGATCTCCGAGCTGTCCAAAGGGGCTCTATTGGATAGGATAAACCAGGCCACTAGATTGAAGACCACCTACAGAAATTGGGTAAGAGAGCATCAGGCAAGGATGTTTCAGGAGGATGGGGCTAATATGCTGAAAGCAGTAGCAGGGAAAAATATAGCAAAAACGTGGGCAATTATGAATCACGCTACCGTAGGCTCTCAGTTAAGTTTTCAAGTCATCGGTGTGCAAACTCAAAAATGGATTGACCATTTCACTCAGTTGTATGCCCGAGATCGTTCGATTGGCCGCGGGGTGGAGGATTGTACCCACGGACAATTTCATTTGAAATTTGAATTAGAGGACATTGTAGAGCTGATTAAATCTGCCTCTAATTCAAAAGCTTGTGGCCCAGAAGGGCTGTCAAACTTTGAACTTAAAAAATTCCCTGAGATGTGGGCGGCGGTTTTATATAAAATCTTTATGACTGTAAATGAAACTCAGAGCCTACCCTCTACATGGACTCAAGCGATAACAATCCCGATTTATAACAAAGGGGATAGACTAGAACCAAGCAGCTATAGACCCATCTCACTGCTTGACGTCCCAGGAAAGCTCTATTGCCGACTAATCCTGAGGGAACTCCAAGCTTGGGTGAGCCGAATGAATTTGGCTGACCCTCTACAGGCGGGCTTTGTGAAGGGGTTAGGAACTATCCCAAATATTATGTTACTTAGGGTAATTAAGGCACAGCGAGCTGAGAGATCACAGTCCCTATATATGGGATATATTGATTTTAGGGCGGCATTCGACTCGGTTGATCGCGAGTTGCTGTTGCGAAAACTGAAGGCCTATGATTGCCCTACGTCACTGTTGTCCCTGATCATCCTATTCCATACTAAGACATATATGCGCGTTCGCATTAGTTTGGATGGAAAATTGTCACCTGAAATTCTAACCCGACGTGGCCTGAAACAAGGCTGTGCGTTAGCAGCATTTCTGTTTAACTTCTTTATTCTTGATATTGGGAAGGAATTAGTTGATTGTAATGGGGATCCCCATAGGGTGGGACTGCGCCAAATCCTGTATATGTTGTACGCGGATGATTTGGTGTTATTATCCCAAACTCCACAGGGGCTACAGCGTATGTTGGGGAAGTTGGGGGCCTATGCCTGCAAAAACAGTTTGAGTATCAATGTGGGTAATCCCAGGCAGTAACATGTAGCCCAACAGTAATTAGTAAGAGGGTTCGGGCCAATCAGAAATGGACAATACATGATATAATGCTAGAAAAAGTTTCGGAGTACAAATATCTGGGAACTCCAATCATGGATAGACAATGTAAGGGTCACGAGTCCGCAAGGGCCCTGAGGAAGCTATCACAACTGACCTCACAGACATAAATATTAATCAAAAAATATGGGAAATTTACTTTAAAACACGCGCTAGACTTTTATAAAATGAAAGTGTCCCCGATTTTGTTGTATGGGGTCGAGGGAATGGTGCTAAATAAATCTCATCCATGGGATACCCTGGAATCCAAATATTGGAAAGAGATCTTATCAGTTCCCAAAGCAGTTCCGATCGCATTGATCCGTTATGAGTTGGGATTGTTGTCCCTCCACGCTCAGGCGGGTTGGAGACAATGTGTGTTACTTCGAAAGTGTTTATTGGGGGTTAACACGAGTACCATCCTAGAAGTCCCAGCTTTGGCGTTGTTGAAAGCAAAAATCAAATTTTCAGGAGAGTGGCTTAAATGCGTCTTCAATTGCATGGCCAGGGCGGAGGTTTCACTTGAGCTGTTACTGTTGACCGCGCTAAAAGAAAGATATACCACGCAGATTGGGCAGAGACGCTTGCCACCTACAATCTATGCAAAGACTTCAATATCTGGTCCTTTGGTATAAAACCGTATGGGAGAATGGCCTCGTACATGGCGAAATGCCCATCGCCGGAGACAAGGGCAGGGTTCCTATGGTTTAGATTTAACTTGTGGGGCACGCGGGAGGTGCTGACCAGACGCAAAGTCATTACTCCAGCGCAGAACTACTGTAGATATTGTTTAGAAACATCGCAAAATGAAACCCTTCAGCATCTATTAATTGATTGTTTGGCTCTAAGGGTGGTCCGTAAGAGGTGCTTTCATAACATTCTCACATTTCACACTTATACCTCAAGTGAGTGTAGATGGCAAACAATATTCTCGTCTCCAAGAGAACGTGTCCAAATTGCAGTGGCCCAATTCCTCAGATTGATTCTTCCGAAGGTCGAAGGCACTGGGGGTTAGGCAGAAATACCAATACTGTAGGTTCACAAGTCATAGTGTCCTCAGTGAAGTAGGATGTTGGATCTTGGTATGACGACTCTTTGGAATTTCGTGACATAAGGGGAATGCTTAGATTTTAACACTCTTCCTGATGAAAGGAGTGGAAATATCTAATTTCTCATTAGTAATATGGTTTTAGTGTGTGTTTGGTTTCTTTTATGCAATTTGGATTTTTTGGTTGTAATAATTGTTGTTGGATGTGTCAATGATGTATTAGGAAAACTTTTGTGATGTATGAAAATTCTTAGGTGACTGTTCAAAAGGTGATAAAATATTTGAAAAGTTGTTATGCAACTAAATCAAATAAAAAAAAAATTAAAAAAAATAAACTTGTTTTAGAAGCAATACGTGACCGCACATGCAAAGTAAAAAAAAAATATGTATACTAGTTGTAAATTAAAGGAAACCAAATGAGTTACAAAACTACAAACAAAACATAGAATCAAGAGAAATGTCAAAGTAAATACGTTCTGCAATGTGTGTGCAGGTGAATGGTGCCACACCACTTACTCAGTACCACATTTGAATAAAGAAACATAAAACCAAAAACAATCAATTCAATTGGCATAGATGCATATGGTAAAGGCTGTGAGGCAATAGAAGAAACTATTATGAGAAAATATACTAATTCAAAAATCTTCCCAAACACATTTTGAAACAAATTCTCCTCTTGTCCATACAGTTTGTCTAGTCTAAAAATGGGCATGCAGATCAATATGCAATGTGTGCCAAGAGTCGTTCAAATGTTTATGAAAATTTCTAAAGCAATACATTATGTAAAGATAGAATGAAAACTCTACAAAACATGGACTCCTCTCCAGTGTGAATCACACCTGACTTTGAGAACGTTCTTATGCTGCGTTGCAGAGCATCCTGCAAAAGCACCTTTCATTACATATAAATGTTAGAAACACCCCATTCTACAATGCACACTCTTCTGCACAAACTGTACAGTGTTTAACTGCCATGGGTCCCCCCACCCCCAGTGCCAAGGCATTTTTTGGTGATTTCGGTATTTCACCATTCAATGCCTTCTAAAATGTTGTCCTTCATTAAACCCTTAAGTGCCAACGACGAGCTATCTCATCCTTGGCACCAGGGAGGTAATCCCAAGGACGAGATACCTCGTCCTTGGTACTTAGGCCAGCTTCATAAAAACAAAAACAAAATGACACACTACTAACTGAAACAGCAACAGAAGTCCAGCAACATATATATAGCATACAATATAGATGTGTTGTTACTGAGGTAGAATATAAAAAAAGTGAACAAACTCACAACGTACCAGTCAACTGTTCCTTAGAAGTACCTTTGTTTGCAACAAATACAACAAAAGAAATAGTAAAGTTTCTAACTACCTCTACTGAATTCCAAAGTATGTGCCTGCTGTCATAGAGATTTCTACAAGCAAAATACAAAAGCAGTATAAATGTACCACAAAAATGAAGACTGCAAGCAATTACAATGGTTTCAATTGTCCTTGTATCAAACAACCGAAAATGAAAAGAACATAACAGATCTCGTATTTGTGTGCACATATTGCAATAATAATCTTAATGACAACCAAAGGCCATCTCAAGCTATGAATAATAATTTTGAAATATTCGCATTTCCAAATGCTCACCAACAACTCAACCTACATGAAAGTATTATAATTCAAACAGGACACTGATTCCAATCTATAATATGATTACAACCCAATACGGACAACTTGCCTCCATCAAAGTCATTCATGGAAAGGTATTAAATGTACAATGTGTACTCACAGAAAGCATTGATTCTCTAGGCGTAGTGTGACAGTGTATCAATATTTTATTGTTGTGGTCAATGGTTTACAAATAAAAGATGAATAAATTGTCAACTTAAACAAAGTAAAAGACATTACAAAGATATAAACATAGAGAACAATATAAAGTAAACAACCAAATGTATAAAGATACACCACAAACTGGTCAATCTGATTGTGTTGATCCATTCCTAACTAAATGGATAATATGCTTATCCACTATACAATCAACCAACTACATTCAAGAGACTTCCTGTGAGATGTCTTAGAACCATACTAAATGCATCAAGCCAAACGGTTTCGAATGAGTGTATGGGAAAAGAGTTGCCATGTTACATTTGATCTGCAACCTAACTTGTCTTCCACTTGGAGAAGTAAGGCACTACGTTTGAGGAAAAGGACACCAGTCTAGAGGTGTACAACATACTAAAATGCTTTTGTGGATTATAAATGCTCCCAATCTTGTCCAGGACACTGAGGACACCATCTTAAAATATATTAAAAAATACATTACCTGTAATATCCTTACAGAATATATAAATAATGAGCTACAAACTAATATCTTATGTTTCCAATTTTAAATGTTTGGCAAATATTGCAGATATTGATATAGAAGCCAAAGGAAATATTACACCAAATGTCGTTTTGGAGTCTCAAGGCTAGTTTTCACCAAATGTCAAGTAAACAGATTCATGCCTGCTGTTAGACAAAGCATGCATAGCAAGTCTCCATATTTGAAGATGCCTCCAAGTACATATATTACACTATCTCATAATTGCATCTATGCGGAAAGCTAACATAAACATCCCATGCAAATATCACATCCTATATCACTGAGGCTAAGAGAACTAAATTAAGGACCTTTGGGATGGCATTTGATCTCTAAAATACCTTCTTAAAAACTGCAGAGCTTGGATATCAAAATGCTCTCACACATATAATGGGGATGATACGAAGCTGCAGAATGTTTAACAGGCACAGCCTTGTCTGGAAAATATATTCTCTAGATAAACCTTGGCGTGTCATCATCTCGAAAAAGAGAACTAAATTCATACCAAGAAATTGAATACTTAGCCTCAGAAAATGTTATATATCTTAAAAAATAATCTGTTTGACAAATGCTATCCAAACAGAAGTCCTTCTTTGGAAAGCATATGTTTGTATGAAAAAGCACAATACTACACTTGGACAAATGATGTCATATCATAAAAAGCAGCTGGCAGATATTCAGCATTAAATTATGAAAGAAGTCTAGTAATACTTTTACAGGACAGTTTAATTAACCATTTCAAACCATTCTTTAAAACAAAAATAATGTATTGAATGTTTCTACCAGAACTATTACAACCTTGGAGAAAAGAGGAAGAATTATGAGGTGGCTGTGATATCTTTCTAGCTGCATTATGGGACATTCAAGCACATTAACAGTGAGTAATTTAAGTAATACAAAGACATGTTAGAAGAGGAATGTTATAAATAAAAAAAAGAGATTGAAAGAGAAAAAACTATTGCATAGCTAAAAACCACCACTTATTCAAAATGAAGAAGACATAGCAATGATGAAAGTAGAAACAAAATGGTGCAATGCAAATAATCTGAACAAGAGGTGTCAGTGCCTAAATCACAGTTATCTTATCAACAACACAGCATTTACCTGGCAGTCACTGAAGAAACTGAAGAGGGATTACACCATGAAAACAAAACATGTTTTAGAATCCTCTGTGTTTGTATATTAATGGTGAATCTGGTTCTGGCAAAATGTTTCTAATTAAAACAATTTGCACATTTTTGCAAGAGTAAACAGAAAACAAAGGTGCAACTTTACAATGGCTACTGCTCCTCTCAGTTGAGTATCATAACAAATTAGAATATCACAAACTGTCTACACGCACTGCATTTGAAGTATGCAGAATTCTACAACAAATGAAATATTTATAATTGATGAAGTAAGGAGGGTTTCTAACCTAATTATTGCCTTACTTCACTTAAGAAGTCCTTGAGAAAGGATTTGAAGAACATTTGGAGGAAAACATGTCTTTGTGTTTGTGATTTACTACAGTTAACACCAGTGAAAGGCCACCCCTATTCAACCCTATTCAAAACATTAGGTTACAAAGAATGCTGAGCCACCCTATGCAGCATAGAGAATGTTACTATGTCGCTTCACTTTACAAAATCTGCACCAGTAGGCAGACCAAACATATGCTCACATTCTAAAAAGCATAAGAATCAGTGTACTCATGCAACATGCAAACACATTCTCAAAATAGACTCTTAAATTAATGTTATGGACAAAACACACCAGGTACTGTAGTAATGGACCAGGTAACACAGCAACATCAACAATGCATATGTGTAAGATCAATCCTTGCAGGCTGTGTCCAATCCAATGCAACAATACTCAAAAAACAAAAAGCAACCAATCATCTAAATCAGCTGCATAGACAAATTAGAAGTCCATGGCATGATACTCCCTATGTGTCAACAAGCCACGGCACACCTAAATATCCTAGAAAAACCTGTTTCACTCACAGCTTCATTGGAAACATTGTTAACTGTCTGACTAAACTGCAGAGTAATACTAAGGCACAAACTTGACGTAGATCAAGTCGAACAGTGGTTGGCTACAAGCATACCCAAATGAAAATAACATCCAATTTGAGTTCATCAAAAATTGACACACTTGAACAAACTAAATTAATGTCCTACCCTACACCACATTCCCTTCTTTTTAAATATATGTGTATACACCGAGACAGTTATGTCTCTTTCTTGTGTACACAGTAACAATTCACAAGTTGACAGGTAGAATACTCAGCAATGCACTTGTATACATAGCAGCACAGTCTTCAAATTAGTGTTGAGTTATGAATCACCCACACATGTTCCTGCACTCACAGGTCTATTTTTATAAAACTCTGATGCAAGCAAAGTCACAGCAGACATCTGTTACATCCCCAAATATGACACAGTATGTGCATTGTACACTCCAGACTTGGATATGTATCAGGCACCTGAAAAAAGAAAACTTTCAAAACGTCAAATAGTAGAAAACTGAAACTTCATTAGACCTCCTCATAAACCTCATAAAAAAATCAAAAAGCTTCTAAAACTTAACATCCACAAAATGCCACATTATCTGGTCTTTTTAAATTTCAGAGTGTGACTACAGTAATTTAGCAAAATGTAGCAATCAATCTATTATTCCAATCATCACAACGTGTGGAAAATATTTCCTTTCCTAAACTCATAAGGGATGTAACATATGTTTGTATTAATTGCATGCATTGATAAACTATACATACTTTTTTATACTAAAATAAATAAAGTATATTGTGTACCCCTGTGATTTTGGGTAATATTGATTTCACCTGTCCCCAGGTATGTCTGCAGACTTGAGATACTGTTCGTGGACAAAACAGCTAACATATGGGGGGGGGGTGATTTTGAAGTGCCTATTTTGTAAAGAGCACTTAGGACATTATGGCTAACTTGCTCTAATAAAAACCTGCATCTGATATAAGAACACTTTATCTGAGTCTGAGCCTTTTTTTCACCAAACGTTTGCAATTGTTTCATAATGTTACTGCTTTTGATTCACTGGGACCTATCACACTGTACATGTGGACCTACTTCTTCCCATGCTTCAGAGTTACTCCTCATCAAGGCCGCATCAACTTTAGACATTTTTATAACCCGCCTGCCCCACCTATTTGCACCTTGTGTTCCACTTTGTTTTCCTCTCCTCGTTTTCAACTTTCTGTACCTACTTTTCACTGCAAATGATTTAGTAACTTTTCTTTATTAAGCTTCTTCTCTCTAAGGAGCATCCATCATCTTTGTGTTCATGTAATTGTAGACTAGCACTCTCTCCTTCGAGGCCTCGAGCACCTACCTCTTAAACCTTTTATTTCAACTCTTTGTGGTCTTCTTGTTCATCTATGTGTTATTTGCATGTACCTGCAATGTACAGGTTTAGCTATATCATACCATAATCTCTTAGATTAGCATCAGTTATAAGTGAGTGCATGAGCACAAACTGACAAAACAAAGACAAAGGTTCTTCTAGTGGTCCTAGTCTTTATACTCCACAGTTTTGGTGTAGCACTAGGAATTCCAGCCATGTTCCTGTTATGGTGATTCTGCCTTAATTCAGACCTCTGGCTCAAACAGAATTTGTCACAGTGAGTATTAATAACCCTACAATAAGAGCAGCCGTGAACACTGTAGTTTAATCTCTGCTGGCCTACAGCAAGTCTATCTACCCGTGATTACCAAAGTACCTGCAGCAGCACCTTCAGTTTGTGTTAAATACTGAATCTTGTGTTTTAGTAGTGGCTTATCCAAATTAATATATGTTTGCCCTACACTTGTTACTTGTAGGAATTTATGTTTCATTTTGACGCATCAACCTAGCTCATAGATCACAAAATAGTGATACCTTATTTGTATTTAAAGAAATCAAACAATATCTTCAGGCTTGAGTGGTGCACTCTAAATGGACGCTATTTTATCCTAGTGTTCTTCTTCAATAACACAAGAATAGGTGGTAATATGTATCAGTGTTGTCTACCACACTATAGAACTCACTGTGTGCAATTATATCTCTTACTTAGATGTTTGTTTATCCATCGAAAAGCTAAACACCTGATTATTTCTTATGTCAACTTGCTTGCTTTCTAGCCCTGTGATCGGTCGCACTAACATATCTCGCAGTTCCAACATAGGTTGGGATAATTGTGAATTTAATAAAAAATAAAAAAGGAAATAAGCTAAGATAATTGATCGGTAACCTGAGAAAACAAAGGTAATGTCCCCTTAACACCCACCCATTGCCACTGGCCTACTAACATCCCTGTTAAAAGAGTACTTATTCCAGATTTATGTACAATGCGAAAGTCCTGGACCATATTACAGATGGGCCCAAGCAGTTCTTGACAAGACGCATGTACCACAACAGACAGCAATGAAGACCTCATTATTCACATTACCAATTACAGACTAGAGGTCTCATTGCTTTCGAATCTTCATCACATAGGCACAGTTATCCCCTGCAATGCAAGTTAATTGTTCAACAATTTAAAACACCAGCCAAAAAATCGATACCAGACCTGTTCTAATAGTAGAAAGGGAAACTTGATGCACATTTGTGAATGCTGTATCTTTTTTTCATGAGGTTCAGGTGCTCTGTTAAAGGACCTGATCCAGGCTGTTGGGTTGTGCAAGGTTGTAGAAAACATGCTATGGTCAGATGAGCAGGTGAACACTATGTCACTGTATAACCATCCATTCCCTAATGGCCCATACCAGACTATTGCAATGAGACCAGAGTACCCAACACAACTGAATCCATAGACCTAGGGCCCTTTAAGACGAGGTAGCAATACTTTGAGATGGATGGGGATCAATAAGTTACTCAAACATAAATAATCAAACCGACTCAGGAAGTTGGCAAAATGGTGCTGTTTTATTTGCAATTATCTAAAACAGTAACAATGGACATCATCCGATGTTCGCTCAATTTCTCTCGGAGCATTTCATAAAAAAACACCATCTTTTATAGTAAAAACGCGTCATTAGTGATGTCACACCACGTCACAAACTACAAAAAACGAATTGGGAATGTGATAGGATGTTAGGGAGAATTCTCCAGAATGGCTAATTTCCCTTACCTACTGAGTCCCTCAGCAGCTTTGCTGGATTTCTAGGATTAATTTCTTTCACCTGGTAAGAGTGTTAGCCTTTTTTCACACTCTTACATGAGTTTTGCTGTGTGTTTTACATTTTTGTGTGTTCTTGGACTGTGGAGCCTCACCTACTCTATAGGCATCATCTTTTTACTGTGTGTTACACAACACCTTCAGTGCAGTGACACAGGGTTGTCTTTTAGACTTCCCAACTCAGACTCCATTTTCTGGGACTGACTGCTGTCTCCCAGAGCATGTAAAGTTGTCATTGACTTTATTAGTCTCTTTAAAACCACAGACCCAGTACAAACCATCTTACATGGAGTACTGGAAAGGGTTACTACTCATCCCTTTTTGTCGGTTTCTCATGGAGCACTGTTTTGCTCCCTTTTCACCAAGACTTGGCTGGTGGCAGTGGTAACTACCCTATTTTTGTACTGAGGTTATCTTAAATAAACTTGGTATTGTTTTAGGCTATCTTAGTAGTCTCAAACTTAAACCCGCTAGAGCATATACGTTTTTATGCGGTTCCGGCTGGGTTTAGTCGCCATTTCTTTTTGAAAATGTCTTTCTCGTGTTTTACTCTGTGCGCCAAACCAGATTTGGTTCTGATGTTCGCTGTCCTTTCGGGGGCTTCTACACATAAGCCCTCCTTAAGGCGCCTGAAAGTCTGGGTAGGCAGGATGTGAGCGAGGGGTTTTATGACCCCTGCCATGGGTTCCCTTGCTACCCAAGTCGCACTCCTGTTTGATTGGCTAGGTGACTGTCCTGCCAGGACAGCCACCCTGCTGTGTGATTGACAGCCTGGCTGTGTGAATCGGGGAAAACTGCATAAAAGCAGGACTCTGGGACTGGAAAGGCAGAGTTGCCACTGGAACAAAAGAATCGACAAGGAGCTGACAGAAGAGGACCCCTACAATGATTGAACCGCCCGGTGTAGCCCTGCTGCAGGTCCCAATCTAAAGACTCCAACGACAAGAGAAGATCCTCCAGGAATCTTCTTCCCCTGAACTGGTGGGACCAACCAGTTCACCCAAACTGCAAGCCAGGATTTTCTGTACAGAGCTACAGTGGGCCGGATAGCCAAGAAGGGTGGATACTGCTTGGGTTTTAAGGAGCGCACCTTTTATTCGATGCTTTGCTCTGCTGCTGGTTTCTTCCCTGGGCAGTGCAGGACCCTGCAGTCTTCCTACTTCATGTCAGTCCGACAGTCGCTTCAGGAACCGTGAGCCTGCAGGAACTGCCAGGAACGTCCGCCTCAGCTAGAACCAAAAGATCAGATAGAATAAATGCTTACCTCCAGCACCCAAAGAGAATAATGGGTGTGGCGGTTCTTTACCACTGTTGGGGGTGTACCGAAAGCTCAGGCTACCAAGGTAAAATGTGCTTAATGCCGCAGTGTACTCAGTCTTGCAACGGTGTACTCAGTCATGGATAACCCAGAAAGTACTCCTACGGGACCACCTCCATGTGCCAGCACATCATATCCAACCACTGGAATGCTCAGAGAAAAGCTGTTCCTTTATCAGGAACCAGTGGGCTGATTTCCTCTACCTCATCTTCCTCAACAGCTACTGCCACCACACAGGCTACTCATGTGGGGCAGAAGATCCCACCATCAACCTTGCAGGCCATAAAAGAGGCTGTTGATCCATATCTTTCAAAGACAACAGTACTCTGTATATACCGCAACACACCACTCTGCAGGGGGCAGCAGTTTGGAAGTGCTTTAGAGACTGTAATCAAGGAACATGAGAAACACTGCCCCTTATCTTAGATGCAAGGCACACCGAACATGTTCCCCTGTCCTCCCTTCCCGTCTGTTTTTCTGGTTTGGTGTCCCTTGCATAATTTCACTCCCCCACCTTACTTCCTGGCCTCTCCCTAAAAACAAAGTAGAAAAAAAGAATCCTTTTGGAGCCACGTTTCACAGTTAAAAAATGGAAATAAAAAAATGAATCTTATAGATTGCATATACTCTACATTTTTGAATAAAGTAGTTAGGCTCAAAGAGATTCTGCAACATTTCCATTAGCATTTTGCACTATGCTAATGGGAATAATGGACAATTGTATAGTAGAGAAAAAGAAAAAGGGACAGAAACAATTTAACATATTCAACTTCCACAGACCAACTGTCACATAACAATGTTCTCCAAATATTTTCCATCTGAATTTCCTTTACTTATACAAATTAATTGTACACAATACTACTATTTATTATTTTATTTATTTTTACATTTGTTTAGTGCACATACAGACCTTGGGCATCGCAGCGCTGTTACTGGTGAGTAGCTTAGTTACAGATGAATAAACATTTGCAAGTAGGTCATGTATACATTGCATACAATTGAGCATAAAATACATTAGAACATTCTAATCTTGCAGGAATACATCTCCAGTTACCTGGGGAGTGGTCAGTGCTTATGAAAAGAGCAGTGTTTTCACCACTTTGCGGAATCCCAGATGAGCGTTTTCTCCACGAAGGGGTGGTGGTAGGGCATTCCATTGCAGTTGCTTCTAGGCATGGGAATCTGGCGCCTCCTGCTCACGCTCTCTTAATTTTAGGTACCGTGGGCATGTTTGTATAGGGTGAATTCTTTCTGAGAGGTTGTGGGGGAGTTTGGTGGATACACCTATGATTGAGGGCAATGGCTTTAAAGGTTACTCTCTCTTTAACTTAGAGCCAGTGCGCCTATTTCCTGGTGGCCGTGATGTGTTCCCTTTTCGGGATGCCGATGGGTGCACAGAGGACATTGTTTTGGATGACTTGTAGCTTTGCCTGTTTTTTTGTAGATGTACCTAGGATGAGGGCATTGCAGTAATCCAGTCTTGGTCCTCTAATAGCTCTTGCAATGGTAATGCAGTTATCCTCGGAGAGGAATGGTCTGGCTGCGGTCATGAGTTTGGGGTGGTATGCTGCAGAGGCGGCGATGGCATTGACTTGCCTGGTCATTGTTAGGTTAAAGTCAAGATAGACTCCCAGTGTTTTTACTGAGTTGGCAAATGGGATTCTGATTCAGTCAATGATGAAGTGGCTGAACTGTGGGTTGAGGTTCTTGAATGTTTCATTGCAGCCTACCAGGAGCAGCTCAGTCTTTTCAGAGTTCAAACAGAGTCTATTTGCTGCCATCCATCCTTGGATGGTTTTGTAGATGTCGTTGAGAGTGCTGGATTCAGTTTCATAGTCTCCTGTCAGTGTGAGGAGGATCTGGGTATCGTCAGTGTAGTTAGTGTACAAAATACCCACTGAGTCGAGAATGAGAAAGACCCATGTGGTACGCTGCACAGAATCATGGTAGGTGAGGCAGAGGCCAGGTCAGAGAAGACTTGCATGGTCCTTCCTTGTAGGAAAGAAAAGATCCATGCAGTGGCGCTTGTTGAGAACCTGTCTGTGGCCAATAGGTGGTGGCATAGGACCGTGTGATCAACAAGATCGAATGCCTCTGAAAGAACAAGAAGAAGGAGAAGAGCAGGTCTACCTGAATCTCTTGCATCCACCATCTGGTTTTTTAAGTCAAGTAGGGCGGTCTCAGTCGTGTGCCCTGGACGTAAACCTGATTGGTGTAGCCCAAGAAGTTTATTCTCCTCAATAAATTGTTGTACCTTTAAGTAGACTGCTTTGTCTCGTATTTAAGGCAAAAAGGGCACTGTGATAATGGGTCTGTAGTTATTGGGTGAGGAAGGCTCCAGGGTGGATTTTTTGATAAGAGGGCGGATCCATGCTTCCTTGAGGCAGGGGGGGGCCTTGCCGGTAGCAAAGGATGCCTTCACAAATTCTGTAAGAAAAGGGGTGAGAGGTCTGGCGCACTCTTTGATGATTGTAGTTGGGCAAGTGTCTCCTTTGCAATTAGACGGTTTCATGGATTTCATGATATTGATCATGTCTTGTTCTTCAGGTTTCTTGAATGAAATGGAGTTGGGGGTGACTGTGGGTACCGGTAATTCAGAGGCAGGGGTGGGAGGTATTCTTCAAGGTCTGTCTGGTTGTCTGGATTTTAGTTTGCAGGGTGTTGAGCTTGCCGATCATGGCCGATTGGATTCCTTCACACCAGGTCTTGTCTTTGGTGAAGTTATGTGGAGAGGGCATCGGAGTCTCTAAGTCCCTAAAGATATAGAAGATCTCTTTGGTGTTACATTGTGCTTCCTCGATCCTGGTTTCAAAGGAGATGGGTTTGGCATGGACTATTGCTTTTTTGTACTCTTTGGCACAGATTTTGAAGGGAAGTTTTGTTTCGTCCGTGTGGGTGGTTTGCCATAGGGATATGATATGATATGACATGGCATTAATAACGAGCCAACACACAAGTGTTGCAAGGCGCAATGAGGCAAGGGAGTGGAAACAGAGGGAAGACAGAGACAGCGATCCTACTAGGCCAGGTGACATTCAGATCGCACAAGTGCAGTGGAGGGGGGACAGGGAAAAGTGCAGTACATAGGATGACAGTGAATTAAATAAAGAAATAGATAGAACAAACAGAAGTGCAGCCAGCTGGTGGCAAGTGCAAGGGTAAGTGCAGACATCAGGTGTCAAGTGCTAGTAGGAGCTGGAGGGATACAGAAACAGTCCAAGAGTTTCCAGGGGGGCAGTGCAGGAGTGCAACTGGTGGGGGGGGGGACCTGGGCCCAAGATCAGAGTGCATTCAGGTAAACCAGTACAGTTTCAGATTCGCCCAGGAGATCAGCAAGGGAGAGGGGGAGAGAAAGCAGAAGCAAAGAGGAAGGTCTTGAGGTGCTTCCGGAATTGGAGATGGTTCTCCTCAAGTTTCAAAGAGGCAGGGAGGCTGTTCCAGTGGGAGGCCCCAGCAGAAGAAAGAGATATACCACCAACTTGCTGCTTGGAGAAGCGACTAACCTTGAGGGAGTTGGAGGCGGATGAGTGAAGTGCTCGAGAAGGAAGATATTTATGGAGAGAGAGTTGAAGGTATTGCGGTCCCAGGCCCCAGAAGGCCTTGTGGACAATGCAGAGGGTTTTGAACTTAATCCTAGCCGCCACTCGGAGCCAGTGCAGAGATATCAGTCCTGGAGAGATGCGATCCCTGGGCTTGAGGCCAAAGACAAGTTCTGCAGTCCTGTTTTGGATGAGTTGCAGAGGGTTGAGAGTAGAGGCCAGCAGATTTACAAAGAGGCTGTTGCAGTAGTCCAACCTAGAAATAGATAAGGCTGCACGTTTGTAGTGCAAGGCGGTCAGTGGTAAACCAGGCATTTTTGTGGCTGGTAGGTTTAGCCTTCCGAGGTTTTAGTGGCGCGATATCTTCAACTGCTGCTTTGTTGGCTTTGTCATAGGTAAGTGCTAGGATCTCAGGGTTAGCTGAAAAAGGGGGCCTGAAGGTTGGTCTTGATAGATATGTTATGTTATATTATGTTACTTGGCATTTACATAACACCTTATGTATCATTTGTATGACTTCAGAGCGCTGGTAGATTGAACGCCCTCTGGAACCACAGTTCAAGTCAGTAGAGAGAGAGTGTGTTGTATGGTGCGTGGGCGCACCTGATATGTGTGCAGCTGGTGCGGTTGTTGCATGATAGCTTCTTCCTAGCAGTAGGTGTGGTGCTAGGAAATCAGTAGGAATGTGTTCAGCCTCAGGAGACGCCTAAGCTAGCCAGTATGTGATCAGCTAGCTGTGTTTTATTAGGATGATGAGGTGTTTGTGGGGTCACGTTAGTATGAGAACAGCTAGGCCGAATGTGTCATAGCATAGCTGTGTTCTAGTTGAATGATGGTGTATAGGGAAGAGTAAGCGTAGTAGTGTGGTATGGTGGTTATCAGTAATGCCTGTGAATAAGCATGAGAGCATCCAAGGGTTTTTACTGTTGTCGAGGTGGAGGGTGGATTGCCAATGGATGATGGCCATGGTAGAGGATGTGGGAGAAGCTTGGTGTTGCCGCACACCATGATTTTGGTTTTAGTGGGGTTTAAGAGGAGGTGGTTTATGGTCATCCAGCGATCAATGTCAAGGAGGCAGGCTGCGAGGTCGGGCTGACCGTTGGGGTTGAGTTGAGGAGTTTTAGGATTAATTGGGTGTCATCTGTGTAGTTATAGCATAGGATATTGTGCAGGCGGATAATTCCTGTAAGGGTGGACATATAGAGGTTGAACAGGATAGGCATGCTCCTTGAGGAACTCTGGTATTGACCGGTCGGGCGGCAGAAGCAAAGGTGGAGAGGAGGATAATTTGTTTTCTATTGTTGAGGAAGGATGCTATCCACTTGATAGCGTTTCCACGGAATCCTAGGGAGTGGAGGCATTCAAGGAGGATTGAATGGTTGATTGTGTCAGAGAAAGGTGGCAGAGAGGTCTAGAAGGATTAGTGCAGCGCATCCCGCAGTGTCTGCAGTGATCTTAAGGTCATCCCAGATTGAGGTTAGAGTGGTTTCGGTTCCGTGTCGAGGTCTGAAGCCTGATTGTGCAGGGTCTAGGAGATTGTTGGATTCAACAAGGGCACATCTATTTGGGAAAATGTGGTTCTTTTGATGACTTTATCAAGGAGCCCGGTGTTTGAGATGCGGTGGTAGTTTTTGGGGTAGAGAAGGGTCGAGGGAAGTTTTTTTAAGAAGAGGTTTGACATGAGCAGTGTTGAAGGCGTCGGGAAAGATTCCTTAGGCGAGGGAGTCATTTATGATGGTTCTTGCATACTCTCCTGCTCAGGTGGATGAGAATATTTCTTTGAGGATTGAGGCGGGGCAGAACCCTGGGGGGAGACAGATGGTTTCCGGGCAGAGAGAAGTTTGAGAAATTGGTCTCTTGATATTGGTGTGAACAAGTCGAAGGTGGGTGGGTTGAAGTTGGTGTGACAGGCATGGGGGTGACTGGTAGGGTGGGTGGATTACCTGGTAGGGACATGGCGGCTAGTTTGTAGTTTAGTGAATTTGTTCTGTCAAGAGCAGTGGTGTAGAAGTGGAGAGACAGTGAGTCGCGGACTGACTGAGATGGGGTCGATTGGGTGGTGGTACAGGTTGGACTGGTGAATTCAGAAATGATTTTGTGGAGTTCCTTGCTGTGGTTTTCACAGTTGAGAATTCAGGAGTTGTAGTGGACTTTCTTTGCTTTTCAGATTTCTGCTTTGTAGTGGCGGTGATGTCGAGCCAGGTTGGATCAACGCATTTGAGGGATTTATACAGTCGTTTTGCATTCTTCAGTTCTGGTGTAAACCATCGGGGATAAGGGCTGCGGCGAGTGCAGGATTGGCAAGTGGGGGTGAGCTGGGTTAATGAGAAATTGAGCCACGGATCAAAGGAGTAGGTGGTTAAGGGTTCATTGCGTGGAGTCATTGAGGGAAGAGTTTGGAGTAGCGCATTGGCTAGGTCAGGGAGGATTTTTAGTTTGTTCCAGCATTTGCGTAGATTTGGGGGTTCTGGTTCAGGAATGGGGAGTGGGTAGGCAAGCGAATTGTGAAAGGCACAATGAAGTGGTCAGAGCAGATGATAGGTGTAGGGGCTTAGATGTATCCGGTCATGGGAGCTGAAGATGGGATCAAGGGTGTGCCCTTTAGAGTGAGTTGGGCCGTTGATGTGAAGGCCGAGGTTAAGCGCATCTAGGGAGTCGACCAGTGAGTGAGTCATGGGGTTTGTGGGATTGTCAAGCCAGATATTGAAATCCCCTAGTAGAGTGAGGGTGGGATGGTTTATTTGGATGGTTCAGAAATATGAGTCTAATAACCACTAGCTACCCACCTCTAACACACCCAAAGGGGGCTACTTATCAGAAAATACCCTCACAGTGGGGATTTCATGAGAATATATATCTATCACCACGATCAAGGTAGTCCATTTAACATATTTTAATCATTATTTCTCAACACTTAACAGTAAAAGAAAGGATAAAAAACCAATAACAGCGTTCATCATTTGAAAACAACAATGGACAGAGAGAGAAAATACCAATTCGTATTTTAGCTGTTGTTAACACCAATGTATTTCCAATTTATAAACATTCATTGGTTTGTGTGATGTTAGTAATAGTGTGACTTAATCACATTACAATTATACGTCAACATGGTATAATAGCGTCTACAATCTAATGCGTTTCTGGGGCAGGGGACAACACTGTTGCGGTCTAAAGCTCATCAGTGGTGGCCCGAGACCCGTCTTCAGGACGCAGTAGGTTAAGGTACAGGTTACGCTGGCAGCATGGCGCCTATGTGTCAGTATGGTAACCTAAAGAATGAGAGGGAAAGGGAAAGAGAAAGATAAAAGCAGAGTTTTCTAAAGTTTCTGGAACTTAAGGAAGTCCGAGGGGAGTATTTAGGGACAGCAAGTTGGAAATAGCATGCTCCCAGGCCATAGAAAGCCTTGTGGATCATGCAGAGGGTCTTCAATGTCATATTTACAGCTACCAAAGGCCACTGTAGAAATGTTAGGGTTGATGATATACAATCCCTAGCCTTCAGGTCAAGCATAACTCTTGCAGCTCTATTTTGGATTAGCAAAAGGGGCCGTATGAAACAAACGAGAAGGTTCACAAAGATGCTGTTTCAGAAGTGCAGCCTACAGAAAACCAGGGCTCTCGAAACATTCAGCTTCTGAAGGAATCTAAGGGAACTTAGAATTCCTGTAAAGAGGTAAATATCAAAATGGCCCTTTTTCAAAAGCTCCAATCAGTCAAGAAAAGAGAGTTAAACATAACCACAATGTTTTTGGCCTCACAGGATGGCGAGGATACAGAGACCAAGGAAAGTGGGCAGAAAGTAGGAAGGAAACAGGCAAAGGTGTCCCAATAAAAAAAAAAATCTCCACCTTACTGGTATTCAAACAATGATCGTTAGCCGTGCACCATTCCTGGATGGCGGATAGACAATCAGGGATCAGAGAGGCAGATAAGAAAGTAGTACAGGGAAGTTTCAAGCAAAGCTGTCAATCATCACCATAACACTAGAAATGAGGTGATACGAAACAGATGAGGTGAGCCAGAGGGGCGAGATACATGTTAAAGAGCCACAGTGATAGGATAGAACCGTGGGAGGCGCTGCAGGTAGAAAGTGAGGTGGTGGAGGACTTACGGCCCAGTTACAGCTGGAAAAGGTGGTTAGTCAGGAAAGAGGTCAGCCCGTCTAGTGCCCGGTCAGTGATGCCAAAGGTATCATGGAGGCGTTCAATAAACATAGAATGGTTAATTGTGTCAAAGGCAGAGAAAAGATCAAGGAGCACTATCCTCAATTGTACTACAATCAAAAATACCATATACACTTCAATTATATCATTACACCATATTACAAATATGGTATACTCCCTTTATTTTACCTATACTTACTTTACACATAGTACTATAGTGTGTATATATATATATATATATATATATATATATATATATATATATATATATATATATATATATATATATTGTATGTGGCCTACGGCCGCCATGCCCCCAAGTAGCTGGCCACTGGCCACAACCACCACAATAGAATAAAACCATATAACAAGTATTTACAATACACCTTCAAATAATAGCACTCACCAGGCCACTTCCACCCCAATCCCAATAACATCCACTGACACAAAAATTCACAGCAAACACACTATCACCTACACAGATACTATTCACCTATATCAATTGTTTGCACTTCCCCTCCCTTTCCAAGCCCTCTTTCATCCACCAAATAACCCCAAATATATGTTCCAGACTTATTTTCCTCACGGCACTGTTTGCCGACAATGGCTGTGATCTGCCCATCCAATACGGTGACCGTTTCAAAAATTATAACTGACCTCACATTTTCAAACATCCAATCAGCAGAACCTCTCTGAAAAGTTTGGTGACCATTCTTCAGCTGCCAAAAAGTACTCTTTCTAAAAATGATGCAGAGGAGGATAACGAAGAACACAAAGAATAGGTAGAGGAAGTTCCTACCCCCTGCGCCTATAGACAGTCATGTGTGTGGCGGTTCTTTAAGACTGTAGGGGTGGTCACGAATGCTCTGGCTGCCTGTGTTGAATGCATTGAGTGTGGGGTCATACTAAGTCGCAGACAACACAGGCAGTACTCCTTCAGTACCACCTCCTTGCACCGCCACACCAGATCCAATCACCCAGTTGCTCTGAGAAACGTTGCTCCTTTCTCAGGGAGAAGCAGGTTAACGTCCTCTACCACATCTTCCTCAACTGCTTCTGCCACCACACAGCGTGCTCCTGTGGGGCAGAGGATCCTGCCAGCTGCCTCGCAGGATATACATGAGGCTGTTAATCCTTACCTTTTGAGGGTTATAATTTTTTGCATGTACTGCGACACACCGCTCTGCAAGGTGGAGCAGTTTGAAAGTACTTTCGAGGGTTCAATCAAGGAGCATGAGAAACACTGCCCCACCTTACATTTAAGGCCCACCCAACATCTTCTCCTGTCCACCTGCCCCTCCATATCTATGGTTGATGCCCCTTTTTTCTTGTCCCTCCCCACCTTACCTACTCACCTGTCCTACAAAAAAACAAAATCCTCCAAAAATTATAAAAGCCAGAAACACAAAAAAAGATTCCTTGAGGAGCCACATTTCTCAGTTAAAAAAAATAATTAAAAAAAATGCATAGGACTTTTGCAACCTTTATGGGTCCACAGACAGTATGATGGTCTGCGAACATCGCGAAAATTCCAAGAGTGGAGTGGGGGTATTAAAGTCATTTGAATAGTTTTTCATAGAAAAATGGTGGCTCTTGAAAGTTAATTTTTTCCAACTTTCACAAAATCTGCTTCTAATTTCTTTCTGTTTTTGTTTTTTTATTTACAACTACTAAAAATACTTTACAACATGTCACGAGTTCACAAAAATAGTTTCAGCGCATTTTGGCTATTGAAAAGAAAAATCTGATTAACGACATCAGTCAAATTCTCTCCATCTCCTGGAAAATTATTTACATCATCCAACTTGATATTTTCATTGTGAAATGATGCCATTCCTAAAGCATATAAAAAAGCACATACACTTCCATTCACAAGCTGCATACTTTCGTGCATCTAAGGACAAACAAATCTGTACGTCTCCATATTTGTCTCCAGTTGATTTCAGAAAAATGAATCTTTTCAGCTGGAAACCGTTCCATTTGGCTTCTCAACACATCCTTCAGTGCAACCTGCAAAGATCCTGGAGTAGCATAGCCAGACTCTTGCCTCCACAATGCACAGCAATAATATCTGGAGGTTTAAAGTGAGCCATCCTCTCACAGAATGGTAAGAAGGTTACCCAGATAAACCCACAATCTGCATACCATCAGACTTCCACTTCATTCAATCCAATAGTAGCAGTGAGGCCAAGAGATTCACTATAAACCTTCAATGAAGGGATCCAGGAATCTCCCACCATCCACACACTCTGCTTCTTCACAGCCATAGCCATAGCCATCTTCACTACACACAAGAAAGAAAACACGTCCTACCCTGTACTCCTGTACACTTCAACTCCTCCTCCAGACCCACAAAACCTGATTGGCTAATCCCCCTTGAAAGACCCGAATGGCACACGCGGGTCCACGGAATACCACAGTGTTTGTGGACTCGATGGCACCTGCAATGCTTTTATTCACCTATAAAAACAGCTCCCTATCAACTTTATTCAACTACCCAACTCTTTCCAGGCCATCTTTCAGCCACCAAATAACACCAAATGTGTTTTCCAAACTGTTTGTTCACAGCATTATCCGTGGACTAACACAGTGTCTGCAGACTCAGTGGCACCAGCATGCCCCTTTTCATCGATAAAAACACCCCCATATCATCTTTATTCCACTCCCCCACCCTTTTCAGACCTTCTTTCAGCCAACATATAACCCCAAATGTGTTTTCCAAACCGTTTGTTCACAGTGTTGTCCGCGCACTCCTACGGTGTCCGCGGACTCAGCGGCATCAGCATGTCTTTTTTCAACTATAAAAAACAGCTCCATTACATCTTTATTCCACTCCCCCACCCTTTCCAGAACCTCTTTCAGCCACCAAATAAACCCAAATGTGTTTTCCAGACTTTTTCCCCACTGCGCTGTCTACGGACACTGACCGCTGTCCGCTGATCCCACATGGCGACCGTTTCAAAAAATATGACGCACCTCATGTTTTTCACCATCCAATCAGCAGGCGTGTATAATGTCTGTGGATATCACGCCAGCCCCTGGTTGGCCCAGACATGTACGCGGACCCCGTATCAGGAAGTGAGTCCCCGGACTGGGCCCAGATATCACAATTCTTTTTTACCTACTTTTTTGCAATTATTTTTAAAACTATTGCACGGATTTACACCAAATGTACAAAAGCAAGCTTTCGGGACCAAATTTGATGCAAATACGTCCAGCGGTTTGGGCTGTAGAGGTGCAAGCACTTTCTTTTTCCATTGCGTCTATGAGGATTTCCACACATTTTGGGACCCCCAATATAACTTTGCTTCCATGGACGAAACCACACCAACCTTTTCAGAATTACTCCGAAGGGGGCACATCATATTTTTGTTTTGTAGAGTTTGGTGAGGATTCGTCCAGAAGGCCAAGTTAAAAAGTGCTCTCTCTATGAGTTGAGCAACTTGACCATGACTCCAGAGCCTCTACCGCAAGCTGTGTAATATATTATTTATTTTATATATGTGTATGTATTTATTTATGTTGCTGTTTTGCAAGTTGCAGTGCATGAATGCAGTTGCTTCGTAGCCACTTTCCCATTTGCATCAGCTTGTGTTATACGGCGTACAGAGTACGCCATCTGCCTGAGGTGGAAATTGCAATATTTGCATTGCTTGAATATAAAACAAACATCACTGCTTATTGTATGTGTGTATGACGAGTCTGTTTGCGAGCTCTATACCTTTATCTGAGAATGTGTCCCATCCCTTATAGCTAAAGCTGTTTTAATTATTATGCCTCCTCATTGCATGCAATGCGCAAGCGGCTGAAAATCATGGGTGACAAAAAAGAAAATAAAAACGCCATAGTGCTGAACCTGTATCGATAAATCAAAAAAGCACTAATCCAACTCCTCAGTTCAATTACAGATGACGCTCTTACGCTACCACAAGCAACCTTTAAATCTCCTGCCAGGTAGACACATACATTATTAATGTCCCTTTTCAAATTTCTATTAAAGTGACCTTTGAGTTAGACTTTGGGCCATCGCAGGTGCCTTTTTGCAGGAGAAAGAGTCTCATTGTTCCTTCTTTCCCTGAAAGTACTGCCTGTCCTAATTGAATGCAACCTCAATTACTTTTACGCTTTAAAGTGCGGGGTAAACCTTCTAGTGCCCCTTCAAACTTCCCATAAAGAGGCACGGATCCAGACATGTTTAACCATCTAACCTTTGAAAAATATTTCACAGAGAGAAATAGAAATAATGCACCGAACAGAAGGTCACCGACAGAACATCATTTTCTCCAAAGTACTGCACAGTAATGAAGTCAAGAGTACTCGAGCCACCTTAAAGCCACACATGTGCCTATTACTAGATATAAGTATTTGAAATATTGTTAACGGAGGGGTTCTCTAAGTTACCTCGGACAATGTCAAGCATTCCATGTCGTATAACCGAAAACAGCACTAATGTACTGCATCAGGAAATGTAAGAGCATTTTCTATGAACATAGCAAGGCACTTCCTGGCATTGTGATTGGAAAAGTATATATACGAATTGCATGTGTTGCAAAGCCCACATATCACTCCATTCACCGGGAAATGTCACTGCAGGTAACTCAGATCAAATGATGTACAGATGTCCTGCAGCAAATCAGTTAGACCCATTTCGGAGGTACTAGCATCAGCATGTTTGGTGCCAAACTTGGGAATGCACTGTAGATATTGAAACAATACACTAATGCCAAATTAGCCTCTCATCAAACAACATCTGACATACTGCGGAATATCTCCAACCCAGACCTTTCCCTCTCTAACCTATATCCCCTGTCTTTCAACCTCCGATATCCTGTCTCTCCACATCCCTTAAACTTTCCCCTTACTATTTCATCCTTGAATGTACACAAGACTGTGACTCGGAGGTAATGGAGTCCTGTAGGCAGTGAGTGAGACAGAATACAACGGAAGAAAGCAGCGATAGACTGATGGCGATGCTTGGTGATTGGCGTTTGGCTTACGATTGTAGTGTTCAGCGGGCAAACAGAGTCATCATTCAGGCAAAATCGTCTTCAGTTTTCCCCTGAATTGTAGCAGCATTGGAAACATGCAGATGTAATTGATATACTATGCAATACTGCAGGCTGCAGCAGTGTAACAGGAGGTCTGTTTCCGGTTTTTGATTTCTTACAAGCTTTTTTGTTGTTCAGCCTAATGATGTTGCTACTACTGAAATTACATGGACCTTTGGAAATTATATATTTTTCACCTTGGTAGGGTGGTGCTTTTCTGAAAATTGCATTGAGTGTGACATAAGCGGTTTTGAAGGTGTTCCTGTCTAGTATCCCTACCCTACCTGAATGGGATATATCATGCTTCCTGTTACTGGAGATTAACCTTGCACAGACATGTCACACCATGTTAAGTGTTTTGAGAGATGAAGTGAGACCCAAAACAGAAGTGTGTTCTCCCCCTCTAGGTGAGCTGTTAATACTCTTTGGACTATAGTCCTTAAGTTCAAAGCTGACATAAGGAGTTGTATACGCATAATTGAGATAGTTGGTGAAAGAACATATTGTCATGGCAATGTACCACGGGAATCATAGATTACACGTATTGAAAAAGACTAGGGTTGTATCTGACGACAAGTGATGCGTGCAGCATTTGCAGCAATACAAAACCCTTTGTCTTGCTCAGCGGCCTCCTCAGAATTAAGTTTTTACAACATCACTGATAGGTCTGAAGCGAAAGAAACAGCACCCCACCTTTCTCTTCATTGATTAGGTTTAGAGTGAAACCAGACTGTCTATTGGTAAAGATTTGTCTGAGCACATGGGGAGACACAAAGATGTGCTGTGCTTGTTACACCTACGACCCATGATATGAATAAGGAGGAGCAGGTGTTGTACACAAAACAGTGGAGCAATACAGGTGTGGAGTTGTAATGTATGCTGAAATAGTCATCCATCATGTTTCAACAGCATAACAACTTTGTGTTTTAGAAGCGAGGGCACCTGTCTAGTAAATCAGAGTGAAAGGATTTGCTGAAAGCCCACGTCTGGGAGATCATCTTGGAGACTGTCTCAACCTGTGACAACATCTTTGAATGGATAGTGAGCACAACCTTGTTCACGGAGTCAATTGTCTGGGGTGTGATAGTCTGACAAGGAACATGTTTTATGAGCAGGACGTCAATAAAATCAAAATAATACAGAGCAATTATCTAAAACATTCCTCCATGGCACGGTTCATAAACAGGGTATACCTTTAATAGATCAGGGCTCTGAGTCTTTGGAAATAAAGCCTATTGATAAATCATGGGTGCACATCACAATATTTGAAGCAGGTCCATAGATCCATAAGCAAGGCTGAGCTAATGAATGGCATCACAAGATGTTGGTTTGAGACACTTTCAGGAGACAGCTGTAGGCCAATTGACCATGACAAAAATATCCAGTGTAGAAGAACATAATAGTGCTGCAACGAATATGTGATAAGACTAATATAAATAATACAAATTAACAGATAAATAACAAAATGTAAATATAACAAATATCATACCCTCCAGCTCAGACACACACACCCACACACACACACACACACACACACTTAATCATCTTTTTGTGGGCACTGGGAAGATGACTGAGGAGTACAGGTAAAAACAAAAAAGGGGCAATGGCATCCCTCCTCTATTTCTTCCTCGAGAACCTTCTTGAGCTGTGTAACCAAATCACCATGGTGTTTTTGGCAGTCTCAGCTAACAGGCACAAATTGGGCCTCATTACAATACCGGCAGTAGCTGTGCCAATATAACAGGCATGGCTGCCGCTGGTATCATTTTTTTTCCGCCACCCAGGAATGGGCAATTACCGGGTAATTACGGCCCCACTGGACCCGGTAATTGCCCATTCCTGTGCGCCAGAAAACAATGCTCTCCGTTCCCATTGAGCCCTATAGAGCTCAATGGGAACGGGGAGGCTGGATGCACCGGCACCATCAAAAATGGTGCCGGTGCATCTGGCATGCTCTGCTTGGGGGTGTCGGAAAAGACATCCACGAGCAGAACTCATAGTTTGCCGGTACGGTAACAACGGTACCGGCAAGCTTACCAGTACCGTTGCTACTGTACCGGCACACTTGGAATGAGGCCCATTGTTTGTTATGAAGTGCAAATGCTGTGTTTGATAAAACAGTCCACTGAGCATGCATCTGGTGTATGGCCAGGAGGGGCAGACTTGTAGGTGCACTCTCCTTTGTGGGCACTGATATGTCCTTCCAGATAGAATATTTACATGAAACAAACATACAGCCTAATAAGGTCATGGATTCTCTCAAATGGGAATTCATACATACAACACAACAAATAGTATTGTAGCCACATTTCAAAGTGTTCAAGTACCAGTAGAAATAATCCCAAAGCAAATGTTAAAAACACAGCACACAGTACTGTAGCCCCATATCAAACCTTTTAAAGCCACATATTGTAAGACAAGGACAGGAAAAACTAGTAGCTTATAGTCATAGAAAATTGTATTGGCTAGCTTTGCCAGCTATCACAGATCACGTGATAGACTGTGAGGGATTATATAGTAAAAATGAAGCCTAGAACAAATATAACGAAAAAGGCGTTGCTGGTAAGATCAAGAGGAATTATTTGTACTGACATTGACATTTATTGGGTATTTTTGTCACCTGCTAACTGTCACGTTTAAAAGGAGTTCAGACTCCATAATACACATGTACAGTATTATATTTCCCTTCAACAATTGTAGGAAGCTAAAAGGATAGACCTGTAGACACCATAGGGCCTTACAAACACTAAGAGCAGCCTGAAATACATGCCAATAATGAGCCCTCTATTGTTGGAAATACAGAAAGTGTATCAGAAATGTATGTCCATCAATTCCCATCTTGAATATGTGTTGTGAAGTACACAAGCCTTCTTGGAAATGTACATCTCTCTTGTGTCTGAATTCCTGACCCCAAACTATCAAGCACAGGATACATTGGAGTGCAGCTTTAAGCAGAGACACATTGATTTGTTTTAAGTAACTATCTTTATTTGATTGAAACACAACTTTATAAGAATATTGAAGGCTTAGTATAGTGTAATTACACTGATCGCAGTTGTATAGATTCAATTTTAACATGGAGGGGCTGAAATTAAAGAATGGAATCAAAATTGTAAGTTTCAATTCCAACTGGAAGGCATCCTGAGGGGACTACAAGCCCTCCAGTCCAGTTGGATCTGGTGATACTCATCTGTTGTATGCCAAGCAGGTATTTAAAGCAGATAAGGGCCATACACCTACTTAAGTCATTTGCTAATGAAAAAGAAAGTTCAGACATTTTACATAAATCAGTTCTTATAAGCTTGTAAAATGCATTTGCAATGAGAGGTCAAAAGAAGAGTTACATGACATTTAGATGCACTGCAAAAAGTTAGCTGCCTTTGATTAATCAAAGTGAAAGAACATTTAAAATTTCCACATCCAAGATAATTTACTTTGAATAGTGGTGAAATGGAAAGGAAATATTTAGCCAAGATGTCATCCCTGCCCTCTTGTAGGAACCTTTCCCATTGCACAATAGAAGAAACACATGCATGTATATGAACAAAATTTCACCATAAATGTGCCAAAAGAAATGCATCTGATTGATCTGAACTTTGGATATGATGTGGACGAAAGTATCAACCATGTGATTATGTAAAATAGATTTGGTTTGTAATTTGTTTAATTGTCAAAACATTCTGAAAACGTGTAACATTATCAAAGATTATTAGAATTAAATCTTAAAATGTTTGCCCGAATCACAAAATATAAAAATATCAAATGTATCACTGTACCACAGATGAGTCCGAACTTATAATTTAAAAAAATGAGCTTATCTTCAGAAAGAGTAAGAAGCCCTCCATCTTTGCTAATCAGTTGACTGCAAACCACTGACAAACCAGCGGTGGGATTAGTGGGAAATATAATGAGATACCCATAAAACAGGAGGATAGAATGATGGAAGATTTGGGTTATGAGGACTAAAAAAGGGAACCAACTGGAGATTGGAGAGCAACATGACTTATTTACCCCGTATGAAGTGGGTCCATTGACTTAAGCAGAGTGGTGTAGAGCTCATAGAGAAAATGGCAATTGGCACTTGGTGGCTGATTTCAAAATAAACCACCACAAATGAGGGTTTGCTGTGGAAATGATGCCCAGCTGAGTGAGTCCCTTGTTGGTCTTCCCAAAATTAGAAGTTGCATATTAAAAGGTACATTAAAGGAAACCCATACCAATTCCCTAAATTGTCCATCTTGATCAGAGGGAAATCTGGGAAGGTAACATGACTGGGAATGAAGGGGTGTGCAATTCAAAATCAGAGACACAGATACTAATATCCCAATATTCTGTGTTCCTAATATGTATCCAAAACAAAGTGAGATGTGGTTTCTCTAAGCCCTATTCCACTTTGTAGTGAAAACACCAATTCTAATGCTAATTTAACAATTTAAATTTAATTTTAAAGCATTTTGGCTGACACTTGAATATAAGATTGACTTTGTAAAGTTAAGTATTATTTGAGATTATAGTTAGTAGTTTAAAACAGTGTGGAATCATGGTGGGTCATAGTGCTGTAGTGGGGATACATGTTATGCATGGAGAACAGGTGCAAACTTCTCAGCTGTGGTAATTTCTCACTAAAAGGGGAGGGGGCTGCAGTGATGGCCACATAGGGTTATGCATCAGGCTGCAAAAGGCCCCTTTTTCACGGTGTGCTAACTAAATGATTTCCAAATTATAGGCTTAAACTGCAGGTAAGTAAGTTGAATATAACATTAGATTTAGGCATTGCTAACAGGACTGGGTGCTCATGTTGACCAGAAAATGAATTCACTCTTTTATTAAATTGTTATGCCATGGTATAAGCAGATAGCACATTGCAAATTACACGTTCCTTGGCTATTGCGGAAAGAAATAAACAGCTCTTGATACATTCAAGGTCAGAAAACAAAGGTGCCAAGGGAAGTCAGCAATTTTACAACCATTTATAATTCAGCATATTAGTTTCTGGAAACTGGTCTACTGACAGTTTAAAAATACCCCATGCCGGTTTCAAATCGCCCCTCAGCACATATCAGCTTGGGACGAGACTCAAAGAGTTCCTGGGCTGCAACTTCCATGCATTGTTAACAATTCAAGGCTCAAGCGGTGTCATGATCTATTGGGCTCTCATGGGAAACTTGTGGAGATATCCGGCGGAAGATGCATAAAGTTCTGCTGATCATCTCTAATGTCTCATTATTTTGGCACTATGATATGGGAACCGTGGGATGGACTATGACATCACAGTGGGGGTCGAGCAATCCCCAGTAAGACTTGTGGGACCCAATTATTTATGGACAATATATCTCCCGCCATAGGGGAACAACATAGCTTTGCCAATAAGATTCACTCAGGAGATTTACCGAGTGTTTTAATGTGTTTTGATAATTAGTTTGTTCCATTCTAAAAGTTTTCATCTTAGGGCGTACCTTTGAATGTCATCCAGTACTGATCTGCGGTGACCAGTTAAAGTTTCGAAAACAAAAGGATCGAATGCCAAAGGATCGAAAAAAAAATGTAAATGTATATTTTTTTTTTTTGCTCTAGTTTAGCTTTAAAAGGGTGTCTTTACACCAAAAACAGGGGCTTGGGGCGTGGACCGCCCCCCAAAAAAAAAACAATTTGATCCTTTTTTTCGGTCGAATTGACTGGACCCTTTTGTCATTCGACCCTTTTGATTCGGTACTATAACCTATAACCCTGTACTGCATTCTGTTTGAATTTCACTTTCCCAGCTGCAACTGAGCCCAGATTAAATTGTGTTACTTCTTGCCTGGCGTACACTCCTATTTTTATCACTTTTGTAATATTTATTGGTGAGTTTCGAGGCAACCCGCACAACAGTGCCATGCCAAGTACTATTGCTTGGGATGATATCATGCATTTAATACAGCCCGGGGAAAACTATGGAATAGACAGGAAGTGTGCACATGAAATGCCTTATTAAAGAATTAATTTCATTAATTGAGAACTGTGAGAAGTGCACATTCTCTGTATTCCCTGGCCTTCAATGCTCAGGCAGAGTCTGGTGTAATGTGGAAGGGAAAATGGGTTTTCAAATAAATATCTGTTACTGGTGAATAGTACATCTCCATAACAAAAGTATAAAGAGACTGAAAACATCACAACCAGGACTTTTTAAAACTGTGCATGCATGATGGAATACCATCAGCATGTGCAAGAAAAGTCATGCACATGCACACACCCACTGATAGATGAAAGAACACATCCAGGTGTAATGCAATATTAGAGAACAACAACCGCACATTCATTCAATATGGGATACATGTGGGTTCAGAACAGAACATGTAGATTGCCGAGAACATTACCTGTGAATTCAAACTTACCTGAGCCTGTGCAAAAAAGTTACCTTTTACATGTGCATAGTTTAACACCTAGTCCGATGCTAGCCGATCATCGTCTATTTGTTAAGTGGCCTCTATCTAACTAATACATTTACTGTCTCACACCGGCAGGGGAGTAAGTGGATATATATTTTGAATTATAATTGATGTCAATGTATTTGCCTCATGTTGACAAGCCATGAATGACGCTATGCAATCTAAAGGAGCTGATGCACAGTAATAATGTTTAGAATGTCCATTGTCTCTTATAATACAGCATATTTAAATGACAATTGTTGTGAATGCCTATGTGGACAGATGCAAGCGACATTCAAATATGCAGATCAAATTTCATTTGTGTTGATGATTATGTTAAATACATGTATATTGTAGTGATCCCCAGGGTAAAGCTGGAGAGCGACCTGGCTTACGTTGCTTCCATGTATTCCTCTTAGCCTGTGTGTTTGGAAGGACGTTTACTTTCTGGAGCTGTTTGGTCTCCATTCGGAGATTGATGTCATTGAAAGATCTGGTCCAGACTGCTACTATATTCAGTCGTGCACCTGCCAGAATTTTGACACTCAGCAAGTTTTCCTCTGGTTTTAAGAGGTACATGGTCAGATCAGTCGAATTCTCATAAGTGTCCACCATGCTATGTAATCACGCAGTGCAACACAATATTCTTGGTGGGTGAATTGAATATTTTAGCTCTCGGCAGTCAGACTGATGAAAATGAGTGGAGGAGGAAAACTTAACGAGCTTAAGGTGTGCTCCCACTGTTAGGGGTGCGAGTACGATTGGTAAGGTCACCATCCTCAGGACTTCTGCCCACCATTAAGTTTTCCAGTCACACTAAGATAAACTGTATGGCTTTTAACTGTGACTTTTGAACCCTATGTAGAACACGTGTTACAACAACTAGTCTCAACTATCAATGGCCTGCCAAAATCAGCAGCTCAGCGTTTAATATTATAGGTGTACACAGGAATGGCACACCATAAGTATATCTATAAATCTCACATGTATATGTTTGAAAATAACATTTATATTAATCAAAAAAGACATTTTGAAATGAAGACTGTAAACTATTGTTTGACATGACTTTATAGGGAGGTCCAGGAAATTAACCCAAACAAAAAAATCAGGGTAAAAATAATATGTTCACTTGTGTCTACTGCATAAGGAAAATGAACACTGGTAGATTGGAGAGAACCCTATTTCCTAGCTGGTAAAGAAAATGACACAACCCGTGATTCTCAATTGATTGAAGGTACACCAGGTGAGCTCCGAACCACAGGTGCACAAAATGGTATGGGAAACACATCTCTGACACACATATATACTTGAAAGGACGTTTAAGTCATACCATACTAGCCACATTTGGTGTGAATATAGCATGTAAATGATATGATATGATACGGCATGTATAACGTGCCCGTACACAAGTGTTTCAAGCACTTTGTATGCCAAGAATGTACAAAATGTCAAAATGATACACAGTGTCTTGGATGCATGTATCAGGTTGTATCAGAAACAAATTCCAAAATAATTGAAAGGTGTGTTGGTGCCATGGATGTCTTGGTCAATACAAAAGTGATATGTACACATGCCCATCTTAAGTGTAGCAGAATAGGTGAGTCATCTCAGACACTCATTATTGGACAACTCATTTTTAAGCTTCTTTGCGGAGGAATACAAACACAATTTTGGTGGGACTAAGTTTGAGATCTATGCCTGTCACCTGTGATTGGATGAGAGGAATATGGCATTTTTGCCATGTCTTCCATGTGGCTGACCATGGTATAGGGAGATAATGGGCTGTGACTATGAGTTGTTGACACACGTGGTAGGCTCAAATGTGGTGGGCTGAGGAATTAACAGATTACTTAAAACCAAAAGAAGTCCAAAGGTGAGGTGTATTTTCTCATCTTAAATAACGTCATTCTCATCTTAAATAACGTCATTCGGCCATGAGGCCATCAAAGTACATCCTAACACAATACAAAAAAAAAAGAAAAACAGATAATTTACATGATCAGAAATGATCAAACACAACAGTGCAAACCCCTTTACTTGTTCATTTACAAATATAGGAAGCCCTTAGTCCCTGTGCTATGGTGGTTACCCATGGACTTTTTCCCTAGTGGGGTAGTATTGGCACCAGAAATGACAGAATTGTGATCATTACATTCAAGGGGGTGAGTAGCACTAAGGAGGGGATGGGGACTAATGAAAATCATGCTGTCTGTTTACCGGCCATTGTTCGCCTTACTGTACACAGTTGACCGCCCATTGATCTATACATTCCATCCTCACAAGGTCGCTACTAGTGTTACCTGCATAGTCCAATCTGGAGCAGGTCACTATAGCTTTCCGAGTTATAGAAAGACAACCCCCTGCTTTGCAGAGCCAGTGCATGCATTTGTTTTGGAGAAAATCCCTTGGTTCTCGTTGATTTGATTGTAGCTTTGGAACCCAGTGCAAGAATACAATACAGTCCTTTGTCCCCCGTAATCTTTGCTATTGGGCAAACCCTCCCATGTTCAAAAACAGGGTGCCCTACACTAATCAGTGTTGGGGCAAGGGTTTCTCACATGATTATTAGCCCTGGCGCTCCATATCACATGTGTTGTGTTGGCATGGGGTAACATATTGGTTTCCTTGCATATGGACAGCCAGGCAAATTGCTCATCTCAATTTACGGACATTGAAGTGGGCACATGGGGCTCACATTACATTGGGACTTGGGATGCTTTATTGGAGATACCTGTATGGGCACCATTGTTTTTTCCAACAATCGAGGGGTCTATATTGGCATGTATTTCAGGCTCCTTTGAGTGTTTGTAAGGCCTTATGGTGTCTACAGAGCCAGCAGGAAACCCACCATTGGCACCCCGACCCTCTCCCTTGGACTTCAATTAGAACCGATACAACCCTTTTTATGTCTACAAGCTCCGATAAGACTTGCTTACAATCCCATCCATGGACAGAACATGCTTGCTTGATGGACAGATCAATGGTAGGCAAAGTACATGAGCCAGAATGGTTGGGGACACTTGGTGGGGGGAGACAGAATAAGGGACTATTTCCTAGACTCAAGTACATCAGATTTTTGCTCCAGGTCCTACTAATAACAGTGATCGTTTCTTTGGATATGACCCCAGCCCCAGCCACAGCCACAAATTCCACAAGATCAATTTGTTCCGTGGGTGCTGGGAGACTGTTGGTCTCAGTAGGCAGGAGAAATTCCTTAGCCACATGATTCAATCTTGACAGGGTCTCACAGTCCACACAATCACCCCTCAGGCTTTTCGTGGCAGACATCCCCAGCCAAATAACCGGGGGGAGGTTGGTTAAATATGAGGGCCATCCCTGTGCCTCCCAGAACCTAGTAAATAGCTGTTCATTTCGGTTGATGCCTGGGGTATATCCGCACTGATAGAGGCAAAGGGGGCAACATGCATCTCAAGGGACATGGGTATTTCAGCAGTCAGGGGTGTTGGTGTGAGGGAGCAGTGCTATCTCCTGTACACCCTTCAGTAACGTTGCCACATCCAGAAGGAATTGACAGACCCCTGTTCACCAGCTCTTTATCAGAGGGAGTATCCATGAGGGTGACTGGGTGACAGGGTGACAGGTGCTCCAATGGGGGTGTGTGTACAGATGGGTGTAGCACGAAATTGGCCTGCAGCAATATCAAGTTCATAGCTGTAGGGGCAAGTCTGATTGGCTTGTGCTCTCCTAAAATGATCTTGCATGGATAAGACCCCGCTTTGCTCGATGAGTCCTCTGGTATAGCACTATGGATATCCTCTTATTGTGCATCAGTAGATTTACACCTTGTGACATCCAGAGTGCTTCCAAGAAACTGGTTGATTTCCTTTATCAGCTGGTAAGCATCTCCTGTTTAATAGGGCTATGAAACAGCACCTTCGGGGCAGCACCTGGAATGGAGTGGGGCAGTTTCTGTTTTACAATTAATAGTTTCTTTTTGTGTTGGGTAAACATTGGAAAGCTCTGTGAAGGTTGGTGGAGGAGGGCGGCCGCAAGCTCTATTAGAGTCCTAACTGGCTCATTGGGGATCAATACCGATGGTCGTTCAATAGTGGTTCTGATTGTACAGTTTGGTTGAAATTAGCCTCCCCCTGGCGCTTCTCCTCACCTTTGGCTGTACAAGGCCTTCCAACTGGAGAACTCCCGCTCTTGTTATTGGGCTGTGCACTGCAGAAGCACGGACACAAGATGCTCTCCCCAACCCGCGGGTGCCGAACACCCAGCATGGAGTGCAACACACATGCCCTTGATCACTGCGGGCTTCAGCGGGAGTTGCTGGATGGTGTTGAAGCTGGAGGGGTCATGGCCTCCCCACCACAGGACACAGTGGCCTTCTTGGGCCGAAAATTGCTGCTGGTGTGGGCCTCAACCCTGCACCCTTGATCCCTGCAGGCTTTGTATCTGAGGGAGTTGCTGGAGGGTTTTGAAGCTGGAGAGGGCGTGGCCTCATCACCACGCGATACAGTGGGCTTCCTGGGCCTGAAAACTGATGAGGATGTGGGCCGCAACCCTGCGCCCTGGATGCCCATGGGTTTCATTTAAGGAATCTAACATAGTCAGTCACGCAGACTTCTTTTAGGTCCCAGGCTACAAATCCCTTTTGTAGAGGGTGCTGTCGAACATTGGTCCTTTTGGCCTTTGGTTTCTAGAAATCCAGATGTCAATTGAATTCTTCCCCATCTGTCCCAGGTCGATTTTCAGGTTGCAGATATTTTTGTCATGCCCCCATCCAAGGGTCGAGCAGAGTTCGGAGCTAGTGATCAGATTATGTGCATCAAAAGCCAATACAGTCTCTGTTTTCTGTAGTGCCCAAGAAAGGCACATAATTCTTGATGAGCATTCGATGGTTGCATTCTTAGAGAGCACCCTCTGGCTCAGATTCCCAAGGAGCCTTCCTTGTTCATGTTCATGGAGAGGAGTCCTTGGTGTGTTTGCAAGCCATCACAGAATGTATAGTATGGCTCCGAATTAGCCTGAATAATCCCCTCTCTCTCCCTCCCTCCCTCTCTCTCTCTCTTTCTCTCTTCTACTTCTCTGTTTCTCCAAAGGTGTCCCAATGTAGCCTAGACCCCTCTCTCTCTCTCTCTCTCTCTCTTTCCTTTCTCTCTCTCTCTCTCTCTCTCTATCTCTCTCTCCCTGCCACCTCTCTCTCTCTCTCTCTCTATCTCTCGCTCTCTCTCATACACACACACACCCTCTCTTACTCTTTCTTACTCTCTCTCTCTATCTCTGTCTTGTTGTTGTCTGTGTCTTTTTGGGTCTTAAATTGTTTCCCACTGCCAGTTTCTGGGCTCAATAGAGCAAGGCTATCTACATCCCTAGCACTTGTATCCTGGATGCACCCCAGTCCAGGCCGACATTGCCTGCACCTTGCCTCAGCACACATGCCAGCCATTAATGTGTGTGGCTTGCCCAATTCTGGTTTTCTCTTGTGGATGTTTCTCTCAGCTTAGTAATGTTATGTGTCCCTCTTCTATCTCATACCTTCCCCTGCCTCCGATGACTTCCCCCTTCCACTCGCCATGCCTCTCCACCAACATCCTCCTGGTTCAACTCTGTTTCTTCTCCTTGTCTGACATTCCTCCAACTCTGTCCTCTCCTGGATACTTGTTACTTCCTCCTCCCTTTTGATGTTGCTCCCTTCAAATAAGTCCTCTTAATTAAATATGCCCTTCATCTTCCTGCTTAAAACTCATCCTTGCTGTTCGCCCCTCTCTGGACATGCAACTTCTCTGTTATATATCAATGAGGGAATTATCTGTGACACCTGTCAGCAGCATTTGGCACTGTCGACCACCCCATTCTGCTGTCCCTTCTTGCCAAGATGGGGATATCTGGTCAAGGACTAGCCTGGTTTACTTTGTTCCTGGTGGACCACACTCGGACCCTTGCCATGCCCCCATTTCTTTCTGCGTCTTGCCATTTTAGCTGTGGGGTGCCACAGGGTTCTTCCTTGTCTCTGATTCTAATTCATATTTACATCTGGGCACTTGTGTGTTTCATCCGCTTCTTCGGCCTCAGGTGTTACTTGTACGCCGACGACACCCAGATCATGATCCACCTAGATCTGGATCAGGCTCAGGTGTTGTCGCACCTTCTGGGGTGCCTGGCGGCCGTGGGGGGTTGGATGAACCACAACTGGCTATAATTAACAGAGACAAGACTAAGGTGATAGTGATGGGCTGTCCTCCTGATCCTTCACTGTGGGTGTCTTCCTTTTGGCCTCCTTCTCTTGGTCTCCTCCCAGCTCCGGGGGGTAGTCCTGTCTGCATCTCTATCTATGGACAACCAAGTCGCAGCTGTTTGCCAATCCAGTCATTTCCAGTTTAAAGTATTAAAGAAAGTACTTCACATGATCCCGGCCCCTCTTCGTCCACCGGTGGTAGAGGCCTTGGTGCTATCCCGGCTGGACTACTGTAATTCCCTCTATCTGGCGCAGCCAAAGGGGTTGATTCGGCGACTGCAGCGGTGGCAAAACCTAGCAGCTCGGGTGGATCCAGGCACACCCTATGGGGTTCATATTTCACTGGTTCTCCGGTCCCTTCATTGGCTCCCAGTTCCTACGGGCATTAAGTTTAAAGCATTGTGTATCATTCATCGGGCGCTGCAGGACCTGGGGGCGGAATTTCTCAGAGCAAAGTTTACACGCCACTGCCTAGTTGCTGTCTGCGCTATGCTTCAGCTGATCAGCTCTGTGTGCCCTCCTTCCAGCGTGTAAGGATTAGAGGCCAAGCTTTTTTCCATAGCAGCAGCTCTGCTATGGAACGAGATACCATTAGTCATAAAAAAAACTTTCCAACCATCTGGCCTTTAGAAAGTCTGTGAAGACCTATATCTATTAGGTGGAGCAGTGTCTGGTTGTGGCCTTGCCTCTTCCTCCAGCGCCATGATACCTTAGGGTGACCTTGCACTTTAGAAATGTGCGTGATATAACATAACACCTGGGCCATGTTTGTGAAGTGAATGAAGTATTGGATTGGGCCATTCGGCCATCTTACAGCCCATGTGCACCTAGTGGTATGTGCATGGTTTGTTGCAGCCCCATGGCTCTGTGAACTAAACAAACCTGGGATCTGCCATCTTCGAATATGGTGGCCCTACCACAGCAGCTACGCGATAATACAAACGTTTCCTCATGCCTGTGTGTTTCTTTTTCAACTTCCGCAAACTAATCCCTCCAATTGTGGTGTCTACCAGTTTCTCCCCCTGTATCGTTTGCTGCTGGGAATACTTGATTAGATCATGATTCCATTCAGAGTTTAACTCATGGACAATGGATGTTCTGTCGAATGCTCACATTCTGGGCTTCCAGATCGCAATTGCTCTTTGTCGGTTCCAGCATCAAAGTCTCTAATTGGAACAGTGCCTGGGAGATGTGGAAGCAAGAAGTTATGAGGTCTGATTCACTTATTCTAATGATGTTACGGGTAATTTGGGTGGACCAATTTATGAATTTGAAGTCACTCATTCTAACAGTTTCTGAGGGAGCATGGGTGAGTGAGTTATGAGGCTGGGATTTGGTGGCTGACCAGGTGGAATACTCTATGTACTACCCTTGTGATTCATGATTTCAGAACGCTGAGCTTTACCATTCTACCAGGGGCCACCTCACCCCAGTTCCCCACCTAGTATATCTGACTTCACCAGTGAGTTTGTGTAGGTCCAATGCGGTTGTTCTGTTGTCTTGGTAGCACCAAGCTGCCTTCTGGCATACGTTTCGCTGGACCATGTGGTACGAAATGGATAACATATTATAACACAATAGTGTAAGGTGGAAATCTGCATGACTCCACAACTGAAAGAATGGAATATTATATGTTTCCCATCTGAACTAGTTTGTGTCAGACTGATAGACAGGGGGTAACCTAATCCAGTGCAGCATCTGCAAATGCCGTCTGTGGGGCCAGAGGTCCATGTTATGTTGTGTGGTCCGCAGTGTGGTATGCCACACAGTGATCCAGCATGGTCAGGAGAGATCAATCCCCTTTGTCTGTGATGTGTAATGCATCTGCAACCGGCTGCAAGTTCACTGTTTCAGTGCGTAATCTGGGTTTGAACACAGAGTGGTTGTCCTGCGGAAGTCCACAATGCTATACTTGTTCCTGCACATGCAATGATACAGTTGTTTTGATCATCGTCTCTGGGAACTGTAGCTTTGTAATAGGGTGTTTGGCAGCACAGTTGTCTAAGTTATTATTTTACTTATTTGAGAAATGAGTATGTTGGTCCTGTTTTGAGTGTTAAGAAGAAGTGAAAAGACAAATTGATTTCCTGGATATAGGGCAGGAGCACGTGGCACATAATTGATTCAGCATATACAGAGAAAAGGACAGCGTCCAATGTGGTGGGTTTGAGGACCACAATCATGTCAGTGAATCCAGAAGTTGTGATGCGTGGGAATTTGGTTATAACCAATAGGAGAGCTCTGCTTTTGCTTGCTCTTCAGTTATTGCTGTTATATAATGTGTTGTCTGTTCAGTTTACAGAAGTATGCGGAGGCACATTTGTTTGAGTGTGGCGAGATAATCAAATGTGTTCAAGTTGTCCCTTTCTGTGAGCTCCCTGGAGTTCTGAAGGAGAACGGTTTTGTTCTGTGCGAGTGAATTTTCAGTGGAGCATGAATGTTATCAAGGGTTGCCATGGCAAATTAAAAAAACGAGTCTGGAAGGGGTTTGACGTCTGTGTCGGAGCAATTCATGGCTGCTAGGTGAGTGGAGGTTGGCATCCAGGGCTTATTTAGGTAAATACCTGAAGCATCAGAGTGCAATGGAAAATAGCAGCTGTTATGGTTGGTTTTCAGGCATTTGGCAGGTGAGCAGATCAGTATGGCAGCATGATCGGCACATTAAACCTCCATGCAGGTCCAAAAAATAGGGCATGGCCTAATTATGCATGTTTCCCATGATGAAGAGGGGAACTGAGACATGTTGTTAGATTTGTTAAGAATGAAGTCACCCAGAAAGATTGTGTTAGAGTTTTTGATTGATGCTGCTGATAATCGGTCAGAGACCTCATGCTGGTAGATGAGGTGAAAGGTAGTGATTTGTGAGGGAGTGAGGAGAAAGTGGGAGATGGGGCATACTTTGCATTAATACATTATAGATTTGAGAAAGGCCAGGTTGTATTGTGGTTGACAAATAGTACAACTCCGACCCCACCTATTCTGTATGCATATTTGAAAATGTGGTCTGACAGGCATAAATAGCGAGTACAGTGTAGGATGACGATGTGAAGCAGCATTATGTAACAAAGAAGGTAGGGTGATCAGATCCAGTATATCTGTAGCATGGTGGAGCCCAGAATGGTGGTTTATCATCATCATGTTGAATGTCTTGGTGGGAGTTTATTTATTTATTTAATTGTATTTATTGAGCATTTGTTAGGCACCTGTACAACAGAATGAAGATTCCAGGCTCCACAAGGCAAAAGTTGGGCAGGGACACGGGAGTAAATAAAAGTGGTTTAAAAAAAAGCAGAAAGTATACATTTGTGGTCATACTAGGCCTTGTGGCATTCGGACGTGCACATGCAGTGACGTGAAGGTAAGTATAGGAGACATGGATGGGGTGGGCAGAGGTTATGGGCAAGTGCTGGTGAACCCCGGGAGGGAAGTCTAACGGGGAGCCAGGGAGGCAGCCACTGGCTAAGTGCTAGGGCGGAGGAATCCAAGGGTGGATGCACAGCCACCAGGCAGGGGGCCCACAATGGCAGTGGTTGACTGGGTAGAGGGCCTAGAACCTGTGGGATTTATGATGACCAATCCACCAGTCTCACCAGCAGTGGGCTGATTAGCAGGGAAGGGGAAGAGGGAAAGAGGTAGAGAAAAGCAGAGTTTTGAGAAGTTTCAGGAATTTAAGGAGGTCTGGCTCAAGTCTGAGAGGAGCAGGGAGGCTGTTCCAAAGAGAGATGCCAGTTCGGAAAGTGTCCTAATCAGGACTACTAGTTATGCTGGTGGCAGTAAGGCTTTGACAAGTAATTGTGAGCCTGGCATGGGGGAGGCTCTGCAGAATGGTTTATACATATGCGTGAAAAAGAGTGTGGTGCCCGGCACAATGGACAGTAAAGGCCAAGACAGGTGCTCTCCATGCCTGTGTAGACCCTTTACTAAGGATTCTCTGTTGAATTATGTCTTGAGAGACTTGTAAAGGTAGGGGTTTGCTGGCCATCTGATCTTGTGGGTGCAGAAAGGTGTTCAGACTGTCAAGCAGGGCGCTTAGGAGAGAAGGACGCAAGTAGGAAAGGGATACAGGAGGGTTGAGACATAAACGACTGCCTTGCAGTCATGTGATGCTGTGGGCATGTCGGGCAGTTCAGGAGTACAGAATGGTGGAGAATGGACTCGATAAATCCTTCCAATAAGATCCATATAATTGCATATAGCCTTGTTGTCAGAGAGCCATTCTTTTCCAGCTACGTTTGTATTATATAAAACCCAATGCATTGATGCATACTTCATGTACACACAGCAGTAAAAAAACACCTATTGGACTAAGTCAATAGACAGTCTAAAGCTAACAGCTGTTTGTATTCTGGTGGATGTACTTTCATGATTGAATTTAAGAAAAACATACTACTGAAGTGGTAGTGCTGGTGTGCAAATGGATTGCTAAACAGAAAAATGAAATGAAATAAAATTATATTTTATTTATATTGCATTCGTACACAAGTGTTTCAGAGCACGACCAGGCAAAAAGGGAGGGGAACAAGGGAGAACAGAAAAAGAAAACAGTGATCTTACTAGGCCCAGTGACATTTAAGAAAGTGCACGTGCATGGAAAAGGGAAAAGGGGAAAGTGAATGGGAGAGGGGGGTGGAAAGTGTGGAGCCGAGGAGAGAAAACAGAAATACATTTTAAATAAAATAAATAAGGGCGATAAACCATGGTAGTGCAGCCAGCAAGTGGCATGTGACTGTCAGATAAGGTATATCTGATAAGTGCAGAATAAGTGGGAGGGGGACTGTATGGGTACAGATACAGAACCATAATGCAGAGGGTGGCCTGGAGGCAGTGCAGGAGGATGGCAGGGTGAGCATGTATCTGGGCCCGAATGACAGAGTGTGGGCAGGGGCATGATGCCAAGAGAAAAAACAAATCAACAGGGTAAAAAGGGGGGCAAAGGTACAGGCAAAGAGGAAGGACTTTAGATGCTTCTGGCACCAGAGATGGTTTTCCTCAAGTTTCAAGGTGGCCAGGAGGCTTTTCCAAAGAGAGGCACCAGCCAAAGACAGAACTCTACCCCCAGCTTGTTTCTTTGCAAAAGCAAAACAACTAACCCTCAGGGAGTTAGACGTAGAGGGGCGAAGGGCTCGAGAGGGGAGGTATTTATAGAGGGATAGTTGAAGGTATTTTGGACCCAGGCCCCAGAAGGCCTTGTGGACAATGCAGAGGGTTTTAAATGTAATCCTTTCATCCACTGGAAACCAATGATGGGATTTCAGGGCTGAAGGGATACGATCCCAGGGCTTGAGGCCGAGGACAAGTCTTGCAGTCCTGTTCTGGGTTAGTTGTAAAGGGCAGAGAGTAGAGGCAGATAGATTTAGAAAGAGGCTGTTATACTAATCCAGACTGGAGAGAACCAGAGCTTGGGAGACAGTTAGCTTTTGAGGGAAGGAGAGGAAGTGCAATAAGAAATTTGACTTTTTGGAGACATCAGAGATGTCAAAGGAAAGTGTAGAGTCAAAGATAACCCTGAGGTTCTTAGCCACACAGAAGGGGGTAGGAGAAGGGCCAAGGGAAGCCGGCTAGAGAGTGAGAGGAAAGGATGGAGATGGTGTACCAATACACCGCTTGGTACCCTTGCAGCGATGGCCATAACCAGTGGACCCATATGCAGACAGAGTAAAACACAGCCTAGGTGTACACATATATTCTCCCCACCCAAGGTAGCACATAACAACATTGCAGATGTTTAAATAACTACAACACCATGTGTTTCTTAATAGTATAGCTGTTGTTTTTCTTAGCATTATATATCCTGTTTCTGAGTCATGTAAGGGGTTGTTTCATTTAATCAATTTTAGAGTATTTATTGTGGGATTGAGATTTCTTTAGAAAGAAGGAAATGTGATTAATAGGTTGACTCAAGTAATATATATATGGTGGACATTTCAAGGGGATGAACTGTGTTAGTGGCCTTTTTGTGAAATCCTCACCTTAGTACCTGCATCACCTCAGAAAGAATTCTGTTACAAAATTGCAAATTGTAGAGGAACAGTGTGGGATACATTAACCCACTCAGCAGAATTCCCATTCATAAGCAGTTAACAGCAAAATGGCTGTGCTGCCTCCTTTGAGCACCACTGCCTCGCATCAAAACTTCATTTTGCAGCTACAAAATGATGGCTGCACTGTTTTGTCAAGCACCATTGGGCAAGTTGGAACAGGAAATATCGCGAGAAAGGCTGCCAGGGTGTGTTGTTGTGTGTACTAAAGAAGCAAAGTGAAAAGCTGTGCTGCTTTGCTGCTAGCCCAAAGTTTCCCATTGAAAAAGGGAAATATTTTACATTTAAAATGATGCCATTCTGATGCTCTATTCATCTGTTCTACATTACTCTGCTTTTATCAGTGATACCCTGCCATGCCCATCCATATTCAGATGTGCTCCAGCAGAAGAGAGCATTATCCCTGAATAACAGGCAGTGTCAGACCAGATCCAGGAAATCAATAGAAGCTTTACTTTCAGCCACATGGAAAAACACGTGACTTTTGGGCTACAAAATGTCAAAAATCACTGCTTCAAAAGAAACCCAAGCTCTAAAGGCATATGTCAATTTCAGTGGACCTGTGTCTTAAACAGATTGCGGTATAAGTGAAACTGGGCTGCAAAACAATGTTGGGAAGTCAGAAGGAAGAGTAAACCTTTTGAAATGGTCAGCACAGCAGACTTCACCATGTGTTAAAGTGTGTTTTTGCAAATAAGGAAAAAAACCTGTTTTAAAAATGTAATGTTGAAAGAAGGCCCTGTCTTGGCCTAGCAATGTAAAGGGGGATTTGCTGGGAAACATATATGGGATGTTTTAGTTCTGAACAGGCTTGCTGCTGATCCAGAACAAAATAAAAGAAAATAAAGAAATACATGCATTGGCTGTATTGGCAAATTAGCCAAACAGGGTTCACTATGGTTCAAGGGACAGTTGGGGGCTAGGAGGGGAGGGGGTCAACAGCAGCCACAAGGGATTTCTGGGACACCTACATGTTAACTGTTCCCTTTTAAAACTTTGAATGGGACAAGAGAAAGAAATATCACACGCTAGTCAGACTTCTCTCTAGGCTTCAGCTTGAGGCAATAGATCTGGGACACCTATGTGTGACTTTTGGAAGTGACAAACGCCAGTCACTCAAACTGGGGAAAGTCCAGGGCAGCCCTGGACTAAACTGACATTTGGTGATAGCCTGAAGAAAAAAATGGTCCCAGTTGGAGGACAACGGCCTGCCCATTTTTGCTCCAAAGGCTAGTTTATTAATAAAACTTTGAGACTTTTATCTCCGCAATTGGACAACACAGAAAGGCGAAAGTTTCACAATCTAGATGCAATTTTGGTGGCTTTAATTCAAGACGTGGTAGCCTTTACTGGCATATAAGGGACAGAAAAGGCAGAGAATTGGATATTCTAAGGAAAGTATATGTAGTGCCACTTTGAAATCAAGATTAACATGCCTTATGATAATATGTAAACATGTATAAAGTTATAGAATTTTAGGTATGAGATCTCTCACTGAAAAGGGTGAAAAATGATTAGACGGACGAAACAAAATCCTACAAACTGGAGCATTGGACTGCCATGCTCTGCATGAAATATGTAATCTGTTTATGTAATTTGTAAAAAGGCTGCAACTGTATAAATATTTGATTTATGTTAAGATGGATTTTTGGCAACAAGTACTGTGGGATGGCTTTGCACCTCATAAAACACAACCCCCTAAACTGAGTCCCCTCCTGGAGGAGGCGACCAACACAGGGACCTATCTAGTTCTCAAGGGGTGGGCCTAGCTTAGTTCTGCCCAACCATAAATTCTGTGATGTCACCCATTTTATAAATAAGAGAGGCTGACCCACACTCAGACACACGCTCTGCTGAATTTCCAGCACCTGCGTATCCAGACATTGCAGATCCATCTTTGCAAGATTCCAGACTCTACTGCCAGGCCAAAGCATAGCTGGCCCTATCCCAGCAAAGCCATAGCATAGCTGACACTATCTCAGCAAGTCCATTGATCCAGAAAAAACTCCACTAAAATCCCAATAACAAGGGGAAAAGCTGTGGTACCCTCTTGGGAGCATCCTGTGACCAGACCAGCGACCAGCTTTTTGCCCACTACCGACATGCCCGCTGTATCCTTGCCATTCAGTGAGCAGCCTTTCCTAGCTGTTTGCTGTGATGGGTGCCCGCCGTGTGGTGACCAGAGTTTTTGAGTCCAGAACCCGGTTGACTGTCCCCCAATTCCAAACTCTGGCACTGATTGTATCTCCGCATCCCATAACAACCCATATCTTACCCTATCTTGATACCTTGTCTTGGTTCCACCTTCTAAGTAATCCTATTTATACCCTGGTAACTTGTTTAAGACTGTTAGAATTCTCTATGCATCTGTCCTTGAATTCCGAGTGTTAGCGCCATTCTTTCATTCACCCCATTTTGTAACTCCTTAGCAATATTTTGATGAAATACATTAATTTTCCCTAAAGAAAAGGGGTACACTGCATGAAGGGTTACAACTGCAGCGTAACTTTTAGATTCACTGGTGGCTTTCCTCTGTTCTAGCCATTAAATCTAGTTTAAGTAAAACTTTTCCTTTCTTTCCAAACCGATTTTCTCATCTTAACTGCTTTATTTTACACAAAACCACATTTCTTTCTCTTTGAAAATCACATCCAATTATCCAGCTCTGGTCACTCTTTCACTTCTATATTTCCCCTGAGATGTGCATCTATCACCCAGCCTAAAAACTGCATTCCGATTCTATGTATTTCACCCGTTTAAAAAAAAAGAAACGTTTTGACATTTAAAACTGCAAATGTGTAAATTGCAACTTTTCAACATGTGAATTTGGCTGCACTCTGTTTTCATTTCAAGTTGTTTTTTTGAACTGTTTATCTTTTGTGATACCTTACCTTATAGTTGCTAGTGACTTAACATCCTGATACTGTGATAAAACATGTGTACATCATTATTTAAACACACATATAATTAATTATTTGTCAAAATCCAAGTGTCATTTATGCCATTGCAAAGGGTTTAAAAATCCCTGCTGCTTCTTTCTATCCCCTCAGGATTCAATTAATTGGGGTTTGAGGGAACATTGCAGGGGGAAATCTTAACTCTGCTGCTATCTATACTAATTGAAAAAGTGCTCCTATTCATTTGTGCTTTGGATATGTTCTTGTAGAAGGTTACCCAAATGTGTTTCAGTGGTTTTCATTGTAATAATCTCCCCATTGGTGATTGCTGCCCAATATAAAAATTGTGTGATTTCCTTTGAAATAAAAATAAATTAATATTTTATTCCCACCAGATGGCCTGGTTCATGGTTTCTTGTGACCCAGGGTATTTGTAAAAGGGGATGTGAGACTGGCAGGGTTTCGGCTCAATTTGAATTCATAGAAAATAAAGAGAAAGTATTCTAATTGAGCGCTACATCCTAGGCTAAGGGCAAGACTCCTGATCCGGTGTGTGACACCCAGTTAGAATGTTTCACAATGGAGATAATCATCTATACTTTATTTGTATTAATTGTTTTTCATTTGTAAAGAACTTTTCACAAATGCAAATGAGCAAATTCAAATTAATACAATATTAAAACACAATACAATTCAATAAATAATTAATTCAAAACATTAATCAAATTCATTTTGATCAACCATTAATTCAGTAATTTCACTTTAAAAGCATAGTCATGCACCTTGCATAATCCATACTAAGCATCACACTTATACAGAACCGCTCATGATAGAACCTAACCATATCATGCTGTACATGCCTGTATATTAATTCAACAATTTAAGGGTTTTTTCTATCCTCAACCAAAGATGATGAAGTTCAATGTGAAGGGAAGTCGACTCAGAATTAAGACAATGGTTCCAAATATCTCTGGACTTGATCATATTGTGCTTGTGTACAAACTGTTCCAAGAAATACATGTATAGCAGCCCAATTTGTACACATTCTGTGAATACATGATTGGCCGTTCTTCCAGTTTATGAGGTAGATTGCTCAGGTAGAAGATTTATTTGTCGGCCACATACTGTGCGGGCCACATACTGCAAGCAGCAGAAGCTGATTGGTGCACAATTGTAGAATCAAATTTCGTCCTGCCAGATTTGGGCATTGGGGCAAATAGGACGCTGTCCCCTTATAACTATAAATCACAGTGGACACATACTTATAATTCTGTAGCTTAGCTAGATTTTTTGACCTTTCAAGGTCAAAATGAGGGACCCAGTTTATGCATTCAAATAGCTCAACATTTAACTGTTCGTAGTTGCTACGTCTACTGGGGCGCTCAGGGCCATGGTTTTCACCTGTATTTACCAGAAGCTGGCATTTAGGTGAAGCCCTTGATGTACTGTAAAGCCCTCCTCTCTTTCTCAGAATGTGCCCGCTCAAGGAAACAAATCCTAAATCCAGTCTCAAGTACACCATGGTAGTGGAAGAAGGTAGGTTTAAAATGTTCTGCCAAAAATATCCCAATAGACGGTTCAACCATGAGATGTCCTTCATTGCCCAAGCCTCTAAGCCTTAGAGTACAGCTGGACAATAGCACTGTTTGTATAGAGTTGGGATGCCTTCTAGAGAGTAACCTGCAGTCAGTTTTGCAAACTTATAGAACACGTGTTTGAGCAGCTGTGCTGTCCTACTTTGACCTTCTTTTATCAAAGCATAATCAGCTTGGGCACTCATCTCAAGGCCAAGATAAGGGTAGTTTCTGATATAATCAACAGTGCCCAACCATGTTATCATTGCAACTCTGTTCATTTTCTTGGCCCCAACTAGCATAACCATACTGGTATCCAGTTTAATTAATTGGTCAATTTCAGTTGCATATGCCAATATTTCATTTAACAGCTCTTCATGTCTGAATAGGTCTGCTCGAAAATGACCAAATCATTGGCATACAACATGCCAATGATTTGCGTGTCACCAATCCTTTGGGATCAGTTGGCCTTGTCACACAGTCATGATGGCAAATCTTTCAGACATAAGTTAAACAACACGAGAGCCAGCACAGAACCTGCTTGACTCCCCTGTTGATGACAACTCGTTGTCCAAGCAAACCTGTGCCTTGTATCACTGTGTAGTATTTTTTTTATATGCAGGAGCCAATTTGGGCAGCCCAACTTTTCCAATTCATGCCATAAAATGGCATGGTTTACCAAGTCAAATGCTGGCCAAAAGTCAACATAGGTTATAGAAAACGTGGCTCCTCCCTTTCGTCTGGCTCCGTTTAGCAATACATCTAATAATCATATATTGTGAACCATAGAAGACCCATGGTGGAACCCTATCTGAAAGATGTACAGGATATTATGTGCCTCAGACCAACTTTGCAAATCTTTCAGGACAAAAGAGGTAAAACATTTCCCTGTAACATAGAGCAGGAAAAGCAGTCTATAATTCTCGGGAGACACTCGGACTCCCTTCTTATAAACTGGTATCAATATAGACTGCTTCCATTATTCGGGGATAGTGTGTTCAGTCCAAACTTTCTGAAACAGGAGTTTTAGAATCAAAGCACACCATTCTGAGTCCCTCCTGAGCACAACATTTGCTAGGGAATTTGTTTCTGGGCCTTTGGGCTCTTTAACTTCATTATGGCTGTTCTGATGTTTCTAGGGTCATGCTGATAGGCCAATGGGCTACCGCTTTAGGACCAACTAGTGGAGGCGGTTCTGGCATGTTTATATCATACTTATATGGCTTATCCAACGTCTTCACTAATAGATTTATAGTGAGCTCTGTTTTAACGCCCTTCGCCATGGTCAACAATTGTCATATGGTACGTGTGTTTCGGCTCCTTAACACCACTATCAAATACTGCCAGTGGGCATTTTTTGTGGACAGCTTTCATTGCCTTAGCCAATTATGGTAGCCACACTTAACCTTTTAGATAGTCACCATCATGCCATTAATTGAGCAAGAAGTATTCCTAGACTCCTTAAGCATCTTGCGCTTTGCCTACCGGATTACTATGTCAAATGTGTTTGCATTCCACTTATTGGGAATCACATTAAATGGCCTTTGTAAGCTCCCGCCCTGCTGGCTGTATACCTAAGTCAGTTTTCCATTTCATTGGTAGTAAATTTTCACGCATTGAAAATCTAGATGTATATGTGTGTTGTATGTCAATGGAGGCCTTCTATATAAATGTACACTTGACCAATGGATACAATTTCCTGCATGATTTGGTTATACTCCTCCACAATTGTCTGTCATTTTATTTACCAGCACCTAATCTCAGGGTTACTGAAAGGATTGCATGCTCATTGTATTCATTGGGAGTCACAGTAAGGTCTCTAACATGTTCTAGCATGGCGTTGCTGCCAAAGAGATAGTGTAGTGTCGCCCAACATGACCCATTTTTTCAAGTGCCCTTCCCCGGGCAATTTCCCTTAGCACACTCATTCGAGAGTATCAGCTCTCACTCTTTTAGAAAGGCCACCCACTGTTTACCCTGCCTATTGGAATTTTTTTGAATCAACACACTTTTGTCCCTAATATTCTGTAAATGTGCACATATGTCACTGTTCAAATCAACACCAACCACTATTATTTCATGTTCAGGGGGACCCACCCACTCAGTGAGAATTGTGTCTACGTATTCAAATATTTCATCAGTGTGGGTTCCTCCAGGAAGTCGTATAGGCTTAAGACTAGCATACATTTACTGACTTCCCCATCCATAGGTATGACTTCCACTGCTACAGAATGTCCACAGCTATCTTTAATGAATATACTAAGGGACTTCAAGTCCTGTTTTATACCAACAATACAGCCGCCATAGTGGTGCCCTCTTTGGCCCTTTTTTGCATATACTTGATGTAAATGGTATCTGTCTATTTGTATAAGGGTGATAAACCATGTCTCTTGGAGCGATCATATGTCATGGCTTAAGGGCTTGTCCAAAGAACCATCTCCAACTATGAAATGTGAACATCCCTTGGTATTCCGGGAGGCCAACTTGCATGTGCATTTAGTGTCACTGTCTTGGGCAAGAAGCTCTTCAGCCATTACCATCCATGTGCGTTTTCATTTTATGTTAGAACAGGAGCAATAGCCTTCTTACATTCCTTAGATTTTTCCTTCAAACTCCCCCTTGCATCTTTGACAACAGACACTGCCCTATCCAACACATAGCCCAAGTTAAGAAGGGTGTTATGGGGCAGGTGTTTCAAGGATGCAGTTTCTGCCACAACGCAGTAGATGCAAGAGATATTCCCCACACCACAGTTCAGAGGCTGAACAAGTCAAAGTCACTAGAATTTAACACCCTTCATTTTTGAATATTATAGAGCAACTTTAGCAGCTATGGAAGGTTAAGTGACTTCTTCGGATGGTCAGGTGGGTCCACCCGAATCATAAGAAACCTTGGGTCTAGTACAATCAGGTCGATCCCTACACTAGTTAATTCCCAGCTGTTTAAATGGCACCTCCAGTTCCTGCTTTCCTGTGTCCTTCTGACTTTCAGATCTTGTTATTTTAATGAGGTTGGTATTTGGAGGTTCATGCGAAGGATCGCAGAAACTTAAGTTGACCTCCTCCGAAGAGGCACCTTCGTTCCTGGGTTCATCTTCCTTCACAAGCCAACTTGTCATGGTATCAGTGCTCTTTTGAAGCCTCTTTTTCTTGACCTCGTAGACTTTGCCTGAAATATAGATACATGGTGGAGTTTAAGGGTAGATCTGAAGGCTTGCTTGCAGGGGGATTGACTGTTTGCGAGGGTTTCTAATTTTGACATGGTTGACATTTCCTTATGTGTCCGAAAATGTGTTAAACACGATGCATTGTCACTGTCTTTTGAGTTTCTAGATGTGTTATGCTCAAGTAATCCTGTCAGGTGCAGGATAGAACTACCATGCAGTTTGAGGATCTACACTGCAAACATGGTTCAACAGGCATGTATTTATACAATGTTAATGGAGATTAATGTGAATACTGTGATTAATGGAAATAGTAGAAAAATAAAGCAATACAATGGAAACTATAGCTATTCAAAAGGAACTTAACATGTGTTAATAGGAATTCTGAAATATATTGGCTATAGTGAAGTGATAATATGAAAAACACTATCATACTATTGCAGAAGTGTTTTAAAAAAGGAACAATGACACACTATGTCTACAAAAAAAAAATCATTTGTAACACTTGCTATTCAGGATATTTATTGCAAAGAAATGTTTTCTTTAATAAAAGGTGAAAGGGTACAGCTTAGTAACATGCATTACATTATTGTTTGAAGATGGATGCAATGACTTTTACCTATGGAATATATTTACTTTTGCAGGGATTATTTTTACAGCCAAACATCTCTGATCTGATACTGTTACTACCCCACCCTAAAATATGGAAAAAGATGCACGCTGTTTTAATTCTGACTTTTCTTTTCTCTGTTTTTATTATATTAATAAAATACCAGCAGCTTATTTACAGAAAAGAAAAACCTTTGCGCCTGCTTTTTTCGCGCTAATGTTTTCATTACCATTCCCACAAAGAGCCATACGTAGAAAAAAACATATATTGTAGTTTCTCGACTCTTTTTCCATAGAAACCCAGCACTAACGTGTGCCGGTGCGGAGGGGGCAAGCCAGTCAGTGCTGGCTACATAAAGGTTGCTGGTCCTCCTGGCCTTCATTCATTGTCCTGCTCTGTGCGACTGCTGCTACTATTCGTCCCGTTTTTACTGCACTTCATTTTTATTGTAGCTCTTAATTTCGTTGTTTTATCCAGCTCCTGGTTTTAGTACTTGTTCCTTTTGTAATATTATTGTTATTTCTTTTGTGCCTTTCCATTTATTAACGCCCAGATTCATCCTCCCATCAGTGCGATTTGAATCAGAATCCTCTTAGGTGTTTGCACGCACTAGTATCGAGAAACTACATTACCCATAATTATTTTAGTTTCTTGTCTCAATTTCCATAGAAACCCAATGCGAACGTGCCGCCGCAAAGGGGGCAAGCTGGTCAGTGCCAGTACGTGTACGGGACGTGTCGGACGTTCGAAGGTCTCTCTTCCTACATCCAGTCATGGGGATTGTTGAAGTACTGGCAGCAATTGAAGCGGCCAGAAATATTTTCAACCGCCCGACTCTCTCACTTTCCCAAAGTGCCTTGGTAGGTTACTGTTGTAATATATATATGATACGGTTTCGTATTAAATAATATTACTTTTAATTACGTATACACGTTTGGAGGAGCCCCCGAGTGGGCCCTTTCAACACAGCCACATCTTCGTGTATGATTCCGTCAACATTCTGGAATCATACACGAAGATGTAACCCTAGCAACATCCAACATTCTCACATCTCCCCACCTTAACAATGAAATACAATTTTTATATTCAAACAACAACAAAAAAAATCTTTTCTTTTTTTTTTTTTAAATTTAACTAATAACACTTAATCTATGAAATGACATAACGCTGTATTTTACAACCAATAAAGGATACATCTTTCTCCATGTGTCTTGCAATCTACAGCCAGTCTGGAACGTATAACTGTGTTGAACTCTTCAATAATACACATAGTCTTGCTTGTGATTCCATACTCTTTTCCTACATTTAGATCCTGACTGAATACTGTCATTTCTTCCTTCCATTGAATTTTCCTGTACATTCCTTCCTTGTGATCTCTCGTTGACTAAATCTCTGAGTTCATCACATCCATTCTTGGAATTTTCAACTTCCTTCAATCCATTTCCTCCATATTTCATCACTTCTTTCTCCTTTGCTAACACAACATCATCACATGACCATTTTTTTCCGTCTTCAAGTACCACAGACTTCCTTGAACATTCTTTTACTCTCTGAGGAGAACGAAACTTAGATTCACCTTTCATCACACGTTTTGGTTCTTTTACTCTCACCATATCACCTACTTTTATTTTACTCTCTTGAACATTCTTCTGCTGGTCATAATAACTTTTATACTTCTCTTGTTTCCTTTTTACTCTGACCACAATGTCATCCATGTTGATTTTTCTTTTCTCATTACTCATCAACCAAGCAGGTCTCAATCTATTGTTACACAGTCTTCCTCTCATCAACGTAAATGGTACTTCTTCAGTTATGGAATGTGGCGTCACTTTATAAGTAGTGAGAGCTTCTTTAAGTGTCTCCTTCCATGGTAACCTATTAACACAAGCCAACTGTATAATCCCTTTAATGAAACGATTCATTCTTTCTACAAGCCCGTTACCCATTGGATGGTACAACGCAGTGGTGCTGTGCTTAATAGATCTATCCTTTAAAAATCCTTGAACCTCTGATGACATGAACTGGGCTCCATTATCTGACACAATTTCTTGCGGGTCTCCCTCTCTACTGAATATTTCATCCAGGAACTTCACAACCTTGATGGCCGAAACTGATTCTTCTACTATACCACATTCCACCCATTTTGAGGTATAATCAACCAAAACCATCAGATAAATCTTCTGAGACTCCAAAGATTCGTATGGGCCAGCTATATCAATAGCCAATTTAGTCCAAACAGTACCAGGAATGTCCACAGGTTGTAATGGAGTCATTCATATGGATTTGCTCTTATCACTTATTGCACATGCTGTACAATCCCTTACTAAAGTCTCCATATCACTCCACATGTTGGGCCACCAGTAACTTTCTCTTACTCTTCTTTTAGTTAACATTCTACCCACATGGCCTTCATGTGCAATATCCATAATCCTCTTTCTTAAAACTGTTGGTGGTATTATCCGATCTCCTCTGTAAACACATATTTCATCACTGGACATTTCATCCTTAAATCTTTCCCAGTGTCTTAATTTGTCATCGGTATCTCTCCAACCAGTTTCAATAGCCTTTCTCAACATTTCTTGTTCGATGTCACTGTCCTTCGCATCTATCCATTCTTTTTGTGAGAAACTGGGATGCACGTGAGCTATAATACAATCCATGTGCTGTTCCTCTCTGAACATTTGTTCATCACCACAGTCGTTTGCAACTTCTTCACAGGGCAATCTGGAGAAACAATCCGCAACCACATTGTTTCTTCCCGGAGTGTACTTTATGGTAACATTAAATTGCATAATAATCAGAATCCATCTACTGATGCGTGGAGACATCATGTGCGAATTTTTCGCATTCAAAACATGAACAAGAGGCTTATGGTCCGTCCTTACATCTACAGGAATACCCCAAATGAGACTCTTGAAATGTTCTAAAATCCACTTCACTCCCAGAGCTTCTTTTTCTATGGTCGAATAACTTCGCTCAGCTCCTCTCAATGTCCTTGATGCAAACGCTATGGTAACAACTTCACCATTTTGCACTTGTTCTAACACACCCCCTAAGCCCACATTGCTAGCATCAACTGCAATCCTTGTTTTGGACCTTGAATCAAACATTTTCAAAGCTGGTGCTCTGTTAATCATAGTCTTTATCTGCTCAAATTCCTTTTTGCATTCTTTTGACCAATCATATCTCATTCCTTTACACATCAAATTCCTCATATTTTCGGTATTATCCGAGTAATGATCTATAAATTTGGAATAGTATTCTGTTAGACCTAAAAAACTTCTCAACTGGTCTTTGTTATTTGGTTCTGGAATTTTAAGAATGGTGTCTACCAAAGACTCTTTAGGCATGATGCCTTTGTCATTTATTCGATGTCCTAAATATGTGACTTCATTTTTCTTTATCTTACATTTTTCCATTTTGAGTGTCATTCCTTTCTGCTGTAACACTTGTAGAACAGCTAGCAATTTTGCATCATGCTCCTCTTGAGACATTCCTGACACCAGAATATCGTCTTGGAAGTAATACACACCTTGTAGACCGTCAAATAGATGATGCATTAATCTCTGGAACACTGCTGCAGCCGAAGCTAATCCAAACGGCATTCTCTTGTACCTAAAAGCTCCCAACGGCGTCACAAATGATGTCAAATGTCTCGATCCTTCCTCAAGAATCACTTGATGGTAGGCTGATGACAAATCTAAAGTCGTGAAATATTTCGCCGGGCACATGGTGGACAACATTTCTCCAATGTTCGGTAACGGATGTCGATCTATCCATATGTTGGCATTTAAATCTCTTAAATCAACACACATCCTAATAGATCCATCAGTTTTTTTAACCAATACAATAGGCGATAACCACTCCGAACTCTCAATCGGTTCAATCACATCTTGCTTGCAAAGTTTTTTTAACTCTGCTTCCAATGCATCCTTGGTGCCAATGGGTATATTTCTCACTTTATGTACAACTGGTGTTACGCCTCTTTTGAGAATGATGCGATGTTCGAATCCTTTAAGCAAACCAATCTTGTCATTGAAAACATTTGGAAAAGCTTTTGCTAAACTCTCTGCATTGTCACACACATTTTCAGCAATGCAAAGAATGGGTACACTCTCTCCAGGATGAATCTTGATCTTCAATGCAGCTTGTTCCCACCATCCTACTATTGAAAAACCATTCTCCGCCACATACAATCTGCAGTAAGTCTTGCGTCCTTCAAATTTAAGTTTCACCCAGACACACCCTATGATATTAATGGGTGTTTTTCCATATCCTGTTGCTCTGGTGTTGGTCACCTGTAAATCTTCCATCTTCTTCTTTAAAACATTGACATATGTCTGTACATCAACCATAGTATATGGGGAACCTGTATCCACCATCACTTGTAAGGTTACACCATCAATATCCATGGGAACCCAAGATCCTACTCCATCATTTCTTGGTGTGACAGTAAGTATCTGAACTCTATCTTCTTCCATATCTGTTATCGCCACCAAATTACTTGGACCAGCAATTTCCTCCACAGCTCTCACACCCATAGTATTGGCACCTCTGGTTCTATAAAATCGTCCAGCATTCCTACCAAACCTGCCATTATACCTTCCTCTTCCTCTGTTGCTGCGACACATCTTACCAAAATGTCCTATATGTCCACACCTAAAACACTCGGCCGAGAATGCTGGACACTCTTTTTCCATGCTTTCATGTTTATTCCATCCACAACATGTGCATCTATTACTCTGCTTGAATGCATCTCCTCCATCTTGTCTGTAAACACCAGACGCATCTGACTTGACCATTCTCTTGACCAAGGCAATTATTTTCTCCTCTTGGTCGTTTTGCTGATCGCCACTTATCTCTTGAACTGACTTAATTCCAGAATACTCCGGTTTGCTTTGAATCTCTCTCATACATTTTTCACCCAATTCAATTGACCTGGCTATCTCCACAGTTTTTTCCAACGTAGGGTTCTTTGCCTGCCATAATCGTTGCTGAATACGCGGGTCAGCCACATGCAATACTATCTGATCACGCAGATATTCATCTGAAACTCCTGTAAAGGCACATGTGGCCATTAATCCTCTCAAAGCAGCCAAATAAGAATCGATACTTTCCTCTTTGCCCTGTTTCCTTGTGAAAAACCTATATCTTTCCAATACCACGTTGGATTTATTACCAAAATGTTTATTCAATTTAGCTACCGCTATATCATACTTCCTTGACCCACTTGAAGCTTCTCCCCAAGTTTCTTCATCCTGCTCCAATTCAGGCAATGACCTGAAAATCCTCAATGCTTCTGTACCAATACAGTGCAATAGAGTTGCTTCTTTCTGATCATCATTAAATTTTGCCCCTCCAATCGCTCTCAAATACACTTGAAAATTGTCTTGCCACTGCTCCCAAGGACATGTCGGATTCCCAGGAGCCGGCAAAAATTTTATTGGGGCAGGCGTGTTCTGCATGACTAAAGAATGATGATGATTTGTATGTAATGCTCTGCTCATATGGGTATGTCCCAGTGGGATTACTGTACGCTTCTTGTATAGTAATTATTTGCACTTTTCCCCAAAAATTGTTTTTTTTTTTTTTTTTTTTTTTTTTTTTTATCCTCTTCCAATGTCTCTTAACTTTATGAATCCAGTAAAATCACTCAAAAAAAATACACCATCAGTTCCTCCACGTAGCTCTTGTGTTTCTTTGTTCATTTTTTTTTTTTTTTTATATGCTTCGTTGCCGTGAAACAAAAACAGCTGATCGTCGTACTAACCAAGCTTGTAACTCTTCCCAAAGATGGCGGCACGTTTCTCACGTACAAAGGTCCTTTCCTCTAACACAAACCGACGGTTGAAGCACAATCACTCCACGCGCACATCCCACTGCAGCTGTTGTCGGGTATTAAATATATTTCTTCCTTTCCTTATTATTTCCTTGTGCACCAATGCTCATAATGTCATGCCGCTCACCGTACTCTCCCGTGAGCCAGCAACTCTTCCTCGACATATCCAACCTTGCACGACACTACCATCCTCATTAGTAGCATCCGGGGGCTCCCTCCACCTATCCGCGTCCTCGTCGCCAATTGTTGTAATATATATATGATACGGTTTCGTATTAAATAATATTACTTTTAATTACGTATACACGTTTGGAGGAGCCCCCGAGTGGGCCCTTTCAACACAGCCACATCTTCGTGTATGATTCCGTCAACATTCTGGAATCATACACGAAGATGTAACCCTAGCAACATCCAACATTCTCACAGTTACCTTCTCTTACTTGTATGGATTTAACCCACTACAGAGATCCTCCAGCCACGCACCAGTCAGCCCTCATTCCTTCATTGGGGAATGGAAACGGTGAGGGTGGGTTGCTAATGTTGCCCCCCCTCCGTCTCGGTGGATCTGCCTGCCTCAACCACTGCTACTCAGTGCTTGCCATTGACATAGTCTCGTACATCTGCACGCTCATGTACCCCCTGTTGTCTTATTACGCTGCATGCTTCTGAATACCAGAGCTCTGGTCAAGCATGCTCATGAGGTTGCTGATTATATTGGTGAACCTAATTTAGATATTTGCTACCTGACGGGAACATGGGGCTCCAGTTTCGCTGGCCCTGCCCTCAATCTCTCTATCCCTGAGGGTTGTGTCATGTTAAGAAAAGATAGACTAGCGGATGGAGGGGTGGGGGCATAGCTATGATTTTTAAAGATTCACTGTCAGTTTGGAAAGTCCATGGACATATTATGGATGGCATAGAATGTATGCATATTAAAGTTGGTATGCATGCAGAATCCACTGTGAATCTTATTCTGATTTATCGTCCACCTTCCATCCCTGAAAACGTTATTCTTGCTCTCTCTAACTACCTGTTATCTATCTTAAAGCGTAACGCGTGTCGAGTCCTGCTTGGCGACTTGAACTTCTTGCTAGGGCATGCTGATGAAGGCAGAAGCAGAATTAGAACAGTCTCTTTTAGACTTGGGACTAGAACAAAAAATACATTCATCTACGCATTTTATGGGTCATACCCTGGACTGGGTCTCACTATGAATGTCACAAATCATGACACCCTGACCACCCCATGCCCCTGGTCGGATCATGCCTTTGTGCATTTCACTTTCACGGTTGCATTTCCACTTAAACACAAGAACAGTAGCTCCTGCATGACTTTGGTCCAGAATCTGAAACAGCTCACTTTAGATAAAATAGAACCTTTTTTGGATTACTCAACTAACTCTGTAGATTCAGCCTCTCCTGCTGTAAAGTGTCTTCACCTCACAGCTAATCTGGAACGTTTCGCCAATACCTTAGCTCCACTGAAACCAAAAAAACACCTTGAGGGAAAAAAGAGCAATCCCTCAAATCATCAACTCTTAAGTTATTCCATAGCTGGAAAAGTAGCCCTAGCCCTACAGCCCTGGCTGGTTATAAAATGGCATCTAGAACCTACAACCTTGTGATAGTGAAAGCAAAAAAAACACCACAACTCCAGAATCCAAAACGCCAAGTAAAATGTAAAATAACTTTTTAAAATCCTGATTCAAAATGCAATGCAACACAAACTAATTGACATTAGGGAGTATACCACATGCAAAAAATATTTTATAGCTGAAAAATCTGGCTATACTCGGCCCAAACCCTTCGTCAGAAGCCCATCCATTCATGTTTTTAACTTCACCACGCTATTGGTCGAGGAACTGAAGAAGATCTTTGTGCAACTCAAAGCAACTAGATGTAAGGGGGACTGCTGCTCCTCTTTAATAATCAAGTTCTGCCCCCCTGCTCTCTTGGAGTCTATTTGCAAATTCATTAACACTCTTTACTTATGGGACTTGTCCCTGACGACTTAAAACAGGCTTGGATTTCTCCCATCTTGAAAAAACCTGGACTGGCATTGGATAATCCACTTAATTATGGACCCATTAAAAATACGCCCTTTCTTTTAAAAATCTTAGATCACATCGCCTACACCCAGATCTGAAGAGAAACATTAACCAGTTTCCCATCTTGAATCACTACCAATCTGGCTTCAGACAAGGCTTTGGTACTGAGACATCTTTACTAGAGCTGAAGTCCAGACTTTTGGGACGCTTTGATAAAGGACTTACCTCCATTTTAAAATCTCTTGACTAGTCAGCCACAATCGATTTAGTTGATCTTTCTATCCTGGTAGACAGAATGTCTGAAGTGGCACATTTCTCACCCTCAGCAGCAAAATAGATCAGCTCCTTCTTTGTATATAGGCAAAGCAGGGATTGTCTTGAAGAAGCTGTGGCCTGCCCCATTCCTGTGCACTATGGGGTACCGCAGGGAGCGAGCACCTCTCCCTGTATCGATAATATCTTTATGGCTCAATTATTTGAACACTTGGAACAGGAAGTGATCATGTTCTCTAACTATGCCGATGACACCCAGTGCATCATTCCCCTAATAGGCTCTCACTCGCAAGAAGAACTGGAACTTAACAGAGTTTTCACCTTGATAGAGACCTGGATGATGTCTAACAACCTTGCCCTAAACAGAGGGAAAACTGAACTTATGATTGTGGGCACTTCTGATACCTTGACCAAGCTTGGCCCTGCCTACAAGAGCTTCCTACTGGGGGATGCGAAAATAATTCCGCAAACAAAAATAAAAAATCTTGGCGTGTTTCTGGACCAGCTGTTGAACATGAAGTCTCATGTGGAATGTATTGTCTCAGCAGCCATCTGTTATGTTAAATTACTGGCACACCTCAGACCGTACATCTCTCAAAAGAATTCAGAATCGATTGTGAGAGCAATCATTAATGCAAAGATTGATTATTGTAGCAGCCTCCTGGTTGGAATCGGCAAAGCAGATAAAAACAGACTCCAAATGGTACAAAATGGAGCATTTAGAGTGGTTGTGGGTCTTCATCGCCACAACCACGTCTCAGATGCCAGACGCTCCTTGCACTGGCTCCCAGTTGAGACTCAGGTCAGGTTCAAACTCTTGGTCATCACCTTCAAATGCAGACTGGGGCTGATACCTACTTACCTGAAAGACCTTATTATGGTGAAGGTGTCCAGCAGGAACCTTGGGTCCAGAAATGAGAATTTCCTGTTTCTTCCTTGGTGTGGAATTAAGAAGGTAGAAAATGGAGACTTCTTCATTGCCGCCCCAAGTCTTGGAATCTTCTGCCACACACGATATAAGGACTGACCTCACTTGCGATCTTCAAGGAAGAACTGAAGACTTTGTTGTTCTCATGAGTAATAGCTATTAGCTACCAAATGAATCTGAGCCACCTTGTCAGTTAGCTCCCACCGCTCTTTGTTTTTCGTGTGTATGTATTTGTCTGCGCCCTAATGCCTAAGGGTTCAAGGCCGCACATTACAAATATCTTAAAGTAAAAGTAAAGTAAATAAATGACTATTCTAGGCAATAATATCAAATATTCCATGATGTAGAGATACAAATTGACATTGACGATTCAATAAAAAAAGAAAGAAGTTATTTCTCTGCAATGGTTTGGAAACGTGAGCCTCTGGTGTTAGTCTGTTTAAATTTGGGATGAATGAGATGATGGGCATAGGTTGATCTGATAGATCTGGATGTGTTTGTATTGGGAATTTTCTGCGAGTGTATGGGCGGGCTCCTCAGAAAAACATCTGTGTGGGATTGATAGATTGATAGTTTTGAATAGAATCTGCTCTCAGATGAGGAACCAGATGGCCCTGCTCCTTGCTGCAGTGATATGCTTGGGTTTGGGTATGTTCAGAGCTGCTTGAAGGGCATTATTCTGAATGACCTGCATCTTCCTAATGTAATGCTGTGCGGTGCCTACAAAGAGTGCATTACAATAATCACGTCTAGAGCTGTTATTAGCTTGGGCAGTTGTAAGGCAACTGACTGGGGATAGGAAAAGTCTGGCTGCATTGATTAGTTTAGTTGTGTGGGCGGCAGATGCAGCAATGGAATTCACTTTACGTGTGAGTGAGAGTGTGGCATCCAGACAAACCACAAGTGTCTTCACTAACTGTGAGACAGGGATCCAGATGCCATCAATGTTGAAAGAGGTGTATTGTGGATCAAGCTTCTTGATCACTGCTAAAGGGGCCACCAGGAGTACCTCAGTCTTTTTGTCATGCGTGTAACCATCCAGGCTTGGATGGTCATGTAGATGGAAATAAGGAAGGAAGATGTGTCCTTATTCTTATGCTCACAAACACAGGGGAGGCTGGCACACACCAAAGGGGTCCTTAGCAAAGTGATGTCCTTGGTACCTTTGAGGCTTTCAGAGAGGCAGGTCCTCCTTCAGCAGTGGCCCATCTTCCAATGTTCCTTAGGGGTGGTTAGGGAGCAGAACTTGCCTCTGCCTTGGACACTCAGTTGTCATCTCCAGAGGAGGGCCTCAGAAAGTCAACTCTCCCAACAGAGGTCCACTAAATTCTTCCTTGGGTGTTTGTTCTAAAGTGAAGCAAAGAACCCTTCTTTTAAAGGAAAGGGTCCACAGGTGAATCTGCTTCATAAGTTCGTTCCCCATTCTTGAGACAAGTGGTCTTTACATTCGGACATCACACGCACAGTGGTTTGTGCTAAAGAAAGTGGACGGGACATGAAAGGAGGGCAGAAATAGAGAAACAAGATGGTGTAATCTGCCTCCCACTGGATTTAGCTCCCTCTGTCTGCAGTAACTCCAATGCCCTCCCTTGTCAATAGCATCAAAGATACTTTTAGTATGCTGTGCAGTTTGATTCATGTTTCCAGGACAGATTGATATGGAGTGGTTGTCTCACTGTAGAGGTTGTTCATTTCCCTCACAAGGAATCAAAGAGAGGCAACCTCCAAGGCTACTGTCTTGCTGGGAGCAACAGTGACATCCTGGCTGAGGCGAAAACACATAACCCTTCCACAGCTGTGCTTGGATCAATGGGCTGACACAGGTGGGATATTAATTTGATATGGTGAGATTGTGAGGTATTACCATCTGGGAATGCTGTAGAAGCCCTGACTTTTTTGATTTGTATTAAATCAATAAAATGATGCAGGTAATTACCTCTCAGAATGGGCAATCTGCTATTCAGGTATCCCTTTCAGAATCTCCATGCCCAAAGGTCATTGTACACCTGTGCCCTGCTGAGTCGGTATCCTGATTTGCAGCACCTGCGATGCCAGTGGCACAGAGCAGGATCAGAGGATACAGGTGTTCATTTGACAGCTGCAGTGACAGCCAAGTTTTGCTGTGCAATGGATGCATTTAAGTAATTCACCCCTGTTCCCCAAATTACTTAACTATGAGGGTGCTGTCCTTGTGGCATTGACACCTCAGAAAAGCGCCACACTGAGTATTTAGGTAGGTTGGTTTATTATATTAAATTGAAAAATGCCCTTTACAGATGTCACGTGTTTCGACACACCAGTGTCTTTTTCAAATCAGGGCTAGTGGCAAAGCTGATAGATAGCATAGAGACAATGAACATAAAGCAAAAATAAACGGATATGCATTACAATCATATGTCATGATAAATCAAATTGCACAAAACCCATAGCGAAAAAACACAAATCATGATGTGGTGTAGTCACAGAGAAAAAGGGAGGGGTGAAGGGTAGGGGAGTCAAGGGTGAGTCAAATTGAGAAAAAATAAACGAAAACAAATGACAAAAAACACAAAAATGTTATTAGCAAGTAAATAATCAAATGAAAAAAGGACAATTGCTTAAATGATTGATATTTATGCAGATTTTTGCCCTTGTCGGCCTTACCTAAATCTCAAGTCAAAAGGTTTCAATTGGGTGTAACACACAGTCATGGGTTAAATCCCCCTATGAGAAATCATATCAAAAATAGCATCAGAAATAACACATAGTCCGTATGTGTGGTTTAAAAAGCCATAGCCTTTAAGTAGAAAAGATTTGTGTTTATGTAGTGTGATTTACTCAAACCAAAATATGCGCCAAAGATGTTGAAATGTGCCTATCAAAGAAACAAATTTGTCCGACATCACCGGTTGAAATCACCGTGGAGTGCATGGATGTGAATCTATAAGTTACCGAGCACTTATTAAATCATTTTACTGGGCAGTAGGGAAGTTAAAGTAAAGCATAGGCGAACGCGCCGTGAAGCGGTAGAAAATCTGGGTCGTATTGCGACCAAGCGTGGTAACGCATGTGATATGATATGATTATATCTGATAGAAAGATAGTGAAACGCTGACGCCTACCTCCTAGTCCGCTGAAGTCTGCTGCCGTCTGGATTGTGCAGAACGCTGCACTGACACGGTTTACATAGGTTGTCAACCCAAAGTCCTACTGCTATTTCCATTAAACCTCATCTAGGAAGTCAGGCAAGGAATAAACGAGCGCCATGTTTTGGGCTCGTGACCAATGAAAATTTTAACAAAGACACCCGTGAAGTGATACTTAGGTGGTTTCTCAAGGGCTTATTGGTTGCAATATATTTACAAACTGTTTTAGTACCAAATACAGATAGCAGGCAGAGAACTGTACACAGGACCTATACTACGTGTTATGCGTTATTAGTCTGTGTCATTATACATTATTTCCTAGTGAGCTACAGATATCAGGTTTGTACAACATATCTGAGTAAGGAGTGAGAGGAGTGTTGACAGGGCGCTTAATTAACACAAACTCCCTGTGATACTATTATGCTGAACATCGTATGTGTGTAAACAGAATAAACAGAAAATAAAATCTTTAAAGAAAATGCGCCATCTCGTGGTCTCGTTTCAGGCCAAACTCTGTCGCTCTGAATTTGCATATGATGCAGGCTTCACACTGGCGAAGGAGGGTTTCCCTGTCTCCTCCTCTCTCACCGAGGGAAGCCTGTCTGAGTCCGATGAACCTGACATCCATTTTGTCATCCTGTTGATGCTTGGTTTGCCAATGTTGGGCAAGCGGTAATAAGGAGTCAACTTTACTCATAGCATAAACATGTTCACGTATTCTATATCTGAGTTCACGTATGGTGCTGCCAATGTATATGCGCGCACATGTGCAAATTAGCGCATATACAATATATTTGCTGCAGCAATTTATGGTATCCTTGATTGAAAAGGTTGTTCCTCTCGAATCTGTGAAGATCTCTGTGTTTGAGTGCGCTAATCACATGCTGCATGATCCACATTTCCTGAATCCTGTAGGTAAACCAGGTAACCATAATTCTTGTCTTGGTGTAGGCAGATTAGGAAGTAGAGATGGGCTAAGCATGCTTTTCAAGGATCTTGCTTTTTTGAAAATTAAATTGGGTCGATCATCAATGAGGTCTTTGAGGTGATCATCAAGTTTGAGCAAGTGCCAGTTTTTGTTGAGTATTTTTCTAATTTCAAAATTGTCATGGAAGAACGTTCTGATGAAGCTTACTCTATTCTGTTCCTCAGTTCGTTTGTAGTTCTTGGGTTGAAGAGTTACATTCCTGTCCATCGCGACAGCTTTCGCTTGTGCCATATCTATGCACTTTTCATTATAGCCTCTTTGACAGAATCTGTGCTTCAAAAGATGGCATTCCTGAACAAAGTCATTGTCATTGCTGCAATTTCTGTGAGCTCTTATGAATTCCCCCTTTGGTATATTCTTGACCACTGTTTTCAGGTGGCAGCTTGTGGCGAATAGGGTTGAGTTGGCCTCTGTTGGTTTGCGAAAAGTTTTAGTCAAAAGTTTGCCATCCATCACGTATATAGTTAAGTCAAGAAAATCTAGGCTGGTGTTACTCGATGGTCCTGAGAGTGAGATCCCTTCTATATTATTATTTAGACGACCCCTCAAGTCGATTAGATCTTCCTCATTGCTATTCCAGATAAGTAAAATGTCATCAATGAATCTGGTCCACATCACAATTTTGTATTTTGCATACAGGTCTGTGTATACATACTGGTCCTCAAATTTGCTCATAAATAAATTGGCTAGGGCTGGTGCGTATTTTATGCCCATAGCTACTCCCTGTTTCTGCTGAAAAAATCTTTTATTGAAGAGAAAAATGTTGCTATCCAAAGTTGTAAGCATTTCTTTGAGCATGGTCACGTAGTGGTAGTATGAAGCAATTTCTCCATGAAAAGTATAGTCTATGGTTTCGATGGCTGCCTCGTGTTTAATCGAGGTATATAGGGCTCGAACATCCCATGTAACCAGTTTGTATGTGTCTTGCCAGTCGATCGATTGAAGTTTCTTGATGACATCAGTAGAATCTTTACAAAAGGCTCTGGTGTCTGGTACACAGGGGCTTAATATATTGTCAATGAACTCACTGATTTTTTCTGTGGCCCAACCAATACCGCTAACAATCGGTCTTCCCTCCGGAATTTTGTTGAAGGCTTTGTGCACCTTGGGTAAAAAGTAAATGGTTGGGACCACAGGATGCGGGACAATTAAGTAAGCTCGTTCTTTATCTGTAATAAGGCCTTTCCTTTCCCACATCATGATTTGTTCCAGTTCTGGTTTGAAATTTGGACAGTTGGATTTGTCCTGAGTTCCTCATAACAAAGGGGGGGGTAGTCAGGTGATTTTCAGCCATCTGTATATAGTCAGCACGATCCATGATGATGATTTTCCCCCCTTTGTCGGCTTCTTTTATAACGATGGACTTATCCATTTGAAGATTTTTTAGGGCTTTTGCCTCCTCTGCAGATAGGTTGTTATTTTTGGTTTGGAATCTATTTCTGGATTTACTCTTCCTTTCATGCAAATTATGGATTTCCGTTTGGACTACTTTTTGAAATGCATAAATCATATTATCTTGGCCAAATTGTGGTGTGAATTTGGACCTAACCCTCAAATCGGGTGTTGGAATACTTATAGGTTGAATGTTCAAATCATGGAGGGTTTCATGTAATTCCAAATCTTCTGTTTCCAGAGTTCTTAGCAGATGGATGTTCTCAAAATCTTGTATAGAAAGTGGTGTTGGTGTTGGCCTTTCTTGTCTTGGCTGATATTGTTGCACTTGGGTGGCAAAGAATTTTTTTAATTTCTATTTCCTGATGAATTTGAAAAGATCAATCTGTAGATGTGGTCATATCTGTAAGTCGGGGCAAAGGAAAGACCTTTATTAAGTAATTGAATTTCATCCGTAGTCAATTCTTTGGACGAGATATTCATCACAAGGTCGTTGTAGGCTTGGTTCCTGGAGCAAGTCGAGCCATGGCTATTGTCAGACGTCTGTAATCTTCCAGAGCATCTGGCTTTCCGCTGTCTTGACCCCCCCTCCTTTCTCTCCTCCTATTAGAGCTGGTTTGGGGTTTGTTGGTGGAGTTACTTGAAAACGGACTTGTTTAGTATTGGTTAGTCTGCTTCCCTTTTTAAAGCGGCGTATTTGGTTAAGAAAACCAGATCCTTCAAAATTCCGTTCTGTTTCCCTTGATTCGTCTTTATCAGTCTCGGAGTCAACATCAGAGCTGCCTGGTGAGGTATTAGGTGTACTCTCTTTCGAAGATGGTTGTGGTCATTTGTTATATTTTTCTTGAAAAGTATACACTTTGTCATCACGATAGTTTCGTTCATCACGATAAAATTTGCGTATCTTGATTTCGTCCTGATATTCCATAAGTATCTTGTGCATTTTGTTAAAGGATTTTTCTTTGGTAGCTTCCAAAGCCTGTGTTTCTTTAATATCTTGTTTAATGAGATCAATTTGTTCTTTTGCTCGTTTCTGTTCCCTTGTATGTTCAATAAGGATTTCTAACATTTTAGTAGAGCTGGTATTAAGGTTCTTTTCACAGTCTTCGGCTAGATCCTTGTCCTCATCTTTTGAGAAATCAGGGAAAATCAGTAATCTAAGTCCTCGGGGTATAAATCCGTTATCCAAATAGTTCTTGAGAGATATAATTTCACAAAATGTGTCAATTTCTTTCTTTGAAATTCTCTCTAATTTGATAAACTTGTATCGTAGATCCTCTCTTCTAGGTATAGTGGTTTGAAATCCATGTGTGGTTTCTCCTCGTCTGGAAAAAAGATTACTGGCGTCTTTTTCCCGATTTCAGATATATTGAGCCATTTGGGTATAAAGGCAGCACAGAAAGTTGGTCCCTTTTGAAACAGGCTGTACCACAACTCCGGGTTTTTTTTGTTTGCTACCAACTTATAAAGTTACCATGCGCCTGATTAAAGTTTCAATTCGAGCAGGTGTCGCAGGTTGTGTGGAGCAAGAAAGGGGACACTGGTGACCCCGACCCCTTGGAGCAAAAGTTTAAAAAGGCTTCTCCACAACTCAAAAAAGCGCCACACTGACACGGTAATTCATGGAAATTCGCACAAAAGTGGCGCAGGCGGCTGGCGCACAGTGTTCCCGTGCGATAGACTGCACCAGCTGCGTGCGATAAAATCCACTTCAGCGCACAGCGTATTCATGTATTTTAGCCTCCAAAACCAGCCTTGGCGCAGAGTGGCGCAGCGACCCTGCAGCAGCGCCAGTTACGCCCCCAAGAATGCCCTCGCGCAAGGAAAAGCCATCAAAATCCCCAATCCAGAGCAAAGGTCTGCGACAACCCAAAACCAGTTTACCGGACTGCCAAACAGCAAACGCCAAGCGGGGAACGTGTATTACGGGTTTCACGATAACTTCCACACGCGAAAGGGCCTGTGCGAGCGGGGTACGTGTATAACTGGGGTTCGTGGGAAGTTTCACACGCGAATGGGCTGCGTACGTGTATTTCAGGGGTGCGCGGGAAGTATTACACGCGCTCGGGCCTGGGGGAGCGTTGTACGTGTATTCCAGGGGTGCGCGGGAAGTTTTACACGCGATCGGGCTGGGTACGTGTATTTCGGGGGTGCGCGGGAAGTATGACACGCGATCGGACCTGGGGGAGCGGTGTATGTGTATTCCAGGGGTGCGCGGGAAGTTTTACACGTGATCCGGCTGGGTACATGTATTTCAGGGGTGTGCGGGAAGTTTTACACGCGATCGGGCCTGAGGGAGCAGTGTACGTGTATTCAGTGGTGCGCGGGAAGTTTTACACGCGATTGGGCTGGGTATGTGTATTTCAGGGGTGCGCGGGAAGTTTTACACGCGATCGGGCCTGGGGGAGTGGTGTACGTGTATTACAGGGGTGCGCGGGAAGTTTTACACGCGATTGGGCTGGGTACGTGTATTTCAGGGGTGCGCGAGTGTTTTCACACGCGACTGGCCTGGGTACGTGTATTTCAGGGGTGCACGGGTGTTTTCAAACGCGATTGGCCTGGGTACGTGTATTTCAGGGGTGCGCGGGAAGTTTTACACGCGATTGGGCCTGGGTACGTGTATTTCAGGGGTGCGCGGGTGTTTTCACACACGATTGGCCTGGGTACGTGTATTTCAGGGGTGCGCGGGAAGTTTTACACGCGATCGGGCCTGGGTACGTGTATTTCAGGGGTGCGCGGGGACTCCTACACGTGAATTGGCAGTGTGGGTCCTCCCAGGTGTCCCCTCTACCCCCTCCACGGCCCCTGCAGACAGCCCACACCACAGGGGACTACCCTGCACCCCGGTCATGTCCCGCAGGCAGCCCATCCACCATGGGCATGCCCCCCAGCCAAGCCACATGTCACCTTGCAATATGAACACCAACTCATGTCTCCCAGCACCTGCCAGCAGGCCCCCACTCATGTCCCACACATGTCTCCCAGCACCCCCAGCCCCCAGCAGTGCGGGGCACCTGCCAGCAGGCCCCCACTCATGTCCCACACATGTCCGCAGCACCCCCACCCCCCAGCAGTGCGGGGCACCTGCCAGCAGGCCCCCACTCATGTCCCACACATGTCCCCCAGCACCCCCACCCCCTAGCAGTGCGGGGCACCTGCCAGCAGGCCCCCACTCATGTACCCCCCCAACACGACAACATGACCCACAATCATGGCCCTCATGTCCACCCAAATCCAACCGCACGCCACCCCTGGCCAAATAACCAACCAAGTCTAACATACACCCCACATTGAAATGGCCATTACATGAAACAAGCCAAATGGCATGTATCTACATCAACACATGTCTGTCACACACACACAATGGGGGCCAGTGAATGTGAAAAGCCACATGGTGACATGCATGAAACCAAACAGAGAATACCACACATTGAACTAAGGAAAAATATGTATTGAACAAAAAATGCAGTGAAGCAAATAAAAACAGCAAACAATGGACATAAGGAATGAAATGCTGAATGACAGAAAATCATTAAAAAATGAAATCTGAATCCAAAAAAGAACACAAAACAAAATGACTCCAAACTCTCACTGCAACAAAGCAAATCCAAACTGCAAGAAAAAAGTAAAATCCATTGCTCCATGGTCAAATAAAATTCCAAATGCCGAAAAATACACAGTCCAACTATTTACAAGGATGAAATCCTGGGTCCATGAGCCCAACAGTTGAAATGAAACCTACCAAAATACACTAACTAATGAAGAACTATATACAAAAATGTGGGGCATTGTGCAAGCACCCCAAAATAAATGAAAACCAAAATGAAACCTAACACTAACTAACTAACTAACTGACTAACTATATATAATGGCGGCGGGCATGTCCAACGGCTCACTGGTTGATGTCATGGGCCAGGGCATCATCGATCTCCTGTTCAATGGCTTGGAGGCGGGCATGTTCACTGGCCCCGAGGTCTCGCAGGGATAATGCAGTGTCCAGCTCCAACTCCCTGCGAATACCCTCGAGACACTCAGCCCGCCTCAGCGCCCTCCGCATGGAGGACACTCCCATTCCAGGGTTCTCCTGCCCTCCGGCCGATGCCTGCCCCTCTGATGTTGATGGCCCCGAGCCATGATGCCTCCCATGTCGAGCCTGCCGCTGCCTCCGACGCCACTGCCTCTGCCAGCACGACGGCATCCAGGCTGATGGAATCCACCGATGCCGTCGTGCACATGCCCTGCCAGATGATGCCGTCACATCCTCCATGTGCTGGGGTCCAGTTGCTGGTGTGTCCATCCCTGCTGGACCTCCGACTCCCGACTGTGGCAGGGATGGGATCCCCACCGAGCTGGCTGCGTTGGTCGGGGCAGGTCCACAGGGGGCCCTGGTGGCATCTTGGCCGGAAGACGGCATGGAGAACGACTGGCGCACAGCCTCCACAGAGGAGGAGAGGGTCGCCAGAGTGGCCGACACATGTACGTAACCATGGTCGCTCCCAACTGACCCACGTTGGCACGGTGCTCTTTGTGATGACGTGCGTGCTCCCCCCAGGAAGCACACACCTCATCACGAATGACACTCGTGCGCAACGAGACACCAATCAGGACCTTCTCCATACGGCTGGGGGTCCCCTCGTCTGCAGGTAGAGGAGTGTCAGATGACATGGACATCCCCCCTACCTGCGGACGGGCCTGGGATGGGGCATCCCTGCTGGTGCATGGTGGTGCAGTCACAGTGTCAGGGACAGTGACATGCACAGGCCCCTCCGCGGCGACCTGTGCTGTCTCCTGCCCCTGGCCCTGGACTGCACCACTTGCACCAGCAGGGATGCCCCCACCAGGCCCCATGCGCGGCTCAGTAGCGGCCTCCTCCTCCTCTGTGGAAACCACCAACCTGCATGGCTCCACACCGTCTTCCGCCGTTGCAAGCCCCTGTGGGGGCTCACCCACCCCTTCCGCTGCAGCCGTGGGGGCATCCCCGCCGCTTGGCTCCATAGCGCCGTCTCCGCCCTCTTCTTCACTTGCCGCTGTGTAGAGGGAGACATAGAACACAAGCATCAGGGTACTGTACAATGGTCCCCTAGACAGGAAGCAATAGCAGATGAGTGGCACTGTCAAACATCACTTCCATCATGTCCCTCCACAACACAAGGGTCAGTGCAGGCAAAACACATGCAGTAACAGGCATGGCACATGCTATGGACATTAGCATACATGTCCAAGGGACTCTTGAAACATACAATGTTGGTTTGAAACTCACATGCATCATGGGTCATGCCTATCACATGCACACACGTCACCGTAGTTTCATCCATCTGGACTCGTACACCCCAGACACAGTGGATACAAGGATGACTAGGCTGCATCAGTGAATCTGAACATTGTCACAGACATGTGTCATGCATCCATGCCATTTACAAGTCACAGACACGCAGGTCAGACACAAAGACATGGACACCATACATGTACATGGCATCAGCACCCATCCCTCAACCCCACCCATGTCCAGGAACAGAGACTGGCATGCTTTCATGTGTCCATTCCGCATAGATCTCCCCATGTTGCATTTGAACACATGCACCAACCATGTGGTTCACACATTACTGGCCTCACATGCATGACCATGATGTCCCTGCACACACACATACGTGCATGGCCTATGTCACACATACAGGCAAGTATCAGACAACCAGCACACTGCAACATGCCCTGTCTCACACAGCAATGCTTGGCCACTTACCGCTCCACTCCGGACGGGTCTGCTCCTCAAAGATCTGGGCGTTGAGCGCTGGGCGTACGCGTTCCAGGACTCTCAGCTGGATGGTACTCATGGTGCCCCGGCCCCCCTCCTTGAGGCGCCGGGCCTTCATGAGGGTCCTGGACCTCAAGTCCTCCCAGCGCTTCTTCACTTGCTTGATGGTGCGGGTTGCCACCCCCTCCGCGTTGATGGCAACCACAAAGTCGTCCCAGATCCTGTCCCGTCCATCCTTGTTGGCACGTGATGATCCGAATAGGGCATCATAATGCCCCAGGACTTGCTCCACCAGGACACCAACTTCGGTGGCAGTGAAGCTGGTGGCCCTCTGCCCCTCTGGCTGGTGGTCGCCAGTGGTCTCGGATGGTGTTTGCCCCGACATGGCGACCCCCGAGGCAGGCGTGGGTGGGCAACTGGGTCCTGGGGCTGGGCTGTGGAGCGATGGTATCCCAGTCGGGAGTCTTCTGTTCCAGCAGGGGTGGACACAGCAACTGGACCCCTGCAGATGGCTGATGTGCAGGCACCAAATGGCAGGGCAAGGTGGCAGCAGGCAGGCAGGCAGGCAGGCAGGCAGGCAGCAGCAGATGGCTCGTGGGAGGCTGCTCAGGGCTCTGGGGGGCAGTAATTCGGCCTTTTGGGCAGGAGCGTGGTCTTCCGTGTGCTTACGCGTGGCCAGCTTGATACGGAGTGATTTGGCACGTGAAAATTCTGCACGTCAGAGTGTAATTCGAGGAAAGGCCCTTAGCGCGTAAGCGCATCAGCACGCATACGCGATTTCATTGGACCAAAGGCCCTTAGCGCGTAAGCGCGTCTGTGACGTATCGCGCACGGGCGTTGCCCTGGCAGGGCTTGAAGATCCCACGTGGATTTCCATTGCTCTGTATGTGCTTTTCGTGGGGTGCGGTGCGTGTGTTTTGCAGGCGTTGGGGTTCACACGCTATTACTTCACAGCGGGTGGGTGTTGGCTATGTGTTCTTCTACATGCAAGGCAGACAGTGAGTGGTACCCTGCTCCCCCAGGCCCGATCGCGTGTGAAACCACCCGCGAGCCACTGAATTACACATACCCAGGCCAATCGCATGTGAAACCACCCGTGTGCCCCTGAAATACACGTACCCAGGCCAATCGCGTGTGAAACCATCCGCGAGCCCCTGAAATACATGTACCCAGGCCAATCGCGTGTGAAACCACCCGCGAGCCCCTGGAATACACGTACGCCGCTCCCCCAGGCCCGATTGCGTGTGGAAACACCTGCGCACCCCTGATATACACGTACCCCGCTGCCCCAGGCCCGATCGCGTGTGAAACTTCACGTGAACCCCAGGAATACATGCACCCCACTCGCACAGGGCCTATCGCGTTTGAAACTTCTCGTGCACCCCTGAAATACACGTATCCAGGCCAATCGCGTGTGAAACTTCTCGCGCACCCCTAAAATACACGTACCCAGGACAATCGCGTGTGAAACTTCTCGCGCACCCCTGAAAAACACGTAGCCAGGCGGATCGCGTGTGAAACTTCTTGCGCACCCAAGAAATACACGTAGCCAGGCCAATCGCGTGTGAAACTTCTCGCGCACCCCTGAAATACACGTACCCAGGCCAATTTGCGTGTAAAACTTCTCGCGCACCCCTGAAATACACGTACCCAGGACAATCGCGTGTGAAACTTCTCGCGCACCCCTGAAATACACGTACCCAGGCCAATCGCGTGTGAAACTTCTCGCGCACCCCTGAAATACACGTACCCCGCTCCCCCAGGCCCGATCACGTGTTAAACTTCCCGCGAGTCCCTGAAATACACGTACCCCGCTCCCCCAGGCCCGATCGCATGTAAAACTTCCCGCGCACCCACGAAATACACGCACACACTATTATTCACACAGCGGGTGTCCGTGTTTGTCGCGTACCCCTTTGCACGTCATTTGTCCTAGAGGGCCACAGTATGGGACATTCATCAGAGCTGTGTATACGTGCTTTTTGTTAGCGCACATTTTGGCGCACATTTTTTTCGTGCGCAGGGACGCTACCGCCTGCTTTCGTGTGGCAGACGTGTATGGGCCTGTGCACGTCTTTGCCCGTGTGCTGGTTTGCCCTATTCGATTCCATGAATACGTATTGTAGGCGAGCGTGTGGGCGTTCCGCGCACTTGCCTCCTGTACTTCCCCCGTGACGCCCACATTTTCACGAGTTGTTCCCCATTCCGCGTGTCACGCCCCGTGTTCCGCCTACTTTTGTTATGTGCGCCGCGCTATGTGCGCTTTTGCTGTGACCTTAGCGCACGCCGTTAGATGACCTGTGCGCCGGCGTGCGCCGCACACTTTTTCAGCGCACATCCCTGATTTTACTGGCGCACGGACTTCCATGAATAGATGTGCGATGGTTTCCCTGCGATATTCGCACTTGCACTGTGATTTTCGCTCTTTCACTGCGATTCGCACGTTTTCGCACGCTTGCGCCAAAATTTTCGACGCACATTAATTCCATGAATCGGCCTGTGAGTATTTAGGTAGGTTGGTTTATTATATTAAATTGAAAAATGCCCTTTACAGATGACACGTGTTTCGACACACCAGTGTCTTTTTCAAATCAGGGCTAGTGGCAAAGCTGATAGATAGCATAGAGACCATGAAAAGCAAAAATAAACGGATATGCATTACAATCATATGTCATGATGAATCAAATTGCACAAAACCCATAGCGAAAAAACACAAATCATGATGTGGTGTAGTCACAGATAAAAAGGGAGGGGTGAAGGGTAGGGGAGTCAAGGGTAAGTCAAATTGAGAAAAAATAAACGAAAACAAATGACAAAAAACACAAAAATGTTATTAGCAAGTAAATAATCAAATGAAAAAAGGTCAATTGCTTAAATGATTGATATTTATGCAGATTGTTGCCCTTGTCGGCCTTACCTAAATCTCAAGCCAAAAGGTTTCAATTGGGTGTAACACACAGTCATGGGTTAAATCCCCCTATGAGAAATCATATCAAAAATAGCATCAGAAATAACACATAGTCCGTATGTGTGGTTTGAAAAGCCATAGCCTTTAAGTAGAAAAGATTTGTGTTTATGTGGTGTGATTTACTCAAACCAAAATATGCGCCAAAGATGTTGAAATGTGCCTATCAAAGAAACAAATTTGTCCGACATCACCGGTTGAAATCACCGTGGAGTGCATGGATGTGAATCTATAAGTTACCGAGCACTTATTAAATCATTTTACTGGGCAGTAGGGAAGTTAAAGTAAAGCATTGGCGAACGCGCCTTGAAGCGGTAGAAAATCTGGGTCGTATTGCGACCAAGCGCAGTAGCGCTGTGATATGATATGATTATATCTGATAGAAAGATAGTGAAACGCTGAAGCCTACCTCCTAGTCCGCTGAAGTCTGCTGCCGTCTGGATTGTGCAGAACGCTGCACTGACACGGTTTACATAGGTTGTCATGGCAACCCAAAGTCCTACTGCTATTTCGTTTAAGCCTCATCTAGGAAGTCAGGCAAGGAATAAACGAGCGCCATGTTTTGGGCTCGTGACCAATGAAAATGTTAACAAAGACACCCGTGAAGTGATATTTAGGTGGTTTCTCAAGGGCTTGTTGGTTGCAATATATTTACAAACTGTTTTAGTACCAAATACAGATAGCAGGCAGAGAACTGTACACAGAACCTATACTACGTGTTATCCGTTATTAGTCTGTGACATTATACATTATTTCCTAGTGAGCTACAGATATCAGGTTTGTACAACATATCTGAGTAAGGTGTGAGAGGAGTGTTGACAGGGCGCTTAATTAACACAAACTCCCTGTCATACTATTATGCTGAATATCATATGTGTGTAAACAGAATAAACAGAAAATAAAATCTTTAAAGAAAATGGGCCATCTCATGGTCCTGGTTTAGACCAAACTCCGTTGCTCTGAATTTGCATATGATGCAGGCTTCACACTGGCGAAGGAGGGTTTCCCTGTCTCCTCCTCTCTCACCCAGGGAAGCCTGTCTGAGTCCGATGAACCTGACCTCCATTTTGTCATCCTGTTGATGCTTGGTTTGCCAATGTTGGGCAAGTGGTAATAAGGAGTCAACTTTACTCATAGCATAAACATGTTCACGTATTATATATCTGAGTTCACGTATGGTGCTCCCAATGTATATGCGCGCACATGTGCAAATTATCGCATATACAATATATTTACTGCAGCAATTTATAGTATCCTTGATTGAAAAGGTTGTTCCTCTCGAATCTGTGAAGGTCTCTGTGTTTGAGTGCGCTAATTTGCACATGCTGCATGATCCACATTTCCTGAATCCTGTAGGTAAACCAGGTAACCATAATTCTTGTCTTGGTGTAGGCAGATTAGGAAGTAGAGATGGGCAAAGCATGCTTTTCAAGGATCTTGCTTTTTTGAAAATTAAATTGGGTCGATCATCAATGAGGTCTTTGAGGTGATCATCAAGTTTGAGCAAGTGCCGGTTTTTGTTGAGTATTTTTCTAATTTCAAAATTGTCATGGGAGAATGTTGTGATGAAGCTTACTCTATTCTGTTCCTCAGTTCGTTTGTAGTTCTTGGGTTGAAGAGTTACATTCCTGTCCATCGCGACAGCTTTCGCTTGTGCCACATCTATGCACTTTTCATTATAGCCTCTTTGACAGAATCTGTGCTTCAAAAGATGGCATTCCTGAACAAAGTCATTGTCATTGCTGCAATTTCTGCGAGCTCTTATGAATTCCCCCTTTGGTATATTCTTAACCACTGTTTTCAGGTGGCAGCTTGTGGCGAATAGGGTTGAGTTGGCCTCTGTTGGTTTGCGAAATGTTTTAGTCAAAAGTTTGCCATCCATCACGTATATAGTTAAGTCAAGAAAATCTAGGCTGGTGTTACTCGATGGTCCTGAGAGTGAGATCCCTTCTATATTATTATTTAGACGACCCCTGAAGTCGATTAGATCTTCTTCATTGCCATTCCAGATAAATAAAATGTCATCAATGAATCTGGTCCACATCACAATTTTGTCTTTTGCATACAGGTCCGTGTATACATACTGGTCCTCAAATTTGCTCATAAATAAATTGGCTAGGGCTGGTGCGTATTTTATGCCCATAGCTACTCCCTGTTTCTGCTGAAAAAATCTTTTGTTGAAGAGAAAAATGTTGCTATCCAAAGTTGTTGTAAGCATTTCTTTGAGCATGTTCACGTAGTGGTAGTGTGAAGCAGTTTCCCCATGAAAAGTATAGTCTGTGGTTTCGATGGCTGTCTCGTGTTTAATCGAGGTATATAGGGCTCGAACATCCCATGTAACCAGTTTGTATGTGTCTTGCCAGTCGATCGATTGAAGTTTCTTGATGACATCAGTAGAATCTTTACAAAAGGCTCTGGTGTCTGGTACACGGGGGCTTAATATATTGTCAATGAACTCACTGATTTTTTCTGTGGCCCAACCAATACCGCTAACAATCGGTCTTCCCTCCGGAATTTTGTTGAAGGCTTTGTGCACCTTGGGTAAAAAGTAAATGGTTGGGACCACAGGATGCGGGACAATTAAGTAAGCTTGTTCTTTATCTGTAATAAGGCCTTTCCTTTCCCACATCATGATTTGTTCCAGTATCTGGTTTGAAATTTGGACAGTTGGATTTGTCCTGAGTTCCTCATAACAAAGGGGGGTAGTCAGGTGATTTTCAGCCATCTGTATATAGTCAGCACGATCCATGATGATGATTTTTCTACCCTTTGTCGGCATCTTTTATAACGATGCACCTATCCATTTGAAGATTTTTTAGGGCTTTTGCCTCCTCTGCAGATAGGTTGTTAGTTTTTGGTTTGGAATCTATTTCTGGATTTACTCTTCCTTTCAACCTATAAGTATTCCAACACTCGATTTGAGGGTTAGGTGCAAATTCACACCACAATTTGGCCAAGATAATATGATTGATGCATTTCAAAAAGTAGTCCAAACGGAAATCCATAATTTGCATGAAAGGAAGAGTTCGCCGAAGCTTTACTTTAACTTCCCTACTGCCCAGTAAAATGATTTAATAGGTGCTCGGTAACTTATAGATTCACATCCATGCACTCCACGGTGATTTCAACTGGTGATGTTGGACAAATTTGTTTCTTTGATAGGCACATTTCAACATCTTTGGCGCATATTTTGGTTTGAGTAAATCACACTACATAAACACAAATCTTTTCTACTTAAAGGCTATGGCTTTTTAAACCACACATACGGACTATGTGCTATTTCTGATGCTATTTTTGATATGATTTCTCATAGGGGGATTGAACCCATGACTGTGTGTTACACCCAATTGAAACCTTTTGACTTGAGATTTAGGTAAGGCCAACAAGGGCAAAAATCTGCATACATATCAATCATTTAAGCAATTGTCCTTTTTTCATTTGATTATTTACTTGCTAATAACATTTATGTGTGTTTTGTCATTTTTTTCGTTTTTTTTTTCTCAATTTGACTTACCCTTGACTCCCCTACCCTTCACCTCTCCCTTTTTCTCTGTGACTACACCACATCATGATTTGTGTTTTTTTCGCTACGGGTTTTGTGCAATTTGATTTATCATGACATATGATTGTAATGCATATCCGTTTGTTTTTGCTTTATGTTCATTTTCTCTATGCTATCTATCAGCTTTGCCACTAGCCCTAATTTGAAAAAGACACTGGTGTGTCGAAACACGTGACATCTGTAAAGGGCATTTTTCAATTTAATATAATAAACCAACCTACCTAAATACTCAGTGTGGCGCTTTTTTGAGGTGTGGAGAAGCCTTTTTAAACTTTTGCTCCAAGGGGTCGGGGTCACCAGTGTCCCCTTTCTTGCTCCACACAACCTGCTACACCTGCTCGAATTGAAACTTTAATCAGGCGCATGGTAACTTTATAAATTGGTACCAAAAAAAAAAAAACGGAGTTGTGGTACAGTAAATAAGTAATAACTGAGTTTGAGATATGGTGGCCATGCGTAGCTAAGCCGCGTCCATTTGATATAATAATAATAATATTTATAATAATAATAATAATAATTTGTAATTTATTTATGAATTAATTTTATTTATTTTTGGGCATTTAAAATGCATTTATACATCAAGAAATTGTGTTTCAAAGCACAGGGAAGGGAACAATAAGACAATGGAATCTAATCATAGTGATGTATAAAATACAAAAATGGTCCTACTAGGCCTTGTGAACATTCGGAGCGTGCACGTGCAGGGAGAGAGAAAGGGAAAGGGGAAATGCTGGAGGATCCTCAGAAGGGCGAGTACCAGTGAGTCACTTGCAAAAGCAACAGGTAAGTGCGATGCGGTGACCATTTGATGGAAGAGGGGTCACTAGCCAATACAAAAAGTGCAGGGCCTGAGAGACAACACAGGCCAGTGGTACCCAAAGGGAAGCGACGGGGGATGGTGCTTTCGGCAATTGGATAGAAGGCATGGCCCTAGGAGGACACATAAGTGCCCAATCATAGCGACTGTGGAGTTTAGTATGGGAGGGAGCGAGGGAAGGAGGAGGAGAAGAGGACATTCTAGAGGTGCTTGCAGAACTTGAGGAGATCCGGCTCAAGATGGAGTGAAAGTCGGAGGCTGTTCAAGAGGAGGGAGCCAGCTGAGGATAGGGAGTGGCCACACGCCTCATGCTTAGAGAAGTGCTTGACAAGCAGAGAGTTGGAGCCGGAGGATCAGAGGGCTCTGGAAGGAGAGTATTTTGTGAGATCAATTTGCAGATAGTGTGGTCCCAGACCCAGACAGCCTTATGGATGATGCAGAGGGATTTAAATGTGATCCTTGCAGCAACTGGGAGCCAGTGGAGAGCTTTTAGGGCTGGAGAGATACTATCCCTGGTCATGAGGCCAAGGATAAGCCTTGCAGCCCTATTCTGGATTAGCCAGTGGGGGCAAAGAGAAGAAGAATGTAGATTAAGGAATAGGCTGTTACAGTAAGCTAGCCTGGAGAGTACCAGAGCTCTTGAGACGTTAAGCTTCTGGGAAAAGTTAGGAAAGGGGAGATGCCCTTGAGGAGGTTAAGTTGTAAATGGGCCTTCTTGTCAGGGTCCAATATACGAGGAATTAAATTGAGGGAGGAGTCAAAGATAACTCCCAGGTTTCTTGTTTCAGAGGAAGGAGACGGCCCATCCAGGGTGGCAAGAGTGAAGGGAGAAAAGAGGGAACAGGAGTCCCGATGGGAAAAAGTCCTGCTGGCATTGAGTCAAAGGTCATTGGAGGTACACCAAGACTGGATGGCAGACAGGCATCCAGGAATGACAGTGGAAGTCAGATGCGATGAAGATGGTAGCCTGAAGAAGAGTTGGGTGTCATCTGCATAACACTGGAAGTGTGGGAATAAAGTCGATATAAGGTGAGCAAGAGGGGCAAGATATGTGTTAATGAGCCAAGGCGAGAGGATAGTGCCCTGGGGAATGCCACAAGTGGATATAGAGGGGGGTGAGGAGAAAGAACCCAGGATAACCTTGGAGGCACAATCAGTGAGGAAGGAGGTCAGCCAGTTCAATGCCCGCTCTGAGATACCAAGGGTATCATGGAGCCATTTTATGAGGATGGAGTGGTTGAGCGTGTCAAAAGCAGATGAGAGATTGAGTCAGATGAAAACAGCGGGTGAGTTGGAGTCAAGAGATAAAAGCAATTCTTCATGGGTGTTCAGCAGAGCAGTTTCCATGCCTCTGGATGCTCAGTATCCAGATTAATGGTTGTGTATGCAACCAACAAGTTCATAATGAGTTAGTTGGGGTTAGACCAACTACTACAGAGGTTTCCTAAGGAAGGGAGTGGTAGAGATGGGATGCTAGCTAGCCGTATACGAGGGGTCGACGGAAGTCTTTTTCAGGAGGGTGTGCGCAAGAGAGTGTTTAAGGGAGGAGCGGAAAAATCCACTTGCAAGAGAAAGATTACAGAAGTCAGCGAGTTCAGGGCAAAGGGAGACAATATTGTCCTTAATAGTTCTAGAAGAACAGGCTGAGACCTTCATACAGCAGACAACTCTAGTGACCTTGTCCAATGTGAAAGGAAAGAAGGAGGAAAGAGTGGATGGGGGAGTAGGAGGTTCTGAGGGTGGCAAGGGGATGGGAGGAGGGGGGAGGGGGAAGAGAAATAACTCAGGATGCCCTGAGTTTTAGCATTGAAGTGGTTGTCCAATGCAGTGCAGAGGGTCTGGAAGTGAAGAGGTGAGGTAGAGACTGCAGACCGATTGGCTTGTTCATTGCAGATTTTAAAGAGTTCAGCCATGTTGTTAGAAGCACCAGAGACGCAGGCCTGGATGTGAACACTCATCTTTGACCGAATGAAGAGACGATATTGCCCTTGGGCAAGGTGATAGGCCAGTTTATCAGAGCATGTGCCTGAGGTCTGCCACTTTCGATCAGCATCTCTGCACTTGTGTTTCAGGGCTGCTAGATCAGAGCCATCTCAAGTATTATTCTTGGTGGCAGGTTTCAGACAGATCCTCATGACAGGGGCAAGAATTATCGACGGTGTTAGTGATAGCGAGATGTAGACTGTTGAGAGCAGAGTCAATAGTTGAGTCGGTAGTGGAAGGAGGCGGGTGAAGGTGGAAGCGAAGGCAGCAACTGACATTCGTTTCATCAGACAGATGTCCTCAAACAAGTCTGGCAGAGCTGGGGGAGGTTTGGTCATAGGGCCAAGAGGTCCCAGGTGGGAGGAGAGGAGGGAGTAGTCAGACGAGGAGAGCTCATTCAGTCTGCAGCATCTTTTCCGACAGTCAATCTAATCCTGCTGGCTCTCATGAACGCAGCCCTTCAAACTAATCCCATAGACCACAACAACCAGTCACCAGCATCTTCACACTTTATTTATTGTTAATTTATATAGTGCTTATACACAGGTGAAGTGCTTCAAAGTGCTTCAAGGTGGGAAGGGAATAAGGGAATACAGCAATCATTCTTATGCCTTGAAGATTCTGAATGATCTAAACAGAAAAAAACTAGCATACTAGGCCTGATGACATTTCTCCTAGTGCAAGTGCATGAAGTGGTACAGTTGAGAGTAAGCTCGGGAGGGGGGACAGAAAACGATGGGGGGAGACAGGGCGGACGCACAAACTATTCCTAGAACATTTAGGTCATGCATATGTACAGACGGTGGTGCTGAGGCGGGGGTAGGTTGGGGGTTTATGGGAACAAAGATTTTGGTCCAACAGGGCCCTGGGTTAAGTGCAGAGAAGATTGCCCTGCTCAATGAGCATAAGCTGAGCGGTCAGCAACAACTGAACAGAGTTAGGGAGGAGAAGGAGGGTGGAGAGAAAAGAAAGGAGGTTATCAGGGGAGAGGGAGAGAGAAGGAGGAAGAGAAAAGGAAGCTGTTGAGGAGTTTCCAGAAGTTAAGGCATTCCAGCTCAAGACAGAGAGAGACAGGGAGGCTGTTCGAGAGGGAAGCACCTGCAGAGGATAAAGATCTACCCCCAAATATCTGTTTGTGAAAGCGGCTCACCCGCAGAAAGTTGGTGGAGGATGAGCAGAGGACTCTAGAGGGTGTGTATTTAGGAAGAGAGAGTTGTAAATAGTGTGGGCCCCGGCCCCAGAAAGCCTTTTGGATTATGCAGAGGGTCTTGAACTTGATCCTTGTAGCCACAGGGAGCCAGTGGAGGGATTTCAGCACCAGAGAGATGTGGTCCCAGGGCTTGAGGCCAAGGATAATTCTCGCGGTTCTGTTTTGGATGAGGTGTAAAGGATGACGAGTAGAAGTAGGATGATTGAGGAAGAGGCTGCTGCAATAATCCAGCCTACAGAGAACCAGGGCTCTCGAGGTGATGAGTCTCTGGAGGAAAGTGAGGAAAACTAGAATACCTCTGAGGAGGTGCAGTTGGTAATTGCATTTTTTTGGAGACGTCTGAGATGTGAGAAGAGAAGGAGAGAGTGGAGTCTCATTGGTAGGTGAGGGTGCAGGGCCAAAGAGGCAGGCCAGTGAGAAAGTGGGAAATCGGGAGCAGGGGTCCCAATGAGGACTATCTCTGTGTTACTGGCATCCAGGCATAGATTGTTGGCAGCACACGAAGCTTGAAATGTGGATAGAATGTCAAGTGTGAGCGAGGGGGAGGAGACTGAGGGTAACGTGAAAGAGAGCTGCTTGTCATCTGTATCGAGGTAAAGGTGAAGAACCGGTGGGCCAACGGGGCCATGTAGATGGTCATGTAGATATTGAAGAACAAGGAGGGAAAGGTTAGATCAATGGGGGAAACCCCAAATGGAGACAGCGGTAGAGGAGATCAAGGGCCCGAGTTCCACCTGGGAGGGCCAGTCAGAATTGAATCAATCATCCAACTGACCCTTGTGGCCCTCATGATTCATTCTTCTTCAAGCATCGCCTTCGAATAGCACCAAGCTCCTGTTCGAGCCCTGCTTGACAACACTCCTTGTCTAGGACAGTGTAATTGCCACACTCATATCGCTTAGAACCGCACAAATAGCACCTAACTGGCTGGTTCACCATTGATCAACCAGGAAGGTAATGTTCATCCATAACTGCCCTACATGTCCCTTTTAGAGAGTAGTAAGATCACTTATGCACCGTTTACCCAAGATATCCCCTTTTAAAAGAATATTGTGGTAATTGAAATTACCTGTAGTCTAGCTCAGTATGCTGCATTTTCTTTTTTCTTGCATATTCTATGTTTTTCCACATGGGTGGTTTTAGTACAGTGTTTCTATTTTGTATTGTTGCAAATGGTGTTTTTAATTAAAGTAAATATAGTTGTATTGAACCCTTATTGGACATTCCCTTTACTGTTATACTTTGCTGTTTGGGTTGTTACTGAACCACAATCATACCCCTCCGAGTGTATAGCCTTCTCTCACCCCGCATTACCACAAAAGGCAAAGGAGGAATACCTCTTAACTGTAGTTGTTTTTTCCTTTATATTTGGATCACAGTTGGTTTGTAGAAGTGTGATAGGTGAGTACGTGATACTATTACTACTCACCCCAGTACCCCTGCAGATCAAAAGACATTTTGTCACAGTGAGATACTCGCATCCATACCTGTAAGCTCAGGTATGGCTTACATTTTAAATTGACCTCTTCCACCAGGGTAGTAAATCTGAAAGCTATGTGGTTTTTGGAACAATAGTACATATATCAAATGCAGTCACTGGGCAGCAGAGACTTGGCCGTCACAGCAGATGTAAAATTGGCATCTGTGATTCCTGAGCCTGCTCTGTGCCACTGGGGAATAGGTGCTGCAGATCAGGATACTGAATTAGCGGGGCACAGGTGTCCACTGTGCTTTTGGCATGAAGCTTATGAAACATAGATATTATTAGTAGATATTACTTCCTGAGATTAAAATACCTGTACCATTTTAGTAATGCGTTAAAGTCTGTTGGTAAGTAGGGGTGTCACCCCAATCCCCCCAGCAATTTCAGATGAGGCAGAGACCTGGGTCTGTGCAGTACGGGATTGGGGAGGGTACAGCGGGGGGAGGGTGTCGCTAGGGACTGTTTTGTGGGGAGGATACTTTTTTACTCTGATATACATGTGAAACTATACACCATCTTGGATAACAGAAGCCATATTAAAATCGAGGCCTAGCATTGCACTTCAGTTAGGACCACAGGCCATAAGGCACACATGGGCAAGTAGGTGATTGCATGCGAGAATAGGTCGTAGCATGAGCACCAGTGATAAAGGCCAGAGTTGCAGAGATTCATAGACCTTCCATTGTCTCACGTTGCCAGTGTTCATGTCCCAGAAAGAATGTGCCTTGCATGCCACAAGGGGGTTGAGAGCTTTCTGTCAAAAGATATCCCATGAGAAGGAGGGCAAGCGATTCTGACCTTCCCCTTTTCAACTCTAAGTAATAGCATTTGAATGCCCCATCCCAAGACTTCCAGCATTCCAAGATACCAGCCAGTCCCAGACCACCGGCCATAAAACTGTTAGACCAACGATCGATCATAAAAGATAAGAAAGCAGGGACCAATTGCCTTCACCAAAGGTCATGCGATTTGTGCTGTGAGGTGCCAGGAGGGCTAAAACAACATAGCTAAAATGAGGGTGGGAAGCTTTGGGAGGGTGCCAACGTGTCTGGAATCGAGTTGTTGTTAGTTAGAAATGATGGCCTCAAGGTCTCTTAGACCATGTCTCCAGTACCATGTGCACGTTAGGTCAGAGATAGAGATAGTAGTGTTTTTTTCTTTGCCTAACAAGCAATTAATTGTAACTTAGTGCTAGGAGACGTGTTAGGAAGAGCCCATGTGGAAGAAGATGGACAGACGGGGCTGGGAGCTGGTAGCCTATGTATAGGGTTGCACCAATCAGCCAGTCTGATTTGCACCCTATGTACATTTTGTCATTGATGACTATGTATGCCTTTAAAAAATGTTGCTCGTACTACTTTTGGTAAACGTTTGGTGGCAACAGAGCTCTTTGCTGGCGCATTTCTATTTTTGTAGAACTAAAACTTTGTTCCCTAGTGGTTTTTATTTTTTCAAGTGTGAGCGTTGTGGGGCTTCTCTGCAGGTCCCAAAAAGCCAGGGCTACTACACCCACACCCAACAGACTGCAATCCACCACAATTGCACTTAACTCTGCATGGTGGTTGACAGAGAGATGTGCTGGAGTGCATGCAGCATGTGTGCATCCAGCCACTGACCAAGCACTATTTAAAAGGTGGGCTGCAAGATGCCACGTAGAATGCCCACAGTATGCTAGAAAGAGCCTTTTGCAAAAAAGGGCAGCACTGAAACAATCTTCAGCAGTGTTGGGATTGCTGTTTTATGTTGACCCTGCTATCTAAATCTGATCTGGTTCAGAGTGAGTAGCTCATCTATGGTATCCCTCTTATGGCGAGACTGTTATTTTCTGCCCAGCGTTATGGCTGGCCCAAGGAATGGGTGCTCTCCTTATATGGGGTCTCCTCCACATGTGTGCAGGTTGTATTCTGCGAGGCTGTCTAGCATAACTCTGCAGCTCAATGCACAGCAGGATGTGGAACATGAAGTGTACTACTGCTAGTGGCTGCATGGTGTTTGAAGGTGGGGGCCTTGCTTTCAGGGCCTACTGTACACACCTGTGGCTTAATTTCCATCGCCCGGATATTTTAACCTCAACCTGCGTAGTGAGGACTGGACTGTATTTTTGCCAGAATTAGCAGCCATGTTTTAGTGCTAATTCGGTGGTATGTCATGTTACAATACAGTTGTATTTTAATGTTATTTTTGGGTGCTAATTCCAATGGCTGAATGATCCCCAAGTGGAATTAGAACTAGATAGTGCTGGTAATTCCACGGCTTTAATTCCCCCAGTAGAATTATCACTTAGAGAATCGCTTCCTGAGTTCTGTTACTTTTAATTCAGCAGAACGTGAACGTGGATGTACTTCTGTTAACGCCACTGTTTGTGTTTGCCCTTGCCGCTGACCTTGTAATTCGGCCCTGTTTCTAATTATTGTGCGATGCCTCGATATCACCTCAAGCTTACTTTATTTTAGGTAATATATGTATTGATGTATGTGCCCATGCTACCTGTGTTACCCTCCATATACAATTTGTGTTTAACAGAGAAATGACAGATCCAAAATAGGTTATGTGTCCCCTAATTCGCTGAAGACTAAGAGGTACTGGGTCTATAATCCTGACCCTTTATGTTCCTGAACTATCATGCTGGCATCGGCGGACAAGGCTGTATCCTTGCAGTGAAGAGTTTGGGAGTCACTATTTGATGGTGGGCAAGTGACACGGGTGGAGCTTTCAGAAGCCTCAATGGCTAACTCAATGCGGTCAAGTAAAAGAAACATTAGTCCTCGACATTGTTAAAGAAAAGTGCATATCCTCACCAATACTGGTTAGTTAAAGCTTTTCAAATGGACACACTTTTTATAAACCCGAGCCTGAGATGAGTCAGGCAGGGAACCTGGCGTGTCTATGGAAGCTAAAGCTTCGGTCCGTTTAGGAACGGAATTACTTATTGTGTCTGAAGATTTGTATTTGGATTCATCCATAGCAAAATCTCTTGACGTGTAGAGCTTAAAACCCCCCAGGAAGTGAGAGGACATAACAAGGAAATGGCTGCTGCAGAAATCAATGACAGTGATTTAAATATGAATGAGAATGTCTGATTTACGCTGCAGGAAATCCGTATTCATGCCTGGTGCAAACAGCGTTTTTCCATTAGGAGAGATCCAAACCCTTCATCTGAAAACAGTTTTGAGATTTCTAAGCATTACGTAAGGCATGCCGCCTCATGATCACCCACGGCATATCACAAAGACTTTAATGTCAGTCAGATCCTTACTCACTGATAACAGTTGATATGAGGTCTCTTTGGCAAGGTTCAACAAGCAGGAAAACTATTCAGATTTCTTTGGTGGAAAACTCGCTCATTTAATCGCTCATTTAATCTAAATATGTCACTGCATACGTGGATCCACTCGAGTTAATCTGCCTCAAAGCTAGGCACAACTTCGGAAAAAATATTGTGACCAATATGACCACACCATATTTCATGTAAAAATTGCATTGCATCATGATACCCTTTTTCTTGGAAGTCCTATGATTTATTGTACAGAGATTAAAAATGCAAATTCAAAACAGGCATAGTCATAAATTCCACTAGTGAGGACACTGAGGAAACAAAGACAACAATCTTTCTATGTTATTTGTGAACATTTCTGCTGACATCTTGGCAGGGGCCAATCCTAATGCCGAAAGGCCTTAGTTGTCACATCCAAGAAACCTGTAGCTCCTCCCCCTCCTCTAAGAATGAAATGCCCATTACATAACCACCCTTTGGAGGAGTCTCAGAACCATTCCACAGTGTACCTGCTGCAGCAAGAAAAAGCAGTATAGTTTTGGGAACAAACATCTGAATCTCAGCTGGAACAGGTGCCTCTGTTTTAAAGCATTTCAGTATCAGGTCCAGCAACTTATTTGAGTACAGAATCCTTAGGAGACAGTCTCATTCTAACCAAACAGTGATAATGCATGCAACGTATCCCTCTCATAAGCACTCATGGGACACTGGTGAGCAAGAAGAGTCCACAAACATAGGGGGGAGGACTCTTTGAGGTCACAGGAGGCTGAGATGGCACCGAAGATCCAAACACCTGGAAATTAAAAATGATAGACAATGGACACTGAACACTTGCCAAAAACGTGTTGGTACCTTTTAATGAGGAGGTTTTGACTCCAGCATTGGAGAAAATCTCAAAGTTGTCCTTGCAGTCATCTCAAATAACAGACCAGGAATGCTCTGGACTTTCCTGATCAGCTGGAAAATCAACCTCAGTACTGGGCCTAAAACCGTTTTAGAAGCAGACTCAACCAACAAATGTGAGGATGCTTCTCGGAAAGTCACTTATTTGTGACTCTTTCTGCTAAAAAAAAAAATCTGTCTGTTACTAGTCACTCATGTTCGGTCCCATGTTTGGAGCCATGTTTTTAATAATTGCTTGTGTGGTGCAAGTCTAGAACTTGAGCAGAAGATAGAGAAGCTCTGTCAGTTGGATGGATATTGTAGGATTCCACAACCTGAATAACTAAAGCACTTGCTTAATGAAGAGAGCAGCGCTCACCCTCCAAGGTTAATTCCACAAGGGGAGTCCTCCAGAATTTTGGTTATAAACCGCAATGTTTCTTGCTGTGCCCTTTATTTAAAACATATTAGCAAAAGAATGTTCTACATGGCAGTGAAAACTGGTTAAAGAAGTTGGACGTTAAGCTTTAGCTTCATTCTTTGAGACTGTCACAATCAATTCCCATACAATACATTGGATTTGACTTCAGTAGTAACACTACTTATAATTTTTATAATTGGTTATTTATAATGCCCTTAATATCCAGATTCTAAGGGAGACTCAGGGATCAAACCTGTGTTACATTGTGATTGTCTTACTTCCACTTCCCCAGTTATCCTCCCATGCTGAAACTAAACAAATTGGGGATTTATATATTACATGGCCATGGTAGTGGCCATGTAGTTATGGTTAAGTTGCTGTTTCCATAGGAAGAGCACTTTTTGGACGGCTTATAACTTCGCTCCCCCTGGACGAATCCTCACCTAACTTAGCAAAAAAAGTATATGGCCCATTCTGAAAAGTTTGGTGAGGTTTGGTCCTCAGGAGGATAGGGGGGTCAAAGTTATAGGGGTGGTCCCAAAACTTTTTTTTTCCAATAGACATAATGGGAAAAACTTTGCTCACGCCTACAGCCCAAACCGCTCGACGGATTTACACCAAATTTGCAGCAGGAGCGGCGGCTTGGTCCCCAAAGCGGGCTTTTTTTTTAATTTGGTTAAATCCGTCCAGAAGTTTTAAAAAAAAAGACAAAAATGTAAGTGAAAAAAATTTGTGATATCTGTGTCCGCTTCGCGGACACAATTACCTGTTCGCTCCGTGGACAGGACAGGGATTGGGCAAGCGACTTGCGTGATGTCCGCGAACATCTGACATGCTCTCCCAGTGGCTGCAATAAAGCGTGCAGTGGCATCTTATTTTCAGAGATGCCCGCCATCTTAGATTCGTATATTGGCATCTGTGGCAAGCTCTGCAGTGACTTCAGACTTCACAAGTGATAAGATCAGAGGACAGGGGGCCTCCAATGGGGCTGTGTGAGGCTCATGTGGATTACACTTCCTGAGCTTCCCAGGCTGCTGCAGACTTGCAGGAGACACGCCATCGGTACACAGTGGCCTGCAGAGGACCGAGGAGCGGATATCCCATTCCCCCCACCCCCGCTCATTACCCGTGTCTCCCTTCTCTATCCCCCCACCCCCCGCTCATGCCCGTGTCTCCCTCCTGTACCCCCCCACCCCCTGCTCATGCCTGTGTCTCTCTCTTGTTTCCCCCCAGCCCCCGCTCATGCCCCGTGTCTCCCTCCTATATCCCCCCACCCCCAACTCATGCCCAGTGTCTCCCCTGTTCCCTCCACCCCCGCTCATGCCTCGTGTCTCTCTCCTGTATCCCCCGCTCATTACCCGTGTCTCCCTCCTGTAACCCCCCCACCCCCCGCTCATGCCCCGTGTCTCTCTCCTGTTACCCCCCACCCCCCGCTCATGCCCCGTGTCTCTCTCTTGTTACCCCCCACCCCCCGCTCATACCCCGTGTCTCTCTCCTGTTACCCCCACACCCCGCTCATGCCCTGTGTCTCTCTCTTGTTGCCCCCACCCCCCACTGATGCCCCGTGTCTCCCTCTTGTTCCCCCACCCCTCGCTCATGCCCCGTGTCTCCCTCCTGTACCCCTCCACCCCCGCTCATGCCCGTGTCTCTCTCTTGTTTCCCCCACCCCCCGCTCATGCCCCGTGTCTCCCCTGTTCCCCCCCAACCCCCCGCTCATGCCCCGTGTCTCCCTCCTGTTCCCCCCACCCCCGCTCATGCCCCATGTCTCCCTCGTGTTCCCCCCACCCCCGCTCTTGCCCCGTGTCTCCCCTCTGTTCCCCCCACCCCCTGCTCATGCTCCGTGTCTCCCCTGTTCCCCCCCACCCCCCGCTCACGCCCCGTGTCTCCCCTGTTCCCCCCACCCCCGTTCATGCCCCGTGTCTCCCTCCTGTTCCCCCCACCCCCCGCTCATGCCCCGTGTCTCCCTCCTGTTGCCCCCCACCCCCTGCTCATGCCCTGTGTCTCTCTCCTATTACCCCCTACCCCCTCTCATGCCCCGTGTCTCCCTCTTGTTGCCCCCACCCCCCTCTCATGCCCCGTGTCTCCCTTCTGTTCCCCCCACCCCCCGCTCATGCCCAGTATCTCCCTCTTGTTGCCACCACCCCCCACTCATGCCCCGTGTCTCTCTCCTGTTAAACCCACCCCCCGCTCATGCCCCGTGTCTCCCTCTTGTTGCCCCCCAGCCGCCGGTCATGCCCTGTGTCTCCCTCGTGTTCCCCCCACACCCCGCTCATGCCCCGTGTCTCCCTGCTTTTGCCCCCACCCCCCATTCATGACCGTGTCTCTCTCTTGATGCCCCCACCCCCCGCTCATGCCCCGTGTCTCCCTCCTGTATCCCCCACCCCCCGCTCATGCCCCGTGTCTCCCCTGTTCCCCCCACCCCCCGCTCATTCCCCATGTCTCTCTCCTGTATCCCGCCACCCCACCTCAGTACCCGTGTCTCCCTCCTGTACCCCTCCATCCCCCGCTCATGCCCAGTGTCTCTCTCCTGTTACCCCCACCCCCGCTCTTGCCCCGTGTCTCTCTCCTGTTACCCCCCACCCCTACTCATGCCTCGTGTCTCTCTTGTTGCCCCACACCCCCTGCTCATGCCCCGTGTCTCCGTCGTGTTCCCCCACCCCCGCTCATGCCCCGTGTCTCCCTCCTGTACCCCTCCACAACCCGCTCATGCCCGTGTCTCTCTCTTGTTTCCCCCACTCCCCGCTCATGCCCCGTTTCTCCCCTATTCCCCCCACCCCCCGCTCATGCCCCGTGTCTCCCTCCTGTTCCCTTCACCCCCCGCTCATGCCCTGTGTCTCCCTTGTGTTCCCCCCCACCCCCCGCTTATGCCCCATGTCCTCCCCTGTTCCCCCCCACCCCCCGCTCATGCTCCGTGTCTCCCTCCTGTTCCCCCCACCCCCGCTCATGCCCCGTGTCTCCCCTGTTCCCCCCACCCCCCGATCATACCCGTGTCTCCCTCCTGTTCCCCCCCACTCATTCCCCATGTCTCTCTCCTGTATCCCGACACCCCACCTCAGTACCCGTGTCTCGCTCCTGTACCCCCCATCCCCCACTCATGCCCCGTGTCTCTCTCCTGTTACCCCCCACACCCTGCTCATGCCCGGTGTCTCTCTGCTGTTACCCCCCACCCCCCGCTCATGCCCCGTGTCTCCCTCCTGTTGCACCCCACCCCCCGCTCATGCCCCGTGTATCCCTCGTGTTCCCCCCACCCCCCGCTCATGCCCCGTGTCCCCCTGCTGTTGCCCCCCACCCCCGATCATACCCCGTGTCTCTCTCCTGTTCCCCCCACCCCCCGCTCATGCCGCGTGTCTCCCCTGTTCCTCCCCACCCCCTGCTCATGCCTGGTGTTTCCCTGCTTTTGCCCCCCACCCCCTCTCATGCCCCGTGTCTCTCTCCTGTTACCTCCCACCCCCTCTCATGCCCTGTGTCTCCCTTCTGTCTTCTGTTGCCCCCACCCCCCGCTCATGCCCCGTGTCTCTCTCCTCTTAACCCCCTCCCCCCGCTCATGCCCTGTGTATCCCTGCTGTTGCCCCAAACCCCCCCGCTCATGCTTCGTGTCTCTCTCCTGTTGCCCCCACCCCCGCTCATGCCCCGTGTCTCTCTCCTGTTCCCCCAACCCCCGCTTATGCCTCGTGTCTCTCCTGGTACCCCCACCCCCTGCTCATGCCCCGTGTCTTTCTCTTGTTGCCCCCCGCTCATGCCTCGTGTCTCCCTGCTGTTGCCACTCACCCCCCGCTCATGCCCCGTGTCTTTCTCCTGTTACCACACACCCCCCTCTCATGCCCCATGTCTCCCTTGTGTTCCCCCCACCCCCTGCTCATGCCCCATGTCTCCCTGCTGTTGCCCCCACCCCCTGCTAATGCCCTGTGTCTCTCTCCTGTTACCCC